>NC_059326.1:111127500-112377500 GCF_018350155.1 Leopardus geoffroyi
GCCTGGAAGACATTTGGCATGGGACCTGGCTCACGCAAGCACTCAGTAAAAACAGGCCATGAGTTGTCTTCACATCAGTCCCAACTGGGTCCCACAAGCAGGTCTTATCTGGGAAATCTCCAGGCTTTTAAAAAGTCTTTAAGTCAGGAATAAGCCATGCTCTTGGCTTGTTAACTCCTTTTTGAGAGTTCTAAGTGGGAGGGAGTTGAATGCTGACACACAGCAGATGCTCCGGAAGTAGTTGCTTCCGGAATCCCAGGAGGATTCCTTGCCAGGGCAAGGTAGGAGCTAGGTCAGGGTATATCCTCTCCAGGCTTTGTAGCCTTCAGGTCTTGTGGATCACAGAGACCTGTGGTGCCTCATGACTGTGGCCTTGCCTCCAGCAAAAGAGGTCAGCCAAGCGATGCTTTCTGCATGCTACAAAACCCTCTAAGTTATGTCTCTGGGTAGAGGGACCTGACGTCCTGACCTCCCCAGCCCACCGGCACTCTTGGCCTTGGCAGCCCCATGGCTCTCACTTAGGCCCATTTTGACCAGGCCTGGGGCAAAGATTCCAGCCCTGACCTCCCTTGACATTGGCACTGTTGCTTTCCAGTAGCCACACCTATGAGTGCCCGCCTGGTGCCAGACCTGTGCTGGACATGGAATTACAGAGGCAGATAAGACTCTGAATGCTGCTTACGTGCTCTGTGAGGACCGGGGGCTGGGCAGGGCTCATCCTGTGGCTGCTGAGGGCTGAGTGCTGGGCCCTCTGACAGTCAGGGCAGCTCTAGTATTCTCTGGAAGGGAGAATATGTGGGATTTGGAGAGGAAATGTATTCTCCACATCCCCTCCCCAGGGCCAGAAATGTGGATTAAGCTCCTAGCCAGTTTGACACCTTTACATCTGCAGACTGTGCAGACTGAAGAACTACCACTAACCTATTTGAACTAGTTTTCTCCTCTGTAAAATGGGCCCGATAACAGTAGCTGCCTAATGGTGTGGCAGGGATGAAATGAGAATACACATGGCAAGGGCCCAGGTCAGTAAAGGGGAGGGGCAGGCCACCAGCTGGGCTGAGAGGGGATTCCTGATTAGGCTTGGCCCAGCTGTCTGTCCTCCCTTCTCGATGTCAATGTCAGGTGGTTCCGGAAACATCCAATGGCCTGGGTAATTAATTGCAGATGCTTCCACACCAGTAGCTTGGCTTCTGTCTGCCTGCATGGTGCTTTATCTGTTGACATCAAGAGGAGAGCACGTGTTCAGACTGCTCTGGCTTTTCTAGGTGCATTCCCTGCATATGCTCAGCTGCTCTAAGCTGACAGGAGCCAGGCACTCCCCTCCTGTCTGTGCTCTTTGGAGAAGATAGACTAGAGGTAGGGAGGGGCTGTTTCCTTTGCAAAGTCTTCCCTATCTCCCTCCAGCCCAGTCCCGCCATCTTCCAGGGCACCTCCCATTGCAAGGCCCTTATCTGGAAGCCAGCACAGCAACCACCGTGGTCAGAACTATTAACAGCAGTGCTTCCTGAGGATTCACTGTGCTGAGCCTGCTATGTTCATCTTCTCATTTAATTACCATATCAGCCCTATAAAGTACATCTTACTGTCCCCATTTGATAGATGAGGAAGTTGGGAAATTCTGGGGAATTCCCTGTATGACCGCCAGGGCCTAGTGGGCTGGGCCAGGAAGTCACAAGCCAAGGGAACAAGCACTGGGTTGCCCCTGTGAGGCCCAGAGAGAGGCTGTGCCCCCATCACGCTGTCATGCTGGCTTTCATTGCTTTTTCCCCACTGCTACCCCAGCCGCCTCTGTCTCCCTTTTTGTCCATTCTTCCCTGGCCCTTTGGCAGGTCTGCCTACCTCATGGTCTGAAATTTATGTGGGTAATGAGAACCTGTCTCAACCCCTGATCATGAATTGAGTGATGGCCTGTGCTGCTCCCTCATTGTATCCAGAAGATTCAACCTAGGGCAAAACCAGCCTCTGGTGTAGGTATAGGCTTTTGAAGTAGAGACCCTCCCCCAGATCCCAGCCCAGGCCATCTGCCTTCTTCAGCTGATCTGTGTCCTGCTAGCTAACAGTTGAGACTGAGACCTTGGCTTAGGGTCAGGTGATCCCCAGCTGGTAGAGATAGCTTCTTCCATAGCCAGAGCCAGAAGAGGTGTAACACTTGAGGATGAGATCCCCAAGAAACACAGGAAATGCCTTTTCTGGTGTGAGCCCCTTAACCCTAGATTCTCAGAGAAAGAAAGGAATTTTCTGACTGAGAACACAGGTGTCAGTAGTTACACCAGTAGGTAGTAGGGCACTCTAAGGTTATATCCAAAACCTCATTGAGCATACACTGGGGACACAAAGTAGCATCAAGACAAAATTAGTCTATGTTTTTAAAAGAATGTATTAATTCCAGTAAGATCTTTGTGAGGAAAAGCAGGATTTTATAGGACTAAGAGTATCAGTATTACATCTATTTGGAATGACCTATTTTACAGGGGGGGCTGGATGGAGTCACCATTAGTCATTACCTGAGGCCTTCCTTAATCTGGGCCTCTCGTGTGGGAAAAGGTGGCACCAAGCACTTTCCCTTTCTCCTTACTCCCCCCAACCTTCTCTGAGCCTCCCTCCGGGTCTGGAGGCCATTTTTGCCTGTCTCCTTCATCCTTCCTGCCCCTCTGGCTGACACCTGGGGCATGTCCTGGAGCCCAGGAGTCCTCCCCATAGCTCAGCCATGTCCCTGTGCCATCCTGCCCTCCCCTCCCGTGTCTGCGCTGAGTCACAACCCCTGGCAGCCCTGCCTTCAACCCCAGGAGGCTCCTCGGGCAAGTGAGGGCCTCTCAGCCCCTGGGAGGGCTGGCCAGATGGAAGCCAGGCTCCACAGCAATAACCATGGCAACCGGTAGAGGGTGGGAAGAGCTGGCATTTTGAACTGGCATCAGGAACTGAGGGGCAGCACACAGCTGAGCCAAGAGGGGGAACTATGCCCTCCCCAGATAAAAAGCCCTCCAGTTCCATCTCAGAAGGAGCAAAGTGATATCTAGAGGTCTTAAAATACACACTCACACACCTGTAGTGCTTACTGTGTGCCAGGCACTGTTGTAAGAGCTTTCCACATATTCATCCATTTAGTTCTTATCAACCATAGAAAGTAAGTACTGTTATTATTAGCTTATTTTTTTGGATGAGGTCACTGGTCACAGGTTGGGCAGCTTGCCCAGATTACACAGTAAGTGGTAGATCAGGGGGCTCCTGGCTGGCTCAGTCGGTAGAGCATGCGACTCTTGATCTTAGGGTTGTGAGTTCTAGCCCCACGTTGGGGGTAGAGTTTACTTAAAAAACATACAGTGTATCAGGACTTTGGGTCCACATTTTGCAGCCAGGACCCTTCAAATGTAGCTGCCTCAGGAAGAGCCATGACCCAAGGGAGGGCTGCCCTGGAGTATGATTCTGGGACTGTAGTAGGCCCATCCTTACTTATATCCAGGGGAGGAGGCCTCCATCTCGCAGTGGGGGAGGGGACACCATGGTGAGAGACTGACTTCTCAGGTTATGTCATATTCGAGGGAATGATAAGGTATGTGGGAGACACTGTCTTCTGGGAGTGTAGACCCTTTATGTGGAAAGGGCCACTGTGAGCTACAGCAGTGTACCCAGGTAAGGCTCCTTCTCACCCTAGAGGAGACCCGGCCTCACTTTCCCCTGTGGGGACATGGGGATAATCTTGGCCTCTCCCTAGTCTTGAGGGGTATGCTGAAGGACCTGAAGCCCCACTGGCTCTTTCCCCCTTGTCCCACAGTGGCCAGCACTGGGCATTGCCCAGTGAGAGCACATAGGCTGACTCCTATAGGCCCAGGCGGGGCAGATCTAGATTATGGAGCTTTAGCTAAGGCCCAGATGCCTTCATGAGAGGACCAGTAGAGTGCTCTGGGCAGAATGGATGTTTATGGGATGTGCAGGACAATAGGTCAGCACCCGCTCCCCACCCACACTCTGCCCTTTGGTCTGCTCTCCTGCTTACCCGTAATGCTTTGAGTCTCTGCAGGGTGGGCAGGCAGGAAGAGGTAGTATAAGGAAGTAGCATCAAAAAATCACACTTGTCCAGCAGCTCCTCATCTGGGCTGGTCGACTCACTGGAGGCTGCCAGACCCAGTAAGCCTGGCAGGCTGAGGATCCCTCCCCTCATAATACCCTCTCTTGATTTCCTAGGATTCTCCCGCCGCTGGAAGGCCCCCCTACCCAGGTGTCCCCTAGCAGCTCTGAACTTGGTGAGGGCTCCCAGCCTGATTGGCCTGGGGGCAGCCGCTATGACCTGGACGAGATTGATGCCTATTGGCTGGAGCTTATCAACTCGGAGCTCAAGGAGATGGGTAGGTGACCTGCCAGGCTAATAGTGGGATCGGGGCAGGTCAGGCAGAGTTTTCTTCTGAATGCCACCCTCAGAAAGGTAGTGGGCACAACTGGGCTTTGGCACTGCATAGATAGGAGAAAGTCCCCGCCGTATTACTGATTGATTGGAGAAGTTATTTGGTGTGTCTGTGCCTCATTTTCTGTAGCTGTCAGGTGAGTGCACTAATAGCATGCAATTTCCAGAGTTCTTGAGAATATTGTTAGTAAGCCTGACTATTATACGAAGAGTAAGTGAACACATTAATGAGTCTAGGATGATAAATGAGGCTGAGGACAGTTGATATGGGCCACTAGTATCTCCTAGGAAGGTTTCCCCGAGCCCCCTGCCATACACACAATTCAAGCAGTGGATTCCTCATGCACACAGCTGTACCCCAGAGATACTTCTGTGTTATCTGCATCTACACGTGTATGTGGTCACAAGCAGGGTGTCTAAAGTCAGAACACCATAACCAGCCCCAGGGGTCTTTGAGATTGAATGGTCCAGCCCATTCTGTTTCCAGATGATGGAGCTGAGGCCCACGACAGTGGGTGCATTTTCCCAAGTCACACAGTACGTGGGTGGAGACCCATCCACACGTCTGCCCTGATAGACCAGGCTCCTAACACCCTCCCCTGCTGTCCTCACAGAGAGGCCAGAGCTGGATGAGCTGACGCTAGAGCGTGTGCTGGAGGAGTTGGAAACCCAGTGCCACCAGAATATGGCACGGGCCATTGAGACACAGGAGGGGTTGGGCATTGAGTATGATGAGGACGTCGTCTGTGATGTGTGCCGTTCTCCCGAGGGCGAAGATGGCAACGAGATGGTCTTCTGTGACAAATGCAATGTCTGTGTGCACCAGGTGGGCATCCTTTCAATCATTCTCCCCCATGCTGCTTGGCCAGGCTGCTGCCTGGAACTGGTCATTCTCGCTGTAGGAATGCAGTAGCACTATGGGCGTAGGCCCCTGAGAAGGGCAAGGGAGGAGGAGGGAACGGAATGAGTGCCCCATGGCTCAGTCCTGTCAGCCAGACTGGAGTGAATGTCCACTGGGTTCTCTTTCCATCCTTTTCCTGTGGGCCTCCATCAAATCCCCTCACTGAACACCCTACCCCCTGCTTCCGTGCCCCTCTTCCTCTGTTCCTCACCGTCCTGAACTTCTAAACAGGCAGCACCGTGCAGTGATGGAGAGCAAAGCCTGCAGCCAGGGTTCCTGATTTCAAATTGTGGCCCTGCCCTTTACAAACTATGTGACTTTGGGTAATTTCTTAATCTCTCTGGACCTCTATTTTCTCAGCTACAGATAAAAGTAATTTCTTGTGACGACTAAGATACTTCTAACGAGCTATTTGCTGAGAACAGTATAGTACGAGCTATAAGTATTTATCATTATTGATGTTATAAATCAGGAGTTGCCTGACATGCCCCCCTCTTGATCTTGGGCCCGAAAGCTCCCAGGTGTGGGGTGTTTCTGGGCTTTGTTTATAGAAGACTTGACTGGAACCCAGTGGATCCACTCCAGCACACACACGCACACACACATCTCCTTATCCACCGGTTCTGAAATATTTCCTAGGGAGCTCAGAGGGGCTTCATCACTTGTCTGTGTACCCCCCATTCATTCTTATCCTTATACCCAGTAGCTCTTAGGTCCATAAGCCCTAGGCATGACCAGGGGGAGCCCCCTTCACAAATCTCTATGAAAAAAAGTAGAAAGCTCTGGGCCTTGTCCTCAGGCATCATAACATACCCAAATGTATGTTCAACTTGCAGGAGTTCATAGACACTTCTGAAATCCATCACTCACTAGGAATCTCTGGCCAAAGCGACTTTCCTCCCAACAGAGGGCAGAGCTGAGCCCTTCCACAGAGGACTGGCATCTTTGCCTTAGAATCCTTCTGGAGGCCTCCTTACCAGAGCCTACTAGCAGTGTGGCCCTGTAGCTTCTAGCTCGGGCTGGGGCTGAGACCATTTGCAGCTGAACCCTGACCAGACGCAGATGGCCATTGCATCTGACTTGTGACCACTCTGCTCTCTTCCCAGGCATGCTACGGGATCCTCAAGGTGCCCACGGGCAGCTGGCTGTGCCGGACATGTGCCCTGGGTGTCCAGCCAAAGTGCCTGCTCTGCCCCAAGCGAGGAGGAGCCTTGAAGCCCACCAGGAGCGGGACCAAGTGGGTGCACGTCAGCTGCGCTCTGTGGATTCCTGAGGTGGGCAGACATGGGGATGGGGCAGCCCTGGATAAGAGGGTCTGCTACCAGAACTCTGGTAGCAGAGCACTGGGAAAGAAGGCCACAGGTTTGCATAAAAAGGGATATCTCACGTGGCACCTGAGAAGAACTGGGGCAGCGACCCACAGAGAGCTTTGCCTGTGGACTTGGACAGAACTCAGGTGGTAGTTTCTATGGGTAAATGGGATTATGGACACTGGGGGATCCAGGTGGTAGGTCTGAGAGCTGGGCAGATGCCAGGCCACGGAGTAGAGGTGAAAGCATGTTGTGGGTCCTTCCAAATCCAGGCAGTGGTTCCAACCAGTGTCATACCCCCTGTTTAAAACAAAAATAAGCCAGCTGACCTAAAAGGAAATCAGGCAATCAGGCAGAGAGCTCATTAGAAGTGGATAGCTAACTGGCTGGGATGGAGGGGTCAGCCTGGGTCTGAGTCTGGGTGGAGGGGGACTGTGGGCAACAGGCTTTGCCCACTCTGAGTTAGAAGAAGCCCTGGGCTCCTGGAAGGTCCTGGTCTTTTATTTGAAATATGAAATGCTGACATTCACCAGAGTTTCTGACCCAGCCCTGCTGTGTTCCCGGACTCAGAATAAAGCCCCACTCTGATGCTGCCTTTGTCTGGAAGCAAGCCAAGTGGCCCTGTCAGCAGATGCCCCTCCCCTTCGTGGGCTTCTAGTCTGAATGTTCTTGCAGGGACCCACATTGTGGGCTTCTGTGGTGATAGTGATTGTGTTGACAGTGGTATCTTTCTCCCAGATCAACATCTTGAAAGCTGGGACTACCTCTGAGTGTACCCTGGGCTGGGCACAGCGGAGACAGGCAGAACCAACAAGATTTCTCCCCACCGTGGGGGCCCTTTGGTTTAGGACCTCTGGACAGGAGCCCTTCCTCTATCTTCAGACATGGGGCAGTAGGGAGGCCAATGCACCCTCTGGGTCTAAGAGGTGGGCTGTGCCCAGAAGACTTAGGCATGGTTGTTGGTTTCTCCCCATAGGAGGGATAGGAAGAGCTAAATAAAGGCACATCCCTATTGGCCAGGAAAGCTCTGGAAGCCCCCAAGAAAAAATGCTGCTTTGGGGTATTTACTTGTTGCCCAGAAACATAAATTAAATATATACATGTTATAATAAGTAATCTTTGTGCACGCACACACACGTACACAGTTACACAGACTGCTGTGCACTCTCATACACAGTCACAGTTTAAGACTAGTCACAGGTGAGGAAACACTAACACACTCAGTGGTCAGCCTGGGATAGTCATGAAGGTCTTGTGATTCAGGGGCTCTCCCATTGCCCTGTGCACACACTGCCTGGTTTCAGCAGACACCTCCCATTTGGGGGATCCCTAGAGGCAGGCTGTGGATGAGAGGCCTGATGCAGCTCCCTGTGTCCTGCCTAGGTCAGCATCGGGTGCCCTGAGAAGATGGAGCCCATCACCAAGATCTCACATATCCCAGCCAGTCGCTGGGCTCTGTCGTGCAGCCTTTGCAAGGAGTGCACAGGCACCTGCATCCAGGTACGTGGCCCGTTCACCTGCTGTCGCCCAGGAGGTCTCCTGCATATACCATCTGCGTAGAGGGGTGCTTCTGGGACCCTCTGGAAAATACACAGCTGCCACCACCCCCACCCTACTCCCATAGTGCTATAGACAGAACCACTGATGGGCCATGGAGGCCTGGGACTGGAGCCAGACTCAGAACCTCACCTGAGAGGCATTCCTCCATCCCCAGTCCCTCTGGGCATGGGGTAGAGTGCAGAAGCAAAGGCTCACCACATCACTGCATTCCGAAGGATTCTGGCTTTCCCAAAGAGCGACTGTCTTTGGGGTTAATAAATACAATGACCTCACATCTGACATGAAACACGTGGGAGGGGTAGGAAACACTTTTCGTCCAGCTGAGCTAATAGGCTCTACCCAAACAGGACAGGGCTGCACCAGTCTTTCCACAGCATTGGTTCCCACATTCTGGTGTGCGTCAGTAATACCTGGAGAGCTTGTTAAAACACGCATTTCTGGGCCTATCCCCAGAGGTCCTGTTTCAGTAGATCAAGAATGGGCTGAGAATTTACTTTTCCAGCAAGTTCCCAGGTGACCCGATGCTGCTGGTCTATAGATTGGAAAGTAGGGGTCATCCTTTGTCCTTCTTTCTCTAGCAACAGTTGTCATTGCAAACACTAGATGTGCCTCCACCCATTTGTAAGACTTTCAAAATGACTTGTGAGTGCGACATAAGTGGTCGTTAATAGTTGGGTGGGGTATTCCTGAAACATTTATCAGTTGATCACAGCCATCATCCAGGGCTGTGAGGGAGGAGCAGTCCCTGAGTCGGCCCTAGCTGCCTGGACAAGAGAAGGAAGGGGTCCCTGTCCAGCACCTCTTCCCAGAGGACAAAGGAGGGACATGACTCCCCATCTTAGATGATGTTGCAGAAAGGAGGCAGTGACCCACCACCAGCCTTTCTTTTGATGCCTCTTGTTCCAAAGTCATTTTGCCCACATAGTTATGCAGCTTAATCCCCAAAGGATTGTCAAATCACCTGACCATTTCCCCAGGATATATGGTGCTGAAACCCATTTCCTCTCAAGCTCCCCCAGAGTTCCCCCTTCCCACATACCACAGCTCCTTCCATACCCACAAGATGTTGGGGGTCCATGCCATTTTATATAAGGTCTCACCAGCATCCTGGGTTCTCAGTGGAACCCTGGAGAGTGGCCTACATCCTTCTTCCTTCCTACCAGGGCTCCCCTCATGCCTGACATTTCCCCTCTTCTCCCTCTAGTGCTCCATGCCTTCCTGTGTCACAGCATTTCACGTCACATGCGCCTTTGACCATGGCCTGGAAATGCGGACTATATTAGCGGACAATGACGAGGTCAAGTTCAAGTCATTCTGCCAGGAGCACAGTGACGGGGGCCCTCGGGGTGAGCCCACTTCTGATCCCGTGGAGCCCAGCTCAGCTGGTGAGGACCTGGAGAAGGTGACCCTACGCAAACAGCGGCTGCAGCAGCTAGAGGAAGACTTCTACGAGCTGGTGGAGCCCGCTGAGGTGGCTGAGCGGCTGGAGCTAGCTGAGGCGCTGGTTGACTTTATCTACCAGTACTGGAAACTGAAGAGGAAAGCCAACGCCAATCAGCCACTGCTGACCCCCAAGACTGACGAGGTGGACAACCTGGCCCAGCAGGAGCAGGACGTCCTATACCGCCGCCTGAAGCTCTTCACACACCTGCGGCAGGACTTGGAGAGGGTGAGTCCCCCTGTCACTTTTCCACCTGCCGTCCTGTCTGGTGGGCATCCTAGGAGGTCTTTCCACCCCACGTACACTGCCCTACAGCAGCCATGGCTCTCCAACTCCAAATGGTGATGTCTGGCCAAGGGGCTGAGGGCTTCCAGTTCCCTGACAAGGTGGGGGTAACTTATACTATGCAGAACAGGGAAGCCTCTGACCCTTGGATCTCTGAGCCCTTCTTGTGCCAACCCTTTTATGGGCCTGAATGGTAGGGGCCCTGCTGTGTTCCTGAGGCTCTAGGGCATCAGACCTGGGGCACAACCCAGGCTTCGAGCTTCTGTTGGTCTCTGTCCCCATTTGTAGCCTGTTCCCAACACATGAACTTCAGCTTGGAATCAGGCAGGGGAGAAACTGGGAATTGCAGCAAGTTGCATGTTCTGGACCAGGGCAAGGAAAACAGGTATTAACGTGGGGCGTGGGGGCATACTAGGCACACTAGGCATGTTCTGGACCAGGGCAAGGAAAACAGGTATTAACGTGGGGCGTGGGGGCATATGGGTGGGCTGGAGACACAGTCAACCTGTGTGGAGTAGAAGGATGAAGCTGAGTGGGTGGACCAAAGTGTGTGTGGAAGCTGCAGGATGTTTTAAGCAGGGACTGTCCCTCTGGCTGCAACTTCCAAACAGTCACTGGGTCTACGGTGGATGGGTTGGCTGAAACTACCCCCAGCTGTGTACTAAGGAGATCGGTGGTCTTGGCTTGGTCCAAGGTGGTAGTTCTGGGAGCAGAGTAAGATGAGGAGACACCATGGCTTTGGGGTGAGCTGTGGTGGTTAAGGGATAGTGAGAGTTGCTTTCTGCCTGGAGCATGGGAGCCCCCAAAAGGTTCCATTCCCTCCTACTACCCCAGAAGAAAAGATGAGATTACACCTTCCACGGAGAATACGCTTGAGCTTGACTTTACTTTCCCACTGTGTTTCCTCCAACGCATAAAGTACTACCACCAAGTTGGAGGCAATCTAAAGATGAAACCAGATATTCTCTGAACCCCAGGTGCTGTTTTAGGGACATTCAGTTCTGGGGTTCAAGAGCACATGGGATCATGTCATAATGTTTTTCATGCATGAGCAAAGACACACGTCTGTCCTTTCCCCAGTCCTTGTAAGGAAACAATCCTGAGTGAAAGCTTTGAGGGGGCTTTGTATGACCTGAGGCAGCTGTTTTTCTTATGTCCATCTCGTTGGCAAGTCTGTAAAATGGGTAGAACAACTTCACGGATGTTGTGCCATGTTGAAGGGAACCTGAGGTGGAGCCTCTGAAACTGGACCTGGCTTCCCCAATCTCCTTCAGCCGTACTCCCTGCCCTGAGGCCTGGTCAGGGGGAAGTGACCCCGATGGCCTGAGAGGGAACCTTACCGCCTGGCAGCCAGCCTGCCACCAGATCAGAAGGGGGAGGTGGAGAGTGGGGACACCAGATGTCCCTGGCTCCAGCCAGGGCAGAGAACAAGGCCATCTACATTGCAGCCCCTACTTCCTGGGCAGCCCAGCCTCCTGTGTCATGTGGCAGTGGCATCAGGTACATTCGGACATCGAGTACTTTCAGAGACCACAGCTGCATCCAGAGTTGTCCTCAGGCCACCTCTGAGTCTGCAGGCTCCAGGCCTCCAGTGCAAACACCCTGCTTTTACTCTTGCTGTTCTCCAAAAGACCCCTCAAGTCTGACCTCCCTGGTCCTGCTGGTCAGCCCACTGGCTCCGCCTGGACAATGCAGGGAGGCCAGGGGGCAGGGTTACTTATTTAATCATTATCTTGAAAGTAGAGGCAAAGTAGATTCTCCTGGCCCTAATGAGCAGGTGAAGAAACTAGGGCTCTCGAAAATGAATGACAGAAAGTCTTAGAGGAATGTGTGTTTTCTAGGGTTTGAGTTGAATTTGGGCTTGGATGGGGGATGGGGTTTGTCACCAGGAGAGATGTTGGCTTAACCTCCTATTCTGTACATTTCCTGAGCAAAAGCATCCCCCACCCTCTTGCCTTCATTGTCAGCTGGTACAAATGTGGCTAAGGGGCCAAGGTCAAGGGCTAGGATGCCAGCAACTTCAGAGGCAACCAGAGCTGCCATGCAGAGAGGCCTCTGGTGGGACTCTCCACAGTCAGGTGTGAACCAACCCACTCTTCCTCCAGGAAAAGGAGACAGGGCCGACTTTGAAGGGGTGCCGGCTGAGAGTGAGGCAAGGGCGTGTGCAGCCCTGGTAAGCTGTGGAGAGTCAGAGAGCCCTGTGCCAGCTTGATCCCCTCCAGGTCTAGCCTCAGGGCCTTTCAGAGCCGCGTTGGTGGCTTGCTTGAGTGAACAGGGCTGAGAGCTCTGCCACAGGGGAGGCTTTCTGCAGAGACCCGTGACTGTTGGTGGCCTGGTCGTGGCCCAGTGCCAACGGCCAAGAGTATCCAGCCTCTGACTGGGCACCAGGCCAGCTTGGGCTGGATTCATCAGGGAGGCAAAGTCGGGGTTGAGACTGAGGCGTTGGGCAGTTGTGGGTTTGCATTCAGTTCCAGCATTTCCCTGCTCTGTGCCTTCTGAGTTTCAGTTTCCTTTCTGTAAAATGGGAATAAGGACCCAGCTGACCTTGGAGTCACAGTGGTGGTGGGAGCACAGTGACCTCTGCTGTTCATCGTGGTTATTGTTGCTGTTCTGGCTCTTAGAAGAGTGGGCTGCTTGCAGAGAGGGGCTCCGTGGAGGACTGAAAGCGTGAGCCCAGTGCTAGGACCTGGGAATGAAACAGGGTATCTTCCCTGATTGACGTGTCCCCCTGAGGCCAGGCAAGAGTTTTGCTGAGAGAGGCAGAAGGCAGGGCCACACTGCTGCCACTAGCCTGAAGTCCCACTTTATGGTCAGCCTTTATGTGTTTTCCTTAAACTTCATCCGCCGGCCTTGGCCCCAGCAGGCAGCTCAGGAAGGCATGGCCACTGCTGTCTCCCAGAGTTATTCACAGCTGACAAAAAATTGCGGTGCCGATGAGCAGCCTGTCAAACGCCGACTGGTGTCCCCTAGCAACCGTGCTGGCAGTTCGGGCTGTGCAGGGCCTCCGTGCCTGTGGCTCTGGATCCAGTTACCAGGAGTTTACTCAAGAGCATGACCCGGCCTGGGAGGGTGGGGGCAGCTCTCAGACATCTGCCCCCCTCCCTGAGGAGGGACATGTGGGATCTTCTCAAGGCCCTATTTCTTCTACCAAGGAGAAGACCTTGCCCTCCCCATACTTGCCACTCACCTGCTTCCTTGTCAGGTTGGTCATACCCCATTTACTCTGTCCTCAGTGCCCAGATCATGTTCTTCTTGGCCTCCCACCAAAGCCTACCTTGTCCAAGGCAGCCTTGGCTTCCAGAACTCTGGCTCCTCAGCCCCCATAGCTCCCATATCTAGAATGTTTCCAACCCATTAGTGTCTGCATCTCACCGAAACCTAGTCGCCACCTCAGAGTGCTCCCTCGTCAGTAACCCCGTATCCTCAAATCCCCCTTCCTACTCAGCCTTCTGTTTCCCTGCTCAGTACCCCCTCCAGGCTCCCCACTCTTCACTGTCCCTGTTTTCTTCACCCCCACCTCATGTGGCATTATTAGCTCACTGCCTGTGCCCTTATCCCTGTGTGAAGGCCACATACCTGGCAGAGCCTATATGGCACTATAGGGCAGAACCCTATAGTGGTGAGCGGATAAACCCCACCAAGGTTCCTGTCAGCCAGCCTTGTTCTGGGACATTCTAGACTCCCCAGCCTGTCATCTGTCTGCACCCTGGCTCCACCTCCCTCAAGGCTCCCCCTTCTGGGCCCTCAGTCTTACCTCCTGTTTATCAGACCAGACACCTCCAGCTTCTCACCTGTAAAGCGCTCCCTATCGATTTTCTGCCCTTTTTCCCCCATTCCTCCTTCCCCCAGCACACACCCTGCAGCAAGGGAGTCGGCCTTCCCTTCATGCCTGCTTAGTCTCCCAGATTTGAATCTATTTCACCTTCTGCCATCTCCAAAAGCACATCCTCCTTCCATGTGTCCTTCCAGGCATGGGACCCTCTGCCCTAACCCCCATCTGTCCCTTCCTGTCTTCCCTCACTGCTTCCCACTCCGGCCAGGCTCCTGCCACTACCATCTACTAGGGCCACCAACAGCTTCCCATCACCTACATCCAGTGGCCGCTTCTCCATCCTCATCCTTCTCAGCAGTGGTTACCACAGTCAGACATGCCTTTGGTATTGAAATACGTTTTGTGTGGATGCTTTGACCAGAACCCCCCTTAATACCCTCCCGTTCTCTGCTCTCTCTGAGTGCTCCCTGTCTCCAGTGATCATCAGTTCACCACACTCAGTCTGACCTCTCAGCGGTCTGCTCCACAGCTCTGCTCCCCATCAGGAGGCTGATCCGGATCAGCCCACACTCCCTTCTGAACTCCAGCCTCTCGTGCCCAACAGGCCCATAGGTCCAAGCCTGCCCCCCACAATCTCCCTAGTCTCCACAAATGCCCAACACTAGTCCAGTCTAGCTCAGGATAACTGGCTGGGAGCCCTCCCTGGCCCTCCAACCTCCTCACTCACATTCAGGCTCACTCTGTAAAACTCACTGATAACAAAACAATTTCCTCAAAATGTAAAGCCTGCTTTTATTACCAAACTGTAGTTTGGGGGGACTTTGCTACTTGATTCATCTTTTTTTACTCTGATTTTTTTTAATGTTTAGTTATTTTTGAGAGACAGAGAGCACATGTGCAAGAGGGGGCAGAGAGAGAAAGGGACAGAGGATCTCAAGTGGTCTCTGAGCTGTTAGCACAGAGCCGGACGTGGGGCCCAAACTACAAACCATGAGGTCATGACCGGAGCTGAAGTCGGACGCTCAACCAACTGAGCCCCCTGGCACCCCACTCTGATTTTTTTAAAGAGAACTTCCTGTGTTTATAATCAGAAAAAACAATAATGACAAGTGTCAGGAACCTAATAGCCTGGATGAACTTCTAAGGTGATATTAATACTTCGTCCCCAAAAGCCATCACAGAAGTGGAACTCCACAACATTCAGTAACATGTAGCTATGTAACCAACAGTCTTGAGAGAAATTAGAGAAGTCATCGATGGTTCCAGGGTGAGGTGGGAGCAAGGGGTCACATCATGACCAGTGTACCAACCACAGAAGGTGGGTATTGTTGGGATTCTCACAGAAAGAAGCATTCCTATCTTCCCTAGCAGGAATCTCCAGATGGTACTGATTGTGTCGTGCATCTTATCAGGAAAAACATGGAGCATTTACCTGCAATATATTGTATTTTTCATGCCTCATTCATATCTACAACTGTATATCATGAAACAAACATAGTCAGAATTTCTAATTGGATCAAAAAATATACCAGTATTTGCTTTAATGTTTCCTTCCTGTGCCGTAATGAACTATCTAAGTCAGTAGCCTATGCAGCTCGCTTTGGAGGCCCCTGGCCTAGGGCAGTAATTGTCAGATTATGTAGTGCTGTATAAAATCTGAGGACACAACCACCAGAGACTTTCACACTACCCCAAGCCTGGGAATTTGTGTTTCTAACCAGCCACCCAAGGGATCTTGATGCCAGTAATTCATTTGGGTTTGCCGTGAGAAACCTTTTTGTAAAGTTTCAGATGAAAGAACAAAAAATAAAATAAAAATCTGTATTTTAATAGAAAGTGATGAAGTAAGTAGTGGTTTCTTTGAAGGGGACGTCTGCACCTCTAAAGCTCATGTCATTGTTAAGGATTAACGTTAGAGTAAGTTCGATGGTAGAATGTTTGGGAAATTTTTTAAAAGCTGGACTTTGAACTGTTTTTAGGTTTGATGTATTGACTGGTTTGTTTTGAGGCCTTCAAAGTCATGAGTCTGTCTACCTCTCTTCACCCCCATGGTCCCCATGCACACAAAGCCATGTGACTCCTAGGAGGGAAGCAGACCAGGTTTCAGGGAGAATAATGCTGAGCTGCTTGGATGCAGTGGACAGGGAAGGCCTTCTGGAGGTTCCTTTTTTTTATTATTTTTTTTTTAGAGAGAGAGGGAGACAGAGTGCTAGCAGGGGAGGGGCAGAGAGAGAGGCAGACACAGAATTTGAAGCAGGCTCCAGACTCAGAGCTGTCAGCACAGAGCCTGACACAGGGCTTGAACTCACGATCTCATCAGAGATCAGACCTGAGCCGAAGTCGTATGCTTAACCTACTGAGCCACCCGGGTGCCATAAAATATGTTTTCTTACAGTTCTAGAGACCAGAAATCCAAGATCAAGATGTTGGCAATGTTGATTCTGTCTAGAGACTCTGAGGGAGGATCTGTTCCGAGCCTCTCTCCTGGCTTCTGATTGCCAGCAACCCTTAGCATTTCTTGACTTGTAGACCCATGATTCCATCTCTGTCTCTGTTGTTACATACCATTCTCTCTATATGTATCTTCACATGGCCTTTTATGAGGACACCAGTCATTGGATTTAGGGCTCATTAATATGTGGTATGACCTCATCATAATTGATTATATCTGAGGTTCCAGGTAAACAAAATTTGGCAGGAGGCACTGTTCAACCCAGGAGGGAAAACAGTGGAAGTGTTAACAGGGGGAGGATTTACATTTCAAGAAGATGATCTGGGATAGCAGAGGGGCCAGAATGCCTACTTGTCCAGATGGAGCCAGTGCAGGTGACCAGGAAATGGAGGGAGCTGATGGGAAAGAGTTATGTTCATCAGGGACTGATGGGGTGGCTCTGGGGGTGAGCGAGCAAGAGCTGGATCCTGAAGGGTGATGCCAGGGTCTCAGCATTTCTGCCTCACCCCACCTTACCCCCAGCTGCCCTTGGCCTAGCATTGTAGACACAGGGCCTTGCTCTGCCTCTCCTGCCTTCTTGCCACCCCCAGGTCTGGGTCAGGGCTGCCTGGTCCTGTCAGTACTTGCTCTGCATCTCTCTGCCCTGCTGGGCAGCAAGCCCTCAGAAAAAAGGGATCTGATGGCATTGCCCACTGCTGAGCCAGGGCGAACACCATGTGAGTTCCCAGAGCTGAAGCTGGTGCTTAGAGATGTGTGATTATGAGGAGCTCCTGAGGAAGTCCAGGATTTGAGAGGAAGCAAGGGCTCTTAGGCTGGGGCCAGGCGGCTGCCCCTTTGGGGAGGTGTTTGCCTTGAATGGCCATGTCTGTGGTCTAGGTTGGGTACACACATTCTAAGGGTGGAATGCTCCTTAGAGTCCATACAGAGTCTGGAGCTGACATTCTGGGATATCCTTCACCACTGAGCTCAGGAAAGAAGGGAGGACATCCATGTCCACAGAGAGGTGTGATCACAGCTACCCCCAGGCCACGAGAAATGGAAGTCATGATAACAGGCAGAGGCTCTGGAACCCATAGGTCTCCCCCAGGCAACTCAAGGTCATGCAGCCTGAACTCAGCTTTGAAGATGGAACCCATCTGCAGACGGAAGTACTGGCCTCAGCTGCACAGACCCTGGTGGGACCCAGAATTCCAGCGCACAGCTTCTGGCCATCTGTCCCTGCTTTGGAGGCTTCAACCTGAGCTAAAGACCATGGTGGAACAAGGAAATGTCTTGAGAGAGGGGCCCAGAAGTGTGATATACTCTGAGAGCAGCTGTGAGAGGATGGCACACTGGGGAAAGGCACCAGGTGGATGGGGAGCAACATGGCCCATCCTTCAGGTGCTTCCAGAACAGCTGCAGAGTGAGCTTAAGCAAACCGGTCTCCAAAGGACTAGACTCTCTTCCTAGCTGCCCTGAAGCAGTCAGAGAGGCCCCTGCCTTTCCTCCTGAGAACTTCTGTCTCAGGCTGAGTGAACATAGCCATGTGGAAGGGCCTTGGGCAGAGCAGGCATGGGCTTGGCTCAGGTCTTAGTGCAGCAAGTGGACATGGCACACTCAGCCCCAGGGGTCAGAGACTGCCTGACTACTCAAAGCTGCTCTGCTGGAGCTCTTTCTTCTCTGAACCATGGCCATTTGTGTCTCAGGATAGAAGTTGGCCTTGTCATGGTGTTTTTGGCTGAGGAATATCTTTGATGGATAAGAGTCCTTGGACAGGAGGCAGAGGGATGGAATTGCTAACCTTACAAGGCCCCACTGAGCCTGGGGGCACTGTGTAGGTAGGGGGAGGGCAGCCACAGGGGCAGCATGGCAGAGTGAGCCAGGAAGTTCATGCCTAGAGAAGGCAGGTAGAGTCACCAGCCTGAGCTAACTGGATGCTCTCCCTGCCTGCTCTGGCCCAGGCCCAGTGGGAGCCGCAGGGTCAAGGCTGTGCTTGGCCTGTGTTTTGGACCAGAGTACTGTGGCTCAGGGCTGAGGACACACTCAGGGCTTGGGAATTGATTCCTTGATGTCCCAGGCAGGTTAGGCAGCGGTGCCCCCCCAACCCTTACCCCAGGGCTGGGAGGTCAGGTGTGGCTGCCCATGAGTAAAGTGGAAAACCTCTCTCTTGTCTCCTCAGGTTAGAAATCTGTGCTACATGGTAACAAGGCGTGAGAGAACAAAACACGCCATCTGCAAACTCCAGGAACAGATATTCCACCTGCAGATGAAACTGATTGAACAGGACCTGTGTCGAGGTAGGAATCTTCCCTGCCCCCCGCCAGCCACCGCTCAGCGTGCACACTCTCAATGGGCCAGGTCCCAAGGAGGGTTTTTGTATTCAGGTCCTAATGGGGGCCACTGGCCCATACACAGACCTTCCAGAACCAATTAAGTAGGCCAAGTTGGGACCTACTAGGGCCTCAGTTGTATGTTGGTTGGCAAGGAGCCAGAGATGGGAATGTGGGCATCAGGCCTCTCCTGAGGAGGCTTTCTGGTCCACTGGGGATACGTAGGTAGTTCCAGGGCCATAGTGGTGCAGGAGTAGATTGCGCGTGCACAGTAGCTCTAAGCTGGTGTTGGGACAGGAAGGGGCCAGAAGCTAGAGAGCTTCCTTGAACCCCTGAGTGGCTTCATGTTGATCCTGAATCAGGCAGCTGCTCCAGAGATGGAAGAAGACCTCTGTGTTCTTTCTCTCTGACCTCATCTGATAAAATTTGGATGCCTACTAGCAGTTCTTTTTGTCTGTTTTCTTCTTTTTTTTTTTAATTTTATTTTTTATTTTTTAACATTTACAACAGTGATTTCAGGAGTAGATTCCTTAGTGCCCCTTACCCATTTAGCCCATCCCCCCTCCCACAACCCCTCCAGTAACCCTCAGTTTGTTCTCCATATTTATGAGTCTCTTCTGTTTTGTCCCCCTCCCTGTTTTTATACTATTTTTGCTTCCCTTCCCTTATGTTCATCTGTTTTGTCTCTTAAAGTCCTCATATGAGTGAAGTCATATGATCTTTGTCTTTCTCTGACTGACTGATTTCACTTAGCATAATACCCTCCAGTTCCACATAGTTGCAAATGGCAAGATGTCATTCTTTTGATTGCCAAGTAATACTCCATTGTGTAGATATACCACATCTTTATCCATTCATCCATCGATGGACATTTGGGCTCTTTCCATACTTTGACTATTGATAGTGCTGCTATAAACAAGGGGGAGCATGTGTCCCTTTGAAACAGCACACCTGTATCCCGTGGATAAATGCCTAGTAGTGCAATTACTGGGTCGTAGGGTAGTTCTATTTTTAATTTTTTGACGGACTTCCATACTGTTTTCAGAGTGGCTGCACCAACTTGCATTGCCACCAACAATGCAAAAGAGATCCTCTTTCTCCACATCCTCGCCAACGTGTGTTGTTGCCTGAGTTGTTAATGTTAGCCATTCTGACAGGTGTTAGGTAGTATCTCATTGTGGCTTTGATTTGTATTTCCCTGATGATAAGTGATGTTGATTGTCTGCTTTCTTCTTAAACTCTTCCCGTGACATGTATTTAAGAGATCTGGAAATCTAAGGCCAAAGAATCTCCAGTGTCGCTGTTTTCTGCTAGTTGTGTGGATATTGCCAGACACAGGGCCCTTCCCAGAGTGTTTACATGTTCAGAAGGGCAATGCTTAACTCAAAAAAGGTCCTCTAATGTAGAATTACATGCAGCTCGGTGGCAAGATATTTTGAGCCAGGAGCTGCCGCTGCTAGTTCAGCCTCTGGGTCAGGCTAGGCCTGCAGTGGAGAGGAACCAGAGCTGTTGGGCCACCCCCAGAACGAATGACTGAGGACCTGGTACCGCCCCACCCTTGTCTGAGCCAAGCTGCCTCATTTGCACTTTGGGATCACCACCTACTCTGGCCCAAGGAACCAGCCCTGTCAAAAACAGGTCCTGAGTGAGGCCGGGTCGTGTCCATGCAAAGGTCAGAGCTTACCATGCATCCCCAAGACTGGCAGCTTCCTGGCTGCCAGAGCTCTCCAGGCTCCTTCTCCTCTGTTGATTTTTTCAGCAAGTATTAAAACTGAGTGTAGACAGGATGCCAGGCCCTGTGCCGGGTACTGCGGGGCACGCTGCCATGGGCAGAATGGATAGGCTTCCTGTCTTTGTGGAGCTCACCATCTGGAAAGATAAAGGAAAGTGGGGCCCAAGGGGCTGCAGTTGGCAGCAGTGCAGGGACAGAAGTACCAGAGATGGCTTCACAGCAGTGGTGATCCTGGAGCTATGTGTCTGGCTTCTTAGGACCTCACTGTGGTGAGAGGTCCAGCTGCAGAAGGAGAGGCCCACAATCAGGGTAACAGAACGTGGCAAGGCCTGTAGTACCCTCAGGCACAGGATTCCAGAAACGAGGTCAAGAGCCAGGTCTGCATCCCCATACTGAATCTGGGGACGTTTGCAGCTCCTGGAGCTGAGTGGCAGCATCAGGCATCCTTTTGTTCAGAGCGAGACATGTGGGGAGAAGACTGGTTTGCCTCTGCCCAAAACTGATGACCCCTGGGATGGGCATATGGCTACAAGCATATCGTCGAGGCCTGTCTGGCCGGAGCACTGGAGAAGCCTTCCTGTGGCAGTTATATTTAGGCCATGAACCAGTTGAAGAGCAGTAAAATTTGGAATCCTAGAGGCTGGAGCTTGTCTTTTTAGAGAAACTGGAAGGAGGCTGGCATAGCAGCAACTTGGGCAAAAGGACCACGTCTCAAGTGAGGTTGGGGTCTTGCTAGGATCAGACGTGCAAGGTCTTGTAGCCTCAGAAGGAGCTCAGACTTTCCTGAGGGCACTGGGAAACCTTAGAAATCTCCCTCCAGAGCATGTAGGCAGGAGTGTCATGTCAGAGATGAGGATTCTGAGGTTGCACAGGGGATTAGCAGCACAGCTAGGGAGAGTCCATATCCCTCAAATTTCTTGTAAACCTTTATCTGAGAAGCGCTGCACACTCCTGCTGAAAAACTTAGGAGAAGATTTCTGGCAGCTGGGCCTCCCCCTGCAGATGTCCCTCTCCTGCTCCAGTGTTCTCTGTGGCTCCCTAAACCTATGTGGTCACGGACCAAAAGGATATAAGGGCCAGGTGTGCACCCCGAGTCTGCTATCTGCTGTGTTACCTCGAGAGCAGACCAAGAAGCCAAGGCAGGAGACTTGCTCATGGGACTGACCACTATGGCTGGACTAGAACCCACATCTCTTGATTCCTCAGATAGTCCTCAGACTTGTCTCCACATCCATGTCTGGCCGCTAGGCCTAGCATTGAAGGCCCTGACCTGGCCACTCACCTGTAGTTACCCTTTGCACCCACCAGGACTCCCACCCCACCTCGACATCTATAGGCCATGTAGATGTCAGACTACATTCCAGGTCCTGGAGGAGGGTCCTCCACCCACTTTGTGGCCCTGTGCCCTCCCCAAGCCACTCAAGGGCAGCAGTAGGCACTTACCTTCTGTTCCCCACCAGCTGTCCCTGACTCACAGGAGCCCCATTTATCCCAGGTCCTGGGGCTCTGAGCCTAGGACACATTAGCAGGGCAAAGTGACCTGGAAGTTGAGGCACAGGTGATAGAGGACTATCATATGGATGGCCCATAGTGATCTTGGTTTTGACTGAGCTGCTCGGGGTAACCGCCTCCCTCCTGCTCTCTCTTTCGCTGGCAGAGGGGTCTGGGAAGAGAGCAAAGGGCAAGAAGAGCGACTCGAAAAGGAAAGGCCGTGAGGGCCCGAAGGGCAGCCCCGAGAAGAAAGAGAAAGTGAAGGCGGGGCCCGACTCAGTCCTGGGGCAGCTGGGTGAGTGAGTGGCCACACTGGCCTGGCGGACATGGCCAGGCTTACACCATCACTCCACTTGCAGCCCCGAACCTAAGGCCAGCAAGGTCCACCAGCACTTCTGTTGCACAGAGTAGGAAGCCCAAGAGGGCTAGCCAGGCCCTTCCATGCCCAGGTGCTCATACCTTTTAACCATAAAGGAAAGTAGATAGGGACTCTGTCCCATCTGGCATCCCAAGAAATTCCCCTTCTGTACATCTGGAGGCTGGGCCAGGGTCTCAGGAGCTGCCCTCACATTCTCTTAGCCAGACTCCTAGAGGCCCCAGGGGACATGTGGGCCCTCTGTGCCCTTACAGAATGTAGCCCTATGCTGGGAAATGAGGGGTCAGCCAGAATTCTCCATCCTGGTCCCGCTCTGCTGGAATTTCTCAAATGAGCCCTCCCTTCAGCACTAGGGAACCTTCCTGAAGCCACCCAGAGAGACCCAAAGGAGTGGCCACAGGTATTGGCCGAGTACATGGTCAGTCACAGACTCCTTAGTGCTCCTACATTAAGCAGAACAGCCCTTGAACCCTCTACCCACCCACCCCCCCCCAGCTTTGGGCTTTCTCTCCCAGGGTATCACATGCTTCCGCTAGAACACTTCCTCAGGGATGACAGTGGAATTATCCAGACCTGTCTCCAGCAGGGAAGCCTCATGTCATCTTGTATGTCCCTCATTCTCAGGAATGGGACCACTTGACCACTTGGGTATCAGAAGGAAGGCCCAGTTTCACCTGCTGGCCCTGACATCCAAGAGGGACCTTCTACACAGATGCACTTGGCTACCCTATCCAACTTCTCTGCTTCAGAAATAATTCTCACAAAAAAACAGCGCCCCCTGGTGGCCTGAGGCGTTTTCCTTCATTCCTTCATCCTCTGCGTCCCCGGGATGGGAGAGGTGCAGAGCCGGCTTCATGGGTGTGTGTACCTGTGCAGTCTCAAAGGGCTCTTGCTTGGTTTAATGTTCTACTGTTGTCACCTTGAAATACCTTAATAATTTTTTAACAGGGAGCCCACATTTTCACTTTACATTCTGGGTTCCAAATCATGAAGCCAGTTCTGGGAGTAGGTTGTCCTGGGGAGAGGGGTATATGGTGTGGACCCATATGGTCCCTCTTTGGTGGTGTTGAGAGGAGGGATCTGCAAACAAGATGGCTTAATTGGGTCTGGCAAGAGGAAGAGAGGGAGGGAGGTGCACAGTGGCCTGCTGGGGAGGGTCCGGGAGGGCTTCCTGAAAGGGTGGGATACACACTTACAAGCGTCTCACTTGATTCCTCTCTCCCCTTGGCCAGGCCTGTCCACCTCATTCCCCATCGATGGCACCTTCTTCAACAGCTGGCTGGCACAGTCAGTGCAGATCACAGCAGAGAACATGGCCATGAGTGAGTGGTCACTAAACAATGGGCACCGTGAAGACCCCGCCCCGGGGCTACTGTCAGAGGAGCTGCTGCAAGACGAGGAGACACTGCTGAGCTTCATGCGGGACCCCTCACTGCGACCTGGGGACCCTGCCAGGAAGGCCCGTGGCCGCACCCGCCTGCCTGCCAAGAAGAAACCGCCGCAGGACGGGCCTGGCTCACGGACGACTCCGGACAAATCCCCCAAGAAGCCCTGGGGCCAGGATGCAGCCAGCGGCAAGGGTGGGCAGGGCCTAGTGGCCCGGAAACCAACGCGGCGAACGCCTTCCCACCTGCCGTCTAGTCCCACAGCTGGGGACTGTCCCATCCCAGCGGCCCCCGACAGCCCCCCTCCTCTGGCCCCCGAGACTCTGGACGAGGCAGCCCCAATGGCTGCCGACTCGAATGTCCAAGTGCCTGGCCCTACAGTGAGCCCCAAGCCCTTGGGCCGGCTCCGGCTGCCCCGAGAAAACAAGGGAACCCGGAGATCGCCAGGTACCAGGCCTGATGCTGGGACAGGACCGCCCTCTGCTGTGGCCGAGAGGCCCAAGGTCAGCCTACACTTTGACACTGAGACTGACGGCTACTTCTCTGATGGAGAGATGAGCGACTCAGATGTGGAAGCTGAGGACAGTGGGGTGCAGCGGGCTCCCCGGGAAGCAGGGGCTGAGGAGGTGGTCCGCATGGGGGTACTGGCCTCCTAAGTCACCCCCACCCTGTCCCAGGCCCTGCCCTGGTCCTCCCATGAGGCCTCAGCCCAGTCACAACTGCCATTTCCAATCTCTGCTGAGTGTCTCAGATCCTTGAGACTGCCACTCTGTTGTGGTTTTATTTTTAATATAGAGAGAGTTTTGAATTCCACACTGTTGTCTTTCCTCTGTGCTGGCCTAGGACGTTAGAATTCCTTCCACGGCTCTGGCCGCAGGGGCTCTAGCAGGTCCTGTGCCCCATCCCCGCCGCGGCAGCACCCCGCCCCGGCCCACGCGGCATTGCTGGGCTCCTGGCTAGATGTAGGCGAGGCGAAGAAGAGCTCAGGACTCCAGCCCGCTGCCACTGGGTGACACAGACCGTCGTTTGGGCATTATTTCATGGCAGATGGGCCAGCCCAGGGCCTTCCCCGCCTTGCCCCCAAATTCCACTGGGGTCCATTTGGGGGGTCCTGCTGCACTCCACTGATCCCCAAGGAAGTATAATAAGTGATCCCCAGCCAGAGTCTACTCACTGTCACAAGCACAACGAGCTTATATAAGAAAGCACTGAGGGGGCGCAGAGGGCCCGCTGGTTCCAGAGGAACCACCGCTGTTCCTGATCAACCCACATCATCTGAGGCCTGCCCGCCCACCCCGCGACCCTCCACTCCCTTGCTGCTCCACCCCTGCCAGTGCCCAGCCCGGCGGCTCTGAGAAGGGGTTCCTAGAATCCTTCCTGAGCTGTGCCATTTACTCAGGGGACTCCCAAACAGCCAGCCAGCCGCCAGTGCCGGTGGAGGGCTGCAAGGGAGGGCCAGTGCCCAGACAGGGGCGTGGGGCTCAGACTCCCCTCACTTAGAGAATTGCTCTGGGGCTCCAACTTCCTTCCTTCCTTTGGGGCCAGTCTCGGCTGACGTCTGGTCACTCCCAGACAGCTGACCTGACCAGACCAGACCGTTTGCCTTTTCAAATTTTCCAATCCTGCTATGAGATGAGCTTCTTCCTCGGTTTCCTTTTGGAAACTCCTCCTTCCAACAAGCAAGTGGGATCCCGGGGCCCGGGGCAGGCCGTGTTGGCCTGCTGTGGCTGTTTCAAGTCTTGCTGGATGTTCCTGGTTCCTCTGTCCCTGTGAGCCGTTACCCCCTTCCCTGGTTCTGCCCTCCCTACCCACCACCACCCACCCACCTTTTCTGTCCCATCCCCTAGGTCCCAGGTAGTTGCTCTGAAGAGTGTCAGTGGAGTGGCCCCAGGGTGATAGCTCAGGGAACAAACAATAAAAGGAATTCAGTGAAAACATGGTTTTTTTTGTTTTATGAATTACTCCTGGGTCACTTCCACCACTGGTGAAGCCAGAACTTCTCCGACAAGAAATCTTGCATAAGTCCAGTGAATCAGTCGAATCATTCTGTGGATGCCAAAGAATATTTTGACCATAATACAGCACAGCCTGGACCTGACAACTTGTCGCTTGGACTTTTTTTTTTTTTTTTTTAACGGAGTTCTTTAGCAACAAAGTGTAGAGAGACATGTTCATTGTACACACCCAAGGAGAGGAGCCCAGGCTCTTAGAAGAAGATGTTGTTCTGCTGCTGAACCATTGGAATTGGGACGCGGGAACCAGGTGTTGGGATTCCGGTCCTGGGCTGGGCCCACTGTGAGCTTTCCTAAACTCTGAGACTCACAGAGGGGAAGAACAGTGACAGCAAAACCAGCATGGCAAAGGTCTTCACCATGTGGTTCTCCCCACACAAACACTCAACATGCAAATCGGCGGGATGGGCAGCAGCTTGACCACCCACCCCTGACTCCAGAACTTCCAAGGTACGACAGTGGCATTGTTATCGACGCACGGTTTCATGTGAATTTTAGCAAAACGGGAAACAAAGCTAGGACTCCGTTCAGAAGATCAGGCAAATGTGTCCAGTTGGAGTGGACTCGGGGCGGGCTTCAAGGATTCTGGGCATTGGAATGGCACAAGCTACCATGTGGAATTTAGTCTGCCTGCCGTCTTGGTAGTAACGGCCAGTGCAGTGTCCGCACCAGCGGCCCATCCCCGTTCTCTGTTTACTGCCTTTGAATAGTCCTCCTTCCTTCCCCGTGCTTTGGGTCACAATCTTGTCTGTGCCAGATTGCCCAGTCTGACCTCACAGGGAACCAAGTGAGGAGCTTAAAGAACAACCAAACTCTGCCAGGGGGAGAGGTGGGGTCCCAGGAATGGCTCCTGCCCAGTAGACTCCACGCTTGTCCCCCTCCCACCGCCTCATGCATATGGAGGCGAAGTCTGGGCTCCCTGGGGGCAGAGGCTAGGGCAGGAGGGCAGGAGAGAAGGCGGAAGGGAATATACTGCAGCGTGTCTGGCTGGGGTTAGGAAGGGCAGCCAGCACCCTTCAGGGGTACTCCACCCAAGTTGGCCTCTGGATTCCCTTCTGTGTTGGCTCTTGCTTTGGACTGGACTATCCCTGGGGCTGTGTCCTGCGCAGGGCTCAGGGATCTGTTAGGCTAGCTGGTGGGGGAGGTGGGAGAACCTTAACTCCCAGACCTGGCCCTAGAGCTGTTCTTGCCCCGCAGCTGTCCACCTCTGGGATGTCCAGCAAGACCACACAGAGGACAAGGATACTGGTTCCCGCCATTAGCCACAGCCCTTTTCACTCTTTTTCCCATCTCCTGTCCACAGTTAGACAGCTTTGCCAACCCTGGGGTTGAGGCGGGAAGCAGGGAATGAGACAGAAGTCCTTTTGCAGGCCAGAGGCTGAGGCAGATCTTTTGCTTGAGCACCTCTGCCCACCATACTCACTGGCCCTCTCCCAGGAGGGAGAAGCTCCTATTACTCCTGGCTGCCATCCACCCTTCTCCTGGTCCTGGCTGCACAGTCCTCCTCATCACAGCCAGGAAGGATGAGGTGCAAGGAAAGTATTTTTATGGATCACAAATGTATTTTAAAGTCAATAAGGAGAAGAAAGGTAGAAGGGTTTATTTTGTTAAATGAGCTCTGACTTTGTGACAGTGTATGAGCATTTGCTATGTCAGGGTCTTGGTTTCCTTAGAGAAGCCACCCGGGTTTCCGGACGTGGGTGCCAGTCTGTAGGTATGCATGTGCCAGGGCACGTCTCGTGTGTCCATGTACGTGCATGTCTGCGTGTTGCGTTTGGGCATATCGTGGGACCTGCTGGGGCAATTTCTAGAGCATCGATTGCCCGATGATACTAACAGACATTGGCAGCAGCTGAACTTGGCATTTCCTTGCTCACTGCCAGATGTGGCCAACCTCTGGCCATGCCTGAAGCTCTGCAGAATGGTCTGGATGCCTGTACCAAGGCCCTTAGGGAGGCCACTTCCCATGCCCCTGGCCCAGCTGGCCACATTGGCCAAAGAGCCAGGGCTGGAGTCTGGGACTTTTGGTTGTTCTTTAAGGCACTTCCTGCCACCTTGTCCCTCAGATGCACAACACTCTGTGCTCCACAAACGGCTCGGGGTGGGGGGATGATATGAATGTCACAGGAGGAGACACCTTCTGTCCTTGTTTCAAAGAAAGTGATGTGCCATTTGTTAATATACAAGAGAAATATTGAAAATATATTGAAAAGAGCAATTTTAAATTATTTTTGGCTTATGTTGCAATATTTATTTTCTTGTATTAGAAAAGATTCCTTTGTAGAGAAAAAATGTATTTTTCATTAACGCAAAGACCTATTTCTCCTTTTTGTACATTGTCCATGTTCGCTACCCTTAACGAGCAATAGAATGTATGGCCGCTTTGCCGTGGCCAGTGCCCGCCATGCCCTGCATGATTCTGTGTTGCCGCTGCTGCGTAGCTCCTAGTCCCATCCTGTCCCACTCACTCATGAGGGTTTCCAGACCCTGGCCCCGACCAGGGCCTGTGTCTCAAGGAGCCCTTTGCACTCCTCGTGTGTTGGCAAACGCAGTTAATAAAGCAATGTTTTCTGTGCTGGCTGGTGTGCGGCTCTGTTACATTCAGTGGAGGAGGGGGTCCACAGCCACCAGCCGGCTAAGCGAGTCAGCGAGTGCTCTCAGCGCGTCCCTCGGAACCTACTGCTACCTCGTAAAGAGTGCTAATAGGGATGGGCATAGCGCTCAACACCCATACTGTATTTCAGGGCAGTATTTCATTTGTTTCTTGATGTTGGCATCCCCCGGAATTCAGAGCCGATGAGGGAGGTACCCAAAGCCACACCTCTGATAAGGGGAAATTCAGTGTCACAGGCTAGACTGCTGTACTCTTCCCACCTCCCGTGAGTCACCTTCCTGGGACAGTTGGTAGGTTCGCCAGGAACCTTGGGCATCTGTCCCTACATCAGGGGAGATGTTGGCCCAAGTGTGTGTTTTCCATTCATTATTTCCTGAGCACCTGCTCCATGCCAGGCTCTGGAAAGTGTTAGGAATGTAGCTACCATCCCTGCCTCCCAGGGCAGCTCACAGACCCAACAGGGATGCAGATGATGAGGGAACTGGGAGATATGGAGGCCTGGGCTGATTGGGGGATGGGAGGCTTCAGGAAGAGTTTCCCTAAGGAAGAGACACCACGCATTCATTTGGCCACTCAACAATGAATCTATCGGCCATATACCTCGTTCTGCCAGTGTGGTGGGTTGTATACCACTAGGGTCCCGCCATCTAGAGCTTCCAGGCAGTGGAGACCTGAAGAATAAACAGTTGCTTGGTCAAGGGCAGCTGGATTAAAAAGGGACAACAGAGTTCCTGAAAGGGCTCGGCATGTGCAAAGATGCATCAAACTGCAAACTAGGAAGGGGTCTTGAACCTCCCCTGAGAGCCCCAGGGGAGGCAGTTTGGGAAGGGGGTTGAATTGGGACTCAAGCTTCTGGGACCACTGACTTGGTTGTTTGCTGTTTTGTCACTGGTGCAATGGGCAATAGGTCCCCAAGGGTGCCTCCAGATCCAAGGTTCTGTGACTCCACACAGCAGAACACATGGGAGCCAAACCAACTGGCTGGCCTTTGGAGCTGTCTGCTCTCTGGGCCAGCTGCCCTGGGCTCGGCACCCCAGCCTCCCCCTCCCTCCCTCCCTCCGCCAGCATGACGCCAGGCTCACTGGGCCACCATGGTCCAGATGAGGGCTGCAGGGGGCCTGCCGCAAGACCCACACCTGAAAGCTGACCTAGCTGATAAATGTGGAGCAGGAGAGGTCAAGACACCTGTGCATCTAAAGCAGCAGTGTTCAATAGAAAACAAGTGCAAGCACACATGTAATTCTAGTAGCTACACTTTTTAAAAGTAAAAATAAACAGGTAAAATGCATTTTAATTAATAATTATATTTAACCTATTAGATCCATGTACACTTAAACATGTAATTAATGTAAAACCATTATAATGAGATATTTTACATTCTTTCTTGTGCTAAGTCTTTGCAATTCAGTATGTATTTCATACTTCTAGTGCATCTCAATTTGGGGTTTTGGGGGCGTTTAAGATTTTTAAAAAATGTTCTCAATGTTTATTTATTTTTGAGATGAAGAGAGACAGAGTGTGAGCAGGGAAGGGACAAGAGAGAGAGGGAGGCAGAATCTGAAGCAGGCTACAGACTCTGAGCTGTCAGCACAAAGCCTGATGCAGGACTTGAACTCACAAACCATGAAATCATGACCTGAGCCGAAGCCAGACAGTTAACCAACTGAGCCACCGAGGTCCCCCTAGCAAATCTCAACTTGGACTAGCTACATTTCAAGTTCAATAGCTATGTGGCTAGTAGCTACTCCACTGGCACTGTAGCCCTACAGACCATCGGCTTTCTCCTGGGTTGCTTCTATGGGGGAAAGCAGAGGAGTAGACCTGGCCTTAATTCCCAGCCAGGTCCCTCTGGGCTCCCTATCTTCACCCATTCAAGTCCATACAACTGCTTCATGGCAGGGGTCCCACAGCTGGTTGGTGACCCTAGGCCTTTGCCCCTGTTGCCTCTGCTGTCCCTGCCTACAAGGACAGGACAGGACGAGTGTGGACCAACCTGTCCACACCCTCATGAAGGGCCAGTACTCTCCCAGTATCTCCTAGGAAGGGTATGGCATTTATCTACCCTTCCATCTTGCCTGAATTGATTCTGTACTCACTGAGCACCTGCTACTGGGCCCTGAGGACATTAGGATGACCATATGTCCCTATGGAGAGACCAGGCCAGTGTGGGAGACAGACTTTAATCATGTAACTCCAGAGCAGTGTGCAATTACTCACTGAGACCATATTGTGAGTGTAAAGCCAGGGGGGAGGTGGTCTCTGAATTTCCCTTGTTCTCACCCAATTTCTGTCTGCAAGATGGGGTATGGGGTGCCATCTGCTGCTTGCCTGGCCCCAGCCCAGATGCCTCCACCTCCAAGTCCCAAAGCACACAGGGCCAGGACCAATCCTGCAGTCCCTAGTCTCAGAACCCTAGACCCCTTTGTCCCCAGGACACCAGTGACCCCCTCTCCATGGCCCTTTGGCCCTTCGTGAGCCAGCACAGAGAAAGATCTTTGCCTTCAGGAACAGGGAGGCTGTTAAAGGGACAAGAGGCCTCCTGAGAAGATAAGGCAGTGATTTAGGCCTATGGGGTGTCCACCCTGGGTAGGGTAAGTGAACCAAGGATTTCCAGGCCCTGCTGTCCCCTAACTGCTAAAGCAAGAAAGGGAATCACTAGTGGTTTGCAGAGGGAGTGCTCCGTGTTCCCAGAGACAGCCTAAGTGCCTCTCCTTGCACCTCTGGCTGTGCCCAGAGGTGCCAGAGGCAGCCAAGGCCCTTTTCTAGGAGAGGGTTTCAGGACTCGGAGTCACTGTGGACCCATGCCAGAAATGCAGGTTGCTCAAAGTGGTCTCATGCTAGGCTCCCCTTCATATGAGACCTCCACACTCCAGTCTCACCTGACCAGGTTCTTGAGGGCATCCATAAGGGCCAACTCCTCCACACTCTGAGCTGCAGCTGTCCCTGTTAGTGTCTGCCTCAGCCACCCACTCTTCATTACCCTGAGGAGAAGCACAGGCAGGACATAAGGCATAGTGATCACTATTTGGGGGTTGCTTGATAAAAGAGGAGATCATGAAATAGGGATTTTAGGGCAGCCTTCTGGGGTTCAGGCAGACTTACTGCCAAGAGTCAAAAAGGGAGAAAAGGTGGGCTCAGTCAAGCAGGCAACTTGGGCCAAGCTGAGTGTATCGGGATGGGGCTCAACACCCAGTGCTCCAAGCCAGGTCTGGATTTCAGAAGCATCCCTGCCATCCATTCTAAAGGCAACTGGGTTGGGATGCTAAAGCCCTGGTCCCCGTTTGTGAGGGAGACCTTCAGTGGGTTAGAATGTAGAGTTGCCAGATTTAACAAATAACAGTTTTGGACACACAGTGAAATTAGAATTTCAGACAAATACTGAATAATTCTTTAGTACAAATATGTTCTTTATAAAAAGAATGTTTAATGTTTATTTATTTTTGAGACAGAGAGAGAGAGAGAGAGAGAGAGAGAGAGAGAGAGAACATGAGCATGGGACGGGCAGAGAGAGAGGGAAATGCAGAATCCGAAGCAGGCTCCAGGCTCTGAGCTGTCAGTGCAGAGCCTGACACGGGGCTCGAACTCATGAGCTGTGAGATCATGACCTGAGTCGAAGTCGGATGCTTAACCACATGAGCCACTCAGGCACCCCAAGTACAAGTATGTTCTAAATATTGCATCCTGTATTTTACCTGGCAATCCTAGTGTGAGCCTCTTGTCCTCCAATTATACTGGGTCCCAGGTAGAGGAGCAGTGTGGTGAGTGATTTGCCATTGTGTATATACACTGAAGCAGATCCAAGACTGTCCCCACAGCCCTGAAATTCTCACCCTTGAAGTTCGAAAGCAATGGAAAGGGGGATGCAGCCACGGGCAAGGACATCCAGAACCCATGCTGCACCTGTCTAACTGTGCTACAGCCCCCTTTACATCTCACATGCCAACCCAAGGCTGAACAGAACCTCAAGGTGTCCTGGAAGGGATCCTGCTCGCTAGGATTTGAGGCCCACAGACCATTTATTTGCTGACTCAGGTCAGCATCTAAAACGTTTATATTGTTTGCTATACTATTTGCTATAGCCAAGAGCTACAGCAACCCATGTGCCTGTAAAAAGATAATGGATACAGAAACTGTGTTAGATTCATGCACTGAAACATACCCGGTCTTGAAAAGGAAGCAAATTCTGACATACGAACTTTAAACACATTTTGCCAAGTGAAATAAGTGATTGCAAAAAGACACATACTACATGATAGAACTTCTGTGAGGTACCTAAAGAAGCCAAGGGGTGGGCGCCAGGGCTGGGGGCAGAAGAGGTGGGGGTTGTTCGGTGGGTATGTTAGCTAGGGCCCGAAGGGGAGTTACTTGGATCAAAGGGCTGCAAGCTGTCAGTAGGAAGGAAGAGGGGGGAGGAACAAAAGCAGAGAAAGACTGTGTCTGTTTTAGAGAACAAGCAGTTCCCACCAAGGAGATGGAGGACCAGGTGTTCCACAGGATACTCCATTGTAAGAGCAAGTTTGAGCTGAACTGGAGCTGAGGACTTGCAGAGAAGCCCAGTAAGTTGCCTTAAAGTTACCATTTACTCATTCTAATATGAAGATTTCCTATGGGTGGAGGGCTTTTCAGCCAGTTTTGAACATACTATGTCTGCACTAATGTTGGGAAATATTAAGCATGTGCAGTTGAGCCGAAGTGTCTAAGTCACAAAATATGCGTAAATTCTTTAATGTATCAAGCTCCCTGCCCTCGTTCTGCAGCATACTGAATAAAAGTCTCCTGTACTAACCCTAAGAGGAGACAGTGCTTTGAATCTCCCTGTCTCCTTACTTGTGACAAGTTATAAAAATTCTTTGACATTTCCTTGGGTTGTGTTCAAATTAATGCTCCCCCAGCAGCAAACCCCGAGTTGAGTTACATGTGTGGAGGCAGGATAGGGGGTTCTGGGGGTCTGGTGCATGGCAGTGTGCATATGGTTGACAGTAGTGTACTTTACACTTAGAAATTGCTAAAAGAGCAAATTTTATGCTATGTGTTTTTTTGCCCCAGTTAAAAAAAAAATAGAGAATACTGTGGTGGGGGGGGATCCCAGCTGCATTCAAATGAAGAAATGGAATCTGGGGGGTTGGCATAGTGGAGAATTAAGAACCTGTGTTTTGGTCCTTTCTGGGCCTCAATTTCTTCATTTTTTAAATGAGGATGAGAGTTCCGGCTGGGCCCTCCATGCAAGGTGTCTGAAAAGTGAAAGTGGGCATAGGCATCAGGTGGACAAAATGAGAAGTCACTGAAGGTGTAAGGAGAAGAGAAGAGGAGGTCTGACCGATGTAGCGTTGGCAGACTGACCAGAAGTGAGGATGCCAGAGGGATCTGTTTACTAACTCTCACTTCCGGGAATCTGAGCCGGCAAAGCCTGGTTGTTTACAAGTTCTCCTGGGCCTCCCTACCCCCCAGCCAGGACAACTGTGGTCTGGGGTCAGGGAAGGGACTGACCAAGTGCCACTCTTTGGGTGGGGGCTGAAATAGGGGGTGGTTATAAAACATCTGGTGGTCATCAGAAAAGCAGCTCATGTGACACCTGTGACAGTCAGCTGCCTGGGCCTGAGTTCTTTGGCAGCCATCCCGTACACCTGAAACCTTGTAACCCAATAACTAGTGAATAGGACATCCCTCCTGTCCCCCACCTCCACCCCTTTGTGCAAATAAGGAATGTTCTATTGCTAGGGACTGAATGTTGTGAGCAACTTATTAAACTTGTAAGAGCAGCTGGGGTTTACAAGAGAAGCCAAGGGAGAAAAGTGACTCAGCAAAATAAACCTTTACCCGTGGGTGTTCCGAACTCCCATTTTGGGGACATGGGTGGTGACTGCCTGGTTCCAGTGGCAGGTGCTTCATTCCATAGCCTTGCTTCCCATGCCAGCCATAACATTCATGCCCTTAGCATACAGAAGGAAGCCTAAGAGGCTTGGGAAAGAGCTCAGGCAGGCCTAATCGCTGTCTCATCCAATGTTAAGTCTCAACAATGAGTTAACATCAATGGAAGAGCAATGTGTCCTGTAGAAGCATCAGGAATCAGAAGGATGTTCAAATCTCAAGGACTGCCCCCACCCCCATAGGAGCACTTTCTTCTAGTCAAGAAAGGGTGTGGGACTGGCACCAACTTGCATCATTAATCCTGGCTCCTGCTTGGCCCTCTTCTGAAGGTCTGCATATGGGTGACAGGACCTCAGAGTTTGGGAGTGGTGCGATGTGAAACCTCATGTTACACACCACTTCTGTAGAAAACCTCTGAATTTTAATGACAGAGAGACTGTCATTTTAAAAAGCAACCCAGTGCTGGGGTACCTGGGTGGCTCACTCAGTTAAACATCTGACTTCGGGTCAGGTCATGATCTTACTGTTCGTGAGTTTGAGCCCCATATTGGGCGAGCTCGAGCCCCACTCTGGGATTCTCCCTCACTCTGCCCCTCCCTCACTCATACTCTCTCATAAATAAAATGAAATGAAATGAAATGAAATAAAATAATAAAATAAAAGCAACAAGTGCTAAATCATCAGTGCTAAGAAAGTCTTCCTTAAATTCAACTATAATTCTCTCCTTGAAACTTGATGTTCCTATTTACAGGTACCCCTGAGCACTGGAGCCACAGAGATCAGGTATAGTCCAGTGTTCACTAGATAGCCCTTTGGGCTATTTGATTAAGTTATCATGCCCATCTGACACTTCTTTGAGTTCAGTACTTTCCCAGGGGATTAGAATGGGGGGTATGCTCCTCCTTACACCTACAATGACAGTTGTATTGCTTGACAGATGGAGCCACCAGACCCCCACACTTTTCAAGCAAAACCAGTCCCGGGTCAGAGGTTTGCAGAGAGAAGGGTCAGATGGGACAAATCCTGTCTCAGCTCTCCCCCCCCCCCCCCCCCCCCCCCCCCCCCCACTGCCAGCAGTATCCTCAGCAATTGATACCAGGGCTCAGTCAGGTGTTTTATAGGCTGGCAATCTCTGCTGTCTTAACAGCTTCAAGCTTGTTTTTCAGTTTTACCTCAAATCAGCATCTTCCCTGTTGTCAGTGCCACACACTCCTGTACACGTGTTCAACAATCAGTGTGGCATTTGAAGAAGGACACATCTATCCAGCTGGTCCCAACTTCAAATAGCATGTCCTGATCCTGATTTGATGGGTCCAAGAGCAGGCTATCCTGGTGGATCACTAGCTCCTACTGTGGGTTAGAAAACATGGTCATACATCATACAATATTGGGTTTTGGAACTGGTGTTAGAAATAAGATGCTTATTATTACAGGTGAGAAACAGGTCGGAAGATGGGAAACAGGCAGCCCTATTTTCCTGCTTCCTTCTCAGGTCAGGCTTCATGCTTTCCAGTCTTTCCCTCCACTCTTGCCTTCTCCTAATACATTCTACACACAGTCCCCTTCAGGGGTCACCAGTCCCCAAAGTTACAATGTGGCCTTTACTGCCATGCCCTTGTATCTGTTGGGTACCTTCTTGGCACATCCTCTCTCACTCCTCTGGCTAACCAGTTTGTACTCCTTCTGGTGGTGCCTGCTTTCTAGAAACCTTCTTCGTAATGTTTGAGGGCCTTTTCCTTTGGCCTCCCACCATGTCTTGGGTATGTATGTGAAGCCAGGTGCCAGCAGGCAGGTGTTCAGGAAATGCCTGCTGACTAAAGGAAAGGCAGACAGGAAGTGGGGCTAAGCACCCAATCTAACACCAGCACAATACTTGGCAAGTGCCTGGTGATAAGTAATGGTTTCCCATATGTAAAGCTTTGTGTGTGAGAGGGGGAAAAAAAAAAAAAAAAGAGTGAGAGAACCCTAGTAGGGACCCTCCCTATTTTGCCCAGCCCAGCACTGGCACATGGAATGGTAGGCAAAGGCTGTCCAATCATCAGGTAATCTGAAGGGTCAGAGCATTGCCTCTCCAAGGAGGGTGGCAAAATGAGGCCCTAGAGAATCCAAGAGGGGCCCCACTGCCACCCAACTTCCAGAGGACTGATGATACTTTTTTTTTTTTAGTTAGTGTATGTATGTATGTATTGATTGAGTGACAGAGCACAGGTGGGATAGGGACACAGAGAAGGGGGAGAAAGAATCCCAAGTAGGCTCTGCACCGTCAGCGCAGAGCCAGACACAGGGACACGAACTCACGAACCCCGAGATCAGGACCTAGGCTGAGATCAAGAGTCCGATGCTTTACAGACTGAGTCATCAAGGTGCCCCAAGACTGATGATTCTGAGCCTGGCCCCATATAGAAACTGAGGTGGAGGAAAACTCGGGCTGTTCTCTAAATAGCTTCGTGCTCCTGCCATCTGCTGCCAGGCAGTCAGGAAAGAAAGCATCATTGCAGTTTCCTGCAGGAGCTGTCAGAGCTGTGTCCTGACAAGATCCTACCTACGTTGCTTCTCTGGCGCTAGAGCTCTCCAGCTCTGCCCCTTACCCAGTCGTGCTAGCAGATGTTCTCGAAAGTGAAGTCCCCGCATCCTACGCGCTCCCCGCCACCCCAACGTCCCTCTCTCCTAGGCTCTGAGGGCTGCCCGCCGCCCCGCCCCTGCCGCTCGAACGCCTCTCCCTCATAGGCCAGAGCTATCCGTGGTGCCCGGCCCCCGCCGCCTGAATGCGGCTCCCTCATAGGCCGGAGCTCTCCCCACAGTCCCGCTCCGCGCACTGGTCCCGCCCCTGCGTCCATTTAAAGAGTCTTCACACATACCACCCATCCCCTCCTTGCCGAGTGGCTTGTTTTGTGCGACGCTCCGTAGCTGCTCGTTTCCGCCCACGGCGCGGACTTCTTTAGGTAGAGGGACTTTTGGCCGCCTCGCCGGGCCCAGGCGACAGAGAAAAGAGCCAACGTGCGTGTGCTCCCTAGTGAGACCTCCAGAGGGAAGGGCAGCAGGCCGAGACCCACACAGAACAGATTTGTACGTCCCCTCAGGTAGCCTGACGCGTTTTCTTAGGACATCCCCCAATTCCTTGTCCCCAAATCAAAGCCTTAACTGCCCTAGTGGTTCCTCGCCTATTTTGGTTCACGAACTTATTTGAGACCCTGATGCAAACTATCGTTTTCGCAGAAGAATATGCCCACACAATTGAGCACGAGGTTCTGCATCAAATTTCAAGAGGTTCAGCTCATTCTGGTAAGTCAGCAACTCCATGTTAGGACTTGAGGCGCCTGGGTGGCTCAGTCCGTTAACCTCCGACTTCGGCTTAGGTCATAATTTCACAGTTAGTGAGTTCAAGCCCCGCACCTCAGGTCATGATTTCCCAGTAAGTTCAAAGCCGAGGTCGGTTCTCTCAGAGCTTAGAGCCTGCTTTAGATTCTGTGCCTCCCCTTCTCTGTCTCTCTCTCTCTTAATCAAAAAATAAAAAGACCTAGCCTGCCCCGAACACTTTTGCCTTTTTGGGCATAAGCCAGGGGCTATATTTTGTACGTAAATGTACATTATTAAATATATGGCTACCATTTGTTGAGTGTTTAGTACATTTTTGCAGTACATTTTCTTAATTTTTTTTTAATGTAGATTTACTTTTGAGAGACAGTGCCCGAGTGGGGGAGGGGCAGAGAGAGGGAGACACAGAATCTGAAGTAGGCTCCAGGCTCTGAGCTGTCAGCACAGAGCCTAAGGTGGCCTTCAAACTCACAAACCGTGAGAACTCATGAGCCATGAGATACCTGAGCCAAAGGCAAATGCTTAACCCCTCAGGTGCTCCATTTTTGCAGTACATTTTCTTAATTTATCCTTCTAACAACTTCTGGAGGTGGGAATTGTAATCTCCACCTGGAATTTAAAAGGTTAAGTCATTTGTTAATGCTAAAAAGAGAATTAATGGTGTTAAAACTCAGATCCCAGGAATAAAATTTAGGCCTTTCTCTATTCCTCCCATATTGAGAGAGGACAAGTGTTTGACTTTCCTCTTTCTGTTGCAACACAACTGAAGCATATCAGATGGTAGCTACTATTGTGGGTATAGAGTTGTTGAATCACTGTGTTGTACACTTGAAACTAACCTAACATTGTGCATCAACTATTCTCGATCAATCAATCCGAAGCATAGGACCCACTCCCAAAGCTAACCGTGGTTCATCATGCAGTTATTCACAAGTAAGGCACTAGTCCTGTTACCCTACTGTGATGTCTAAACCCCTTCCTGTGCCAAACTGTTTGAACAAAATGTGCTTCCTCAGCTAAAGTTAAATGTTTTCTGTCTTCTTGTAAATTACACTAATTTACTTAGTCCAGAGAATCTTTATAACAAAACAGGGTGGCTAGAGGCAATGTTTTCCGAGTCCAGGAATTTATTTTTTTTTTTATTTTTTTTTTAAATTTTTTTTTTATGTTTATTTTTGAGACAGAGAGAGACAGAGCATGAATGGGGGAGGGGCAGAGAGAGAGGGGGACACAGAATCGGAAGCAGGCTCCAGGCTCTGAGCCATCAGCCCAGAGCCTGACGCGGGGCTTGAACTCACGAACCGTGAGATCGTGACCTGAGCCGAAGTCGGACGCTCAACCGACTGAGCCACCCAGGCGCCCCTCCAGGAATTTATTTTTACAGAGATGTCACAGACGTGTCTCAGAGGTGACAGAATTTTATTTGGGTCTTGAAGGTGAAGAATTGGGATAAGGCAAGTGTGTCACTCCAAGTGAAAGGAATGTAGGCCAGAGGGGGGCCAGGTGTGGGGCATAAAGTGGATTAAGAGGTACAAACTTCCAATTATATAATAATTAAATCACAGAGATGAAAAGTACAGCATGGAGAATATAGTAAATAATATAATAATGTATGGTGACAGATGGTGACTAAACTGTGGGGAGCATGAAGTAATGTATAGAATTGTTAAATCAGTATCTTGTACACCTGAAACTAATATCACATCCTGTGTCAACTGTACTTCCATTTTGTTCATTAAATGTTTATTTTTGAGAGGGCAAGTGGGGGAGGGGCAGGAAGAGGGGACAGAGGATCAGAAGCAGGCTGTTTGCTGCCAGCAGCGAGCCCGATGTGGGGCTTGAACCCATAAATCGAGATCATGACCTGAGCCGAAGTAGGAGGCTAAACCGACTAAGCCACCCAGGTGCCCCCAGTTTGTTTGTTTTTTTAAGTGAAGTGCCTAGAATAGACAAAAGTCACCTTGCTTTTCTCCAAACTGCAGTCAATCTGGGATGGCTTCCCAATCAAGATATAGGTCTAGACAGACTTCAACCCCAACCCAAAGGCTAGGAGAACCCTAAAAATGGTTCTGTCACTTAGTAATGTTTGTAATCTCTGGAGTTTCTGAAATTTTGCTAATCCCAGATGAAATGGGACTATAATTCCACTACTGAGTTCACCTTTAGTTCCTTTTTTGCTCTCTCCCTGTCCTCCTGTACTTCACCTCTAATGATTTCTTCCTCTTTTTTACTTTTACAGCCATGAAATGTTTTTGACTAGAGGAATGTTTTACCCATTAACCCAAGCCCTTGCAATAGTCAAGAAGGAAAGCCCTTCACTTCCTTTTTGCAACGTAAAGAGCTTGTTTTTAGTGGCATATTGCCATCATTGAAATCAGTGACTTTAATAAACATTTTAAGTTGTTTGTTATGATGCCCCACATCGAAATCCACATTCTAAAGCAAGGGTTACTTTGTTTACCAAGTAACAGCCAGAATATTATTGATCCCTGAGGTCTAATTTTTTCTTTCTTTCTTTTTAATTTACTTGAGAGAGAGGAAGAGAGAATCCCACGCATGCTCCATGCTCAGCCCTGCATGGGGCTCAAATCCATGAACCTTGAGATCATGACCTGAGCCGAAACCAAGAGCCTGTTGCTTAACCGACTGAGCCACCTAGGTGCCCCTCTTTATTTTTTTAAAGTTTAAGTAATCTCTGTACACAACATGGGGCTTGAACTTACAACCTCGAGATCAAGAATCACATGCTCTTTGAACCAGCCAGGTGCCCCCTTCATGTCTAATTTTTTTTTTAATTCTTTTTTTTAATGTTTATTTATTTTTGAGACAGAGAGAGAGCATGAATTGGGGAGGGTCAGAGAGAGAGGGAGACACAGAATCTGAAGCAGGCTCCAGGCCCGACACGGGGCTGCAATTCACGGACCGTGAGATCATGACCTGAGCCGAAGTCGGATGCTTAACCGACTGAGCCACCCAGGCACCCCTAATTTTTTTTTTTTAAGTTTATTTAGAGAGCGAGAGTGTGCACGTGTGTGCATACATAGGGAAGGGGCAGAGAGAATCTCAAGCAGGCTCCACACGGGGATCCATCTCACACACCATGAGATCATGACCGGAGCAGAAATCAAAAGTCAGGCACTGAACCCACTGAGCCACCTACGCATCTCTGATGTCTAATGTTAAATTGAGGTAAGAGGCTTTGTAAATATAGGCCCTGACCATGGTTAATGAACTGAATTCCAGGTGAACCTGGTATAAGGGATGCCACAGAAACAGGGCCTTTTCTTGGGACCTTTGTTTTACAGCTTTAGGACTTATTTTTAGTTACCAGGTTTTTAAGCAATGTCTTACCTTTTTTTTTTTTTTTAAAGTTTATTTGAGAGAGCTTGAGAATGCATGCATGCATGCGAGCTGAGGAGGGACAGAGAGGAAGGTGGAGAGAATCCCAAGCAGGCTTCCCACTGTCAGCACAGAGCCCAACGCAGGGCTAGTTCACACTATGAGATCATGACCTGAACCAAAGAGTCAGAGGCTTAACTGACTGACCCACCCAGGCACCCCGAGCATGGAACTCTTGATCTTGGGGTCATGGGTTTGAGCCTCACATTGGGGGCAGAGTTTACTTAAAAAAATAAATAAAGTAGGGCACCTTGATGTTGATAAAACCAACTGGTTGCCCTATTTTTCACACTTCAGTGGGGTCAACATTGTAACATTCCTACTCCAGTTTGCCCAGAAGTTGTTTTCAGGAAAATTAGGCCTTGGTACTTAAAGCAGATTCTTGAGAATCTTTGTATAAAGGGAATGTTCTATTATCTTCATAATTTCAAGTCCAAGAAATTTCTAATGAGCAAAATGAAAATTACAGCTGGATGATAAAAATGGAACTTGACACTCGAGTTTTTCAAAGACCAGGCTGGCATTTTATTTTTCTATTCCCGACACTCAAATTCATAGGGGGTGAATGATAATAGAACATAATCAAAATAACATACAAACACAATTCAAGAACATTTATCTACTGTAGCTGTTCTTTGTAAAATACATAAAGGTAAACAGAAACATCTTTATATAAATTATACTTAACAATCTGTATACACTATAAAACCATTGTTAAAATTCACACTGAGATGCTAGTGCAAGCAGTGGTGTACAAAAGTGCAAACAAGGTTAGTGATGAAAAACTTATCACTGACTTACCACTTCAACAAACTCTGCATTCAGTCAAATACTGAAGGCCTCACCATGGAAAACACTTTGATCACTTTTAAGGAACATGACTGCATTCACCCTGAGTGCTCTCGCCTCAGCATGGCAACTGACTGCAAGTTCAGTTTAGGAGCAGCACCAGGGAATAGAGAAACCCATGTGAAGTTTGCCGTTCTGATGTGAATCTTCACACTTGATAACGATCACAATTCCAAAGGCAACTTATATGTCAAAAGCTGTAGGATTATCACCCCCCTGTACCCCAAAATATTTAAAACAAATTAAATTGAATCCTCCCCTCCCCATTAAGATGTATGCTGAAGAATTCATCCACTCCAGTGCAGCTTTTCTAAAATAATTCTGTGTGAAATCACTGAAAATTCTGCACTAAAATCCATTTGGTTGAGGACACTCCTGAAACAAAGTTTACTTTGGATAAATTTGCTTACTCGAATTACTTTTGATTCTATTTAAAAATGTGGTCAAAGCCCTGAACAGTATATCAGTGGTATTAAAATGCACTAGTTATTTAATGTTCTAAATTATGAGAACAAATTAGTTCGTTCAGAACTGCATCTTCAATAGATTCTGTAGATTCCCTTCATACTTTTTTTATCGAGGTATGGTGTGGGGGTGTGTGAGGGAGGATGGTTCCAGGATTCAGGAGTGGAAACATGGTTTTAACAAAATCCCAATCACTTTACACAGAGGCACAGTCCCATATTCTAAGACCTGTTTGTTCTTTCTTTTTTTGTTAAAAAGCACTAATTTGCATTTCAAAAGAACAGGGATGGAAGCATCACCATGTAGTTTTGAGAATTCAGACCTTAAATGAAGATAGACCGTTCTTCAAACACTTACATTTACAGCCAAAAAAAATTAGTTTATAGAAAACATTTAATTCCTTATTAATTTTGTATTAAGGAATTTATATTTACTGATCTCTATTTTTTCATGCTTTCTTGGAGATTTTTTGAAGCTTCATCAACTTTTACCTAGGTGTAAATGATCCAAACAGTATATTCTAAATAAAATGAGTACAAGACACCTTGAAAGAGTTCACTTTACTTAGCTATTCTCACTGTACTCCGGTCAAAATATATTTGGCAATGAAGCCTTGCATATTTTCATCATGTGACTAACGACTGAAATGCCACAGTGAGTCACAACCAATACAGTTTCAGAACACTTAAACCTTTCTCCTGAAACTCTCAAATCATGCCAACTAGAATTCTACGTCTTTTAATGATGGAACTTGTGAAAACGATGGGTTTTGAATGTGGCTGATAAAATCATTTTGCGGAAGGCAACAAACACTATTATCACAGCTATTACCCTATTTTAATGATTTACAAGTAGATGGTGTTCTGGAAAACACTATAAAGTGTGAGCCCGCTGGAAACTAACAAACACCATTGTAAACAACATTAAATTTGTACATATACATAGGTACACAAAACTAAAATTGACATCTATGTAGGCAATATCTGAATTCATACATCTTTGGCACTCAAACATACTGGGTCAACCAAGCCAATGGTGAAGAGTATTTTTTCATATACTTTACAAAATGTCTTGCCCCAATTTTTAAAAATGCTGTGATCTCCATTCTAAAAATTAACTGAGATAAAGACAAACTGGAATCAATTTAAAAAATTATCCGAGGGGCGCCTGGGTGGCGCAGTCGGTTAAGCGTCCGACTTCAGCCAGGTCACGATCTCGCGGTCCGTGAGTTCGAGCCCCGCGTCGGGCTCTGGGCTGATGGCTCAGAGCCTGGAGCCTGTTTCCGATTCTGTGTCTCCCTCTCTCTCTGCCCCTCCCCCGTTCATGCTCTGTCTCTCTCTGTCCCAAAAATAAATAAACGTTGAAAAAAAAAAAAAATTAAAAAAAAAAAATTATCCGAAAGCATAATTAACAGCAGTCCCTGAAACAGGCATGGGGTTAAGAATTTCATTAAAAATGAAAAAGTGGGCTGAGACTCAGTCTTTTAGAGTTTTAGACTTAAGATTTTAAGACATCTTTTGAGCAGTGCCTGATATATATGGAATCCAATCTTGTATACAGCAGTGTTAACAACTACATTTCACACCTTACAGTGTAAGGTACAAAATTAACCTATGTACCCAATGCTACCATTTATCCCCAAAATACTCTGCAGGTGGACCTACTTGCACAGACACATACACAGTATATGTTTCCCCCGTGTGCTTCTACTGTTTTTTGCCATTCTCTTAATTTGCTGCTCTTCAAGGGGAGCAGTGACTCAGTGTATGGACTCTGAGGAGCTGGGAGAGCAAGATGGTAAGCCCAATGGCTTGGGGACTCTGCAGGCCCATCTCTCTGGAGCTGCGGGAAAGCCAGGTGCTGTTAAGTGCAGCGTCATTTCTGGATGTTCAGACTGTAAGAATCTTACATCACTGGAAAAATATCCACAGTTTAGCTGTGGTCCACAAAGTGACTTTGTTTCTTTGATCCCAGTGTTAGAACTAGAATGAGAACTCTGGAGCAAGATATTTGGTACCAGAAAGCATTTTTCCTCTTTAGACAAACTAGTAAGCTTTCTCCTTTATACCAGTTTATGATACAGGTAACTGACTTTTCAATATCACAACATAAGGAAATAGTTGAAGAAAAGGTGTGTCCTTGTTGGTGCTGAAGACAGATACCAAAAATGAGAGGCAGGTACCTTTAATAAGGCCTAGTTCTGTTTAGTCAGGACACTTGAAATGAGTACTTTATTTAAGTAAGCTCTATACCCAACACAGGGCTTGAACCCACAACCCCGAGGTCAAGAGTCACATGCTCTACTGAATGAGCCAGCCAGGCACCCCTAGAAGTACTTTAAGCACAGGTGGCAAAATAAGCCAGGAGGTTGATACATCATTTTGTACTTGTCCCACGGTGCCACTGAGGATTCTAAGCAGGGAGGAAGCTCGTATTTTTCATTTGGAAAGAAGCTTAAAGTGAAATAGAAGAGCCAAATTACTAAAACCAAATGTGAAATGACCTTATTGGTTTGGCTACTGGTAATTCCTTCCAGTCATATTCATCAATCCTTATCTATCTACCTCGTATCTTACCTCATTGATGACAGAAAGGACTCTAATACATGGTTTGGAAAACAGCTACAGAAAACACTAATTCTGATATTAAAATTATTCTTGATGGAAGTGGAGCAATCTATTCTCAAAGGAATTGGTTACATACACTATAAACCTTAGTTTATAACCAAGAAAGAACTATCTTAAGTTTGAGAGTCTTTAAAAATACATATTTGGCACTTTCAGCTTATTTGAGTAATGAGAATCTCTGACATGGGAAAAAAAAAACCCTTCAGTTTCTTAGAAAATTGAAGTGATTTAAAAAACTAAAATTTTCTGGGGCGCCTGGGTGGCGCAGTCGGTTAAGCGTCCGACTTCAGCCAGGTCACGATCTCGCGGTCTGGGAGTCGAGCCCCGCGTCGGGCTCTGGGCTGATGGCTCAGAGCCTGGAGCCTGTTTCTGATTCTGTGTCTCCCTCTCTCTCTGCCCCTCCCCCGTTCATGCTCTGTCTCTCTCTGTCCCAAAAATAAATAAACGTTGAAAAAAAAAAAAAACTAAAATTTTGTTAGTAAGTCTATTAGGCTTGCAGACACTATCACACCACAGGCATCACATCTAAAACAAAAACCTTGGGGCGCCTGGGTGGCTCAGTCGGTTGAGCGTCCGACTTCGGCTCAGGTCAGGAACTCGCGGTCTGTGAGTTTGAGCCCCGCGTTGGGCTCTGTGCTGACGGCTCAGAGCCTGGAGCCTGCTTCAGAGTCTGTGTCTCCCTCTCTCTCTGACCCTCCCCCACTCATGCTCTGTCTTTCTCTCTCTGTCAAAAATAAATAAAACATTAAAAAAAAATTTTCAAAAAAGCCTTTGTGGGAGGGGTGATGGGCTAAATGGGTAAGGGGCATTAAGGATCTACTCCTGAAATCAATGTTGCACTATATGCTAACTAATTTGGATGTAAATTAAAAAATAATAAAATTAGTTAAAAAAAAAAAAAAAGCCTTTGTACTATTAAGTAAGAGCTGAGAACAATTAAGAAAAAAGAAAATAAAATACAAGTATTCATTTATTTCTACCAAGAAATAAAATGTGCCAAACAATGCAGAAGAGCTATAGATAGGACCAGAATCCTCACCCATCTCTGACAACTGAAGCGGAAGAGGCTTTCTTTTTCCTCACACATACAGGCCTCCACACTGAAACTAGGCACAAAGATCCTGCTTGTCCCCCACCCTGGGAGTACCATTATGTAAAAGGGAGTGGGGAGTACCTCTAAACGTGGGGAGCCTGGTGCCTGTCACTACTTTTGGTCAAAAGGCACAAATTAACAAACTGGGCACCAATAAGTTTGGAACGCTTCAGAATTAGACTAGAATGGAGCTTTAAAACCTATCATACCCCAGATTAACCTTGTGTTGTACCAAAAGATGTGCTTTTCTTCAGAAGGCCGATCCCACAGCAACAAGGATATGGACCCCATCAGCACTACTAACGGTAGCATTACTGTTAAAAATACACATGATTCAGAGATAAATGTGGTATAAGTTGCAACTGAACACAACTTGTCTCCTGGTAAACGCAAAAGCCTCTAGGGACTTAAACATTATTCTAAAAATTCTGAAGCCTTCTCCTTTCCCCACAACCTCCTCATACGTATGATGTTGCTCTACGACACATTAAAATGAAACATCTGCCCAACAAAGATGCCAAACATTAGGGTTTGTTTTATTGCATGACGTTTGCATAAGAAAAAATATTGAAAACTGTAAGGCATCATGCAATCATCAATAAGCTAATTATTAACTGTACACTTAAGATAGGTGGGCATATAATCTAAAATTTAAAAACTAGTTCCAAAATAGTACATAAAAATTTAACATGATGAGCTTTTAAATATGGTTTACATTTGTAATTTCACGTTGTTAAAAAGTGCTTCAAATGTACTGCTGGAAAGTTGTTCTTTACAAATGGCGCTGGGGGTAATGTCAGATTATAAACTGTAAAAACTAATTATTTTTATGGAATTAGAAAGCTAACATTGTGATATTCAAACTTACATTGAATTAGTTTTAAATTTGCACTCCAATTAAGTTGATATAATATAATATTAATCTAAAAAACATCTGTTTTCTAACCAACAAAAGTCTATTGAATTCAAGTTATGCATGTTGAGTGATCAAATCTCTGAGTAGGCCTGAATGGTGAGACCTGGAACTGATGCAGGTTGTTGTTAATCAATGTACTGTGCCATCCAGCGGAAACCTTCACCGTAACCTTGCCTTTTCAGCACGCTGCACATGAAAACTTCTAAGGGTCGGGCATTCAGTTCTTTCAGTGATACGCTGCCCTAGAAGGGAAGACAGACATTATGATGGATGACTCCTTTAGGAAATAAAAGCTCCACTTTACAGCAGAATTGCAGCTTATACATCTTAGAACAAAGGGTGACTGTGCTAAACCATGGGTGTTGGGCATACAAGTCCCCTAGAGACACAGGAAACCTCTCTCTTTTCAGTGGGGAAGAGGTGAGCTTGTGAGGCACACAAGAATGAAAATAATCTTTGACTTGAAAAAAAAAATGACCCAACCTGGCTTCGCTAATATTAAAGACAAACATTTTCTGAGTACGTTTATGACTAAACAAGGCCATCTCCTAAAAATGGGGAGTTGACTTACTGAAAAGAAGACACAGAAAACAGACCAAAGTCTACCCTAACATAGGAGTCTCCTTCCAAAGACTGTATGTCTCTACTCTGAAAGAATAAATATAACCAAGGAAATTTTGTGAACTCTGAGATTTTCCAATACTAAGGTCCCTCCCCCAAATAAATACTAGTAGAAATGCATGCAAAAATAATGTGTCTTGAAGCTTATTATAAAGTATTATGTTTACAAAATCCCCCAAACACTCCTGTGTTCAACTTTACATTTTATTTTGATTTCTGATGAACTCAGGGCCTAAATACACGACCAGAATGCTTAAACATTCAAGTACATTCTTTAGTGGCTAATTCTGAAAATCTATGATGAATGAAACTCTGGAAGCTTTAATTTAGTTTCCCATAAGCATGAGCTTTGATATGTTTATCACCAAGAAAAGGTTTCATTCAGTGGTAGAAATATAACCCATGAGGACATTAAAAAAGACCGAAATGTAGAAAGGACAGTTTTTAAGGGAAAAAAAAAAAATTAAAAAAGACATTTGGTTGTACACTTGAAACTAATGTTACAGGTCAATTATACCCGACAACAACAACAACAACAAAAAGGCTGACCACCAGTTGGGCTAATAATAACCATGATTACTATTAGCACTAGTATTGGAATATAGTATTTCAGAAGATAAAAATAAATAAAACATTAAATTAAAAGGCACTTATACTGTCAAATGAAATACTCACACTTGTCCAAAAAAATTATTTTATTTACCTTTCCTGTTGTCTGACCATATAAACCAAACATCTCTCGCAACCTCTCTTCACTGATGGCTTCAGGTCTGTCAATCTTATTCCCAAGAATCAATATAGGCACATTAGCAATGGTTTCATCTGTCATCAGTGACTGAAATAAAACAAAAAATGAAAGACAAGACGTTGATATGAAACCATCTAAAAGGCTCATTATGACAAGACCCCAAATGAGTATCAAAGACTCATACTCTATCATAATCATGTCAGTTTTGCAAACTATCTTTGGCAAACTTTTCCCACATTTGAGTGAGCTCAGAGGCGACTGGCTGGCTCAGTCAGTAGAGCATGTGACTCTTGATCTTGGGATTTTGAGTTCGAGCCACACCTTGGGTGTGGAAATTACTTAAAAAAAAAAAAATCTTAAAAAATAAAAAATAACAAAAATAAAGTGAGCTCAATGAAACCATTAGCTCAATTCTTCTGTTTCCCTAAAGTTCCTTCTGTAAATGCTCAACTCTACTCACTCTGAATCACTAAGGTACTAATATGAACACCTTGAAGGTGGGCAGAACTGGTTTCAATTCTAGTTCTGCTGCTTATGAATTGTAACATCTTGGATAAATAAGCCTCATTGAAGTTCAAAGAGAATTTAGAATAGTAGCACCTACCTTATGGAGTTGATTTGAGAATTAAATGAGTTAATATACACGTGCCTGGCACAAAGTAAGTAGTCAGGAATTCCCTGACCCTGTTCCATGACCACAGAACCTACCTGGACTTTTCCACATGAACAATTATTTACTTGCCTGCTATAGGAAGACACATGGTCAGGTCAAATCATGCAATTTCTTTCTCTGTGGTCCCAGATCTAGCCCTGGCCTTCCCTGCTGTTCTGAATCCCTTTACGAAGCAGCTGTCCTGGGAGAGGAGAGAAGTGGCTACACGTGACCTGCTCACTCCTGGAAGTGGTGACAAAGATAGTATGTTATACCATTTCCAGGTTCCAGACAACTCCCGAAGAAAATGGCATCCTAGGATGATCAGGGACTCAAGACCAAACCACTCCAGGTATGTTGCAGACATGAAATAAAATACAAGGCACGCTGCACAGAGTGAGCTTAGGTCTTCGGGAAGAAAGTCTGTGTTAGCACTTCCTCCATAGCTACAATTATTCTAAGCTACTGTCTCTGCATTCCTAGCAGAATAATCACTGAGCTCCACAAACTGCCAGGAGTTATATCAGAGGCTGCACAAAAGCTGCACTCTGATACTTAGATCTCCAACCTATTTCCTCAAGCTTACCAGAATGATTCAACTATGTTTAGTTTTAGTTAACTTACATCAAGTTCTTCTTTTGATTCTAACAGCCTTTCATGGTCTGCACAATCCACCAGAAATACAATGCCATTGATAGCAGGAAGGTAGTTTTTCCACACTCTTCGAGCTAACAAAAACAATCAGGAGTTAGATTTTATTTGCTGGTCAAACCTAGCAGATGGTTTGATGGAAGAATCCAACAAGATTTCAAGTGTAATTATCCCTTAGATGCTACTACTTCACTCAAGTTAATCTTTAACCTGGTGTTGCTAAATCTTTCCAGAAGAACAAGGAAGGCTTTCCTTGATGTGAGCAAGTCAAATACTTCACTCTGTCCCAATTTTCCCATGTTAGAAGTGGAATTAATATCTGCTACCAATGGACAATGATGCACATTAAGTTCATTGGATGACTGCTATTTTTTATATGCGGTATTCATTTTTTGACATTTCTAGTTTATCAGTTTTTTTGGCCACTGATAAATTTGTAGTCAGTGACAGAAGGAAGTCAGTACTGGGTACAGATTTGTTAAAACAAAAGCTAACTGTGTAACAGAAATTAACTAAAGTCAACGAAACCATTCAGGTAATATTTTCCATGACGGTTTTTAAAGGAAAGTTTTAGGGGTGCCTTATGGGTAAGCAACTTTTTTCTGACTTCAGTTTTATGACATATCTTAAAAACAATACAGACATTAAGTCTCAGACAAACTCCCTTAGGTTCCAATTTTCTCTAACCATTATATTCTGGAAAGTACTTCATATATATTTCAAACAATTATTATGTCTTCAAATGTGCATTCACTAGCCACAACCTCTTAAAATCTTTTCAACTGTTTGTCATAAGAGGTTTTTACAATGCCCACAAACTTTGTAATATTCATTATTTATGAATTACCATGTGCTGGGTACTGCCATGTCTTTTGAGGGACATAAAAAACGGATTCTAGTTCCAGAAAGTTTAGTAGAAGAGACAACACAGTCTTTTCCAAACTTGCAGACGTTTACACAGATGCACTAAACACCACAGAAGTACAGTTGAGAGCACTCATAGGTGAGAGTGGCTTCTCAGGGGCAGTAGCCACAATTACACTGGGCCCTGAAGGTGGGTTACTCATGTGCAGATGGGGGTGGCATGAATTAAAAACACAAAGGTGGGAGAACACCAAGGGGTTTGGTTTGGTTAGAGTACAGAGAATAGGAAAGGGAACAGTGGAAAATAAAGACAAAAAATAAAGTGGGATCAGATTGCAGAGATCCTCAATGCCAGGTCAAGGAGTTTGGTTTTATTTGTAGGTCAGCCATTGAAGGTTTTTAATGCATAGCAGTAACATCATCATAATGTAATTGTGACCATCAGTGAGATATGGATTGGAACAGAGAACAGAACCTCAATTTTGCTTACACACTTTACACCAAAAGCAATTCAGATTTAAATTGACCAGGGGTATCATAAAAATCACACTTTGCTTTAAAGCTTATCTAGGGATAATAATTTTTAAATTTTAAGTCTACTCTGGCCTTTCTTGAATAGAATGAGATTTCATGCACAGGAAAATAATGGCTACATTTTTATTATGTTAAAATAAAATAAAGCTATTTATAAGAGTCATAGAATCTTACCTTGAACATGTCCACCCAGATCAAAAGTTGTAAAGGTCATGCCAGCAATGGTTAGTTCTTCTGAAGCTAAATAATAATACCAAATATTGTTACAAGAAAATCAGATTCCATTCATGGTATATATTGCTACTTTGGTTTATTTTAACTGCAAGTAAGTTCAAATCAAACATTTAGGAATTGATAAAAGAATTTGTTGGGGCGCCTTGGTGGCTCAGTCAGTTAAGTGTCTCGATTTCGGCTCAGGTCATGGTCTCACGGTTTGTGGGCTCGAGCCCCACATTAGGCTCTGTGCTGAGCCTGCTTGGGATTTCTCTCTCCCAGCCTTTCTCTGTTCCTCCCCAACTTGTATTCTCTTTATCTCTCTCAAAATAAACATAAAAAAAAAAAAGAATTTGTTGTAATTAGATATACTCCAATTTATATTGACAGTTTAATACAAGTAATGGTAATAATCTAGTATTCACTACCCACCACAAATCCAACACTTTTGTTTTTTCCTTCTCTATTATTCCTGCTGAAAATATTAATTATTCAGATAATTATTTGCTGTGAATTCAAGTAACTGTTTCAACCTAATAATTTTTCCTGTAATTCATTTTAGATGCTACCAGGGAAATAATTTTCCCTTGTAGCTCTCATATTATGCAAGTTACAGTCTTTAATGATAAACACAACTTTAATAAACATTCTCACCATTATTTCTTCAAACTGTTTTCTGTTCTCTCCCTTCTTCTGGGACTTCAAGTGTAAGTTTGCTAGACTGCTTGGTACTGTCCCACAAGTCACTGAGTGTTCAATTTCTTTTCATTTTTCTCTCTGTGCTTCATTTTACATAGTTTGTTTTGTGTTGACTTAAGTTCACAAGTCTTTCCTTCTGCAGTACTGGGACTAATTTACTATTAGCCTTGTCTAGTAAAAATTTCATTTCAGGTATTAAGTTTTCATTTCTAGAAGTTCCACTTGGTTCTGTCTTATATCTTCCATTTCTTTCCTCATTCTGTTCACATTTTCCTTAAATCCTTAAGCACATTCTTCGCAGCTGTTTCAACATCCTTATCTGTTAATTTCATCATCTTAGTCACTTCTGGGTCTGTCTCTACTGATTAATTTTTCTCTTGGTTGTGGATCTCACTTTCCTGCTTCTTTGCATGTCTAGCAATTTTTTATTGGATGCTAGACATTGTTGTATTCTTTTGAAGCAATGTGAACTTTATTCTGGCAGGAAAACTGCTTGCAGATCACTTTTTAAGTTTTGTTAGGTTAAAGTAGTCTTTACTTTACAGCTACTTCAGCCCCATTACTAAGGTATGATTCTTCTGAAGTCTCTTTTGGAATGCCCTGTGTATTCAACCAGGTTTCTGCCTTCTGGCTAGTGGGAACATGAGTGATTCCTGGCCCCATATGAGCTCTGAGAATTATTTGGTTAACAGCCCTGCTACAGTTATTCTTTCTCCAGAAATTTTTCTGTGACTGGCCATGGGGAGTTTTACCCTGTGCACACAGATTGGTATTTAGCCACAAACATTGCTGGAGTTCTTTCTCTGCAGAGCTCCTTCCTCTGGTACTATGCCAAGCAAACTCTCATCACCTCAGCATCCCCATATTCTGGTCTCTGTCTCAACTCAGCAAGACTACTGTGTTTTGTTTGGGTTTCCTCTCCCTGCACCATGGTCTGAAAAGGATCTCTGTGATAAAGCTTGGATACAGAAAGGTTTTCCATCTCTCAGGAACCATAGTCCTCTGCTAGATATTGTCCAGTTCTGAAAACACTTGTATATATTTTTGTCCAGTTTTCTAGCTGCTTACAGTGGAAGGGTAATGCCAGACACTCTTACTCCATCATAGCCAAAAGCAGAAGTCCCTACAATCATAATGAAAGGCTCAGTGTAATTTTAACTCTTCATTACACCTGCTAAGGCCCCAGGGTACTTTCTTGTTAAAAAATTATTTATGTAGACTCCTAAATGAATGAATAATCAATACAGTTTGTGTTCAAAGTGTGTTTCTTTCCACAAGGAAAATATAATGCTTGGATGTAGCTGGGAAACCACCTTTATGGTTACAATCCTTAATAGACTCCCTACTTTATAAAAAGTCCCAGTTTAATTAAGACACAGAAAACTCTTAAAATCTCAGGAAGTCTTCCCCTTCCCAGTCAATGTCCACTCCCAGAAGCAATAATTCCAGCACCACAGGTTTGTTGTGCCTATTCTACAATTTCATATAAATGACACCATAACGTATGTAACTTTTTGTGACCAGTTTCTTCCATGCAGAATATGCACCATATGTAACAGTTTATTCCTCTTTCTTATTGAATAGAATTTCACTGTTTATCCTTTTTTTTTTTCTTTTTTTTTTTTTTTTTTCTTTTTATGGCTATTTGAGCTGTTCGGGGCAGTTGGGGGATATTACAAATAATGCTGGCATAAACACTGTTGTACAAAGATTTTGGTAAAAATATGTTTTCATTTCTCCTTGATACACACTTAGCAATGGAACTGTCAGATCATAGGGTAGATACATGTTACCTTTTCTTTTTTTTTTTTTTTTAATTTTTTTTTCAACATTTTTTTATTTATTTTTGGGACAGAGAGAGACAGAGCATAAACGGGGGAGGGGCAGAGAGAGAGGGAGACACAGAATCGGAAACAGGCTCCAGGCTCTGAGCCATCAGCCCAGAGCCCGATGTGGGGCTCGAACTCACGGACCGCGAGATCGAGACCTGGCTGAAGTCGGACGCTTAACATGTTACCTTTTCACATATGCTTTTGATTAATGCAAAATGTAAGATAAAATGAATGTGAGCTGTAGGAAAGTTGAGATGGCAACTATTTTGTGCCACTGCTTTTAGTCCTGGTACTTAGAATAATGTGTGACATAAAGTAGGTACTCAAATATTTGTTGAATAAATGAGAGCAATATCAAAAAATTTAAAAATGGGGGCACCTGGCTGGTTCAGTCAGTAGAGCGTACACTGTACGTCTGAGCCCCACATTGGGTACAGAGATAACTTAAAAATAAGATCTTAGCCCCACTCTTTTCCCAATATAAAAAAATTTTATGAAGTTTTCCTTTTCCAACTTCACTATCAATTTCATCGATAAAATGGTACTTTTTGTCATTGTTCTCTGTCCTTGTTCTCTGAATATTTACTGAATTAAATAACTATCATATTATCCACTTTTTGGCCCTGTTCTCAATTCTATTCTCATTTTTATTAAAATTTTTTTTAACATTTATTCATTTTTGAGAGACAAAGCATGAGTGGGGGAGGGGCAGAGAGAGAGGTAGACACAAAATCTGAAGCAGGCTCCAGGCTCCAAGGTGTCAGCATAGAGCCTGATGTGAGTCTTGAACTCACAAACTCTGAGATCATGACCTGAGCCAAAGTTGGACGCTTAACTGACTGAGCCATGTAGGCATCCCTTTTATTTTTATTTTTTTAAGTATATTTATTTTGATAGTGAGTGAGTCAAAGTGAGCAGGGAGAGGCAGTGAGAGAGGGAGAGAGAGAGAATCCCAAGCAGGCTCCACACGGTGAGTGCAGAGCCCAGTGCAGGGCTTGATCTCATGAACTGTGAGATCATGACCTGAGCTAAAACCAAGAGTTGGACTATTAACCAACTGAGCCACCCAGCCACTCAATAAAACTATTAAAATTCATTTTACTCTATGTCGACTTGATTCATAGACTTTTCAACAGTAAAAGCAAGGTCACAGATATTTATAAGGCGTATGTTCTAATAATTTTGTCACTTTAATGTTTATATAAAGGATAGTATGTATTATATAAAGGATGGTATGTATTAAGTGATTTACAGAATCATTGTTAATGTCTTTCAGGGTAGTCTGTCTTAAAGAAACCACAGTAAATTATTTTTTTAAACTGTTTTAAAACTTTGTATAAATGTATCAATATGTGCCCTGTTTTTCTGAATAATTCTGTGGTCTTTATATTAGATACTGTTGAGGTTTCTCAGACTAGAAAAATAACTGGTTAATAAGTTGAGAGTAACTAACAAAGTATAATATGACTATAATCTGTCCATACTGAAAAAGGATTAAAATAGTAGTTTTAAAATGTGAAAGAAATTAGGTTATCTAGACAAGGTAATGGTGGGGGCGCCCGGGTGACTCAGTCAGTTAAGTGTCTGACTCTTAATCTCACGGTCCTCAGTTCAAGCCCCATGCTGGGCTCTGCAATGGGCATGAAGCCTACTCAAAATAAATAAATAAACAAGGTAATGGTGACTATTTATAGCCTAAGCAGTATCTGGTTGGATAGACCTCAATCATGTTATAATCCCCGAGAAAGTAACCTTAATTCCTCTATCTGGAGAAGGGTGTACAAACTGATAAGAAGATAGGAGTATTATTTCAAGATCTAAATATACACCCTGGGAGTGGGTCAGCTATTATTTACTGTATTATTTTAATAGGTCAAATCACCTGATCACAATTATCCACCAAAACCCAAAAAACTTTTGGTTAGTGCCTATGAATTATTATCACTTAATAAAGTAGTTTGTTGCATGGGGGAATATACTTACTGGGATGTAACGTCGGGACATGCTGTCCAAGTCTGTCATCTTTTAGCATGTGTAGCAATGTTGTTTTTCCTGCATTATCCAATCCAAGAAATACCAATTTACCAGTTTTCTTATATAATCCTGCAGAGTAATAAGACCTATGATTAGTCAAAGTGCTATCTGACAGATTATTCAAGTAAAATGACTTCAAATAAAAGTATAATATAAATATAATTATTTACAGTTTAGTTATTTGGATACTTTCTCTACTCTAGATGTTTTATAAAGAAACACCTATTAACCTTTTGAACTTGTAAGATTTTATAAATTTGCTTGAATAAAGTTGGATTTCTAGTCTAATTTCAGTTTTGAAGAGCTGTTTTAAATCTACCATGATTTGCAAATTCAGATCATTTTAAACCTAAACTTTGTCCCAATCAATGAATGTGTATTATCCAAACTTATCTGCAGTGCCAAAATGCTGATTCCCTTGACAATTTAGGAATAAATATCTATGTCCACTACTAGAGAAACAAAAAATGCTTGAGATCATGTATTATGAAACGAGATAAAAAGGGAAATTAAAGAGATATCCATGGATGAAAATAAATTAAGTAGTTTTGACAATAAAAATCATAGTGAGTTCTTGCAATAGAAAGTTTAGGTCATTGTCAAATTTCCTTGAGACAATACGGTTGAACTATGCATAGGACTGCATAAAACTAAAGCAACAACAAAAAAACCAAGCACGTAATTTTTTAAATGTATCAACCAAGTACTGATAGATGAAGTAATAGAAAAAAGAGAGCATTGACCAGTTTATAGATTGGCATTTGTTGAGAAATTCCATATTGAGTTTTTTTTTCTAAAGGCTTTTTTTCAGTTTTAGGTTTACATCAAAACTGACAGGATGGTACAGAGATTTCCAATATACTCCCTGTCCCCACACATATATATAGCCTCTCCTATTATTAACATCACTCACGAAAATGGTACATTTTTAACCAACAGTGAACCTACATTGATCGATCATAGTCACCCAGAGTTTCCTTAGGGCTTATTCTTAGTAGAGTATATTCTGTATTTTGACAAACATATAAGGACATATATCCATGATTATAATATACAAAGTATTTTCGCTGCCCTAAAAATCCTATATGCTCTGCCTATTCATCCACCCTACCTGCCCTGCCCAGCAACCGTTGATCTTTTTATTGTCTCTGTATTTTTGCCTTTCCAGAATGTCATATAGTTGCATATGACACATAAATGTAATCATACAGTCAATTGAGATTGATGACTTTCACTTAGTAATATGCATTTAAAGTTCCTCCATGTCTTTTCATGCCTTGATAGCTCATTTCTTTGAGCTTAGTAGTATTCCATTAAGCAAAATTCCTTAGTGCTTAGTAGTATTCCATTATCTGGATAAACCAGTTTATTTATCCATTCACCTACTGAAGGATATTTTGGTTCCTTCTAAGTTTTGGCAATTATAAATGAAGCTGCTATAAAATCTTTGTGCAGGTTCGTATGTGGCCCTAAGTTTTCAGCTCCTTTGGGTAAATGCCAAGGAGCACAAGTGTTGGATTGTATGGTAAGAGTATGTCTAGGTTTGTAAGAAACCACCAAATTGTCCTCCAAAGTGGCTGTACCATTTCGCATTCCAAGCAGTGAATGAAAGTTCTTGCTGCTCCACATCCTCACCAGCATTTGGTGTTGTCATTGTCCAGATTTTGGACACTCTTATAGGTATGTAGCAATAATGAATTTTATTTTCCATATTTAATTGTCTAACACCTATGGAATTACATGAGGACAGGGGACATAGTAGCAACTCAAAAATATGTTTACTCAATCAAAAAAATGAACTTTTGAAGACATTAGGCAATGCTAATTCAGGTTACTCATTTTTTAATAAGTTCACGCCAAAATAATACCTAACTCTTTCTCCACATTGATGCTTAAAAAGTAAATTGTTTGAAGTCCTAATGTTTTGATCACTCAGTGCCCAACAGTTCTGATCCTAAGGGGAAGATTGTCTTCCATATTTATTTGAGCTGAGATACTGTATTTCTCATTTAATCATGAACTGTGACTAATAATTTTTTAAACACTTCTATTTCTTAAAACGTTTCTACACAGGTGGTTTCTAATCAGTGCAATCACAATCTTTCCTACCTTTTAAGTAGTAACAGTGCACTGGGTAAGAATCCAAAAGGGAACACCTAGGACATTTAAACTTTAATCTTGAAAGTGGGTTGGACTAAATCCTTATTTTGTGATAAGCACTGTTAAGCATTATACATTACTTCATTTAATCTTCAAAATAACTCTTTGAAGTACACATTATTCTCTTTCTTACAGAGGGGAACAAAGGCTCAAAGTTAACTTGCTCAAATGCTGAGGTCAGATCTGAGATAGAACCCATCTTTGATGCAAAAGCTTTGGTTCATTTCCATTTCTCTACACTGCCTCCTACTGTTAGCCCTATTAACCTCTTGCTCCTGCTTATGAGTCAATCTATTTTGCCTTCACAATGTAGTTCCGCATTAAATCATTTTTCTATCAACTGAGACATAGATACCTGTCACATCCCAGATTATCCCAGTATAATGAAGTTGAAAACATTTATTTCTGACCCAGTTTTTGTACATATGTAACAAAATATTTCAGTCTGATAAAAATATGTAAGAATTCTTGAGGAGGTAGTATGGAAAGATATGATATTTGACCTGTAGTAGAGTGACAGTATAAGATAATGTGAGGGATTTTATTTTAAAAAGGAAAAAAAAGGAGCACCTGGGTGGTTTAGTCGGTTAAGTGACCGACTCTTGATTTTGGCTCAGGTCATGGTCTCATGGTTTGTGAGTTTGAGCCCCACATTGGGCTCTGTGCTGACAGTGAGAAGCCTGCTCGGGATCCTCTCTCTCCCCCTCTCTCTGCTTCTCCCCGACTCACGCTCTCTTTCTCTCTCAAAAATAAATAAATAAAAATTAAAAAAAAAAGAAAACTGGTTTTTAAAAATTTGCAAATATTGAGGTCCATATAAGAAATAAAAAGACTGATAAAATTTGATCTTAAATTTTTATCCTTTTAATATATAGTGTCAAACAAGATGTGTATTTTCCAAACAAAATTTATTTCCTTGGTTAAGATTATGTTTGTGGAAGAAAAAATATTTATATAGGAGATAACAATTCATAAGTACAGTTGTGGCCAGTTAGGAGTTACGTTGACAACTCTGTAATTACATGAAATGCTTCTCTTTGTGCCAGTTCAAGATGATGATTACATGGAGACTAAACTTAGGGTAAGATTCGAAAACAGGAGATCAGAACATCTTCATTAATTACTACAATAATAAAGTTGTGTACATGGTAACATAAAAGTCAATCAAAAGCTTGTTTCACTGGAAAACGTGAGAAGTTAAGAATGTCAGTAAGAGAATGAGATGCTATGATTTTTCCTCTTTAATATCTATAAAGAGAGGAAAATCACTAGTCAGAACTGCTGGGTATACAAGTCTCATTTAGCAGATTTTATGCTGCCATTTACAAGGCACTTGATGGAACATAAATTTATAATAACAAAAATAATGCAGTGAGTTTCTGTGAGGATTAAATGAGATAAAGTATCTAAAGCACTCAGAAACTTTTTAGGTAAACTGGCTAATCACAGGTAGCTACTCCTGTAAATAATATTCCTATCAACAACCTTAAAAGAGGTAGGAATTACTGTTAATTTACAGATAAGGAGACTAAGGCTAAGGTAAAGAAAGTAATTTGCCCAAGATTACATAATTTATAAGAGATATACAATGAGTAATTTGAACACATTTGTATGATTTCAAAATTCACATTCACAACTAGTGGATTATACATAAAGAGGCTCTAGACAAATAAGCACTTTTATTTAAGTATGATTAAATGGGATAACAATAGAGAACAAAGGGCCAACATTACCTAAAAACTGTAGCACACTGCTGAAACCACTGTAAATCCAGTCAAATATGAAGGACATATCCAAATCCTTATAGAGTCTGGAAAATAAAGTGTTTTGAATTCAGTAGTTGACATTAAACACCAACAACATTAAACATGAACTCTGAGTAAACAATCCTATAACAACCTTCCTATAAAGAGTTTAACCATTCTTTTTTGTTGTTGTTTATTTATTTTTGAGAAAGAGAGTGCACAGTAGGTGAAAGGCAGAGAGAGGGAGATAGAAGATCCAAAACGGGCTCATGCAGACAGCGGAGAGCCCAATGTGGGGCTCGAACTCACAGAACCGCAAGATAATGACCTGAGCCGAAGTTGGAGGCTCAAGTGACTGAGCCACCCAGGTGCTCCCCCCACTTTTTTAATGTTTATTTGAGAGAGAGTATGTAAGAGTGAACGCACAAGTGGGGAAGGGCAGAGAAAGAGGGGGACAGAGGATCTGAAGCAAGCTCTGTGCTGACAGCAGAGAGCCTAATGCAGGGCTCAAACTCACTAACCGTGATCTCATGATCTGAGCCAAAGTTAGACACTTAACTGACGGACCCACCCAGGTGCCCCAAGAGTTAGCTATTCTTATCCAAGGTGATCTAATCAGATACCTACTGATGCATAAAACACAAAATGCTATTAAATACAAACTAGTGGGGCTCAGTTGGTAGAACATGCGACTCTTGATCTCGGGGTTATGAGTTCAAGCCCCATACTGGGTGTAGAGCTTACTTTAAAAAGAAAGGGGAAAAAAGGCCTCTATTTTTAAAAAACAACAAAAAAATTTTTTAATTAAAATAGAAATATGAACTAGAGACCATTCTTTACCAACCACAGTGGCAAACCTGAAAATGAACTGTAATAGCTGGAACTAGAAAAGATGTGGTAAAAGATGCAGTTAGTGGCAGTATAAATTGTTACAAATCTTTTTCACGACTAATTTGGCAGTAATCTGTATGTTATACTATCCGACCCAAGAATTCTACTTTTAGAAAATGTCCTAAATATAGACAATCTTTATGTATCAAGATGTGCATCAAAGTGTTATGTAAGAAAATTTTTGGAAATAATCTATATTCAAGAGTAAGTTAAGGTATATATGGCCTATGAAATACTTACCAAAACCTTGGAGTGGAGGAAGAAAAAGCAAGGAGAAAGAGAGGAAAGGAAATTTATGATAATGAAGTTTTCAAGTCTGATTATACCTATGTGGAGTAAAACCTCCTTTTCCATTACTTTTGGTCTTTTGTAGCAAATGATATCAGGTGGTCGATTTCTGGGCTTGTAATCTTAGTGCATTTTTCAAATTTTAATCATATTACTGAATGTTAAAAAACATTTTTTTAAATCACAGTAGAAAATACAGAGTATAGTTCAATTTAGCATTTTTTGACATGTTCTTGATAACTAATAAAGTTAATATGGAAAGAAGAGGGGGAAAAAAAAACCTCTTGAGAAATGAAAGAATATACAAAAGTATACTTTCAGATCAACAAAGTTCATTTTCTAGAGGTAAACAAAATCCAGGCCCAAAATTTGGGCCAAGTCCGAACAATTTGAAGGATTCTGCTATTTTTGACGTTCTTCAGACAAAGTGTGACACACAGCACTGCTTTCTTTAACCACCTCTCAGTCCAGTGGGCTGCCAACTGTGACCCAGACGGGCCCACCAAACTCAGAATTCCTTGAGGATAAGGTGTTTAAGGGATTACATTGCCTTGAGAGTGAGAGTCAACCTACCTCCAGTTTATAGGTGGCCTGCCAGTATTTACTAGGGGATTCCCTGGATCCAGGCAATAGCCTCTCCTCTCTTTCAGTTCCTTACTTGAACTAGCAAGAGAAGAATTTTGCTCTTGAAACCAGTCCATTCCTGACTGAGAGTGACTCACAAATAACGAAGTTTCATGTGTCAGTATCACAAGAATAAAAACTAGAAGAGCAACTTATATATACACACAAGAATCCACTGTTACAAGTTCTTATTTTACTGAAGCTGAAAATTACATCTTCTTCTATTATTATGCTAGGTTATGCAGAAATTGAAACTTGTAGTCACAAAAAATATATACAAGTGGTTTATCTTTTCTGAAGATTTTTAAGTAAGATATAATTTTCACTGTAAAGAATCAAAGCAATGGTTTACTGAGATATTTTAATTCAATAATGATTACTAAATTCATATTATGTCCAAGGCCCTGAGTTAGACACCATAGGGGATACAAATACTAATGATAAACATGGCTTCTTCTCTTGAAAAGGTTATAGTCTAGAGAGGTAGGTTAGCTATACAAATGTAATTTAACTGAAAAAAGTTAAAACTGAATAGGATATTACCTAGGATGGTAACAACTTACCCTATAGAATTTCAAGACTTATATAAACACAAAGAAAAAAAATGCCCATATTGTAAATCATAAGCTATGAGGGGATTAATGATCATAACAACATAAAATCAGAATAAAAATAAGCAATACAACAGGAAAGGGTATGGTACCCTCACAAATATACTTTGTATTCTGTATAAGAAAAGAGAAAACCAGTCTTCCTTGCACACTTCTACAACGGCCACAAGTTGTAGGTAAGTAAAGGTTTCTTGGGTGATGTTCAGCCTGAATCTTGAAGATTAAATGAGAGTTTGCTAAGTGGTCATGAGGGCTATACTATGTGCAGTGGTGTGAAACTAAGTGAGAACAGCAAAAAGTCAGGTACTGTGAGATGATGTGACTGGTTAGGGGGCCACAAAATGAATCACTCAACAGATGCTAACAAGGGAGGCAGGAGTCAGAATGAGAAAGAAATATGAGACTAAATTCAGGCATTTGGTCTTCCATGTTTGCTACTATAACATACGGACATAAGAAACAATACTTACTCGGTCTTTCAATTTAATAAAGCAAAGCAAACAAAAAATAGCAGTTATCCCTATGAGCACTATGATTTGTCAAGAGGTTAAAAACAGAAGCTATGGATCCAGGACTTTACCACTTACCATTTACCTTAGCCAAGTTACTTTAATATCCTTACCTGTAAAATGGGGGTAATAGTAGCTATCTGAGATGGTTGTGAAGATTAAATCAATTACTACACACAAAGTATATAGCACAGAGTTAAGCCTTCAATGTTAGCTGCTGTTACTATTATTTCTTCTACTTATATGACCTAACATACCGGGCACTTTATGTGACCACTAAGCACCCCAACAACCTTTCAAAATAAATACTGTTTGTTTTTATTTTTTTTTTTTAATTTTTTTTTTTTCAACATTTATTTATTTTTGGGACAGAGAGAGACAGAGCATGAATCAGGGAGGTGCAGAGAGAGAGGGAGACACAGAATCGGAAACAGGCTCCAGGCTCCGAGCCATCAGCCCAGAGCCCGACGCGGGGCTCGAACTCACGGACCGCGAGACCGTGACCTGGCTGAAGTCAGACGCCCAACCGGCTGCGCCACCCAGGCGCCCCTACTGTTTGTTTTTAAATGCCTACTTACTTTTGGGGGAGAGAGAGCAAGCGAGCAGGGGAAGGGCAGAAAGAGAAGGAGACACAGAATCCAAAGCAGGCTCCAGGCTCTGAGCTGTCAGCACAGAACCCAATCCGGGGCTCGAACTCACGAACTATGAGATCATGACCTGAGCTGACGTCTGACACTTAACCAACTGAACCACCCAGGCGCCCCAATACTGCTTTTTTTTTTTTTTTTAAGCTCTGTGCCCAGCGTGGGGCTTGAACTCAACCCTGAGATCAAGAGTCACATGCTCTACCAAAGTGAGCCAGCCAGGCATCCCAAAATAAATACATTATTGTCCCCACTTTACAGAAGAAGAAACTGAAGTTGCAATAGCTAAAACTCAAGTCTTAATGATTGGCACATCTAAGTACCAAACCTGGGTCTTTCTGACTTCCAGATCCACGCCCTTTCTCCTACATTGCAGTAGCTTTGTAACAAAATTTTAAAGGTTTATATTTGTTTAAATGATTATGTACCATTTTTTGAATCACTCCACCTTATGACTCTGACATGTAATTCCTCTCTCTCCCTCTCATCCCCCATCCAGTTGCTTATTTCCCAGTTCTATCAATTTCTGTAGTCTCAGCATTCTTTTGATTCCTACAGGAGCTACTTTGTGATGAACCTTAAATCACATTCCCGAACTACCATCTTAACCTCATATTTTGTCTGTACCAGTCTGTACATGCCCTCCAGAGTGGCTTTATGAAAATGTCATCTTAGACTTGACTTGTTGCATAGTCAGGGTGACTATAACTCCTCGTTTGCTGGGGACAGTCTCAGCAAAGTTATCTCGGTATAATTATCAATAGTGTGTCCTTTCATTCTCAAAAGCATCCTGATGAGGTGTGAAATTTATATGGTCACCCTATACCTGTGGATAGAGAGCCATTGGAGGTCTGTGAGATGAAAAATGATTCAGACTCCTAGTCCAGTATTCCAGAACTTTGACTATAAACCTTTTGGCCACCTTTACAAGCTTAATACATATCCTCCATTTATAGCTTTCCCTGAACCAAAGTAAACCACTTCCCACTCACTGCTGGTGACCTGAACTTAATCATCTTAAAACTTCTGCTCATTCTCCTTCCCAACATCAGAATTTCCCCCACCAGCTCTGCCTAAAGATCTCCTGCCTTAAGCATGAGCCAAATGCTACAGAAGAAATGAGTTTTCACTTGAGATGGACTTTAAGGGACAGATGGGGGTGGAAGAACTGACAGAACCCAGTAAGGGGAGAAGAATCAGAAGAGGTGATGGCACAAGTGGAAAGAAGTTAGCCCCAAGAAGTCCAGCTGCAGAGATGTCACAGCTTGCTTTGTGGCAAGGAGACAAATGCTGAGAGCATGAGGAGCCTGCATGGAACAAAAATACAGGAGAGCCTGTGGCCAGTACTTAAAGCACCAGAGCTGGTCTCTAGAGTCATGACCTGTGTGACAAGTTCCTTCTGCAAAATCTCTGAGTGTTGTAAAGATCAAATGAGATAAAATGCACAAAATAAGTACTTAATACCTGATTGCTGTTATTACTGAGAAGCAAATTGGATAGAGGGTCAATAGATGGAGGGAGTAAGGAAAGATTCCTCTTTCAAAGAGTTTGAAATGGAATGAGGGAAATGGGAGTTTCTTCTTAAGAAGTCTTCTTTCTTCTTAAGCCTTAAGGAGGGTAAGGCTCGAGAATGTTGATAAGAAGGAGCTAGCAGAAAGGGAGAAATTAAAGATAAAAGAAAAAGAGAAGGAAGGAATTAACCAAAAGGGGCAAAGTCTCAAGAGAAGCCAGGGATGAGAGTGCATCTCCTCCTCTAAGAGTAGAAGTAAGGAGGGCCAGACAATGTACACTGGAAGTAGCAGGAATCTGAATCCAAAAGTGAGGAAGTCTGATAGAGAATTTTCTGAGGAGCAGAGTGAGGATTAGAATAGACAGCGACCTACTGTGGGGAAAAGATCAAATTAAAAGAGTGCTAACAAGAGCCAAGTGCTTGGCTGGGGCTGAAAAACATTCACAGCACTGCCCATCTGCAGGGATTTCTAATTTTCCCCTCTCCCTGCCACCCTCCCTTCCCAGTGAGTGTCAGCTTTAGAGAACACAGAATGAATAGGGCTTAGAAGTGAAAAAAGACAAGGGGAACTGGAATTCGAGAGTACTAGTGAGAGGCTGAAGTGGTGTGATCAAAAGTTCAGGCTGATGGGGCGCCTGGGTGGCGCAGTCGGTTAAGCGTCTGACTTCAGCCAGGTCACGATCTCGCGGTCTGTGAGTTCGAGCCCCGCGTCAGGCTCTGGGCTGATGGCTCAGAGCCTGGAGCCTGTTTCCGATTCTGTGTCTCCCTCTCTCTCTGCCCCTCCCCCGTTCATGCTCTGTCTCTCTCTGTCCCAAAAATAAATAAACGTTGAAAAAAAAAAAAAAAGTTCAGGCTGAGTGGCTAAAGGTACAAAGGCAACTAATATATGGGGATAAAGTAGGGGAGCAAAGGCAGGCTTCTCACAGAAAAGAGAGAATGGGGGAAAATATCTGGTTGAAAAGCAAATGTAGACATAGTCATAGTATGAGACAAGTGAAAGGTGGACCAGAATTATGTCAGCAAAGTGGAGGAGAGCTCAAGGTTCAAAAACTCATGAGGATCAGGTCTGCGTAGTGGTTAAGTTCCAAGGCCTGGCTCTGGCATAGACAGCTGAAAAGCCTGAGCGAAGAACTGAGTGGAAGCTGTGAGAAGCAAGGCTGGAGCTATATGGTCTACAGTCCACACTGACTGCACAATCACCTAGAAGAACAGCTCTAGAGAGCAAGCCTGTGAATCAAGTGACAAAGCCCTCACTGAAGGGGAGCCTGGCTGACTCAGTCCATAGAGCATACGACTCTTTATCTCGGGGTCCTGAGTTCAAGCCCCACAATGGGTGTAGAGATTACTAAAAAAAAAAAAAAAGGGGGGGGTAGCTCACCCAAGATGACTGTTGTGAGGTAAGAGCTCTGAGATTGATGGGGGGGGGGGGGGCAGGGGAGAATGAGGTAAACCTTGAGGGAAAAACGATTTTTTCAATAAGGATGGTCCAAATTTGCTATTGTAAAATTTGTCCCTAGAGAAATAATTTATTTATTTATTTATTTATTTATTTATTTTCAACGTTTATTTATTTTTGGGACAGAGAGAGACAGAGCATGAACGGGGGAGGGGCAGAGAGAGAGGGAGACACAGAATCGGAAACAGGCTCCAGGCTCTGAGCCATCAGCCCAGAGCCCGACGCGGGGCTCGAACTCCCGGACCACGAGATCGTGACCTGGCTGAAGTCGGACGCTTAACTGACTGCGCCACCCAGGCGCCCCCCTAGAGAAATAATTTACTAACATATATGGGGAAACTCTGCTTTAGAAGATAATGAGATATTTATATTTGCATAAAGTCATGGGTTTCTAAGAACTTTAAAACAGCTAAGAGTCAGTCATTTTAAAGTAGAAGTAAAAATGCCCAACTAAGAATAAAAGTTATTTAGCCACAAACAGATACCTGAGCCCAGAGAACAGGTTACACAACACCACGAACACACTATTAAGACATGTGAAGAGCAAAGGTCAAGAATAAGGAAACATATACACGTCAGCAGATTTATTTATTGCATGAACAACAAACAGGAAAGAGGCCTGTGCAGATTAGAAAAGTGATCTACTCCAGTAACATAAAAATCAGTACAAAGAGTGTAATGAAGCAGAACCTCAAGGTTACAAATAACTTCTTAAGCCTTGTCCCATTAAACGTATATGGATGATTCCATTTATATGAAACATCCTAAACATGTAAGTTCTCAGAATAGGTTAGTGGTTGTCAGACAGGGGAGGTAAGGGGAAACTGGGAGTGACTGCTAATAGGTACTGGGTTTCTTTTTGGGTGACGAAAATGTTCTGGAATAAAGTGATGGTTGCATAACCTTGTGAATATACTAAAAACATTGAATTGCATACTTCAAGAGGATAAATTTTATGGTATGTGAATGGTCTTTCAATAAAGCTAGTTTTTTAAAAATAAAGAAATAAAAATGAAAGCTCCTGTAGTCTAAAAAGACAACTATAACACCAGCGTAGGATTATAGAGATAATACATTAATAACTTGGGGAAGCAAAGGGTGGTAGAGCTATGGTTAGAGTGAGTACCTATCTTAGAATTTTAAAAATCTGGATTTAATATGCATCTTCTGAAATACTATTATTTCATTCTGGGAAAGCCAATCTTTCTGAGCTCCAGTCTCTTCTTATATATAACAGGAATGCCATCTGCCTCAAAGAGTTTTAAGAATGATTAATTATGATAATGTACCCAAAAAACATTTTGAAAACTACACAATATAAGGTAGTATTAACTCATTCAGACTAAATTAATTGAAATTCAAATCGCAAACTTTTTAAAGATTTTATTTTTTTTTAAGTAATCTACACCAGCATGGGGCTCAAACTCACAACCCTGAGATAAACATTTTCTATCATCCGAGCCAGCCAAGTACCCTTTCAAAGTACAAACTTTGAAAAAGTTTTAATTCATTAATTTTTATTTTTATAAAGTTTATTTTGAGAGAGTGCAAGTGAGCAAGTGCACACTAGTGGGAGAAGGGCATAGAGAAAGAAGGAGAGAGAATCCCAAGCAGGCTCTTCCCCACTGTTGAACTGTCAGTGCAGAGCCAGTGTGGAGCTCAAACCCACGAACTGGGAGATCATGACCTGAGCCCAAGTTGGACACTCACTTGACCGAGCCACTCAGGCACCCCAACAGTTTTTTTTAAGTTTATTTATTTATTGAGGGGGGGAGCATAGAGGAAGAGGCAGCGAGAATCCCAAGAGGGATCTGCATGGACAGTGTCCCCATGAGAGGCTTGAACTCACTAACTCTGAGATCATGACCTGAGCCAAAACCAGGAGTCAGAGGCTCAACTGACTGAGCCTAGGTCCCCAAGTTTTAATATTTTTAATGACTGATTTTACTTTATTTTTTTTTATTTTATTATTTTTTTTAACGTTTTATTTATTTTTGAGACAGGGAGAGACAGAGCGTGAACAGGGGAGTGTCAGAGAGAGGGAGACACAGAATCTGAAACAGGCTCCAGGCTCTGAGCTGTCAGCACAGAGCCCGACGCGGGGCTCGAACTCAAGGACTGTGACATCATGACCTGAGCCGAAGTCGGTCGCTTAACTGACTGAGCTACCCAGGTGCCCCCTGATTTTACTTTAAATATTAACAACAACATCACTGACAGTAACCAGAAAAGGTACTAGAATAATTTCCTCCAATTCTAGGTAAAGATATTTACTAGAAAAAAATTAATCATAAATTTCTACCCAACTCCATCGGGTTTATGATGAAAACATGTACAAATTCCTTAAGATCAGTAAACTATCTGTAAGCTAATTTAAGAATTATGCACCCTTCTCTTTTGAATTCAGATAGTAGCAGAAATATAAAGAAGGCCAAACTCTGCTTGACTATGTTTTAAAGAATTTCAGAAAGGCTCTGTGCATTATTAAGGATGGACAGGAACAATATTAAATGTTTCAAGACAATGTTGCCCTATAAATACTTTCCCCTAAAACTGTTAGATTTTCTTTCCATAGCCTTTAAAGTTTTGAAAACAGTGATATAAATAGAAAACTCAAAAAAATTTAGGATTAAATGCATAGCAATCATAATAATGGAATTAGGCTTTTTCATTCATGTAATCAACAATAAGTATAAACTCAAGTCTCCTTTAGGGAAAAATGACACTCACTGAAAGGTTAAACCTGTATCAAATATGAAAAGGATTTTTTTTTTAAGTGCTAAAAGGGGGAAAGAACACTGTATTACAAATAAAGTTTGTGAGTCTGAGTACTGAACTTGCCTATACTGAATTAAGAAAGTAAAAATTGATACTAGTGACAAATTCAGTCCTTAAAATCCTTTTTTTAAAGAAAGCTCTAGGCCCAACATGGGGCTTGAACTCACCACCCCAAGATCAAGAGTCGCATGCCCCACCGACTGAGCCAGCCAGGCACCCTCTTAAAATACTTTTAACTGAAACTGTTCTAAAAGCTAAACACAAGAAAATTTTTTCAACAGCATTATTTTAAAGGTATTTGCTTAGTAATGTTCTGCAGAGAAATCATTAAAGTATCAGCCAAGTATGCTTAAAGAAAAGGGTGAAGAAATAATGACTCATTACTACAGAATTCTGATTTATAAGTTTCAAATACTGTGGCAGTGATTTTCATTTCTGATAGCCTAATCTTTTGTCTCAATTCCTGCGTGAAGTGAAAGGAAAGAGAGTTAAAGCGTACTTTTTTTGAAATGCTAATCCTCCTAATTACTAACAATGCTTGTCTAACAGTTCTAAAATAAAAGCAAAACATTCCTTTTCTGCAAACTCAGGAAATGCCAATGAACTATAAGCTTAGTTTTTAAAGTTCAAAGTATTTTGGTGATGAATGTAAATCATTAAAGCAATATTAGATACACAGTTTGCTTTGACATACCAGCACCACTAATTTTTAACAAATTGTAAATCTTCCTTTATTCCTCATCTGTAAACCAGAGATAATACCATTACCTTCCTTAGTGGATTGTTGTGGCTAGCGCCGCATTCATAGGAAAGTCAGTAAATGTTTCCTTCTCTTTCATTTGCTTCAAGGCGGCATACTCTTAACCGGTATTTTAACAGTGAACATAGGATATTCTACAGAGTAGGACACGTGGTAATAGTGAGCTTGATAGATGAATATGCAAATAATATTAGGTTTAATTTATAAAGTTAAAAGTATTCCTTCACCTCGTTTTGCCCAATGTACCAAATACCTTACGTTCCTAATGAGTTTGGTTCTTTCAGCCAAAGAGGTCACGGTTTTAGCTGTTGTCAAAACAAATTTCTAAGTTGGAAAATCTTGGAACAACCTATAAATCGTTACAGTTTTCACCCAACTGTGTATCTTTCCCCCCACGCAACTGGGACTTGGACTATGAACAAACGTTAACTTGCACTAGTAAGGAATTTCACTTTGCCCCCACACGAATTGGGAGAACTGAAAACACACGACGTCACAGGGTTTTGAGCTGTCAGTGATCCCTGCAGCCTTCACCTTACCAGGTGAGGACACCGAGGCGGAGGGGAAAGAAGGGCTTGCCTACGGCAGAGTCCCCTCGTTCTTTCCTGAAATAACGCACCGTTTGACAGCAGCAGGTGTGCTGTGCAGCGGACCATCAGGGCGGCCCCTGCGGAGCAGCAAAGGAACCCCTCCGCCTCAGTGCCCGCAGATTCCGGAGAGGAAAACAGGCACCCCTTTCTTGCCTGGCCACAAGCAGGGGCCCCAGTGGGCCCAGGCCCGAAAAGTGCGCTTTCCCCAGGGTCCACAGCGGCCAGCCGCCTGTCGGTTCTACCAGGAGAAGAGACCGCCACTCACCTGCTACTAGACAGATCGCAATTCCTCGCTTGGCGTCGATTCCACACCCTCCTAGTTCGAACGGCAAAGCGCGATGGCTGCCGAGGTCCCAGCTCGCGTCAGGTCCTTCCGGGCCGGGGGGTGTTTCACTCCCGACGGTCCGCAAGACCGCAGTTCCACCCGTCCAAAGTTCCGCCTTCGCGCGGTTCCGCCGCCAGTCCCCACGCTGAGCGAGCCTGGTGGTTGGGGCCAGCCTTCCCGCAATCTGGTCTCCCCACTTCCGCCCGAAAGGGCTTCAGAGGCCTGAGGGCCTAGGCAGAGAAAGAAACGCGAGTCTCTAGCTTGGGAAAATTATCCATGACTATCGTTTTTCAAAAATAGACTTTTAAAGTACCTTTTTATTTTATTTTTTTTATATAAATCTTTTTTTTTTTAATTTTTGACATTTATTTATTTTTGAGAAACAGAGTGAGACAAAGCGTGAGCGGGGGAGGGGCAGAGAGAGAAGGAGACACAGAATCTGAAGCGGGCTCCAGGCTCTGAGCAAACGGTCAGCACAGAGCCTGATGCGGGGCTCAAACCCACGAACTGTGAGATCATGACCTGAGCCGAAGTCGGATGCTCAACCGACTGAGCCACCCAGGTGCCCCTTAAAGTACCTTTTTAAAGTATACCTGTTTAGGGGCGCCTGGGTGGCTCAAGTCCCGATCTCACAGTTTGTGAGTTGGAGCCCGCATAGGGCCGTGCGCTGACTGCTCGGAGCCAGTTTGGAGTTCTCTGTCTCCTCTCTCTCTCTCTGCTCCTCCCCTGCTCTCGCGGGGGCGCTCTCTTTGTCTCAAAAATAAACATTAAAAAAAAAAAAAAGTACACGAGTTTCTTGAATTAACAAGTAATTTACAAAGCTTATTATGTACCAGATAATGTGCTAGATGCTAGGTATTGAGCTTTAAGTAAGACTGTCTTGACTCGGCTGTTCTTCACTAATGGGTTAACGTTACCACCCTTAAATATGTTTAAATAAAAATACTTGCGTGCCTTGAATGGAAGTGTGATGCTCTCAAGATTGCTCTTGAGCCAGAATTCTAGGAGAGGGGAACAGGAGATGGCGGTTAAAGAATGGGTTATTCGATAAATTCCCAACAAAATCTATAACTGGATGTCCCCCTTTCTGATACAGCCTCAGGAAATGGCTCAGCCCATGTGTTTTTCCTTCATATTTGTCATTTCTTCTGTCAGAACAAATTGTCCAAACTTCTCCTTCCCACCTAGCTGCGTTATTTACAATCTTTAGCCCTCTCTGGCTAGAACCTCCCTCACAGACTTGGTTAATCTCTCTCTTAACAGGTTTCCCCAGCAACTGTACAATTCGCCTTACATTCAAGTTACCTTATAATTGTACAAGTAAATATGTATGATTATTTTTGAAAAGTCTCCCCAACAGACATTCTGTAAGCTTCCTGAGCTTTTCCTCATATCTGCCTTTTCCTCTCTTGAACCTATTTTCAGGGCCTGGCATACAATAGGTACTCAATTCATATGAGTTAGTGATTCATTCATAACATGAAGGATTCTAGGTACATTTTTATCCTCAAGAGATTGAAAATTTTCCCTAAAGTCCATTGATGTGAGCTAGAGAAATCTGTTGTTCCAGTCTACTCTCCTTTCCACTTATATACTCTTGAATTCAGTTTGATTTGTGAAAATTAAGAAAAGGAAACCCCATTTAAAATGGAATCAGGAGGCCAGAAGGGAGGGCTCTCATACCCTACCACTTTTCCTCAATTGCAGGAAGAGACTTACCTTGCACTCCCAATAGGAAAAAGCATATATTTTACTACCACAGCTGGAGGAGGGAAGAATTTTTCTTTGTTCAGCAATAGTCCAGCCAATGAGAGACTGTCACAACTCAGCCAATGAAAAGCCACTACAGTTAGAACTCCCAGTTTATTCCAATGGGCTTTTTGTTTATAACAGCCACCTCTCAACTTTGCCATTCTTCTCTAAAGAGGGCTCCTCCTTTGTTCTCTAGACTTGCAAAACCCTAGGTTGTGTATGGAAATGAAATTCTCTGCTATTCCAGAATAAATTCTTTTTTTCTTGCTTTCTTTTTTTTTAATGTTTTATTTCTGAGATAGAGACAGACAGAGAATGAGTGGGGGAGGGGCAGAAAGAGAGGGAGACAGAATCTAAAGCAGGCCCCAGGCTCTGAGCTGTCAGCACAGAGCCCGACGTGGGGCTTGAATCCACGAACAGTGAGATCATGACCTAAGCCGAAGTTGGATGCTCAACCGACTGAGCCACCTAGGCGCCCCGATCTTTTCTTTTTTTTGAAAGATAATTGACAACTTTATTTTTTTTAATTAAAAAACATTTTTAAAGTTTGTTTATTTTGAGAGAGACAGCGTGAGTGGGGGAGGGGCACAGATGGAGGGAAAGGGAGAATCCCAAGCAGGCTCCGCACTGTCAGTGCAGAGTCCCCACAGGGCTCCATCTCATGACAGTGAGATCATGACCTGAACTGAAACCAAGACTGGACACTCAACCGACTGAGCCACCCAGGCACCCCAATGGATGCATTTTTAATAGAGTATAATAGAGTATAAAAGAGCACAACCTCTAGCTTCTAACATCACTAGCCAATAAAGTTCATGTATATATAAAATGGGGATTAATATCCAGAAGAGATGATATGAGAGAGAATAACATACAAAAAGGAAGACAAATGGGAAAAGCATCAGGCAAGTATTTTGATCTGACTGGGTAGATTTGAGCTGGACTATTGGGGACCTTGGCTCCCAAACTATAGAGCCTTTTGAGGGTTTTGAGTATAGAAGGAACATGGTCAGAGCTGTTGTTGAAAGTTTGCTTTGGCAGTAGTGTGTGTGTTGTATTGGAATGGGTTGACTGAAAACTGAGATCAGTAATGAGATTGCTACAATCATGCGGGTGAAAGGTAACAAAATCCTGGGTTGGTCAGTGGGAACAGAGAAATAGGGAATTGTGTGTGAGAATCTGTAAAGGTTGGAACCTATAAGATTTCGGTATCGATTGCATGTTAGTAGCAAAAAGTGCGGAGATATGAAAGTCCAAAATTTTAACATAGATTACTTCTCTTTCCTCTATAACTACCTCACTGAGACAGCCAGCATCCCTGGCCTGATTTACTGCAAAAACTACATTCTTTTCCCTGAAATCAATTATCATCACAGCTATTGGATTTTTTTTTTAACTTTTAAATATTTACTTATTTCAGAGAGAGAGAGGGAGAGTATGTGTGTATGTGCAGGGGAGGGGCAGAAAGAGAAGGAGAGAGAGAGAATCCCAAGCAGGCTTCATGCTCAGCTCAGAGCCCGATGTGGGGCTCCGTCTCATAAATCCTGAGATCATGACCTGAGCCAAAATCAAAGTGAGATGCTTAACTGAGCCACCCAGGCACCCCTGGATTTTTTTTAAGTAATCTTTATGTCCAATGTGGGGCTCAAACTCACCACCTCCAGATCAAGAGTCAATATTCCACCAACTGAGCCAGCCAGGTGCCCTGGATTTTCTTTTTAATGCATTCTTTTGAAAGCATGAATTGGATCAAATTACTCCCCTGTTTACAATTCTTCAACTGCTTCCCAAAGCCAATAAATTCCTTACAATGCCTTATAAGTTGCTTGTGGCTCTAGCCCCTTCTACTCCTCTAATCTTGTCTCTTGCCATTCTTTCTTGCTCACCACAGCAAGCTCATTCCTGCCTCTGTGCTTTTGTAGGTGCTCTTCCCTTTTGCCAGAGCCCTTCTTCTTCCCATTTTCTCTTTGCATAGCTAGATTTCTCATCCTTTAGATCACATCTTAAATGTCACCTCCTATCCAAATCAGGCTTCTACTTGTTATTCTCTGAGTATCAATACCTCAATAGCACTCACCAAATTGTACTCTTAAAAACATATATTTATATACATTTTTCTTTTCTGTTTCCTCTATTGTAAAATTTACAGTAGGAAGAGACCTTGTCTGTCCTGTTCTGTTTTTGCTTGGTGCTTAGCAAGTGCCTGGCATATGGAAGACATTTAATCAATATTTGTTGAATGAATTAATTAAGCAATGAATGAAGGAGCTGGTGAGGTCATTTAGCAGAAAGTATGATGAAAAGATCGGTTTTAGAGGACAAGTTGCATTTCAGATCTCTGATACTGTGGTGTGAGGGTATTGTAGAGGGTGTAGGGACAGAGGGATGTATTTGGAGTTAGAAAAGGAAAACAAATTGGGATTTGATATTGTACTTCCAGTGTTGCCTGGGAAGATGGGGCCTGACCAGTTATACTATTAAGACTGTATTAGATGGGGCACAATGTAGTATTATAGTTAAGAACCTAAAAGAATTAGGGGTACCTAAGTGGCTCAGTCAGTTAACAGTCATACTCTTGGTCTCGGCTCGGGTCATGATCTCGCAGTTCATGAGTTCAAGCCCACATTGAACTCCGTGATGACAGTGTGGAGCTTGCTTGGGATTCTCTCTCTCTCTCTCTCTCTCTCTCTCTCTCTCTATCTCTCTGCCTCTCCCCTGCTTGTTCTCTCTTTCTCTCTCAAAATAAATGAACTTAAAAATATTCTTTAAAAAAGAATTTAAGAATTTAAGTTATAACTTAAAAGAATTAAAGACCACATAATTTATAAACAAGTGCTAGTAATGTGGTTTAGGCAATATGTGAAATATGAACTTGTAGTGAATTAATGAGGGGCAAAACAGTCATAAGATGGGAAAAAATGACACTTTAAATTTATTCATTCAAAAACATTTAATGGACACCTGTTTAGGGTGAGGCCCCAAGCGAAGTGCTGAGAATACAGTGAAAAGGACACAGTCTTTGGTCCCTCTGACACTCTAAACAAGAAGACAGATATGAAATCAAAATTACGTTAGAATGGGCAGGATATGTACAGAATTTTATTCCACTGAAGAAAGACAAACATAGACCCAAGTATTTAACACTGAGGAGAAGTGCAATGAAAAAAAAAAAAAAAGTAGGGTGGGATAGAGTGAGCAGGAGGGGTATGCTGAGGTGCTCAGAGAAGGGCTGAACAATAAGGTAACATTTGAATAAAGGCTGAAAGGGTGAGAGGTTGAGCCACAATGTGTATCTTGGGCAAGACCACCCGAAGTAATGGAAATAAGTATAAAAGGAAGGCTTGTGCTCGAGTAGCTAGAGAAATAGCAAGGGTGTTTGCAATGGAGTGAGTGAGAGAGGATGTGGAAGAAGACAGAGAGTTAGCAGGGCCAGGTCATGTGAGACCCTGAAGGCTGAGTCGGACTTTGGATTTTACTGAGTGCAAGATGAGAAAAGCCATGCAGAGAAACTTGATGGAACAGGCACAGGGAGCATTACAGGTGTTGGGGTACAGGAAAATAAAGACAGAATCAGTATTGAGGAGCTCAATTCAACATGTAGGATGGATTGCAGGGAGGGAAACTGGAAAAGCTATCCTAATAGTTCCAGTGCAAGATGATGAAAATTGATCTGTGGGCAGTGAGAATGGCAAGAACCACATAAAGATGAAAAGTTGTCAAAGAAATCAATGTGATTTGCTGGCTTGGTGTAGGATGAGATGAGTGTTCTTGTGATGTAGCTTCAGAGCTACTGACTTTAGATACAAACAGATGTCCTGTCATAGGCAAATGAGGCTAAAGGAACTGTTCTTAAAATGGAGTCACAAGAGAGTTTCAGAACAAACCTGTTGTAATTGAAACCATTTTTTGTTTGTTTGAAATAGGACCAATTTTTAAATAATTAAAGGACCTAAAAGAATTCTCCCTATTCTGAAAAGTAAACAGAATTGTTCCTATTTATCAGCTGACAATTCAACAGTGATGAGCAGGCAGGCAAAGGGGCCCTAGTGTGTGAGCTGGAGTCCACTTCTGCATGCTTGCAAATTTTATTAGGAATGCTGTCTACCTCTTTTGGGTCTAAATAAATAATCAACTTTAATGGAATATTCTTTGTATAGTGCTGTCTCCTTGCTGAGACTCTTTAGTGTCACTTATTTTTTTTTGTTTATAATCTAAAGTAGGGTTGAAGGCTTTGAAAATTATGTGCAGAAAATCTGATTCATATACAAATGAATGGTATATACGTGGCAGAAGGGTCCTGTTGTTCTGGAAAACAAGGATAAAGAGGTAGAATATGTTACTGACATCAGTTTAGAAAAACATACAGTACTGTAGGGTAGGTATAGGTAGTTGACCAAAACAAAATAAAAACAATAACCTTAACAACTGGTAATAGCACTAATAATTTTTGCTTCATGTTTATGTACCTACGCTTTAAGAAGTCAGAGAGAAAAAAAAAGAAGTCAGAGAATGATCTGACAATGTGTGGATGATACTTCATAAGATAATTACTTAACTTTTTAAGTTATGCTCTTTTACCTCAATTCCTTAAACTTAACTTCCTATTGTCCCTGAGGGTAGGCGGATGACAAATGTTGCTTTTCTTCTCAGTATTTTATTTTATTTATTTATTTTTTTTTTAAATTTTTTTTTTTTTCAACGTTTATTTATTTTTGGGACAGAGAGAGACAGAGCATGAACGGGGGAGGGGCAGAGAGAGAGGGAGACACAGAATCGGAAACAGGCTCCAGGCTCTGAGCCATCAGCCCAGAGCCTGACGCGGGGCTCGAACTCACGGACCGCGAGATCGTGACCTGGCTGAAGTCGGACGCTTAACCGACTGCGCCACCCAGGTGCCCCTCTTCTCAGTATTTTAAAATTGACTACATTGAACATGTAAAAAACATTTGAAAGACTTAACCAGTTTTTTGTAGAATAACAACACAGGTGGAACAAATTTTAGAAAACGCACTAACATATTATGTGCGTTTAACCTGATTTAACCAGCCATGATTTATGTCTTAAAATGGTTGATCCTCTCTACCGTTCCCCCCCCCCCACCCAAACACAAAGATATTGCTTAAACAGAACAAAGTCCAAAGAAAGCTTGATTTAACCAAATCAAACTCCTGTGCCAAGGTCAATAAACCATTTAAGAAGTTGCATTAAAAAAAAAAGAAAAAAATTAAACTACTGCAAGTGTTTTTTTAAATGTTTATTTATTTTTGAGGGAGAGAGGGGGGCAGAATGTCAGGGGGGCAGAATGTCAGGGGGGCAGAATGGTGTAGGGGCAGAGAGGGAGGCACAGAATCTGAGGCAGGCTCCAGGCTGTCAGCACAGGGCCTGATGTGCAGCTCAAACTCACGAACCCTGAGATCATGACCTGAGCTGAAGTCGGACACTTAAGCAACTGAGCCACCAGGCTCAAACTACTGCAAGTTTGAGACCAGGTCTAAGCATTTGTCTCTTTGAAGACAAAGCAATAAAGTTTGACCAAAAGTTTCATCTTCATCCGAAAGAAATCTTTGTACTTGTTTGTATCTTGTTTAATTTCACACACAGCAAATAACATTTTTAACAAGGTACTGAGGCAAATGATAAAAACAGGGTTAGGATAAAATTTAACCCTTTATTATTTGAATTCTTACGGTTTACTTTCCAGGCATGACACAGTGGTTTAACTCTTGCTTATTTTGTATGTAATTTAACATTATACAATGTTAAGTGTATTTCAGAGCAGGCATTTGATATTAAATGAATTAAATAAGATGTACTTCTCCCTTCACGGATTGCAAAACCCTTGGCATGACATTTTAATCAACAGTACAAATCTATAATTTAAAGAAGAGCTTTATCATCAGCTCAGAGCAGGAAAAATCTAACTAGAATGAAGGCAGCTAAAATGATTACCAAGATCATCAATTAACTGTATTATCCAGTCACTCCGGTTTCTACTTCCCTTTGGCCTCAAAAGTTAAAAAAAAAAAAAAAAAAAAGTCTACTTGCCCCAAAAGGGAGTTTGAATGTTTTACCTTACTGTAAACTCCTAGAAGAGGAAATAAAACTGCCATTTAAATGTGTTGTTAATGAACTTTCGCATGACTCTGCTATGAATCAGTGAGTTTCAAAATTAAAATTAGTTGGTGTCCTCTAGTCAAAAAACAAAGGCTTCCTCTTCGATTTGATTACCCTTTTTTAAATGTTTATTTTTGAGAGAGAGAGAAAGAGACAGAGCGTGAGCGGGGGAGGGGCAGAGAGAGACGGAGACAGAAACTGAAGCAGGCTCCAGGCCCTGAGCTGTCAGCACAGAGCCTAATGCAGCGCTGCAACTCATAAACCGGCAGATGATGATGACTTGAGCCAAGCCACCCAGTCGCCCTGATTATACTTTTTTTTTTTTAAAGGACACAAATCTTTTTTTTTTTTTTTTTTTTTTTTTGAGAGAGAGAGAAAGCGCGAGCGAGCGAGAGCAGGAGGAGGAGCAGAGAGAAAGGGAAAGAGAGAAACCCAAACAGGCTCCACACTGTCAGTGCAGAGGCCCCTAAAGGCTCCATTTCAGGACAGCGAGATCATGACCTAAGCCCACTCAGCTACCCCTGCTACCGATTTGATTACATTTTTAACATACGTACATAATTAGCTACTCCCTTAAAAAAAAAATCCACTCCTTTAAATTTACACCTGTAATATGATGATGAAATGTGAAATGGAATACTGCAATGAATATTAGTCGGTTCGGCTACCAGAGGTATTGTCTCAACAGAGGACTTTGACGTCTGTCGTCTCTGGTAATTTTCACAAAAGCAAGAGGAGAGGCAGTGTCAATCCTACCCCTGGAAAGCAGCTACTGAAGCCCTGACTGCTCTCAGATCCCGGCACTGCGGGCGCGATGACGTTTACCACGGCGGGGATTTCCGTAGAGGTGACACACGCCACTTCCGGCCGACGGTGAGACTCAGTGACGTGGCTGGCGAAGTCTAGCACGGTACTTCGGGCTGGGACACCCGGAGCTGTCAGGTGGCTTCTGGGCAGCCCCGAGGGGAGAAGACTGCGCACCGACATCAGCAGCAGAGGCGAGCCCGGAGCCGGAAGTGCCACGTGTCCCTATTGCGCCTGCGCGGCTCCCGGCTGACAGCCACTTCCGGCCGGGGCCTCTTCTCGTTAGGCTGCCGCCTTTCAGCCGGGTGTTCTCGGCTTCTCCGGTCTGACTCCCAAACCTCAGCTCCCAGGCCAAGCCGTGGCCGCTGGCGGGCTGGGAAGAATGCCGTGCTGTACCTAAACACTTGATGCACCGCCCTTTCTCCTCCTCGCTACAGTCGAGTCGTTAGCGCCTTCTCTCCGCTTCCAGCAGTGGTCTTTCACCTCTTTGGTTTGGCGCTGTCGCAGACCCCGACCAGCCCCTTCCAACCCCGATACGCACCGTCGTCATGTCCCAGCCGGGGATACCGATCTCCGGCGGCGCCCCAGCCGGCCTCCAGGCCCAGAACGGGGCCGCCTCGGCCTCGGGGTCTCTCTACACCAACGGTAAGTACAGCCCTGGGGCGGGTGGCTGGCGCAGCCTGGGTCCGAGTTCAAGCTGACCTTTGGTTACTGCAGCTGCCTGTGGTAACCGGAGGAGAGGGTAACCTCCCGGCCGGGGGAATGAGCGGGTGATGGTGGGCGGCTAGGCCAAGGAGACGGCGGTGAATATGCAGCCGCAACCCGGGGCTCTTGTTGATGTTTCATGTTTATTCATTCGTTCGCTGAACAATTAATGACCACTTGCTGTATGTAACACCCTGGGTATACATAGATGAAAAATACAGATTCGATGCATACCTCAGAACTCGCATACAAGACTCCTAGTGCCTGTTATGTGCTTTCTTCCTCCGTGCCACTTCACCCTGTCTTCCAGAGAGCAGAGATCGGGGGCTGATTCTTTTCAGTTCCGCAGTGCCTACAGTGGGGTGGGGGTCTTAGTCGGAATTGGAGGAGATGAATGAATGATGGTGTTTTTGGGATTCCTCTCTCTCTCTCTATTAATGTTTTTATTTATTTTTGAGACAGAAAGAGAGCATGAGCAGGGGAGGGGCAGAGAGAGAAGGAGACACAGAATCCGAGGCAGGCTCCGGGCTCTGAGCTGTCAGCACAGAGCCTGACGTGGGGTTCGAACTCATCAACCGTGAGATCATGACCTGAGCCGAGGTCGGACGCTTAACCGACTGAGCCACCCAGGCACCCCTTGGGAGCCCTCTTTTAAGGCCTGCTCATCTCTTCCAAAATTTTACCCAAATTGTACCTAGGCCACGTGTTCAGTTTTCCAGTTTTGGAGGAACGAAATATTAAATCTCTTGTTTGATTTACAGAGGTCTTTACCTCACTTGAAAAAAGTGGTTAGATACACCTCTGAACCTCCCTTCCACAGCGTACAATGTGGCACTACAATTTGTCATTTGGTGTGAGAGTTGTATAGTTTTATGCTTCTTTTGAGATTCTTTACATTGTCCTACATTGTGATTTGCTAAGCTTACTATAATTATAGTAGAGAAAGAAAGATTTTTTTTGCCAACATCTGATTTTGCCAAATTACTGATTTACTTATAAATCTTTGACTTGTGGAAAGAAAACTAATAGAATAAAACTAAAATAAATTACTCATTGGAAACTAAGATTGTTGTGAAGGTCTGGAAAATGGCCAGTGATTATATTAGCTAATTTACATTATGTTTAGAGAAGACTACTGTTTTCTTTACAAAGAAGGCTCTAAAAGACTTTTAAAAATGTCTATGAGTAGGCAGGTTTGTAGGCAGAAGCAGGAATAAGTATAAGTACTGTAATGGTGTTAAGTTGAATGAATTGTTCTTTCTCATATTTGTGGTAACAGATTAAGTAAACTACGTTTTATTCTAGGCTACTTAGTAACATTTACGGTGGGGATGAAATCATTTTAAGACTTTCACTTTAAGGTAAAAAAAAAAAAACTTAAGCGAAATGTCCTGTGGCTGTGGCTTTTTCTTACAATCCATAAATTGCAATTTTACATGAGTTTTAAATGGCAAATCCTGCAAATATGCATGTAAGTTTATATGTAATTGTGATAATTTTGAAACATTAAAGGAATTTAGCCACTGCAATGTGTAGTATAAAAGATGTTGTCACTATGATGATTTATTCCTATCCACGGACATTTGTTACACATCTCTTAAGTTCTGTCCTTGGGACTGTAAAAGAGAATAAGAAAACAGTCCCTGTACACAGGTTGCCCAGGACCAATTAGGGATTCACTTAGGAAAGGAAATCATAGGACTGCAAATACATACACTTTTTAAAGATACAATTTCGAAAGTCTTTATAATCTCCATTTCTAAAAATTTTTTGTAGAATTATTCTCGTAAAGTGGCTAATGACCTGTATTGGGTTTCTTTGTTCATCCCACTAATAATAAAGTCAGTAGGGATGTGATAGAGAATTGGAGAAGGCTTTTCTCTAGAAGGTGAAAGAAAAAAGTTCAATGCTGGAATCTAATTTTATTGGTTAACTCTTTCAAGGCAGTTATTGGTGCTTAAATATTCTTTAGAATATATATATATATATATATATATATATATTTTTTTTTTTTTTTTAACGTGTATTTATTTTTTGAGACAGAGAGAGACAGAGCATGAACGGGAGAGGGTCAGAGAGAGGGAGACACAGAATCTGAAACAGGCTCCAGGCTCTGAGCTGTCAGCACAGAGCCTGTCGCGGGGCTCGAACTCACGGACCGCGAGATCATGACCTGAGCCGAAGTCAGCCGCCCAACCGACTGAGCCACCCAGGCGCCCCTCTTTTGAATATTTTTATGCTTTAGATTTAATGTAACTTTTTAAAACCGTGGTTGACACATAATGTTACATTAGTTTGAGGTGTGCAACATTCTGATTGGACTTTTCTATGTCTTAGGCTGCTCTCACCACCAGTATAGCTACCATCTCTCACCATACAACCCTATTACAACACCACTGACTGTATTTTCTATGCTGTACCTTTGATCACCATAGCTTATTCCATAGATGGAAGCCTGTACCTCCTAAGGTAGCTTTCTTAAATTACATATTACAGTTCAGTTGAATATTCAGATATTTTTTAGATACTCAAAAGACTGAATAGTTTTTCATTTTTCTGTAACTTCGTATCATATTTTATAGTGTCATTATTTTTTTATTAATTTTTTTTTAAATGTTCATTTTTGAAAGAGAGTGTGACAGAGTGCTAGTAGGGGAGGAGCAGAGAGAGACTGAGACACAGAACTTGAAGCTGATCTGTCACCACAGAACCTGGTGTGGGGCTCAAGCCCACGAGCTGTGAGATCATGACCTAAGCCGAAGTCTGATGCTTAACTGACTGAGCCACCCAGGTGCCCCATTATTATTATTATTATTTTTATTTTAGAGAGATTAAACTTGGGGGAGAGGGGCAGGGGTAGAGAGAGAATCTTAAGCACGCCCCACACTCAGCATGGAGCCCTGCCTGGGGCTTGATCCCATAACTGTGGGATCATGACCTGAGCCAAAATCAAGAGTCAGATGCTTAACTGACTGAGCCATGCAGGCACCCCTATGGTGTCATTATATTACATAATTCCTCACACACAAGACATTTTTTTTCTGTAGTGGATTGTTACATGGCATTACAATCTAAAGGTTGTCTAGACAGGTTTTTCGGAGCCTGTAAAGATTTGTGTACACATATTTCCTTTGCAAAAATTGACAGTGAAACTGTAAGACTATTTGAACTAGCATATCTTCATCTCATTAGTATGTAATAAGGCTAAAGGCAAATCATGCCTCCCACCTTTTTTTTTTAAGATAATATTTTTGGGGCACCTGGGTGGCTCAGTCGGTTAAGTGTCCAACTTTGGTCCAGGTCATGAACTTGCATTTCGTGGGTTCGAGCCCTGTTTCAGGCTCTATGCTGACATCTCAGAGGCTGGAGCCTGCTTCAGATTCTGTGTCTCCCTCTCTCTGTCTGCCCCTCCTCCATCCATGCTCTGTCTCTGTCTCTGTCTCTGTCTTTGTCTCTGTCTCTGTCTCTCTCAAAAATAAACATTAAAAAAATTTTAAAAAAGATTTTTTTTTTTTTAAGTAATGTCTGTATCTAGTGTGAGGCTTGAACTCACAACCCTGAGATCAGGGGTTACATGCTCCATGGACTAAGGCAGACAGGTGCTCCTCATGACTCCTACTTTTTTTGTTTTTAATGTTTATTTTTCAGAGAGACAGCACTAGCTGGGGAGGTGCGGGGGGTATGGGGGTAGACAGGATTCAAAGCAGGCTCCATGCTGACAGCAGCAAGCCCTATGTGGAGCTCGAACTCAGGAACTGTGAGATCATGGACGCTCAACCGACTGAGCCACCCAGGCACCCCCACTTTTCTTTTTAGTTATTTTGTTTATTTATTTATTTATTTAGAGAGTGCATGTGCACGCGTGCAAGCTGGGGAAGAGGAGAGAGATGGGGGAGAGAATCCCAAGCAGGCTCTGCACTGTCAGCTTGAAACCGAATGTGGGGCTCTAACTCACAAACTGTGAGATCATGACCTGAGCCAAAACCAAGAGTCCAACGCTTAACTGACCATGCACTTAGGCGCCCCTGACTCCCACTTTTAATTAGCAGTGTAATTGACTATTTGGGTCAGCTTGCTAAGGCAAGCAAGTTTTATTAATTTTATGCAGTTTTATTAATTTTATGTGTTGCAATATTTATGTAATAATCACTTTTTCCCATGTGGATTAAAGGTGAGAAGGATATTTGCCCTACTCTGTCCCACCCAGATTTTCCTGTTGTATTGTTATTTTATAAAATAACATCTGTCTGCCTGCTAGACTGTAAATCCTGTGATAACAAGGATATTTATCTGCTTTTGCACATCATCCTTTCTCTAGCTCTCCACATGGTGTCTAGCATATTAGAAATTAACCAGTTTTATTGAATGAAAGTTTTAGAATTGGGTATTTTGCAATTTAAGTCACTAAATCCGTATTCACTTAGTATAAGATTAGAGCTTAATTCCAACTCCTTTTCTGGTGAATTTTTCCATGGATTTTTTTTTTTTTTTTTTTTTTTTTTACAACATTAGCACTTAAAATAATAGAATTTTGCTGGGGCGGGGCTGGTATTGTTTGGTCATCAATTTAAATGCTAAGACTTGTGCTCCTATCTCTATTGTAGGCATGATGGAAATGTAGATGTTTTTTAGTTTCACTATGATGTAAACCATGGTTATGCCTGTGTACTTGATATAAGAAGTCTTTAGTCATGATTAAACTATGCTATGAATAAAATTGGTATGTGGTCTGTAGCAATGATTGTTGTGGCCCTTTCATGTTTTCAGTGGGGGGCAGTAACTTTGGACTTCCATAAAGTCTTTGTATATGTCTATGAAAACTTAAGGTGTTGAGCTTCTTGTTTGTCTCTGCTGATGGACTGGAAGTTCCTGAAAGACAATTGTAACCATAAGAATTAACATTTATTGTTTACTTACTCCATGCCCAGTGCTAGGTTGCATTATCTGCATCATCTCATTTAATCCTCCCAACAGTCCTATGGAGTAAGAACTGTTATGTACTGACGAGGAAACTGTAATGAGTGGGCAAGGAACTAGTTCAAAGTCACACAGATAATAAATTGTGGATCCTAGCTTCAAACCTAGGAGGTCTCATTTAAACACTGTTACTCAGTTTATCTGGTTTGTTATCTCTGAATCCCAGGACCTAGCATCTTGAATTAGATTCTCAATCAAGGATCAGAACATTTTCTTGTATTTCTTTGTGTAGGTGGATGCATATAATTGTAGTAAGTATTTGCTGATATTTTTTAAACCTTCCACCTAGTTTATTTTCTTTTGGATTATAATTAATATATGACCTGACCCTTACTTTTGTTAGTATATAGTCAATTTCTTTGACTATTTCAGCATCACATTTCATAAATGTCTTCTAGATCCTGAAATTGAGCCTCCCCCCGCTTAAATTCCTTGCATTTGTTTTTCTCTTTCCATTGTTTCCTTAAAGCCCTTATTTTTAGTTACTGACCCACAAGTTGTATTCATTCAGTGGCATCCATTTGTTGCACTTGTAGTTTCAGTTGGTCAGCTCTTTAAGTGATCAGAATATATTTTGATGTGTGGGGTGACGTGATGAATCAAAAAAATTTTCCCAGTACTTAATTTGCCCTTCAAACCTGTTGTATTTAAAAGCATATACACCTGGGACACCTGGGTGGCTCATTTAGTTAAGCATTTGACTCTTGATTATGGCTCGGGTCGTGATATCACTATTCGTGAGTTCAAGCCCTGCATCAAACTCTGTGCTGACAGGGCCGAGACTGCTTGTGATTCTCTCTCCCTCTTTCTCTGTTCCTCCCCCTGCTTGTGCACTCTCTTTCTCAAAATAGATAAATATAGTCTAAAAAAAAAAAACACATACACACAGAAAAAGAACTTTTCAAGGTTTAAGAAATGTATTGCTATCTAAAATGTGATTTTTTTAATGATTTTTAAAATTTAGTTTTATTTTTTGTTTAAATTTTTTTTTTAACATAGCAAGAGAGAGACAGTCTGAGTGGGGGAGGGGCAGAGAGAGAGGGAGACACAGAATCCAAAGCTATCAGCACAGAGCCCAATGCGGGGCTTGAACCCACGAACCATGAGATCATGACCTGAGCCGAAGTCAGACGCTTAACCGACTGAGCCACTCAGACACCCCCTCTTTTTTTTTAATTTTAGAGATGCAAGTGAGAGTGAGTGCCGGAGCGGGACACAGAGAGAGAGGGAGAGAGAATGAGAATCTTAAGGCTCCATGCTCAGTACAGAGCCCAAGGCAGGGGTCAATCCCACGACCCTGGGATCATGACCTGAGCTGAAATTAGGAGTTGGACGCTCAATTGACTGAGCTATTCAGGCCCCACTAAAATGTGATATTTTTGAATACTTGGTTACTTTTCTCTTTTTTTTATACTTACATGAAATAATTTGAATTGGTCATTAAGTTGGATTCATGTATGATAGGTGGAAAGTATAAACTGTCCTTGGTAAATATTAGCTCCATATGTATTTACTGAATGGATTAATGAATGAATTGCTTAAGAATACAAAGATCATAAGTCTTTTTCTTACCTGAAATTTGAGGGGAAACCATGCCAGACTACATCTCTTCCTCTTACTATTAAATCTGCATGAAAGGGGTAGTTTATTCAGTGTGCTTTTGTGACTGTTGAGTAGGCTTTCTTGAAGAAACTTTTAAAATTATAATTTGCTTAGCATTCATTGGGATAGTATGCAGAAGTATCTCAGTTTTTGCATGCTAGATTTCACAAATAATCATGTATCAATAATTTTTCAAATCAGTGGTTTTTAAACTTTATAAAGTTTCATTCTGAAGTACCTGAGAACCATGACTACATGGAATTTTTACTAATGCAGATTCTGGGATCCCATTGAGTACACTAGGAATTTATAAAGGTGGAACCTATGATCACTTTGATTCTGAAGCTGCTGTTTGGGTAATTGAGAAGTGGTCATTTGCTTTTATTTTATTCTTTTTTTTTTTTTTTTTAACATTTATTCATTTTTGAGAGTGAGAGGGACAGAGCATGAGTGGGGGAGGGACAGAGAGAGAGGGAGACAGAGAATCCAAAACAGGCTTCAGGCTCTGATCTGTCACCACAGAGCCCAACACGGGGCTCGAACTCACGGACCGCGAGATCATAACCTGAGCCGAAGTTGGATGCTTAACCAACTGAGCCACCCAGGCACCCCATGGAACTTTTGATATCATGGAGAAGAGTTTACCCAAAAGTAACTGACAGTGTTTTTACACTTATCAAAACTTAGTGTCCTGATAGAAAACTGGTAAAATCAAGGCAGGGAGATACTGGGAGATACAAGAACAAATACCATGTTATTCTTAGTTTTGTTTGATGAGTACTTTTTTTTTTTAATGTTTTTATTTATTTTTGAGATAGAGACAGAGCCTGAGTGGGGGAGGGACAGAGAGAGGAGACACAGAATCTGAAGCAGGCTTCAGGCTCCAAGCTGTCAGCACAGGGCCTGACGTGGGGCTCGAACCCATGGACTGCAAGATCATGACCTGAGCTGAAGCTGGACGCTTAACCGACTGAGCCACCCAGGCGCCCCTCATCTGCTTTTGTTTTAATCTCTTGTTTGGTTCTTTGCCTGTTTACCCTCTCTGAATTTGGCTTCTACTTCCACACACATCCCAAAACAACCCTAAACAAGGCCACAAAGGACTTTTTGGTTACGAAGTACAAAGAATGTCTTTTCAATTCTCATTGTATTTTTCAAGCAGCAACTGATAACCTTTACCACTACTTGTTTTCATTTCAGACCCTTCTGGTTTGTTTGCTACTTTTTTAACAGTAACATTCTCAATATTTCCACCTTTTTTGATTGCCTTTTCCTTCGGTCTCTCTCTTTTTTTTTTTTTTTTTAATTTTTTAAGTTTACATATTTTGAGAGAGAGAAAGCACACGTGTGGGTGGGGAGGGGCAGAGAGAGAGGAGAGAGAATGCAAAGTAGGCTCCGTGCTGTCAGCGAGTTGTTGAGGGGCTCATCTCAAGAACCATGAGAGCATGATCTGAGCTAAAATCAGGAATCAGATGCCTAACCACCTGAACCACTCAGGTGCCCCTCTTCTCTTTCTTAAATGTTGGTGTTCCTCAGGGTTCTGACCTGGTTCTCTTCTTTTTCTTTCTTGCTTTTTAAAAATATATAACAGGGGCGCCTGGGTGGCGCAGTCGGTTAAGCGTCCGACTTCAGCCAGGTCACGATCTCGCGGTCCGTGAGTTCGAGCCCCACGTCGGGCTCTGGGCTGACGGCTCAGAGCCTGGAGCCTGTTTCCGATTCTGTGTCTCCCTCTCTCTCTGCCCCTCCCCCATTCATGCTCTGTCTCTCTCTGTCCCAAAAATAAATAAACGTTGAAAAAAAATTTTTTTGAAAAAAATAAAAAATAAAAAAGAAATAAAAATATATAACAATAAGGGTGCCTGGGTGACTCAGTACAGCATGTGACTTTTGATCTCAGAGTTTTGAGTTTGAGCCCTACATTCAGTGTAGAGATTATGCTAAAAAAGTAAATAAATGAACTTAAAGTCTTCAAGAAAATAACAAATATTATTTCACATAATTTCTGTGGCTGGGTTTCTTCTTTCCCTACTCTATATATACTCTCTGGATATCATTAATTCCCATGGTATCAAATGTTATGCGTATGCCAGTGATTACCAAAGTTATATCATAAGGTGAAACCCATCTCTTTGGCTGCAAATAGCTGTCTTTCTGTTGTACCTCTGTACTTGGATTTCTTGGTACCAACTGAAAGTATGTTTTTGTTTATTTATTATTATTTTTTTTAATTTTATTTTTTTTAAATTTATATCCAAATTAGTTAGCATATAGTGCAACAATGCTTTAATGGATTTCATGGATTATGTCCCTTACCCATTTAGCCCATCCCCCATCCCAACCCCCTCCAGTAACCCTCTGTTTGTTCTCCATATTTAAGAGTCTCATGCTTTGTCTCCCTCCCTGTTTTTATATTATTTTTGTTTCCCTTTCCTTGTGTTCACTTGTTTTGTCTTTGAAACTGCTCATATGAGTGAAGTCATATGATATTTGTCTTTCTCTGACTAATTTCACTTAGCATAATACCCTCCAGTTCCATTCACATAGTCGCAAATGGCAAGATTTCATTCCTTTTTATTGCCGAGTAATACCCCATTGTATAGATATACCACATCTTCTTTATCCGTTCAGCCATCAATGGACATTTGGGGTTCTCTCCATACTTTGGCTATTGTTGATAGTGCTGCTATAAACATTGGGGTGCATGTGTCCCTTCGAAACAGCACACCTGTATCCCTTGGATAAATACCTAGTAGTGCAATTGCTGGGTCATAGGGTAGTTCTATTTTTAATTTTTTGAGGAACCTCCATATTGTTTTCCAGAGTGGCTGCATCAGCTTGCATTCTCAGCAAGTATGTTTAATTTTCCAGCCCCTCTTCCTTTTGCTATTCTCTGCCTTCTCCAATTCTTTTCTTCTCCTTCTATCCAGTGAATGGCACTATCATCCACTGAGTTGTTCAGGTTAGAATCTGGAGAGTTAACCTTGATTGCTTCCCCTTTTCAGTTCAGATCAGTTCACATATTCAGTTCCATGTCAAATCCTATCAGTTCTATTTCTTCAGTTTTTTAAAACTTAAGTAATGTACAGGTATTAAATATTTCTTTGCAACCCCAATGTTAAATTATTTTTTATAAAATGTATATGCAAACACAAAACTAGCCATAAATTTCATATGTTAATAGCTGGAGTGCAATGTAAAACCTAAACAAATTAAAACAAAAACATCTACAAAAGTAGTACAGTTCAAAGTTAAAACATTAAGTAATGTGATGGGTTATGTTTGACTGAAGCCAAAATGGATTGGATTGTTTTTATTTTGAACATGTTGGAACATCATTTGCATGATTATCATAGTCACTGTTTTTCTCTTTTTCTTTTCTTTCATTTACTTTTTGTTTTTTAATGTTTTTAAGGTTTATTTATTTTTGAGAGAGAGAGAGCACGAGTGGGGAAGGGGCAGAGAGAGAGGGAGACACAATCCGAAGCAAGGTCCAGGCTTTGAGCTGTGAGCCCAGAGCCCCATGCACGGTTCTAACCCACAAACCATGAGATCATGACCTGAGCTGAAGTCAGACGCTTAACTGACTGAGCCACCCAGGCACCCCTGTTTTTTCTTTTTATTTTTGGGACAGAGAGAGACAGAGCATGAACGGGGGAGGGGCAGAGAGAGGGAGACACAGAATCGGAAACAGGCTCCAGGCTCTGAGCCATCAGCCCAGAGCCCGACGCGGGGCTCGAACTCACGGACCGCGAGATCGTGACCTGGCTGAAGTCGGACGCTTAACCGACTGCGCCACCCAGGCGCCCCTGTTTTTTCTTTTTAAAGATGAGACTTATTTTCAGTTGTCAGTGAGGAAGAATTTTCTTTCTACCCTGTTAGTTTTGGTGTTTGGGAGCCTGTGAATTAAAGTGGCAAGAGACAGATCAACAAGAGAAGAGACATAATTTTCGTATGTATCATGAGAGTTTACAAAAATGTGACTCAAGGAGGCAAATAAATAGACTTTAGGACTTATGTATCATCTTAATAGGGGAAGGGGAGAGAGAGAAGGGTGCTTATGGGAAAACAAATGATTTTAGGAAAGATAAATGGGACCTTAGTAGAATACATGGGAAATTTGGTAGTTCTGTGACAATGCATGTTTAGGTGTGGTGTGGAGACTTCTCATCACGTGATAAGAGTCCATCATTTCTGGTTGTTCCTGGATTGGAGATTTATGATAATTGAATTCTTTGGAGTTCTTTTGGGAGACTCTGCATTTAGGTGAATAAGAGATTTCAGGAAGGGGTGCCTGGGTGGCTCACTCAGTTAAACATCCAGCTTCGGCTCAGGTCATGATCTCGCCGCAGGTTCCAGTCTTGAGTCCGGCTCTCTGCTGTCAGCACAAGAGCCCAGTTCAGAATCTGTCTCCCTCTCTCTCTGCCCCTTCCTTATTCATATTCTGTCTTTCTCAAAAATAAGCAAACATTGGGGTACCTGGGTGACTCGGTTGAGCATCTGACTTGAGGTCATGATTTCGGAGTTTGTGGGTTTAAGCCCCGTGTCAGGTTTTGTGCTGACAGTATAGAGCCTGGAGTCTGCTTTGGATTCTGTGTCTCCTTCTCTCTGTGCCCCTCCCCCGCTTGTGCTCTTTCTCTGAAAACTAAAACAAATATTAAAAAAAATTTTTAAAAACATTAAAAAAAAGATTTCAGCAATTCATGCCCTCTGCTCAAAATAACTTGTATGCCACAGTGGGGTGTTCTTGACCCATTCATAATCCCTAATCTATTATTTTGTTGGGTTACTTAGTTTATTGACTTCAGAATTAAAATATTAAAATCCTTTTTTTTTTAATTGAGGAGAGGGCACAAGTGAGCATGGATGGAGAGAGAATCTCATGAGAGGCAGAGAGAGAAGTGGGGCTCACCTTAAGTGGGCAGGAGCTCACTCGATGCGGGACTTGAACTCACTAACCCGTGAGATCATGACCTGAGTCGAAGTCAGATGCTTAACTGGCTTAAATCCTTTTAAGTAAGCTCTAGGCCCAGAGGGGGGCTTGAACTCACGACCCCAAGATCAAAAGTCACATGCTCTTCTAACTGAGCCACCCAGGCCCCCTTTATTTTGTGCATTTTGATGATGCATGGCTTTTACTTGCCTTAAAGGCCTTTCAACATTAGCCGATGATAAAACAGTAAATAAAAATATGAAGTGGGCCATGAAATCTTGTGATAAGACTAGGCTGTGAGATGTCTGTTTCTATTCGCATGACCCACAATGTGCTTATGAATTAACTTTTTACAAATGTTTTTATTGAGTCAAACATCTCTGTGTTCCCACTGCTGCTGTTTAGTCAATCATTTCTTGCCTGGACTACAACTGTAGACTCCTTTCAATCTCTTATTTCTCCTCTAATCTCCAAGAGGTTCTTTTATGTGCAGATTTATACTGTCCCACTGGTAGCCTTTCCAAAGCTCCCCATTGCCTTTAGGCTCAAATCCAAACTCTTTGAGGGTGTAGTTTAAACTCCTGTTTCACTTTAGACATTTGACTCAGTCACTTGACTTTTGTTCTGGCAGACTGAACTTCTTTCACAATGCCCTTTCATGACCACAGGCTGTTACACATGTTGCTCCCTTTTCTGGAAACACTATTTTCTAAAAATTATTTATTTATTTACTTAGTTGATTAATTATTGAGAAGGCGGGGGGCAGGGAGGAGTGCACTAGAGGAGCAGGGAGAAGGAGAGAGAAAGAATCCTTAATAGGCTCTGCAGTGTCAGCGCAGAGCCTGACATAGGGCTCAAACTCATGAACCATGAGATCATGACCTGAGCCAAAGTTGGATACTTAACCTACTGAGCCACCCAGGAGTCCCTCTGGAAACACTCTTGGCACTCCTTTTCCTGGAACTAACTTCGATGATCTCTTAAGATCTTAGCTGAGGGGCGCCTGGGTGGCTCAGTTGGTTAAGCGTCCGACTAAGACTCAGGTCATGATCTCGCAGTTTGTGAGTTCAAGCCCTGCATCGGGCTCTGTGCTGACAGCTCAGAGCCTGGAGCCTGCTTTGTATTCTGTGTCTCCTCTCTGCTCCTCCCATGCTCATGCTCTCTCTGTCTCTCAATAATAAATAAATGTTAAAAAAAAAAAAAAAAGATTTTAGCTGAAACTTGTCTTCCTCAGGAAACCATCTTTGTTGCCTTTCTGCCTTCATTTTAGTCCAAGCGTTGCTTCCTTGTGCTCTCATAGTGTCCTGAAGTTGCCACTATCACATCATTTTCTGTTGCCCTTGCCTGGTTCTTTGTCTTCCAATGTGGATGGTGAGCTACTTGAGGGCAGGGTTGGAGTGGACCTTACCTTTGTTTCCTCCAAAGATATTTGGTAAAATATGTCTTTTCAATGAGGGAATTAATAGAATATTGTTAACCATTTGACATAAAATGAATAATTAGCCTAAGTATAGCATCAGTCTTTAAATGAAAGACTAGAAAAACAAGATTAGTTTAGATGAAACTATTTGGTTTATTGGTAACAGACTTAAGGTGAGTGCTGCAGCATTAAGGACACAAATACATGTTTCTTAAATGAAAAGAGCAAGCATTTATTTTATACTAATTGTATGAGAAACATCATAAATGTTTCATAGAAATCTCATTCTTACATTGTATTAAATTTTATTGTTGCTGTAACATTACCACAAATTTGGTGACTTAAAACAACACAAAATTGTCATAGTTGTGAAGGTCAGAAACCTGAAGTAGTACATCAGGGCTGCATTCCTTATCAGAAAATGTTTTGTCTTTTCCAACTTCTGGAGGCTGTCCTTGATCCTTGACTCATGCCCCCTACCATCTTTAAAGCCACTGATGCCCTGTCAAGTCTTTCTCCATATAGTATCATTCTGACCCTGACTCCTGCCTTCCTCTTTCACCCTTGTGATTACATTGGGGCCACCCAAATAGTCTAAAATAATCTTCCTATCTCAAGGTCACTTGATTAGCAGCCTTAATTCTTTTCTTTTCTTTAAAGTTTATTTATTTATTTTGAGAGAGATACGGGGAGCACATGAGCGGGGGGGGGGGGGGACAGAGAGGGAGGGAGAGAGAGAGAGAACCCCAAGCAGTCTCCACACTGTCAGCATAGAGCCAGATGCCAGGTTCAAACTCATGAACCATGAGATCGTGATGACCTGAGGTAAAACCCAGAGTCTGATGCTTCACCAGCTGAGCCACCCAGCCGCTGCTTAGCAACCTTAATTCTGTCTCCTGTCTTAAATTGTTTTTTGGCATGTAACCTATTTACACATCCTGGGGATTATGATATAGACATATTTGGGGGGTCATTTTTCTTCCTATTATACACATGAATGCTATAATTTAGCTGCTTTTACTCTTCCTGTTTTATAGATGAGGAAGGTAAGTCTAGAAAGGTTAAATAAATATCTTGCTCAAGGACACTTAGTAAGTCAAGGCCAGAATTTACTCTTGGACATTTTTTCCCAGTTTGTGCTCTTAATTACTACTTTATAATGCCTCTTTCCATATACATTTCATATAGAGTGACCTTGTACTATCAGGAAATTGATTGTATAGGAGTTATAACATTTTTTTAGATAGTTTTTTTATATCTTAGAGATTGAATATGCACCACTGGAGTTAGACTATATAGAAAATGACTAGGGCTTCAGTGAACTGTGTGGACTTTTGGTGTGATTTGGGACAGGTTACTTTGCTGCTCTTAGCCCGAAGTTTTTCAGGGTACCAGAATCTTGAGAGTCCTTTGAGATATGCACCTTCTAAAATAAATAACTTTTATTTATTTAATTATTTGAGGTGGGGGAGAGGCAGGCAGAGAGAGAGAGAATCCTAAGCAGGCTCTATGCTCAGTGTGGAGCCCGATGTGGGACTTGATCCCAGGACCCTGGGATCATGAACAGAGCTGAAATCAAGAGTCAGACATTCAGCTGAACTGAGCCACTCAGGTGCCCCCTAAAATAAATAGTTAAAAAGGAGGGGCTGGCTCGGTCTGGAGAACATGTGACTCTTGATCTCAGGATCATGAGTTCCAGCCCCACGTTGGGTGTAGAGATTACATAAGTAAGTAAGTAAGTAAATAATTAAATACGTAAGTAAGTAAATATTTTTAAAATGGAATATGTACATTCTGTAATTCATTTATTAGTGTTTGATAAATCATGTATATATAAGCATAGTATTCTTAGAAATCAAACTAGTTAATTTCCCACAACATATTTCTCTGTTTTGATGTTTCAGAGATCAGCCAGAGATAAGTTGCTTATTTATACTTTTCACTCTTCCCTTACCTCATGTGTTGTTGAAGAAGCATTCAAGATGGCTATATAAATGGGTTCTATAAACATTGAGAGGATAAAATTCAGGAAAATGAAACCTTTTAAAACCTGTCTAAATAATCAGATAAGTAACATATTTAGCTGCTTTTCATGAATATATTTAGCATTCCCATTGGTGACTTCTCATTGGTGGTACCATTGAACAGTGGCCTTTCCCCTATGGCCAATTTTTTTTTGTCTTATCTTAAAATGATGCCAGGCCTAAAAGGTCACAATTTGAATACTTTAAGTACTTTTCCATTGGATTACCATGGCATATGCACATTTATAAATCTGTTGCTTTCTTTGGGGTCTTAAGATAGAGATCAGTAAAAAAACAAAACAAAAACCCTAAATGTAAATAGAAAGGTCCAGAAATTAACCAGAAATGTTCTTATTGGAGACAGTGCCCCTGATAAGAGCCAGGACTAAATAGATTGGTTTAACTGTTCCTTCTGGTCCCAGTGTTTTTGTTTCTTTTGTTTTGTTTTCTTATTTGGAAATATGACTATGATTGCGATGGTTTTGGATTTTCTGATCTCCTAAATCCCCTACCTTGTAATTTAGCAGTTAAGTAAAAGGGAACCAAATCACATATTTGAGTCAGAATGGTGCCACACTGTACAGGGTGACAGATTTAGTTTTGTGTTCAAAGAAGTTAAGACGATATTTTGACAATAAAATTTAATCTATTTGGTATCCTATGGTATGAAATGTTATATATATGCTTAAATATAAAGTGATCCTCCGAAAAGGCAATTCTCCATTTTCCCAATGAGAAAATTTTCCCCTCTTCATTTTTCTTCAGCTCAGTTTGAAGTATGAAATTCTAGGGGTATGTATGAAATAAACAAATGACTATTTGTGGTATTTGGTGTTTTATTTTATTAACATATGCATCTTTAAACTTTGTATTTAAAAGATATACAGTAAAACCTTGGATTGCGAGTAACTTGTTCTGTGAGCGAGCGTTCCACAAGATGAGCAAACATTTCTGATAAATTGTAACTTGATAAACGAGTGATGTCTTGCAATACTAGTGGTACAAGACACCAAATGTCACATGATCACAACTGAGCCAATGGTTCCCCCTCTCTATCTCTCTTGCTGTGGGAGTGGATGATCATTGATGCAATGTCACATTTCCATAAAATTTTCAAAAGGAGGCAAAAGCAAATGTCATTGGATAGGTTCCTTGTTAAAGTTGCACGAAATGAAAAAGATTACATTGAATTACCAGTAGACAGCAGTGATTCCATTAGTGATAGTGAAAGTCATCCTACACAATAACCCTCCTCCTCTCTCTTGTCTCCCTCACACCAGCCACAAAGGTTTTCAAAGGTAAGTGCAGGTTAATTTGTTTATTTTTCTTTATATTTTGAATTTATTATTTTGTATCATATTACAGTATTGTAATCATTTTTATGTGAATATTTTTGGGTTGTGGAACGATTCATGTGAGTTTCCATGATTTCTTATGAGGAAATTTGCTTTGATATACAAGTGCTTTGGATTACAAGCATGTTTCTGGAATGAATTATGGTTTTACTGTATATGTAAGGAGGGGCACCTGGGTGGCTCAGTCTGTTCAGCATCTGACTTTGGCTCAGGTCATGATTTCATGGTTCGTGGATTCAAGCCCCATATTGGGACTCTGATCCTCTATCTCCCTCTGTCTCTGCCCCTCCCCCACTCTTGCACACATGTGCATGTGCACTCTCATAAATAAACATTAAAAAAAGATATATGTAAGGAAAAAATTTAAATACTATGTATTAGAAACATTCATTTTTTCCTTCTATACTTATGAAATCATTTTATTTAAAATCTTTAATGCACTTCTTTTAAAGGCTTTTTTTGTTTGTTTATTTTAGAAAGAGAGCATGAGTGGGTGAGAGGAGCAGAGAGAGAGAGAGAATCTCAAGCACGCTCCTTGCTCAGCACGGAGCTCAATGAGGGGCTTGATCACATGACCCTTGGATCATGAGCCGAGCCAAAGTCAAGTGTTGGATGCTCAACCAACTGAGTCACCCAGGCACCCCTTTAATGCACTTTTTGATTTTAAAATGCTTATTGTGAAACACACACTTTATATAAAACACATATGCACAGTTTATTTATTTATTTTTAAAGTAATCTCTGTGCCCAGTGTGGAACACAAACTCATGATCCTGAGATCAAGAGTCACATGCTCTACTGACTGAGCCAGCCGGGTGCTCTGCATATGTACAGTTTATTTGTTTGTTTATTTATTTAAAATATTTATTATTTTGAGACTAATGGTCTTTGGCTATTAAATGTGTTAATTGAACTCAGCTGACGGAGTGACTTTACCATATGCATTTATTAGACTCAAAGATGAGGATTTTCATTGTAAATGCATATTTAAAGAGGAACTTTCAGTCTTTACTGAAAATTATTCATTAAGCCATTTTATACTGTATGGTAAACTGTTACGAGGTAGAATTGTAAAGGCATATGTTTGCAACCGCTAATCTGCTCCAAGTTGTTAAGAACAACATGCATAGCCACCTCTTCTGAGTTGGAGATATCAGATAAAAATACTCCTTGGCCTATATAGATAAACAAATATTATTAACTAATAGTAAAATCAATTTGGGAGTGGTAGGGCCTTAATGAGAGAAGAACCATACTTGATTAACATAACAAATATGGATGTAGTGAATCTGTGGCTCAAGCCACTTGTCTGTGCCTCAAGCCTTTCTTGTCTGAGTTGACATACTTTACGTTAAACCTAACCTTACAGAAAAATTGAACTTTATGTTAAAATTTGCTTAGAGAGCAAGTAAGAAACAAACAGAATCAAAGGGATACAGGATACTTTACTTCCAGATCAGAAAGAACATATGTATTATCCTGGCAGTGTTTTATTAAAATAAAATCAATGTCCAGTATTTTTTAAAAAAGGAAGTAGGAGGGGCGCCTGGGTGGCGCAGTCGGTTAAGCGTCCGACTTCAGCCAGGTCACGATCTCGCGGTTCGGGAGTTCGAGCCCCGCGTCAGGCTCTGGGCTGATGGCTCAGAGCCTGGAGCCTGTTTCCGATTCTGTGTCTCCCTCTCTCTCTGCCCCTCCCCCGTTCATGCTCTGTCTCTCTCTGTCCCAAAAATAAATAAACGTTGAAAAAAAAAAAAAGGAAGTAGGAGATGAGACCAGAAAGGAAGCCAGGGACATAGAAGGTCCAACAAGCTAAGATAAGGACTTTGGAAGTTTTGAGCAGGGAAGTTGATACGATCCATGTTTTAAAAAGGTAATACGATGTGCAGGGAATAAATTATAGAGGGATAAGCGTTGCTGCAAAAGTGTCAGTTGGTCAAGTGCTTTTCAGACTTTAACTGTGATCTACAATAAAAAAATACATTTTAAGTAGTGACCATATATATATATGTATATATATGTATATATATATATATATATATATAAATGAAACCACAATATTTGTCTTTAATTACATGTAATGTACTGTGATGTTTGTCATTCTTTTTTTTTTAAGTTTATTTATTTTGAGAGAGACAGAGACAGCGTGAGTGGGGGAGAGACAGAGAGAGAGGGAAAGGGAAAGAGAGAATTCCAGCAGGCTCCCAGCTGCCAGCACAGAGCTTGCTTGATATGGGGTCTGAACTCGTGAAACTGTGAGACCATGACCCGAGCCGAAACCAAGAGTCAGATGCTCAACTGACTAAGCCACCCAGGCGCCCCTATATTTGCCATTCTTAACTAATGTCTTCTGTTTGATGACAAAAAGGATAGTTTGTAACTCATTGATTTTATAAGTCATTTAATATATTGCTACTCACAGTTTGATAAATAATATTAATCCACTAGTATAAAACATTTTTGTACAATGAGAACCTTTTTAGAGACTCATATAAGATGACTTCTGTTTTGAGAAATAAGTTTTAAGGAAAAATCTCACCTTATAATTGGGTGTTTATGGTACTTTGAAAAATCAATAGCATTTTAACTAATAAGAAATAAAATTAAATATTCTATCATAACTATTTACGAGGTAAAAAATATTTAGTAGCAAATTAGCTAAATTTAGTTTCTCTTTTTTTCCTCTTTTTTTGGGAGTGGAGATAGAGTGTGTGTGTGTGCACATGGGGGAGGGACAGAGGGAGAGAGAGAGAATCTTAAGCAGCCTCCATGATCAGTGTGGAGGTGATGCAGGGCTCGATCTCATGACAGTGAGATCATGACTGAGCTGAAATCAAGAGTCCAATGCTTAACCAACTGAACCACCCAGGTGCCCCTAACTAGGTTTAGTTCAAATAAGGTACAACATCTTTATGAAAAAAGCATGAAATATATTTGGAAGATACATGTTTGAATAAATGTAGAGATATACCATGTTTGTAAATGGAAAAACTTTCTATCATAACAATATCAAGCTATCTAAAACTAATACATACATCAAATGTGATTCTAGTCATTTTATTTTGTATGTGTAGGAATCTGCATAAAGGGTCTTACATTTTTGTGTATGTTTGAAAATTTTCATAATAAAAAGGTTTATAAGAAGGTATCTTACCTTTTTTTTTATAACTTCCTTTTTCTCTTAATATTCTTTTTTAAACTTAAAATTTTTTTTAAGTTTATTTCTTTATTTTGAGAGAGAGAGAGAGAGCAGGTGAGCAAAGGAGGGGCAGAGAGAGAGAGAAAGGGAGAAACCCAAACAGGCTCCATGCTATCAGCACAGAGCCCGATGAGGGACTCGAACTCCGTAACTTCGGATTTGTTACCTTGTGAGTGATGTTGCACATGTAGCAGCAGGTGTTGCAGGCAAAGTGCTAGCAGCGGTGAGTGATGTTGCACATGTAGCAGCAGGTGTTGCAGGCAAAGTGCTAGCAGCGCTGTCCCTCCTCCGTGATCATCCCATTCCCACAGCTCAGGCAGAAAAGCAGCATGCCAGCCAACTTTCTTATTTCCTTTTATTGTCTAATTTTAGGGATAGAAATAACAGTTTATTCCTGGGTAGGAGAAATAATTCTCAGGATTTTTTTTTTTTTTTAGTTTTTTTTTTTTTTTTAACGTTTATTTATTTTTGAGACAGAGAGAGACAGAGCATGAACGGGGGAGGGTCAGAGAGAGGGAGACACAGAATCTGAAACAGGCTCCAGGCTCTGAGCTGTCAGCACAGAGCCCGACGCGAGGCTCGAACCCACGGACCATGAGATCATGACCTGAGCCGAAGTCGGACGCTTAACCAACCAAGCCACCCAGGCGCCCCAGGATTTTTTTTTAATATAACAGCTTTAAAGTGTACAGTTCAATGGTTTTTAGTGTATTCACAGAGTTTTGCTTCCATCAGTACTATCAGTTTTATAATATATTTTATAATTCTCAAAAGAAACTTTATTCCCATTAGCAGTTATTCCCCATTCCCTCCTCCACCCAGCCAGGGGAACTGCAAATCTGTCTCTGTGTCTGTGAATTCTCCTATTCTGGACATTTCATGTAAATGAATCATACATTGTATGTATGCCCTTTTGTGACCAGCATCTTTCACTTAGCTAATGTTTTCAAGGTTTATCTGTGTTAAAAAATGTCATCAATATTTCATTCCTTTTATGATCAAATAATATTCCATTGTATAGATACACCCCTTTTGTTTATCTGTTCATCAGTTGCTGAACATTTGGGTTGTTTCCACTTTTTGGCAATTGTAAATAATGGTGTTATGAACATTTGTGTATGAGTTTTTATGCAGGGTAGGAGTGGAATTGCTGGATTATACATTAACTGTTTAATACTTTGAGGAACTGCCAAAATGTTTTCTGCTGTAGTTGCACCATTTTACACTTCCACTAGCAATGTATGAGGCTTCCAGTTTCTCTGCATTCTTGTTAACACTAAAATGTTTACTGTCTTTTCATTTTAGTCATCTTACTTGGTGTCAGTGCCATCCTGTTGTGGTTTTGATTTCGATTTCGCTAGTGACTAATAATGTTGAGTGTTTTTTGCATGTACTTACTGGCCATTTGTATATCTCTTTAGAAATATATTTGAATGTCTAAATCCTTTGCTCATTTTTAATTGAGTTATATGTCTTTTTATTGTTGAATTGTATGAGTACCACATGTTGCACTGTATTTTTAGAAGTATTTTTATTGCTTTGTTTGCAAGACTAATTTTTTTCTCTTCTTATTGGAAGGTCCTGTCCAAAATACACTGATGTCTTCACAAGTATCAGTGAGCCAAGGATATAATTCTCAGCTTCCAGGATCCTACCCTCATCTAATACCAGCAAAGACTCTGAATCCCGTCTCTGGACAGTCTAACTATGGTGGTTCTCAGACTGTTTCTCCCTTAAGTAATTATCAGGGACCTGGGCAGACTCTTTATAGACCACTTGTGGCTTCTAATCCAGTGACAACTTCACTCCACAGTGGTTTTGTTCCCCGAATGCCACTACCTACTTTTCAGAACGCAGCTGCTACATCAATGCCTTCTGGTAGCTTTCTTCCTGGAGCCAGTGTACAACCACCTTCAAATTGGCAATATAACTATCCATCCACAGGATCCCAGACAGACCATTGTCCTCGTGCATCATCCCAATCTATGTCTGGGAATACAAATTTGACAACTCATCAATATGTTTCTTCTGGGGATCCTTCACTTCAAAACAGCTTCATAAAATCAGGTAAAGTTCTTAATAGCAGTGCTTCATATGTAGAAATGGGAAAATTTTCCTTGTTTAGATGTTTTAATTAACATTTCAAGCCCTGAAACCATATGGAGAACTATTGGTTTTTTAAATCATTGTTAATCTTTAAAGAAATTACTTTTCTAAACTTTGAGTTAACTTAAAATCATGGATTTGCTTCCTTCCTTTGAAAGTATGCTCTGTGTTTCTTTCAGCCATGATATTTCAGGGAATCAGATATGCATACAGAACCACTTAAGGACTTGCCATTACTTTTTTTTTTTTAATGTTTTTGTTTATTTTTGAGAGAGAGAGAGAGAGAGACAGAGTGTGAGCAGGGAAGGGGCAGAGAGAGAGAGGGAGGGAGACCCAGAGCTTGAAGCAGGCTCCAGGCTCTGAGCTGTCAGCACAGAGCCCAATGTGGGACTTGAAACTCACGAGCCATGAGATCATAACCTGAGCCAAAGTCGGACACTTAACTGACTGAGCCACCCAGGCACTCCATCGCCATTACTTTTATTAACTGGGTTCCATCTTGTAGTGTAGGAAGCTCAATCCCTCTGATCTGTCTTTGGTCTTGATCTGAAGAAGCTTGGATTATCTTTTTGTTGTAGCTTAGATAGTTTTGGTCCCCAGAAACTGTAGTATCCTGTAGGGGTAGGTGAGAACAGACAGTAGCTTTTCTAGTGAGGAGTGTTATTGAGAACTGCAGTTTTAGAAAACAGTGGGCAGAGATTTATATCTATGTTTTCTTGTAAAAGTTTTATAGTTTTAGTCCTTATATTTAGGTCTTTGATCGATTTGGGAGTTAATTTTTGTGTATGGTGTTAGGTAGGGATTCAACTTCATTCTTGTGCCTCTGGGTTTGCATTTAACGCAGGTCTATTTGATGGAAGGAATGTTGTTTCTTCCAATGAATGTTGTTGGCCCCCTTATTGAAAATCAATTGATCATAAATGTAAAGATTTATTTCTAGACTCTGATTTCTGTTCTGTTGATCTATGTCTATCTTTATACCAGTATCAGTTTGATTACTGTAGTTTTATAGTAAGCCTTGAATTTGGCAGGTATGACTCCTCTAACTTTTTTTTTTTTTTTTTTTTTAAGACTGTTTTGGCTGTTCTGCGTCCTTTGGCATTTCCATAAGAGTTTTAGTATTAGCTTGTCAATTTTTGCAAAAAAGACAGCTGGATTTTTGATAGGGATATCAATAATTACCTTCTATATGTATTTCTAGGTCTGTATACTACATACATTTCATCAGGCTCCTGGAAATATTTTTCTTAGCCTCTCGTCAGTCATCAGCCCCAATGAACTCATTTTGCATTTTGGCCCATCAAGGTTAAAACTGCTTCTAGGAAATTAGTTTCTTTGTAGAAATCTGATCTGCTGTTAAAACTCAAATCTTTCTGGTTGCTTTTATTCTTACTCATTTGGCACCATAAGTGAGGGTCAGTCACTTGAAATTAATGAATTTTCACCTTATTATTGATAATTCTAAAAACATTTATTGAATATTATTTTCCAGCACTTTATCAAACTTTTATATGTGGTATCTTATTTAATCTTCACACAGTCTCTTTTACAGATAAAAAATGTGAGGCTTGCATACTTTGCCCAAAGCCACAAGAAAATAGTTTGGGAAGAGATATTATTTAAAACCTGTTAAAGGGGCACCTGGGTGGCTCAGTCGGTTAACCTTCTGACTTCGGCTCCGGTCATGATCTTGCAGATCATGAGTTTGAGCCCCATGTCAGGCTCTGTACTGACTGTGTGGAGCCGACTTGGGGTTCTCTCTCCTCTCTTTGCCCCTTCCCCACTTGCACTCTTGCTCTCAAAATTAATAAATACATTTTTAAAAATTAAAAAAAAAGATAACTATTTAAGAGTACGTGTAGCTTTTCATTAAAAAGGAGATCATCAATAATCTGAAATTTTTTTGTCTATAACAGAAGTCCTCAGGTAGAGGGCTACACCACAGATGTGGTGAAGGAGACATAAGCAAGTGTCAAAACTTATGAAGGTTCCCATATAAGAGAAGGAAAATGGGGTGTCTGAGTGGCTCAGTCAGTTAAATGTCTGACTTCTGATTTTGGCTCAGGTCATGATCTTACAGTTCATGAATTCGAACCCCTCATGGGGCTCTGCACTAATAACTTGGAGCCTGCTTGAAATTCTCTCTCTCTCTCTGCCCCTTCCCTGTTCTCTCTGCCCATGTTCCCTGTTCTCATGTGCTCTCTTTCTCACAAAATAAAAAATAAACTTTATGGGGTATCAGGGTGGCTCAGTTTGGTTAATAATCTGGCTTTAGCTCAGGTCATGATCTCAAGGCTCGTGAGTTCGAGCCCCGTGTTGGACTCTGTGCTGAGATTCTTTGTCTCCCTCTCGCTGTCCTCCTCCCATGCTCATGCTCTGTCTCTCTCTGTCTCTCAAAAATAAATAAACTTAAAAAAATCAGTAATAATAAATAAATAAACATAAAATTAAATAAATATGTATATAAAATGAAAGAAGGATACATAAACTAAGAATATTAACCTTAAATGTATTACTACTCTTTTTTTTTTTAAGATATTTCTAAAAAATTCCTCATTTTTTACCTTTGTTTTTTCAACACATCATTGGCAATAGGTGCCTGATTATCTGATCTCAAAACTCTGTCTAGGTTATATTGTTTCTAGTCCACATATTAAATTTCTCTGGCTTTTTTTTTTCTAATAGGCTATGCTTTTTGTTTTTTTTTTTAAATGTTTTATTTTTGAGAGAGAGAGAGAGAGACAGAGCACGAGCGGGGGAGGAGCAGAGAGGGAGGGAGACACAGAATCCGAAACAGGCTCCAGGCTCTGAGCTGTCAGCACAGAGCCCGACGCAGGGCTCGAACTCACAAACTGTGAGATCATGACCTGAGCCGAAGCCGGACGCTCAACCGACTGAGCCACCCAGGCGCCCCAAATAGGCTATGTTTTAACATCCTTACATTAACTTTAGGGATCTCAAAGGGCAGGTTTTAAAACTCTAGCTATTAGTGTTACAAATAAGAATTATTCAGTTTGTCAGGCACCTGGATAGCTCAGTCATTTGAGCGTCCAACCCTTGGTTTCAGGTCAGATCATGATCTCATGGTTTGTGGATTCAAGCACCACATTAGGCTTTGTGCTCACAGTGTGGGGCCTGCTTGGGGTTCTGTCTCCCAATCCCCTCCCCAGTGTCAAAATAAATAAATAAACTTTAAAAGAAAGAAATAATTATTCAGTTTGAAGGGCGCCTGGCTGGCTCAATCAGTGGAGTATGCAACTCTTATCTTAGGTTTCTGAGTTTGAGCCCCATATTGGGTTTAGAGATTACTTACAATCTTTAAAAAATTATTCAGCTTGACAAAATATCTGTTTTATGAAATGTAGCATATTGTGGTTTCAATTTTTTTTCCTTAAAGGTATGAAAAATCTCTACGCTTACTAGTATTTTGTTAAACATTAGTTTGTTACCTCTTTGTGGTCGGATATATCATACATTCTTGCTCATGCTGAGTTGGTAGTGTACCTTGTCCTTTTGTTCCTTTGACTTGTCTGTATTGCCTTGGATATGTGTCAGTGTTGCTTTGATAAGGGAGTTATATGGCAGTAATCTTTGTCTTCCCTTGTCAGCAGGGCACTGATTCATCTTGTTGGGGCTACAAGGTTCAATAATACGATCATTTTTCATTTGGCTCTGAAGATTTGAACAATATTGAAGAACCATTGAAAAATTTCATATCTGGGGGCGCCTGGGTGGCTCAATCAGTTAAGTGTCCGACTTTGGCTCAGGTCATGATCTCACATTTGTGGGTTCAAGCCCCTCATTGGGCTCTGTGCTGACAGCTGAGAGCCTGGAGCCTGCTTCAGATTCTGTGTCTTTCTCTCTCTCTCTGCCCCTTCCCTGCTTGTGCTCTCTCTCTGTCTCTGTTTCTCAAAAATGAATACATGTTCAAAATAATTAAAAAAAAAAAATACAAAGAAAATTTTCATATCTGGGTATCTTTATTTTCGTTAAAAAATACAAGGTTGGGGCGCCTGGGTGGCGCAGTCGGTTAAGCGTCCGACTTCAGCCAGGTCACGATCTCGCGGTCCGGGAGTTCGAGCCCCGCGTCAGGCTCTGTCTGGGCTGACGGCTCAGAGCCTGGAGCCTGTTTCCGATTCTGTGTCTCCCTCTCTCTCTGCCCCTCCCCCGTTCATGCTCTGTCTCTCTCTGTCCCAAAAATAAATAAACGTTGAAAAAAAAATTAAAAAAAAAAAAAAAAAATACAAGGTTTTACAAAATACAGGTAGAATATTAGCAAAAATTTATTACCTATTTCACTTACAAATTCAGAGGATTAAAAAAAGTCCTAGAATGAAAAAATTAAATCATATTCTTACCAGCCATATTTCGTCTTCTTTGTAGACTTTGTTCCTCCTCCCACCATGAGCAGGTGGAAACAATGTTGTTGACTTGAATGAACAGGTGGTATGAGTTTTGGAACTTTAAAAACAAAATTTTTTTTAACGTTTATTTATTTTTGAGACAGAGAGAGACAGAACATGAACAGGGGAGGGTCAGAGAGAGAGGGAGACACAGAATTGGAAACAGGCTCCAGGCTCTGAGCTGTCAGCAACAGAGCCTGACCCGGGGCTCGAACTCACGGACCGCGAGATCATGACCTGAGCCGAAGTTGGACGCTTAACCAACTGAGCTACCCAGGCGCCCCATGGAACTTTTGATATCATAGAGAAGAGTTTCCCCAAAAGTAACTGACAGTGTTTTTACACTTATCAAAACTTACTGTCCTGATAGAAAACTGGTAAAATCAAGGCAGGGAGATACAAGGAGATACAAGAACAAATACCATGTTATTCTTAGTTTTGTTTGATGAGTACTTTTTTCTTTTTTTTAATGTTTTTATTTATTTTTGAGACAGAGAGAGACAGAACCTGGATGGGTGAGGGACAGAGTGAGAGGGAGACACAAAATCCGAAGCAGGCTTCAGGCTCTGAGCTGTCAGCACAGAGCCTGACATGGGGCTGGAACTCACAAACTGTGAGATCATGACCTGAGCTGAAGCTGGGCACTTAACCGACTGAGGCACCCAGGTGGCCCTAGTTTGATGAGTACTTTTAAACCTCTTGGATATTAGTGTTTTATAAAGCATATACATAAACTTTGTATCGTTTCCTGATTTTTAAGCCTAGGGAATGTTCTTAATACAGTATATTTCAACCATCATTGAAACTAAACTACTTTTTTAAAAATATATATTTATTTTGAGAGAGAGAGGGAGAGAAAGAGCAGAGAAGAGTTAGAGAGAAGGAAAGAGAGAATCCTAAGCAGTCTCCATGCTGTCATTGTGGGACTCTATCCGATTGAACTGTGAGATCACTACCTTAGCCAGAATCAAGAGTCAGTCAGACGCTCAACTGACTGAGCCACCCAGGTGCCCCAAAAGCAAACTACTTTTTATTATTATTAGCTAAACATTGAACAAGGTACAAATTTATAATCCCATTCTGAAAGGTTATGGCCCAATTAAAATAAAGCAAAATGAAATAAAACCTGCAGAATTTAGAATAACCACAATAGTTTATAGTTTTAGAAAGCTGTCAACCTAATTGAATTAACTGAATGGCCTATATTAATAGGTTATTAATACAATTTTATTCATGTTAATTTCTATCAGAATGTTTGACATGACCTTGTTGAAGCTCTATGACCAGGTTATAAAAAGTTAAACAGGGCATTGAAGTGATTTGATGCTTCTTTTATATTTATACTACTTTAATAATTGATAAATTAAGAAGCATGTGAAAGAGACTTGGAAATGTGTAAAGCATGCATATAAATTAAGAATTCATAAGCCTGAGCAGGTAACCTATTTCTGGTAATTTGGTACTGATTTTAATTAAAATGTAAATTTAGAAGTTACTCAAATTTGGTAAAAGGCTGTTTTGCCCTTTTTCTTAAATATGTAAGTGACTTGTGAAAAAACAATATTTCTATAGGTTCTGCACCCCCCTTAGTGAATCCACCTCTGCCTACCACTTTTCAACCAGGAGCTCCTCTTGGGCCCCCTCCAACTGGAGGACCACCTCCACTGAGGGTGCTCACTCCTCAGAAATCATCACATAGAGGTGTACCCCAGCCCTCATTTAATTCAGCTGTCAACCAAGAAGGTAAGCAAGGCAAACCAAGTCAAGTCCTAAAGTTTTGACTTAGGTTGGAAGGGTGAATGTTTTTTTGAATTCTGTGCATTCAGATAATATTTTTTCCAGAAAATCTAGTTGTTTTGGTTAGGGACGGCCTTCAGGAATTTAGGGTTTAAAAAGGGCCCCTTAGAATTCTACTACCCTGTGCTGGGCTGTTGCCTAGCATTTGAGAACCACTGCTGTTAACTTTTTTGTTGCCATGCAGATTTTAATAATCATGGCTAAAAAGTTAGGTGCCTTTTGGAAGAGGAAGGCGAGAAGAGAACTTTCACTTTTCTGGGCATGGTGTTAGAATGATTCTTTTAATATATCGGCTCTTTTCCATGGAAGCAGTATTTTGATTTCTGCTATTAAGTATTAACAAATATTTATGAACCTAAATAAAAAGTAAAATATGCAAGCGTTTTGAAGTTTTATATAAATAATAAAGTGTTTTAAAGCATTGTTTTCAGTTATTAGTTTAAACAATATATTTTGGCAAGTAAGAAAATTGATTTTAGCAATAACCTAACCATTAATAGCAACATGTGGAAATGGGAAAACAAGAAGAGGGGAATAATTGTTGACTATACCCGACTACTGAATACAATTAATGTTATCATTTTTGTTTTTTCTTGTAGCATTCCCTTTTTTATTACTATAGGTAGGGAAAAGACTGACCTGTGAATATTTTGAAAAGAATGGTGTTAACAATGAGTAACAAAATGATAATGTTCCACTGTTTGCCTCATTATAACTTTTAAAATTGAGCTACAATAAATAATTAAAATTTTAACCAACTAAAAATATGCCCAATGTTTTTGTTTATTTTTACAAACACTTTTCCCAAGGTTTTCAGTATCAACTCATGGCTAAACTCATGGTGGCCTTCAGAACTGGAAAGAAGTTAACTAATTTTATTGAAACTATTAAACTTACCTATCTGGTGTTAAAATGATTATTAAAGTTAGCACCTTTGTACTTAGAAGCTAGAGGTTGATACTATTCATTAATTTTAGCTTCTTCTATACCTGAGTTAGAGTTCATAAATAGCAGAGGCACCTAGAAATAGATTTTAATTCTTCATAAGCAGATGTCCCTGGCATTTATCTTTTAAGTCTTTAAACTGGGGGGCGGGGAGGGACAAACTAAGATTTTTATTTTATTTTAGTGATTGTTCTCTAGACTAAAGCATTCATTCTTTAAATTAATTTATGTCACCTTGAAATTAATTCTAGATTCCATTTTGTTCCATACTTTGAAAAAAAAAGGTTTTTTATCCTCATAATTTAAATTTTCTTTAAATAGTATTGATTTGGGTGATTTTTCTTTCAGTGTGTACTGCTCTTTAGAGGTTTTTAATGCTGCTCTTGACTTCTGAAATCTCAGATAGTATATAATTTTATAACGTGCACAAAGGACCATTCATTTTAGAAGTTCATAAAAGTATTTGAAACTTAGATGTGTTCTGTATATTTAAAAACTTGCATTATATGAAATTTTTATTTCAACATTTGACATTTTTCCTGGGCTGTGGATTAAAGTATTTAGAAAGTTACCTTAAATTTCAGATACCAGCTCAAATTTTTCAGAAATTGTAATGATTGTTCTAGTTTGAATATTATTAATAAACTTCCTTTTTTAGGTATTACACCAAATACCAATAATGGATCTGTGGTGGTTCACAATAGTTATGATGAAATTGAAGGCGGTGGCTTTTCAGGTGAGATGCTATGAAAGTTGTTTTTGTTTTGTTTTCCTTTGCTTTGCTTTGTTTTTTTTTGTTTTAGTATGTGTTCATTATAGGAAACAGTGGAGAAAATTTGATAATCATGTCACACAACAGTACCTCATGTTAGCATTTTTGGTCTCCATACCTTTAGGTATTTTGTTAGTTTTTTTTTCCTTTCAGAATTGGGATCATGGGCTTTATTATTATGTTACAGCTATAGAGTATTTGTATCAATTAGATCTATTCAAATGTATTTAACCAGTTTAACATTTAATATCTTTTCATTGAAATTGTTTTGAATTAGAATTTTAGTCTGAATATAAAGTTTTGGAAATGATATGGAAGTAAATTAATCATACCAAGCTTATATAGTCTACATTAACATGATTTTAATCATTGCAGTTGCTTTGTTAGCAGTGTTTGTTAGCAATGTTTATTTGTCTTACTTTGCAAAATTGATGGATGAAAGTATTAAATTACCCAGTGGATTTTAGAGTTATAATTCAGTGGGTGGATGTGTGTATTTAAAGTATTCTGGAATATAAAGCAGAACTTAAAAGTTACCTTGTTTCTAGCAACACCACAGCATACTAATAAGAATCCCACAATGAACCGAAGTGTTGGGTATTCATATCCCTCCTTACCACCTGGTTATCAGAACACAGCACCACCTAGTACAACTGCAATGCCACCTTCTTCCTTGAATTACCCAAGTGGGCCACAGGGCTTTAATCAGGTAAACTTTTTGGTGTTTTGTTTTTGCTTTTGTTTTTGTTTTTACCATTTTTCCATCTTTTGATTTAAATTGTGTAGACATAAAAAAGTTTTAGGAAGGTGTAATGAATTTTTTAACCAATTGGAATAATGGATATTTCATAAGACTCATATTATATATTTCCAGAACCAAAATATTGACCAGGAAATCTAGATTATAGTTTTGTTATTTAGAGTGAAATTAAGTAACCAAGTCCGTATACACTTCTGTTTTCAACTGAAGACATTATAAAGGCTGTTTACTTTGAAATTATATTATCTTTAGACTCCCTTAGGTGCTAATCATTTAACTACAAGCATGAGTGGATTAAGTCTCCATCCAGAAGGGCTAAGAGTTATCAATCTTCTTCAAGAAAGAAACATGCTTCCATCAACACCTTTGCAGCCTCCTGTTCCAAATTTGCATGAAGATATCCAGAAACTCAATTGTAACCCAGAGTAAGGCTTCAGATAGCATTTCTTATTAAATATGACATTTATTCTAGAAGTTTAAGATTTTTTTGGAGTTTCATGTATTATAAAAATTGTATAAATGTTAATTTTTGAAAATAGTTTTGCATACAGAAAAAACCTTAGGAAATTGCTTACTTTAATTGATATCTGAAATGTTCTAACTCAAGAAATAGAGTTGTAACTTACAAGCTGATTACTGCTCTTATCTGCTCTACTGGGACTCTGATACTCATTATCATTGTGGTGAACAAGTCCAAAGTATGGGGATTTGATTCTACATAATCCTTCATTTGCTCTCATCTTAAATTGTTTTTGTATAACAAACAGAATTATGGTACTCTTTTCTCCCTTCAAATGGATCATTAGTTTAAATGTATATGGTAACAACTTTCTGATAAATAGAATTTTGTTATTTCTATTATTTTTTTATTTAAGGTGTTTTTATTAAAGCCTGGGTCCAGGACCCATGGACAGAAAGAGCTGCCGAATTTTGTCATATTAAAAAAATTTTTTAAATGTATTTTTGAGAGAGAGTAAGAGAGTGCATGCGTGCACACACACGGGAAGGGCAGAGAGGGAGACACAGAATCCAAAGCAGGCTCCAGGCCCTCAGTTGTCAGCACAGAGCCTGGTTCTGGGCTCAAATCCACAGACTGTGAGATCACGACCTGAGCGGAAGTTAGACGTGTAATCGACTGAGCCACCCAGGCACCCCATGAATTTTTTTTTTTTTTCACATTTATTCACATTTGAGAGACAGAGACAGAGCACAAGTGGGGGAGGGGCAGAGAGAGAGGGAGACACAGAATCCGAAGCAGGCTCCAGGCTCTGAGCTATGAGCACAGAGCCCAATGCGGGGCTCGAACTCACGAACCGCGAGATCATGACCCGAGCTGAAGTCAGAGGCTTAACCGACTGAGCCACCCAGGTGCCCCAAATTGTTATTTTTAAATAGTCTTTTTAGAACGTTCAACAAAACAGGTCTTTTCAGTAATAAATTTAAGTTTGCATTTGCATATTTGGGTCATCACCTTGTAATTCCAGTGTAATATAGATTTATATAAAGGAAAATAAGTCATCTGTTAGTCTGAACTGTCTTGCACAAGCCAAGCCAAAAAGATACTTTATTTTAGTTATATAATAGTTGTAATTTTCTACCCTCTCTTTCTGAATAGGACTTAAATATTTAAATGGGACAACATTTGAGAGGACCTATTGAAGTGTTTTTTGTAATTTGATCCAGTGTTAAATGTACCTTTTGGAGTTTTTTTTTATCCAAAAATAATCATAACAACAACTGACACATGATTTTTACTTTGATACAGGTTATTTCGATGCACGCTGACTAGCATTCCTCAGACTCAGGCCTTATTGAATAAAGCCAAACTTCCTTTGGGACTGCTGCTTCATCCTTTCAAAGACCTAGTGGTATGTTTCACTAGTGAAAGTAAATGTTTTATGGGAAATTAACTTGATGGTGAGGAATTTTCTACAGTAATGCAAGAATCACTTGTAGAATTTATTTGAGCTATCTTTAGGAATTTGACCACTGACAGGTTCTTTTATTTGTAATTCAACCAGCACTTTTATTACCAAACACTTGAAAATGAGGTAAGATAAGTTGAATTTTAAAAAAATTCAAGAGGAACTGAATAGAAGTACTAAAAGAAAATAAATAAATCAACCATGCTATTTTAAAAAGTTGTAAATTATTTGCCCATTTAAAATACTTTACCCAGTCTTCCAGTTCTGCCATTCTGGGAGTAAATTTGTTCCTTGAGGAAGCTGTTCCCTCTGCTAAAAGGGAAAAACAAAGAAGATGTCCACTTTTATCCTAAGGCTCTGAGACCTTGACATATGGACCTTGACGTTTTTCAGAGGATTAATACATAAGTGAAGTAACTTTCCCAAAACAAACTTATATTCAGGCTTTAGAACTTTTAATATGTAGGATAAACTTTAAATAGGAGCATAATTGGAGAGTTTGAGTATTTAAATATAATTTACTCTTACCTTACTTTGTCACAGTAGTTTTACGAGAACTTGGTAAGTCTCTTAATGTAATATGAAGAAATCCTAATAACTTCCTTGGTCATTTCATTGATCTTAGAATGTTGATCCTTACTTTACCATCCATGTGAAAAATATACTGGATATTTACTATGTTTGATTTATAATATAAATACCTAATGAGAAAATAAATACTTAAAAATTTTTTTAATGTTTATATATTTTTGAGAGAGAGAGAGACAGAGAGCGAGCAGGGGAGGGGCAGAGGGAGAACGGGAGACACAGAATCTGATGCAGGCTCCAGACTTCAGGCTCTGAGCTGTCAGCACAGAGCCTGACGTGGGGCTTAAACTCACCAGCTGCGACATTATGACCTGAGCTGGAGTTGGATGTTTAACTGACTGAGCCATCCAGACACCCCAAAATAAATACTTGTTAAAGGCAGAATTGAATGAGAATGCTGCTGGAACAAACCAGTAGTTTTTAAAATTAGTACATTTCATCTACATAATTTTTTTGTGTGGCAGTTTGAACACTTCTTTTTACCTTTGTTTTTCTCCAAAATTATAGTATTCCAGAAGTTACCTGGAAGGTATGGATTAATGTTTGGCCTTTAGACGTAATGATCACTCCCTTTAAAAAATTTGTTTTATTTTTCTAGCAATTGCCTGTGGTTACCTCCAGTACAATTGTGAGATGCCGCTCATGCAGGACGTACATCAACCCTTTTGTCAGCTTTCTTGATCAAAGGAGATGGAAGTGTAACTTATGTTACCGAGTCAATGATGGTATGTTCTGGGTTTTTTTTTTTTTTTTTTTTTGAAACTTGTTCAAACTTCTCCTTGCATTGTAGGGAAAGCCAATAAGACAAATGTAAAGTTAAAAACAAACAAAAACACAACCCCAAACCCTTTCTTACTTACCTGTAATCCTTCCACTCAGAGATAACTTCCATTAACTTTTTTCTGTGCATTTATACTTATATATAAAAAATTGTATACTTTTTGAACAAAAAGTGTGATAATATTCTGATACCTTTTTTTTTACATTTATTATATTGGGTATATAATAAATGGCATATTTCATGGTATTATTTAAGCCTATAATTTAAGAAATATTTTTATTTAGAAACTGTCCCATGCCTTTTCTCTAGGGTGAAAGAAGTAAGTCCACAGAATAGCTGCCATTAGCTTCATTCACTGCAATAAGGAGGGAGGTGGGCAGTGCTAGAAGGTTAGTTGAATGTAGTTTTTTCAGTAATTGAGGAAGAGGAGATCTCTTTCAGAAGCTGTTTACATTTTATACTTAAGGAATTTCATCTAACCAGTAACATTTTATTAGGATTAGAGAAGGAAAAGGGTATGCTGCTATCCACATTGAAAATTAGGTCTCTGGTGTACCTGGCTGGCTCAGTCAGTAGAGCATGTGACTCTTGATCTCAGGGTCGTGAGTACAAGCCCCATGTTGGGCATAGAGCTTACTAAAAAAAAAAAAAAAAAAAATTAAAAGTAAAAAAAAGAAAATTAGGTCTCTGGAAGGAAATTTCATTAAGTATTGGCAAATGGAGAATTTAAGAGATTTTTTAAAACCATTTTTATTGTTTATATTATTTAAGAGTAAAGGGAGGATAGTGTAAGAACGGTATTTTTATTCTCTAATAATTCAGAAAATGTATTTATAGTGTTTAGTATGTCTTTAAAATCTTATGTATATGGGCTTCATTATGTGATATAAAATTATAATAAAGGTAGAAGTTACTTTAGTATGCAGCCCAGACCATTTCATGAACTATGGCTTACCCTTTAACATACGTAGGAATTTGAGTTTCTAAACAGTTAATGGGAAGACAGGTGCAATGATAATTTAGAAAATATTCTTTGAGCGCTAGTGTATAGGCAACTGATGTTCCATAAAGGCCTCATTAATTAATGGAAGTGACCGAACTGTTAGCCTTCATTTAGCTTTAGCCTCTCAGGTATTTGTGCCATAGTTTTCAAGGGGCAGCTGAAAGCTATGGGGCAGCCAGAGGCTGTACATTTCATGTCAGTGTTAATACTCACGTATGGTTATGAAATTTAACACAAGATTTTGTCTCACATGTAAGATAATAATTAGTATTCATTGAATTTTTATCATTCTTTTAAGCTGTTTTAGGAAAGCAGCTTTAGTGAGAATTGAGACAAAGTGTAAATTAGAAGGTAGGAAAAGAAAAATCACAGTGATAGTAGCTGTAAAATCATACTTAGTACTATTAAGTATGGGGGAAACTTGAATAGAACTCAAAAACAAAGTGTATTTATCCTTTAATTTTTAGTCCATATTGGCTTATTTATAAATCTTCAAAATAAGAAAACAGCTAAATACAAGATAAATTGACCTTAATCCTTTCAGTTGTATCATTGTATGTTGTTAACTTACATAGTTCCTGAAGAATTCATGTACAACCCTTTGACCAGAGTCTATGGAGAACCTCACAGAAGACCTGAAGTTCAGAATGCTACTATTGAGTTTATGGCTCCTTCAGAATACATGGTAAGCTAGCTTGCTTGCTTGCTTGCTTGCTTCCTTCCTTTCTTATTTTTTGAGAGAGAGAAAGCTATTGCGCACACGGTGGGAGGGACAGAGAGAGAGGGAGAGAGAATCCCAAGCAGACTCCACACTGTCAGTGCAGAGCCCAACGTGGGGCTTGATCTCACAAACCATGAGATCATGACCTGAGCCAAAACCAAGAGTAGGATGCTTAACCAGCTGAGCCGCCCAGGCACCCCACTTTCATTTTTTTTTTTTTAACTTTGCAGGTTTTTATTTTATTTTATTTTTTATTTTTTAAAATTTATATCCAAATTAGTTAGCATCTAGTGCAACAATGATTTCAGGAGTAGATTCCTTAGTGCCTCTTACCCATTTAGCCCATCCCCCCTCCCACAACCCCTCCAGTAACCCTCAGTTTGTTCTCTGTATTTTATTTTATTTTATTTTTTTATTTTTTTAATTTTTTTAAAATTTTTTTTAACATTTATTTATTTTTGAGACAGAGAGAGACAGAGCATGAACGGGGGAGGGTCAGAGAGAGGGAGACACAGAATCTGAAACAGGCTCCAGGCTCTGAGCTGTCAGCACAGAGCCCGACGTGGGGCTCGAACTCACAGAGCTTGAGATCATGACCTGAGGTGAAGTCGGCTGCTTAACCGACTGAGCCACCCAGGCGCCCCTGTTCTCTGTATTTAAAAAAAAAAAAATTTTTTTTAACGTTTATTTATTTATTTATTTATTTATTTATTTATTTATTTTTTAATGTTTTTTTTTTTTTTTCAACGTTTATTTATTTTTGGGACAGAGAGAGACAAAGCATGAACGGGGGAGGGGCAGAGAGAGAGGGAGACACAGAATCGGAAACAGGCTCCAGGCTCTGAGCCATCAGCCCATAGCCTGACGCCGGGCTCGAACTCACGGACCGCGAGATCGTGACCTGGCTGAAGTCGGACACTTAACCGACTGCGCCACCCAGGCGCCCCTACGTTTATTTATTTTTGAGACAGGGAGAGACAGCATGAACAGGGGAGGGTCAGAGAGAGAGGGAGACACAATCTGAAACAGGCTCCAGGCTCTGAGCTGTCAGCACAGAGCCTGATGCGGGGCTTGAACTCATGGACCGTGAGATCATGACCTGAGCCAAAGTCGGATACTTAACCGAGTGAGCCACCCAGGTGCCCCTCTCTGTATTTATGAGTCTCTTCTGTTTTGTCTCCCTCCCTCTTTTTATATTGTTTTTTTGTTTCCCTTATGTTCATCTGTTTTGTCTCTTAAAGTCCTCATATGAGTGAAGTCATGATTTTTGTCTTTCTCTAATTTCACTTAGCATAATACCTTCCAGTTCCATCTATATAGTTGCAAATGGCAAGATTTCATTCTTTTTGATTGCCAAGTAATACTCTATTATATATGTGTGTGTATATATATATATATATATATATACTCTATTATATCATATATATATATAATATATATACACTGTGTATATTATATACACACACACACACACACACACACATACATACCACATCCTCTTTATCCATTCATCCATCGATGGACATTTGGGGCTCTTTACATACTTTGGCTATTGTCGATAGTGCTGCTGTAAACATTGTGGTGCATGTGTCACTTCGAAACAGCACACCTGTATCCCTTGGGTAAATGCCTAGTAGTGCAATTGCTGGGTCGTAGAGTAGTTCTATTTTTAGTTTTTTGAGGAACCTCCATATTGTTTTCCAGAGTGGCTGCACCAGCTTGCATTCCCAACCCTGCTTTCATTTTTTATATGTTATTGTATAAAATTATATAAATAATATATTTTTATATAGTATATTACTTAGTACTAGATTTTAAATAAAACACTGTGTCATCTTTTTTTTTTTTTTTTTTAATTTTTTTTTTTTTTTTCAACGTTTATTTATTTTTGGGACAGAGAGAGACAGAGCATGAACGGGGGAGGGGCAGAGAGAGAGGGAGACACAGAATCGGAAATAGGCTCCAGGCTCTGAGCCATCAGCCCAGAGCCTGACGCGGGGCTTGAACTCCCGGACCGCGAGATCGTGACCTGGCTGAAGTCGGACGCTTAACCGACTGCGCCACCCAGGCGCCCCTAAGGTCTTGCATTTTTAAAATAATAATTATGCCCAAGGTTAAATTAGCACTTTACATTTTACAGAATACTTACATTTAAAAACAATTTCTTTAGTGTTTTATTTATCTTTGAAAGAGACAGAGTGCTAGCAGGGGAGGGGCAGAAAGAGAGGGAAACAGAATCTGAAGCTGGCTCCAGGCTCTGAGCTGTCAGCACAGAGCCGGAAGCAGGGCTCGAACCACGAACAGTGAGATCATCACCTGAGCCGTAGTTGGACGTCCAGTGGACTCAGCCATCCAGGCGCCTTAGCACTTACCATTTAAAAAAATTTTTTTAACGTTTATTTATCATTGAGAGACAGAGAGACACAGAGTGTGAGCAGGGGAGGGGTAGAGAGAGGGGGAGACACAGAATCCGAAGCAGGCTCCAGGCTCTGAGCTGTCAGCGCAGAGCCCGATGCGGGGCCCGAATTCACAAACTGCGAGATCATGGCCTGAGCCGAAGTCGGTCGCTTAACCAACTGAGCCACCCAGGCGCCCCAGCACTTAGGTATTTTTGATCATCACAAACAACAGTCTGAAATAAGCTAGGTGAATGTTGTTCCTGTCTGTAAGGTAGGAAAACAAACTTCGGTTAAGTGACTTGCTAAACATCATTTAAGTAAGTGGGAGAGCTTGCATAAAAATCCATGGCTTTGATTTGGTTACTATTTCACCATGCCATAATTTTCTCTAAATATAGAGGGAATATTAAGATAAGGCTTAACATGAACTTTTAGTATTTTATTTTACCTTGTTATATTTTTGTAGGGTAATCTCCCTCTATTTGAGCAGTGGACGCCATTTTGGTGTAGAAATTATGAGGGTGCATTTTCTTTTCATCACAGAAAAGTTCAGTGTAGAAGACAGTTTTGTGACATATAAATGGTCAGTAATGGGGTGCCTAGGTGGCTCACTTGGTGGAACACCAACTTTGGCTCAGGTCATCATCTTGAGGTTTGTGAATTCGAGCCCTGCATTGGGCTCTGTGCTGACGGCTAGGAGCCTGAAACCTGCTTCAGATTCTCTCTCTCTCTCTCTCTCTCTCTCTCTCTGCCCCTCCCCTGCTCATGCCCTGTCTCTCTCTCAAAAATAAAATAAACATTAAAAAAAATTAAGAAATAAAAAATAAATGGTAATAGTTTTCTGTAGTGTAGCTGTGTCTGTTGAATTAAAGCCAAAAAATCAGAAGCCTCTGTTCTTTTGAATTGCCCTCCCTAGGGCTCTTTTATCTCCCAGGTTTTACAAAAGTGGCTTCCTTTAAATTTGTAAACTTGCTTATTATAAGATGTTTTGCTCCTTCGTCACTTATCTCGTAGGTGAGAGATGCTATGAATTTGGCAAGTGATCTGTGCATAAAAATATAAAAGTTAGTATACCACATGCCCAGTTCTCATTGTGGTTTTTTGATGCTTTTTAGTGAATTGAAAACAAATCTTTAACTTTGGAATTTTTTATTTTACTCTATTCTATTCTATTTTAAATGTTTGTTTATTATTGAGAGATGGCACACACGAGCAGGAGAGGGGCACAGAGAGAGGGAGAGAGAGAATTTCAAGCGGTGCTTGATCTCACTGTGAGATCATGACCTGAGCTGAAATCAGGAGTCAGATGTTTAACCAACTGTGCCACTCAGGCACCCCTAAATTTGGAATTTTAAAATATAGTTGTACTTTTTTATGGATTTTAGCTGAAATGCATTGGTTAAGGAACCAGCTCAGGCTAACTTGAGAAATCAAGTCACAGCTATAATTTCCCTATATTGTGAAATATTGTGTACATATGGAAAAGTCTGTAAAACATAAGTGTGTAGTTTACCAAATAATAAACACCTGTGTTAGTACCACCCAAGTCAGAATTGAGCATTGCCAGTACTCCCAGAATGCCTTCTGATCACATTTTCTTTTCTTCCTGTCCTAGAGAAAAACTCTTCTGACTAAGGGCAATCACATCTTCATTTTGTGTTTTATAAGTATGTGTCTCAAAAAAATAAAGTTTTGCCTGTTTTTAAAATTCTTGTTATTTTTGTATTGTTTTCTCAATCCATTATTGTTTATAATTGTCTTAATCTATAGATAATGTTTGTTGTTTTGCTGTAAGTGGGCCAGACAGATGATAAGTGTAGATTTAATCCTTTGAAATGCTTTATTGAGATCTTTCTTTTCTTCAGTTACGACCACCTCAACCTCCAGTGTATCTCTTTGTGTTTGATGTATCTCACAATGCCGTTGAAACTGGATACTTGAATACAGTTTGCCAGAGTTTGTTAGACAATCTGGATTTGTAAGTATCTTAATTCATCTTAAATTTGAAACTAGCAAAATTAATAAGTAGTGTCAAAATAGAAAAAATGCTATATAATTGTGTTCTAAAACTCCATAAAATTGATTCGTTAACTTTAGATCTCACTTTCTCTGAGAAACATAAATTTATCTTAACTTAAAAAAAAATATTTATTCATTTTGAGAGAGAGTGTGAGTGGGGGAGGGGGAGAGAGAGAGGGGACAGAGGACCCAAAGCTGGTTCTGTGCTGACAGCAGCAAGCCTGGTGTGTGGCTGAAACCCACGAATCATGAGATCACGACCTGAGCTGAAGTCAAATCCTCAACCGACTGAGCCACCCAGGTGCCCCTTACTTTTTTTAAATGAAAAAATTTCAAACATGTAGTAAATAGAAAGAATGTAGTGAACTTCCAGGTACTTATCCCTCACCTTCAATATTTTTAGCGTTCATCTGTTCTTGCTTCATCTAATTCCTCTCATACATAAACACTTTTTTCCCCTTGAGTATTTTTACTCAAACCATAGTCAGCATATCCTTTTAACTATAAGTAGTTAGAATTATTTTTAACCCTAAGATTCAAGTATTACAGTACACAAAATTAGCAATAGTTCCATAATATGATTTAATACCTGGTTCTAGTTTTGGTTTTGGTTGTCTCAGAAATGTCTTTTTACTGTAAGTTTGTTGAAATAAGAATACAAACAGTGTGTACAAGTGGCATTTCATTATCCTATCTCTTAAGTCTCTTAAAATATCTGTATGTTAAATGGTTCCTTAGATACTTAGTGTAACCCATAAAAGCTAGTATGACTTTTCAGTGTAATGAAACATAGTGCTCTTGTGTTGTGTGGAAGAATGTGAAGTACCAAATCATATCAGAAGTGGACTACTAAGTCCTTCACCTTGGTGAAAGGAGCCTCCTTGTTCTTTCTGGCATTTTTTTTTTTTTTTAAGTTTATTTACTTGTTTTGAGAGAGAGAGTGTGTGCAGGAGCATGTGCAGAAGGGGCACACAGAGAGAATCTCAACCAGGCTCTTGGCTGTCAGCCCAGAGCCCCATGTGGGGCCTGATCCCATGACCCTGGGATCATGACTGGAGCCGAAATCGAGAGTTGAATGCTTAACTGACTGAGCCACCCAGTGTACCCAGTATTTATATTTTTAATTTAGATTGTATATGGGGATTGTCTGTTGATGTGAAACTCCACTGACTCATCTAAGCATGAGCAACAAGAATGAAAACTAGTTTGTCCCTCTCCTTAAGAAACTATAGGTCAACACATTTAAGTTCTTTAAGACAAATCCTCCTGTTGCTCTTTTTTTTTTTTTTTTTTTTTTAAGGTTTATTTACTTTTGAGAGAGAGTGAACAGGGGAGGGACAGAGAGAGTAGGGGATAGAGAATCTGAAGTGGGCTCAGTGCCTACAGCAGAAAGCCTGATGCAGGGCTTGAACTCAAGAACCGTGAGATCATGACCTTAGTTGAAGTCAGACACTCAACAGACTGAGCCAGTGAGGTGCTCCTTACTGCTCTTCTTAAGACAAACAACGTAAGAAGAGATTTGGGTAACCTTTAATAATTTTTTTTAGTGTTTTTATTATTTCTGAGAGAGAGAGACAGAGTGCAAGTGGGGGAGAGGCAGAGAGAGAGGGAGACACAGAATATGAAGCAGGGTCCAGGCTCTGAGCTGTCAGCCCAGAGCCTGACGTGGGGCTTGAACTCATTAGCTGTGAGATCATGACCTGAGCCAAAGTCGGACGCTTAACCAGCTGAGCCACCCAAGAGTCCTTGGGTAAACTTTTAAAAGAAGTGCAGTACTTAATTTATATTTTGGAATTACCATTTATGGTAATGTTTTAAAATTATTTTTGATAAATTAAAATCATCTACAAAGTTTTCACTACAGGAACATGAAAAGTTTTGTATACACTTTCAAGTATTTTTTATCTGCCATTTCCTGTGTGACTTATTTAACTTCATATAGGTGTAATGAGTTTTGGATTCCTTTATTATTGCTTGGTTTTGTTGATTGTTTGGCTTCTGCAGTGTTTTCACTTTGTGCAGGGTATGTTTTCATGCTAATTAAACATTGAATGGGTTGAATATTTATGTTGGGACACTTCCCATAATACCAAAGTAGTTATTTGCATGTTAACTCTTAACAGATATTTTATATATATATATAAAATATAAATATATATATTTATATGGGAAAACTTGATGAAATCCTCTTCTGAATTTGTTTATAGGCTTCCTGGCAATACTAGGACAAAAATTGGCTTCATTACGTTTGATAGTACAATCCACTTCTACAGTCTTCAAGAAGGTCTCTCTCAACCTCAGATGCTAATAGTTTCAGATATTGAAGGTATATATTATACACTTTAAATTATTGAAATGTCTTAGGAATTTTCAGTTTTAGAAATATCATGTTATATAGTGTATACGATATGACTCTATTTTATTGAGGGAAAAGACCTGGAGTATAAAATGATAAGCTTGTTGGAATTGTAAGAGTCCTTCAGTCTAATCCCTCATTTACAGAAGAGGAAACAGTAATAGAGGTAAAGTGAATTCTGGACAAGGCAACAAAAACAAGTTAATGTTCAAACTCAGATTAAATGTAGGTTTCTTTTTCCCTCATTCATTCATTCATTCTTTCGTTCATTCAAAAAGTATTTGAGAATAGACATAGAAGAGTAATGGAATAGAATAGAGGGCCCAGGAATAAACCCTCACATATATGGTGAATTGATTTTTGACATGGAAACCAAGGCCATTCAATAGGGAAAAAACTGTCTTTTCAACAAATGATTTGGAGGAAAATGAGCATGCAAAAGAATGAAGTTGGACCCTTACTTAAAACATATAAAAAAAATGGATCAAAGATCTAAACTCAAGGGCTAAAACTATAAAACTCTTAAAAGAAAACAGAGGAAAATCTTTATAACATTGGGTTTCGCAGCGATTACCTGGGTATACATCAAAAGTAGAAGTAACAAAAAATAAATTGGACTTCATGAACACTAAGACCTTTTGTACATCAAAGAACATTTTCAAAAGAGTGAAAAGAGGACTCACAAAATTGGCAAAAATATATGCAGATCATATGAATGATGCAGGATCAATATCTAGAACATGTAAAGAACTCCTCAACTCAATGATTAAAAAAAATGGCACAATTCAAAAATGGGCAAAGGACTTAAATGGACATTTCCCCAAAGAAGATACATGAATGGTCAATAAGCACATGAAAAGAAAAATGCTCAACATCATTAGTCATTAGAGATATGCTTCTCAGCAATAGCCAAACTACGGAGAGCCCAAATGTCCATTGACTGCTAAATGGATAAGGAAGATGTGCAATGTATATACAGTGGAATATTATTATCCATCAAAAAGAATGAAATCTTTCCATTTGCAGTGACGTGAATGGAGCTAGAATGTGTGATGCTAAGCAAAATAAATCAGAGAAAGACAAATACCTTATGATTTCACTCGTGGGAATTTAGAAACAAAACAGATGAACATATGGGAATGGGGGGAAGAGAAGAGAGGGAGACAAACCATAAGAGACTCTTAATGATAGAGAACAAACTATGGGTTGACAGAGGGAAGTGGGTGGGTGATTGGCTAGGTGGGTGATGGGTACTGAGGAGGGCACCTGTTGTGATGAGCACTAGGTGTTGTATGTAAAGTGACAAGTCAATAAATTCTCCTAAAACCAGTTTCGCACTGTGTTAACCAAGTAAAATTAAATAAATAAACAAACAAACCTCTCAAAACCAAAAGAAAAAAAAAGAAACACAAATCACAACCACAGTGAGATACAATTTCACATCCATTACAGTGGCTATTATCAAAAAAATAGGACATGGTAAGTTTTGACAAAGATGTGGAAACCCTGGAACTGTCATGCATTACTGATGGGAATGTAAAATGGTACAGTGCTATGGAAAACAGTTTGGCAATTCCTCAAAAAAGTTAAACACATAGTTGTCATTATGATCTAGCAGTTCTACTCCCAGTATATACCTAAAATAATTGAAAGCAGGCTCAAACCAATACTCATACCAAGGTTCATAGCAACATTATTCACAGTAGCCAACTATGTAAACAATTCAAGTATCCATCAACAGATGAATGGATAAACAGTGTGGTATATACATATACTCAAGAATGAAATTCTGTTGCATGCTATAACATGGATGAACTTTGAAAACATGCCAAGTAAAATAAGTTAGGTACAAAAGCACAAGGATCGTATGATTCTGCTTATATGAGATACTGAGAATGGGCACATTCATGGAGATAGAAAGTAGAATACAGGTTACCAGGGGTTAAGGAGTTACTATTTAGTGAGTACAGAGTTTGCGATGATGATAACATTCTGAAAATACATAATGGTGATGGCTATACAACATTGCGAATGTATGTACACTTAAAAATTGTACACTTAAAAATGGTTAAGGTGAGGGATGCCTGGCCGGCTCACTTGGTAGGGCGTGTGACTCTTGACCCCACATATTGTGTATATTTCATAACCACAGTTAAGAAAAATTAACTCAAAACTCATAGACTGGAGTGTGAGATTAAATTTTTTTTTTAATGTTTATTTATTTTTGAGAGACAGAGGGCATGAGCGGGGAGGAGCAGACAGAGAGGGAGACACAGAATCTGAAGCAGGCTCCAGGCTCTGAGCTGTCAGCACAGAGCCTGACGTGGGACTTGAACTCATGAACTGTGAGATCATGACCTGAGCAGAAGTCAGATGCTTAACTGACTGGGCCACCTAGGCGCCCTTTGAGTATGAGATTAAAATAGAAGAAAACAGAAGTAAATCTTTGTGACCTTGGATTGGTTGATTTCCTAGGTATAACACCAAAAGCACAAACAACAAAAAATAGAAAAATAGAAAAAATAGGCTGGCTGGCTCAGTCGGTAGAGCATTCAACTCTTGATCTCAGGGTCATGAGTTTGAGCCTCACATTGGATGTAGAGATTAGTTTGAAAAAAGAGAGAAAAGGATAAATTTGATTTCTTCAGAAACTTCGTGTTTCAAAGGATACCATCAAGAAAGTGAAAAGACTGTCCACAATATGAGAAAATATTTGCAAATCATATGTCTGATCAGGAATTTATATCGAGATTATGTAAAGAAGCCCTACAACCTAACCTGAAAAGGACATCTTGATTAAAAAGTGAGCAAAATATTTGAATAGACCTGTCTCTATTCAATACACAGTGTTCAATGGCCAATAAGCACTTGAAAAGATGCTCCATATCCTAAATTATCAGGGAAATACAAATGAAAACCACAATGAAATGCTACCTTACACTGACTAGGAAATTCAGAACTCAATTTTTTTTTTTGCTGCTGTCAGCATGTCTATGAATGTCCATAGAAGCATCATGAGTATTGGTTTTGTGGTTACAAATACATTTTACTGAGTAGGCAAATTGGCAAATATAGAATCCACGAATAGTGAGCATTCACTGTACATCTTTAAAAGGTAGTAGTTGAGGAGAGCTCCCTTCTGTCTTGGTTATTTTAAATCTCACAAAAAATCAGCTTTATTTCCTAACCTGTTTACCCAGATACTTACTGCATTGTTCGCTGAACAGGTGATTCTGATGATGGGCCAAATTGTGAATTCAGTGATGTGGTCCAGCCTCTCAATTTTATACATAAGCTGATAGATGGAATGTCCCTTGCTGTATGTCACATAGCAGGGATTTAAAAAAAGACAGTAACAAAGTATTTTCAAGAAAGTGGAGAAATTACAACTCTCATATACTGCTGTTTGGAACAGAAAATGTTGCAGCCACTACAGAAAACAGTCTGTCACTTCCTCCAGAAGTTAAACATAGAGTTACCATATGATCCAGCAATTCTATTCAATATTTATATACTCAAGAAAATTAAGACTATGTGCATGTGAATGTTCATAGCAACATAGCCAAAAAAGTAGAAACAACCCTAATACCCATTAGTTGATGAATGTGTAAACAAAAAAATGTATCTATACAATGAAATATTTGTCAATGAAAGAGAATAAAGTACTGATAGATGCTACCACATGAGCGAGCCTTGAAAACATTTTTTTGTGTAAGAAGCCAGTCACAAAGGACCTCATAGTGTGACTTTGTTAGTACGATATGTCCAGCGTACACAAATCCAGAGACAGACTGGCAGCTGCCTAGTGCTGTGAGAGTTGTCAGGGTCATGAAGAATGGCGGCTAATTCATGTGGCATTTCTTTTTGGGATGATGGGAAGGATCCGGAATTACTGGTGATGGTTGTGTAATTTTGTGAACATATTAAAAAATTACTGAATTGTATCTTCTACGAGGGTGAATTCTATGTTTTATGAATTGTTTTTGTTTTTGTTTTATATTACGTTTCTTTATTTTTGAGAGGCAGAGAGAGACATAGTGCAAGTGGGGGAGGGGCAGAGAGAGGCAGACACAGAATCTGAAGAAGGCTCCAGGCTCTGAGCTGTCAGCACAGAGCCCGACGCGGGGCTCAAACTCACGAACTGTGAGATCATGACCTGAGCCAAAGTTGCACACTCAACCGAGCCACCCAGGCGCCCCCATGTTTTGTGAATTGTATCTCTGTAAAATTTTTATTAAACGTTTTTTAGTTCTAAAGAAAAAAAGAAGAAATCTAAACAGAATTTTTTTTTTAAATTTTTTTTTTCAACGTTTATTTATTTTTGGGACAGAGAGAGAGCATGAACGGGGGAGGGGCAGAGAGCGAGGGAGACACAGAATTGGAAATAGGCTCCAGGCTCTGAGCCATCGCCCAGAGCCCGACGCGGGGCTCGAACTCACGGACCGCGAGATCGTGACCTGGCTGAAGTCGGACGCTTAACCGACTGCGCCACCCAGGCGCCCCGTCTAAACAGAATTTTTATGTGACAGGTCAAGTAATAATGTTTCACATTATTTTTTTGGTATTACTTTTTACAAAGATTGTAATGAGCCTTTTTTTTAAAAAATCACAAACAGTACCAAAATGTAGAAAGTGAGACTTCTCATAATCTGTCACCACCACCGACATTTCCCTTCCCCATTTGCTCCCTTTTTAAGGAAGAGAATTTAATTCCTAAGTAACAATAAATTTGAATCCTGAGGAGCTCATCTGATGTGGTCAGTTAGCCTATCTTCTGATGTAATTGATTTTGTAGTTTCAGAAGTATAGGCACTGGTGGGGGCCTCATTTATGAGAGTATCTCCTTTTTGAATGACAGAGCAGTTGGTGGGCTATGTTACTTCTTTGTAAAGACAGCTTTCTTGTATGTCATCTTATTCAACATTTTTTTTTTTTTTTTTAATGATAAGAATGCTGGCTTCCAGGTCTAAGCAAGAATGTAAAGTAGCATTCTAAACTGTGTCTTTAACCTAAGAAGCAGAGCACTTCTGCAAACCCTTACTGAGTGCTTATAGATCAATATTTTCTAATATGATCTAATATTTTCTAGGAGGCTATTTACCTTATACATGGTAACAGATAAGTTGCAGTAAATACCTAAATAAATGCTACTCTGGTGGCTTTTTGAACATGGGTAGACACTGCTGTATATGTAATAGTAGAGAAGGTGGCTTTTCTTTAAATGTGGGGGCAGTTAATTGTATCAGTGTTAAGTATTTGGAACATCTTTAACAATTAAGTTTTGTTTAAAAGAAATATTTATTTATTTTTCAGATGTTTTTATACCTATGCCAGAGAACTTATTAGTAAATTTAAATGAAAGTAAAGAGGTAAGGCACATTTTCCTATCTGACATACTTAATTATAATATTGAAGGATTATATTTTCAAAATGAACTTTAAGTAAAGTTTTGTTTGTTTCTGAGGTATTTTTAAGACGTGTAACATTTTATATTTGCTGTTAGTTAAAATTCATCAGATGAACAGCTCTTGAGTTTACCCTTGAACTGATGGCTTTTAAGTCTAATATAGCAAGATGCTTGTAATAGGGTAGAAGATAAGCCTATTGCATAAAGGAGGAAAACCTGAAGGAAACCTGCCTTGCCAGCCATTTGGGAAATTGGGAGGGTTGCTCAGATAAGCTTCTGGTCACTACATAGAAGCACTTTAGCTAGGCTGCTTTCAGTGCCCTTTGCTTTTCTGATTCACAGAGTGTCATTGGGGTCAGTTCAGAAGAAACTTATTACCTGCCTGGAAATTGCCATGACATAATACAGTGAGAGGTGAACAGAATGTGTCTGAAGGGGGGATGTTGTCTACCCTGTACATGCATATATGCCGTAGGGGTAACATTTTAACTAGCAAGTCTATGGTCTTAGCTGTTGGCAACAGTGACTTCACCATAGTGTGAAGTACATTTTTTCCCTTTGACTCTCCTTATTTGTACAATAAACCTGAATAGGTAGTTGTTTTTCATTTTGTTTTTCTTTTGTAGTGGTATTACTAGTTGGCAAATTTACTGGCTATCTTAGACTTTTCAATAGGGAAGAGTTAAACTTGCTTTGGAACTGAAAAGAATAATGTGTGTAGAGGTGATTGAGAAGGCCATGTTTCATGGCATAAAAATAAAACAAATCTCTAACCTGTGATGGTTCTTTTGGATACATTTTGGACTTATAGTCTTGCTGGACTACTGCATGTGCAAGAACTGTAAGGCCCCAATTTTGATTTGTCTTGCTTGCCAATTTATAATGTTGACTTAAAATGGCTTTCTTGTCATTTGACCAACTTCATTGTTTACTGTACTGTCTGTAGATTCTCTGACCATCATCACAACTCGGTGTCTTGTCTACTGTATTAGTTACTGATTGTTTGTGAAAAAAAATTTTACTTGTAACACCTTTGAGTTTTCTTGCTTTATTTTACAAGCTTGTTCAAGATTTACTGAAAACTTTGCCACAAATGTTCACCAAGACCCTGGAAACGCACAGTGCCTTGGGTCCTGCACTTCAGGCTGCCTTTAAGCTGATGTCCCCGACTGGTGGTCGAATGTCTGTCTTTCAAACACAACTTCCTACTCTTGGAGTGGGAGCCCTGAGACCGCGAGAGGAGCCCAACCAAAGGTCTTCTGCTAAGGTGAGGGTGTCATCACATGTATGTTACTGTACGTGGTGGTGTTCTGCTCTGTCCTTTTGACCACAAAGCTTGTTTCTCATTTACTTTTCAGTTGTGGAGAGTAGGGAGTATAAGGAAATAGATAAAGCATTTCTCTTTTGTGTCATAATTTCTATTTTATTACATATTCTACCTGATTGACTCTTACTTTACTGTTGGATCTTTAGCATGCTACTCACAATGCAGCCTGCCTTTGATGAGAAAGTCTGGCAGCTAAGGAATATGCCTTCTAGGGACAAAGTAGAACATGGATAAACACTAAAACGTAGTCATAGTTTGGTATACTGACTGCCATAGAATTGCTTTTAACACCTTGTATGTATAAACTTAATTTGAGATGAGTATTTTTCAAAAGATGATGAGAGTTGCCATGTGCTACAATTATGGTGTCAGTCCTGGAGTCTGTCTCCCTAAATTCTGCTTTTTAGATGTATGAACTTGAGTAGTTAATTTCTTTGCCCTTCTCTTTCCTTATGTTTATTTATAAAGTGAAAATAATGGTAGTTACCTGCTTCTTAGAGTAGTTCAAAAGGCTGAATGGATAATACACATGAATTGTTTAGAACAGTTTCCAGCATAGTAAACGTTAAATCGATTACCAAAATTAGCATAATAGGTATATTTCTTTTTAAAAGTAAAACAAAATAGGAGCACCTGTGTGGCTCAGTTAAGCTTCTGACTTCAGCTCTGTCATGATTTCATAGTTTATGAGTTCGAGCTCTGAGTTGGGCTCTCCGTTATCAGCACAGAGCCCACTTCCATCTTCTCTCTCCCTCTCTTTCTGCCCCTCCCCAGCTCACTTTCGCTCGCTTACTTGCTCTCTCTCAAAAGATAAAAAATAAAGGTAAAACAAAATAGAAAATAGTTAAGCAGTACATGTTTTTTTACTGAAAAAGTGAAAAAATATTACAAAAATAAAGGATTTTTTTAGACTACCCCCCAAGGCTACCTATTAACATCTTGGTATATATAGATAGATTTTTAAAATTTTATGACAATTTAGAGGCACCTGAGTGGCTCATTCAGTTAAGTGTCCTACTCTTGATTTCAGCTTAGGTCATGATCTCACAGTTTGTGCGTGGGTTCAAGCCCCACATTGGGTTCTGTGCTGACCTTGTGCAGCCTGCTTGGAATTCTCTGTCCCTCTCTCTCTGCCCCTCCCCTGCTCCCTTGAGCTCTCCCTTTCAAAATAAATGAATAAATAAAGTTTTAAAAAACATAAAAATTTTATGACAATTTAATTTAACATTTTTCTTGATATAATTTATTATTAATAGGAAATTCACTTGACACCATCCACTGACTTCTATAAGAAATTAGCCTTGGATTGTTCTGGTCAGCAGGTAGCCGTTGACTTATTCCTTCTTAGTGGACAGTATTCTGATTTGGCTTCTCTGGGTAAGTTCTTCCTCATGACAATTTTTTTTCAAATGAATGTGAAAATGGTATTTATATGATGATATTCCAAATAGAGGACAAAGTGAAGGGATTTTTATTCCTTTGGGAGAGTTAATCAGTCTACTATAAACCTTTTGGTCTTCTACTCTAAATATTTATAATAGAGATTTTTTTATACTATTTAAAAGAATGAAATTTTCTTTTCTGATAATACTTTGGGAGGCTAAGGAAGAATTGATTCAAATACCAGTAGTTTTTTTGGTGCAGTCATAGCACTTAATGGCAGGATTTTTTAAAAGTGTGTGTTCTCTTCCAGGTTGCATTTCTCGGTATTCAGCAGGTAGTGTCTATTACTATCCCTCTTACCACCATCAGCAGAACCCAGTACAAGTACAGAAATTACAGAAGGAACTACAGAGATACCTCACTCGAAAGATTGGCTTTGAGGCAGTCATGAGGATTCGGTGCACGAAAGGTGGGACTTTTATTTTTTAACATATGCATAGAAATGTTGCTTTTGATACCAGTAAATACACATTTTTAGCTAGTCTTATTTCATGTTTGCTCTTCTAAGATATTTTACTTACACTGATGGAATATGCAGTTAATAATAGATAAGGGGTGACTTGCTTGTTCAGTCGGTAGACCTTGGGACTCTTGATCTCAGGGTTGTGAATTCAAGCCAACATTGGACGTGGAGCCTAGGTGAAAAAAAAAAAGAATGGAGAAGAAACATTATAAAATGGGGACTCTTTTGAATATACCAAAAGCCACTGAATTGTACACTTTATGTATAATTTTTATAAATTTTTTAGTGTTTGTTTTTGAGAGAGAGAGAGAGAGAGAGGGAGGGAGGGAGGGAGGGAGAGAGGGAGAGATTGTGAGTAGGAGAGGGGCAGAGAGAGAGGGAGACACAGAATCTGAAGCATGCTCTAGGCTCTGAGCTGTTAGCACAGAGCCCAAGGTGGGGCTCGAACTCACAAACCGTGAGATCATGACATGAGCTGAAGTTAGAGGTTTAACCAACTAAGCCATCCAGGCACCCCTATGTGTAATTTTTATGGTATGTGAATTATATCTAATTTTAAAAAATCTTATCCCTCCTCTCCCCCCCGCCCCACCAAAAATAGGCATGGATTTTTATTCCATATCTTGAACAGAAACAGTAGTAGTGAAAGGTGTTTTTTTTAATAAAACAATTATTTTTTTAATTACAGTAAATATTCATAACAAAATTTATTATTTAACCATTTAAAAGTATACAGTTGAATGGCATTAAGTACATTTTCTTTTTTTGTTGTTTTGTTTTGAAGTACATTTTCATTATTGTGCCACCATCCCCACCATTGATCTTACAAGTAGGAGATCTTTTTATTTGTGCTCTTCTCTATCTGCACTGCTACTAACCTTGCCTCAATGTTGCTTTGGAAATAGTCTGAAAGTTTCAGAATGCTTTAATCCAGTGTATTTTTCAGGATAAATGCCTGTGGCTGCTAAATGATAATAACTATTCTCTTAGGAAAATGGGAAGTAATTCCAGATATTTTATTCCTTCACATTATCAACCTGGTTCTAATCTTTCATTCAAATTTTAAAATAATGCTGTTCTTTAAGAGGTGTGAAGCAATCATTTTTTTAACTTATTTTTTTTAATGTTTATTTTTGAGAGAGAGAGACAGAGTGTGAGTGGGGGAGGTGCAGAGAGAGAGAGAAACACAGAATCCAAACCGGGTTCCAGGCTCTGAGCTGTCAGCACAGAGCCTGATCATGACCTGAACCAGAGTCAGACGCTTAACCGACTGAGTCACCCTGGACTCAATCTTTTTTTTTTTTTTTTTTTTTTTTGCAGTGGAAAGATTATATGAAATATGTAGCCAAAAAGAAAAAAAAAAAAAAGATATCAAAAGATAAGGATCCACAACCTGTCCACTAGATAGATGTTGAAATCTGTTGGTCAAACCATTTGCCAAATGGAGTTCTCTATTATCATTGTAATAAAAAGAAAAAATGATTGAGTGAAACAACTGGTAATAAAACATATGTAACATCTTAAGTAAAGTGTCAAATAACACTTGTATAAGGCTGACACATCTTCAAACAACTCAGGTATTAGTGTCACTCATAACCAGTTAGTTACCACAGTAGCTTCTTTGGGTTTCTGTTTATTTTTGTGCTCTGATTGGCTGGCTATAGATTGGAGGTTCCTAAAACCCTCTCTTTGGGTTCAATTTATTTGCTACAGAGCAGCTTACAGAACTCAGAGAAACATTTTATTTACTTGATTGCTGGTTTTTTATAAAAGGATATAACTCAGGAACAGCCAAATGGAAGAGATGTGCAGGGCAAGGTATGGAGAAAGCAAAGGGCATGGAGCTTCTGCAGCTTCCATGTTCTCTCTGAGTGCTCCACTCCTCCCAGATCTCCATGTGTGCACCAATCCAGATGCTCTCCGAAGGACCCCATCCTTTTGAATTTTTATGAAGGCTTATTTACATAGTCATGATTGCTTAGATTATTTGCGGTTGGTGACTGTATCATCCTCTAGGTCCTCTCCCCTCCCTGAAGGATGTTGGTGGGGTAGGGGTTGAACTGAAAGTTCCAGCCTTCTAATCACATGGTTGGGTCCTCTGGTAACCAGCCCCCATCCTTAGGTTACCTAGGTTCTTGCCAAAAGTCACTCCATCAACATAGCAAGAGACACCTTTGTGACTCTCATCACTTAGGAAATTCTAAGAGTTTAGGAGCTCTCTGCCATAAATGGGTGAAGATCAAGTATATATTCTTATCATAAATCACAGTATCACATCTAAACCTTTAGATTTACTCTCTGCCAGTCTGATAAGTGACAGGAATAAAATGAAAATATATAAACGATTTTGATAAAGTTTTCTCTTCTAGGTCTTTCCATTCATACCTTCCATGGGAACTTCTTTGTTCGGTCAACAGACTTACTGTCTTTGCCTAATGTAAACCCAGATGCTGGGTATGCAGTACAGATGTCAGTGGAAGAGAGTCTTACTGACACTCAGTTGGTTTCCTTTCAGTCTGCACTCTTGTATACATCCAGCAAAGGTAAGGTGGGGTGTTTTGAGGGGGGGGGGGGGGAGGTGTGGATTGTTGTTGTTGTTTTTGTGGCAAAGACATATAACATGAGATCTATGTTTTAAGAGATTTTTAGGTCTACAATCCAGTATTGTTAACTATAAATACAATGTGTTGCAGCAAAGGGAAATTTTTTTTTTTTTCAACGTTTATTTATTTTTGGGACAGAGAGAGACAGAGCATGAACGGGGGAGGGGCAGAGAGAGAGGGAGACACAGAATCGGAAACAGGCTCCAGGCTATGAGCCATCAACCCAGAGCCTGATGCGGGGCTCGAACTCACAGACAGCGAGATCGTGACCTGGCTGAAGTCGGACGCTTAACCGACTGCACCACCCAGGCACCCCACAAAGGGAAATTTTTAAAATTTGGTCACGTATTCATTGGCTTAGAAGAATCTCCCTTACTTTTGGAGGTACTCATTTCTCTTAAACCAAAAGAATATATTTCTGATGTTAAGAGCTTTGTTACTATCCTTGGTAAAGCCAAGATGTGTCATATTTATTTTCCTTAACCAATCATATTTAACAGATATTTATTGAGAGTCTACTTAGTGTGAGGCTTACTGTTTAGAAAAAATCTTGGTATTTCCACGTTGCTTTTCAGAAAGATGTTACCAATCTGTGGTCTTACCAAGTGCCCTTTTCATTTTAGCCTTTGTGTGTGTGTGTGTGGTGTGTGTGTTTAGTTATTGTTGCTGATATGATAGGCTAAACATTATATGTTTTCTTTTGGCTATCATTATTCTGGTCTAGAATAGAAAATCTAAACACTGTTACCCTTTATTACAGATAGTTCTTCTTTCTAAAAGTAATTTGTATGAGCTCCTTATATGTATCTGTTCATTGGTCTTCATGTGTCCATATAGGTTGTAATATGGATATCATCTCTAGTTTTTTTATTTGTTCTTTTACTTTAGTGTTCCAGATCTTGCTGATTAGAAAATTTTTAAAAATTAGCTTGATATTTGATGCTTCCCAAAAGGTTTTCATTTTTATTTCTGTATTTATTGATTTTTATTATTGTGGGTAATAATTACCAAAAAAAATATATTAGTCGATTTCTTTTAAATTTTTTTCTGTGGTTAAAGAGGAAAGTATAAGATTTCTCTAGACTTTAAATATCAAAACAGACTCTAGAATACATGTGGAAGGTAGTGTTTTTTAAGTTTATTTTTGGGAGAGAGAGCATGAGCGAAAATGAAGGGGGGGACAGAGAATCTGAAGTGGGCTCTGCACTGGCAGAGAGGAACCTGCTTGGGATTCTCTCTCTCTCTCTCTCTCTCTCTCTCTCTCTGCCCCTTCCCCACTTGTGCTCTCTCTCTCAAAATAAATAAATAAACTTAAAAAAAAAAAAGAAAAAAGAAAGAAAGTAACCAAAAGGTTTAGAAAAGAAATTTTTAAGAAGCGAACATGTTACCATAATTTATGATTCCTTTTCAGTAATAACTTGAACAAAAAGAATTTTATAGTCAAAAAATGAAAGAAATAAAAGTTAATGAATTTTTACTCATTAAGGCTTTGAAACTATTTCTGCTTATTAAATAATCTTTTTGGTTCTAAATTGAAAAGAAGTGATTTTTCCAAGAGACTTGCATACAAGTTTTTAAATATAAGTTGTCCCTTACTGTCATTTATATGTTTTCCCCAAAGGTGAAAGAAGAATTCGTGTTCATACTTTGTGTTTGCCTGTAGTTTCAACTCTGAATGAAGTCTTTCTTGGAGCTGATGTTCAAGCAATTGCAGGGTTATTGGCCAATATGGGTAAGAATTGTTATCACCTATTGTAAATATTTCACAAATAATAACATTAGAAAAATCTGGAGAGTTTTATTTTGCTTTAAATTTTTTTCTTAAATTTACTTTTAGAGAGAGTGAGCATAAGTGGTGGAGAGTGACAGAGGGAGAGAGAGAGAATCCCAAGCAGGCCCCACACTCAGCAGGGAGCCCTGTGCAGTGCTCATCTCATGACCCTGGGGTCATGACTTGAGTCAAAATCAGCAGTCAGATGCTGAACCAACTAAGCCACCCAGGCACCCCTTATTTTTCTTGGAATAATTAGCTTTAGGGGCATCTGTGTGGCTCAGTCAGTTAAGTGTCCGACTTTGGCTCAGGTCATGATCTCCTGCCTAGTGACTTCAAGCCCTGCGTCAGGCTCTGTGCTGACAACTTAGAGTCTGGAGCCTGCTTGGGATTCTGTGCCTCCCTCTCTGCCCCTTCCCTGCTCACGCTCTTTGTCTCTCTCTCTCAAAAATAAATAAACGTTAAAAAAAAAATACTTAACTTTAAAGGTTTCAGTGTTTTGGATTCTGTGTATGCCTCCTAAGTAACTACTTGAATGAAAGGAACTTTTTTTTTCTTTTATTTAAGCAGCTTTATTAAGATATAATTTATGTGCCATATCACTTAACCTATTTTAAGTCTGCAACTCTATTATCTATGATATATTTACTGAATTGTATGGCCATCACCTCAATCTAATTTTAGAACATTTTTATCATCCCAAAAAGAACCTCATGCCTATCAGCAGTAACTGCCCACTTCCTCTTTTTATCCCTCACCAGCTTTAGGCAACTACTAAACTTCTTCCTGTTTTATAATTTGCCTGTGGTGAATTTAAATAACCATATTTTACTAAATGTTCAATACTAAAGGTTAATAGCTTTCTTATGAGGTCTGTAACTTGCATTGCAAGAGACAGTGAAGTTATGTAAAGATCATTATTCTTGGAGTCATGGAATTTGAGATTGAAAACCAGTTTACTTTTCACACATAAGTTTGCATTCTTGGCCAGATCACCTGAGCTAGAATTTATTTATTCATACCTTCAGTTCTTTACTTCTGTCTCAGACATAGTTTAGTTGCCTCCTTGATTTTTTGTTGTTGTTTTTGCTTTTTTTTCTCCTTGAGGAAAGATGTCGTTCGGTCCATTTACTTCAAACTCAAATCTGCCTATGATAAGGGTGATTACTGTTTTTTTTTTTTATTTCCTATTGGTAAATTCTTTTTTTTTTTTTTTAAGTTTATTTTGAGAGAGAGAGAGTGAGCACACATGAGCAAGGGAAGGGCAGAGAGAGAGGGAGAGAGAATCCCAAGCAGGCTCCGCACCATTATCAAGGAGCCCATCTTACGGCTCTAGCTCATGAACCGTGAGATCATGACCTGAGCCAAAATCAAGAATTGGATGCTTAACTGATTGAGCCACCCAGGTGCCCCAGCAAATTTTTTCTTTAATGAAGCCTGATGAAGGCCAAACCCATTTTAGTTAGTCTCATATGCTGTTGAAAGTTAAAGATTGTGGGGGCGCCTGGGTGGCTCATTCGGTTGGGCGTCCGACTTCAGCTCAGGTCATGATCTCGTGGTCCATGAGTTCGAGCCCCACGTCGGGTTCTGGGCTGATGGCATGGAGCCTGGAGCCTGCTTCCGATTCTGTGTCTCCCTCCCTCTCTGCCCCTCCCCCATTCATGCTCTGTCTCTCTCTGTCTCAAAAATAAATAAACGTTAAAAAAAAAAAAATTAAAAAAAAAGAAAGTTAAAGATTGTGACCTAAGAAATTTGAGGGTCATTGCCTTTATATTTTGTTCAACTAATACTTTTTAGTAACAGTATGATCAATATTATCTTTATTATCATCGGCAAGAACTATATATTAGGTGGTATTTGTAGGTGTGAAAAAATCTGCATAATGGTTTGCTTCACAAAAAGTATTGGTTTTGTTACTAAATTTGGTTGATAGCATTATGAACATTTTTTCACATTTTATAAATTTTTTTAAAAATTTTTATAAATTTTTTTCACATTTGATAAAGATTTTATCAAAATCTTTAAAATCAGGATGTCTTCAATTGAAGTCTTAAGAGTTAACTGTTGATCAGGTGACAGTGGTCTTTATTCTTTCTTGGCTATATACAAATTTGGTTATAGCAGTTAATAACATCACTTTATTGATTGTATTTTTTTTAATGTTTATTTTTGAGAGAGAGGGAGAGAGGCCAGGAGTGGGGAGGGGCAGAGAGAGAGAGAGAGAGATAGAGAAATAATCCCAAGCAGGCTCTCTGCTGTCAGGGCAGAGCCTGATGTGGGGCTTGAACCCACGAACCGTGAGATCATGATCTGAGCCAAAGTTGGACGCTTAACCAGTTGAGCCACCCAGACACCCCAGTATTGATTGTATTTTTGATATCACATGAATTGAGGTGTTTTTTTTCTTTAAGCTTATTTATTTTGAGGGAGAGAGAGCTCAAGGAGTAGGGGCAGAGAAAGAGAGGGAAAGAGAGGATCCCAAGCAGGCTCCATGCCATCAGCACAGAGCCCCATGCAGGGCTCAATCTTAAGAACTGTGAGATCATGACATAAGCCGAAATCAAGAGTCAGATGCTTAACCGACTGATCCACCCAGGTGCCCCAACATAAATTTAGTTAGTTAATTAATTTATTATTTTTTAATGTTTACTTAATTTTGAGAGAGACAGAGTGTAAGTAGGGGAAGGGCAGAGAAAAAGGGAAACACAGAATCCAAAGCAGGCTCCAGGCCCCAAGCTAACAGCACAGAACCTCATGCAGGTTTCAGACACAGGGACCACAAGATCATGACTTGAGCTGAAGTTGGACGCTTAACCGACTGAGCCACCCACATGCCCCTTAACTTTTTTTAATGTTTATTTTTGAGAGAGAGAGAGAGAGAGAGAGAGAGAGCCAGAACATGAGCAGGGGAGGGGCAGAGAGAGAGAGAGGGAGGCCCAGAATCTGAAGCATACTTCAAGCTGTCAGCACAGAGCCTGATGCAGGGCTCAAACTCACAGCCGTGAGATCATGACCTGAGCCGAAGTCGGACATTTAACTGACTGAGCCACCCAGGTGCCCCATGAATTTAGTTTAGTTGTAGTTTAAGAACTCTCTAAAACAATTATGTGCTTTTAGTGTTCAAATTTTTCTTCAGGGGAAAAATTTTTTTTCCAGTATGCTGAAATGCATGTAAACAGAGTGGCATGACAGGTGATGAGAGGCGTCTAAGTAGCTAAGAGCTCTTGCAATAAATATAGGGTAAAATTCTCTGTGAAGAAAGCATGTGCTTTAGTTGCAGACTTGTTTCTTTTTCTGTAGTATGTAAATAAAATGGTGGCTTACTACTAATAACATCTTAGATTTGGGGTACCTGGGTGGCTCACTTGGTTGAGTTTGTAACCCTTGATCTCCAGGTTATGAGTTCAAGCCCCACATTGGGAGTAGAACTTATTTAGAAAGAATATTTCAGGGGCGCCTGGGTGGCGCAGTCGGTTAAGCGTCCGACTTCAGCCAGGTCACGATCTCGCGGTCCGGGAGTACGAGCCCCGCGTCGGGCTCTGTGCTGATAGCTCAGAGCCTGGAGCCTGTTTCCGATTCTGTGTCTCCCTCTCTCTCTGCCCCTCCCCCGTTCATGCTCTGTCTCTCTCTGTCCCAAAAATAAATAAACGTTGAAAAAAAAAAAATTAAAAAAAAAAAAAAGAATATTTCAAAATAACATCTTAGATTGAACAAAGAACAGTTTTGCCATTTTACAGGTAAGGAAACATACTCATGAAGGTTAGATTCCTTGCCATATTGTCTTACATTTAGGAAATAGAGAAGCATTTCAGCCAACTTTGATTTGACTCTTCAGACGATGTGCTTTGAGCTGCTATGCTTGTCTCCTTGTGTATGTGATACATTGGAGAGGGAATATGTATAATAAAAAAAAATACATCTCTTCTATCTGTAACAGTGGGATAGAAGTGGGATAGCTAAACTTCTATCTTCTCTCTTGTTTGTTCCTGCCTTCCATCTGTTAGCTGTTGACAGGTCTGTGACTGCCAGTCTGAGTGATGCTCGGGATGCCCTAGTGAATGCCGTCATAGACTCTCTTTCAGCTTATCGTTCTTCAGTCCTAAGTAACCAGCAGCCTGGACTCATGGTTCCTTTTTCTTTGCGGCTTTTCCCACTCTTTGTGTTGGCTCTCCTTAAACAGGTAAGAGAGTTAAACCCAGAAACTAACACAATAATGTCATTAGCCCAGGTTTTTATCCCGTGAACCACTAAACATTGTATGTATAACTTTAAGCCGGTTAAGTTTTCTAAGCACAGGGATCCTGGCTTTTATTGGAACCTTGAAAAAATTTGTAACCCAAAAAAGTTTAAAAATACTGATTTAAAGTGTGTGCCCTATTTGTAAGAGATGTTCACAAGGTATTCACTTAAGTTATCAAAGATGTAAGTGATGTAAGTAATGATCAGTTTTCCAAAACAATCTTTTATTGCTAGAGCAAGAAGTCACACATGAAACTCTTCTTTTGGCTTTTTCCTGCTCCCTACAGTAGCTCAGCCACATACTACTAAATCTTAGCTATGCCTTCTCATACCTGTGCCATGGGCTGCATTGCACTGTCCTCTTACTGTGTTTGAGCTCAAATGTTATCTCTCTAGCAGTTGCCTTTCCTTCTATGGTCTTGTAGAGTTTTTCATTTGATATTGTTATTTAATGATCTCCCCTGCCTGCCCTTTACCCATACCACTGGCTCCCCCTGCCCCGCTCTCCAAAAAAGAAAGGAAACTCTGGGCTGGTGGAGGAGACTTATTTTTCCAGGGTACAAAATCCAATGTCCAAGCTTATGTACTTACTGTAACTTTCCCTTGTAAGTTTTATTAAAAAGCTCATGTTAATAAATCACTTAGGGTTACATCCTAGATTTCAAAACTGATCAAAACTACTCTGGATCTTGTCAATTTGTGTACTTTTCTGAACTCCAGGATCTACCTGTCTGGTGTATGTCATCTCTTCTTAGGTGAGAAGGGTAACCCACTTAACCTAATAGGATGGCTTTTGGATCAGCTTCTAGTTTCTTTAACTCAAATTATGCATTTCTACTTCTGAATATAATCTAAATACATAGAAATTACATAAATACTTAAATTTTAACATTTAAAAATCTGAGCTTTTCCCTCTTCAGGTCTTTCCTTAATGCTGTCCTTTCGCTGAGGCCTGCCTTCCCTTACCTCCCCATTTAGTGTGCAACACTCTGTTACCATTCTAACCTACATTCTTTATCTGTCTTCCCTCCCTTATTTTTCCTCTAAAGCATTTAACACTGACATATCAGTATTTTGCTTATTTATTATTTACTTTTCTCTTACTAGGATTTTTTAGTTATAAGGACAGGGATTTTTATCTTTTTTGAAAAGTTTACCACTTTGTTTCAGCACTTAGAACAACAGTTCTTAGTACATAACAGGCTCTCAGTTGTTATTGAATCAATAAATGAAATTTCCTTCTTCCATTTCCCATAATATTCTTTTTTCTTTCTTAGTGACTATCAACATACTAATTTAAAAAATCTTGAGGCGCCTGGCTGGCTTAGTTGGCGGAGTATGCAACTCTTGGTCTCATGGATTTGAGCCCCACAGTGGGCACAGAGCTTACTTTAAAAAATCTTAAGGGGCGCCTGGGTGGCGCAGTCGGTTAAGCGTCCGACTTCAGCCAGGTCACGATCTCGCGGTCCGTGAGTTCGAGCCCCACGTCTGGGCTGATGGCTCAGAGCCTGGAGCCTGTTTCCGATTCTGTGTCTCCCTCTCTCTCTGCCCCTCCCCCGTTCATGCTCTGTCTCTCTCTGTCCCAAAAATAAATAAACGTTGAAAAAAAAAAAAAATTAAAAAAAAAAAAAATTAAGAGCCTTGGAGTGCCTAGGCTGGCTCGATCAGTAGAGCATGTGACTCTTGATCTTGGGGTTGTGAGTTGAAGACACACTTTGGGTGTAGAGATTACTTAAACAACAACAACAACAAAAAGCCTTAAGAGCCTTTCTGATCTTCAGCTTCCTTTGTTTATAGTTAGTACACTTGTTTTAAGGCATAATCTCATTGCTCCTAGCTCTCTGCCTCTTTCTACTACTTTCCATCAATAGGAATGCTTAAAACCTTTTTTTTTTTTAAACATTTTATTTTTTTAAGTAATGGCTACACCCAATTTGGGGCTTGAAATTAGAATCCTGAGATCAAGAGTTGCATGCTCCTACTGACTGAGTCAGCCAGGTACCCCAGGAATGCTTAAAACTTTTCCTCGAAACTTTTAGTATTCTCTATGAAGCTAATAGATCAGTTACAATTCACTACAATAAGAACCAGTTACAACTCAGCAGTTCTTCCTGCCCACGGATCATGTCCCCGTGCTTTAATAAAATCACCTGTGGGAAAAAACACAAACAAAAAACAGTTAAAACTCATTACTTATTAACTTTATTTTGCTAAGTAACTGTCCTCATTTGCATTATTGTATTATTATTTTTCCTAATTGATTTGTAAGCTTTATTGTGTTGTTTATATAACTGAAGGAGAAACAAGGATAGTTAACCACCATTAGTCATCACCCAGCATTTATAAAACACAGGTCTTTGGTCCTTCATTTGTGTTTTCATTTTTTCATCTGCAATATAACCTTACCCTTCTCATGGTATTATTTAGATTTTTATGTCACCATCATTCTATGGTAGAGTGTTTAGATCCATTTCACTGATTAGGAAACAGAGAGATCCAGTGACTTTGCCATGGTCAGGTAATTAATTTCTTCCAGGTGGGGCTATAACCACAATTTAATAGATTTGTGTGACTTCTTAAAAGATACTTTTAAAAGAATAATTAACAGTAAGTTTGCTAATTCTGTCTGAAGATACTCTTTTAACATCTGAGTTGGAAAGCTTTGTTTATATTTGTTATTAAATACCTGTTTTTTGGATGGGGGGTGGTTTTTTGTTATAGAAATCGTTTCAGACTGGGACAAACGCACGTCTAGATGAACGCATTTTTGCCATGTGTCAAGTGAAAAATCAGCCATTGGTCTACCTTATGCTCACAACTCATCCCAGTTTGTATAGAGTTGACAATCTTTCAGATGAGGTAAGATTGATTACTTTTTTAGTGGCTTTTTCTTGGAGGTTTATAAGCCTAATTATATTGAGTCAATTGTAGAAATGAGGAAAAGTTTTTATTCCTTCGCTAAGTCTTTGTAAGGAAATTTTGGTTTGGGGAAGCTCATGAGATAGTATCTCTTTTCTTACTAAATTATTATTTAAGATATTGAAGTAATAAATTTCCTTAAGTTTGTTTAAGACAAATCTGTAAAGGGGCATCAGGGTGGCTCAAGTCGGTTAAGTGTCAGACTTCAGCTCAGGTCAGGATCTTGCGGTTCCTTACTTCGAGTCCCATGTCGGGCTCTGTGCTGACAGTTTGAAGCCTGGAGCGTGCTTCAGATTCTGTGTCTGTGTCTCCCTCTCTCTCTGTTCGCTGTCTCCCCCTCCCCCCTCTCCACCTCCCGCTCTATCTCTCAAAAATAAATAAACATTAAAAATTAAAAAAAAAAAAAAGACAAATCTCTAAAGCGAATCTCCTAAATGTAGAGCCTATCTGATTTACTTATTTAAACAAATGGTTCTGAAGGGAGTGTCCTGAGGGAGAAATTATATCTGAAAACCCCAGGTCAGTTTTTAGTGCAGCAATATTATTGATTTAAAAAATATTTAAGTTGTAACATTATTTGTCCTTTTTTTTTCCCTTTCTTTCTTTTGAAGTTCCCACTGAGATATTATTATTTACCTGAGTTAAAGTCAGATGCATGAAAATATCAAATCATAATCTTTCTTTCTAAAATTGTGATCAAGTTAGGATATATATATGTACATACACACATATATATATGTATATATATGTATATGTATATATATGTATATATATGTGCGTGTGTGTGTATAGGAAGCAATATTTTGGTTAAAAACCTTTCAAAGCTTAAAGAATTTACGATCTTGCATATATAAAGGACAAATTGCATATGAAATTTGAGGAGTCTTTGCATTGCCTCATTCTTTCATATGGGCCTTTACTTAGAAGACTAGAAAACAGAGCCACTGATAGCTTCTTTTCTTTCCCACCAGAAAAAAGTCAAGATTATTTTTTTCTTTTATATTTGAAAACCTCTAGAAATTTCTAAATAGCTATATTGAGGCAGTGCATGGTCTTTCTCCTGCTTTTCACATGCCCTAAGGCAAGAAGTCTTAAGGTAATATGGTTAATAGTCCTTGTTAGAATTAAAGCCTCATGGCTAGAGGGGAAATACCTCTTGGTAGGTCAGTATTTTATTTGCTTCCTGCTTCTAAGGTTTAATCAAGTACCTAGATTAAATGGTTAAAAATTTTTGGGTCAAAAATTAAGTTATGAATATTTAAAGGTGTGTTTGTGTTTTCAGATAATAGTATGTCTATTAGAAATGAGAAACTTCCATTTCTGGCCTTAATAAATAAAAGATAAGTCAAACTGAAAAGAACTATTAAGATATCATTTGCATTGGGCTTTTAATCCTCCCTCATTATGTACACATGACTTAAGCCACACAATCAGCCATTATTATTAACTAATTATACATAGATATTAGTTGCATTTATTGTATTTTATAATAGTTAAAATCAGAAGTTAATTTGGTTTTATTGGAATTCACAATGGGGTTTTTTTAGATAAGTGATAAATATTTCTTCATCTTCTTTATATTTAAATACGAATAACTGATTTACCTAAGTAAGTTTCAAAGTCTTGGAATTAACATTGGAATTAAAATTTTAATTGTGACTCCATATTACCATGTCAACAAAAATTCTTGGAATTCAAAGGTTTGGTCAGAGGCCAGGGAAAGCTTTAGTGTTAAACACTTTACAAACCAGGAGATGCAGCCTTCCAAACAGAAGTACACTCTGAAGGAGGAAGGATTTCAGCTCAGGGTTATGTAGGCAGAAACTGCAAGTTCTGGGTTCTTATTAGGAGTTGGTCAGACTGAGGTCCCAAACTGCAACTTCAGGAGCAGGTTGACAAGCAGGATACAATTTAGTGTTTCTGGTAGCAGCTTCAGGATATGGCAGCTGCTGGAGGGTGTGATAAGATTTGTGGCAGGGTCAGCAAATTTTCCTGAATTTTATGTGGGCTTGTCAACTCAGGCTGTGTTGACTGGTTTTGTTCCTCATTGATCATTTGGCCTGATAAAAATTTTAGCTTTTCTGGGATGCTTGGGTGGCTCGTTCGGTTAAGTGTCTGATTCTTGGTTTTGTGTGCTCTCTCTCCCTCAAAATAAATAAACTTTAATAAAACAAAATAAAATTTTAGCTATTCTCCTTTGACATGAAGGAACCCATCTTGTCTGTTAGCTGTTGTCTAATTATTGGGGTATTTTGTTCTCAATTATTATCTAGTAAAAGCTTTAACTTTTGGGGGCACCTGGGGTGCTCATTTGGTTAAGCATCCGACTTCGGCTCAGGTCATGATCTCATGGCTCTAGAGTTCAAGCCCCGTATGGGGCTCTGTGCTGCCAGCTCAGAGCCTGGAGCCTGCTTGGGATTCTGTGTCTCTTTCTCTGCCCCTCTTCTGCTCGTTCTCTCTCTCTCTCTCTCTCTCTCTCTCTCTTTCAAAAATAAATAAATGTTAAAAAAAATAGTCTTTTAAATAATAAAAAATAAAAGCTTTAACTTTTCTGTCTAATTTCTCAGGGAGCACTCAACATCAATGATCGCACCATACCTCAGCCGCCTATTCTTCAGCTTTCCGTGGAGAAGCTGAGCAGGGATGGAGCTTTCCTCATGGATGCAGGCTCTGTGAGTTAGTCTGACTGATCTGGATCATTCCCTCCATGTACTAGTACACATTCATTCCCTGTAATATCTTCTTTTTTGGGGCAGATTATATGCTATTTAATCTCTATTTTTGTGTGAGCCACATTCTCCCTTCATAGCCTCTTTTCATGCCAAGCATAAAATGTCTCATCATGCTTAACACTGATTATTATTAGTTCATTTGAAGTCAGTACAATTTCACTAAACATATTTATTATTTTGATCTTTTAAATCATACTCAGTGCTGGGAGTGCCTGGGTGGCTCAGTCAGTTGAGCCTCCAACGCTTGGTTTTGGCTCAGGTCATGATCTCACAGTTCCCTGAGTTCCAGCCCCACATCTGGCTCTGTGCTGACTACAGAGTCTGCTTAGGATTCTGTGTCTCCCTCTCTCTCTGTCCCTCCCCTGCTCATGCTCTCTTGTTCTCAAAATATATAAATAAACTTAAAAAAAAAACACAAAAATATACTTAGTGGTAAAGGTTAGTCAGCAGCAGACTGTTAAATGCACATCTCAAAATAATTTTCTTCCTGTCCCCAGGTATTGATGCTTTGGGTTGGAAAAAATTGTGGACAAAATTTTCTCAGCCGAGTTCTAGGAGTTCAAAACTATGCATTAATTCCACAAACTATGGTAAGAATTTATTAGAGTGATTATAGTAGACTTAAAGGGCATTTCAAATGTGCCAAAATCATGAACATCCCATTTTAAATCAAAGTTTTTCCAGAAAATAAAATGCTGCCACAGATTATGTTTCCCTTCTAATTGGGAACATAAAATAGTCATTTTATGTTTTAAAGGCATTCTTTGGATTATTTTGCATCAATGACTTAGTTGTTCTTATGTGTCTATGACAATAGACTATTTTAGGAAGAAAGTAATGAATTTAGTTAATGCCCCCCCGCCCCCAAAAAAAGAAATAGTTTTCTAGAATTAGTGTTAATGTTGTAGTTTTTGTGTTTTTGTGTTTTTGGCAAGTGATTTCATTGATCTATGACAAGGTCCTTTTAACTGCTGCTTTAGAGTAAGAACTGATCTAATTGCCACACAAGCAAATAACTTGTAATCAGTGTCAGTTGGATTAATATTTACTATTGAAGAAAATAACAATAAACTCTGTCAGTAGCTCTGTCACCTTGGACAAGTCACTAACAGCCTTATCCGTAAAGTAAGAATATTGTTGCCTATGGAGGAGTAACTGAAATGATCCATGAGAAAGCATTTGTTAAGCTTTAAAGCATTTGGATAAGTTTCAGTTTTAAAGTTAGAATTAATTATAACATGGTATTATTTAGTGTCATATTTTTCAGACCCTACTATCTGTTTGTCCCAACTTTGGAATATGTATTTTATGTCAGTGCTTTTTCATATTTATGGGTTTAACTCCATTCACAGAAGTCATCGGGAGATTCATGTATTTAAAAGACCTATCTGGGGCGCCTAGGTGGCTCAGTCAGTTAAGTGTCTGACGTCGGCTCAGGTCATGATCTTGAGGTTTGAGAATTTGAGCGCCACATTGGGTTCTGTGCTGATAGCACGGAGCCTGCTTCAAATCCTCTGCCCCCCTTTCTCTCTGCCCCTCCCCTGTTGCGCTCTCTCTCAAAAATAAATAAACATTAAAAAAAATAAAAGATAATATCTCTCAGAATTAATGCTGGGATAAGCTCTAGCTTTCAGGCTTTAAATAAAATTACTGCTCTGGTTGACTAGGCATTTTAGGTAATGAGGAGATAAGAAATTGGGGCACCTGGGTGGCACAATTAAAAAAAAAAGAAAAAACATTGACAAAAAAAGAAATTTTCATATTTGTAATAACTCCTGAATGAATCAATTAATTCTAGATGCCATAATAAAATGAAGAGAGGAGGTAGGATGTTCTTCTGGATCAGGGCTCAACAAAGTGTGCCGAAGAGGGCCTGCCACCTGTTTTTGTTTTACTGGAACATAGCTATGTCCATTCACTTATGTATGGTCTGTGGCTACTTAGTGGAACGTTGGTAGGGTTGTGTATTGCAAAAGAGACCAAATGACCTGCAAGCCAAAAGTATTTATTGTCTGACCCTTTAAGAAGTTTGTGTACCCCTAGGGGAGCCTGGGTGCTCAGTCAGTTAAGCATCCAATTCAGCTCAGGTCATGATCTCACGGTTTGTGAGTTAAAGCCCCACATCAGACTCTGTGCTGACAGCTCAGAACCTGGAGCCTGCTTCGGATTCTGTGTGTACCTCTCTCTCTGCCCCTCCCCAGTTTAGACTCTGTCTCTCTCTCTCTCAAAAAGTAAACAAACATTAAAAAAAGTTTGCAGAACCAGAAAAGACCCCAAATAGCAACAACAATCTTCAAAAAGAAAACCAAAGCAGGAGGCATCACAGTCCCGGACTTTAGGCTGTATTAGAAAGCTGTAATCATCAAGACAGTATGGTACTGGCACAAAAACAGACCCTCAGATCAATGGAACAGAATAGAGAACCCAGAAATGGACCCACAAATGTATGGCTCATCTTTGACAAAGCAGGAAGGAATATCCAATGGAATAAAGACAGTCTCTTCAGCAAATGGTGCTGGGAAAACTGGACAGCGACATGCAGAAAAATGAACCTGGACCACTTTCTTACACCATACACGAAAATAAACTCAAAATGGATGAAAGACCTAGATGTAAGGCAGGAAGCCATCAAAATCCTCGAGGAGAAAGCAGGCAAAAACCTCTTTGACCTCGGCCTCAGCAACTTCTTACTCAACACATCTCTGGAGGCAAGGGAAACAAAAGCAAACATGAACTATTGGGACCTCATCAAAATAAAAAGCTCCTACACCACAAAGGAAACCATCAGCAAAACGAAAAGGCAACCGACGGAATGGGAAAAGATACTTGCAAACAACATTATTAGATAAAGGGTTAGTATCCAAAATCCGTAAAGAACTTCTCAAACTCAACACCCAAAAAACAAATAATCGAGTGAAGAAATGGGCAAAAGACGTGAATAGACACTTCTCCAAAGAAGACATCCAGATGGCCAACCGACACGTGAAAAAATGCTCAACATCACTCATCATTAGGGAAATACAAATCAAAACCACAATGAGATACCACCTCACACCTGTCAGAATGGCTAACATCAACAACTCAGGCAACAACAGATGTTGGCGAGGATGAGGAGAAAGAGGATCTCTTTGCATTGTTGGTGGCAATGCAAGCTGATGCAGCCACTCTGGAAAACAGTATGGAGTTTCCTCAAAAAATTAAAATTAGAACTACCCTACAACCTAGCAATTGCACGACTAGGTATGTATCCAAGAGATACAGGTATGCTGTTTCGAAGGGGCACATGCACCCCAATGTTTATAGCAGCACTATCGACAATAGCCAAAGGATGGAAAGAGCCCAAATGTCCATGGAAGGATGAATGGATAAAGAAGATGTGGTATATCTATACAATGGAGTATTACTCGGCAATCAAAAAGAATGACATCTTGTCATTTGCAACACGTGGATGGAACTAGAGGGTATTATGCTAAGCAAAATTAGCCATTTGGAGAAAGACAAATATCATATGACTTCACTCATATGAAGACTTTAAGAGACAAAACAGATGAACATAAAGGAAGGGAAGCAAAAATAATATAAAAACAGGGAGGGGGACAAAACATAAAAGATTCTTAAATATGGAGAACAAACAGAGGGCTACTGGAGGGGTTGTAGGAGCGGGGATGGGCTAAATGGATAAGGGGCATTAAGGAATCTACTCCTGAAATCATTGTTGCACTATATGCTAACTCACTTGGATGTAAATTTAAAAAAAATAAATGAAAATACAAAAAAGAAAAAAAGAAGTTTGCCTAGCTCCTACTAGAAAATTGTGGTATACACACTCCCAGACCCCTTCCCTGAGACTTCCTAAATCAATATGTGCAGTTCAGCACAGGTGATTCATATACATGATAAACTTTGAGATGCATTAGATATATGACTCAAGTAAACTGTATATTGCTGATTTTTGTTTAATAGACAGACCTTCCGGAGCTTGATACACCAGAATCTGCCAGAATAATAGCATTCATCTCTTGGCTTAGAGAGCAGAGACCATTTTTCCCCATACTTTATGTGATAAGGTAAGTTGAATTTTTCATTTACTAATAGTGAAACAATGTGTTTAGCTTTGCAAGGACCTGTCTTGAATCATAGTTAAATGTGACCTATTGCTTATGCAAACCCTTTAGAAAAGAAAAAGAATTTTCAATAAATATTACTAAATTATGCTTTATATCCAGTTACTAGTAAAAAGTATGTTAAGAGGCACCTGGGTGTTTCAGTTGGTTAAGTTGGTTAAGTGTCTGACTTCAGCTCAGGTCACGATTTCAGGACCTGAATCCTGAGCTCAGGCTCTTGAGTTCGAGCCCCACATTGGGCTCTCTGCCCCTCCCCCACTCGTGCTCTCACTCTTTAAAATAAATATATTTTTTAAAAAAGTGTGTTAAAAGCCTCACGACAAATCCACTGTTTATTTTACTATTACATTTTATCTAATGTATATATTTTTGTCTTTTATTCCTAAGGGATGAGAGTCCAATGAAAGCAAACTTCCTTCAAAACATGGTAGAAGACCGAACAGAATCTGCATTATCATATTATGAATTCCTCTTGCATATACAACAACAAGTAAATAAATGAACAAATGAAGATATTTGACTTATTTTTAAGGAAATTCATGATAATGCCGAACACCTGAGAATGTGTAATACCTTCCTTTTCTATTAGGTTTGTGGACTAATGTGATAATTATATGTTCTCACTGTGATTTCAACCAACTATAGCAAATAAAGGACCACAGCAGAGAATCAAACATGCAACTCTGAAATACTGTATTTTTCAAATCAAAATATATCTATGTATATTTGATTGGAAACTTTTTTCCTTTGCTGCCAATAATGTTTGAGTTGTTGTGGATTGAAATAAGATGAGACAATATTGCAGAGGTAAAGTAAATTTTGTAAAATAAAGACTTCTGTGTTTCAAATACATTTTTCTCATTTTTTCCTGAAATTTTGGCTGCTACATTTAAAACTTCACAAGACTAAGTGTTGCAGGGACATTATAAATCCATTGATAATGATCTTTTTAACATCAAAAATTTTTTTCAGAAGTAAATACTACATAGAACTAGAACCCATCCCCACACCTGTTTTTTTTGTTTTTTTTTTTAAAGGAAGAAAAAGGATCATCATGTTAACTAAAACTAGAGTGAACTAACTCCAATCTAGTTTGAGAAAAAAATATGAAATAATACAGTCAGGCTTTAAAATCTGTCAGTATTCTCTATGCTTGAAGAACAAAGTCACTTTGAAGTGAAATCTGTAATTAAGTGGTTTTCCGATTTGACTGCAGAAGACTTGGGTGGACACACTATCCTATTCTGCAGTGAAAAGAATCAGCTGTCTTCATAAATACACTGAAACTGACAATGATAATAGGGAGATGAGAAACTTTGGTTGTCTTGATCCTTTAAGTAGGCTTTGTTTGGTACATTTCTGCTCTGATGTATAATAGAAGTGTTATATTGGTGAAATGATGAATTAAAAGAAATTAAAGGTTTTTAAAAATTCTGTCTCAAATGCTTAAGTAACATTTTTCTAAGGAGTTTAATTAAATTGGAAGCCGCTCGTAAGATATTTATTCTTGGATATTAAAACTTATTAAAAGCATGAATGCTGCTGTTTGATTTGGTGGATATTAAGATTACACAAATTCACTACATTGAAGTTATGGTAGAAACTTGATTTCTCAACATGCTCAAGAGACTGCTTTTTTGATTGAGCCAGAGAAATATTATAGTCAAAACCATTAAGTGGATTTTGTTTACAAATAGGTAAATTATACATTTGTATATTTAAAGTGCTGTGATAGGATGTCTTTAAAAGATTTGGCCCATTTTTCACTGATTCACCTTGTCTTGTATGAACCTCTTAAAGTAAAAGTTCTTCATGTGTAATACTTGATGAAAAGATTTTTGTTTCTTTGTTTTAATGGGTTAGAAAAATGTGTTTACAATCTTGGTCTCATGATCACCAATGAAATAGTAACTTTCAGGTTTACATCAGTATGAGCTGACTTTAACTCAGTTAAAGGGATAGGGAAGAAGCAGGTCCCCATTAGAGTATATACTACGGCTTGCCTGCTGGATCAGAGTAATTGGGTTTTATAAAAATATCCTCTCCCTTAAGCAGTATTAAGGTTTATCTTCAATATGCAAGTGGTACATTGAACTGGAAATTTTCTTAAAAACTGCTTCATGTATTAGGAAGCAAGTTTCATGTTGTAGCAAATTATGATAAATTTATATTTTCCCGTCTTTTCAAGAAACAGAGTCATCCTTGTGCACTGATGTTTCTTAAAATAACTCAAATTCTCTTCTTAATGTGAATTGTAAATGTTGATATTTGTAGGTCCTTTCTTAAGAGTAGTGAAGAATCTTCCAGAGGGAAAAGTTTGTGCTTCTAGGGACAGTAATCTTCCTTGTGCCTCACTTCATCCCTAAGTGGGTGTGACTTGTTATTGCCACATGCTTTGTTAGTATATTTCACAAATTTACTTTTTAAATTTTACTTTAAAAATTATTTTAGATAGTGTGTAATATGTGCAATCCAGAATAATTTTATAATAGGCAGGTCATAAAAACATAACTTTAGTTAAGATTCACAATATTTGTTCTCTGGATAATGAGGGAATGAATGAGCCTTTTGGAGATATTGATATTAAGCAATTATTTTTTGCTGTACTGAATGTGTTTGATTTTTTTTTCTTTTGGCAGTAGAGCAGTACCTGCTATCTCATCTTGTATTACTTTTTGATGTAAAGCAACTAATATTTACACTATGCCATATTTTTTTTATTGTAGTTGTAAATTATGAAAGATCCTTGAATTTTCTACAGATCTACAACTACTAAAGTAACAGACAAGGGCAATCTTGGTATTTAAATCTGAGCATGGCAATTCTACCACAAAAAGTACTCTATTTTTCTAATTTCTAGGATTTTTAAAATAACATTTCTGTACGTGACATACTAATATTCACTCAAGCTGTACCATTTTAGTTTGCATATATTTCATTGTTTTAATTTAATGTAATGTATTGAGTCTAACAGACTGTTTTACAATAATTAGAATTAAAGATTTATTTCTTCTAATTAAAGATGCATAACAGCTATTATCTAGGGGACCATCAAATGTGATTTCAAGATTTTGTTAACTATTTCAAATAAAATCCTTCTATAGAAATTTTAATTTTGTAAAGTAGTGTATAATATTGTAACATTAAATTCTTGTTCTCAAATTCACATATGTATTGATCTTCAATGTGCTGTGTTAAATCTTGCATCTCTTAAATATTAGAGACAAGATTTGTCTTCCTTTTTACAGTTTGTAATTTTCACTGTTTTATTCCTGTAAAAAAAAAAAAAAGTCATTTGTAACCCATGCAAATAATCGTTTGAAATGTGCTAACTTATCAATTTGGCTATTCAATAAAGTTATTGAAAAAGCTTATATATAGTGACTCGTCATTTAAAGGGATATGGATAACTTGCCAGTTACTGAATTGTGTTATGTTGTACACCCAAGTCATTGGAAGGCTATGGCGGAAAGTGGTTTGAATCTAATCTGGTGTTACAGTGGTCATAAGCTAGGGGAACCTGGGTGTCTCAGTTGGTTAAGTGACCAATCTCAGCTCAGGTCGTGAGACCCTGGAGCCTGTTTCAAATTCTGTGTCCCACTCTATTTCTGCCCCTACCCTGCTTGCTCTGTCTCTGTCTCTCTCAAAAATAAATAAAAACTAAAAAAGAAATTATAGAGTGGTCATAAACGTAATTCTTGGTGCTCACTCTTCATAGATTTAAAGTTGGTGTTGTTGTTTTTTTAATTCTTGACAGGTGTCAAGTACTACTCCATTGACTTCTGGATCCTTTGGTTATCAGTAAGATGCCTACTGTCAATCTAATTGTTACTTTGAAGATAATGTTAGCTTTCATGATTTTTCTTTTATCCTTAATATTCCTCAGTTTGGTGACTCTGAGTGTATTGTTTATCTTGCTAATTTTTCAGAGCACATTTTAATTTGAAAATCTTTGTATATCTTGATTTATGGAAAATTCTCTATTTCTTTAATTGAGGTATGATTGACATAAAGCTATTTTCTTTTAAAATATGCTTGTCATTTTCTCTATTCTTTTTTACTTCAGAATTCATACGAGATGTATCTTTTCACTAATTCCTCTTTTGACTATGTACAGGTTTGACTTTTCATCTCATCTCATGAATATTATATCTGCATACCTGTATTTTTCATTTCTAAGATTAATTTTTTTAATACCCGTCTGGTTTTGGTTGGTTTCTCCCTGTTTTTGCTCAGTAATGTATTCAGACTGTTCTATAAAATTCTTTTTGGGGAAATTCGCAATTTTTTAAGTTTTAATTCCAGTTATTTGACATACAGTATAATATTAGTTTCAGGTGCACCATACAGTGATTCAACAATTACATACATCACCCAGTGCTCATCACAAGTGCCCTCCTTTTCCTCCTCTTCCTCTTCCTCTTCTCCTCCTCCTCCTCTTTATCCTCCTCTTTCTCCTTTTTTTTAAAAAAAGTATTTTTTTATTAGTGTTTTTTTAAGTAATCTCTACCCCCAGTGTGGAGCTTCATCTCAAGACCCCAAGATCGAGAGTCGCATGTTCTTCCGACTGAGCCAGCCAGGTGCCCCTCAACAAGTGCACTCCTTGTCCCCATCACCTATTTCACCTATACCCTCACCCCCCACAAATTCCAATTTTTTATTTGGTTGGCAGAATTTATTTTTTTTTCATTAATTCATGTATTTTGAGAGAGAGGGAGAGAGAGCAGAGGACGAGCAAAAAGAGAGGGAGATAATCCGAAAAAGGTTCTGCACTATCAGCGCAGAGCCCAACATGGGGCTCAGATCTTCAAACTGTGAGATCGTGATCTGAGCCAAGATCGAGTTGGACATGTAACTGACTGAGCCACCCAGGTGCCCCTGGCTGGCAGAATTTAAATGTAATATTTATTCATGTTTGTTAGAATTTGAGTTTGTAGGTTACTGGAATGGGAGAATTTTTGTTTTTGTTTTAGCTTATCTCTGTCCAAGTTCTCCATCCCTTCCTGCCCATCTAAGGGGTTTTTTAGTTGAATTTTCTGGCCCCTTCCCCAAGACTAGGGGTCATGGTAGTGTCCTGCAATGATTTGGGGCTATTGCCCACCAGCAGTGGGAAGACTAGTTGTCCTCTCTTCTGCTGAACTTAAAAGCTCAAGTTCAAGGCTATGTGGGTCAATAGCAAATGATACTTTGAATAATTTTTGGAGGGAAAGCTTACCTCAAGCAGTGAGTCCTATTTGTCCCTATGTGTTTGTTATGTGGAGCACTTCCAGTGCTTTTTAGCCCATAGAATGTGCTACCGTTGCTGTTCATGGACCTGCTACCCAACAGGCCCAATGTTAGCTCTGCAATGCTGCGTTTTGGTCTCTTGTTTTTGAGTCTAGTTATTTGTTTTTCTCCCTTGACATTTTTAGCTGTTATTTCTGTGTGGAGTAGAGAGGAGTCCAAGGATCAACTTACTGCCTAAATTTATCCCCCGGAAACTGAATTCCAGTTTTATCACTTATGACTCAATCTTTTCAGCTGTGTATCTACATTTTATCAATCAAGTATTATTAGTAGCCTGCCTAAACAATGCTTCTAGCATCAAATAAAAATTATACATAAGACTCATTGAAAATGCCATGTTTTGGGGCACGTGGGTGGCTCAGTCGGTTAAGCATCTGACTTCAGCTCAGGTCATGAACTCTCGGTTCTTGAGTTCGAGCCCCACACCGGGCTCTGTGCTGACAGCTCAGAGCCTGGAGCCTGCTTCAGATTCTGTGTCTCCCTCTCTGTTCCTCCCCCGGTCACACACACACAGACACACACACACTCTCTCTCTCTCAAAAATAAATAAAGATTAAAAAAAATTTTTTTAAATGCCTTCTTTTGACACTCCCTCTAAAAGAAAAATTTCTGCAACTATTCACGTAAGTGTAATCTAGTGCTGTCAGTGCTAGATTTGTGGCAAAGTGGTAAGTTTTTTAAAGTTAATTTATGTATTGTGGGAGGAGGGGCAGAGAGAGGGAGAGACAGAGTCCCAAGCAGGCTCTTTGCTGTCAGCACAGAGCCCGACATGGGGTTGCAGTCTACAAACACTGAAAAAAATCAAGGCAGACGCTTAACCCAGTCACCCAAAGCGCCCAAAATGGCAAAGTTTTAAAGAATGGATTTGCCCTTGTAAAGTCCATAGTGAGGGAGATAGAAATTAATATAAGAATCTTAAGTATGTGAGGCACCTGGGTGGCTCAGTCAGTTAAGTGTCCCACTCTTTTTTTTTTTTTTTAACATTTTTTAAATTCATTTCTGAGAGAGAGGGCATGAAATAGGAGGGGCAGAGAGAGGAAGAAGGATCCAAAGGGGCTCTGCCCTGACAGCAGAGAGCCCAATGTGGGGCTTGAACTCATGAGGCATGAGATCATGACCTGAGCTGAAGTCAGAAGCTTAACTGGCTGAGCCACCCAGGCACTGAGCCATCTAGGTACCCTGTTTCTGACTTTTGATTTCAGCTCAGGTCATGATCTCTGCATTCCTGAGTTCAACCTCCATGTCAGGCTCTGCACTGACAGCAAGGAGCCTGCTTGGCATTCTGTCTCCCTTGCTCTCTGCCCTTCCCCCACTCTCTCTCTGTCTCAAGAATAAATAAATTTAAAAAAATCTTAAGTACACACATCATTTGTCAAAGAATCACTTATACCACTGACAAGTACTAGGAAGTTTAATAAATAAACTGCAGAAACCCATAGATAAATGGTTCCTCAGGAATGAGAAAGTATGTGACATAAAATCTTCACATTTCTAATTCTTTTTTTTTTTTTTTAATTTTTTTTTTCAACGTTTATTTGTTTTTGGGACAGAGAGAGACAGAGCATGAACGGGGGAGGGGCAGAGAGAGAGGGAGACACAGAATCAGAAACAGGCTCCAGGCTCTGAGCCATCAGCCCAGAGCCCGACGCGGGGCTCAAACTCACGGACCGCGAGATCGTGACCTGGCTGAAGTCGGACGCCCAACCGACTGCGCCACCCAGGCGCCCCTTCACATTTCTAATTCTTATCTAACTAAAGGGGCCATCATGCATCTAAGGAGACAAATTTTTTATTTGGCTTTCTATAGGCCCTTCTTAAGTGAAAAAAATATTGTCTATCCTAGAATTGTATTTGGTTTCAATTTATCAGAACTATACTTCATTAAGTTCTGCACATTTATTATACTTAACAATTACTTCAGTTTTAGAATTTTTTAAAGACACTATTGGGGACTCAGATATAGGTCTGTACACAAAGGCAGGGGAACCGTTTCTAATGCTTTATAATTATTAACCAGGGCATGTCCTTGGGACTTAGCTTTCATTCCATCAAGGGAGAACATCCGCATTTATTTATATTTTTATTTTTTAATGTTTATTTATTTTTGAGAGAGTGTGAGTGGGGGAGGGGCAAAGAGAGGGGGTGAGCAAGGTTCTACGCTGACAGCACTGAGCCCAATGTGAGGCTTGAACTCTTGAACCGCAAGATCATGACCTGAGCTGAAGTCAGATGCTCAACTAAGCCACCCAGGCACCCCTATTTCTAAACAAACAAACAAACAAACAAATAAATGTTTATTTATTTTGAGAGAGAAAGAGAGTATGGATGCCAGCAGGGGAGGGGCAGAGAGGGACAGAGAGAATCCCAAGCAGGCTTTGCGAAGTGAGCACAGAGCCCAAGGAGGGGGTTCAATCTCCAGAACCATGAGATCACAACTTGAGCTGAAAGCAAGAGTCCTAGGGCACCTGGGTGGCTCAGTTGGTTAAGCCTAGAACTTTGGCTCGGGTCATGATTTTGTGCTTCTTGAGTTTGAGCCCTGTGTTGGGCTCTCTGCTGACAGTTCAAGAGCCTGGAATCTGCTTCAGTTTCCAGTTTCTGTCTCCTTCTTTCTCTTATCTTCCCGGCTTGAGTGCTTGCGCCTTCTCTCAAAAAACAAACAAGCAAACAAAAACCAAAAGAGTCCCATGCTTAACCCACTCAGCTGCCCAAACACCCCCAAAATCCGTGTTTATACCTCAGCTCCTCATGTTATTGAATCCAAAAGATAAATTGTTAGATTTTTTTTTTACACTTTTTTTCTTAAACTTCTTATCTGTTTGGAACAGAGTCAGGTGACTAATGGTTAAATATAGTATTTCATTACTTTCTGTTTAGGGAGGATTTCACCTGCTTCCTAATTTTGACTATGAGTTTGACTCATTCTGGTTTCATTGCAGGGGACCCACTAGATAGCCTCACCCTCTGGAGCCTCAGGTGTGAATCGGCCACAAGGCCCCCTCAGCAAGCGTTGACGGATGATTCGATTCCTTCGTTCTTTTACTCATTCACTTTATCTTTATGATTAACAGCTGCATACCAAATGCAGGGCTGCGTTATGACTTTTGTATGCCCTACACACTTTTCTTTCATGGGCTCCTTCCTCCATACAGGCATTATTAAATCGTATTTTAGGACTGTGTTAGCAAAGGATGACTATAATCCAGGTCAGATTATTATATATTAATTATTATGCTTTTCTTCTGACTTTAAAATAAATTAAAATTAAAACATTTTCTCAGGCTCCTAATACTATTGTGGACCTCAACACTGCTTTAAGGTAAGTGGGCCCCGCTGAGCGCTCACATTGTTCCAGGAGTTGCAGTTGCGAACAATATACAATGCTGGAGCCTACATTCTAGCTGGTGAGAAACAGACATAAACAAAGTAAGTACATTTATCTTGCGAATCGGTTACAAGTGTTAAGAAAAAACAATAAACAGAACGTTATGGAGTGTTGAGAAGGGTGGCAATTTAAACAGAATGGACAGGACAAGCATCACTAGGCAAGCCTTGAAGGAAGATGTGAACAAAGCCTGGAACACGACAGGTATATACTTGGGGAAAAAATACCATTAAGGAGAAAGTCTCAGCCACAAAAACAATTCCTAAAAGCAACTCTCCCCAAAGCGTCGCTCCTCGAGTTACGTATTTCCGTAATCTATAAGCGAGGTCGCAGAAGGTCATTGGAAACAAGTGCCTGCCGCAGCAACCTCCATTTTGCTTTTGGGCAGAAGCCTAAGCTACGTCTGGGCCTCATCTGTATTCCTTTACCTCTCGTTAGTTTGCGGGTTCGCTTTTCTTCAGGTCCTCGTGAAGAGCAGAGAACCTTGTCGACGGAGGAGAGGAACATTGATAGTTAAAACAGGCAGGAGGAACTAGGGCGGCCCACTCTGCCCTCATTCAAAATGGCGGCGCGAGCCTCGCGCTTTGTCCGGTCGGGTGGCGCGCATGCTTAGCCAGCCTCTCCGGCTTGGCGTTCTGGAGGGGCGGGCCTACGGCGGGGGAGGTGGGGTGGGGGGGCTCGCGCCCTGCGGCCTGGCCTGAAGTCATATGCGCTGCTTCTGCTACCTGCAGCACCACCTTCATCCTTCCTTACCTATGGAGGGGGAGATGGAGCCTGTGACCGTAGCGACAGATAGCGGGGACCGGCCGGGGGCTCCAGCGGGCTCAGGCCTGTCGGCTTCCCAGCGTCGGGCCGAGCTGCGGCGGAGGAAGCTGCTTATGAACTCGGAACAGCGCATCAACCGGATCATGGGCTTTCACAGGCCCGGGAGTGGCGCAGGTGAGAACCTCCCATCTCCCTTCAGCTCCCGCCCACCTCTTTGAGTCTTGAGGATCGTTCTTGCTTTCCCTCCAACGCCCCGCTGATCTTCTTGACAAAGCTCTGCTCTCTGACCTCCCCTCTGTCCCTGCTTTTTAGGTGATGTCTCAAGTTCTCACTTCTTAATCTCTGGACGTTTCTAGTACCTGTCTTCAGTTTTCCGTAGGTTTCGCTCTCAGATTTTCCCTGTTCCCGCCCCAGGTTGTGAAACCTTGGCTCCTGAGCCCTATGGCATGGTGCCCTCTGCCCAGTTATGCTAGACAGCCCCTTGTTCCCCTTCTTTCCCCACGCCCTCCCCTCTTTTGAAGGGCGCACATTTTCCGCCCCGGTTACATTGCTCTCTTGTGCCCTTCAGGAAGAATACTTGGCTTTCTTTCCGTTGCAGATGCTTTCCCTTCTAGTGCCTTCCTTAGTATCTATCTTCCTTCTCTTGCTTTTCGCTGTTACTCTGTCGGCACAGGGGAGTTTGTGCTTACTGAACTGCCCCCCTAGTCCTTCCTACGTGGATCTAGGACCCTTACGGTCATATCGTAGTGTCTGTGTTCAGTGCCCTCAACACTGTCATCTGCAGGCTTTCTACAACAGGAGAATAAATTTGGAGCGACCATTCTTTGTACCCTAACAAGTGGGACGTGCCCACCAGAGGTCTTCTCTCTTAGTGTGCTGAGATTGATGTCAGGAACTGCATTTAACCCTAAAGAGAGTTCCTCATTTCTCCCCCAATGCATGTACAATGAGTTCCTAAAAAATTTTTTTCATGTGATTATTTATGGAACACTTAATATGAGCTAGTGTTCTCTAAGTTTCCATTCAGTGCCTGTAGTAATTGACGCTTCGTCACTGTTCGCAAGCTACTTAATCGCAAGCTACTTAAATCTGTGATTTCTGCGGGGCTTTAGATAGACAGCTCTGAACTTTTAGATAGTTCACAGGTTTGCAGCCGGAACTACTAGGAAAGGTAAGAAGCGCTTTTTCAAATTCATCTAGAACAGCAGATAGAAAACACATTTCTCCCTTTAATAATTAAAAGCAGGGTATTTATTCTTTCCCAAGACATGTATTTGTTATCCTTCTCGAGGTACATTCTGTATTTTGTTCTTTTGCTTTGAACATTCTGTCACTAAAGGCTTTATTTTGTATTTAAACCCGAAAAGCATCCTAAAACTGCTTAAGTACCTACTAATGGCTCCAGCACTACAGTGGGAGGATTATGTAAACAGTAGCTGTAGGATATGCCACACCCTATGCTGACAGGACTCTGGATTCAGAATTGTAATATTAAAATACAGGTTTTAAAGAGCTTTAATCATTTTATATTTTTAACCAGATAGGCTAGAGCAGGCAGTGCAGTCATACTTCTGGGATACATTATCCATGAAAACCTGGTCTTTTTGGCTTGCTCCATCCATGACCATCTTTCCCAATTTGTCTGCTAGTCTTCTACTCCCCAAATTTGGATTATGTCCTTTGCAGGAAAACTCTTCTGGAGTGATGTATTTTGAGCGTGTAGAGGAAGGAACTAGTTTATTTTTTCATGCGGAACCAGTATTTAGATTCAGAGACTGCAGAGTTCTACCAGTAGCAGCATATTTTTTAATCTTAACGTGAAAGGTGTTTGCCAGTATACACTACATAAGGCTTCTAAATTTCTCTTCTCAGAAGAAGAAGGTCAAACAAAATCAAAGCAGGACAGTGACAAACTGAACTCTCTCACCATCCCTTCAGTTTCAAAGCGAGTAGTGCTGGGCGATTCGGTTGGTACAGGAACTACTGACCAGCAAAGTGATGTGGCCGAGGTAAAGGGGACTCAGCTGGGAGACAGATTGGACTCTTTCATTAAACCACCTGAGTGCAGTAATGATGTAAACCTTGAGCTCCGGCAGCGGAACAGAGGGGACCTGACAGCAGACACTGTCCAGAGGGGTTCTCGCCATGGCCTCGAACAGTACCTCTCCAGATTTGAAGAAGCAATGAAGCTGCGGAAACAGCTGATTAGTGAGAAACCCAATCAAGAAGATGGAAATACAGCAGAAGAATTTGACTCTTTTCGAATATTTAGATTGGTGGGATGTGCTCTTCTTGCCTTTGGAGTCAGAGCTTTTGTTTGCAAGTACTTGGTAAGAAACATAATGGAAAATGCAAATTGGTTATGTGATGAGGACTATTAATCCGTGGGACTGATTGCCACTATTACTGTTTACCAGATTCATGTGGCTGTTTGGGGATATAGTATAAACTGCTGTTCACCTAGATATAGATGAAATGTCCTGGTTAAATACAGAGCCCAGTAATAATTGCTTAACTCTTTCTGTATTCTAGGCAGCATTCTAAGTGTTTTACATGTATTAATTCATTTAACCTCATCCTCCTGAACTAGGTATCATTGGACTCTGTGTTTTATAGATGAAGGAATGAAGCCTCAGGGGTTAAGTCATTTGCCCAAGGTCACATCGCTAAGTGACAGCTGGGCAGTTGCTTTCCAAAGCCAAAGGGTAAAGTATCTACATGTACTATAGATTAATTACCACTTTTCAAATAATTTGAAACCTTAAAATGCAGTTGTTGTGGTCCTGAACAGGAGCTTTAATTTAATATAATCCTGAACCACATAATTTTCCTGTCGTTCAGAAAGCACCTCAGCATTTTATAATGTGGTGGTATCATCATAATGGCAGTTCGTCTTTATTGTACCAGAACGTGCCGGGAGAATTGAAGAAAGCCATAGCTCATAGTTTAGTGTCTTGTTCTTCGAAGTATTTCCATTCACTAGACATTTAAAGAATATCTACCAGGTACCAGGTACATAAACAAATTTTTCAGATTATTAAAGTTTAGGTTACTCGGCAAAAACCTTTCTTAAAATCAGTTTTATGCATTTTTTCTTAAGTGAGAATCTGTTGTACAGACTTTTTTCTGATGTTAAATTGTCCTGGCTTTCAGCATTTAGTGAGATGTGTAGCTGCTTTCTCTTATTGAGAGGGCTCTGTGTTTTTATGATTTGAAAGTTAGGTCCTATTTTTATGCCTCATTTTTGTGTGAGGTTTTTTTGGTTTTCTGGGGTTTTTTTGCTATGAGATTTTCAGCTGCTATTTCTAAGTACTTCCATCTGGTGATGTTTGTTTGCTCGTTCACTCCATAATATTTTTACGTTTAGGAATAAATGTAAATTAATTATTGTTTTGATCTTTCTGATTATATTGTGTGAGAAGCAAGAAAACCATGCCATTTTATCTATAACAAGAATAGCTTGTCATTTGGATGCCAGAGATAGAGTTAATAAGTCAACTTCTTGCCCCAGAGTCTGGGAATGCATGTTATCTTTTGAGTACTGGGCCTTTATGTGTGCTTCGAAATTGTCAGTTAGTTACTTCTCGGTGAGAGAGATGTTACTGCATAATGTGTTACACATCTATCACCATTGAATACTCTAAATCATTTAAAGAGTAAATTTTTGTGAGAGAAGACATTTTGGGGGACATCAAAATAATGTGACTTGAGAAGCATGTTTTTTAATAAGGACTTAATTATAAGCTTAATTATAAACTTATTTGTAAACGTAATTATAAGTTTTATAATAAGGAAATCTAGTCCCTTTAGTTTTTTCACCCTTCTGCAAAAACAAGACTACTTTCAGCCACTAAAATTAAGTTGTTGGGGTTTTTTTTTTTTTTTTTTTACCATGTTTTTGCTTGGAATTTTACAGCTGCTGTTAGTTTAGTTTGATTTGTTGTGATTTGAATGATAATGTTGGAAATACATAACTTTATCTTCTGTCTTCACAGTCCATATTTGCTCCGTTTCTTACTTTACAACTTGCATACATGGGACTATACAAATACTTTCCTAAGGTAAATTAAAATTTTTTCTAAATTGGGGTGATGTGTTTAGACCGATTAATGATTAGATAATTCTAAGAGCTTAAAAAAAATTAGTCATACTCATGGTCTGAATCAGTGTTACTAAGAATGTCATTGTCCCACCAATGCTGGTCTTAAAACTTTCATTTCTATTTATAATGAGTTAAGTTCAGGAGGGAGTGATTAGAAACTTGTTAGCAATTTGAAATTGCCATAACATTTTTATCATATTTTACAAATATGTCGATCTACCATAGACTGGTGGAAAAACTTAACTACAGAATTTGAATAGTACTTGTCTGAGAAAGTATCGAGTTTAATTACTTAGTGAATGTAGTGATGCATTGTCTGTAATAAAGGAAATTAATTTTAAGAGGGGGCCATTTATCTTACTGTGCTCCTTTCTAGATGCTTAACAGCAGTGCTGTTTATCTTAATGTCAAGGGCTTGGTATTTTCAAGAAATATTTGGCCAAAACTGCATTACAGAATCATGTAGAGTGTTCGTGTTTACCTAGTTGGCTTACTTACAAATGTATACACAGTTTTATGAGACTTGAGTGGTGGAGAAAATAACCTCACTTATGTGATTGAGTTTTGTATGAGTTTTTTACTGAAAAACAGGTACTTAGTCATTTGCTTAGTTATTTGTTATTATTATTTGCATTTATTTTTTGAGAGAGAGAGAGAGAGACAGAACATGAGTGGGGGAGGGGAGGAGAGAGAGACACACACAGAATCCAAAGCAGACTCCAGGCTCTGAGCTGTCAGTACAGAGCCTGACTTGGGGCTGGAACTCAACAAAACGCGAGATCATGCCCTGAGCGGAAGTTGGTAGCTTAACCATCTGAGCCACCTAGGCACCCCCTCATGTGTATTTTGAATGGGGTTTGAAACATTTATATTTATGAAGAGTCAAATAGGCCATATATATAAAGTAAGAGAGAGAAGAAAGAAATGTAATTTTATTTTATTTTAAAATTTATTTAGTTTTTTTGATTATATAGATGTATATTTATGACCTCTCCCCCCCAAGAAAAGTAATTTTAATTAAAGTGTCTGTTTAGAAATTAATTCTTTAAACACTGATTATAGTTTTACAATAGCAAAGTTTGGAAACAACGAAAATGTCTACTAATAAATGACCTATTAGGGGCGCCTGGCTGGCTCTGTCAATAGAGTATATGACTCTTAATCTCTGGGCCGAGAGTTTGACCCTCATGTTGGGTGTGGCGTCTACTTAAAATAAAAATGTTCTTTTAAAAAAAAATTTTTTTTTTAATGTTTATTTCTGAGACAGAGACAGGACATGAGTGGGGGAGGGGCAGAGAGAGAGGGAGGCACAGAATCCCAAGCAGGCTCCAGGCTCTGAGTTGTCAGCACAGAGCCCGACGTGGGGCTTGAACTCACAAACTGTGAGATCATGACCTGAGCTGAAGTCGGTCGCTCAACCGACTGAGCCACCAAAGCACCCCAAAAATGTTTTAAATATTAAAAAAAATTAAAATGACTCACTAAATTATGGCATATCCATTCAGAATGATGAAGCTCTGATGTATAGATAATAGTAAGCTCGCCAAGAAATACTAAGAGAAGAAAACAAAATGCAGCATAGGATCTATAGTATATTGCTTTTTTTATAAAAAGGAGAATAATATATATTTGATTTTGCTTGTGTATGTGTGAAGAAACTGGAAGTTTTGTGATTTTTTTTTTTAAGATTTTAGTTTTAAGTAATCTCTATACCCAACATAGGGCTCAAATCTACAACCCTGATAACAAGATTCGCACAATCTGAGCCAGCCAGGAATCCCATAAACTCTGGAAAAATGTTACATGAAACGATTAACAGCAGTTATTTGTGATAGGAATGTGTGGGGGTTACTAGGTAAATGGGGGAGAGAAAAGGAAGGGAGATTACTGTATACTTTGTACTTTTCTCTCAACAAAACATTTTTTTATGGATGTGTCTTTTTTTTTTTTTAAGTGTATTTATTTTGAGAGAGAGAGAGAAAGAGAATCCCAAGCAGCTCCAAGCTGTCAGTGCAGAGCCCGACTCCAGGCTCAATCTCATAAACCATGAGATCCTGAAATCAAGAGTTGGACACTTAACCAACTGAGCCACCCAGGTGCCCCTGTAACTTTTCTTTTTAAGATAAAAAACAATTTTTTTAAGTAATCTCCACACCTACATGGGGCTTGAACTTAACCACCCTGAGATCTAGAGTCACATGCATTAGCAGCTGAGCCAGCCAGGTACCCCTTTGTTTCATTTTATTTTCTTTCCCTCTCTTCCTTCCTTCCTTCCTTCCTTCTTTCTTTCCTTCCTTCCTTCCTTCTTTCTTTCCTTCCTTCCTTCCTTCCTTCCTTCCTTCCTCCTTCCTTCCTTTCCTTTTCCTTCCTTCCTTTCCTTTTCCTTCCTTCCTTCCTTCCTTCCTTCCTTCCTTCCTTCCTTCCTTCCTTCCTTCCTTCCTTCTTTTTTTTACATGTTTATCACTTGTTTTTGAGAGAGAGAATGCATGTGAACAGAAGTGAGTGGGGGAAGGGCAGAGAGAGAGGGTGACAGAAAATCCCAAGCAAGCTCCATGCTGTCAGCGCAGAGCCTGTCACAGGGCCAAAGCCAGGAACCATGAGGTCATGATGTGAGCTAAAACCAAGAGCTTAACCAACTGAGCCACCCAGGCACTTTTTTTTTTTTTAGAGATTTTAAGTAACCTCTACACCCAGCATGGGGCTTGAATTTACAACCCCGAGATCCAGAATAACATGCTCTACCGACTGAGCCAGCCAGGTGCCCCTTGTAGGAACACTTAAGAAAAAATTCTTTTTTTAATGTTCATTTTTGAGAGAGACAGAGACAGAATGTGAGTGGTTTGGGGCAGAGAGAGAGGGAGACACAGAATCTGAAGCAGGTTCCGGGCTCTGAGCTGTCAGCACAGAGCCCAACGCCGGGCTTGAACTCACAAGCTGTGAGATCATGACCTGAGCCAAAGTCAGATGCTCAACTGACTGAGCCATCCAGGCGCCCCTGGAACAGTTTTTAAACAGACAGAAATGTTTAAAGAATTGTACAGTGAGCGCCCATTTCTACTTATTACCTAAATTCTACAAGTAACATTTTGTTATATTATCATGATTTATGCAATTTATCCATTTTCAGTACATCTTTTTTTTTCCTTGATGAGTTTCAAAGTATGTTGTAGATGTTGACATCAGTATGCTTTACCCCTACATGTTCTGGTCAGGTGTCATTAACTACAATTCAGTGGTTGTTTATGGTTATTCTTGTTTTCATTAAGGTAAAATTTTCACACAGTAAAATGCTCAAATCTTTAGTGAGTTTTGTCAGCCTGTGAGTCCCAAATCCTTTAAAGGTTTAGAACATGTCTTAGGAATTTCCACTGTGTCCCTTTTCAGTCAGCTTTCAGCCCCTTACACCCTGAGGGTCTGATTGTTTTTTTCCCACCATAGATTAGTTTTTGCCTATTTTAGTACTTCTTTCTTTCCTTTTTTTTTTTCAAGATTTCATTTATTAAAAAAATTTTTTGTCGTTTATTTATTTTGAGAGAGAGAGTGCGCACAAGTGGGGAAGGGGCAGAGAGAAGAGAGACACAGAATCCCAAGCAGGCTCTGCCTCATCAGTGCAGAGCCTGATGTGAGGCTCCAGCTTATGAAGTAGGAGATCATGACCTGCACTGAGATCAAGAGTCGGATGCTTAACCGACTGAGCCACCCAGGTGCCCCTAAGTATTTTTAAGTAATCTCTATACCCAGCGTGGGGCTCAAACTCAAAACCCCGAGATCAAGAGCCAGCCCTCTGCTCCTATTTTAGTATTTCATATATGTGGAATCATTCTTGTACATACTTTTTTGTGCAAGGCTTCTTTTATCCTGCATAATTTTGAGTTTCATCCATGTTTTTGAGTGTATCAGGCCATCCACACCCCCTTTTTTTTTCTTAGTAATATTCCATTGTATGACTGTATGCATTTGTTGATCTCATCTCCTCTTGATGGTCATCTTGCTTGTTTCCAATTTTTGGTTATTATGTCTAAAGCAGCTGACAATTTCTATGAATCCTTTTGTAGACATAGGCTCTATTTTCTTTTGGGTAACCTTTGCTTTTTATATTTAAAAAGTTTTTTAATCATGTGACTGGGTTTGTTGATAACCAAATTGATAAATAAAATTTCAGCCTTGGGTCGCCTGGGTAGCTCAGTCGGTTAAGCATCCGACTTCGGCTCATGTCATGATATCATGGTTTGTGAGTTGGAGCCCTGCATCGGGCTTTGTGCTGACAGTGCAGAGCCTGGAGTCTGCTTCAAATTCTATGTCTCCCTCTCTCTCTCTCTCTCTCTCTCTCAAAAATTAAGATTAAAAAAAAAAGATAATAGTACTCTTTAAAAAAAAAAATTCAGCCTTGAACCTGTCTAAAAATTAGATGAGAAAATTTTATCAGGGGATACATGTTCCATGATATCCTACTGCATGCGTAACAAGTGTGAATTCCTTTGCATGGCAGATAGGGCTCTACAGAATGTTGTGATGATTCTGTCACGAATAACTCTGTCCTTTAGTATGGCTGTCACTCTTCAGGCTTTTGTTGTCATGAGACTTACCTTACAATGAGATTTCTCCTCTCATTTTTGTTTTTTTTGTTTTTTTTTGTTTTTGAAGTGTTTATTTATTTTTGAGAGACAGAGAGAGACAGAGCGCAAGCAAGGGAGGGGCAGAGAGAGAGGGAGACACAGAATCCGAAACAGGCTCCAGGCTCTGAGCTGACAGCACAGAGCCTGACGCGGGGCTCGAACTCACGAGCCATGAGATCATGACCTGAGCTGAAGTCAGATGCTTAACCGACTGAGCCACCCAGGCGCCCCTCCTCTCATTTTTATCCAGCTAAATCTTGCTCATTCTTGAAGGCCTGTTGTCAATTTCCAATTCTACTTCCTTTTGAAATAAGATCTTCACTGTGCTTTCTTTATGCATATAACCGTGGACTAATTTCTATCTTCTTTGAGCCACTATGCTATACATTATCCATGCCATTCATTTAGCAGTTATTTATGTCCTGTGTAGTAATGTTTTTCCTGTTTTTGTCTTGCGCGGTTGTATATATCTTAAATTGTTATTTTTGCCTTGCCTCTCAGGCTTTTTTTTTCACTTTTGATAGCATGAATGGTGTCTTTCCCATTATTGCCTAGCGATTTGCTGCTTTACACATTATATGCTTAGTAAATGTTGGTTGATATATTACTGATTGATGTATTGAAACTTCAGTAATAGTTTTAAATCATTTCAGCAAAAATAGCAGCAGTGATCATGTATGTATAGAGCTTAAGTAGTCTTCTGAAAGCTGTAAGATTTATTGAAGTGTTTCTGTGTACAGGGTGAAAAGAAGATAAAGACAACAGTACTAACAGCTGCACTTCTGTTATCTGGAATTCCTGCTGAAGTGATAAATCGATCGATGGATACCTATAGTAAAATGGGAGAAGTTTTCACAGATCTCTGTGTCTACTTTTTCACTTTTATCTTTTGTCATGAACTCCTCAATTACTGGGGCTCTGAAGTACCATGAAGCTTGGAGAACACAGAAGGAGAAGCTTATAAAAAAGCAACTTCTCATCTATATTGCAGTGTCTCTAAAAGAGGCAAATCAGTTTACACCTTTATGTCATTCTTTTACTTTATAGGGTTGTAAAATCATTTGATTAGGAATGGAATGGCAGGTTCCCTGATTTAAAAGTGTTGAGTTTGTATTAATACTGATGTGAAGAATATACTACCATGGTCACTAATTGACTTTTCTTGTTTGATTAGAATCCCTAGTCTGTACCTTTCCCTAACTTCTAAGATTTGTAATTCCTCTTTTGGGAGCTGAGCTACTGCTTTTAGGAGAGCAGATGCACACGGTCTCAGCCAGCCCCAAAGGCTGCGACTTGTATTTGTGTTGTTCTGTCCTGAGAAATGGAGCTGTCTTAAAAAATAAAATGAAAGAAACTGAATTGTCTAATGTTAAGTCTGCACGTTTTAACTTATAAGAGCTGAATAAGGTAGCCAATTTTATCTTGTTGAGTATCTTAATTTTTACTTCAGCCTAAATATGGAGTAATAGATGAAGTGATTAACATTCATACATGTGAACTTAGAAGGTATTTATGAGGATATTTATTTTAATTTTTATTTATGAAAATTTTTTTATTACCAAACTCAGAATTGGAAATTTTCACTTTTGAGTTTTCATTTTCTACAACTAAGGCTTTAAAGCAAACTAGAACAGCATGATTAGTATATATAAAAATGAAATTTGAAAATTGACTGCGGTATGCAACCCACTATCATAGATACCCTTTTAACTAACTTGGTAACTGTCATATTTGGAAGGTTATAAAACATTAGATGTTAATTTTGCTTGTTATCACATTTCCTTAAAGATTTTTGTATGGTCTATTTGATTAATCCTTGTGAAAGGATATATATTAATTAAAAGCATATATATCTTTTTTTTAAAAAAAAAAGATTTATTTATTTAAGTAATCACTATATCCAGTGTGGGGCTTGAGCTCATGACTTCAAGATCAAGAGTTGCACACCCCTCTGACTCAGGCACCGCTAAAAAATACACCTTTTTTTTTTTTTCATTACTCCCAAAGTCTTCATTTTTTGTCATTTTACTTTGAACTAGAATAATAGAGAATAAGTATAGTAATTTAAATGTATCCCCTGACTTAGGATAAGATGATGAGCGCATGTTCTTCCTGATTCCATAATGAATGTAGAATCAAGAAGATTAAAAAGCATCCTCGGATTTGTCATCTTCCTCCCAATCCCTAGGAAGACACTAGTGGTCTTCAATTGTACGTGTTAACTTCTTTTGTGTATTTAAAAAAAAAAAAAAAAAAGCCCCATTCAGTCGGTTGACACATCCCAAGCTTTAATAATTATAGATCATTATCAAATTTATTTCAGAGGGAAGAGTTAGCTATAAGATGTCTGTGTCTGTTAGTGCCATTTTTTTTATTCAGCCAGTTGGCATCTCCCTTACTATTTGCTTAAGTTTGTCGAGTAGTGTCAAACAGAAATGGTAGTTTCTTAGTGTTGGGAATCATGAAGAATTTTTTACTTCAGAAATTTCAAGGACTTGAAATGTATATGAGTAAAAACTAGATGGAAAAGTGACATCTTCGACCGGATTAGTTGTATAAATGGATGTGTGTCACCACCATTGGTCCTAAAAACAATAAGAGGGTTATGAGACACTTAGAGCTGGTTAATTAGGTGTGCCTGGCTGGCTCAGTCAGAGGAACATGTGACTCATGGTCTTGGGGTTGTGAGTTCAAGCCCCATGTTGGGTATAGAGATTACTTAAAACTATTACTTACGATACTTAATGAACTTAGAATCAAAATCTGTTTGGGAAGCCCGGGCATTTTGTTAAAAGTGATGTATTGGAGTCATACTGGACTATAATTACTTCTTTTACCTGTCCTAATAGTTAAAAGAATTTTTTCTGGGACATAGAATTGCTTTGAACTTAATGTAAACATATTGTGAACTTAAAAAGGCCATCAGAATTGTCACATGATTATATTCTCTTAAAGGGGATTTAGAAATGCATTATCTTGAAAAGAGCTCTGGGCTGGGTATCAGATGCATGGGTTCTGGTTCCAGTTTAGATTCCAAAAAGATTAGTGACCTAGGATTAAGTTTGTTTCCTGAGTCTCTGTTTTCTCACTTAAAATCAAGAAATTCAAGTATATGATTTAAAAAATCTGTTCCAGCTGTAACATTAACTTCTGCATGGCCTCATCCAGTTTCATGGCTTCAAATACCCCATTATTAAATGCTTATGACCCCTATCTCTCAGACAACCTCTATTTCTCCCTTGAACTCTACACTCCTGTATCCCCTAATGTGGCCATTACCTCCTGGATGTCTAGTAGGCATCTCCAACAACATGTTACTGTAGCAGATCCACTGATTTCCTCTCCTTCCCCTGCCAAATCTGCTTCCATGCCTTTCTTGTTTCTATAAGTTCACCACGACCCACAGTACTGTTCAAAACCCGAGAGTCCTCTTTTTTGTTAATTTTTATTTTGAGAGAGGAGGGGAGGAGAGAATCCCAAGCAGGTTCCATGTTCATGCAGAGCCCATCATGGGACTCCATCCAAGTGTGAGATCATGACCTGAGCCGGTATCAAGAGTTGGACACTTAACCGACTGAGCCACCTAGGCACCTCCTGAAAGTCCTCTTTATGCCTTCCTTTCCCTCACAGTTCACGTCCACTTTATCAGTTAGTGTTTGGAGAACTGCCTCAAATAAATCCAGGATCTGACCCCTTCTCAGGGTTTCCATGTTTAAGTCACTAGTGGTTTTCTGTTTTTCCTAGACTGAAACCCACACTTGTTACCCACATACAAGCAATGTAGAGTGGCTGGAATACCTGCTGAAACCAAGAGTCGGATGCTTAATGGACTGAGCCACCCAGGTGCACCTAAATATGCGAGTTTAAAGTTTACAGTTCGGGGGTGCTTGGGTGGCTCAGTCGGTCGTGTCTGCTTCTGATCTCACAGTTCATGACTTGGAGCCCCACATCAAGCTCTCTGCTGTCAATGTGGAGCCTGCTTCAGATCCTCTGTCTTCCTCTCTCTGCCCTTCCCCGTGTGTGCTCTCTCTTAAAAATAAATTAAAATAAGGGTGGCTGGGTGGCTCAGTCGGTTAAGCACCTGACTCTTGATTTTGGCTCAAGTCATAATCTCAGGTTCGTGGGACTGAGTCCCCCGTTGGGCTCTGCACTGGCAGTGTGGAGGCTGCTTGGGATTCTCTGTCTCTCTCTGCTCCTCCTGCACTGGCACTGTCTCTGTCTCTCTCAAAATAAATAAACTTTAAAATAAAATAAAAAATAAGGTTTACAGTTCAATGAGTTTTGACAAATGTATACATCCATGCGTCAACAGCCACAGTCACAATCTAGAATTTTTCTGTCATCCTTAGGTATAAGAAAGTAGAAAAGTAAAGAGGCATGTAAACTATAAGAGCCTCTCTCCAACTTTAGCATTACAGCTTTCTGCTAAAACAGTGCTTATGCTAGGTGAGTCATTCTCAACCTTGAGCGTGCTTCAGAATCACTAAAGAAGCTCAAAAATGCACAAGAAGCACTCCAGACCAATTAAATCAGAATTTAGGTATGGTATTCATGCATCCATGTATTTTTTTTTTTTTTTTTAAGATTTTATTTTTAAGTAATCTCTATGCCCAATATGGGCTCCAACTCACAACCTGGAGATCAAGAGCCACATGCTCCACCCAGTGAGCCAGCCAGGTGCCCCATTCATGTATTTTTTTTAAAACTTCCAAGCTCAGGCGATACATTGAGAACCACTATAATCTTACAAATAGATTTTTAGCTCTCATCCTCTTCTCCACCAACTTAACTCCTCAGTCTTCACATCTTACTTCAAAGGTCACATCTTCAGGGATCTCTTTTTGAACCCCTCTCCTTTGCTGTAATCTCTTTCTTATATCTACTTGTGGTTTTAGTTATGTCTGTATCCACTATATTGTAAGCTCCTCGGATCTAAGACATACAGCACGCATAACAATACATACAAATGAATGTATAAATGAATCTGTGAATGGAGATGTTTGTACCATCACTTAGCGCAGGTTAAGGGGGACGGCAGTACAAGTCCTGGGACCACTCGGGGATGCCTATGGCGTCTCGGTGGCCCTTGCAGGAAAGACCCTCCCAGGGCCTGCAAAGCCAAGGAGCCTTCCTTCACCTCACGAACTTTCCGAGGCTTGCAGGGAAAACCCGGCAAAGGACGCGTCTTGCGGCGCGGCCGGCGTTGTGCGGCCTCCAGCCGAAAGGAGTCGCTGTGGAGAGATAGCAGCTTCCGGCCCGCTTTTCCCTTCTCTCGGCCACCGGCGCCAGCACGTCCTGTTTTCGTTGGCTGCTTTCGGATGGCTGCCACCGCTGGAGCTGCTGCTCTCTCTTAGTGCTGCTCCTCGCTCGGCTAGCTGAGGGCGGTGCGGCCTCTTCTTTTGTCCGGTTACCCTGCGCATTGTCCCGAAGGGCGCCGCTTTTCCCGCGGCCGGCAGCATGGGCCGGGAGTCACGGTGAGGCGGCGCGCTGAGAGGGCGAGCGGGCGGGCGGTTTCCTTGAAGTGGGGGAAAGAGGCGGGAGTTGAGGTGCCAGCGGGGCCAGGCCTGACCCCGGGCGGCCCCACGTGCGGCCAGCGCTGACCTCGGCCACTAGAGGGGCTGGGGGACCCCGGCCGAGGGAGTGGCTGTATTTGGGGCGGTGACGGCCACGGGGTTCCCAGCACTGCCTTCGCCGGTTCCAGCCCCTGGAGTGGGACCACCCCTCCAGGGCGTCAGTGATTGGGCACCACATCCCGCCATTTCCATGGAGCCCACCGTGATCGCTCTGGCAGTAGTGATCCCAGTTGAATTTCTTGCAGTTCGCATTTGCCACGTTTGCTTGGCGCCTGTTGCTGCCTATTTTAGTTCTTTGTGTGGTATTTTCCCAAGTCTGTTGAAAGGAGCGTGGAGACCAATATTTTTACATCACCTACAACATTGTACATGACTAGGCTTTTAGTGGGCTACAGTAATTGTTGCATGGAGATTTGTTTTGCAGATAGATTTCATATTTCTTTGTTACGTGTTTTTCTGTCCTTTTAAAGCTGTGCATTGGGAGGTCTTACTAGAATTAGGATATCTCTTCAAAACTTTAGATTGTTACCTGGTTTGGGACCTTGAGGTTTTTATCTCAGCGATGAGTATTTATTTGCTTTGTATTTAGCAGTTACTAAAAGATCCTTTTTATCTGGGATATAAATAATATATAGTTTATTTTTTGTTAAAATTGTTTAATGTTTATTCATTTTTTGAGAGAGAGACAGAGTGCAAGTGGGGGAGGGGCCTAGAGGGAGGGAGACACAGAACTCAAAGCAGGCTCCAGGCTCTGAACTGTCAGCACAGAGCCCAACTGCGTGGCTGGAACTCATGAACTGTGAGATGATGACCTGAACTGAAGTTGGAGGCTTAACTGACTGAGCCACCCAGTTGACCCTTAATAGTTTATTGACATATAATTAACATTCAGGGAAATAGACAAAGCTTAAGGGTAGAGCTTGCTGAAATTTAGCAAATCCATAAACTGTGGAAACATCACCCGAATAAAGATAAAGAATATTTCTACATCTGCACAAAATTCCTGGGGCGTCGTTTAAATCTTCTTGAAGGCATTGGCTGTTCATTTAGCTACCCAGAGCAGAAACCTGCAAGTGTACTTATTTGATTCATTTTTCTCTCTTAACTGTTTCAACCCAATACGATTCTATATCCTCTCTCCATTCCTGCTCTCTATGACTTAATTCAGGCCTAATTATTTAGTGCTCAGACTGCTACACTTGCCTCAAATTGATTATTTTCCTGTGATCTTGCCCTTCTAATAGATTCCTCACACTGCAGCCAGAGTGACACTTCTTAAATAAAGATTATGTCATTCCTCTCTTTTTGTCTGTTTTGGTTCTTTCAAGATGAAGTCACACTCTTCAGCCCGCCTTCAGGGCCCTTCACAATTAAGTCTCTTCCAGCCCTTTAGCCTTCTTCCCTGGCTTGTTTTCTAGGTTAGTTTAGGGACTGATGAAAGGTTCAGAGATGGGAAGATCAAGGTGTTAGAGAAATAAGTGAAGAGCCCAGTTTGCCTGCATATGTAGGTGTCATGAAAGGTTGAAGAAAAGTGGTAGGAGGTAGGTTCTGAAATGGAGTTGGGTCCAGAATGTGGGTGGATTGTAGATTTAGTTTCGAAGTTAAGATTTTAATTGAGAGCCTTTGAAGATTTTAAGTAAGAAATGAGTGTGTATGTTTATAATGTGGTCAGAATTCTGCTTTATGAAGATTACCTTAGCAGCAATGAGTAAAACAGATTTAAGGGAAAAGAGGGTGGAAGCAAGAAGTTTTCTAAAGGTCTTCTAAAATGCCCTAACTACATAACTTTGATATGGAGTCATGACAGAACTCTGAGGAGGTGATAAAATTGAAAAGAATCACAGAGGTGAAATTGGTGATATTTGGTGTTTTATTGGTTGTGTAGAATGAGATATTGAAGATAATTGTACTTTGAGCCTACTGCCTGAAAGTTGGGATGACAAATGGTTTGGGGAGGGAAAGGCAGTAAGTTTGAGCTTCTAGTGGCACCTGGGTGGCTCAGTCAGTTAAGCGTCCAACTTCAGCTCAGGTCATGATGATCTCATGGTCTGTGGGTTCGAGCCCTGCATCGGGTTCTGTGCTGACAGCTCAGAGCCTGGAGCCTACTTACGATTTTGTGTCTCCCTCTCTCTCTGAGCATCCCTTGCTCATGCTGTCTATCTGTCTGTCTCTCTCAAAAATAAATAAACATTGAAAAATAAGCCTGGGTTTCTACACATTTAATTTCACGTGCTTAAAGGATAATGAGGTATACTTATTCCCTAGCCATCTTAGCCACGTTTATCACTTTAAGTAGCCTTTGTACACTAATGACTCCCTTGGTGAACCCTGGACTCATATTTTCAACTACCTCCTGTACATCTCCATGTGAATGCCTAATATCCTGATTTCCCACTCTCCCCCCACATCTACTCCTCCTCAAGCTTCCTATCTTAGTACGCAGCAACTTTGTCTTTCTGCTTGGTCCACGCAAGTATCTCAGCAACACTCATGACTTCTCCCTTGCTGTCCCACTTGACATTGAATTAGTCCTTAAATACAATCAGCTCTAGCTCCACGATATCTACATTTTGACCCTTCCTATGGCAACTCTGAACCTGACATTCTGATCCGTGCCATTACTCTCTTACTTGGGTGATTGCTATAGCATTCTACCTGTTTTCCTTGCTTCTGCACTTGGCTTCTTTCAGTTTGTTCTCCCCTCAGCAGCCAAATTTTTTTTTTTTTAAGTTTATTTATTTTGAGAGGGCATGCACATATGCATTCGTTGGGGAGGGGCAGAGAGAGAGGGAGAGAGCATCCTAAGCAGTCTCCGTGCTATTGGTGCAGAGCCTGATGTGGGGCTCTAACCCAGGAATCATGAAGTCATGACCTGAGCTGAAATCAAGAGTCGGATGCTTAGCCAACTGAGCCACCCAGGTACCTCCAGACTAATGCTTTAAAAACTGAGGTAATGTTGCTCCTGTGCTTAAAATTTTCCAGTAACATCAACTTACTCAGATCTATAAGGCTCAACAAATCTGTGCAGGTTTGGCTGTGCTATGGTATCTCTGACCTCATTTCATGGTACTCTTTCTTGGTCATTCAGCCCTAGCCACATCTGCCTTCCTTGCTGTTCCTTGGACACACCAGTCAAGCTTTGTCTTCAGGGTCTTTGCACTTGTGGTGCCTGAAAAGTTTCTCCCCGATATATCTACACGGTTCTTTTTACTTTTCTCAAACTTCTGAAATGTCTCTTAGCACATTTTTTTCTAGTCACCTAGTGTAAAATAGCAAACCTCCTACCTCCTATCCTCTCTTTCATCTACTCTAATCTGTTTTTCTCCATAGCACCACGTGATAGTGATGTATTGTTTATTTTTTTCTTTAGTTAACTGGTCATCTTTTTTTTTTTTTTTTTTTTTTTACCAGAATGCAAGTTGCTTGGGACCCAGAGGCAGGAGTTTGATCTGTTCTTTTTACTGTCCTTGTTTCCCTTTTAAGATAGTTTTTTTTCTCTCTCTACGTGGACTATAAATGAGGGAATCATTACTTCCCTCTGATTTTAAGAATTGTAGGGGTTCCTGGCTGGCTCAGTGAGAAGAGCATGTGACTCTTGATCTCCGGGTTGTGATTTCAAGCCCCGTGTTGGTTGTGGAGATTACTTAAATAAATAAACTTAAAAAAAAAAGAGTTTATGTGTACAAAGTCCTTTCATTGTTGGCGCGCCTGGGTGGCTCAGTCGGTTGAGCGTCCGACTTCGGCTCACGTCATGATCTCGCGGTCTGTGAGTTCGAGCCCCACGTCGGGCTCTTTGCTGACAGCTTGGAGCCTGGAACCGGCTTCGGATTCTGTGTCTCCCTCTCTCTCTGCCCCTCCCCCACTCATGCTCTGTCTCTCTCTCTCTGTCAAAAATAAATAAACATTAAAAAAATTAAAAAAAAAACAAAGTCCTTTCATTGTTTAATTTGTGTGCTGAGATATTTTGGGAAAATGTGATTAAATAAAATATCATACAAGCTAACTGCGTTTCCTAAACTTAATTTTGACCTTACTTTCTAGCCATTATCGGAAGCGGTCAGCATCAAGGGGGCGCTCTGGAAGTCGATCTAGAAGTCGCTCACCTGACAAAAGAAGTAAACGTGGAGATGACAGGCGGTCTAGAAGCAGAGATAGAGATAGAAGGAGAGAGAGGTCTCGTAGCAGGGATAAAAGAAGATCTCGGTCAAGAGACCGGAAGCGCCTGAGGTAAGAATTTAAAGATTCATGATAAATTGGTCTCTGTCAGCTAAATTCAGCTTCTTCAAAAGTGTGACTTGGACTGGATTTTAGTGGCCCCTTTGTAGGCACTCTGTTTTAACTCCAGCTTGTTTGATTAGGTCAAGAAGTGATTTGCCTGGAACAAAGACTTTTAAACAGTATTTTAAGTTTGGAAACATTTGGCTCTATTTCCTGTAATCCAAAGAGAACCAAATAAATAAAAATTAAGAAAGGGTGGGCAGTGCCCAGCTGGGATTAGTGGGTAGAGCATACAATTCTTGATTGCTGGTTTATGAGTTTTACCCTTATGTTGGGTGTGGAGCCTACTTAAAAACCAAAACCAAAACCAAACCAAAGAGAACCTTCAGAGCCCCCTGAGGGAGGTTTTAAAAGCCAGTAAAAGATAAGGTAATATGCTGTCAAGGTGGGGTCTGTTCTAATTCTGTCCCAAGAACGCTGACCACTATGTTCAGAGCAGCCACTAAAGCTGATAGGAGAAGGAAAAAGGACAGAGCTACCCAAGCCCTACTTGCTGTTTGTCACTTTAAAAAAAAAAAAAATTTAAGGATTTGTATTTTTAAGTAATCCCTACACCCATTGTGGGGCTCAAACTTACCCAAAATCATGAGTTGATTGCTCTACTGACTGAGCCATCCAGGCGCTCCCGTTTGACACAATTTTTTTTTTTTTTTTTAATTTTTTTTTTCAACATTTATTTATTTTTGGGACAGAGAGAGACAGAGCATGAACGGGGGAGGGGCAGAGAGAGAGGGAGACACAGAATCGGAAACAGGCTCCAGGCTCTGAGCCATCAGCCCAGAGCCCGACGCGGGGCTCGAACTCACGGACCGCGAGATCGTGACCTGGCTGAAGTCGGACGCTTAACCGACTGCGCCACCCAGGCGCCCCTTGACACAATTTTTAAAAACCATTTTAGATTTAAACGAAAGAACACCCTAATTTTTATTTTACGTGCTTGCATTTTCCTAGGCACGAATCAAGCAGCTATAACCTTCCTAGAGTTGAAAGACATTGTCTTTAAAATTTTTTTTTTTTTTTTTTCAATGTTTATTTATTTTTGGGACAGAGAGAGACAGAGCATGAACGGGGTAGGGGCAGAGAGAGAGGGAGACACAGAATCGGAAACAGGCTCCAGGCTCTGAGCCATCAGCCCAGAGCCTGACGCGGGGCTCGAACTCCCGGACCGCGAGATCGTGACCTGGCTGAAGTCGGACGCTTAACCGACTGCGCCACCCAGGCGCCCCAAAAGACATTGTCTTTAAATAAAAATCTTCGCCACACCAAAAAAATATTTCTGATAAGTTTTTTATTAAAATAGGAAAGAAGACAGGGTTGTATAGGTGTTATGGACTAATCACAGAAAAAAAACCCTATTTTTTTCCCAAACATTAGAAGGAGAACTAGCAAAGGTACTCAGGGAGAATATTCATCTTTTAGAATGCATATAGTGCAATTTCTTCAGTTTTGTATTATGTGGTCACAGGAACAGTTTCATATAATTTAGTCAAGTATGTGTTAAGTGAAATTGATCACTTAAGATAATGTCTTTAACTTTTGAGAGTGAATCACGAGGTTTTAGGGGCACCTGGGTGGCTCCGTCAGTTAAGCGTCCAACTTTGGCTCGGGTCATGATTTCACAGTTCATGAGTTTGAATCCTGCATAGGGCTCTCTGCTGTCAGCGCCGAGCCTGCTTTGGATCCTCTGTCTCCCTCTCTCTCTGCCCCTCCCTGACTTGTGCTTTTTTTTCTTGCTCTTTCAAAAATAAATAAACTTAAAATAAAAAAAAGAATCATGAGGTTTTAGAGCAAGAAGGATTTTGAGATTATGTAAGGAAAGTCTCCATATCATATAGATAAGGAAACTGAGCCACAGAGTTGATCTGCCATATGTCATGTGACTGCCAGCTCTAGAATAGAAATTTTTGTTTCCTACTCTTCATGTCTGTGATCTTCCCATAGCCCCATTGTGCCTATCCTTATACTTAGGTTTTGGCTGATTTTGGGTTTTAGATTTTCTACTATACGCCGTAGATTTCAAAAAGCTATTATGACAGATTTGCTGTTTTTCAAGAAATATCATTTTGGAATTAGTATCAGTTTTTGTTGACCATTTGTAAGAATTGGCTTTACTTGTTCCCTGCTTATTTACTAAAGTTTATTTATTTATTTTGAGAGAGAGAACCAGCAGGGGAGGGGAAGGGAGAAAGAATTGAAAGCAGGCTCCATGCTGTCATGCTGTCAGTGCAGAGCCCATTGAGGGACTTGAACTCATTAATCCAGATACCATGACCTGAGCCCAAACCAAGAGTCAGACCCTTAACAAACTGAGCTACCTAGGCGCCCTACTTGTTCCCTATCTATCTATTTATTTTTAAAATTTATTTATTTTGAGAGAGAGAAAGAGAGAGCTGGGGAGGGGCAGAGAGAGAGGGAGAGAGAATCCTAAGCACGCTCCACACTGTCAGTGCAGAATCTGATGCGGGGCTTGAACTCACCAACTGTGAGATCATGACCTGAGCCAAAACCAAGAGGCAGACGCTTAACCAGCTGAACCACCTAGGTGCCCCAGTTCCCTATTTATATCTGATTTGATGGTTAATTGAAATCTCAGCCTTTAGTAATGGTAATAATTAAGAAGCTCTTTCAACATGGCACAGAAACATTATCTGAAAGAATCTCTAATTGGTCATAGAATGAATGGAAAGTGTCCTTTCAGGCGTTCCAGAAGTAGAGAGAGAGATCGAAGTCGAGAGCGAAGAAGATCTCGAAGTCGAGACAGGAGACGCTCCAGGAGTAGAAGCCGAGGCCGGCGATCCAGATCCTCAAGTCCTGGCAATAAAAGCAAGAAAGCTGAGAATAGGTAATGTTATCATTGGACTGTATCTGTCTTGCAGGTTGGGAGCTGACTCTTCACTATTCCTTTTCTCTCTTTCTTTTTTTTTTTTCCACTGATTTTGGCTTCTATGATGAACTGTTGGTTGAATTTTAATAGGTTATAAAGCTTGTAAATTATTGGAAAATACTAGATTCGATTGGTTTTAACACTCAATACATTGTTCTCTTTAATATCTACTTTTAATAGTCAGGAATATATTATATAAACCTCTTCCTAGGAACTCTGGTTTTCTTTTGAGGTATGTTTTTAACATTTTTAACATTGATTTGACAGATAACTTTTTTTTAAGATTTATTTTTGAGAGAGAGAGAGAGTGGGAGCAGAAGGGGGGAAGAGAGAGTGGGAGAGAGAGAATCTTAAGCAGGCTCTGTGCTAACAGTTCAGGACCTGATATGGGGCTCAAACTCACGAACCTTGAGATTGTGACCTGAGCTGAAATCAAGAGTCAGATGGTTAACTGAGCCACCCAAGCATCCCATTTGACAGTTTTTAAATCATAAATCATGACATGTATTACTGAATTGCTGTTCAGGATGGGTGTGAACTTTGCTTGTGTTAAGTTAAATATATAGGTTTTCTTAAGATGCCAGTACCATTCAATTTTGAGTTATTGGTTATGTCTTTTAGACATAATATGTTTACTTTTTTATCTGTGTCATTTATGTTTATTCTTTATATTTCTCTTGTCAGTGGTTCATTCTTTTCCTGTTAGTAAAAGTGGTGTCAAAGGATAGTCAATACATGAATTTGTGTCTGTTTTCTGTACCTTCTTCATATTAGTCGTGAGGATTTTTTTCCTGTCATTAATTTTGTTAGTTTTATTTTACTGAGGTCCATATAATAATGTCCATTAGGACTATTTTAAGTTAAAATATAAATTCAGAAAAGTGAATGAAGTATAAATATGCAGTTTATCAAGTAATTATAAAGCAATACTCATGTAAACACCACCAAGGTTTAGGAATACAACATTGTCAAAAAAAAAAAAACAAAACACAACATTGTCAGTATTTCCAGAAGCCATCCATGTCTGTTCTCTAACCTAGCTCTTTACTACCCTAGATAAAACCATTCCTGACTTTTGTACTAGTAACTTCTATTTATTTATCATCTGTGTTTGCATCTGGAAAAAGAATAGTTTAGATTTGTATGTTTTTTAACTTTACCTGAATGAATCACATATTCTTTTGTATCTGTGTTGGTGATTGTTTGAGACTCATCTGTGTTACATATAACAGTAGGTCGTTTTCATTGCTGAATACTATTCTGCGGCATAAATATACCACTATATATCCATTTTACTGAGGTACGTGTTTGGGTTGTTTTAACTTTTAGGTGCTTGTGAATGTTTTTTTTAAAAGTTTATTACATTTATTTTGGGGAGAGAGAGAGAGAAAGAGAGCAAGTGAGGGAGGGGTGGAGAGAGAGGGAGACACAGAAAGAATCTGAAGCAGGCTCCAGGCTCTAAGCTGTCAGCACAGAGCCGGATCTGGGGCTCGAACTTGTGAACTGTGAGATCATGACCTGAGCCGAAGTTAGATGCTCAACTGACTGAACCACCCAGGTGCCCTGTGAACATTTGTATGTATGTTTCCTAGTATACATGTGCATGAGTTTCCCTACTCTGTATATACGAATGAAATTACATGGCCATAGAATTAACATAGCTTCAAAAAAAAAAAAAAAGAATTAACATACCTTCATTTTTACTAGGTGATCCCAAATGCTTTCCAGAGGGGTTATACTAATTATACTCCCACAAACATTATGATAATTGTGTTGTCTTGTACCCTTCCTAGTATTTGGTATTGTCAGTCCTTCTAATTTTTGCTAACTGGTTAGATATGTTATACCAGTATCATTGTGGTTTTAATTTATAATTAATTTATATCTTTTCATATGTTTGCTTGTCATTCGAATTTCTTCTTTTCTGAAGTATGTTAAAAATCTTTTTGCTTATTTTCCTGTTGGGTTGTTTCTTTAAAAATTGATTCATAGGAGGTTTTTGTTGTTATTTTTAAATATCCTGGATGGTTGTTTACTGTCATTTTTATGAATGGCAAATATATTCTCTTACTCTGTAGTTTGTCTTTTCACTCTGCAATGATACTTTTGATGAACAGAGACTTAAGAAAGAAGAAACATTTCTCGATTCATTTTGTGTATTGAGAAGAATGTAGATACTAAAACCTGACAAGGGCAGTGTGAGAAAATTATAGGCTATACTCATTCTAAACATAAAGATTATATCAAATCCAACCATATGTAAAAAAAATAATTATGACTTAGTTGGATTTATTCCAGAAGTGGAAGATTAGTTTAACATTAGAAAATTTATCATTGTAATACTTTATATTAGTAAGAGCCAAAGTGAAAATTCTTAGTATTTAAGTAGATTCAGAAAAGTGTTTTTTGTGTTTTCTTAAAATTTTTAAAAAAATCTTTATTTTTTTAGTTTACATCCACATTAGCATGTAGTGCAACAATGCTTTTAGGAGTAGATTCCTTAATGCCCCTTACCCATTTAGCTCATCCCCTCTCCCATAGCCCCTCCAGTAACCTTTTGTTTGTTCTCCATATTTAAGAGTCTCTTATGTTTTTGCCCCTTATGTTCATCTAAAGTCCTCATATGAGTGAAGTCATATGATAGTTGTCTTTCTCTAATTTCGCTTAGCATAATACCCTCTAGTCCCATCCACGTAGTTGCAAATGGCAAGATGTCATTCTTTTTGGTTGCCGACTAATACTCCATTGTATAGATGTACCACATCTTCTTTATCCATTCATCCTTCCATGGACATTTGGGCTCTTTCCATCCTTTGGCTATTGTCGATAGTGCTGCTATAAACATTGGGGTGCATGTGCCCCTTCGAAACAGCATACCTGTATCTCTTGGATACATACCTAGTCGTGCAATTGCTAGGTTGTAGGGTAGTTCTAATTTTAATTTTTTGAGGAAACTCCATACTGTTTTCCAGAGTGGCTGCATCAGCTTGCATTGCCACCAACAATGCAAAGAGATCCTCTTTCTCCTCATCCTCGCCAACATCTGTTGTTGCCTGAGTTGTTGATGTTAGCCATTCTGACAGGTGTGAGGTGGTATCTCATTGTGGTTTTGATTTGTATTTCCCTAATGATGAGTGATGTTGAGCATTTTTTCACGTGTCGGTTGGCCATCTGGATGTCTTCTTTGGAGAAGTGTCTATTCACGTCTTTTGCCCATTTCTTCACTCGATTATTTGTTTTTTGGGTGTTGAGTTTGAGAAGTTCTTTACGGATTTTGGATACTAACCCTTTATCTAATAATGTTGTTTGCAAGTATCTTTTCCCATTCCGTCGGTTGCCTTTTCGTTTTGCTGATGGTTTCCTTTGTGGTGTAGGAGCTTTTTATTTTGATGAGGTCCCAATAGTTCATGTTTGCTTTTGTTTCCCTTGCCTCCAGAGATGTGTTGAGTAAGAAGTTGCTGAGGCCGAGGTCAAAGAGGTTTTTGCCTGCTTTCTCCTCGAGGATTTTGATGGCTTCCTGCCTTACATCTAGGTCTTTCATCCATTTTGAGTTTATTTTCGTGTATGGTGTAAGAAAGTGGTCCAGGTTCATTTTTCTGCATGTCGCTGTCCAGTTTTCCCAGCACCATTTGCTGAAGAGACTGTCTTTATTCCATTGGATATTCCTTCCTGCTTTGTCAAAGATGAGCCATACATTTGTGGGTCCATTTCTGGGTTCTCTATTCTGTTCCATTGATCTGAGGGTCTGTTTTTGTGCCAGTACCATACTGTCTTGATGATTACAGCTTTCTAATACAGCCTAAAGTCCGGGACTGTGATGCCTCCTGCTTTGGTTTTCTTTTTGAAGATTGTTGTTGCTATTTAGGGTCTTTTCTGGTTCTTAGCATACATGGATAGAAAAGTATTTGACAAACTGATTGAAAAATTAGAAATGCAATGGCATAAACAATCTTTTTTTTTTTAATTTTTATTATTTTTGAGAGACAGAGAGACAGAACATGAATGGGGGAGGAGCAGAGAGGGAGGGGGACACGGAATCCAAAGCAGGCTCCAGGCTCTGTGCTATCAGCACAGAGCCCAACGTGCACAAACTGTGAGATCATGACCTTAGGCAAAGTTGAACGCTCAACTGACTGAGCTACCCAGCTGCCCCTCTAATGTACTTTTTTTTTTTTTTAAACATTTTTTTTTTTTTCAACGTTTATTTATTTTTGGGACAGAGAGAGACAGAGCATGAACGGGGGAGGGGCAGAGAAAGGGAGACACAGAATCGGAAACAGGCTCCAGGCTCTGAGCCATCAGCCCAGAGCCCGACGCGGGGCTCGAACTCACGGACCGCGAGATCGTGACCTGGCTGAAGTCGGACGCTTAACCGACTGCGCCACCCAGGCGCCCCTGTACTTTTTTTTTTTTAACGTTTATTTATTTTTGAGACAGAGAGAGACAGAGCATGAACAGGGGAGGGTCAGAGAGAGGGAGACACAGAATCTGAAACAGGCTCCAGGCTCTGAGCTGTCAGCCCAGAGCCCGACGCGGGGCTGGAACTCACTGACCGCGAAATCATGACCTGAGTCGAAGTCGGCCGCTTAACAGACTGAGCCACCCAGGCACCCCTCTAATGTACTTTTAAAAGCACCAATTATAAGGGGTGTAAAAGTAGACTGAAATGATTGCATTAAAATAAGAAATTTTATTCATTATAAGATATCATACATAGGGGAAAATGCACGTCTATTGGGGTTTTAAACATTATTACATACCAAATTATCTTGTAGAATATTAATGTTTTGGTATATTTCTCTGTGTGTCAAATTTTACCTCCTATTTAAATTTTGTAATTATTTTTATGTGATATGTCCACTTTTTCTTGGGCAAATTGCCAAATATTTAATAATTAATGATATTTAGGGGCGCCTGGGTGGCGCAGTCGGTTAAGCGTCCGACTTCAGCCAGGTCACGATCTCGCGGTCCGTGAGTTCGAGCCCCGCGTCGGGCTCTGGGCTGATGGCTCAGAGCCTGGAGCTTGTTTCCGATTCTGTGTCTCCCTCTCTCTCTGCCCCTCCCCCGTTCATGCTCTGTCTCTCTCTGTCCCAAAAATAAATAAACGTTGAAAAAAAAAAATAATGATATTTGTTGCTACTTATAGGATTAAGTTTTCATTATATTTCCAGGATGTTTATTAACGTAATATGAAAGTGAAATTGACTCTCAGAAGTTTCTTACTTAAAATGTAAAATGCAGGTTGGGGCACCTGGGTGGCTTAGTCATTTCAGCATCTGACTCTTGATTTCAGCTCAGGTCATGATCTCGTGGGTTCGGTTCGTGGGTTTGAGCCCTGCATCAGGCTCCATGCTGTCGGTGTGGATCCTGCTTGGGATTCTCTCTTCCTCTCTCTTTGCTCCTCCCACACTCATGCTGCCTCTGTCTCTCTCAAAATAAAGAAATAAACTTTAAAAAAAAAGTAAAATGCAGGTCTTTACAAATATTTTAAGGGGTGTGTGGGTGGCTCAGTTCGGTTGAGCGTCCCACTTTAGCTCAGGTCATGATATTGCAGTTTGTCAGTTCAAGCCCCGCATCGGGCTTTGTGCTGACAGCACGTGGAGCCTGCTTTAGATTCTGTGTCTTCCTCTCTTTCTGACCCTCCTCTGCTCACACTGTGTCTCTGTTTCTCTCAAAAATAAAAATTTTAAAAAATTAAAAAAAAAATTTTTAAATGTGAATGTTCCTGAATACAAATAGATGATGTTTCTTTTTTTCTTTTTTTTGTAGGTCTAGGTCCAAAGAGAAAACAGATAGTGGGGAAAGTTCTAAAGAGAAGAAAAAAGACAAAGATGACAAGGAGGATGAAAAAGAAAAAGATGCTGGTGTATGTTTACTAACAAATAATTGTATAATATCAAGCTTGTTTCTGTAATCACAGATTGTTGTTTTTTTTATTGCTATGTATTTTGAACTTAAAAAAAAATTATTTATTTATTCATTTTTAAATGTTTATTTTTGAGAGCTAGAGAGAGCACGAACAAGGAAGGGGCATAGAGAAAGGGAGAAACAGAATCCAAAGCAGGCTCCAGGTCCTGAGCTTTCAGTATAGAGCCTGATATGGGGCTTGAACTCACAACTGCCATACCATGACCTGAGGTGAAATCAAGAGTTGGTCGTTTAACTGACTGAGCCACCCAGGTGTCCCTGGATAAAGCCTTTACAAAGGCTGTTTCTAGGAAACTTAAACATAAAGGCTAAACACAAAAGCTGATTGTTTTTTTTGTTTTTAAATATATTTTTAATGTTTTTTGTTTCTTTTGTGGGGTGGGCAGAGGGGCACAGAGAGAGAATGAGTAGAGAATCCCAAACATTCTCTGCATTGTCAGCATGGAGCCTGATGCATGGCTGGATCTCTTGAACCTGTGAAATCATGACCTGAGCCAAAATCATGAGTTGGACACTTAACCAACTGAGTCACCCAGGTGCCCCCTACGACCAAAGCTTTTTAATCATGTTGATACATAGCTTTCCCTTACTCATTAATTTCTAATAGAAAATTTCTTTTTCATGGTGGCAGTTTAAGAGGAGTTTAGAGGATTTGAAGTTGACAATAACTGATAACTAGGGAATTTTGCGTGTTTATTTATCTAGTTTCTCGTTCAGGAAGAAAGTGAATTCCTGTGTGTATTTTGCTGTAATGAAAAAGAGATTAGATTATGGTTTTTGAAGTCTGTCTGCTTTCTTAGTTGAAGATGCTTTTTCTTATGAATTCATTTTGCTGGTGTATTTGTGGATATGTTTAAAAGATGTGTGATCTAAATCTTTTCTAAACTAAGGAGTTTGTAAATACATGTTTTTCCTTTTCCTTTTTTATACTTTGAAAAAGTTATTTGGAATATTGCTGAAATACAGTTGTTAATCTTTGTTTCCTTCTCTCACTGTCTCTCTTGTCCCTCCCCCCCCCCCAAGAACTTTGATCAGAATAAGCTGGAAGAAGAAATGAGGAAGCGAAAAGAACGAGTAGAAAAATGGCGAGAGGAGCAACGTAAAAAGGCCATGGAAAACATAGGGGAACTGAAAAAGGAAATTGAAGAGATGAAACAAGGGAAAAAATGGAGTTTAGAAGATGATGATGGTATATTCATTTGGTATACTAATAGTCTGTATAACAATTCATGTAGAATATTCTAGAAATATGAATAATACTTCATAGTGGAAATTTTTAGGCATTTTTTTCTCTTGTGAAAAAACGTACCATTTTAACCTTTTTTTAAATGTACAATTCCATGGCATTAAGTACATTCATGGTGTTGTGTATCATCCATCATCACCAGCCATTTCCAGAATGTTTTCATCATCCCAAACAGAAACTCTGTGCCCACAAAGATTAATTCCCCATCCTGCCCTACCCTCCACCTACTTATCCCCCCAAATATCTATTCTATGAATTTGCCTTTTGTAGGTACCTCACATAAATGCAGTCATACGGTCTTTGCGCTTTTGTGTCTGGCTTATTTGACTCAGCATAATTTCCTCAAGGTTCTTCCATGTTGTAGCATGTGTCAAAATTTCATTCCTTTTTTATGGCTGAATGATATTCCATTGTATGTGTATACTGCGTTTTGTTTACCTATTGGTCTATTGGATATGTAGGTTGTTTACACCTTTTGACTGTTGTGAATAAAGCTGCTGCAAGTATTGGTGTGCAAATATACATTTGAATCCCTGCTTTTAGTTTTTTAGTTAATATACCTAGGAGTGGAATTGCTGGGTTCATATTGAGATATTAAATCTCTCTAATAATATTTATGTTAAAATGTAAAGTGTAGGATAGTGTTCAGTAAGGATCACTGATTTTACTTCATTTTTGTTATTTTTTATTAAAAAAATTTTTTTTAATGTTTATTTTTGAGAGAGAGAGACAGAGTGTGAGTGGGGGACGGTCAGAGAGAGAGGGGGAGACAGAGTCCGAAGCAGGCTCCAGTCTCAGCGGTCAGCACGGAGCCTGACACCGGGCTCGAACTCAAACCGTGAGCCGAAGTCAGACGCTTAACTTATTGAGCCACCCAGGCGCCCCTCACTGGTTTTACTTGAGAGTGGAGAGTTGAGTTCTTATGGGCACAGTCAGTAAATAGCTCTTTAATTTTTTTAATTACAAATAAGAATATTAGTAATGAAGGTAAGTTAAAGGCATGTTTTCAGGTCCCTCCTGATTTTTCATAACTTACAAGGGAACTATTTCCCTGGCGTATATGATTTTTACTTTTAGATTTTAGTGAAGTAGAAGAGTGTGAAATTTTATAGGGAAATGGAGTTTTGCTCTATTTTTCCGTGAAAATTCTGGTGAATTTTTCATCTTCTATGAAAGTTTCACAGAGTGGTTTAAATAGATGAAGAGAATGTATTTTTAAGGGGTGATGATATCTTTGATATGTGAAAAAAAAGATTATTTTGAATTGAAAATGTGCGATTTTTTTTTGTGATTTAAAAAAAGATAATTGAGGGGCGCCTGGGTGGCGCAGTCGGTTAAGCGTCCGACTTCAGCCAGGTCACGATCTCGCGGTCCGTGAGTTCGAGCCCCGCGTCGGGCTCTGGGCTGATGGCTCAGAGCCTGGAGCCTGTTTCCGATCCTGTGTCTCCCTCTCTCTCTGCCCCTCCCCCGTTCATGCTCTGTCTCTCTCTGTCCCAAAAATAAATAAACGTTGAAAAAAAAAAAATTAAAAAAAAAAAAAAAGATAATTGAAAGAAATGTACTATTTAACAGAAAGTTTTTAGTCCTGTCTCTTTTCAGTGTATCATGTGATTTATATCATTATGTAAAATTGATGCATGCTTGCTAAGTGTAATAACTTGTTAAGTTTGAGTATTTGAACGGCTTCGTGCCTGGGTTGGTTGGAAAGGAGGGTGTGAGGGAAGAGGTCACGGTGAGAGGCATTCTGATTATGAAGTATTTCCTTTTGAAACATATGTACAAAAGAGTGATTCTGCTCTTTTAGATGATGAAGATGATCCTGCAGAAGCTGAAAAGGAAGGAAATGAAATGGAGGGTGAGGAGTTAGATCCATTAGATGCTTACATGGAAGAAGTGAAAGAGGAAGTAAAAAAGTTTAATATGCGAAGTGTGAAGGGTGGTGGAGGGAATGAAAAGGTATGCCATTTTCTCTTATTTTTTAAAGATTTTTCCAGTATTTCTAATTGGATAACGAATTCTTGTCACATTGACCTACCACTGACTTGCCTGAGTTTATAAATTTGATTATTCCCCTCTCTCAGAATTGCTAGTGCTTTTTCTCAGTCCCACAGATACTACGGAATTTTAGCTGTAAGCGTTCTTTCAAAAAGTTGCTCTTACTGCCGCCATCTGTATTTAGTGTCTTTCCTTACTGCTGACTTCTCATTAGGTCCTCTCCAGACTTCATTGGCACCTTCAGCTTTCATATCTCTGATCCCCTGTACCAGTGTATTTTTCTTCTTTTTAATAGCATTTGTTGTCTTCTGGCAAATTATCTGATTTAGTTTTTACTGTGTTTATTGTTTCTCTCTTGTAAAATGAGAGCTCTCTAATGGTAGTGACCTTTACCTGCTTTATTGATTTATCCTAAGCTCTTTCAACAGTGTCTGGCTTGTCCAATGAGTAAAAAGTACCATTTAGAAGTATTTTTAAGTGAATTATATTACATTTTTATATGTTCTATAACATTATATATTACATAAAATGATATAAAATTACATTATACAGTATTATATAAAATATATAGTAAACTTTATATTGTATAATCCAGTTAATGTTACATTTTAAAATTTAAACAAATTCATTAGGAGAAAGCAGACTCCTTTTGTCATTTGAATTATAAATTGTGACAGTTATCATTGTGCTTCATTTGCATACAATTTCTTCTCAATTTTATAACATACTTTATATTCCTTTTTTATTTTAGAAGTCTGGGCCAACAGTCACAAAAGTTGTCACTGTAGTGACAACCAAAAAAGCAGTGGTAGATTCTGATAAGAAGAAAGGTGAGCTAATGGAGAATGACCAGGATGCCATGGAGGTAATTCTTTGTTAATTTTGACTTTGTTCATTATCCTATCCTAGAAGTGTTTATTTGGTGGAGATGTGCTCTTTAGTTCTAGAAACTACTGTTAGGAGGAGTTCTTGCTTTTCTCAACAGTGCTGTTGCTGAATATCCAGTCTGTAGAACATTTTGACATCTTTGACTTTTTTCTGCATGCCCCACTTGTTGATTTCCCCTTTGCCCCTCATCACTGACCTCAGACATATAAGGCAAGAGAAGAAATAAAGTGACAGAATGAACATGCATTGTAAAGATTTGTGTAGAGAGAACTATATCAAAACTTCTTTAAAGCCTTATTAGAATTGTTTTGTTATTTTAGCTTTATATTGTCATTATAACTTTCTGTAAGGGCAAAGAAAAAAGAAACTAAGTTGAAAAATTCAGAATGTGAAAAAGTAAAAGCCAAGGAATATTTTCTAGGAGAAGAGGATTTTAAAAGCTAGGAATAGTGTTTTCTGTAAGGAGAAAATAATAAAGGATTTAGCTTTTTCCTTATTTATTTATTTTTTTTAATTGTAGTATTCTTCAGAGGAGGAAGAAGTTGATCTTCAGACGGCCCTTACAGGCTACCAGACAAAACAGAGAAAGCTTCTAGAACCAGTGGATCATGGAAAAATTGAATATGAACCATTCAGAAAAAACTTTTATGTTGAAGTTCCAGAATTAGCAAAAATGTCTCAAGAGGGTAAAATTCTTTTATTCATTTATTGGTTATTGAACAGAGGAGGATATGCTTCGCTTTGCCTAGGAGGAATGTGGGTAGGTTGTAAGTTGGTGCATGAGTAGGAGGAGTTTTCATGGCTTACCTGGAGAAGTGAGAGAAGAAACAAGAAGGCAAGAAGTCATTCTAGTGAGTATGAACTTCATCTGCAAAGATTCAGAGCAGTGAGGAATCAGTGTAGTTTTGGAAGTATTTTTAAAAATGAGCAAAAATTAGTTTGGGTCATGTAGTTGAGATTTTTTGGGTTGAGAATAGTCTTCATGTGAAGTTAGCAAATAAAGTATTGTTAGCCTTTCCCTTTCTGGGATTTGAGGGTTAGGAACCAGTGTGAATCTGTGTAATTATTGGTAGAATAAGGATAATCTAGGCAACTCTTGCTTGGAGAACAAGTGTTTGTATTACCTGTCAATCATTGTTCTTTTATTGATGTTTCAGTGTAAGACATAATAAAAGACAGATTATAGAAATGGGGTATTTCTTTTAATCCCCTATTAGGTCACAGCAGTAATTGTATTAAGTGTCCTATAGATTTTGTGTGGAATTATCTTTAGTAGTACAAAAAAAAGATTTTTTTAAAAACTTTTCTCCTTTACTTTTTCAACATTTTTTTCAATTTTGAGAGACAGAGTGTGAGCAGGGGAAGGGCAGAGAGAGAGGGAGACACAGAATCTGAAGCAGGCTCCAGCTTCTGAGCTGTCAGCACAGAGCTCAATGCAGGGTTCGAACCCATGAACAGTGAGATCATGAGATCATGACCTGTGCTGAAGTCAGATGCTTAACCGACTGAGCTACCCAGGTGCCCTTCTTTTCTTTTCTTTTTTTATGTTACTTATTTTTGAGAGAGAGACAGAGCTTGAGTAGGGGAGGGGCAGAGGGAGAGGGCGTTCACAGAAAATGAAGCAGGCTCTAGGCTCTGATCTGTCAACACAAAGCCTAATGTGGGGCTCGAACTCACAAGCCGTGAGACCATGACCTGAGCTGAAGTTGGACACTTAACTGACTGAGCCACCCAGGTGCCCCTGAAGATTTTTTTTTTTTTAGGTTTCTTTATTTTGAGAGAGAGAGTATGCAGGAGGGGCAGAGAGAGAGAGGGAGAGAGAATTCCAAGCAGGCTCTGGACCGTCAGTACACAGAGCCCAGTGCGGGGCTTGAACTCATGAACTGTGAGATCATGACCTGAGGTGAAATCAAGAGTTGGATGCTTAACTGACTGAGCCACCCAGGTGCCCCAAGAATTGAAGATTCTTAGTTTTACCATGCTTGATTGAAAAGTAGAAGGCATTAATGAAACAATATTTAATAGCTTTTAATCTGGATTTTGTTTTGTAGAGGTAAATGTTTTTCGGTTGGAAATGGAAGGCATTACTGTCAAGGGAAAAGGTTGCCCCAAACCAATTAAATCTTGGGTCCAGTGTGGAATTTCTATGAAGATCCTAAATTCTCTCAAAAAGTGAGTAGTTAGTGATTCTCATTTTTCAGTGTCTTCCTATTCAGAATGGCCCTTTTACCCAATTAATTCCATTGGTTACATTTTTACTCTAATAGAAAAATTTACTATTTTTTTCTTAAACAGCTGAGTGTTTTCAGATATAATTTACATATCATAAACCTTACTCTTTGTACAGTTCAATAATTTTTGGTATATTTATGGAGTTAGGCAGTCATCACCATAATTTAATTTTAGAACATATTCATTATCCCAAAAAGAGACCTGTATCCCTTAGTAGTCATTCTTCTCCCTTCTTTGTCCTAGGCATCCACTAATTTACTGTGTCTACAGATTTGTCTCTTCTGGACGTTTCCTATAAGTGGGATCGTACTAACATAGTCTTTTGTGATTCACTTCTTTCACTTAACATAATATTTTCAATGCTCATTCAGATGTAGAATGCCTCAGTCCTTCATTCCCTTTTGGCAAATAATATTCGTTGTACAGCCATTCTACGTTTTGGAAAACCTTACTATGGGACTTGGAGAGACCCAGAGATGCCAGTTCTTACCTTGTCTTTCTTTGGTTTGCTTTTTAAGGCATGGCTATGAAAAACCCACGCCAATCCAGACCCAGGCGATTCCTGCTATAATGTCTGGACGAGATTTGATTGGTATTGCCAAGACAGGAAGCGGAAAGACTATTGCTTTTCTGTTGCCCATGTTTAGACACATCATGGATCAGAGGTCATTAGAAGAAGGAGAGGGGCCAATAGGTACAATTCCTTTCATTAAACTATTTATTCAGGTAACAACTTTGTTGTCAGTTAATCAGAAAGACCTGATATTTTATAATGTTCTGTTATAACAATAAAGATGTCTTTATGTACATTTCCTTTATAAATTTGGCACTTTGGGGCTGATTTCCCCTTACCAGCAGGTGGAGTGAGAATCTTCAGAGCTCTGGAGTGACACCTCAGAAGTACAAAAACAGCCTCTCCTGGCACAGCTCAATTTTTAAACTCTGACTCGGCAGGTAGACTCCTCGTGCATCTATCTGTTTATTTATATTGAGGTTTGTGCTTAGTGAGTGTCAGTGGATCTATAAACTCAACATAGAAGATTGTAAGGAAATATATTTTCCATTTTTTGTTTTTCGCCTTAAAAGGCTATATATATAGTGCCAGCATCTCCTTCAGGATTAGGTCTTCAGGTTCATTTGTTGATTCATTTGGCAGAGATCTGTTTTGCAAGTGTGAGTAGGGTTTTGAAAATTTGCTCAGCTCCTCTCTTGGAAACAGGGGGCACAATATATTCCTACTTTTTCTGTGCCCTTCACACCAAGGTTGTTTCCGGAAGCCTCGGTATGGCTCTGCAGCACAGTGAGTCACTTGATTATCTTTGCTCTGTGATTTGCAGTTGAGAATGATTTGCGTTCTTTTCACCCCAGTATTTTCCTGATGTTTGAGTGAGACATTTAACTCTCATTTATCTTTCTGTAGCATGTTCTTAAAATCTACTTAAAATTAGCAATCGCCACAATCTCTACTATTACAAACCTTTTGAAAGAGGGTTTCAAAGGTGCATAAAACAAATGAAAACAAAAACAAAAAATTATACTAAGAAATCTGAACATTATTTCAGAGGTTAAATATAACACGTTACAGGATAGCCTTTCAAGAATTTTGGTGGTTAGGCTTTTGACATATTTATCTTTTCAGCTGTCATCATGACTCCAACTCGAGAACTGGCTTTACAAATTACTAAAGAATGTAAGAAGTTTTCAAAGACCCTGGGACTTAGAGTGGTCTGTGTTTATGGAGGAACAGGAATCAGTGAGCAGGTAACTATAAAAGGAGCATTCAGTTTTTCCATTCTTTTTTTTCTTTCAGTGTTCCCATTCTTAAATTATTTAATGATCTAAAAGTGATTTGTTTTAGTGATTTGTATAGTGATTGCTTTTAAAGTCTTAGCCACTGGGGCACCTGGGTGGCTCAGTCGGTTAAGCGTCTGACTTTGGCTCAGGTCATGATCTTGCAGTCCATGAGTTCGAGCCCTGCTCGTGCTCTGTGCTGACAGCTCAGAGCCTGGAGCCTGTTTCAGATTCTGTGTCTCCCTCTCTCTCTGACCCTCCCCCGTTCATGCTCTCTCTCTGTCTCAAAAATAAATAAACATTTAAAAAAATTTTTTAAATCTTAAAAAAGAGGTTTAAAAATAATAGGATGAATTATGTTAATTTTATATTTTAAGATTTTTAGTCATTTTTATACCTTGGCTTTCCTGATATTCCTCTTTGTCTTTCTCTGCTCAAGGAAGGCAGATATTTTTTCCATTTTATAGATAAAGAAATGGCGAGAAAGGTTAAGTAAGTTGATCAAAGTGTTTAGGCTAATAAGACTTAATTTGTCCCAGAACCAGGTCGTCTGATTTCCCAACTGGCTCTAATTCATGTGACATCTTTAAAAGGTGGTGATGACTGTTTTGCATTAATAGCTGTTTCACTGGTATCTTTAAATGTTTTTGGCAAGAGTTATTTATTTATTAAAAAAATTTTTTTTAATGTTTGTATATTTTTGAGAGAGAGAGAGACATAGCATGAGCAGGGGAGGGACAGAGAGAGAGGGAGACACCGAATACAAAGCAGGCTCCAGGCTCTGAGCTATCAGCACAGAGCCTGATGCAGGACTCAAACTCACAAACCTTGAGATTATGACTTGAGCAGAAGTTAGATGCTTCAACCGACTGAGCCACCCAGGCGCCCTGCAGCAAGAGTTATTTAAACATAATTTCATTTACTCTCTTTACTTTGACATTTTTCCAAATGTCTTCTTAAAAATGATGGTTATTAGATAATTTTGCTTTAACTAGAAGAAGGAAAAAAACCAGGTTATGTGATCAAATAAGTTTTGGAAAGGTCATGTTGTACAATGTTAAAATCGACTTTTTTTCTTAAAAGACTTCTTAGGCTTTGATAACGAATATGTCTTCTGATACTAGAAAAATAAATAAATTAAGTGGCATTATCTCAATTTATTTAACCACATTCCTTTTTAAGGAATATTTGCTGTTGTTAAATGCTTTATGTTTTCTCAGCTTATCTTGCCTCAGTTGTTCTGATGACAGTTTATTGTAAGAAATAACATTTACAAAAAATAACTTTACACATGCATGCATGTTATATTTATATAGAAGTGAAATGAAAGTTTACTGATCTCTAACACATTCTGGTTTTTCCATTCTATTTCATTTTAAAAATACTGATTGTTGAGGCACCTGGGTAGCCCAGTCGGTTAAGTGTCTGACTCTTGGTTTCTGCTCAGGTCATGATCTCAGGGTTCATGGGTTTGAGCCCCACATCGTGCTCTGTGCTGACCACACAGGGATTTCTCTCTCTGCCCCTCCCCCTGCCCATACTTTTTCTTTCTCAAAATAAATAAATCTTTAAAAAATAAAAAATAGGGGCACCTGGGTGACTCACTTGGTAAAGTACCAGACTTCGGCTCAGGTCAAGATTTCTCAGTTCGTGAGTTCGAGCCCTGTATTGGTGAGCTCGAGCCCCCTTTGGGCTCCGCACTGTCAGCTCAGGGGGATTCTCTCTCTCCCTCTCTCTTTCCCTTTCTCTCTGCTCCTCGTGGGATTCTCTCTCTCTCTCCCTCTTTGCCCCTCACTCACTCCCTCTCTCAAAAAACAAAAGAAACAACAAAAAAAATCAAATCAAATTAAAAGAAAACATAACAAGTGAACAGGTAAATAAAATTAGAAAATGAGAATACTGGTTGTGGATACTCAGGATTCTCTAATGGAAACAATTCTCGACTTGAAAAACATTGGTGTATATAATTGCTTTAATTACTGCTTTCTAATGTTCCTTTCTTTTAAGGGATCATGTGAAATTAAAATTGGTAAAATTCTTTGGTTTTCATTGAGTTCAAAGTTACAATACCATGTCGTCATGTTGCTGCTTCCTTTTCCTTTGTCTTGCTCCAGCATTCCAAAGAATTAAGCAGGAAGCTTTGGAGTCTTCTAATCAGACTTCACTGTGTTACCTTATGGAGCTATATGGTGACCCTGGACATTATTTTCAGATCTGTTTAAATAAGTATTAGTGATAAATAGACTGTAAAATTTCATCTTTTTTATTAGATTGCTGAGCTGAAAAGAGGTGCTGAAATTATTGTTTGCACACCTGGTCGAATGATTGACATGTTAGCAGCTAACAGTGGTAAGTCAGGGATATTTTTTGTTGTTGTTCTCATTTCTCGTTTTTGAATTCTATACATTTTTGTTAAATCAAAGCAGATACAAGAAACCACCATTTTTTTTTATATTTCTTCTTAAAGCTGTAATATCTTAAAATTTACATTGCAACCAGCTAACTGTTGCAAGCATTCATAATATTACTGCAATTTAACTTTCAATTTTTTTTTGAAACTAACTCCATATGATGTTTTTAGTTCTTAACATGGATTCTTAATCAAATTTTGGTCTAGCTTTGCTTTTAACGGGGTTGGGGGGGCTATCTTTTATTTTTATTATTCTAAACTTCAGACTTTTTCCTCCACAGAAGCTAATGTTTTATTACAATACTGGATAAATTAAGGTATTGCAGCTTCAAGAAATTTTATCTTTTGTAAATATTGCATGTTTTTTAGCTCTTATGTTGTGCTTTGTTAAATTATTCCCTATCAAAACTGTTACTAAACTGTTGACATTATTTAACTTCTGTGGAGAAAGGCCCTTCGAGATTTATAGAACTGGGCTTCCGAGACTTAAGCCATCCAAGGTAGGTAATTTAATGCTGTTCCCAACCTTGCAAAACTAATGGGGGCTGCAAATGTTAGTATGGAGTACTTAAATATTGGAGAGCATTTACTTTGGCTCATTTCTTATTTTTTGAAGAAAATGCTTTCAAAGGTTTCCATTGCAGTGTTCAATATATACATAATAAAGTATTAAAAACTGTGAGTAATGCATGTTTCTTGTAGCATTCGGCTTGAATTTCTGTATACACTTAATTCTAATTCTATATGATGTTGACGAAGTGACAACGAAATTGTTTGATAAATCATTGTGCTTGTACAGCCTACAAAAAGTTTTGGGTTGAATGCTGATGAAATAATCCCTTGTTTTTTCTCAATGCTGCATTGATTAAGTCTCCTGAAATTCATCTTGATTAATTTTACCTTTTTCCCTTATCTGTCCTTTTGGTTTATATTTAATAACTATTTTATACATGTTTTTGCCAGGTGATTGATTCATCACTTGATAGAAAGGCTTGTGTTAATCCTTTAGAAAAACTTTCCTGTGTATGTTTTTAGTTTTCCACTGCCTAAGAAACCACTTGCATCTGTTTAAACCATTGGGAGCATTTAATAACATTGAACTTATGATATCTTTGTGTAGAAAAATGTATGTATGCAATACATTTGGTATTTGAAGTTTTTGTTTAATAATTCAGTTACCTAATGATGTTGAATAGCTTCTCATTAATATTTTGATATGCCCAGTAGAAGCTTCTAACTATATGAAAGTAGTTTATAAAGTAATATTAAAAGAAGGTTTTCTGCGTCTAAAATAGTTAGCACTGGAACTTGCTTTCCACACATACGCTGTAATCTCTAATATGTTTTTTTCTAGGTGATGCTGTCAGATAATGGCTGATGTGGCTCGATGCTTCATCTCAGTCTTAGTTTTATGATGTGTTTTGGAGAGGGCTGTTTTCTGAATTTTACAGGTCCTTCAGGCCCTATGATGGTATGCAAGAGACGAGTTTGACAAAATAAAGGGCCTCATATACCCATTGTCAGAAAGTATTTGCCATTAGATTAAGATCTTGTAGACCAAAATTTCTGTTCACTCCTTAAAGATACCTAACTTACCCCTCTGGTTAAGTCAGGCATTTTAGTTCCCTTTACAGTTTTTTAAAGTTCTTGGTAGTCATAAAATGAATTGTGACTGATTTTTAGTTTTCGTTTTGTCTTTATTTTTTTTCCTCATCTTAGGTCGGGTCACAAATCTTCGAAGAGTAACATATGTTGTTTTAGACGAAGCAGACAGAATGTTTGACATGGGTTTTGAACCACAGGTAATCATTACGTGTCTTAGTGTTTTGAACTAGAAAATCTTGTACCTGCCATGAGAATAACATGTTAATATGGTGTCTGAACTTCTCACACGTTTTTGTTGTGTTGTAATATAGTAGGTTGGGGACATAGGGAATTCAAATAGATAATTATGCTCTGAATTCCTCATAAAACTGGTTCAGAAGGTATTTCTAAAACCATTGTTGGTTAAATTAGAATTGGAATGCTGATAATAGAAGCTTAAGCTTCTCTATTTTATAGTTTTTATTGTATTTTGAAATAAATTCTTTTAATTCATGCTTTTAATTGCCTTAACGATCAATATAGCACATTTTGTTTACATTCTGCAAATGTAAAAACTAAGGGCCAGAGCATTTGTCTACCTTAGATTTTAATATTCCTCATGCACACTGTTTGCTCAGATACAAAATTTCAGTGTTATAAACTTAGAGGGACACATGTTAAGGAACTTTAAGGTCTTAGGAATTTTTGTTAATGAGATAAGGAATGTGAGTTATCAATGTGCTATGGATGCCAAAAAAAATTAGTTTTGATCATAAACTGCATTAATAGAAACGGGGTATTAGCTTTCCCAATAGGTGGAGCACGTGACTCTTGATCTCTTGTCTGTGGGCTTGAGCTCCACGTTGGATGTAGAGATTGCTTAAGAAATTCTTTAAAGACACCTGGGTGGCTCAGTTGGTGAGCGTCTAACTCTTGATTTCTGCTCAGATCATGATCCCGGGTCATGGGATCAGGCCCCCTGTTGGGCTCTCTCTGAGCATGGAGCCTGCTTAAGATTCTCTCTCTCCCCCTCTGCTCCTCTCTCCCACTTGTACTCTCTCTCTCTGAAATTTTTTTAAAATTAAAAAAAGGGGATACAGTTAAGGTGGCCTTTGGTTTTTTTCAGTTTATTCATGTGTTCTCCAGAAATGTATTGCCTGTTATATACTTGTATGTGTTGTGTTTAGATTTAGGGATCACAATCTAAATGGGATATACAAGAGCACATAACAGTAAACAGGATTATGGTGACACCCGAACCATGTGAGAAATAGTTAAAGGAATAAGTGACATTTAGCTTGGAGTAGAGGATTTGATAGCATCCTTTAACCGTTTGAAAAAAGTCTGTCACATGAAAGAATCATTGAGGAGTAGACCTGGGACCCAGTTGGGAAGCTATAGGGAGCTGGATCTAAGCATAATGTGAGAAAGAACTGGATAAACATTATTTGGAGATGAAACAATTTACATTGTGGGAGGAGGGCAGATACTGAATATGTTTTTCGTCCATGTGTTCGGTTAGAGGTAGGGGGTCCATTTGAGGGAGGAGAGCAGAAGGAATTGATGAACAGATGGAAGATGGAATTAGATCCCTTTCAAATGTCTTTCCCAATCCTGGGAAATCTTAGATTTTATGGTAATGTTTAAGGTAGGTGTGGTGTGATTGGGCCTTTCTGGTAAATCAATTAAGTGTTGCCAGAAAGAGGCCAAAATAACTTTTCCCAATTGTATGCAGTGTGTGAATCATTTCTTGCCGTTAGTGCTTACATCTACATTAAGTACGTGAGGGAGAAATGCTGAGTAACAGTGTATGTGTTAAGCACTATACTGTTGAAAAGAAGAAATTTTAGATTAATGATTATTTTGTGAGCTGTTGTGTAGATTAAAAATGCTTGGTTCAGGTTCAGTGCCATAGAGCACTATTTGGATGTTAAAGCAAGTAAAGGCATCCCCATTTGAATCAAAGCTGGTGCTAGTCAGTGCACATCTGCACAGTGACTTCTATCTAGAGCAGAGTTGGCAGGCAGTGTGCCTCCAGACATGATTCTGTATTGAAAAAAATCATGAAAATTGGGAACTAAATCAAATAATGCTTAATGTATATTTTTCTGAGTGTAATGCATAGTAAATGTATATGCTATACAGTGACATTGGCAGAACGTACAGGAGTCTCCTTTTTCACATTAGCATATACAGGCTGGCAGGTTGAAAGGCACTTGGGCAGATCTTTGTGAATTGTTTTATTTATTTACTTATAATTTTAGAGAGAGGACAAGCAGGGGAGAGTGGTGGTGGGTGGGGAGGGGGGAGAGAATCTTAAGCAGGCTCCACATTCAGCACTGAGCCTGATATGGGGTTTAATCCCACAACCCTGGAATCATGAACTGAGCTGAAATCAAGAGTTAGATGCTCAACCGACTGAGTCACCCAAGTGTCCCTAACAGAATATTAAAAAGTGGTTTTCCATGACAAATTTTTCCACAGTTTCTAGGTTCTTTTTAATTTAGTAAAATTAAAGAGTAAGAGAAGAAATTGATTAGATATAGACCTTGATCTTTAGCTCTAGTTAGCCATTATGGAGCTGGATATACATACTTTGTGAAAATATGTTAAGTAATACTCCTATTAGTTATAAAAAAAATGGTTATTTACAAAAAAAAATACCAAATGATTATTTACATGTTTTACTTTTTATTTTTATTAAGAAAATCAGGAATGTTTTAATTGACAAATTTATTCATACGTGTGACTAGTACAAAATGAAGTGATCTAAAGATCACTAAATCTAAAGATTCTAAAGATGTTTACTCCGAGTTTTTACTTTCTTGAAAATACTGATCACGTAGTAAAGTGAGACAGTAAATGTGCTTGTTACTTGTACAGTGCAAAGCAGCATGCTTGCCTCAGTCATCAAGGAGCTCACTGTCTAGTGAGAGATTATTGTAACTTTGAAGGCTGTCTTCAAATTGGCATAAAAAATAGGTCACTGAAGGGGCACCTGGGTGGCTCCATCAGCTAAGCATCCAACTTTTGATTTTGGCTCAGGTCATGATCTCAGAGTCATAAGAACCCACATCGGTTTCTGCACTGGGCATGGAATCTGCTTACTTAAGATTCTCTCTCCCTGTACCACTTGTGCTCTCTTAAAAAAAAAAAAAAAAAAAAAAAAAGTAGGGGGCACCTGGGTGGCTCAGTTGGTTGAGTGTCTAACTTCAGCTCAGGTTGTGATCTCGCAGCTCATGAGTTTGAGCCCCACGTCAGGCTCTGTGCTGACAGCTCAGCCTGGAGCCTGCTTCAGATTCTGTGTCTCCCTCTCTCTCTGCCCCTCCCTCACTCATGCTCTGTCTCTCAAATAAATAAATAAGTAAACATTAAAAAAAAAAAATAGGTCACTAGATTGATGATTAGACACTTCAGCACCTCTCGGTCCTGTGTTCAGGCCACTGGTGAAGGGTTTGGTGCATAAGCAGCTCCTATTGAATAATATGGATGCTACTTAAGGAGATAGAGGTACTGAAAAAAGAGCATTTTTCAAAAACTTATTTTTAAGTCTAATGTAATCCTTTACATTAGAGGAAACAGAATCAGGGATGTAATGACAGTTGAGACCTCTCCCCGCACCCCCAAGTTTTATTCCTGTTTCACAATAATGCTCTAGTCCAGAGTAATTTTGTTTTTTATGTAGTGTTTATTTTTTAGAGAGAGAGTGAGCAGGGGAGGAGCAGAGAGAGAGAGAGAGGGAGACACAGAATCTGAGCTGTCAGCACAGAGCCTGATGCAGGCTCGAACCCGCGAACTGTGAGATTATGACCTGAACTCAAGTCGGAGACTTACCTGACTGATCCACCCAGGCGCCTGTAGTCCAGGGTAATTTTTACCAACATACATATCAACATCTCAAGGACCCTATTTGTGACTTAAAGATTGAGATAGTGATATTTACTTTGATAAGTAAATAAATCATTAAGTTGGTAGCAAATTATTTTCTTGAGGGTAAAGGAAAGCATTGCACATTGTCAAGAGAAGTGTAAGAGAGAATGTACTAAACTTTTAGAACTTCTTCAAAAGGAGCGTATGCCAATGATCAAGACTTGAAATCAGTGAAAAGTGGGGGAAATTGCTACCTTTGTAAACATTAGTGACCAGCTGGACTGATGAATTGAGTTTTAGCCTATAGGTATGAAAGGAGAAGTTTAAGGACTTAGTACTTGGCAGCCCATGGCTGACTTTAATTATCTGTGTACTGTGAGAGAGGGAACATACTGAAAAGTTTCAGGAACAGCTTTTAATCAGTAGCCCCCAGTGTGATAGCCAAGTGAGCATAAGAAGGCAATTGAAACCCAGGCCAGTCATCCCTGAAAACGTGTGTCATCATTAGCGTCATACTATGGGCATCTTCACGACTCTAAGCAGTAATAGGTATTCATAAGGAAAATCTAAGCTCCCATGTGTGATAGTTAGTACGCCGTTCCATGAAGCACAGGATTTATAGCTTATTCATGAAGATTTCTCTTAGCACTTGGGCAAGAGAGGGAGTTAGTTGTGGTTTTCAAGAAAACTTTCCTCCTTTGCTACTATCTTTGTGCATTTGCTAAAAAGGAAGGGTTATTTGTGAACGAATTAGGAAGGTAGAATATGTATTACTCTTTGAAGAGATTTTCAAAGCCACAACAGGCTTTGGTATGAATTGTGTATTTTGATCCTTGTTTCTATATCTCTGAAAGTTGAGACTAAGTGATCAGTCCTTAGACTCGTTTAGATGATCATATATCTGAAAGTCCTGATGATTTTTATTTAGTATCTTAAAAGATTGACACATTAAATACCATTGTATGAACTTGCACTGATACTACTACCAAATTCATGTTATCAAACCAAGTGTGGTTAGTGATTCCTAATTTTTCATTTATGTACTTCAGTCATTCCAAAAGATATCATTTGATGCAGGAAATTAAAGAAAGGCCTTGCTATTAAGATGACCTTTGAATTGGGAACTGAATAAAGTGAGAAATTGAGACATGGGGAATATTTGGGTGAAAAGTGTTACAAAGAGCCAGACAAATGCCCCGGCTTGGGAACTCACTTGGCCAGTGTCCCTGGAGCAGAGCATAGGAGAGGGAATATAGTAGGAGAGAGTACAGGATGAGGGTGGTGTGGTGAATATGTACACCTGGGCTAGGAATTTGGATTTTAATTTGATGTGATTAATGAGTTGCTGTATTGGAGGGTTTTGAGGAGAGGAATCCCTGATCTAATTTTTTTACATTTTTTATTTTTATCAATTACATGTGCGTGTGGGTTTAACAGTACTTCTCTTCCATCACTTAGCTGAGTATTTTGATATTTAATTCTATTTATCTAAATAGTGTGCTTTTATTTCTTTTTGTTTTTCTGTTTTTGGTATTATTGATTTCCTACAGGGGAACATAATCTTCTCTGTTTTCTTTCTCCTCTCACATTCTTGCATCATTTTCATCCCTTATTTTTCCGGTAGATTTATGTTGCTATTTTAATTGAGTCAGTATACAAGCTTATGACAATCTAAATGCTATGCAGAGCTGGGCAGTATAGTAAACTGATTATTTTTAAATTTCCTCTGTAACATCTTGTCTTCTTTAGAGATAACCGTCTTCTTTTCTCTAGGGATACCTGTCTTTTTAGGTTTGTTGGCTGGTTTTCTTAGGTCTCTATATATTTAAAACTAATAAAATACCAAACTCTGTATATAAACCTATCAAATAGTTGAAACACATTAACTTACCCATTTGTTTTATCTTCCTTAAGGTTTCTTCAGAGCCTCTTGATGTGTTCCAGTAATGGTTTGTTGTTCTCTGTCTGACATATAGCTGCTGTCCTGGGATATCCATCATTCTGAGGGTCCCCTTTATTTCTCATCTTGTTAGGATCCCCAAAGTTCTATAACTCAAGAGTAAATCTTTTCTTAAAAAAATTTTTTTTGGGGCGCCTGGGTGGCTCAATTGGTTAAGTGGACGACTTCGGCTCAGGTCATGATCTCGCGGTCCGTGAGTCCGAGCCCCGCGTCGGGCTCTGTGCTGACAGCTCAGAGCCTGGAGCCTGTTTCGGATTCTGTGTCTCCCTCTCTCTGACCCTCCTCCGTTCATGCTCTGTCTCTCTCTCTATATCAAAAATAAATAAACATTAAAAAAAAACATTAAAAAAAATTTTTTAATGGAACTCTTCATGCATTTCCTCCTTGCACGGGAACCATGCTAATCTCTGTATCATTCCAATTTGTTTTAGTATGTGTGCTGCTAAAGTGAGCACTTAAATGATTTTTTTTTAATGTTTCTTTATTTTTGAGAGCGTTTATTTATTTTTGGAAGAGCGTGAGCGGTGGAGGGGCAGAGAGAGGGGGAGATGCAGAATCAGAAGCTGGCTCTAGGCCCTGAGCTGTCAGCACGGAGCCCAGCGTGAGGCTTGAACTCACAAACTGCGAGGTCATGATCCGAGCTGAAGTCAGACGCTTAACCGACTGAACCACCGAGGCGCCCCTTAAATGATTTTTTTTTTAATGTTTATTTATTTATTTTTTTATTTTATTTTTTTTTCAACGTTTATTTATTTTTTGGGGGACAGAGAGAGACAGAGCATGAACGGGGGAGGGGCAGAGAGAGAGGGAGACACAGAATCGGAAACAGGCTCCAGGCTCTGAGCCATCAGCCCAGAGCCTGACGCGGGGCTCGAACTCACGGACCGCGAGATCGTGACCTGGCTGAAGTCGGACGCTTAACCGACTGCGCCACCCAGGCGCCCCAATGTTTATTTATTTTTGAGACAGAGAGCATGTGAGTGTGGGAGGCAGAAAGAGAGGGAGACAGAGAATCCCAAGCAGGCTCCGTGCTGTCAGCACAGAGCCCAGTTCAGGGCTTGAACTCACGAGTCGTGAGATCATGACCTGGGCCAAAATTAAGAGTCGGTCCCTTGACCAACTGAGTCACCCGGTGCCCCTTCAGTGATTTATTTTTATGTTCTAAATTTACTTTTATTCAAGTATAATTAGCATACAGTGCTATTAGTTTCAGGTGTATGTTATTAGCGGTTCTATATATTACTCAGTGCTCATCATGATAAGTGTACTCTTAATCCCCTTCACCTGTTGCACTTATCCCCTCTCACCTCCCCTCTGGTAACCACCATTTTGTTCTCTGTATTTAAGAGTGTGCTTTTTTCTTCTTTTGTCTGTTTTTATTCTTTATTCATTTTTTTTTAAGTTTATTTATTTTGAGAGACGCGGTTAGAGATAATACCAAACAGGCTCCATGCTGTTAGCACAGAGTCTAGCATGTTCCTCATGAACCATGAGGTCATGTCCTGAGCCAAGATCAAGAGTTGGATTCTTAACTAATGGAACCACCTAGGCACACCTGTTCATTTGCTTCTTAAATTCCATACATAAATGAGATCATATGGTATTTGTCTTTCTCTGACTGACTTATTTCACTTAGCATTATACCCTCTGGGTTCATCCATGTTGTTGCAAATGGCAAGATTTCATTTAAATGACTCATTTTTAAAGATTGCCTTCTGTCTGCGTAGGATTTATGTCCTCTGAGTTGATTTTCTATTTGCTTTGATTTCTGCATTCAGATTAGAAACATTCTGTAGAGGTCTGGGAACCTGTAGTTAACTACTTACATTTAAGGGACAGAGAAAAGGCAGCTTAAAATTCAGAGTTCTTTGTGCCAGAGCAGTACCTAGTGATCCTGAGTTTCACTGTTGTAATCTGGCTGGGACTTTCATTTAGATGAGGACTGTCTTCTGCCTGACTTTTTGGACTGGGCAGACCGTCCCTGGAAAAATATTGGCCAGTCTCCAGCCTGGACTGTAAAGGCCTGTCTCTTGTTCTAGGTCGGGAAAGAGGCTTGAGGGAGAGAGGGAGCCTCAGTATTGAACATCATGCATTTACTTAATGCTTTTCTTCTTAGGATGTTATCCTTGCCTTATCCAGTCATGTTCTTGTTTTATATTCTGCAGCAGCTAAACCTTTGGGTCTTTGGCTAGGGTGAGAGAAGGGCCTGACAGTAGGAGATAGGTGGAGGTTGAGGGATTTGATTGCTTCTTTAAAAAAATTTTTACTTTTGAGAGAGAGACAGAGAGAGCACGAGTGGGGGAGGAATAGAGAGAGAGGGAGACACAGAATCTGAAGCAGGCTCCAGACTCTGAGCTTCAGCACAGCCTGATGTGGGGCTCAAACCCACAAACTGTGAAAATGACCTGAGCTGAAGTTGGACTCTTAACTGACTGAACCCCCTAGGTGCCCTGGGATTTGATTGCTTCTTAAACAGACTTTGCATCAATTCTCTTCATTTTGGAATCCCACCTTTCGTCTCCATATAGGGAGAATAGCTTCATTCTCAACTTTTTCTTACTGCCAGCTTCCTTGAGTTTGATTAATCTTTTACCATCTTGAAACATTTTGTTGCTTTTTGTTTTGTTTTGTTGACAAATAAAATTTACATACCGTAAAACTCATGCTTTTTTAAAATTTATTTTTCTAATTTACATCCAAGTTAGTTAGCATATAGTGCAACAGTGATTTCAGGAGTAGATGCCTTAATGCCCCTTACCCATTTAGCCCATCCCTCCTCCCATAATCCCTCCAGTAATCCTGTTTGTTCTCCATATTTAATAGTCTGTTCTGTTTTTGTCCCTCTCCCTGTTTTTATATTATTTTTGTTTCCCTTCCCTTATGTTTATCTGTTTTATGTCTTAAAGTCCTCATATGAGTGAAGTCATATGATATTTGTCTTTCTCCAAATGGCTAATTTCGCTTAGCATAATACCCTCTAGTTCCACCCACGTAGTTGCAAATGACAAGATGCCATTCTTTTTTAATTTTTTTTTTTTTTTTCAACGTTTATTTATTTTTGGGACAGAGAGAGACAGAGCATGAACGGGGGAGGGGCAGAGAGAGAGGGAGACACAGAATCGGAAACAGGCTCCAGGCTCTGAGCCATCAGCCCAGAGCCCGACGCGGGGCTCGAACTCACGGACCGCGAGATCGTGACCTGGCTGAAGTCGGACGCTCAACCCGACTGCGCTACCCAGGCGCCCCAAGATGCCATTCTTTTTGATTGCCGAGTAACACTCCATTGTATAGATATACCACACCTTCTTTATCCGTTCATCTGTCGTTGGACATTTGGGCTCTTTCCATACTTGGGCTATTGTTGATGGTGCTGCTATAAACATTGGGGTGCATGTGCCCCTTGGAAACAGCACACCTGTATCCCTCAGATAAATACCCAGTAGTGCAATTTGCTGGGTCGTAGGGTAGTTCTATTTTTAATTTTTTGAAGAACCTCCATACTCTTTTCCAGAATGGCTGCATCAGTTTGCATTCCCGCTAGCAGTGCAAAAGAGATCCTTTTTCTCCTCATCCTCACTACCATTTGTGTTTGCCTACCACATCTTTCTTAAAATTTATTTTGTAAAAACTCTTACTGTTTGTTTATTTTTGAGAGAGAAAGAGACAGAGAGTGAGTGGGGGAGGGCCAGAGAGAGGGAGACACAAAATCGGAAGCAGGCTCCAGGCTCTGAGCTGTCAGTACAGAGCCCGACGTGGGGCTTGAACCCATAAACTGCAAGATCATGACCCAATCTAAAGTCGGATGCATCACTGACTGAGCCACCCAGTCACTCCTCTACCACATTCTTTATCCATTCATCATTTAATGGACATTTGGACTCTTTCCATAGTTTTGCTATTGTTGATAATGGTGCTGTAAAGGTCAGAGTGTATGTACCCCTTCAAATCTGTATATTTGTATCCCTTAGGTAAATGTGGAGTGGTACAATTGTTGGATTATAGGGTAGTTCTATTTTTAACTTGTTGAGAAACCTCCATACTGTTCTCCAGAGTGGATGCACCAGTTTGCATTCCCACCAACAGTGCGAGAGAGTTCCCCTGTCTCCACATCCTCGCCAACACTGTTGTTTCCTGAGTTAATTTTAGCCATTCTGACACCTGTGAGGTGGTATTTCATCATGGTTTTGATTTGTATTTCCCTGATGATGAGTGATACTGAACATATTTTCATGTATCTGTTAGTCGTCTGGATGTCTTCTTTGGAAGAATACCTTTCCCGGTTTCCAGTCACTCATCACCATCTACCTTTAAACCATCATCAGTAATATTACTCATTATTACTTTTTTTCTTGTTTTACCAATCATCACAAGAATCCTAGGAGTCTTTATTTTCTCCAGGGCTCTATAGACACTGAGGCAATTGGTGCCTGTATCTTACTCCCTCAACAGTATGTTCACCTTCATTGTTCTCTTTCTGTAGCTCTTTCAACCTTTGATACATAATATATTTATGTGTCCACTCTCCTTAGAATAGAAGTTCCATGGAGACAAGTTTTTGTCTGTTTTTATTGCATATTTCCAAATAGAGCAGTGCTTGGCACATAATAGTTCAGTAAAATTGTGTTTACTAAGTGAAGGAAAACAGTGGTACAAGGGAGAATAGTTTCATCCCAGATGTAGTTTGAAGACTGAGAATACTGTATTTATTGGTGAATTAGGTGTGAGATGAGAGAAAGAGAGAGAGAGTAGTTACAGATGGCTCCTCCATCTTTGGCCTAAACATGTAGATAACTACAGTTGCCATTTCTTAACGGGGGGGGAAACTGAGAGGAGCAAATTATGGGGTAAAATCAATTATAATATTCTAAGGTAACAGGTTTAGAAGTCACTGAATGGATGTTCTCAAAATTTCTTTCTACTTGATTTTAACATCATTGACTTTTAGAGGCTACACTCAACCGTATTTATTTGCATTGTGTCCTTAGGTCATGCGCATTGTGGATAATGTCCGTCCCGATCGACAGACAGTTATGTTTTCAGCTACTTTCCCCAGAGCTATGGAGGCTTTGGCTCGCAGAATCCTCAGTAAACCCATTGAAGTGCAGGTTGGAGGCAGAAGCGTGGTTTGCTCAGATGTGGAACAACAAGTGGTGGGTACAGCCTTTAAGAAACCCTCAGTTCCCTGGATGTTCAGGATGTGATTCTTGTGGGATCATTGTGATGTAGGAAGGTAATTTCTAAAATTAAATAGGATACAACTGCAGCCATTAATATTTTATATGATGCACTTGAATATGCCTTTCTGTGGAACTGCATGTTTAAAATCCTCTTAAAAAATGCCCTTTTTAGTTCGTCCCACCAGAAGAGGTGGGCTTGTTAATAGAAATGTCACATCTTGTTTTTTAGTTAATAGGGTGTGAGATCAAGAGGCAGAGAGAACCAGGTGATTGCCCACATTTACAAGCCCCCTCTCTGAAAGTTACAGATTTGGTTTTGGTCTTACTGGTTTATCAATTAAAATCAATATTTTCCTGCCCGGTCCTAAAATACAGCAAGATATTGTCATTTCGCCATCTGCCACAAATGAAATGAGTATTTTTGTTCACAAGATGTATTTGCAGTTTTACTCCATTAACTTGGTGCGATTTGCTGTTTCCAGATTGTGATTGAAGAAGAAAAGAAGTTCTTGAAGTTACTTGAGCTTCTCGGCCATTATCAAGAATCGGGATCTGTCATTATATTTGTGGATAAGCAGGAACATGCAGATGGTCTTCTGAAAGATTTAATGAGAGCATCTTATCCTTGCATGTCTCTTCATGGAGGTAATGTTTACTGAAATATCTGTTGAGTATTTAATTTGACCAAGCACTGCAGTGTACTGTGTACTGTGTACTGAGTGTACTGAGTTTAGAACCAGAGTTTGTATCTTCTATCTCCTCTTTTATTCAGAACTCTGGGGGCTAATAAGCATTATTATTATTCCATCTTTGAGGTAAAGAAAATAAGACAAGGAGTATATTGGTTTGACCAAACTGTATAGCCATTAATCAGCTAAGGAGAAATAGAACTTAAAATTCTCCATTTTGTGTTATATTCTTTCCATTGTGCCATGCAACCTGGAGGTTTTCATGATTCACATTAGAGCTTTAATTGAAAGTAACATTTTATTTTCTGTCTCCATTGTTATGTTATGGAGTGATGTCTCCATTGTTATATATATGTAAGACTTAGAACCCTGAACATGTGCAACAGAGACAGTTTGAATTACCCTCATTAAGGATGTGTTCTGGCAGTCTGTGACTTTGTAATGAACCACCCCAAAATGTAGTGGCAGCTATCATTTATTTTCTTTATAAATCTTTGCTTTAGCTAGAGTTCAGCACTTAACCTAGTTTCTGTTTCATGCTGTATCTGCTGACATGGCTTAATTGGGACTGGGGATCCATTTCCATATTTGCCTTACTTAATGTGGCTGGGAAGTTGGTACTGGCTCTTGACCGAGCTCAGTCAGGTTATTGGCCAGGGATCCTGGCCCTTCCCTTTGTGGATCTCTCTGTGGGACTACTTGGCGAGAAGGCAAGTTAAGGCTACTTGCCAGGCCAGTTAGGGATGATACTGGGAATTGGCAGAACTTTCATTTCCATCATATTCTGTAGGTCAAAATAGTCCCATGACTGGCCCAGATTCAAGGGGATGGAGGTATAGACTCCACTTTTTTTTTTTTTTTTTTTAATTTTTTTTTTTTCAACGTTTATTTATTTTTGGGACAGAGAGAGACAGAGCATGAACGGGGAAGGGGCAGAGAGAGAGGGAGACACAGAATCGGAAACAGGCTCCAGGCTCTGAGCCATCAGCCCAGAGCCCGATGCGGGGCTCGAACTCACGGACCGCGAGATCGTGACCTGGCTGAAGTCGGACGCTTAACCGACTGCACCACCCAGGCGCCCCTAGACTCCACTTCTTGATAGGAGGGTCATTCCCTATGCAGAAGAGCATGTAGAATAAGCCATGCTTTTGCTGTCATCTTTGGAATATACAGTCTGTGACACCAAGTTTCATTGTGGATGCAATTAAAAGGGCTCTAAGGGTATGTATTTGGTTAACTTTTAATGTTTTGGGTTTTTTTTTTTTTTTTTAAGTTTATTTATTTGTTTTGAGAGAGAGAGAGAGAACCAGTGAGTGAGGGGCAAAGAGAGGTGGACAGAGGATCCATCAGTGCTGACAGCAGAGAGACCAACATGGGGCTCTAACTCACAAACCATGAGATCATGACCTGAGCTGAAGTTGGACGCTTAACCAGATGAGCCACCCAGGCTCTCCTAATGCTTGAAAATCACTCATGTTTTCCCTTTTGTTTTGTTAATTGGGATGAAATATATATTACATAAAATTTACCATTTTAACTATTTTAAGTGTATGATTCACTGGTGTTAAGTATATTAACAGTGCTGTGTAACAACACCATTATCTATTTCCAGAAGTTTTTCATTGTTCCAAACAGAAACTCTACCTGTTAAATAATAACTTCATCCCCATCCCCACCTTCTGGCCCCTGGGAACGTGTATTCTACTTTTTGTACCTATGAATTTGCCTGTTTTAGGTACTTCACATGAGTGGAATCATACAGTGTTTGTATTTCTGTGCCTGGTTTATTTCAGTTAGCATAATTGTCATTGAGGCTTATCCGTGTTTTATCATGTGTCAGAATTTCCTCTTTTTTAAAGTATTTTAATTCCAGTGTAGGTAACATAAAGTGCTGTATTAGTTTCAGGTGTACACTGTACACCTGATTTAACATTTCCATACGTTAGTGCTCATCCCAAGTGTGTTCTTTAATCCCTGTCCCCTGTTCCACCCACCCACCTCCCCTCTGGTAACTGTTTGCTCTCTATAGCTAAAAGTGTGGTTCTTGGTTTTCCTACCTTTTTTTCCCCCTTTGTTCATTTGTTTTGTTTCTTGAATTCCACTTATGAGTGAAGTCGTGTGGTATTTGTCTTTCTCTGACTGACTTCCTTCACTTAGCATTATGTTTTCTGGCTCCGTCCATGTTGTTGCATATTCCTGTGTGTGTGTGTGTGTGTGTGTGTGTGTGTGAGAGAGAGAGAGAGAGAGAGAGAGAGAGATGTCTTCTTTATCCATTCATCTGTCCCTGGGTACTTGGGCTGCTTCCATAATTTGGCTAATTTAAATAATGCTGCGGTAAACATAGGGGTTCATATGTCCTTGTGTCCTTTTTTTTTGAGTAAGTTTTTTTGTATTCTTTTGATAAGTGCCCAGTAGTGGGATTACTGGATCATAGGGTAGTTCCGTTTTATTTATTTGTTTGTTTATTTATTTTTGAGAGAGAGAGAGAGAGAGCGAAAGCACGTGAGTGGGGAAGAGGGTGAATCTCAAACAGGCTTTAGGTTCAGCATGGAGCCTAATGTGGGGCTTGATTCCATGGGATCATTACCTGAGCCAAAATCAAGAGTCACATGCTCAACTGACTCAGCCGCCCAGAAGCCCCTGGATAGTTCTATTTTTAATTTTTTTTTTTTTAATTTTTTTAACGTTTATTTATTTTTGAGACAGAGAGAGACAGAGCATGAACAGGGGAGGGGCAGAGAGAGAGGGAGACACAGAATCTGAAGCAGGCTCCAGGCTCTGAGCCATCAGCCCAGAGCCCGACGCGGGGCTTGAACTCACGGACCGCGAGATCTTGACCTGAGCTGAAGTCGGACGCTTAACCGACTGAGCCACCCAGGCGCCCCTATTTTTAATTTTTTGTGGAGCCTCCATACTCTTTTCCATGGTGGCTGCACCAGTTTGCATTCCCACCAACAGTGGGTACAAGGTCTTTTTGCTCCACATCCTTGCCAACAGTCGTCTCTTGTGTTGTTGATTTTAGCCATTCTGACAGGTGTGAGGTGATATCTCATTGTTGTTTTGATTTGCATTTTCCTGATGATTAGTGATGTTGAACATCTTTTCATGTGTGTTGACCATCAGGATGTCTTCTTTGGAGAAATGTCTGTTCACATCTTCTGCCCAGTTTTTAATTGGATTATTTGTTTTTTGGGTGTTGAGTTTTATAAGGTGTTTATATATTTTGGATACTACCCCTTTGTCAGATATGTCATTTGCAAATATGTTCTCCCATTCAGTAGGTTGTCCTTTAGTTTTGTTGATTATTTCCTTTGCTGTGCAGAAGCTTTTTTTTTTTTTTTTTTTTTTTAAGGATAAATGAACATTTATTTATTTATATTGATTTATTTTTATTTTTTTTGTAATTTACATCCAGGTTAGTTAGCATCTGGTGCAACAATGATTTCAGGAATAGATTTCTTAAGCCCCTTACCCATTTAGCCCATCCTCTCTCCCACAACCCCTCCAGCAACCCTCTGTTTGTTTTCTATATTTAAGAGTCTTTTACGTTTTGTCCCCCTCCCTGTGTTTATATTATTTTTGAGAAGCTTTCTTTTCTGATGTAGTCCCGGTAGTTTATTTTTGTTTGTTTTGCTTTTTTCTTTGTTTTTTGTTTTTTAAGATTTTACTTTTAAGTAATTACACCAAATGTGCAGCTTGAGCTCACAACCTTGAGGTCAAAAGTTACACTTCCACCGATTGAGCCAGCCAGGCACCCCTGTTTTTCTTTGCCTCACGAGAGGCAAAGAACTGTCCTCTCTTCTAGGATTTTTATGGTTTCAGGTCTTACATTTAGGTTTTTAATTCATTTTGAATTTGTTTTTGTGTATGGTAAGAAGAATTTCCTTTTTAAAAAGCGAAATAATTTTTCATTGTATGTATATACCACATTTCCTTTATTCATTTACCTGTTGATGGACATTTGGGTTGTTCCTACCTTTTGGCTCTTGTGAGTAATGCTACTTAACCACTGGTGTACAAGTATCTGTTTGAGTCCTGTTGGCCATAGGGCCATATGGCTATTTTTAACTTTTTATAGAAGCTGCAAACTACTTTTTGTAAAAATTGCACCATTTTGGAATTCCAGTAGTGCATTAGGGTTCCAGTTTATCCACAGCCTGGCCAGCACTTGTCTCCTATTTTTTTTTTATAATAGCTATGCTAGTAGATGTGAAGTGACATTGTGGTTTTGATTTGCATTTCCCTAATGACTAAGATTGAACATCTTTTTATGTGCTTATTGGGTATTTGTATATCTGTTTTTGAAGAATTGTCTATTTTAGGCTTCTGCCCATTTTTAATTAGGTCATTCGCATCTTTTTTTCATTGCTGAGTTGTAGGATTTCTTTATATATTCTTGATAGCAATCCCTTATCAGATGTACAGTTTACATATATTTTCTCCCATTCTTTGGGTTGTCCTTTCACCCTCTTGGTAGTGTTCTTTGATGCGCAGACGTTTTAAATTTTGAAGTCCATTTTATTTTTTCTTTTTTTGCCTTTTCTTTTTCTGTTAATTCAAGAAACCATTGCCAAGTCCAGGGTTATGAAAAATTTCCCTCTTGTTTCCTCAGAGTTCTAAAATTATAGCTTTTACGTTTAGGTAATTCATTTTGAGGTGATTTTTATATATGATGCAAGATATGGATCCAGCTGCATTTTTTTGCATGTGGTTTTTCAGTTTCCCTGACCCATGTGGTAAAAAGACTGTCCTTTTCCCATTGAAGAGTCTTGGCACCTTTGTCAAAATCTATTGACCATTTATTTATCTGAGGGTTTCTGAGCTCTTTATTTAATTTCATTTATCTGTATGTTTAATCTTATGCCAAAATTTTTTTTTTTTTTTTTTTTTAAGTAAACTCTATCCCCAGTGTTGGGCTTGAACTCATGACCCAGAGATCAAGAGTTGAATGCTCTACTAACTGAGCCAGCCAGGCACCCCTTTACTTTTTTTTTTTCCCCAACTTTTTTTAATTCTGAGAGAGAGAAAAAGCATGAGTGGGGGAGGGGCAAAGAGCTAGAGACGGAGAATCCAATTCCATCAAGGTCCACGCTGTCAGTGCAGAGCCTGACTCAGGGCTTCACCCTCTCGATCCATGGCACTTAACTGACTTGAGCCACCCAGGTGCCCCAACATTTCTTTTTTTAGTAGACTGTTTTTTAGAGCAGTTTTAGATACACAGCAAAACGGCAGAAATTACAAAGTTCCCATATATCCCTTGCCCCCAAGTACAACCTCCTCCCCTATCAATATCCCGTACCACAGAGGTACATTTGTTACAATCATTGAACCTGTATTGACATATCATTGTCACCCAGAGTCCCTGGTTTACATTAGGGTTCGCTCTTGGTGTTATACGGTCTATGGATTTGGACAAGTTTATAATGACATATTCACCAGTATAGTACCATACTATATCACTCATAGAAAATACTACCATAAGAATCCTCTTTGCCTATTCATCCCTCCCTCCCCCATCCCTATACTGCTGCTAATCTTTTTTTTTTTTTTTTTAAGTAGGCTCCCCCAAGATGCAGGGCTTGAACTCCCTGCCCTGAGATCAAGACCTGAAACGAGATCAAGAATCAAACACTTAGGCCACTAAGCCACCCAAGATGCCCCAGCCACTAATCTTTTTACTCTCTCTACATTTTTACCTTTCTAGCATGTCCATGTCTACTTTTAATCATTAGGATAAACAGGCAATAATGACTTATCATAGACGTTTTATTTTGGCCCTGTTAGTGTCATCATTCCTGAAAATGTTTTGGTTGCCATTAGCTACAAAGTTTCTAGTGTAGAACTTTAGTTTTTCTCCACATGTGAAACATGGGACTCAGCTTTCTTTCTTTCCCTAGATGATTTCTTTTCTCTCCTGTTTGTTGTTTTGTACTTTTAAGTTAAATTAAAATGTTTTTAATGTTTATTTTGAGAGTGAATGCGATTGGGGAAGGGGCAGAGAGAGAAGGACAAAGAGAATCCTAAGCAGGCTCTGGGTTGTCTGCACAGAGCTTGTCGTACAGCTCCACCTCATGAACTGTGAGATCATGACCTGAGCTGAAATCGAGTCAGACAAAGCCACCCAGGTGTCCCAGTACTTTCTAATTTTAAATATTTTGATTAAAACAGGTGTGTCCATGTAAAATCTTGTGTCTCAAAGCAAATAAACAAAATTTATTGTAAGATTTATTTATTAGCTTAGACATTTTTTAAGTAATTTTGTAGTAGAGCAATGTGCTGAATTTCTTTTACCTTTTTTTTTTTTTAATGTTTATTTTTGAGAGGCAGAGTGTGAGCGCGGGAGGAGCAGAGAGAGAGGGAGACACAGAATCCAAAGTAGACTCCAGGCTCTGAGCTGTCAGCACAGAGCCCAGTGTAGGGCTTAAACCCATGAACTGTGACATCATGACCTGAGCCAAAGTCGGACACTTAACCAACTGAGCTACCCTGGCTCCTCCAGTGTGGTAAATTTCTGAAGGAAAACTAGGGAGAAGTTTTGATTATGAGTCTTGTTGTTAAGCTCTTTTAATGTGTAAATGAATAAAAGCCAATTTGCTATATAAGTATAAAAATGTAGAAATTATTTAGGGCTTTTTAAGAAATAAAAGGTGTAATCATAAAATTCCTAATTTGCATATGAAATTAATGTGCATTTTATACCTAACACATAGTGTAATGATATAGTGAGAAGGATGCTTGGAGATGCCCCATATGCTGTGTCTTCTATAGAGCCACCTGTAGTTCTTCGTGTCTTCAGGTCTAGAAGGGGAAGAGCAATGGCTGGAAGTAAGAGAGTGGATTATATGTTCTGCCCACTCCTGGTCTTAACTTGAAACAATTTTCTCAGTACAGCAATCAAAACATTCTACTGTGGCTTAACTTTTTTGTTAGATGTTTGTCAGCATTATTATGAACATAATAAATGGAGAACATGTTCTTAGTACTCCTTTTTGACCTATCACATAACCTGCAGTAACCTTAAAGTAGGTTACAAATGAAAGAAATACGAAAATACTTTCTTTGAACCATGGCTGCAGTTTCTGGTTTGTCAGCCATCCATTTTTTAGCTTTTGCATTAACAATGAATAATTTAAAAATTTCTTAAAAACACAGTGCATCTTGGGTACCTGGGTAGCTCAGTTGGTTGGGCATCCAGCTCTTGATCTCAGCTGGAGTCATGATCTCATGGGTTCATGGGATTGAACCTTGTGAGCAAGTGGCTTTGAATTCTGTCCCTCTCTCCCTGTGCCCCTCCCCCCACTTGCATGTGCTCATGCTCCCTCTCAAAATAAATAAGTTAAAAAAAAAACCAATGCATCTAATAGGGTAAATAATGAAATTAGAAAAGCAGCACACAGGTTTCTCTTTACGAGAAATTATGGTATATGAGAACATATACTTTTTTTTATAGGGCAGACTGTTTCGTTGAGGCCTTCAACTTGTACTATTAATATCAGTTACATTTTTCTTTTTTCTGCAAGTGACAAAAAACTAATCCAACTGCCTTAAATCATGAGACATTTTTATTATTTTGTAAAAATGAAATCTAATGGTGAAGTGACTCCAGATTGTTTCATTTAGTGGCTCACTGTCACTATATTGTATTTTCTGTACTGCCATCCTGAGCATGTTAACTTAATTGTTTTTTTTTTTTTAAGTTTATTTATTTATTTTGAGGTGGGGGAGGGGCTGAGAGAGAATGCCAAACAGACTCCATACTGTCTGTGCAGAGCCTCATGCTGGGTGTGTTCTCACCAACGGTGAGATTATGACCTGAGCCAAAATCAGGGGTTCAGTGCTTAACTGGCTGAGCCACCTAGGCACCCCAAGTTAGTTTTTAAAGTAGTTTTTTTTCATGGCACCACAAAGGCTTCTGCAGTTTTAAACCGTCACTTTTTTTTTTAATTAATTAGTTTATTTTTTAACATTTATTTATTTTTGAGACAGAGAGATACAGAGCATGAACGGGGGAGGGTCGGAGAGAGGGAGACACAGAATCCGAAACAGGCTCCGGGCTCTGAGCTGTCAGCACAGAGCCCGACACAGGGCTTAAACTCACTGACCTCGAGATCATGACCTGAGCCGAAGTCAGCCGCTTAACCAACTTAGCCACCCAGGTGCCCCTAACCATCACTTTTGTATCAGACACATTACAGAGGAAGAAGACTATTTCCCATATGTCTAGGTGCCTTTTTCCCCTCTTATTTTTATAACCACAATTTGTAAACACAGAAAAAATCTGAGAAAATCATATGGTGAAGAGCCTTGAACATCCAGTACTGGATTCTACAACTAACATTTTGTTGTATTTCTCTTTCACATCTTTAGCCATCTGTCTATTCTACCTACTCATCATATTTCTTAGTTTTTTGATATGTTTTAAAGAAAGTTGTAGCATCAGCATATTTCACTTCAATATGCAGATGGTTAACACTAGTTCAAAAATTTTTTATTTTATTTTTTAGAATAACTATGTTTTTTGTTTTTTTTTTTTCAACGTTTATTTATTTTTGGGACAGAGAGAGACAGAACATGAACGGGGGAGGGTCAGAGAGAGAGACACAGAATCGGAAACAGGCTCCAGGCTCTGAGCCATCTGCCCAGAGCCTGACGCGGGGCTCGAACTCACGGACCGCGAGATCGTGACCTGGCTGAAGTCAGACGCTTAACCCACTGCGCCACCCAGGCGCCCCAAGAATAACTATGTTTTTTAAGTAAACTCTGTCCCTATCGTCAGGCTCAAACTCAAGACCCCAAGATCAAGAATTGTATACCGAGCCAGTCAAGCGCCGCCCAAACTTTTTATTTATTTATTTATTTATTTATTTATTTATTTATTTATTAAAAAAAATTTTTTTTTTAATGTTTATTTTTGAGACGGAGACAGAGCATGAATGGGGGAGGAGCAGAGAGAGAGGGAGACACAGAATCAGAAGCAGGCTCCATGCTCTGAGCCATCAGCCCAGAGCCCGACGCAGGGCTCGAACTCACGGACCGCGAGATCGTGACCTGGGCTGAAGTCGGATGTCTAACCGACTGAGCCACCCAGGCGCCCCGTCCCCCCAAATTTAAAAAAAAAAAACAAACTATAGGTAAACTGTAGTAAAATGTACAGATCATAAGTGTGCTCTTTGATGAGTTTTGACAAATATATATAAGCTGTGAAACCCAAACCTCTATGCATATACAACCTCAGAACTTCCCCCCAGTTAATGCCTGTTCTCATCCCCACAGGCAACCACTTTTTACATTTTTTTCCAACATATATTTGTTGTATTTTTAGAATTTCAGATAAATGAAACCGTACTGTCTCAACATTTTTGTGTCAAGTTATCTTTTACTCGGCCTTTTTTTTTCTTTTTTTTAGCTTCAGAAAATGTTTTTTTAATAGTAGGAAAGCTCTCTTTATAGAGAGGGGACTTTCGAAAGTGAATGCCCGTGGACTATAGGCAAGGGCCTTTGTTTTATGAGGTTTTGGTCGCCGCCTCTTCCCTTCCCCCTTGTTCCTTCTCAGCTTCTACTCTTACTGGCTTGATAGCTCTAGGTGCTGGGTTGTCCATTCTTCATTGGCTTGTTTCCGTCATATGGTGGGTGGTCCTTGGCCTCATTCGGCATGTTTTTGGGATTCTTCCACGTTGTTGCATTACCAGTAGTTCTTCCCTTATTGTTAATATTCTTTTGTATAAATCTACCCCCATTCGTTCAGTTCATTTCTCTTGACACCTGGGCTGTTCCTTGTTTTTCTGCTGCTTCAGCCATCCCACAGGGAACAATATAATTGGGATACAGAACAGTTCCATCATGCCCCAAAACTCCCTTGTCCTATACCTGCAAAAGTAACTGAAAAGTTAACTCTCCTCCTGTTTATAACTCCCGTCAACCACTGATGTGTTTTTATAAGAATATTTGTAAATATAGGTCATACATTATGCAGTTGACTCTTTTCACTCAGCCTAATGATTTTCAGATCCACTGAAGTTGTTGCACAATTCATCTCTTTTTATTGCCCAGAGATATTTATTTTATGGATGTACCACGGTTTGTGTATCTTCATCTGTTGAAGGATGTTTGGGTTGTTTCCAGTTTTAGACAAAAATGAATAGAGCTGCTGTTAAATGTTTGAATATGGGTTGTATGTGAAAATTTTTCTAGAATAGATAACCAGGAATGGGATTGCTGGGTCATATGGTTAGTGTATCCATATGGTTTTCTTTGTGTTTATTGTACTCATGGTTCACTGAACTTGTAGAATCTGTAAATTTATGTTTTTCAGATGTAATTTGGGACAAATTTGGGAAATTCTTGACCTTTGTATCTTAATTTTTTTTTTTTTCCAGAGCTATTTTTCTTCTCTCTTTGGGATTGCAATTATGTGTATGTTCAGCCCTTTAGTACCATCTCCCATGTCTTTGATCCTTTGTTCACTTTTGTTTTTCAACCTTTTTTTCTCCTCTATAATTAATACTGGGTCATTTCTTTAACTGTCTTCAAGTACACAGATTTCTTTTTGCCCTCTTTTATTTGCTGTTAAGTCTATCCAGTGAATTTGTAATTCAGATTTTTTTCTTTAGTTCTAGAATTTCTAGTTGGCTCTCTCTTATATTTTCTTCTTGTTTGTCTCATAAGATTTCCTGCCATTCATTATGAGCATTTAAAAATTTTTCCTTGATCACAGTTACAGCAGTTGCTTTAAAAATCTTGGACTATTAGGGCATCTGGGTGGCTCAGTAGGTTGGGCTTCTGACTGTTAGTTTCAGCTCAGGTTGTGATCTCACACTTTGTAGGATCAGGCCCTATGTCGGGCTCTGCGCTGACAGCACAGAGCATGCTTGGATTCTCTTTCTCCCTCTTTGCCTTTCTCCCACGGGTGCATGTGTATGCTTGCTCTCTCTCTCTCTCTCTCTCTCTCTCTCTCAAAAATAAATAAATAATAAAAATCTTTGACTATTAATCATAACATCTTGGTCACCTTGTCAGTTTCTGTTGATTATCTTTTTATTTTGTTTTATATATTTCTATATTTTTATCTAATAATTTTGATTTGTATACTGCCCTTTATGAATAATCCATTGTAGGGTCTGAATTCTCATATTTTCCTTAAGACTTTTATTTTGTTTTAATAAGACATTAACTTGGTTGGACCCTTATTTTATTTTATTTATTTATTTATTTATTTTAAACGTTTTTATTTATTTTTGAGACAGAGAGAGACAGAGCATGAATGGGGGAGGGTCACAGAGAGAGGGAGGCACAGAATCTGAAACAGGCTCCAGGCTCTGAGCTGTCAGCACAGAGCCTGACGCGGGGCTCGAACCCACAGGCCGCGAGATCATGACCTGAGCCGAAGTCGGACGCTTAACCGACCAAGCCACCCAGGCGCCCCTGTTGGACCCTTATTTTAAACTCAGCCCTTCTTTTAACGGGCAACATCTGAAATCTGTTAATTTCTTTTATTTTTTTAGTAAAAATAATTTTAACATTCATTTTTGAGAGACTGAGAGAAACAGAGTGTGAGCGGGGGAAGGGGCAAAGAGAGAGGGAGACACAGAATCTGAAGCAGGCTTCAGGCTCTGAGCTGTCAGCACAGAGCCTGACAAGGGGCTCAAACTCTGGGACCAGGACTTCATGACCTGAGCTGAAGTCAGATGCTTAACCAGCTTAGCCACCCAGGCACCCCTGTTTTAATTTCTTTTAGCCATACCTAGGTTGCTTGGATTCTGTCCCATGCATGCATAGTTTAGGGTCCACATGTTTGTGCTTGCCTACTCTGTTTCATCTTCTGTTTTCTGGTCCTCAGCTAGTATATTATTCCAAATGTCAAAAATTCCAGTTTCTATTCAAGTTTGACTTGTCCCCCTTGGCTTCCCAAGGCTTTTCCCCAAACAGAAAGTTTAAAGTAAATAAATTGAATCCTGTAATTGCAACTACTGCTAGTGTATTATTCCAAATGTCAAAAATTCCAGTTTCTGCTTGTTTTTAGTCATACTCTTGTGCCTTCAGGTAGGTTTTTTGTGTTGTTTTTTTTTTTCTCCCAATATTTTGCCCAGAGTTTATAGTTGCTATCTGCAAGAGGGTTGGTCCAATAAGAGCTTTTCCTACATTGAGGGATATTGTGTGTTTTTTATATAAGTAATAAGGATATTCCCCCCACCCCCACCCCCCATAATCCCTTGTCTGTACTTCTCTTATCTCTTTGGTAAAAATTGCATCACATGCTTATGCCTAAATCATTTGTAAGCAAGCAGAATGACTAATGATTCCTAAAGTTTTGCCCTGGCACCCTTGAGGTTCTCAGAGACTTTAAGGGGTTCATGAGATCAAAAGTATTTGTGTAATAACCTGACTACGTGATTTGCCTTTTTACTTTCATTCTGTATGGAGTGTATAGTGTAGTTTTCTGAAGGCATCATGGCATGTTATATTGCACCAGATGGGATGCAGAAGATATGAGACTCCAACTATCTTCTGTTACACGAGATGCCCCTAAATTTTAATATGTAATTGCTTTTAAGTTGTTTTTAAACAAGTTCGTAAGTATTCAAAAATTTTCTGTTTCTAATACATTGAGTATTGATAGAGATGACCTGTGTAAAGTATAGCTCTCTGGGTCTCATCCTCATTAATTTTTACAAAGGAGGCCTTAAGCACAGAAAGTGAATGGGATTGATTCACCTAAAAGTGAGAATTAGGCTCATCTCTGGTTTGATATATGTGATCATATGTTGGGTGGATAGGTGAACAAATTTGGAGTTCTGTTAAAAAGGAAGAGGGTGGGGCGCCTGGGTGGCGCAGTCGGTTAAGCGTCCGACTTCAGCCAGGTCACGATCTCGCGGTCCGGGAGTTCGAGCCCCGCATCAGGCTCTGGGCTGATGGCTCAGAGCCTGGAGCCTGTTTCTGATTCTGTGTCTCCCTCTCTCTCTGCCCCTCCCCTGTTCATGCTCTGTCTCTCTCTGTCCCAAAAATAAATAAACGTTGAAAAAAAAAATTTAAAAAAAAAAAGGAAGAGGGTTGGGGCACTTGGGTGGCTCAGTTGGTTAAGCATCCGACTTCAGCTCAGGTCATGATCTCACAGTTTGTGAGTTCAAGCCCCACATCAGGCTCTGTGCTTACAGCTCAGAGCCTGAAGCCTGCTTCAGATTCTGTTGTCATCTCTCTCTGCCCCTCCTCTGCTCCCACACCATCCCTCCTTCCCTCCCTCTTTCCCTTTGTTTCTCAAATATAAATAAACATGAAAAAAAAAAAAAAAAGGAAGAGGGTTAATTGCTGCTGGGCAGGTATCCCATATACTGTGTTTAGCATATTATATTCACTTCATGGAATAAAGTATGTGTAGCTGAGTTAGGTAGTCAGGATACCTCAGTCTAAAGTAAAAGTTTAGTACATTTTAATTTTAAATTTAATTTATATTGGTATTGACTTCATTAATTTTTCTTAAGAGACTTTTGGGTTTGGTGTTGGATTCCAGTTATTTTGACATTAGATCCAAATAATTTCTTTAATTCAGTCATTGAAGAGTACACTTTTTTTTTTTTTTTTTTTTTTTTTGCTGAGAGAGCAAGGGAGAGACAGAGTGCAAGCAGGGGAGGAGCAGAGAGAGATAGGAAGGCATGGAATCTGAAGTAGGCTCCAGGCTCTTAGCTGTCAGTACAAAGCCCAGTGCGGGGCTTGAACCCATAAACCGTGAAATCATGACCTGAGCCGAAGTCAGACACTTAACTGACTGAGCCACCCAGGCAGGTGTCCTGAGGAGTATGTTTAAATTTTAGGTAATAGTATTAATTAGCATTGATATATATTTAGATACTAAGTATTCTGTGTATTTTAAACTCAGATTTTATATGAAGCCTTAGAATATCTCCTGCTGCCAAAATGAGTTTTTCATGGTTTGAGAATTTACCCCATTCCCTTCTCTAATTACTAGAGGTTCTCCATCATTAAATCAATTTTCGGTCTGAGTATTTTGTAATAGAACATTTTGGCATTTTATACCCTCCATTGTCACTCACCCTGAGGCTCTTTGGGAAACATATTTAAGAGAGACCCAGTTCACTGCTTTTTAACCAGTGCATTTCAAACTTTAATAGTAATGTGTAATCAGTCACCTAAGTATCTTGTTAAAATGCAAAATCTGAATCAGTAGTTTGGAGTAGGATCTGGCCTGCCTTTCTTTCCTTTCCTTTTCTTTTCTCTTTTCTTTCCTCTTTTCTTTTTTCTTTTCTTTTCTTCTCTTTTCTTTTCTTTTATTTTCTTTATCTCTTTTTCTTTCTCTCTCTCTTTCTCTTTTTTTTCTGAGATTCTGCATTTCTGACAACATCCCATGTGATGTTGCTTCTGGTCCTCGGACAAAACTGAGTAGCAAGGCTCTAATAACCTATAGGAGAAGGAGAAAGATCTGAAGAATCCTGTTACTGTAGGCTGAATGTACCTGCCTTTTCTTGTTTTACCCCATAAATAGGTTAAGTATAGGTTAATGAATCTGAGATGGGGTTTCTGCTGTTATAATCCATATTCACAAGAAAGGAGGCAAAACAAGAACATGTTTGGAATATTCATCAATGAGTTAATAGCAGTAGCTTTTGATCTGGCCATTAAATTTCCTTAGTGTTTTATTTCAGTATTGTAGTTGGTAGATGTTTGGTCATTGTAAGTTGTGTTTATTCTTTACTCTGCATTTAACTTATTTCTGTGTCAGATGAAGTGAACAATTTAAATGCAGTATGTGGTTTTACATTTTTTGTTTGTTTACTTGCAGGCATTGATCAATATGACAGAGATAGCATCATAAATGACTTCAAGAATGGGACCTGCAAACTTCTCGTAGCCACTTCTGTTGCTGCCCGAGGTTTAGATGTGAAACATCTGATTCTTGTAGTAAATTACAGCTGCCCCAACCATTATGAGGATTATGTGCACAGAGCGGGAAGGACTGGAAGAGCAGGCAATAAAGTAAAAAGAACTTTTTAAAGTTGATTTCCATTGTATTAATAAAATACAGGTTTTTTTGTTTGTTTGTCTGGGTTATAAGGAGTAGATAATAGGAGTTAACATAAACATTTTGAAAATCTTCAATCATCGGAGTATGAGGATTAGTTGATGTTCATCATTTCTATACACAGTATTATTAAAGTTATTGATAATTAGCTGTTCTCTTTAGGCAGATAGTGTTATTTATGTCCCCTTTTAGTTTTTTTTTTTCCCGTAAAAATTTCTGTATACGTTTTTATATGCATGTATATAGTTTGAGATTTTTCATTGCTATTTTTAAAATGTGGGATTATAAAATGTACTCCTACCGAAATTGTTACCCTTTTTCTCATTATTCCCCTGTCCTACTTCATACACTATGTATATTTCTTGGTTTTTTGACTCACTTATAGTCTGGTAACTATATAGGTCTAACTCATTCTTTTTTTTTTTTTTTTTTTAACGTTTATTTATTTTTGAGACAGGGAGAGACAGAGCATGAACGGGGGAGGGTCAGAGAGAGAGGGAGACACAGAATCTGAAACAGGCTCCAGGCTCCGAGCTGGCAGCACAGAGCCCGACGCGGGGCTCGAACTCACGGACCGTGAGATCATGACCTGAGCCGAAGTCAGACACTTAACCGACTGAGCCACCCAGGCGCCCCTAACTCATTCTTTTTGAAGGCAGCAAGCAGAATATTCTGTTGTTGGAAACCTTGATGGTGATTGGGGCGCCTGGGTGGCTCGTTCGGTTGGGTGTCTGACTTTGGCTCAGGTCATGATCTCACTGTTCCTGAGTTTGGGCCTCATGTTGGGCTCTGTGCTAACAGCTCAGAGCCTGGAGCCTCTTTCAGATTCTGTGTCTTTCTCCCTCTGTCTCTGCCCCACTGCCACTCGTGCTCTTTCCTCCCTCTCAAAAATAAATAAATATTAAAAAAAAGAAAAAGAAACACTGATGATGATCTATTTGATTTTCCATTCCTGGACATTTCTACATACTGAGGCAATAATAATAATAATAATAATAATAATAATAATAATAATAATGTATTTATGGAATACTTATTGAATGCCAGGCACTATTTTCATTGCTTTACATAAATCATCTCACTTCATCCTCACAATTTCCCTTTGAGGTGAGTAATACCATTTAATAGATAAGAAAAGTTAAGGTACATGGAAGTTAACTTACTTGCCCAGCTTACACAGCTAATACATAGTGATGGCTTTTATTGATTTAACCTGAGTTATTCTGTGGTTATGGGAAACTTTGTGTAAAATTATGTGCACGTACAAAGCTTAAAATAATGTGATACTATTCTTAGCACATGGACAGCACAAAAGCAGGCCATGGGTCATGTGGTGACTAGATATTCCTGAAATACAGTGTTAAACCATGTTTTACAATTCATAACAGTTTTCTGGTAGGGACACAGTGTATGTGAAGACAGTCTGATTGTGGTGTGCCATTCTACTCCCAACTCTCTTGCCTGAACCAAAAAGCTGCTAGGGAAATGTGAAATCTTAGGCTTTAGAAAACCCCAGGGAGGCTATATAGCTGACTTCATTTTTGTATATAAAAACACATTACACATACACAAACAAATGTTTTTATATCTCTTACTGGTCTTAAAAAATACGCAGAGGAAGAAATTTGTGGGAAGCTGCGTCCTAGCAAGTGAATACAAGTTAGTTGGGGGTAGAGAGGTGCAGTAGGTAGTGTAGGAAGGGAATGCAAGCGAAAGGGGGAAAAATAATGTATTATATTAAAATTAATGTGTATGACAATGCAATTACATACACGTTTATATAAAATTGAATTTCTGTTTATGCATCAAGAAATGAGTTTCTGGTATGCTTATTTTTATTTGTTTTTAATTTTTTTAAAAAAATATTTATTAATTTGTGAGAGAGAGGGTGACGGAACATGAGCAGGGGAGGAACAGAGAGAGAGGGAGACACAGAATCTGAAGCAGGCTCCAGGCTCTGAGCTGTCAGCACAGATCCCGACTTGGGACTTGAGCTCACCAACTATGAAATTATGATCTGAGCTAAAGTCGGACGCTTAACTGACTGAGCCACCCAGGAGCCCCTAATTTTTTTTTAGATGTTTATTTATTTTTGAGAGAGAGAGTGTGTGTGAGGGGAGGAGGGGCAGAGAGAGACACACAGAATCTGAAGCAGGATGCAGGCTCTGAGCTTTTAACACAGAGCCCCACAGGAGCTCGCACTCATGGACTGAGAGATCAGGACCTGGGCTGAAGTCGGACTTTTAACCGACTGAGCTACCCTGGTGCCCCATGAAGTCACTCTTAAGAAGATCTATTATTAGATGATTCTACTTTTATGTTGTGATCTGAGTAAGAGTCATCTTGTTAGTGTCTAATAGTTCTCTTTTTTTTCATCATTCATTAGGGTTATGCGTATACTTTTATCACAGAAGATCAAGCTCGCTATGCTGGTGACATAATCAAAGCTCTTGAATTGTCAGGAACTGCGGTGCCTTCTGATCTGGAGAAACTTTGGAGTGATTTCAAAGATCAGCAGAAAGCTGTGAGTTTTTTCCAATTCCCATTATCTTTATGCAGGTCATTATTGTGTTGTAAACCTTGAATATTTTATACTTGTAAACCTTGATGAGATAACTTTATCTCTTTAGAGAGGGAAAAGGAATGACAACAAAATCCTCCCTTTTGCTTCAACTCCATGTTTTGTATCATATTGAAGAGTTCTTTTTTTGTTCTCATGCTAGATGAAATGTTTTTGATACATTGGTATGTGCTACCTTGAAAAATACTTAATTACTCCTAAATTCCTAAACATTAAAGTTTTTTTTAGTATGAAATTAACTGTTTTGTTTTTCCTTGAAAGGAAGGGAAAATAATTAAAAAGAGTAGTGGGTTCTCTGGTAAGGGATTCAAGTTTGATGAAACAGAACAAGCTTTGGCCAATGAGAGGAAGAAGTTGCAAAAAGCAGCTCTCGGTTTGCAAGATTCAGATGATGAGGATGCTGCAGTCGATGTAAGTGCCATTTTTCTGAGCCCCCTTCTTGCTGATTGAAACATTGTTGCTTCCCCCCCACCCCAGGTTTATTTGTTGAGATAGCCAGTTGTTGGAAACCTTTCTGATATGTGCCCTTCCCAGCCTTTACTCTTTCTCTCCCTCTCTCCCTTTCTCCCTTTCTCTCCCTCTCTCCCTTTCTCTCCCTCCCTCCTTCTCTTTCTCCTTTTCTCCCTCTCTCTTTTCACATATGCCCTGCCCATATTATGTATATTCATAAAAATGAGGTCATACTGCTTTATAACCACCTTTACAACAACAGTCTTATGTTGAAATCTTCTCATTTTAGTAAATTCATTCTCATTATTCTTAATTTTGAATATGTGGGTTTCTGTATGTTCATATTTGGAATATACTTTACTGTCATAAACTGTACTTCACTGCTTGTCCTTGTACATTTAATTTTGTACATTCTTAATATTAAGTTTTGAGGTTGAGTGTGTACATGGAATTGCTCTCCCAAAGGGTGTATCTAATTGGGTTCTGAAACATTTTCAGACTGTCCTCCTGCAAAGTGAATACCAGTTTGGCATTCGCTGTGGTGGTGTATAAGAGTGCCTGGCTCCCCACATCTTTAACAACATCAGTGCTAATATTTTTATTTTTAAAAATTTAATCATTATAGGTTATCCTCATTAACAATAATAGTTAGCAGGGTGCTTGGCTGGCTCATTTGGCAGAGAGTACATGACTCTTGATCTTGGGGTCATGAGTTCAGTCCCCACATTGGGTTTAGAGATTACTTTAAAAAAATAAAATAAAATAATACAGGGCACCTGGGTGGCTCAGTCAGTTGAGCATCTGACTCTTGATTTCAGCCCAGGTCATGATCTCACATTTCATAGGTTCGAGCCCTGTGTTGGGCTCTGTGCTGACAGGGTGGAACCTGCTTGGGATTTTGTCTCGCTCTGCCCCTCCCCTGCTCTCTCAAGCTCTCTCTGTCTCTGTCTCTCTCAAAATAAATAAATAAACTTAAAAAAATCAGTAATAGCATTTTTTGAGTATTACTAAGTGCTATGCACGGTGTCAAGTGCTTTACAGGGATTGTTTCATTTACTTCACAGTAGCCAGACAAGGTAGATACTCAAGAATATTCCCATTTTATAATTGAGGAGACTGAGGCTTAGAAAGAAACCATAATCTTTTGAGATTTATATAACCATAATGGGAACAAACTGGGACCTAGACCCATTCCATTCTTATTTCAGAGACCATGGTCCTAGCTTGTGTTATTATTTGTGACCCAGTGAGTAAAGAGGACCCTAAGGACTCAGCAAGGTCAGGATTTCACAGAGTATTGTTTGGAACCCAAATCCCAGGAGCTTGAGCTTTAGAAGAAGATGTTTTCATTATAAAGTGATTTTGGGGGCGCCTGGGTGGCGCAGTCGGTTAAGCGTCCGACTTCAGCCAGGTCACGATCTCGCGGTCCGTGAGTTCGAGCCCCGCGTCAGGCTCTGGGCTGATGGCTCAGAGCCTGGAGCCTGTTTCCGATTCTGTGTCTCCCTCTCTCTCTGCCCCTCCCCCGTTCATGCTCTGTCTCTGTCCCAAAAATAAATAAACGTTGAAAAAAAATTTAAAAAAAATAAAAAAATAAATAAATAAATAAATAAATAAAGTGATTTTGGAAAATCTTAGTGTGTACCACTAAGTAGGATTAGCATATCGAAGTATGTGTAAAGTCCTCAAGTCAAGAAGCTTATTTAACTTCGTTTAACAAATCCTCCATGATATTTGATCTTTGATCTTAGAACTTTTTTTTTTTTACTCTATTAAACCTTAGCTCAGTCAATTTCAGAAATCAGGAATTCATTTTTATCTTATCATTTGAGGAAGTGGAAGCCCAGAAAATTATTTGGCCCACAACCACATTGACTGTTAAGCATAGCCAGGACCAGACCCTAGATCTCTCATTAATCCTAGGCCATTTCTTTCTAGGATACCATACTGGCTTAAAACTTAATTAAATCAGTGTTTTAGTTACTTATTGGTTATGCTGTAGCAAGTTGATCCACAGCCTAGTAGTTTCAAACAACATTTATTCTCTCACATTTCCTTTGAGTTAGCAAATCAGGAGCAGTTACACTGGTAGTTTTGGCTTAGGGTCTCATTGCCATTGCAGTAATGCTTTTGTCCTGGGCTGTAGTCATTTGAAGGCTTGACTGACAGAGGACCGTTTTCTTTCAGAAGGCAGAGTCACTGTGATGTTGGCAGGGTACCTCTGTTCTTTACTCTGCCTATGTGTCCTCACAATATGGCCCCTGGCTTCTCCCAAAGTGAGTGATCTGAGATGGCAAAGAGGAAGCCTTAGGCCTTTTATGATTAATCTCTAAAGCTCTTCTCTGGCACTACTACTTGTATTCTGTCTGTTGAAAATAAGTTACTAAGTCCAGCCCACATTCAAGGAGAGCATCTCCTTTTGAAGGGGAAGAGTATTAAAGAATTTATGGACTTGTTTTATTATTTTTTTTTTTAGTGTTTATTTTTGAGAGCAAGAAAGACAAGGGTGTGAATAGGGGAGGGGCAGAGAGGGAGACACAGAATCTGAAGCGGGATCCAGGCCCTGAGCTGTCAACACAGAGCCCAACTCGGGGCTCGAACTCAAAGAACCGCAAGATCATGACCTGAAGAATTTATGGCCTTGTTTTAAACTCACCTCAGGTTTTTTTATGATACTTTGAACATTTTTTTTTTAATCTCATATGAAATATGTCGATTGATTCCTTGGTTAATTTTTATAAACAAAGTACTAAAGTGAATAAAAGCTAGCATCATACACAGTACTCATTGTTGATTTTGTGTGTTTTGGAATTTAATGCCATGTATCTTTTTTTTTAAAGTTTATTTATTTATTTTGAGAGAGAGAGAGAGAGAGAGAGAGAGAGAGAGAGAGAGAGAGAATGAGTCCCAAGCAGGCTCTGCACTGTCAGCACAGAGCCTGATATGGAGCTCAAACTCATGAACTGTGAGATCATGATCTGAGCTAAAACCCAAGAGCCGGATGCTTAACCGACTGAGCCCCCCTGGGCTCCCTATCCTATTTAATTTAAAAGTTTTGTGTTTTTTTTTTAATTTTTTTTTTCAACGTTTATTTTTTTGGGGGACAGAGAGAGACAGAGCATGAATGGGGGAGGGGCAGAGAGAGAGGGAGACACAGAATCGGAAACAGGCTCCAGGCTCTGAGCCATCAGCCCAGAGCCCGATGCGGGGCTCGAACTCATGGACCGCGAGATCGTGACCTGGCTGAAGTCGGACGCTTAACTGACTGCGCCACCCAGGCGCCCCTAATTTAAACGTTTTATTCTTTTGGGGTGCCTAGGTGGCTCAGTTGGTTAAGCGTCTGACTTGCTCAGGTCATGATCTCACAGTTTGTGAGTTAAAGCCCCGTGTTGGGCTCTGTGCTGATGGTTTGGAGCCTGGAGCCTGTTTTAGATTCTGTGTCTCCCCCTGTCTCTGCCCCTCCCCAGCTCATACTCCTTCTCTCTCTCAAAAATAAACATTAAAAAAAAAAAAAAAAGATATTCACTTGAATGTTAAGTTTATATTAGTTGATAACTAAAACTCCTTGTTAGATAACAAGTATTGTAAAAGGAAGTTAAGTTGATTGTTTTGATTTCAAAGAACTTTGTAAGTTAACCCAGTTAATTTTTAAAACCCTAAACAAGTTCTGCTCTCCATTTGAGTTTTACCAGATAAGGCCTTATTAGCCTACCTTAAGTATATAAAGGGATTTACATCTCTGTAGTTGGCATAGTCAGTAGTCATTGTTGGGCAGAAGGCATTATTAAAAGGAAATGCAAATAGCTTATGAAGTAGATATGTCAAGCTTCAGTATGACACAGTGGCAGTTGGACTCATGTGGCTCCTGGAGAGCTGAGGTGTTCACCCATTGTTCTTGCTTTGATAGGGAAACCAACCTTCCTTTTTTCCTTTTTTTTTAGTTCAAAAGGAATAAACCAATAAAACCTTCTTTTCTGATTCTTTTAACCAGAGGTTTTTTTGTTTTTCCTAAATGTTTACTTATTTTTGAAAGAGAGAGAGGGCACAAACAGGGGAGTAGAAAGAGAGGGAGACACAGAGTGCGAAGCATTCTCCAGGCTCTGAGCTGTCAGTGCAGAGCCTGACTTTGGGCTCGAACCCACAAACCTTGAGATCATGACCTAAACCAAAGTCGGTTGCTCAACCAACTGAGACACCCAGGCATCCCTGTTAACCAGTTTTTAAGGCAGAACCATTTACATTTTAGAATTTGGGGAGGATTTTGGGAGCCCCACCATAGGAACATGTACCATTCTCCCTGAGAACTATTAACTGTATTTTTAGTGGCCCACTGACCTGGAGTTAACTGCCCTTTTTCCAACCTATCACTGCAATTTAATTTGGCCTCAAGGCCTGAGCCTTGAAGCATCTCAGCTACATCCTGTTGGATGCTCTGTCTTGACACCACATGTTTCTCACTTGCTGAACTAGGATGTATTTTCTGGACCGCTTGGGAGTCTGCTTAACTGGTTCACATAGTGTTGTATTTCTGTTTTCTTTCCCTCCCCTCCCCTCTCCTCCCTTTCCCATTCTATTTTTTTTTTTTTTCCTGCCATAGATAACAATTTTTAAAATGAAATATGCCACTCTTAACAAATAGCTGATATATTTTCCTGTTGATCTGTGTGGTTGAATTAACATAAATACAACTGTCTTATTCTAGTCATTTGATGGAAATATTCTTTATTAGTTTCTGTAGATATATCTGAATTTGTATTTTTAATCTAATTTTTATTAATCCCTTTTTTCTTATTTAGATTGATGAACAGATTGAAAGTATGTTTAATTCAAAGAAGAGAGTAAAAGATATGGCTGCTCCTGGAACATCTAGTGTTCCTGCTCCAACTGCGGGAAATGCTGAGAAATTAGAAATAGCTAAGAGACTGGCTCTTAGAATCAATGCTCAGAAGAATTTGGGCATTGAGTCTCAGGTATTAAGTAATTTGTTCCGAGTTTTACTGAGTACTTTTTATGTCAGCACCAGTGAACAGATTGTCCTAGACATTGAGTTAGTGGGAATTTAACATTAATCTAAATACAGAATTCTTTAAATATTGCATTTGGATGATTCCTCTAGTATGGTTAACTGAGGTCTTAATGCCTATTTTGAAAGCCCTAACTGAAGCATGTTAGCTGTAGATAGTTTTTCTAAAGTAATATTCCGATTGATCTTACCAAAATGTTACAGAAATAACTCACTTTTTATTTCTTGATCCACTTTTATTGGGTGGGGTGTTGGGCACACAAACAATTCCTTGGAAATATAAATACGTAGTTACATAACTCATAATAACATGAGCTTAAAACTGGAAAATGTGTTAAATATTTCACATGCCATCTTTCTCTTTTTTATTAATTTTATTTAATTTAAAAATTAAATTAAATTTTATTAATTTTATTTAATTTAAAAATTATTTATTAATTTTTAAAAATTATTAATTTTTAATTAAGAGTAAATTTTCATAGTATTCCCAAAGAATAGTCTGTTAATTATAAAACTGTTTTGAAGATTTTGAGGTTTTGGATCAGCAGGGCCCTCTGTCCAGCAGGCTGGATTGGTTCAGGACTGTAGCACCCTGTAAGTTGGGAGGACCAAGCCAGAGAGAGGCTAGTGGACCGACTCAGTGAGACAGCCAGGATCAAGGCTTACAGCCTCAGGTTTCTGTATTTGTTTTGTTGAGCCAGCGAGTTACCATGAAATGTCTACTACACTGAAGCCTGTACTTCCTCTGAAAACAGGGGTTGTAGCACCTAATCTAATATTCTCTGGAATTCTTACTGCTAATAACTCGTTACTGCTGAAACCAAATAGCTGCACCTTCTTACTGTTAGAAAAGTGTGAGGTATGAGTCATGTATTACCCACAGAATTCTGTCCACATTAGACACATAGTAAAATTAGGTTCAAATTAAAAAGATTTAAGTGCAAAATAAAATTAAAAAGTAAGTCAATCACTTACTATAATTTATTGAATTTTGGGTTTGCTATGATGGCAGGAAGGAGCTCAGTGGTGGTAGTAGACAAAGATTCTAATTTAGAGGAATATCTTAGGAGCCACAAAATATATAAATGATTTTAGAATATTGTACTATATTTGATATCAACAGTTATATAATTCTCTATGATCCAGTAGAATTTTTAATAAAGAGTTGAATGTTCTTTATTTTTTTTCATGAAAATAAGGGATATAGATATATTAAACTATTGGTTATAAATATGTGCTGTTAATTGCACATGAGTAGGACTCTGTATTAGAAACATGCTTCTGGAGACACCTGTGTGGCTCAGTCGGTTAAGTGTCCAGCTCTTGATCTTGGGGTCATGAATTGAAGCCCTGTGTTGGACTCCTTGCTATGTGTAGAGCCTACTTAAAGAAAGAGAGAGAGAGAGAGAAAGGAAGGAAGGAAGGAAGGAAGAAAGAAAGGGGGGGGGGGGAGAGGAAGGAAGGAAGAAAAAAAAGAAAAGAAAAAAGAGAATGGGAAAAGGAAAAGAAAGATTAGTTAGTGGCTTTTCAGAGAAAAATTTGTGGTAGGATCCCAGATCTTGTCTCTGCCCTCATTTGAGATTTGACTGTAGGTCTTTTACTGCAGGATGTGATGCAACAGGCCACCAATGCAATTCTCAGAGGCGGCACCATCCTGGCTCCCACTGTGTCTGCAAAAACCATTGCAGAGCAACTTGCTGAAAAGATCAATGCTAAGCTCAATTATGTGCCTTTGGAGAAACAAGAAGAGGAGAGGCAAGATGGTGGACAGAATGAATCTTTTAAAAGATATGAAGAAGAATTAGAGATCAATGACTTCCCACAGGCAAGTAACAGTTTAAACATCGTTTATATATTGCGGAGTAAAATTTCTTGCTTCTTAAGGAGCAAAAATACCTTGTTTAAAACCCTTGAACGTTTTAATAGCTACTTTACTTTTTTATCTTGATGAGGGAGGGAGACAACAGTAGAAATTTTATTTTTATGAACATATTCTAGGTACATTAGGATCTAAATGAATTGATGTGAAGGAGTTAATTATAATCTTAATATTGACCTTAATATTATTTAGCCAACCTATTCTTTGTCAGTACACCAGGTTTTTATCCTGTTGTGATTTTTTTCCCCCCCACTTTTTCTTTCTTAGACTGCTAGGTGGAAAGTTACCTCTAAGGAAGCTCTGCAGAGAATCAGTGAATATTCTGAAGCTGCAATTACAATCAGAGGAACATATTTCCCACCTGGCAAAGAACCTAAGGAAGGAGAGCGGAAAATTTACTTGGCAATTGAAAGTATGTATCTTTGGTTCTTGAAATTTCAGTCTTGAGTTAGGTCAGAGTTGATTATAGATGTAAAGGCACGGAGTGAATGTTAGGTCAGTTCTAAAGAAGATAAAAATAAGGAATACCTATAGAAAAAAATAATTTCAGGGCACCTGGGTGGCTTAGTTGGTTAAGCGTCTAGCTCTTGATTTTGGTTGTAATTTCATGGTTTGTGAGTTCAAGCCCAACATCCAGCTCTGTGCTAACCGTGTGGAGCCTGCTTAGGATTCTCTCTCTCTCTCCCCCTCTTCAGCTTGTTTTCTTTGTCTCTCTCTCTTTTTCTCCCCAGAATAAATTAATAAAAACATTAAAAAAAAAAAAAAAGAAAACATAGTTTCATATATCATTTAAGGTCTTTATTTAAAAATTCAGTACATAAAGGGGTGCCTGGGTGACTTGTTAAGCCTCTGACTTTGGCTCAGTTCGGCTCAGGTCATGATCTCATGGATCATGAGTTTGAGCCCCACATTGGGCTCTGCAATGACAACATGGAGCCTGCTTCCAATCCTCTGTTTTCCTCTCTCTGCCTCTTCTCTGCTCGTGCACATTCTCTCTTTCTCAGAATAAATAAACATTAAAAAACACTAAATACATTACATACAGAAAGGTGACTGATCTGTGTTTGGAGCTCTTTCATTTTTGACGATTCGGTCAGATTTGAAAATCACTCTAAAAGAAAACAAATATTTTAAGGACTGCTCTGTTCATACTTCTAATAAAGTAGAACATTCCTGGGCAGAGTTTAGGTTAGAAAGTAAATCCATATATTAGTCTACTTAATGAATGTTTATTCAAGCAAATGTTCCCTCTGAAATTATGCCTGTAGAAGTTTTTGCATATCTTTAAAAAAATTAGAAGAGGACAGTTAATACCATAACACAAAGTATGTAAGTAATGCATTATCTCAGAGCAGTCGGATTTGCTTTTAAACTTTATTTCATACATTCATGAGTGAGTTCAAAACATAGTTTCCATTTTGATTTTTTCCTTTAGTGTATTACTCCACTGCATACTAGGACAACTTGTTTCCCTTCATTTATATTTAATCTGAACATCTTTGTGACAGACTTATAAGTATAGACAAGGCAGATCCACTTCATCTATTTAAGGAACTAAATATTTGTTGAATACTATTGTTGGAGCTGTGGAGAGGTTTATTCCAGGTGTTGTGTAAGCTGAAAGTCTGTGTACCTTGTGCTTTACATGGCTTTGATTGCTGCAGAGGAGCCGCTCTCCCGCACGGTGTATAATCTCAGGCACCACCCTGGTACTTTGAGGCATGCATGTCCCTTCTGACGAAGAAGCCTTACCTCATCCCACTTCTCCCCTCTGTAGCTCTTTACCTGTTGTTTTTATTCACAGTACTCCTCACATGGAAATTGTAGTATGTTTTTACTTGTTTGTGTCTCCCCTACTAGAGTTCTGTGAATGTAATGACTTTGTCATCTGCTCTATTCTCAGAGCACATGGTAAACACTTAATAAATTTTCTGAGTTATGCATCTGATTAAGCCCTATAGCCACTTGTCTTCATGGTACAAGTATTATTTGACAGGCTTATTCTCTATTTGATCTCTTTAAAGCTGTACTGTCTGGGGGCACCTGGGTGGCTCAGTCGGTTAAGCTCTGACTTTGACTCAGGTCATGATCTCACGGTTCGTGGGTTCGAGCCCTGCATCGGGCTCTGTGCTGACAGCTCAGAGCCTGGAGCCTGTTTCAGATTTTGTGTCTCCCTCTCTCTCTGCCCCTCCCCTGTTCACACTCTGTCTCTGTCTCAAAAATAAACATTAAAAAAAAAATAAAAAAATAAAAAAGCTGTACTGTCTGATAGAACTCTCTGTGATGAGTATGGAGTGCTTGAAATGTGGCCAGTGTGACTGAAATTTGTAAATTTTACTTAATTTTTATTAAAAATTTTTAAAGGAATTCATGTTTGATTTTTTTTTTTTGTTTTTTTTTTTTTTAATTTTTTTTTTTTTCAACGTTTATTTATTTTTTTGGGGACAGAGAGAGACAGAGCATGAACGGGGGAGGGGCAGAGAGAGAGGGAGACACAGAATCGCAAACAGGCTCCAGGCTCTGAGCCATCAGCCCAGAGCCTGACGCGGGGCTCGAACTCACGGACCGCGAGGTCGTGACCTGGCTGAAGTCGGACGCTTAACCGACTGCGCCACCCAGGCGCCCCTTAATTTAGTTTTTTAGTAATCTCTATGCCCAGCATGAGGCTCAAACTCATGACCCTGATATCAAGAGTCAAACGCTCTACCTACTGAGCCAGCCAGGTTTATATAAAATGTAAATAGCCACATACATGGCTGGTACGTACTGTAATGGATAGCTCAGCTCTCAAGTTTGTTGTTGGAAAGATCAATGGAAGGTATTTAGATCCACTGAAAGTATATTGTAAATAAGGTTTGTAACTAGTTTGTTCTTGTTATATTTTGCCATTTCTTTGATTTTGTGAAGACTTTATAATTTTAGGTAAGTTCTTTACTGAATTTAATGTACAGATGATTTACTTATATATTAGGATTTGATTCTTTCCTGGCTGAAACAAAGAATTCTACAAATGTGACCGAAAGTTAATTAGTGCTGTGCCTGTTTAGTCACTTTCCTTTGAATTGGTGACCTCAGTTGTTTTTATGTGGCATCTTAGCATAAAGACCACAAGAACAGAAACACATGTGCAGTGTGTATCCCATCTACCCTAAGTAGAAATTGTTTCCTGGCCAGAGGTATGAGATGGGGTCAGAGTAAGTAAAAGCACTGAAAAGTGCTCTTGCCACGATTCTGCTGATCTATTTTTTTTTTTTTTTCTTTAGTAAGGGATTGCCTGGTCCCTGTAAACTTTTGATTAGTTTCCAAAGTTCTGATACAATTGATTTCAAGTTTTTTCAAGTTTATTCACTTTTTGTGGAAGGACAGGCTTTTGGAGTTCCAGCCTCTGCCATTTTCACTGCTGCACTCTCACTTTTGGGCTTTTTTTTTTTTTTTTTTAAATGTTTATTTATTTTTGAGGGCAGGGGAGTGGCAGAGAGAGAAGACAGGATCAGAAGTGGGCTCTGCACTGACAGTAGAAAGCCCGATGTGGAGCTAGAACTCAGGAACGCTGAGATCATGACCTGAGCCGAAGTTGGACACTTTAACCAACTGAGCCACCCAGGTGTCCCTCACTATTGGACTAAAAAAAAAAAAATTTTTTTTTTTAGTGTTTGTTTATTTTCGAGAGAGAGAAAGAGAAAGAGTGCAAGTGGGGGAGGAGCAAGAGAGAGGGAAACACAGAATCCTAACCAGGCTTCAGACTCCACACTCAGACCTGTCAGCACAGAGCTTGGCACAGCACTCCAACCCATGAACCATGAGATCATGACCTGAGCCGAAGTCGGATGCTTAACCGACTGAGTCACCCAGGTGCCCCTCGGACTTGTTAAAGTTAATGATAAATTGTGGCAAATGTGAAATAATTGCATTTTTTTGTTTGTGATTGTGACTTCGATTAAGTCAGGTTTTAGATGGCATCCTTTTATGTGTCCTGAAAGACTTTTGGTCTGCCAGTGACTGTGTGTTTGTAAATCATGTGACACTCTTCCTTATTTGTGTAGTAATATGGGGGTGCTGACATCTTTCTGCACTTGGAACTGGATGGGTCTCCTACCACAGTATTCATTAGGCCATACGGGATGGAGACACAGTGTCCTCCAGTGGAATCTGATGATAAAACTTTTGGTATACATGGAATTAGCCTTTTATTCTAAGCTTGAATATCATGGGTGTCATTTAAAGCAAAATCAATACTTTTAAATGCCTGCCTTATAAAGAGGTAAATCAGACATATGACTGTTTTGAAAAAGGATCCTCTATGTAATTTTTTTAATTAAAAGGTAATTATGTTTGTTTAGCATAATTTATATATCAAGATTCATTTCACATGTAACTTTATCAGAACATACCTTCTCTACTGCCAAGTGAAGTGAGAAGCCCACAGCTTCTTCTTGACTTTTCCATCCACCTAGAATGGTTCTAGGCATTTCCCCCCACTGTCATCTTATACTTAGGAAGTAACATCTAATTTTTATTATCTAACCTAGCTTCTTTTTCTCTGTAAAAAAGATAATCTTACCAAAAATGAATCTTTAGGATTCTAGAGCCATAGTGGTGTTAAGAGCTCGATATTAGTCATTAAAATGATCCAAAGGTTTGAGATTTTCATAGATGATTAGTTTTTTAAAGGATATTTTAGTTTTTGAAACTCCAGCCAAATCAACTGAACTCTAATAGGATGAAAACAGGTGTTGGAAGGAGCCTAGTGTCATCTGTTTCTAGTTCTGTAATTGGAGGGACCATACTGCCTGGCTCCTTGGGGGCTCTGTGTGGCTCAGCAGTTCCAGGCCTCCCACTAGGCAGTGGGAAGGAGAACAGGAAGGACTTATGTGCCTAGCCATCCTGTATAATTTATAGCCTGTTTTGTGACCCTCTCTTTTTACTAGTGGAGAATCCCTTAAAAGCAGCCAGAGTTGTTTTAGGACCAATGAAAGGAAATGCCCTTTTTCCATGGCAGCTTATAAACATATGTAACCTATTACCTAAAGAAGCTTTGTAAGTCAAAACTTTAAACTGGTCAAAATGGTCAGGCTCTAACAAAAGGAGGGAAATTACTCTTCTTGGATTTAGGTGATAGTGTCATTTTCTTTCTTTTTAAAACAGCGTAGACTATTAACAAGCTTCACACTAACCATGTCAAGTAGCATACATTCCTCCTGAATTTCATTTTATTGTAATGTTCAGTCTGGCTTCACTCTTGATTCTACCTTTTGTTCACTTTCATCCACCTCTCTTCTTTTCAAGCACCCACAGCTTTAAAATGTGTGGTTGCTGGGACACCTGGGTGGCTCAGTTAGTTAAGTTTCCAACTCTTAACTTTGGCTCAGGTCATGATCTCACCGTTTGTGATTTGAAGCCCCACATCGGGCTCTGCGCTAACAGCAGAGCCTGCCTGAGATTGTCCCTCTTTGTCTGCCCTTCCCCTGGTCACACTCTCTCTGTCTCTCAAAAAAAAAAAAAAAACTGTGGTTGCTGGCTGGTGAAGGTGTAGGATTTAGATTAGATATGTTGCTGTGACTTCACAGCCATACTCCTGGCTCTTTCCTTCGTGTTGTTAACCTGTTTCTTCTTGCTTCTCCTCTTCTTCTTTCTTCTCCTCTCTTCCTCCCCTCCTCCCCTTCCTTTTCTTCCTCAGTCGCCTGACCTCCTCCCTGTGCTCTCTCTGGGGTCAAAAAGGTCCTTCATGGAACACCTGGGTGGCTAAGTTGGTTAGCCATCTGAGTTCGACTCAGGTCATGATCTCATGGTTCATGAGTTTGAGCCCACATTGGGCTCTCTGCTTTCAGCATAAAGCCTGCTTCAGATGTTCTGTCTCCCTCTCTCTCTCTGCACCCCCCCCAACCTCTCTCCCCAAAATAAATAAACATTTAAAAAAAAAAAAAAAAGATCATTGCCATCTAATAAGGGAACTGTTTCCTCATTTGGTTTTCTTTTTTCTTTTTTAATGTTGATTTTGAAAGAGAGTGCGTGCGTGCACACATGTGAGCAGGGAAGGGGCACAGAGGAAGAGAGAATTCCAAGCAGATTCCACGTTCTCAGTGGAGCTCGATGTGGGGCTTGATCCCTCCACCATGAGATCACAACCTGAGCCCATATCAAGGGTTGGACACTTAACCTATGGCATCCAGGCGCCCCAGAAAACTGTTTTTCTTACATAGAATGATAAACATATAGTCCTCTACATTGCAACCCTAGTTCTCCTTATATTCTTTAATATTTCACTCCTAGTTCTTAATTTCTTGTCTATTTCTTTCGTCTAGCTCTTTTTTTTATTAAAAATGTTTTTAATGTTTATTTTTGAGAAAGGGAGTGCTAGCAGGGAAGGGACAGAGAGAGGGGGAGACACAGAATCCAAAACAGGCTCCAGACTCCAAACTGTCAGCATGGAGTCCGACGTGGGGCTTGAACTCACAAACCATGAGATCATGACCTGAGCCTAAGTCAGATGCTTAACCCACTGAGCCACCAAGGTGCCCCTGGCCCAGCTCTTTCATTTTTATCGTTGTGCACTGTGCTACCTATCTAGATTTACTTGTTCCCTGGCATTGTCCTTTGGCTGCAGATCCCTTAATACTACCTTTGATGGCTCTCTCGTCTCTGTCTCTCCTTTACTTCTCATCCATATTTCCACTGGCCTTATTGACACTTGCAGTAAGATGTCACATGAGCACCTCACCTACAGCAATCCTCAAAATTGAATTTCATCCAGTCACTGCTGATAATACCTGTTTTTCCTTGAATTCAGTATCTTGTTTACTGTTTCGTACTTTATTTGCTCCTCAACTCTTAACCACTTAACTCTGCTTAGAGAAGTGAGGGAAAGGTTTTTGTAAGGATTGATACTTAGAAGTCATTTTGATGAGAGTATTTCCGACCTTCTTGTTCTGTTGTACTGTCTCTACAAGTTTGTTTTTCTAATAGTCTACAAGTTCATGAAGAGCATGAATGAGTTCTTTATATAGTGTATCTCTCACGCTATATCATACGTGGCAGTTGCTTAATATTTCTTGAATTGAAGTAACTATATGAATGAGTGTCTCCAGATTGCCTCATCCTCTTGGCTATGTTGCTGTGTTCTTTTACACTCTTTTCCAATTGTACTGTACTTCTTACTCTTCAGTAATTAAGCATGCCTTTCTTAATCTATATCATTGCCCATGTGATTCCCTTTGCAAAATAATCCATGTCATCACTTCTCCTTCAATGTGGCCAGTCCTCCGCCAAGGAATATAATAAGTGCCCATTAAGTGTTTGTTAAATAAATAAACCATGGAGATTTTGTTTCTCTGACTTTAAAAAAAAAAAACATTTTTTTTTTTAACGTTTATTCATTTTTGAGAGACAGAGACAGAGCATGAGCGGGGAAGGGGTAGAGAGAGGGAAACACAGAATCTGAAGCAGGCTCCAGGCTCTGAGCTGTCAGCACAGAGCCCAGCACGGGGCTTGAACTCATGAACTGCAAGATCATGACCTGAGCTGAAGTTGGACGCTCAACAGACTGAGCCACACAGGCACCCCTCTGACTTTAAAAAAAAAAAAAAAAAAAAAAAAAAAAAAGTTTGTCTCTTTTGGACAAACTGCTAATCATCTTTTCTTTGCCCTTTTTTTTTTTTATTTATTTATTATTAAAAAAAAATTTTTTTTTTTGGTATTTATTTATTTTTGAAGGAGAGAGAGACAGAGCGTGAGGAGGGAGGGGCAGAGAAAGAGGGAGACACAGAATCCGAAGCCAGCTCCAGGCTCTGAGCTGTCAGCACAGAGCCTGACACAGGGCTCAAACCTGTAAACCATGAGATCATGACCTGAGCCGAAGTCGGAGGCTTAACCGACTGAGCCACCAGGCGCCCCTTCTCTGCTCTTTTTAATCATAGCAAGAACTCTTAACACTACTTGCAATGTGATCCCAGTGGTTACATTTGAAACTCTAAAAGTGATCTGAATAATAAGCAGCCATTGTATAAATTGGATGACCTTCCCCCAGGTATTGAAAGACTATCTTGGCAAGCAGTACAATGTTTCTGAAAGTCACTTACAGTATTTCCTACTGGATCTCCATGACATGGATAAACGTCTAGTGTAATTCTAGTAACATGAATAATGTTTTCCACTTATTACTAGGTGCCAATGAACTGGCTGTGCAGAAAGCAAAGGCAGAAATCACCAGACTTATAAAAGAAGAACTGATCCGGCTGGTGAGTGAAAACCTCAAGGACTTGTTCAAATAAGTATTTTATTGAACTATTATATGAATACAGAAAAAAAAGCACACAAATTGTAAACATAAAGTTTGATGAATTTTCACAAAGGAAGCATATTGATATGATCACTATCCAGATCAAGGAACACAGTACAATGCCAACATTCCAGAAGCCCCCTGCATGCTCCTCCTGTCACTATCCCTCTCCCCCAAACATAACAGTATTCTGACTTTCACCATGATAGATTAGTTGCGCCTACATTTGAACTCTATGTAAGTGGGATCAACTGCTGTGTACATTTTTGTATCCAATTTCTTTCCACTCATCATTACTTTGAGGAAATCCATGTTGCATGTAGCAGTAATTCATTCCCTTTCATGGCTATGTGGTATTTAATTTGTGAATATACCCACAATTTATATATTGGACTTTGAGGTTATTTACTTTTTTGTTGTTAGGGATAACTTCTGTGAACATTCTTTCATGTCTCTTTTGTACATAGTAGTATACTTTTCTCTTGGGTATATAACTTGGAGTAGAATTGCTGATTATAGTGTTGTGTAATTTAGCTTTAAGTGTTGCTAAATAATTTTCCAAAGTAGTTATGCCTTGTAAAAGGCATCCTTTTATGGACCACCTTCCCAAAGGAGGCAAACACATCCCTGTGTTGTAGTGCCAGTTGAAGCTTATAAACTCCCTATAACGTGTACATTGAGCAAGGGCCCTTTGACAGGAAACTTTATCCTTTTTCTATGAATGTGTTTTTGAGAGCTTTTCTAAAATTCCCCTTACAGAACTTTCTTTAGGGGAATAAAAAGTTTAAAGAGTAGAAGATAGATAAAACAAGAGGAAAGAAGGAAAACAACCTTTAAATCAAATGCTTTTAAGACTATTTCACCAAGGAGTGATAGAAAAAGAACCTTGATGCCACCACCATTAAGTTGGTTCAAAACAGTTGTCAAAGAGCAGTGAACACAGACAAATGATTAGTTATTGAAGAGTTATTTTCTTCCTCAGTATAAGAATATTAATAATTTCTGTTCTAAATATCTGATAATTTTGTAAGTTTGTGAAGGAAATTTTTTTGACCTGTTTCTTTTTCCTTTTTTTTATCCTTTGCTCTTTCTGACCCTGTATCTTTTGTTTTCTTTTGTAGCAAAATTCATACCAACCAACAAATAAAGGAAGATACAAAGTCTTATAAAATATTTCGAAAAAACTTTTTACCTGTGCTGGTGTGTGATACATGTGGCAGTTGTCTGCAGTTTACAATGTATTGTAAATTAAGATTTTTAAAATTCTGTCTTGCTGATTTTTTTAAATACATGAAACCAGTATTTGCTAAAGAAATCTTCTTTCAGTAAGTACCACCAGAATTATCAAACTATATTTAAAGCAGGCCTGTTTTCAGAGTATGATGCCCTTTAATGTAAAGTTTAAATACCAATATTTTAAAAGTCTGGATAAAATTCCAGAAGTTTAAAAAAATGGAAATATTTGGACTTTCTATCAACGGTAATAAAGTACACAAGTCACTAGGGGCCTACTCACCATATCCTTTTGAAATGAAATTGTGATCTCCTCAGAAAAGGTAAAATTCTCTTAATATTTTGTCCCCCACCCCCACCCCCACCCCCCCTTGAGCTTAAATCTTACTTGATTCATTGGAACAGTGTGAACTGGATTTAAGAATGTTATAATAGAATTTTTACAAAATGTTTCAGAGTTTTTGTTTCAGTTTTTATCATCATAAATGGGCAATAGTTGGACTGCTTTTCAGTTTTGTAAAATTAAAGATTTGTAGTATAAGAGTTTTTTGCATTTCTTTACACTGCAAAGAGTTTTAGTATTTATCACTTTTAAGTTCTCCTCACAGCTTCTAGTTCTATGACTAGCTACTAACTCTTTTTTAATCTTCCTTAAAAGAAAGTGATTTGTAGCCTATAAATATTGTTTCCTTTTGCCCCCGAAAGTGTTTGTTTATACATTTGTACATATAAACATGCTACTAATTTTAATCCACATTTTCTTCAAGGTTGTTGAAAAGGTTGTGAATTTTCTTCCTTAAAAATTTTCAAGCATGATGGTACCTGTGTTACAGACTTAGATTTAAGCATCTCTCAGTGAAAAATAGTTCACAAGAAGTCATAAATTATATTTTTGACCCCTCATATATTTCCTGAACATTCTAATTTAAATTGTTATAATTGGATCACACAATATTCTTTTCAAGACTCCTGGTATATTAGAACTTTGTATTGTTGTCACTTCTTGGAAAAAAAAAAAAATTCCAGGAATTAAATAGATAGCTATATTTCTTAAACGAAGAGACAGCGAAGTTTCTGAATATTCTTAGAGTTTTTAAAAAAGAAAAAAAAATCAAAGCATACTAAAACAAATCATTTTTAATAGTATGTTAACTGGTTAAAATGAGAAGAAGTATCAATCATTATTTCTTCAATATAAAGTTTTTTCTTACTGAAAAATTAACATAGATATAACTGGGAAATATTCTTGGGTCCCTTGCATATCTACCTTTCTTTCTTAGAAGAAGAAAACAGACAAAACACATGTAACAAGAGAATCAAATAAACCATTTACTCTAAAATGCAGGCATCTTGGGCTCCTTTTTTCCCCTCAGTTTATTTATTTGCTTATTTTGATTACCTAGTGATAGTGTGTTTCTTTTGATAGAATATGTGGCATTCTCACATTGGTGACAATTGGTGCTCCCTTCAGGCTGCTGGATCACTTTGAGATTCAGAGTTTTACATCGTTGTAGCATTACTACCTTTATGTTTGTATATCTAGTTGTAACAAACCACTGATAGTATATTGTCCTGAAGTGAAACCCATTTCTCTGTTATTACAGTTTTAGTGTCACACTGACTCTTTGATTTTTAAAATTTGAATGATGTATAGACTAATTTGTTTTTTTAACTGCAATATCAATATTTGCTCATGTTTTCTAAATTCCTTATAAAATAAAGTTAATTCAACTTGCACTTTCCTAAAATTATCTCTGCTGAGATGTTTTATGCTGTTTTTCTAATTTTGTTTACATTGGTAGGCATGTGAGAGAAGTATTATACTCTCTGTACCTAGCAACTCACTACCCAAAATACACAGTTCTATCCAAAAATACCTTTCTGAAGAAGTCTCTTACTCTTAGATTGTGTTTGTATTTGGCATAAGACACATAGGGTATAGGTGAAATGATAGTTCATGTCGCAGTTGGCATTTTGCCACAGTGACACTCGCTTTTACCAAATGGAAGTATGGAATGAAACAATGATGGTTAAGTTCTCTCCAAGTCTGTCTAGACAGCTTATTGTTCGATATAGCCTGTCTTACCAGCCTTGTTGGTGTACAAATGGTGTTCAGCTGGCAGTCACAGTGCGCCGGAGACTGCAATCCTTCTTTTGAGGCAGGCAACCCTACATGTGAGGAGGTTTTTGTTTGAGCAGAACCAGCTTTTGAGTACCTGGGACATATAAATCCTATAAAGCCAGCTATGGGATCTGCTTCTAAATAGTATACCAGCGCCTGAAGAATCACAAGCTAGAAAACCAAGCCTCCAGAGTTGTAACTTAGCTGAGTGTGAACTCTTTTCCCTGTGTGCCCTCCTTTCCTTTATAAAACCATCAGCTAAGGTCCTTTAGTGGCAGAGAAAATAATGCTTAAGTTAGGAGCTAGGGGGAAAATGGTAATTGAATTCTAGGGTAAAAAGCTACACTTCGTTTTGTAAAATTATTACTGTTTTAGCACTTTATAGATGGTGGATGCTAATAAGGTTTTTTATAATGTTTGTTTAGTTTTGAGAGAATGCAACTGTGGGAAGGGCAGGGGCGGGGGGGAGAGAGGATCCAAAGTGGGCTCTGCACTGACAGGCTGACTGCAGCGAGCCCATTGTGGGGCTCAAACTCAGAAACCCTGAGATCATGACCTGAGCTGAAGTTGGGACGCTCAGGTAAGCCACCCAGATGCTCCTGTATGCTAATAAGCTCTTGTAGCAGGCAAGAATTGTAAGTAGCTTAGCCCAGTGTGATCCTTGAGATCTTATGCTTCCTCTTAGATTTGAATCTGGAGCTCCCATTTCTTCACAGTTTGGTACATAGTTTTATGTCAGAATTGGAATCTACTGGCATTTTCTCATGCCTTCTGCTTCTGGCATTGAAAAGCTGAAGTTAAGCTTTAAAAAAGATGGGTGTGTTGGGGCACCTGGGTGGGTCAATCAGTTAAGCCCTAGTCAGACTTTGGCTCTGGTCGTTATCTCACTGCTCATGAGTTCAAGCTCCGCATCGGGCTCTGTGCTGACAGCTCGGAGCCTGGAGCCTGCTTCAGATTCTTTCTCCATCTCTTTGCCCCTCCCCTATTTGCATTGCACTCTGTTTCTCTCTCAAATATAAAAAAAAAAAACAAAAAAAACAAAAAAAAAACCTTAAAAAAAGAGATGAATGTGTAAATATATAGAGAAAGAGAGTGAATATATGTGGAGAAGTAGAGGGGTGTCTTAGCTTTTTATTCAGTTTAGGTGATGAAATCATCAGAAAACCTTAATAAAATCTCACTGGAGTTGGACGTTTAGCTTGGGAATATAATCACCATCTTAATATTTTCCATATGTTCTGTTCTTAGGTGAGCTCTCCAGAGCTAAAGATGGTACAGTTCCCTCACTAGGTAAAGATTTTCTAGTGTTACCAATTGCAGGTATTTGAAGGTCTTCCCCTCCTCCCTGTCTTTCCCCATACCAACTTACAATTTCCTCAGGCAGGAATTCAGGTAGAAATGTGAAGAAAAATTGTAAACAAACATTTTCTTGCAAAATCCCTACAATATCAGTGGTCTCACTTTTAAAGTACCTTCTGGCTTAGCTGGATGTATAGGTAAGTGCATACTATCAAATCACATGACTGGCAAGGAATTTCCTTTTTTTTCTTTTTTCTTTTTTTTTTTTTTAAATTTTTTTTTTTTTTTTCAACGTTTATTTATTTTTGGGACAGAGAGAGACAGAACATGAACGGGGGAGGGGCAGAGAGAGAGGGAGACACAGAATCGGAAACAGGCTCCAGGCTCTGAGCCATCAGCCCAGAGCCCGACGCGGGGCTCGAACTCACGGACCGCGAGATCGCGACCTGGCTGAAGTCGGACGCCCAACCGACTGCGCCACCCAGGCGCCCCTAAGATTTGATTTTTAAGTAATCTACACCCAATGCGGAGCTTGAGCTCACAGTTCTTAGATCAAGAGTTGCATGCTCCACTGACTGAGCCAGCCAGGCGCCCTGAGGAATTTACTTTTGATTATTTTTCTTGACCTTATTCTCTTCCAAATATGGCTTCAGGTTATAGGACTTCATGATTTTGAAGCTGTATCCTTTAAAAAGAAATTCTAATTTTGCATTAACCTTGGCGGGGGAGGAGGGTGAATTTGAAAGAAAAAATAATAAAAGTTTTAACCCCTTTAGGGAACTGGAGCTCAGTTACCCTCTGAGATATTATGAGGACTACTGTAAAAGCTAGAGTTTCAGAAGGAAGAAGTTCCTAAACATTTTTAATATGTGGATAACTGATAGTCCATGTTTTGAATATTAGACTCTTTTCAATTTTGCCTATTATGGAAAAAAGACTATGTGAAGATTTACTATGGAAAAATGGCTCTTTGTCCACAGAAAAAGCATATCATTTTAACTTGGCACTTAATAATAGATGGGTTTTTAGCAGCTTGTCAACTTCAGGCACTTTTTAGCAGCCTTGCATATTAAAGTGTCCATGGCCTTTATTTCTGAATTCCTAGCAGGCTCTCAGCTATGGGGGTCCAGCAAGTCCAGAATACTTGAAGGCAGCATTTTCTCTCCTTGCCTTTGCCTGAGAGAGTCTTCTGTGAGCTGAGACTCCCAGAACTGTATTGTAGACTTTTGCAAAATGAGTCTTCCCTATCCCCTAAGCCAGCCCAGGGCCCAAGTCTCCAGTTTGGAAAGCTCAGTGAAAGAGCAGGTGAGTGAATGCCTGGGAGCTTCAAAAAGAGCACAAGTTCTAAATATTTAGGGGTCTAGTGCTGCTATTTAAGTGTGTCTGGGGTGGTAGGATTCTGTGATACACATTCAAGTTTGAAAACTACTGAAAATCTTCACTTTGTTTTGCTCTTGGATTTTCACTCCGATCTCCAAAGTGGGACATGTATTTGGAAAGCAGGAAGAAAATACTAAAGCTATTTGTGTTTCTTCTTAAAAAAATTTTAGTAGCTTTTATAATATATTGTTTCATGGGGTGCCTGGGTGGCTCATTCATTTGAGCATCTGACTCTTGATTTTGGCTCGGGTCTTGATCTCATGGCTTGTGGGATCAAGCCCCGTGTCGGGCTCTGTGCTAACAATGTGGAGCCTGTTTGGGATTCTCCCTTTTCTTCTCTCTGTGCCCCTCTTCCACTAGGGCTCTCTATGAAAAATAATAAAATTTAAAAAAAAGTTTCATGACATATTGTGTTTAAATATACTGGTTACACTATTGGTACAACTGTACATAGACATAATTATACATAAATTTACTGTATTGGGGGTACTTGAACAGCCATTGGCCATGGTTGCTTAAATGTTTTAAAATGTCTGCTTTTTCATATGTAAATGGGATGTGAAAATACCTATCTTAGAGTTGTAAGCATGAGGTGAAATAGAACATTTAAATTTTTTAAACAATGTTTATTTTAGAGAGAGAGGAAAAGTGTGTGCGTGCGTGTGTGTGCACGTGCGTGCGGGAGAGGGGCAGAGAGAGAGGAGGCATAGAATTTGAAGCAGGCTCCAGGACCCAGGCTCTGAGCTGTCAAGAGAGAGCCCGATGCCAGGCTCAAACCCACAAACTGAGCATGACCTGAGCAGAAGATAGACCCTTAACTGACTGAGCCACCCAGGCACTCCTCTCTAAATAGAACATTTAAAACATACAAAGATAGTGCCTGGCATATGGTAAGCATCCAATAAATGTTAGTACTATTGTCTAACGTGGGTGAATTAGTGTGGGTTTTCTTATGCTCTCTTTCAATATTGCTATTACTTTGAATACTGCTGTAAGCCATATAGCTAGCAAGGACAGTCCATGGCTACCGATAAACTAAAATCTATGAAGTGAGATTCATTTTTCTATGTGTATCTTTCAGTTTAAGTGAAAGTATTTAGGAACCCTTGTTGCCCCAGTTCAGTGGTCTCTAGAGGCAGCTAGTTCCCAGCTCTAAACAAATACTCCTTTTATGGCTTTCCTTATGTATGTGTACAGCTACCATTTATCATTCGAAAATCTTATAAGTTGGTGGTTTGTTTATATGATGTGGCCTACCCTGCGTCAGGCTGAATGAAGGAATGAAGAATGTTGGGTTGCGTCCAAATTGTATTTCAAGGGTATATACTTTTGAAGAAGAAATGTTGGGAGATAAGTTAAAGAGTGTGACATTTAAAGGTATGATTTTCTTGAATGTGAAGTGATGATAAATGGCTCTGCTCTTGAAAAAGCCTCTACGTTCAGGACCATGTTTTATCTGTGTGTACTGCGGCACCTCATAATTTCTGAGATGATTCTCAAAATGACAGATCAGCAGTTAACATATTTTGATTATCTGCTTGTATTTTTGTCTACCTCACCAGAATGTAAACTCCCTGAGGTCAGAGACCATATTAGTCCTATATCCCCAGGACCTTGCATTCAGTAAGTACATGTTGAGTTGACTAGTTGCTTGTTCAGAGTCATACAGCTAATAAGTGGCAGACCTGGGATTTGAATCCACATCTATCAGGGTGCCTGAGTGGCTCACTCAGTTAAATGGCAGACTCTTGATTTGAGCTTAGGATATGATTGCAGGGTCGTGGGATTGAGCCACACATCTTGCTCCAAGCTGAGTGTGGAGCCTGGTTAAGATTCTCCCCCTCTGTTTCTCTCCCTGGCTCGCTGTCTCTCTTAAAAAACACAAAAAGTTAAAAAAAAAAAAACAAACATAAATCCACATCTATCTTTACCCATTAGCTACCTTCATTCCTTATCCCTGTAAGGAGGACATTGTTTTCATTTCACATAAATGGCAACTTCTGAGAAGAGCAGTGACTTGCCCAAGGTACTATAGGACACAAGTAGCAGAAAGGCACTGATACCCAGGAATGACTTCATCTGTTATTCCAGCTATCTGTCCTTTGGGTCTGCAAATCATCTGACCTTTTTTGTATGAGAATTTGATTGTTTTCTTTGTTTTTTAAAGAGAGAGTAGGATCCAGGAAGAGGGGCAGACAGAATCTTAAGCAGGCTCCACACACGCTCCGTGTGAAGCTTGATCCCGTGACTCTGGGACCAGTGCCCAAGGGGAAATCGAGGGTCAGACACTTAACCAACTGAGCCACCCAGGCACCCCCTGAAAGTTTGTTTTTTAAGTGGTTTTATGTACAAATGCCATTCCACACACAAATGTAATTAGGGATCTGGAATGGTCATGATATGGCATGGAAGTGCTACAATGCATTATGAAATTCCACTTCAAGTAAAAAAAGAAGACTTGAGTAGAGAAGACTTGCCTAATGTTTTCTGGAAAGTTACTTAATATGTCCTCAAATCTGTGTACATTTTTTTTTTTTTTTTTTTAAGTAGGCTTTATCCGGAGCGCAGAACCCAACACGGAGCTTGAACTCTGACGGTGAGATCAAGACCTGAGCTGAAATCAAGAGTGGGAGGTTTGGGGTGCCTGGGTGGCTTAGTCGGTTAATCCTCTGACTTCAGCTCAGGTCATGATCCCACGGCTGGTGGTTCAAGTCCTGCATCGGACTCTGTGCTGACAGCTTAGAGCCTGGATCCTGCTTTGGATTCTGTGTCTCCCTCTCTCTCTTGGCCACTTCTCTCTCTCATGCTCTTTCTCAAAAACAAATAAACATTTTAAAAAATTTTTAAAAAAAAGAGTGGGAGAGGTTTAACTGACTGAACAACCCAGGCACCCTTCATATTTTCCTTTTTATATATGAGCAATATATAATCAGTATATTATACTGATATTATACCGGTATAATCAGTTTTGTTTTCTAGTATTTTATAGAAGTAATGAGAATATTTAGAATCTTGTTACATAACTATGCCTGCTAGAAAATGAATGGGCTTGCCTGTTTTATGTATTATATTTGGTTTTCCTCCTGGTTTGTGTGTTCACCCAGGAAAGTTTTCCTCCTTTCCTACTGGCAACAGCACCTGGCCAAGTACTGTGCTCAAGGTAAAATTCCGTGCAGAGAATTACCTCCTCAAACAGTCTTCGTTGCATAGTCCAAAAGGAAAGGCACCACCTCTAGTCTCTTTGCACTACTAAATAAAATGTCTTCTCAGCAGCCTTTGTTTCTGGATCCTCTCCTTTCTGAATTCACAGCAGGAAGAACTGGGGAAATTAATCCCTTTTGCTTATTGTCCTGTATAGGGGGGACTGATCTATCAGAAATTTCATAAAGGGGGGGAGGATTTTGAAAGCAAACTACTTGTCCCATCCCTTCCTGTGATAGTGGAATGAAGAATATGGCAATTCTGGTCTTGAGTGTAAAAAACTTTTTTAAAAGTATAGGATGTCCCACAAAATGCTTTTCATGATCACATGGCCCTAGGTCTGAGGCCCCAAACTCCTCTTATTTGAATATTCCCCATTTTGTTAGGTGGTCTCATTCTATCCATCCATAAGCAGCTAAAGGGCAGAAGCTGAGCCCTTGTAACATGCTTTAGACAGCACCTAACACAATTAGGCATTCATCTTTTTGCCACCATTAATTAAAGGCACGCTTTTTGGAACAAGGCAGCAGGGTTCAAATCATGACTCCATCACTTAGTAGTCCTTTAATCTGAGAAATGGGGTCAAGTAGTAGTTCCAACATCTACTTGGAATCGCTATGAAAATCCTGTAAGGAAGCTGCATCCCTTCCGGTGGGTCTCCAGCTCATCTACAGCTCTGGGCCTGAACCACAGCCAGACCTGCGCGCTCCTAAGCACCGCCTCCTGTTCGGCCCCACGGCGCGCAAGCGCAGCCTGGCTCTGCCGGCTACCCTCCCCGAGCCTGCGTGCTGGTTGTCGGCGGGAGACTGGGTCTCGCGATGTGCGTGTGCGTGTGCGTGTGCGTGTGCGTGTGCGTGCGCGATTCTTGCGAGCTCGCGCACGCCTCCCTTCGCAGTACTGGGCTGTGGCGGCCTCTTCCTCCTGCGTTTGGGGCAGGATCCGGAGTGGTGGCTGCGGCGGGAGCTGGAAGCCAGTGTCCACTTCGCCGCCACCGCCCTAGCTGCCTGCCCCTCTTACTTGGGCTTTTCGCGTAGTGCAGAGGCGGCGGGCTAGGAAGGGAGCGGCGCGGACGTGAGGTTCCCAGCTGATGGGCAACCCCTGGGCGCGCTGAGGGGCCGGGCTACCAGCGACTGAGGTAGGTGGGCGCGCGGGGTTTGTCAGTCTGGCTCGGAGCAGAGTCTGGGCGGCGGGAGCTCGTGTAGACGGCAAGGAGGCGGCCAGAACAGGGGCCTCGCCAGCTGGTGCGAAGAGGTCTCCGACCCACGTCTGAGGAGGGGCTCTGGCCTAGCCCGAAGCGAGAGGAGGGGCCCCGGACGTAGTCTGTTCGTCCCTCGGCGTGGAGCCATTATTGGGGGAAATGCCTCCTGCGGCAGGGGGGAGGGGTCACCTTTTCTTTTCTTTGAGAGGTCGGAATTAGCGGTCCTTCCTGAGCCCCTTTAAATTGAAGTCGGCCGGCTTCGAGATGGAGACATCTAGATGCAGTGGCCTGTGGACTTCAGCTTGCGGAACTCCCAAGTGCACGGAGAGCGGGCTATGAATTTTGATTATTGGAGTGTTCAGGACTCTTTCTCTAGTGTGAACATGTGTCTTGCAAAGTTGTTCTTGCTAATGCATTAATAATCGCTTTTGAGCACAACTGCTAATACATTTCTAAACACTTCCAAGTCAGATAAGGATTCTGACACCGGGGAAACTGCGCCGTGGGGCACAACTAAGGGGTAGAAAGAAGACAAAGAATGCTGTTATTTATGATCTGTCCTAATAACAAAACTTTCCGTGGTGGGACAGGATGCATGGCTTTGGCATTTGTTTTGGTTTTAGCTGAATAGACATTCTGAGTGACGCGGGTCACAAATGGACTTCAATTTATAATTATAAAAACATATATGATTCTATATAATTGTTACAACCCCAATGACGTGAAAGAGATCTCTGAGAATTATGTGATGTTTGATCTTTGGAAGAGAGCAGAACTTGGATTTCTTGAAAGGAAGATTTTTCTCCATGTTTAGAAAGCTTCACTAAAGCTTTGTGAAGCTACTAAAAATAGTTAGAGTTCTTTATGTTGGCAGTAATGACTGCCACATTCAAGAGAAGGGAAAGGAATTCTTTCATAAAGAACTGCTCACCCAAGGACTTTCGGGTTTAAACATGATAAAACAACTTAAAGATAGCAAGTTTTAGCGTGTGCTTTAAAAATTCTAATTTAGGTACAGTTAAAATATATAGAAGCTCTTAGTTGACTCCCATATATTCAGTGAACCATTTTAAAAGGCAGTTAACCTTTGATAGTCTACTCATTCCATTCTGTTATTCTTGGCTTTCGTTCAGTCCAAACTTTGTATTGAACTTTCTAGAAATGTATTCATTCTGGCTCTTTTTAAGAAATATGCCCTGCATACTTCCATTGAACTCTGTACCATAGTATGGGAAGAACCTTACAAGAAAGAACAATATGGTGACAAGTCCTGAAGTCAAAGTAGGAGACATTATTAAGTGTAGGATTAATTAACGCCTGTATACGTAAATACTGCATAAAAACATGTATGTTCTTTGTGTGTATGTGTGTAGATGATTATGCACACAAAGATCTAATGCTGTTGATTCCCATCTTAAAAGGCTGAAATCAAAAGTAGAAAGGATTGATTTTAACTTTTTCCTTTTTAACTATTTACATCAGTAACTGTCATAGTAAATTTCTTGTCCAACTTCCTAATCAGTTATTGATTAAGCAGAATACTGTACTGATTGCTTGACAGTAGCAGGAATGGCAAGAACATATAGAAGACTTGCCTTTAGAAATGTTCTTTAAGGGGAGCCTCGGTGGCTCAGTAAGTTAAGCATCCGACTTTGGCTCAGGTCATGGTATCTGAGGTTGGTGAGTTTGGGCCCCCTATCCAGCTCTGTGCTGACAGCTCAGAGCTTGGAGCCTGCTTCAGATTCTATGTCTCCCTCTCTCTTTGCCCCTCCCCTGCTCGTGCGCACACATCTCTCTCTCTCTCTCTCTCTCTCTCTCTCTCTCTCTCTCTCTCTCTTAAAAATAAATAAACAAAGGGGCGCCTGGGTGGCTCAGTCGGTTGGGCGGCCGACTTCGGCTTAGGTCATGATCTCGCGGTCTGTGAGTTCGAGCCCCGCGTCGGGCTCTGTGCTGATGGCTCAGAGCCTGGAGCCTGTTTCAGATTCTGTGTCTCCCTCTCTCTGACCCTCCCCTGTTCATGCTCTCTCTCTGTCTCAGAAATAAACTAAAAAAAATAAAATAAATAAATAAATAAATAAATAAATAAACAAACATGAAAAAAAATGTTACTTAAGTCAGTGTCTCATTGTCTTTCCATTGGGATAAACAGCTTCACTCCTGTTTGTATCCTAGCACTTAGAATAGTGTTTTGCATTGAGTTGGCTCTCAGTAAATGTGAGCTGTGTCAGAAGTACAAATGCCTAAATTCCCCAAGAAGATTAAAGGAATTGTAGAAGGTTGCTTTATTTTTTTAACTTTATTTACTTATTTTGAGAGAGAGTGTGCACGCACGGTCAGGGCAGAGAGACAGAATCCCAAGCAGGCTGGCACACTGACAGTGTGGAGTCCGGTGTAGGGCTGGATCCCACAAACTGTGAGATCACAACCCGAGCCTAAATCAAGAGTCAGATGCTTCATGGACTGAGCCATCCAGACGACCACATTATTTAAAAAAATTTTTTCTAATGTTTACTTTGAGAGACAGAGAGAGAGAGAGAGAGACTGACTGTTGGAGTGTGCGAGGGGCTGAGAGAGAGGAAGACACAAAATGTGAAGTAGGCTTCAGGCTCTGAGCTGTCAGCACAGAGCCTGACTCTGGGCTGGAACCTACGAATCGTGAGATCATGACCTGAGCCACAGTCGGATGCGCAACTGACTGAGCCACCCAGGAGCCCCTACAGGTCTACTTTTTAAATAGTGTATTTTGCTTCCATGTTGATTGATATCTGAGTAGAAGATAGATGGTAGCATCTTGCCGTTGAAAGCCTAATGTAATGTAAACTGAGACTCTATATCCTGAATGTTAATATATAGCGACTGTTCTGATACATTAAGAAAAGGTAAAGTTAAGGGAAGTAAGATCCAGAGGAAAGGTTTTGGTAAATTAATGATTAGGAACTTAAAAGGTATGAACTGTAAAGCATTGGAATGGACTGTAGGAAAGAAAACATTTTCTTCCTTTACTGGCAGTGCTACTTGTGTAAGAGAACTTATACCTTTCTACCTCTTTTTACTAGGGCTTTCTTTCCAGCAGGGTGATTTCTGGATAATAAAATTGAAAAGGGGGTCACTTTTCCTCTTAAAATCTTCTGCTGAGAGGTCTGTGTTTCTCTTTGTATTTGCCTGTGGTCTCTAGTCCAACTTTATTGGCAGTAAACTAGTACTTCGATTCCTATCTAATTCCTGTTTATATTTCTCAATTAGTTTATAACTTGAAGGGGAAAGGAATGGGGTTAGTCCCTTCACATCTGCCAGCATTAGCTTTTTTTCAATTTGGAAAACAAATGTTTGACTTTGTAAATGTTCTTAACAGAAAGATTTTGTGGATTTTTGCAGAGGTATAAGCTAAAGAGGTGAATAAGAACTTAAACAGGAATATTGTAAAATGGGTCTTCTGTTTTCATTTTAATATAGCTGGGTGATGCTCATGGTAGGGGGTGGGTTTTGCCCCCCCCCCCCAGAGAATATTGGCACGGTATGGAGAAACTTTGGATTGTCAAATTGTTAGGAAGAAGAGGGTATAGTTACTGACATCTAGTGGGTAGAGACCAGGGATGCTGCTAATAAGTATCTTAAAATACACAGGACACCCTTCTCCCCCGCAAGAATTATCTGACCCAAATGATAGTGCTGTTACTGAGATACCTGGATATAGTTGTATATTATGCTGAAATTGTTGGTTCTCATGTCAGATTATCTGAATTCCTGTTTGACTTTACCATTTCCTAATGTGTGACCTTGGCAAGTAGCTAAAAATTTCTCATTTTCTGTAAAATAGAACTAATAATAGTATGTTCCTCAGAGTTGTGGTGAGGATTAAATCAGATGATGTGCCAAGTGCCATACTTACCACCTGCCACCTAGAAAATGTTCAGAAACTGTTAACTTTCACCTAATATTACTACATTTGGAACACATCTTGATGATCTCCCTTTATTTCTGACCTGAACTTAGAATTTGAGCTGGTGAGGTGATAATTAATAACCTCTTTTTGATTATATCCTTGGGATTGAGTGAAGAATTGTTTCTTCTTATATTTGTGTTTAACTCAATCTTGATTTATGATCTCAAGTCCGTAAGGCTTCTGTCATAAAAAACTAGCTTGTCACTGTAGACACTCTTTCTTTCTAGTTAAGGCTTTAAGCCAGCTGCCCAGTAGCTCTGTTATCTGTTGACTTTCAGCAGATATTTTGTAATATAACAGAATTCACTTCTGTGACTTGATTCCCATTTCTTTCTGCCTTCATAACTGAACTTTTGGTCCGCTTTTACATGTATGGTACAGGCTAACATCTAACAACTTGGGGGCTAGACCTTACTATACACCTGTGATTCTTTTTCTAAATCTGAATGGAACCCATAGATTTATTTTCTTACCTTATTGAAATATAATACTTTAGTCTCTATAAACTCATTTTCTGTGTGTCTAAATGATATGGCTGTTAAGGGCTGGTTTGTTACAGTGGTGGTTATAATCTATCCTTTTTAAAGAGAAAAAAATCGCAGGGATGTCCTCAAGACAAAACAGAGATTAGACTGTTAATTGGTCACAGGGCTCTTGTAAGGGAAGAAGACCCATGCATATTTATGATCAGAGAGAAAGCAGTGTTTACACTTTGAACTTTTGGTCTTGATAACTATACCTTCAAAATAGGAAGTATTTTATTATGATTGTTACCCATATTTTTGTAGTATAAGTCCCAGTTGTATAAATGTTGACTGAGTTTAGCTAATGGAAACCTTTATTCACCTTTTATATTGGTACTGCCTCCTGTTTGGATAGATTAGTTTTTTTGGTTGGTTGGTTTTTTGGGGGTGGGAGGATAGATTAGTTTAAAGGGAGTCAGTACCTCGAGAGATTCTTTTCTTTGCTTGACACATTTCTGTGTTTTGTAAAGTGTAGCACACACTCAGGATTATATATCAGTAATAAATTATAATGAGGAAGTGTCTTGTGGAAATTGTAGCCAGATCAGAAGTGTATATGTGAGAAATAAAAGGCCAATAAGAGACATTCTAAAAATGTTAGGCAAATGAGAAAAAGAATCATGTTAATAAAAGTTCTTGTGTTTGTTGTTATCCTTTTAGGGTTTCATAATCTAGAAGCAAAAAGCCAATAAAATATAACACATTTATTCTTTGCTTGCCATTTTTCCATTTCCTAACCAGAGAAACATATGGCTACTAATGTATTATATTTGAGTTGAGTATTAGAGTTCAGTTACCTTATATGACATATCTCCATACCCTTGATTAAATTGAGGAAAACAAGTTTATCTTTGAATCTGCTGATGTGTGTTTGTTTATAAGTGGTCTGGAGTCCTGCCTGTCAGCCTAATTTTAGGGAGCCTGCATAGCTCTTGGAAGACAGACTATTTTCAATACCACTGAATGCTGTCATATAGGTATATATTTATATATGTGTATTTATGCATATTTGTCTTGTTTTTGCTAGAAAATGATGCATCCTGTTGCCAGCAGTAATCCGGCTTTCTGTGGGCCTGGCAAGCCTTCCTGCCTCAGTGAAGATGCCATGAGAGCTGCCGATCAGTTTGACATATATTCCTCCCAGCAAAGCAAATATAGCCACACAGTCAGCCACAAGCCAATGGCTTGTCAGAGGCAAGACCCATTAAATGAAACACACTTGCAGACTACAAGTGGCAGAAGTCTAGAGATAAAAGATGAACTAAAGAAAAAGAAAAATCTCAACCGATCCGGTAAACGTGGCAGACCTTCAGGAACCACCAAATCCGCAGGATACCGTACCAGCACAGGCAGACCCCTGGGAACCACCAAAGCAGCTGGATTTAAGACAAGTCCAGGCAGACCTTTGGGTACAACTAAAGCTGCAGGATACAAAGTCAGCCCAGGGAGACCTCCAGGTAGCATTAAAGCTCTATCCCGTCTTGCCGATCTTGGTTATGGCTGTGGCACAGCAGCTTTTCCTTACCCTATGATGCACGGCAGAGCAGTTCATGGGGTAGAGGAAACTAGCAGTGAAGTCAAGCCACCCAACGAGTGAATGAAGGAGGAAAGGAGGGCCAGGTTTAGAAGGAAGGTTGTGAATAATCCCAAAGCTTCTTGGTTTTATTTTGACATACATGATTTTGTAGCCTGGGCTTTCCCAATTTGTTTTCCCATTTGATTTGTTTTCCTGCTTTTGCTCAGAAACTGCCAGTTGCTCACAGATGCCCTCAGGGCATGAGCAGTGGCGTTGTGTTTGTATATAGGTTCAAGTGTAATACTTAACTGTCATTTTTGCTTTTCCTTTAGAGTTATGGTTATGGTTGTGTCTCATACGTCATTACTACTTTTAGGCCATTCTGCATCGATGTTTTATGTGCTAAACAACTAAAACAATTTTTCATATTAGTTCGTGAAGTAAGCCTACAATATATTAAAAATAATATCTAAGGTATTTTTAACTGATGGAACAAAGCAAACTAATGATTCAGGATTACTTGAGGTAATGGCTGTGAGTTTTTGTAACATTTCTTTTCATGAGACAGGACACAGATATTTGTATGCTTTGGCATTTACACAGACTTCAGATGTTTTAAAAATCTTACTTTAATGTTCTAGGTTTAAACAGCAGAAACTTATTTATTTTGTTTTATTGATTTACATGGTATTGATTGATTTAACCATTATTCCTAAAAGAACTCTTTAGTGTTTGCCTTCCAGCAGTGATATGTTGTGTATTTTTTAATTGCCTAAGAGTATATATACCAAACACTACAAACAATTCATATTTACCGAAAAATTAAACTTTTTAATAAAAACTGCACATTACATTTCTGGTGAAATATAATGCATTCTGAGAATAGCATATTTAATATAATAGAGAAAGAATCATTCTTAAGGTGTGCATGTAGCCGTAGTCACTACATTTTGCCTTTCATTATTATATTTAGTTTTAAAGCATTATACTTAAAACATTTATTAATGTTGTTCATTTATTCAAAATGTTTTGTAGTTTTGTTTTTTTTTTTACCAAGAAATTGTCCCATTGCATTAGCACTTACTGTGGTTTCAGGTTTCTATCTACCAAAGGACACAAATTGAAGGTAGAGTCTAAAACTGGTAAAAACAAAATGCAGTTTTCTGACTGTCAGAACCCAAATATTAAGAAATCTGTCGGAATCCATCTATGCACGAAACGTGTAAAAATATGTTGGTTAGTTTAATTAAAAATCTTAACAGTGGCTTCGGTAAGACCACTTCATCCAAAAGAAAATTTTTTCCAACAATGTTTGCTTTAGAACAAGATAGAAAAGAAAAAAATACTGGGTAGGTGTGTATGGTAGGGATAGAAGAAAATCTCTCCTCTCCCCTTGCTGAAAGTAACATTCTTTGTTAATATACATTTTATTTATTCTGAGTTTGTTCTAAATAAAATAAACTATTATAAACTTCAGATTTGGAAAAAAAAATCCAATGAACTTTAAAGTTACAATGTATGTATTTGTGATTTTAAATGCCTTTGAGATTATAATGTAGATTTGCAGGACCCAAAAACTTTTAAAATAATGACAACTTTAAAAGGGCACATCTTGTGTTGTTTGGGCTTGCTCTCAGTTAATGCAAACTCTGATTGCAAATGGATGTCATGTTTCATACCTTTTTTATCAGGAAAAAAGCAGCAAGCCTTCAGGTGTTCCAGTGATGCCTGACACAATGAGCTGGACTTATGCTGCTCTTTACAGTAAGAGGTGTTGCATTGTATGTGGGGACTTTGTGTGCACTGGCATCTAAGACAGTGACCTCATCAATTTTAGCTTTGCACAAACCCTAGAGAACAATAGTGGATGACTATATAATCAGTTCTAACATTCTGGCAGCTAAATTGCTACAAGAGTTTCTCCTTACAGAAGCTTAAAATAGAAAACTTTTTAATAATTTACTCAGAACAGTATACCTTCTGACACACACAAATGCTTACATCTTTATTCCTGTGTTCATCTATCCACTTTTGTGATATGTATCTGTCATTTAGCTCTTTCTCAAGATGATGTTCAGCAGTTGGCTGCTTAGAAATCCTCTTTTGAGTTCCTGAAAACAGTTGTTTAAATGTTCTACCTATATATCACTATCAAGGATTTGGTTACATGTTGTTTTATACTGTGTCCATTTGACATTTCCCTTTCAGTTTATTTTTATCCCTGATTTGTTGTACATACCCTTCCCTTTCTCTCTGCCCTTTGCTTCGTTGATTCCCCTGCCTTTTGCCCCATTCTCCAGCACATCTACTCAGTGGTGCTGTGCTGTGTGTCAGAAGATAAAGCAGGTGTATTATTGTATAATGAATTTTGTATACATGTTAATGAAATGGTGAAAACAACTAAAGGAATTCTGTTCATAACAGTGTTTATTAATATCAGGAGTTATGTCCCAGGAAAAAAAGAGGCGAATGGCTACAGTTGTGAATGGTTAACATTGTTTAGGATGCTGGATTTTTCTGTTCAGGTAACCGTTTACCTGGAGTATTAGAGCTGTATGGTGGTGAGCATCTCCTGATTACACTTCCTTTTCTCCTTGTGAACAGTTTATTGGTACCATGCTGAAGAGAATGGACATAGAGTGATAACATGAATGAAGTCTTAAAATACACAATATTTTTACTTCTCTATAAAGACTACATCGTGCATCTTTTGTAACACTGTCTCGTCATGATAAACACTGAAATAGCATGTTAAACAATTGCCTATACTTTAATATAATCAGTTGGGGAAAACTGGCCTTTTCTTCCAACTGTGTGATTGTTTCTTGAAAGGTAAATTGCTAATTTTATATTGTATAATTCTCTCTTCACAAAATAGGTTTCACTATTCTATATTAAAACTGTTGATCAGAAAATGATCTGCTATTCAAGTAAGTTTGCTTTCCTTTTTTCTTTGAAAAATATTTTAACATGCCTTATTTATTATCATATTAACAAATAAGCAGCTAATACAGATGAAGTTTTCATTTTTTTCACAGATAAACCTTGCATAACTGATCTTTAGTATGGGATGATTTTGATACTATCTTTGGAGTTTTGCACTGGATATTTTAAAAATACTGGCACAATGTATTGGAAGAAAATAAGCATCTGATTAGTTTTTAATATTTGGGGACATTTTTTAAATCAGTGTTCATTTAGACTAAAATATTCTTGATATTTTTTATTTACTTTTTAAGGAAATCTCTGTTAAAGTAATAAAAGTAATACTCATTCCAAACTGATGTTTGTGTGAATTTACATGTAATAGTTTCTTGAAGTAATAGAGTTTCTTTGAGTTAAGGAGGAAAAAACAGTTATCTGGATCCTTTATTAGGTTAAAGGTGATCCAGCCAGTGTAAGAAAAACCAGTGTATGAGCTAAAGAAAAAAAAAACAAAAAAACTTTCTATTCTAAGAAGCTTTAAAAGAAGAATTCAGGGGATGTTGACAATAACTGCTGCTCTGTCAGTCATTGTCTCTATATGCAGTAAAATTTTATGGTCCCTTTATAATATAAACATTCACAACAGTTGTTCAAAACATTTTTTTCCTTGGACATAAAATATTTTGATGCTATTATATTTTTGTTTTTATTATAGCTTAACTATATGCTCTGAACTCTAGGATGTATCTAAATCTTTCCTTTGCTTTTCCCTCCTCCTCCCCCCAAATAGATAAATCTGTGCTCTCACATACATTGTATTTAATTTTGGGAAAATTTAATGCTATAGTAAATCAAGTGTGTGATTTATAGTAATCAGACCACTTTGATTCTTTAAGTTTCACAGTTTCCTTTTTCCACATATAATTACAGAGAAAATAATTACCAATTAACTGATATAAGCACGTTGTCCTCTGCTGTAAAAAGTCTGAATAGATACTGTGTATGTTTTTATGTCCATGAACTTGAGCTACTCGTGTGCAATTATGTGTATGGGAATGGAGTAGTGTTCATGATTCGTATCTACATCATCATATGGATGTATATTTATTAATAAAGTCATTACTTTAAAACCAACTACGTTTACTGCTTTATTAGCACAGTATTTATCAAGTAAAAGAATGGTAAATCATACACCTTTATCATGGCTGTGATCTTGTATTTTCTTAGGTGTGCTTTCTGAAATGTTACCTCTGTGCTTTTGTTTTTCTCAAAATAGAAGTATTTATATTTTTGTAATTTAAAATCCTGATTTTTTTTGTTTTTTTTTTTTCAACGTTTATTTATTTTTGGAACAGAGAGAGACAGAGCATGAACGGGGGAGGGGCAGAGAGAGGGAGACACAGAATCGGAAACAGGCTCCAGGCTCTGAGCCATCAGCCCAGAGCCCGATGCGGGGCTCGAACTCACGGACCGCGAGATCGTGACCTGGCTGAAGTCGGACGCTTAACCGACTGCGCCACCCAGGCGCCCCTTAAAATCCTGATTTCTAAATGGATCTCAATATTCTTTGCTTTTTCTTCCCATTGTTAAGATACAGCAGGCTGTTATACCAAAGGCTTGTATCTACATTTGAGTATTGTTGATCTTTTTAGTTTAAAAAATTTCAGGTATTAAACATGGCTAATTTATTGTTTTAATGTTCAACTTAGGGAGAACAGCATTTGCATATTTTGTAAATATTGGAGATATAAAAGGAAAACACTTTCCCCTGATTTTTTTTTTTTTTTAATTTTTTTTTTTCAACGTTTATTTATTTTTGGGACAGAGAGAGACAGAGCATGAATGGGGGAGGGGCAGAGAGAGAGGGAGACACAGAATCGGAAGCAGGCTCCAGGCTCTGAGCCATCAGCCCAGAGCCCGACGCGGGGCTCGAACTCAAGGACCGCGAGATCGTGACCTGGCTGAAGTCGGACGCTTAACTGACTGCGCCACCCAGGCGCCCCTCCCCTGATTTTTTGAACATATAATTACCTTTTTTAGTTTCTTCAAAGCCTGCAGATCATCTAGAACACAAGTTGGCAAACTAAGGCCTACTGCCTGTTCTTGTAAATAAAGTTTTACTGGAATAGCCATTGTTTGTTTACAGATTGTCTAGGTCTGCTTTTGTAATAGAGTGGCGGAGCTGAGTAGTTATGACATAAGGCCAACAAAGCCTAAAATATTTCTGATTATTCCTTACAGGAAAATTTGCTGACCCTTCATTTAGAAGGATAAATTGGAATAGGAAACAACAGATGAAATTTGAAGTTGAATTTCAAAACCTGAATAAATAATGGCTGTTTTGTGCTTTTGAATTGTATTAGATATTCTTCAAATCATACTTGAAAGCATTTTTTGGTGTGTGCTTTTCCTCACATTGTTGAAGCACTCTGACATCTACATGAGAGTGTGCTGGTGATTAGGTGTACGGGTCCTAATCTAGGAAGAGATCTACACCATCGTACTGGACCATTTCAATGGCTCAAAGGATTACTTAGTTATTCACTGTGTCTTTACCATGTTTTCTGTAGATCTTTATGAGAGTTTTACAGTAAAAACTCATTTGTTCATTGTAATTATACTTGTCAAAATTCTCATTTTCTGTCAGTTGTCAGAAAGCAAATCAGTGTCCTTTTCAGTTGAAAAAGCCAGCCAACTAAGATTTGTAGATTGAAGAGAAGGAAGTCTCCATTTACCCCCCAGAATTTATACCTTGAATATTATTAACACACTTGTGGATTTGATCCCATTAGTTGCCAATGGTGTGTGAGAATCGCAAACAACCTTTAGGAAAATAGAAATCAGTTGGCATTTGATCGTTGTATAACAACATAGAAGCATGAATTTTGGAACAATTGTAAAATATTACAGTTCTGCTAAGAATGTCCTAGTAGAATGAAAGGAGGTCTGCTGCCACTATACATTTTCCATTCTTAGCACCCAGATTTCGTTGTTCTCGGTTTATGAAGGTTTCATCATCACTCTGTCCTGTTTCAAAATGTGCATCACCGGTATTTTGTGAAGTACATGTGGATTTTCATGCCTGATTTCTGTAAGAGTGTTCAGAGTAAGTAGCACAGGTAAAGTGACTCACAATGCCAGAGGTGAGCCGTTGGCAAACAGAATACACTACAACGTAGCCTTTTTGGTGATAAACGTCACCCTTAAAGGATAGTTGCTTCAAAATTAATGCCAACCATAAATGTTTTCTAAAAATCAAAACACAAAACCCCATTGGAGTAAAAATATAATAGGGTACAACAATAATGGCTTTATTATAGTACTTGGCATAAATAATAAACACTTTACCTGCTTTTATTAAATCACTGCAGTTTTATTGAATGATGTCAAAGGAATTGGAATACCCCTTTCACTGGTTTAAAAAGAAAAACGGGCGCCTGGGTGGCGCAGTCGGTTGAGCGTCTGACTTTGGTTCAGGTCAGGATCTCACGGTTTGTGAGTTCGAGCCCCACGTTGGGCTCTGTGCTGACCGCTCAGGACCTGGAACCTGCTTCGGGTGTGTGTCTCCCTCTCTCTCTGCTCCTCCCCTGCTCACACTCTGTCTCTCTCTCAAAATAAATAAAGATTTATTTATTTTTTTTTTTTTAAATTTTTTTTTTCAACGTTTTTATTTATTTTTGGGACAGAGAGAGACAGAGCATGAACGGGGGAGGGGCAGAGAGAGAGGGAGACACAGAATCGGAAACAGGCTCCAGGCTCTGAGCCATCAGCCCAGAGCCCGACGCGGGGCTCGAACTCACAGACCGCGAGATCGTGACCTGGCTGAAGTCGGACGCTTAACCGACTGCGCCACCCAGGCGCCCCAAATAAAGATTTTTTTAAAAAAAATTTAAAAGCAAATTAAAAAAAAAAAAAAAAAACTTGAATCCTATGGAAGTTAAATAATTTACCCAGAATTGTACACCGAGTAAGTGGTAGAGAGCATCAACCCATGCAAGGCTGCGGCTCTTAACCACTACCTTCTACTCACCATTGGAAAAAAATTTTTTTAATATTTTTTAATGTTTATTTTTGATACAGAGTCCAGGCAGGGGAGGAGGGGTGAGGGGCAGAGAGGGAGACACAGAATCCAAAGCAGGCTCCAGGCTCTGAGCTGTCAGCACAGACTCTGATGCGGAGCTCGAACCCACAATCTGTGAGATCATGACCCGAGCAGAAGTCGGACACTTAAGTGACTGAGCCACCCAGGTGCCCTCACCATTGGAAAAAAATTTTAATGGGGTTCTGCTTTTAGTAGTAGGTATTTTTGTACTGGCACTAAGATAAATGTCACTCTGGAAAAACTATACATTTTGTCTCCATGCCAGTAGCCATTCTCTTGTGAGAACCTAGGGGCTGTGAAGTAGCTTCTTAGCAAGGAGAGTGACAGAAAAAGTGAGCCTTTTTGTTTGTTTTCTCTGTAATTTGTTTTTTCACTACTCTTAAAATCTTTAGTCCTTTTTGTTAGGTGTTTATTTCCGTGTGAGCTTGGCATGTTTTTGAGTACATTTGCCTATTTTGTCTGGGCTGACTGGAACTGGTTTGTGACTAAGAAATTGGTTTGTGATACATTGTCAAGCATCCATCCCTTTATCCTTGGTCTAGCTTTTCTTGGGATAAGAAGTTGCATGTAGGGGCACATGGTTGGCTCAGTTATGCAACTGAGTAGCATGCATAGACTCTTACTCTTTGGGTTGTTGAGTTCAAGCCCCACATTGGGTGTGGAGCCTACTTAAAAAAAAAAAAAAGTATTTAGGGTAGCAGTCATCCCAGTTGCTGCCTTGTAGCTCCATGTGACTTGTCTCAATAGATACAAGTTCTTTTTCCTGCTCATTTTTGTATTAATTTTACTTACTAGTATTGTTAAATTGCCCCAGGTAATGATATATCAATCCTTCTCCTCAAGGAAAATATTTTTTTGTTTTGAAAATACCTACTTTCAGGGTGCCTTTGTGGCTCTGTCGGTTGGGCATCCGACTCTGGATTTCAACTCAGGTCACGATCCCAGGATTGAGCCCCACATAGGACTCCACGCTCAGCTTGAGATTCTATGTCTCCCGCTGCCCCTCTCCCCTGCTTGTGCATGTTCCCCTCCCCCATGGCCTTCTGTTAAGTTTCTCAGGATCCACATAAGAGTGAAAGTATATGGTATCTGTCTTTCTCTGTATGACTTATTTTACTTAGAATAACACTGTCCAGTTCCATCACGTTGCTACAAAAGGCCGTATTTCATTCTTTCTCATTGCTAAGTAGTATTCCATTGCATATATAAACCACAACTTCTTTATCCATTCATCAGTTGATGGACATTTAGGCTCTTTCCATAATTTAGCTATTGTTGACAGTGCTGCTATATAAAGAATTTGAATTTACAATTAAAATCCATTCGTAAACAGATCAGGCCCTTTTATTATTTTTTTTTTTCAACGTTTTATTTTTATTTTTGGGACAGAGAGAGACAGAGCATGAACGGGGGAGGGACAGAGAGAGAGGGAGACACAGAATCGGAAACAGGCTCCAGGCTCTGAGCCATCAGCCCAGAGCCCGACGCGGGGCTCGAACTCACGGACCGTGAGATCGTGACCTGGCTGAAGTCGGACGCTTAACCGACTGCGCCACCCAGGCGCCCCCAGATCAGGCCCTTTTAATAAGTTGTATAATTTCTCACAGTTCTTGGACTAAATGTTGGTCACATGACTGCCTGTGGTAGCAAGAGGCACTGGGAAATGTTCCTACTTGGCAGACATGTCCAGGTATGGAAGCAGATGGATTTTAGTAACAGTATCTACCACATCTCTATAGAAAAGGGTTGTGGGCCTAAAATTGGAGTAGAATGAAGAAGCAAAATCCTACAGATAACATGAAACCAAGCCGTTTTTGAAGCTAATTTAAATCATTACTAGGTGCCCCCCCCCCTCCTTTTTGAACAATTGTTACTAATTCATTAAATATTTGAGTGCTGTTTTTGGGTCTAACACTATTCTGAGTGCCCTAGACAACTGGTTTGTAGTCTAATGAAAATGTCAGACAAGTAAACAGACAACTATACAATATGATTAATGCTTTTTCTGGAGTAAATTGAGTGGTGCTGTAAGAGTACCCAAAATGAAAAGATATTTTTTAAATGGTTTTATTTATTTTTGAGAGAGAGAGCAGGGAGAGACACAGAGCCCAAAGCAGGCTCCGGGCTCTGAGCTATCAGCACAGATCCCAACACATGGCTTGAACTCACGAACTGTGAGATCATGACCTGAGCTGAAGTTGGGCACTTAACTGACTGAATCACCCAGGCGCCCCATGAAATGATATTTAAGTTGATCCCTGAAAGATGAGAGGGATTGATGTGTGGAAGAGGGGAGAGTATTGGAGACAGAACAAAACACACAAAAGCCTGGAAAGCATGATATTCTTCAACAACAAATAATTGTGTGATGAGTGGTGGTGGTGAACAGCGTTGAGAAGGGGAGAAGAAACGGACACAATTACAGAAGGGCACAGAAAATCATTTTAGTGTTTCTATTTTGAGGACAATGGTGAGCCCTTAGAAGGTTTTAAGTAAGAGAATGACTTAACATTTGTAGTTTAGGTTGGCTTGGAAGAGACAAGATTAGAGGCAGGCCCAGTGGTAAAGTCTCATTTGGGTGAGATACTAAGATTAGGACTGGGCAGTGGGGAAGAGAGGACAGATTATGGTCTGAGACACATAGTTAATAAAACTTGGTGTCAGTATTGAGTATCAAAGATTATGAGTTGGAGTTGGGTTTGGGGTGCCTGGCTGGATCAGTTGGTGGAACGTGCAATGCTTGATCTTGGGGTTGTAATTTTGAGCCCACATTGCATGTAAGGATTACTTAAAATCTTAAAAAAAAAAAAAGATAATGAGGGTGACACTATTAACTAGGCTAGGGAACGTGGGAGTGTGTGCATGGTGGGGGAGGTGGTTAGATGGGATATATCCAAGCCAAGTATGACCAATTAAGATGGCCCCTGCCTATATCAAAAGGTTGTTTATTCTAGAATAGCCCACCCCTTTGTAGGTGAAGGTGAATACTGTTTTTATAGGTGATGGAGAGTGTGAGGCAAAAAGGAGCTACTTTTTAAAAAATTATTACCTTTTTTGGGGGGGGGGGAGGGCACAAGTGAGTGAGGGGCAGAAAGGGAGAGACAGAGAATCCCACAAGGGGTAGAGAGGGACAGAGAGAGAAGCGTGGCTCACCCGATGCTGGGCTAGAACTCAGAGATCATGAGATCATGACCTGAGCCAAATCTGATGCTTAACCAACTGAGCCACCCAGGCGCCCCTTGCTTTTTTTTTTTTTTTTTTTTTTTCAATTGAGGTATAACTGACATACAGCATATTAGTTTCAGATGTACAGCATAATGATCTCTACACATCCATCACCATACATAGTTGCATGATTTTTCTTGTGCTGAGAACTTTTAAGATCTCTTTTAGCAAGTTTCAAATATATAATATAGTATTAACTATAGTCCTCATGTTGTACATTACATCACCATGATTTATTTCTTTTGTTCTTTTCACCCATTTTGCCCACCTCCTGCCTGGCTCTGGCAATTAACAATCTAATCTCTGTACCTGTGGGCTTGTTTTTGTTTTTTGTTTTAGATTACATGTATAAGTGAAATCATACAGTATTTGTCTTCTTCTGTCTGACTTATTTTACTTAGCATAATGCCCTCAAGGTCCATCCACCTTGTCACAAATGGCAGAATTTCCTTTTTTATGACTGAATAATATTCCTGTGTGTGTGTGTGTGTGTGTGCGCGCGCGTGTACGCATGTGCCCTTGCATGTGCCACATTGTCTTTATCTGTTCATGCATTCAAGTACACTTGGGTTACTTCCATGTTTTGGCTATTGTAAACAATGCTGCAGTGAACATGGGGATGCAGATATCTTTCTGTGTTAGTGTTATCATTTGATTTTGATGATACCAGAAGTAGAATTGTTGGATCACATAGTGGTTCTTATTTTAATTTGGGGGGGAACCCCTGTACTGTTTTCCATAGTGGCAGTACCAATTTACATTCTCACCAACAGTGCACAGGGGTTCCCTTTTCTCCACATCTTCACCAATACTTGTTATTTCTTATCAAGTACTCTTGAATGTAGAGAGTTTGATATTTTAAGTAAAAACATTTTTTATTAGTAATTTTCTCAGACTTTCAACTGGCCTAATATATTCAATAGATCTTAGTAACTACTGAGCATCTACTCTACAGTGTAGCAGCTCACACACCGAGCAGGACACAAGTCCCTACCCTCAAGGAACCAACAGTAGAAAACATATGCCTTACAGAGAAAGGCAGATACCATATATTTTCACTCATATGTAGATCCTGAGAAACTTAACAGAAGATCATGGGGGAGGGAAAGGGGGAAAAAAAGAGAAGGAGGAAGGCAAACCATAAGAGACTCTTAAATACTTAAATACTGAGAACAAACGGAGGTTGATGGGGGTTGAGGGAGAGGGGAAAGTGGGTGATGGGCTTTGTGGAGGGCACCTGTTGGGATGAGCACTGGGTGTTGTATGGAAACAAACTTGACAATAAATTATATTTAATAAAAAAATAATAAACAAAGAAAACATGCCTTAATAAGTAGAACTTAAAGTATGGGATGACAGTTTTTATTCATTCTGCACTAATATGTTAACATGCTTTATCTCTCATGATACATAATTCACTTGGGTTCAGAACAAGTGAAACTTCAACCCTTCTGCCTAGTCCTAAGCTTTAGGCTAGGTTTGGGATGAATTTCACCAAAAAGAAAACATGGGGGTTGGGGTTCCTGGCTAACTCGGTTGTTGGGAGTATGTGACTGGATCTCAGAGTCATGGGTTCAAGCCCCACGTTGGGGGTAGAGATAACTTAAAATAAATAAATAAATAAATAAATAAATAAATAAATAAATAAATAGGTTATGATGCTTATTCTTTATAAACTCAGGAGTATCAGGCAAGAGATCATATATCATGATGTTGGCTTAATGTTGGCTTTTATGTCATGATGGGAGCTATTTACATGGCTGTTGTGTTTTCTCTATAACATAAACAAAAACTATAAATTATAAATCCCCAGTTATGCTTCCTGGGGAGACTGGGGTGGTTCAGTTGGTTAAGCGTCTGAGTCTTGATTTTGGCTCAGATCATGATCGTGCAGTCGGGAGATCAAGCCCCACGTCAGGCTCTATACTGTTGATGCATAACCTGCTTGGGATTCTCTCTCTCTGCCCCTCCTCTGCTTGCATGCATACATGCTCTCTCTCAAAATAAATAAATAAACTTAAAAAAAGTAATGCATCCTTAGTAAGCCAGGATGGCTTACAGAATGGCTGATGACTGAAACTGATTATGGTGTTTTGGGGTAAACAGCTGTAGGACTATCACAAAAACAAACCAAAAAAAGTCCTTTTTAAAATTTTTGTGTAGGGGCGCTTGGGTGGCGCAGTTGGTTAAGCGTCCGACTTCAGCCAGGTCACAATCTCGCGGTCCTTGAGTTCGAGCCCCGCGTCAGGCTCTGGGCTGATGGCTCAGAGCCTGGAGCCTGTTTCCGACTCTGTGTCTCCCTCTCTCTCTGCCCCTCCCCCATTCATGCTCTGTCTCTCTCTGTCCCAAAAATAAATAAATGTTGAAAAAAAAATTAAAAAAAAATAAATAAAAAAAATAAAATTTTTGTGTAAAAATGTTTATTTTGGAAATATACACACTTTAGTAAAAAGAATATAAAGACACTCAATATGACCATCATCAAATTTTAGTAATTAAGAAAGACATTTTTTTATCTATATCTTCACCAACTCTCTGCCTCTCCCCAATAAATTTGAAGCAAATTCTCCAAATCATATCATGTCCTCCTAAAATATTTCAATATGTTTATCTAAAGACCTTCTAAAACACATAAACATGATACCATTATTACATTTTTAAAAGAAATAATTCCTGGGGCACCTGTGTGGCTCAGTTGGTTGAGTGTCCGACTCTCTGTTTCAGCTCAGGTCATGATCTTATTAACGTTTGGTGAATTCGAGCCCCACATCCGGCTCTAAGCTGATAGTACGGACCCTGCTTGGGTTTCTCTCTCTCTCTCTCTCTCTCTCTCTCTCTCTCTCTCTCTCTTTCTGTCCCTCCCCCACTTGTGCTGTCTCTCTCTCAAAATAAGTAAATAAACTTAAAAATTTTTTTTACAGAAATAATTCATAAATATCATCCAGTATCCAGTGTTAATATTGCCCTAATTGTCCCATGATTGTAAAAAATTTCTTTAGCTGTTTATGTCTGTTAATTGAAATAGAATTTCCTCCTCTTCTTTCTCCTTCTCCTCCTCCTCCTCCTCCTCCTCCTCCTCCTCCTCCTCCTTCTTCTTCTTCTTCTTCTTCTTCTTCTTCCTTTCCTCCTCCTCCTCCCCCTCCTCCTTCTCTTTCTTCTTCTCCTCTTTCTCTTCCTCCTTCTTCTCCTTCCCCTTCTTCTTCTTTTTTAAAGTAACCTCTGTGCCCAACATGGAGATTGGACTTATGACCCTGAGAGTTTCATGTTTGGGGCGCCTCGGTGGCTCGGTTGAGCATCCAACTTCGGCTCAGGTCAATGATCTTGCGGTTTGTGAGTTCGAGCCCCATGTCGAGCTCTATGCTGAGAGCTCGGAGCCTGGAGCCTGCTTCGGATTCTCTGTCTCCCTCTATGCCCCTCCCCTGCTCATACTCTGTCTTTCTCAGTCTCTCAAAAAAAATAAATAAATGTTGAAAAATTAAAAAAAAAAAAAGTTACATGTTCTACCCACTGAGCTAGCCAAGTGCCCCTACTTTGTTTTTCTTCCTCAAAATTGTTTTGGCTATTTTGGCTTTTGTGTTTCCATACAGACTTTAGGGTAAGTCTGTCAATGTTAAATTCCTATAATTTTGTTATGGATTGTATTGTATCTATAGATCAATTTGGAGAGATGTGGCACCATAGCAATATTTTAATACATAACATCGTATATTTTTACATGTATTTAGGTCTTCCTTGCTTTCTCTCAGCACCTTTTTATAATTTTCAATATATAGAACTTGCAGTTCTTTTGTTGAATTTATTCCTAGCCATTTTATTGTTTTTGATGATATTGTGAATGGTATTGCTTTCTTTATTTCACTTAGTATTGTTTGTTGCTTGTATATACAAATACATTTTTGTCTATTGATCTTGTATCTTGCAACCTTCCTAAACTCAGTTATTAGTTCTGGCAGTTTTTTGGGTAGCTTCCATAGGATTTTCTGCAAGCAAGATCGTATCATTTGTGAAAAAAGACAGTTGTTCTTTTCTTCCAAACTATTCACTTTTAATTTTTTTTTTATTGCTTACCTGGCTAAAACCTTCAATACACTGTTAAGTAGAAATAGTCTGAAAAGGGGCACCTGGGTGGCTCAGTCAGTTAAGAGTCCAATTTCAGCTCAGGTCATGATCTCATGGTTCATGATTTCAAGACCCGTGTTGGGCTCTGTGCTGACAGCTCAGATCCTGGAGCCTGTTTTGGATTCTGTGTCTCCCTCTCTCTCTGCCCCACCTGCTCAATCTCTGTCTCTCAAAAATAAATAAACATTTAAAAAAAAGTTATACAGGATCACTTCATATACCATTCTATTCTGTTCGTTATATGTGAATCAGGGGCCCAGCCCAGATTCAAGAGAAGGGGAATTTGATTCTATCTATTGATGGGGCAATGGCAAAATTACTTTGTAGGACAGGGTGTGAGATGAGGGATATTATTGTGGCAGTCTTTGGAAAAGAATTTTGCTACAGGTAAACAGGGGGGCCTGGGTGGCTCATTTGGTTGAGTGTCCAACGCTTGGTTTCAGTTCAGGTCATGATCTCACAGTTTGTGGTTTCAAGCCCCAAGCTAGGCTCTGTGCTGACAGCGCAGGGTCTGCTTGGGATTTTTTCTCTCCCTCTCTCTCTGCCTCTCCCCCACTCTCTCTCTCAAAATCAATAAATAAACTTAAAAAAAAAAATAAAGTCAACACTTGTTTGTTCATGGGGGGGCGGAGAGAGAGAGAGAGAGAGATGTGCTTTTATGACTCATCAGATTAAAAAAAAATTAGGCAAACCTATCAGGAGGGACAAACTAAACACCAGGCATGCAGGTGTGTAGTTATGCATTAACAACTTCAGTTATTATCAAATTATCATTCATATGAATGAACAATCCCAGGCCGAATGGTGTTCCTTTCAGCCAGAGGAAGAGGATGATGTCACCTCGTCTCTCCTCAGAAATGGAAGTAAAATCGAGCTTTCAAGACCAATGTGAACGCAATTTTCTTGCTGACAATAAGTGCAAGTGCCACCTGGTGGTGAGACAGCCAAATGTGCCTTCTATCCTGTTGACAGTATTTACTGTGTTGTCATTAGAGTGTACATAAAGTATTTAATGGAAGACAACAGTTCATCTGCAAGTGTACCTGTCCAAACAAACAGCCAAAGCACAAACACAGGAAGGGAGAGGACATAATAAAAAGGGAGTAGTAAACACAGGACATCCACTTTGGGGCGTCAAGACAAATCAAATCACTCTCCTTTTTATTATTAATCCTCTGTCCTGTTGACTTTTATGCACCTTCAAATTAGGTATGAAGGCTAGGGGAGAGGATAATCTAAAGAAGGAAAGGTTTGGGGTGCCTGGCTGGCTCAGTTGGTAGAGCACGTGACTCTTGGATCTCTGGGTGGTGTGTTTAAGCCCCATATTGGGCCTAGAGCTTACTTAAAAAACAAACACAAACAAACAAACAAAACTCCCGGAACGGTTTGCTATTACATACAAGGCAAAGGAGGTAGTTTAGCCAAATGATGACTATAGTGATCAGCTTTAGAACTGCTGGCTCTTTCCTCCATGTTGTCCATTGTCTCAGATCCTCCTGGACCCACAGGCACTTGAGAACTTACTACAGCAAAACCCTGGTGGCCTATTTAGAAAGTAAGAATAATCATTCGGTCAGATTGATGATGCATCTTTCTAGTTTAACAATCTTTGAAGGGAACAAGGGGACGATAGTTATTACACTAGAACTGTATGATCCAAATAATAATGGCTACCAGTCTGATGTGGTTACTGTGCACCAGGCACTATGCTCATCACTTTACATCTCATTTAATCTACATAACCCTATATGATTTCATCCTGTTTTACAGATGAAGAAACTGAATTTTTTTTCCTCCAAATATTTTTTTATTTTGAGAGAGAGAGAGAGAGAGAAATGAGAATGAGCAGGGGAGGGGCAGAGAGGGAGACAGAATCCCAAGCAGGCTCTGCACTGTCAGCACAGAGCCCACTGTAGGGTTTGAAGTCACCAACGGAGAGATCATGACCTGAGCCAAAGTCGGATACTCAACCAAATGAGCCCAGGAGGAAGCTAAACTTTAAGAAAAGTAAGGTAACTTGCTGATGACCCACACAGTGTTACAGATGTTGGAGTTGGGATTCACCATAAGGCTTAAAAAGCCTAGGTTTCTCCCAGCGTTGCCTCATCTACCACTGGTTTCCCGTTAAGATCTTTGAAATCTATTTCTGTTTTCAACCTCTTAACATAAGTTTCAAAGCTGCACTCTACACTAATGCAGCACTGCTGTCCGCTCAAAGCTTGCTTTATTGATTTTAGGAGGCTCTAGCTCCTAATTGCTGACAAGGAGAGCCATTCTTTCCATCTCCTCTGGGTATTGTCTCTTAGCTCCCCTGCTCCTCCTGCCCCTGCCTAGCTCTGGAATGCGGAACCCTGTTCCTTTATTGCACACTTCCCGTCGCCAACAAGGCCTTCTTCCTTCTGGACCTCTCTGGCTGTAGGCTAGAGGTGGCCCAATGTCTTCTAGGATCCAGTCTTGGGGGTAGATTAGGGAGGGGGAAGATTGCCCTGCAGGTGGGTTAGTTAAAACCAACCCCGAAACAAAATCTTCCCGCTGCCCCAGAGTTCGCAGGACGTATGGTTAGGGTTACCAGATGTAGCAAATAAAATTACAGGACCCAGTAACATTTGAGAATAGGAAGTAAAAAACTATTCGTTGTTTCTGTTAAATTCAGATTTAACTGGGCATCCTGTATTTTACCTGGCAACTGTAGGTAGGGTAGCAGGGGTAAAGCAGGAGATTCGGGGCATTGAAAGGACGAGGCTTCTGGGCCTTTTTAGGGAATGAAGAGCCACTCGGGCGTATTGTGTGCTGCTGGCGGCCAGATCGGCTCGCGCGCGTACCGAGAGGGCCGCAGCCTTCTTTTGGAACCCCGTCTAAGACTTGGGGATCAGGAAAGTTCGAAGAGACCCGACGTGTCCGGCTCTTGAACAGCCGCAGGTCCCACCGCACAGGCCCCGAACCACAAGCCACAGGCAGGCCGCCCCACCTCAAGATGGCGCCCGCGACGACTGCCAGCTGCCAAGATGGCGGCACGGAATCGCGCTCGCGCTCGCGCTCCCGACTCCCCTCCCCCGGCCTCTTGGGAGTTGGGAGCGCAACGCGCGTAGCCGTGCGCGGGTTGCCCTGCGTCCTGGGTGGTGGTCTCGCCAGCCGCCCGCCCCGCGCCATGCGTCTCTTCGGCTGGTGGCAGCTCCTGCTTTGGGTGCTGGGGCCTCCTGCCTGCGGCCTGGAGGGTGAGTGCGTGCTGGGGCCGTGGCCGGGGGCGGCAGGCGGCTGCGGGTGAAGTGACCGGGCGCGGTGGAGGTCTGTCGGGGTGACGCTCTTTCACCTGCGCGGGGGCCCGCGGCGCGCCCCTCGGCCCTTCCTGGGGTGGCCGACGCGCCCACTCCCGCATCGTCGCGACCTTTTACGCCGGTGGTCTGTTCTCCGGGTCAGGGGTGGCGAGGACCCCGTTCCGGCTCCCGCAGCAGCAGGCGTCAGTCAGCCAGGAGTGACCGTGTATTAGCGCTTACTGAGCCTTAGCTTTTATTATGAATGATAAAAATCATAACGAATAGCCGCCATTTATGGTGCCCTTCCTAGCAGGCGGAACAGTGCCTTGTCTCAGGTAGTCCTCTCAGCTACCCTAGGAGATAGGCGCCAAGAGTATCTCCGTGTTACAAGTGGAGACGCCTGAGTTGGAGGTTCGGGTAATGGCAGAGGTTGTCTGTTTACCTGCAGAGCCCACCCTTTCCTTTGCATCCTGATGGATCGCTATTTTGTTTGTTTGTTTTTTAATTAAAAACATTTTTTTAATGTTTATTTATTTTGAGGGGGGGGGCAAGCAGAGGAGAGGGAGAGAGAATCCCAAGCAGGCTTTGTGCTGTCATTGAGGAGCCCTACCTGGGGCTAGATCTCTCAAACCGCAAAATCATGACCTGAGCTGAGGTCCAGAGTGGTGCGCTTAACCCTTCGAGCCATCCAGGTGTCTCTGGGTCACTCTTCTAAGAAGGCCGCTCTTGCTCAAGTGGCTGTATGAAGGACAGATGAGAAAAATACAGGGGACTCCCAGGGTAACCCACTGCTTGCGGTGGCATGCTCTCAGGGCATTCTCAGGTTGGGAGGCAGCCACCTCGGAGGCATGGCTGGGGCCAGGAGTGGGGTCTTAACCTTCAGGGCTGCCTCACACCACTCCTCAGTTCTAATAAAGTCCAGACCCTTTGACCTTGCCTGTAATTCGCTAGAGGAGTAGGCAGGTCTTTCCTTTCCCCTGGGGTGGGGGTGTCCTGGAAGGAGGCAGGGTAGCTGGGTATCAGGGAGAAGAGTGAATAGTAACACAAATGTTATTAATGAAAGCCCTGGTTATGTGCCAGGTGCTGTGCTTAGTGCTTCATGAGTATCATCTTACTGAATTTTCAAATGCTTATGAAGCAATTGTTGCTGTGGTCCCCATTTTACAGATCAGGAAACTGAGACTCGGCATCAGTAAGTCTTTTGCCAAGGTCTTCAACATCCGGAAGTTGAACTATGTTTCAAGCCCATGTCTGCCTACCTCATGATCAGACCTCTGTACTACACCTCCCTGTCCCTGCACTTAACCACCAGCTTCAGAGAGGGGACAGCATGTGTTGGATAACTTTTGTTTGTTTCTCAGATCATTCTCTAGTTTTCTCTACCCTGTGCTGTGCCTGAGTGGCTGTCCTGTATGGCATAATAACTGGCTCTCTTGCCTCCTGCCCCTCTGTGGGTTGGAATGAGGGGAGAGTGAGGTCAGGATATTGATTCTCTCAGCTCCCTCCCCCAGGGATTATCACGGCTTGGCTCTGTCCGTCCATGGAAAGTCATAGCTTCTAGAAGGCTAAGCTCACTGTTTCAAGGTTCTGTGACTGTTTCTGTTTCTGAACTCTTAGAGTCTGTGGATGGTAACTTGCTCCCTCTCTGCTTTACTGGCCTTGGAGTTCCTTACCATTGCTCTTCGTTTCTTCACAGCCAGCCCATACGTTGGTGGTGACTTTACTGATTTCAGATTGCCCAAGTTGAGTGTGCTCTCTGCACAGGGGACTTAGTGTTAAAGTCAGTGGGAGCCCACTTGGCAGTCTGGGTCATGTGCATGCAGACCTGAAGAAACACTAGCCTTAAGGTGGGCCATTGGTCATCATGGCCAGGCCATGAATGGGGTGAGGACAGAGGGACTTTTCACCAGCTGTGTCCTTTTTAGGGGGCTGAAAATCCAAGGCTTTTTTGTCTTAGTGGACACCACCGGCAGATTAGCACCTAGAGGTAGCAGTGCTATCCAGGTGTCAAAGCACAGGAATGAACTCCTGGCTTCAGCACCCCATGCCTGTCTTCACTAAGCAGTCAACTAGCAGATTTTTCCTGAGCACCCATCCTATGTCATATACTCTGCTGGGCATTTGAGGTACAGTGGTGAGCCAAATGGAGAAACAGGACTGCTCTCTTGTATGATGGGGAAAGCAGGCATTAAATGACTACAAAGAAGTAAATTTCAAGAGTGGAAAATGCTAAATCCTTCAGGGAGAATCCCATGGCATTATTGGGTGGATTGGATGCAATGGTAGACACCTCTGGTCTGGGTCTGGGAGGATGAAGTTCACCTTAAAGTGGTGAAGTAAGTGGTAAGATCTGAAAGATGAGGGTTGCTTGGGTGGCTCAGTCAGTTAAGTGTCCTCTTAATTTCAGCTCAGGTCATAATCTCGCAGTTTTGTGGGTTCAAGGCCTACCTCAGGCTCTGGGAGCCTGCTTGGGATTCCCCTTCTCTCTCTGCCCCTCCCTCACTTGTGCTCTGTCTCTCTCAAAATAAACAATAAATTTAAAAACAGAAAGAAAACCCTCGAAGATGAGTCAGATTAGCCAGAAGGAGAGTAGAGGGCTTTCCTGGCAGGGAAACAGCCCTTGGGACAAGTAGGTGGAGGAGATCATGAGTGTGCAGGGAACAGAATGTCTGGTGATGCCTGTTGAGAGTGGGGACAGTGGCCACTTCACGTGGTGCCTGGGTATCACTGCTATGGACTGTAGACTCATTCACAGGCAAGGGGAAGCCACTGAAAGGGTTTTAGTGACATGATCAGACTTGCCTTTAGCTCTCAGTTCCTCTTGTGTTGCTGTGAGGAGCAGGGTCTGGAGAGGGAAGAGAGGGTCAACCATGGAGCCCAATTGGGTATTACAGCAATTGTCCAGGTAACAAATGGCGGTGGCCTGGACTGAGGGGCGTGAGTGGGGATGGGAGAACTCTAGAATGTAGTTAGCAGAGGAATTCATAGAACTTAGTTATAGTGCCTTTCCATCTCTTTGAATCGTAAACCTCAGTCATCATCATCACTACAGGCCTTGAACCCACAAAACTGCGGGTGATGATCATTTATGGAGTGCTTACCACATGCATGGTACTACATACATCTTTTCTCATTTAATCTGCACAGGAGCCCTGTGAATTTCTGTATTGTGGTATTTTCTCCATTTTTAGATGAGCGCAATATTTCCTATTGAAAGAATGGGTTGCTGGCCCTCGAACCCCTGGCTGTTTTTGGTCCTTTCCCATGTGGCTCCCTGCCTCAGAAACCATCGTGGAAAACCTGTGGCTGGTTCAGAGTCTTCTGAACAAAATTGGAAGGGTATGAAGGATCTGACCTAGGTTATGGCTCCCTGGCAGCACTGGCGTGGTGCCCCTACCCTTATTCTCCAAACATCTTCTTTCTGCCAGTAAGGTAGTAATTTTCACCTTTGCATCCCTCAAACTGTAATTGCCTTGTTGAGGTTAAGAAGCAGTCTCTTTTAATTCTCTTTCCCTCTCTCTCTGTACCCCCCCCATAAATAAATAAACTTAAAAGAAGCAGTCTCTTTTATTTATTTTTAATGTTTATTTATTTTTGAGAGAGAGAACAAGCAGGGAAGGGGCATAGAGAGAAGATAGAGGATTGGAAGCAGGCTCTGTGCTGACACCAGAAAGCCCAATGTGGAGCTGGAACTCAAGAACCCTGAGATCATGACCTCAGCTAAAGTCAGATGCTCAACTGACTGAGCCACCCAGGTGCCCCTGTACCCCTCTATTTTTGTGTACCCTCCCCAGTTCTCCATGAATTGTGAGGTTTTCCAGTCTAGCTGGTGGGAACAGGTGCTTTTCTAAACTCTGTGTGATCCTAATCCTTTTGAGTGTTTTTTTCCCCCAGCTTTGGGAGCTTACTCACATGCAGATGTTGACTGGTGTCCTTGAGGGGGTGCGGGGAGGGTCTCTCTCCAGGTCTTGAATCCTGTCTCTGCAGCTTGCCCATCTCCACTTACTCTGTCCCACAAACTCTTTCTTGGTCTCTCTGAACCCTCAGTACTTTATCCTCAACTTGAGGAGTCTCCTGGACTGCCTGCTTTCCCCTCCTGAGCCATGGCAGGAACTCCCTCGGGCGGGAGGTAAGCTGGAGCATTTGTAGGGCTGTCCTCACTGATTTCTCTTCCTGTTTCTCAGTGATCCCTGTCCTTCGTTGCCTGCTAACTAGTCTCCTGAAACTGTTTAACATTTTTGGCCTTTTTTGGGAAACTGTTTCACATTTTTCAATATGGAGGGTAAATCTGGTCCCTTTTACCCCATCTTATCCAGAAACAGAATTCTCAGAGAATGTTTTTAAACTGGTGAATGAATCTGTAAATCTCTATGGGGATATTCTTGGAGAACTTTTACAAATGTGCATACTTGAGGAAGCTCCCAGACCCCTTCCCAACTTTGAAGCCAGTTGGTTAGTCACACTTTGGGGACATGCAGTTGGCATGGCAGAGCCCATTACCTGGCTGGTGGTTTCCCAGCCACATGATGAGTTTGTCTGAGTGTGGCTGGGCTCATTTGTTTCCCCTGGTCGGTGCCTGGCATAGAGTCTGGCAGCTCTTGTTGAGTTCATGGGAGCTGGAAGGTGGGAGTCATTGTTACAGAAGTGAGTGGAGATTGCTCAATGGATGTATAAGACTGCCCTAGACTTCCCTTACCTGAGCATTTTACCCACTCTCTGTCTAATGGCTCCAAAGTGAGAGGAAAGTCCTCCTTCCCCCTGCTGCTGTCCCTGCACTGAGGAGCCCACCTCCTGGCACTCCTACAGGCAGTAGCCCAAGGGCAGCAGGCTTTGGCTGGAGAGTCCACCCCAGGTAGTGTTCTCAGGCCTTGTGGCACAGCAACCCTGGAGGTATCATGTAGGGGAGGGGAGGGTAAGGCCCAATCTGGAGGAGCAGCCAGGACATTTAACTCCTTGACCTGGCTCTGCTACTTACTAGCTTGTGTGCATTTGGCCATTACACTACCTCTCTGTGCCTCAGCTTGGTCCACCTATTTGGTGGGGATGGTGACCCTTGTGCTGCCGGTCTCACAGAGCTTTTATAATGTGCGCAAAGATGCTTTGCCGTAGTGGAATTTTCTATAAAGGCATCATTATTTTGTCAGATAGTCTCATCAAACAAATGAAATTGTTAGTGTTTGTGTTGTATTTTCCTAATTGGATGTCTGCCCTGGAGTGTTTTTGCTTATAATCCATAAAGCAGGTTTCAGGTTTTGCATGAAGCTGTGTATTTATTTGTCCACTTTATATTTGGCATTGATTAGTACCTCCTGGTGACCTTCATGATCTGGAGACTAGGGGTGGTCCTCTGATAGTTTCATGGACAGGTTACCGTTTTTCCCTATAGGAGAGAGTTTCTTATTTCAGGAGAACTGCAAATCTTTGGGGTTCATGTGCTCTGAAGTGACATGACTGTGAACATGCTGGCACGTTTTAGTTGCAGAGGAACACAGTCACTTGCCGTCAGAGGAACAGTCTGCGCCAGCTCTGCAGGCAGGGGCCCTGTCGGTGGCTGAGGAGCAGCCCTCCCGCGGCCAGGCGGGCCAGGACAGATCAGCCGGAGACGCGAGCGCAGTGCTGGGGCTGGACACGGGTGGTGACCACGTGGTGATGCTGTCCGTGATCCCCGGGGAGGCTGAGGCTGAGGCCAGGCTGGGCCGTGAGCTGAGCAGCGGCACCTGCGGGGCCGGAGGGGAGGAGGACTCACGCTGCAGTCTCCGAGAGCATCTGTTCTCTCTGGATGGCGCCGGGGCGAGCTTCCCTGACCGAGAAGAGGAGTATTACCCGGAGCCCGAAGTGGCTGACGCGGATCCAGCCCCGCCCGAGGACTCCAATAACACCGAGAGTCTGAAATCCCCCAAGGTGAACTGTGAGGAGAGAAATGTGACTGGATTGGAGAACTCCACTCTGAAAATTTTAAATATGTCACAGGTAAGAAAGAATGGTTTAGCACTTTTCATCTTTTCAGTATGTGGGTTTTATGACTTAATATTCTCAACCTTCAAATGGAGGGTCACAGTCTTTATCCTTTTGTAAGCAGGGCTGCATCAGTGAAAATTGACTTGCGTCTCTGATGTTTGTAGGGACAGGAAGAGATATGACTAGTGTTGATTATGCTTTTTAGGTGGCTTAAGCCTAGTCACCTTGGGGTGCCCTCACCACCAAGCCTCATGATGAAAATCCCAGTGCACAGATAGGCACTTGGCATCAGAATCCTAGCAGTTTTCTTCTTCCCTGAGGTCTTTGTTAGAGGCAACTTAAAAATACCTGAACTACTGAAATTGTGATTTAGCATTGTTTAGACCGGTGATACTCCTGGGAAACATGTTCTAGTAATGAAAAGTTTCTTTCCTCCAAAGAATATGACTCCAGTATTTACTCCAGAGTGAGAGATGAGACCATCGTCCCCATCCCAGCCACGCATTTCCAGCCTGTTGCATAAAGGATGATTCCAAAGAGAACACTGGGATAACCACTGACTGTTTCTGTAAGATTGTTAAGCCAGATAGCAGGATGAGTTCAGTCTGCTTATGTAAGAGAAGAAATCCTAGCTCTGCAAGGTGTGGCTGCTTATTTTCGATGAGGATGTGTGGTACGTTGAGCATCCGTAGCCCCTCCCAAGTGCAGGGGTCAGCCCTGGCCTCACTGCCTCCCCTGAGTGCTCTGTGGGACTGATTCTTGGCACACACATGGCCAGGAGAGTGCACTTTAGCAGTCTGAGTGACGGTGGTAGCGGGGATGGTGCACCCTTAAATTGAACTAGCCTCTGGCCAAATACATTCATCTGACTGCTTAGTACAGACTTTGATCTGCTGAGATGATGGTGGAGATGACAGTGCTTTAATCGTGCCATTAGATTGTGTGTGAGGCACAGGTCAGAGGCTGGGACAGTAGCCTGTGTCCTGTGACTACTTAGTATTTGAATTGTTGAATTATGAAAAATACTAATATTGCTCTCTAGTAGTATCAAGAAAGCTTACAGGAAAGTTTATAATTTGTCGTTTCATAATACTTTTCTACTGTTTCATGGATTCATATGGTTCAAAACCCAAAAGGTTCTTTTAAATTTTTTTTCTTTTTTTTATTATTTAAAAACATTTTTTTTAATGTTTATTTTTGACAGCGTGCGAGAGAGAGAGAGAGAGAGACAGACAGACAGACAGACAGCGTGATTGGGGGAGGGGCAGAGAGAGAGGGAGACAGAATTCGAAGCAGGCTCCAGGCTCTGAGCTGTCAGCACAGAGCCCGACACGGGGCTTGAACTCATGGACTGCGAGATCATGACCTGAGCTAAAGTCAGACACTCAACCAACTGAGCCACCCAGGTGCCCCTTTAAAATTTTTTTTGTTTAACATTTAATTCATTTTTGAGAGAGAGAGAGAGAGAGAGAGAGAAACAGCGTGAATGGGGGAGAGGCAGAGAGAGAGAGGGAGACAGAATCTGAAGCAGGCTTCAGGCTCTCAGCTGTCAGCACAGAGCCCCTTGTGATGCTCGAACTCACAGACCACAAGATCATGACCTGAGCTGAAGTCGGACACTTAACTGACTGAGCCACCCAGGTGCCCCTAAAATCCAAAAGGTTCTTAAGGGGATGCCCTACATCTCCCTTGGGTTGGTGTCCCTCCTCCTCGCCTTGGAAGCAGTGGTGTTTACAGTTTCTCGGACATCTGTCCGGAAAAAGGTACGTGCACATTTACTGCTGACTTTGACACTTGTTCCTTTTACCACAGGACCTCATGGATTTTCTAAACCCAAACGGTAGTGACTGCACCCTAGTCCTGTTTTACACCCCGTGGTGCCGATTTTCTGCTAGTTTGGCCCCTCATTTTAATTCTCTGCCCCGGGCATTTCCAGCTCTTCATTTTTTGGCACTGGATGCATCTCAGCACAGCAGGTATGTTCCCTCAATAGAGTTTACATGTCATCTTTCCAGATGAGGGTTGTGGTTATTTGGAGGTCATCATCAGTTCAGTTAGAGGCAGAGCAGGTAGGTGTGGGGTAGTGGGAGGGATAGAGAGGGTGAGTGGTAAGGATTGTCAGACTTCTCGGGGAGCTGATGCCTCCCTCTCTGGAGGCCCCTTAAGAGGAGGGATTGTTCTCTGCATGGTGGAATTTAAAGGTGGCTCCGTCTGATGGCAGTGGAGGGGCCAGAGGATTATTTAGGGTTTTGGCCAGACTGAATTAGCAAAATTAGTGTCATAAGTGTGACCTTCCTGAGACTCAATCCCAGTTTAGGTTTCCACTCCTAATAGCCCAACTCAGCATCCAATTCTGTGTCGGCTAAGGATTTATTTCTTAACTTGTTATTTTTTTCTTTCCTTTCTTTCCCTCCCCCATTCTTCTTTCCTTTCTCTCTTTTTTTTAAATGTTTATTCATTAAAAAAATTTTTTTTCTTATTTAAAAAAATTTTTTTAAATTTACATCTAAGTGAGTTGGCATATAGTGCAACAATGATTTCAGGAGTAGATTCCTTTAATTCCCCTTACCCATTTAGCCTATCCCCTCTCCCACAACCCCTCTAGCACCCCCTCTGTTTGTTCTCTATATTTAAGAGTCTTATGTTTTGTCCCCCTCCCTGTTTTTATATTATTTTTGCTTCCCTTCCCTTGTGTTCATCTGTTCTGTGTCTTAAAGTCCTCATATGAGTGAAGTCATATGATATTTGTTCTTTCCTCTTGTTTACACTTATTCGTGCATGCATGTTTCTTAGTGGACAGTCAATAAATTAATATAAAGAATTAATTTAGCCCTTTAAAATGAAATATACTTTTGTTATATATTGTTCCGTGGGCTTTGTCTTTTTTAGATGTTCAGTGAGGTAAGTTATAAAGAACTACTTTGTTACGATGTTATGTGTTTCCCCCAAGTGCTGTGACTGTGCATGGATTGTCAAGTGTGCCCCACCTCCTCGAAATCATATGCCCTTTAGCAGATCACAGGAGATTGTGTGTGAGTCAGTTTGGAAAGTCTGGAACATGGTCAAGATGGTAAAAATGAAGTTGAGTAAAACTTTTTTGAGTAAAAATTAAAAAAAAAAAAATTTTTTTTTTAATGTTTATTTTTGAGAGAGAGAGAGAGACAGAGTGCGAGCAGGTGCGGGACAGAGAGAGAGGGAGACAGAATCTTAAGCAGGCTCCAGGCTCCGAGCTGTCAGAGCCCGACACAGGGCTTAAACTCAGGAACGGTGAGATCATGACCTTTGCTGAAGTCAGATGCCTAACCGAGTGAGCCACCCATGCGCCCCTTGAATGAAAATTTTGAGTAAAAATTTGTGCTCTACTCAGCTTCAGTGAGGGTGATGTAACTGCCAATGTTTTGCACAAATTGTTTAGGAAGAAAGAAATTTCAGTGAGTTAGTGATCTCACAAGGGCTTCAGGGAAATATGAACATGGCCTGGCCCAAGGGGACAGACTGATGGGAAGGACAGTCTAGGTTAGTGTCAGACTTTGGGCCTTCCCCTGTCCACAAGCTGGCAGGGCTGGCTCCCATCAGCAGTTTAGTGCTCCGGGTTTCGGTCTCACCCACCTACTCCCCATTCCCTGCCAGCTTTTATCATCTGCTTTGTTCCTTCGTCTTCTTGCATCCTTCTCAGCGCCTGCAACAGCGCCTTAATCATGGAGAGTAGGGCATACTTGTTATATGGCCTGGGACGTGTGTCTGCCTCATATGTTAATATTTAAGTTACAACAGGTTTACAAAAGAAGAAATCCTGATTACCCAATGCTGTCATTTTACAAACAGGGGAAACTGAGGCTTCGAGGTTACACAGTCTGCCCAAAGTTCACACAGCTGGTTCAGTGGCGGAACGGAGGCTTCAACCTGAGCGTTTTGACTCCAGAGCGTATACCACTACTCTGTATTATGTAAAGGTGAAATGGTACCACTCAGATCGTATTACATCCTGCCCCAATTGGGAACTTCCTGGTGTGTCTGCTAGATCATAGATTCCCTTGTGCAGACTTACCAAACTAATTGCTTACTATAAGTTGACTTTTGTATGAGGGATAGAGCTGGGCATTCTGGAGAGTTTGAAATTTCTTCCGTTAAGTAAATTGACACAGTGTGCTTTGTCCATGAATTAGGATTTTCTAGTCTGATCTCTTTTGGCAGTTAGCAATTTAAATAGTGGAATAACTAGAAGCATCTGGCTGGCTCCTAGTAAGAGCATGTGAGCATGCGACCCTTGATCTTGGGGTTGTGAGTTGGAGCCCAATGTTGGATGTAGAGTTTACTAGAAAAAAAAATACTGGAGGGGCAGCTGGGTGGTTCAGTTGGTTGAGTGTCTGACTCTTGATTTTACCTCAGGTCAGGATCTCATGGTTCGTGGGACCAAGCCCTGCATCTGGCTCTGTGCTGACACTGTGGAGCCTGCTTGGGATTCTGTCTCTCCCACTCCCTCTGCCCCTCCTTTGCTCTCTCACTCTCTCATTCTCTCTCTCAAAATAAATCAATAAACTTAAAAAAAAAGTGGAATAACTGTGTTGAGGGTAGTTCCTTATTATAATAGAAAGCAACTCAGCAGAACAGGAATGCCCCCAACCTCAACCCATAAGGAAAAAGGTCAGAAATAGCTGAAGCATATAGTTTGAATATCAGAAACCTTTATAGGTCACAGGAAGCTGATCCGTTGTCATTCATTGCTCTCCATTCTGATAAGGTAATTGTGTGAGAAAATCTGCTGTTAATTCAGGTTTTCTGACTGACTTCTTTCTCTCATAGCCTTTCTACCAGGTTTGGCACCGTAGCTGTTCCTAACATCTTGTTATTTCAAGGAGCTAAACCAATGGCTAGATTTAATCATACAGACCGAACATTGGAAACACTGAAAATCTTCATTTTTAACCAGACAGGTATGTAGAAATAATATGCTGTAGAAGGGATTTTATTTTAAACCTTCTTTTCTAATGAACTGTTGTGGTTCTGCTAACAGTCTCTCAATCAGGGGCATCCAGGTGGCTCAGTTGATTAAGCATCTGACTCTTGGTTTTGGCTCAGGTCATGATCTCACAATTCATGGGATCAAGTCCCTCGGCAACAGTACAGAGCCTGCTTGGGATTCTCTCTCTGCCCTCCCCTTCCTTCACCACTGCCCCTCCCCCCCCCCCCCCCCCATCTCCCCTCTTACATTCTCTCTCAAAATAAATAAATTAAAAAAAAAAGTCTCGAGGCACCTGGGCAGCTCAGTCAGTTAAGCATCTGACTTCAGCTCAGGTCATCATCTTGTGGTCTGTGGTTTCGAGCCCTGCATCGGGCTCTGTGCTGACAGCTCAGAGCCTGGAGCCTGCTTCTGATTCTGTGTCTCCCGCTCTGTGTTCCTACCCTCCTTGCACTCCCTCTGTCTCTCTCTCTCTCAAACATAAATAAACATTAAAAAAAAAATAAAGGGGCGCCTGGGTGGCGCAGTCGGTTAAGCGTCTGACTTCAGCCAGGTCACGATCTCGCGGTCCGGGAGTTCGAGCCCCGCGTCAGGCTCTGGGCTGATGGCTCGGAGCCTGGAGCCTGTTTCCGATTCTGTGTCTCCCTCTCTCTCTGCCCCTCCCCCGTTCATGCTCTGTCTCTCTCTGTCCCAAAAATAAATAAACGTTGAAAAAAAAAATTAAAAAAAAAAAATAATAAATAAAAAAAAAATCTCAATCATTGTGGCAAGCTTAACATGAATAGGTAATTTTAATGAGTACTGATACCTTTTAAAAAACAGCTTTATTGATTTAGAATTCACATACCATACAACTATAGATAACTTTTTACATACATTTTTCACTTAAGTATAATATTTACACAAAAATGTGCATCAATCATTGGTGTTGTGAGTGATGAGTTTTCACAAAATGAATACCTTGGGTAACTGGGACTCAGATTTACAGAGGACATTACCAGCACCCGCCCCTCCCCAGCACTGCTGCTCCTGCCCACAAGGATAACCACCATCATGACTCCTGACGCCATGGACTAGTGTTACCTGTTTCTGAACTTTATATTAATGGAGACATACAGTATGGATTCTTTTTTTTTTTTGTTTTTAATGTTTATTTTTGGGAGTGAGTGAGCATGAATGGGGGAGGGGCAGAGAGAGAGGGAGACCGAGGATCTGAATCAGGCTCTGTGCACAGTCAGTGCAGAGCCTGATGTAGGGCTTGAACTCATGAACTGTGAGATCATGACCTGAGCTGAAGTTGGACGCTTAGCCGACTTAGCCACCCAGGTGTCCAGTATGGATTCTTTTGTGTCTGGATTATTTCAGTCACCATTATGTTTGTGGGATTCATTGGCATCACTGCAGGTGGTTGTATTTTCTTCCTTTGTGTTGCCATGTGGTGTTCCATTTATTCATCTATTTGCAGATGCTATTTTAATTCCTTAATATTTGCCAAAACATATGACCTTATTTTTTATTCTGTATAAGTCTGAACACTATATAATAAGAAATTTTCTTCTTTGGAAACATTTGCTTCTTAGAAGCTTTAATGCCTTAATTAGGAGCATCCCACTTCTTCCTGAAGTAAATTCATTGGAAATAAAAATAAGTTATATCATGCCTTCCATATATATTAAGTTGCATCTAATTATATCTATACTAAAGAACCAAGAGCTCAGTTACCTCATAGGAGTAAGAGGCTTGTTATCAGATAGTTAGCTATTCAGGTCTTACAGTACCAGAGCCCTGATTATCAATCAGATTGATAGGGAGAGAGGGAGCCATTTTGCTCAATGCTCTAAGAAAACCTAGAACACAAGTGAAATTGAGAGGTCACAGCATCTTTGGTAATCACTGATCTCAGTGGTGGGTAGTTCTAACAATTTTTTCAGTAAATTATTTAAAAGGTTTTTGAATTTGGGGCCCCTGGGTGGCTCAGTCAATTAAGCATCCAACTTCGGCTCAGGTCATGATCTCACGGCTTGTGGGCTCGAGCCCCGCATTGGGCTCTGTGCTGACTGCTCAGAGCCTGGAGCCTGCTTCAGATTCTGTGTCTCCTTCTCTCTGCCCCTCCCCCACTTGTGCTCTGTCTCTTTCAAAAATTAAAAAAAAGAAAATTAAAAAAAAAAAAACTTTTTGGATTTAGCATTCCTGAACCTGTGAAAACATTCTGTAGGTCCCTGAGAGTAGCTTTACCAGTTACTTGTTGAATTTTGGTCTCAAAAAAGAAAATACAGCTCTTACAATGCACTAAGACCCTTCTGAGGAGTTCACAGTAATTCGAGTGTTTAGGCTTTGAACTGCTGAATGGGTTCCTGTTTCTTTGATGTGGTGGGAGAAAGGCAAGGTACAAATTATACCAACAGGCAAATGAAACCCATCCCAGATATACTGGTGGTAGTGTTTATTTTAAGACTGCATATCTTTTTGCATGCCATGCAAAATACTTCAGAAAGATCTATAGCAGTGTGCTTTCTATCTGATTTGAAACAGCTGATTTCTCTTTCAGGTATAGAAGCCAAGAAAAATGTGGTGGTAACTCAAGCTGACCAAATAGGCCCTCTTCCCAGCACTTTGATAAAAAGTGTGGACTGGCTGCTTGTATTTTCCTTATTCTTTTTAATTAGTTTTATTATGTATGCTACCATTCGAACTGAGAGCATCCGGTGGCTCATTCCAGGACAAGAGCAGGAGCATGCGGAGTAGCGATGGACTAAAAGAAGTCGGATGAGGAATTTCAGAAATTAATGCTGCACTTTCATACATTTTCTCCAGTGAAGTGTCCTCTTACAACTTCAGGCAGATTAAAAGAATCATGCATTTGTTGAACTGTTAAATGTGTTAAAAATTATAAATTGTTTTAATTAATACTGCAATAAGCAAATGCAAAAATACTCGGTAGAGTTCACTGTTGTTGTTTTTAATAATCCAATATTTTAAGAGAGTAGTCCAATTTGAAATGCAAAGCTGTGTTCAGGTGGTATGGTGAGTAGAATGACAGTACACGTTACAGTTTTAGAAAACTCTTGATTCCTTAAATAAATGTCTAAGAAGGTTTTTCTTTTCATTTGCAATTTTGCTCTCAGTCTGTAATCAGGAAAGTGTTCTGTTAGGAAGAATAAGTAGAATGGGTAAGTGTGACCTTCTGAGTAACTGTTGGGAAAATGGAAGAGTCAACTGCTTTGGTGTTTGTGATCTCTCATTTCACCGAAAGAATATGAAGTGCTTTAAGCTGTTTCTGGATAAGGCGGATGTTAGGAGAAAGTAAATGTTGTTACCTAACTAAAGCTTATTTATTGTCAGTTCTAGGCTAAAGCATAACTCAAATTTTAGTCACAGTTCCCTAACCGGCATGCATTAACTGAACCTTAATATGTTCTTAGCACTGTGCTAGTTTTAGTGAGAGCCATAAGAAATATCTAACACTGTTCTTGCCCACAAGTTGATTCTATTCTAGTGTAGATCACATGTAGAAAAGAGAGAACATACAATTTATTCCAACGTTTTGGAAAGCTCCTTCTAAAAGATCCCTTAAATTCAGACATGACATCTAACTACAAAATGATAATTAACTTTTATACTGTTTACAGTGTTACAGAGTATTTCATTTTCTAATGCACCCTACATTCTATGGAAGTGGAACCGTAGTTGAGTCACCTTTCAGAATGTTACAATGGACAGGAGTTTATGTATAACTTTATATTGTGGACAGCTGTGGCTGGAGTGGTCACTCACAGGAGAGGACACTGGTTCAGAACAGTACCATTATGATTTTCATTTTACAAATAAACACACTGAGGCATAGAAAGAGATTGAGTAACTTGCCCAGGTTACACACATAGTAAGTTGTTGAAGCTGAGATTTGAACCTTTACATGTATGTGTATGTATACTTAAGAATTTAAGAAGAACTTCTAGTGATTCCATCTTTTTTTTTTTTAATTTTTTTTTTCAACGTTTATTTATTTTTGGGACAGAGAGAGACAGAGCATGAACGGGGGAGGGGCAGAGAGAGAGGGAGACACAGAATCGGAAACAGGCTCCAGGCTCTGGGCCATCAGCCCAGAGTCTGACGCGGGGCTCGAACTCACGGACCGCGAGATCGTGACATGGCTGAAGTCGGACGCCTAACCGACTGCGCCACCCAGGCGCCCCTGATTCCATCTTTTATAACAACTAACACTCGAGTATTACTATATGTGTTCCAGGTACTATTTTAAGTGCTTTACATACTCTGTTTTGTTTACTGGTATAGGAGCTCTAGGAGACTGACACTAGTATTACAATTCCTTATTTTACATAAGGGTAATAAATGAGGCCTCAAGTAACTTCTCTTGGTCAGGCAGCTTCCAGTGGTGGGACCCAGCTTCAAACGTAAGCATGCTGACTGGAGGAGCCTCTGGTGGGCTGGAACCTTGCCCTGCCTCTATGCCGTGGCCTGAGGGACCATCATAATACATTTCCCTCTCGTTTTTCCCCTTTGCTTCCCATAGTTATAATTACAGTATAGCCATCACTTAGCACTTTGGTCTTTTTATTTTGTTTTGCTTAACAAATATTTCACTGTTGCAAGTAGTTTTCCTAACCATGATTACTTAATAGGTCTTTGAGTAGATTCAGCATTACTTAACTTTTTTTTTTTAATGGTTGTGTATTGTCTCACTTCCTTAGGGGCACACTGCCAGATTGGAGATTATCAAAGATACAGGTATTTTCATACCTTTGAAATGTAAGGGGGCCCTACTCTAGTCTGGAGTTTGAGGAAAGGCTCTTAGGATGACTAAAAGATCCATGGCTTTGCTTCTAGTACTTAGCTCAGACAATCTTTCTGGGTTTGCCTTGAAGGGAAATTGGAGCAGGGCTGTTCCCTAGACAGGAGGTTCAAGCGTAGAGAGATCAGTTGGGAGGCAATGGTACTGAAGGAAAGGGAAGCAGAAGGCAGGAAGGAAGGTCCAAGAGTTACTAAACCACCCTAGCCAAACATAGTATCTGTCTAGCAGAACACAGTGCACTGGTACCCATGCCAGGGATGGGGAGGGCCGTGATTCAACTACATGGAAGACAGCAAAGATCATGCTAGTCACCAGGTACAGAAGTCCAAACACTTCTGCCTACTATGTAGTATCGGTTGCCAAGGAAAACACAACACAAGCACTGCATGAACAGCATTTTTACTCACAGAAGAGACACAGCCAAGATCAGCTCCAGTAGTGTGCCTTGGTCCTCCACAGCAGCCAAAGGCCTGAGTGCCACTCTAGTGCCTAAGCACAAGTCACCCCTACCCATGGAGTGTGAAATACTGAAACGGGGTGGGGGAACATGCCCCAGGGATATTTGACTTAGTGCTTAATCTGAACAAAGGATTACATACCGAGTCTGGTACAGGGAAGGATATTCCCACATAAGGTGATAAGCCCAGAACAGGCTACATAGGCTCTTTAGGAATATTGGTAAGCAAGTATTCTAGGCCCAAGGCCCATTCTTATTTAGTTGAGTAGGGCTTAAAGGACTGTGAGGAGGAGACTGCCTTTCCCAAGAGTGTCCACTATACAGGAAGTGCTCAATTTTTGCTAAAGAACTTAAATCCTACTAATTGGAGACCTACACAAGAAGGCAGAGTATTCACAGCCACTACTGGTAGACATCACTTCCTCTGGGTCCTACTGGCATTACTACTGCTGCTTTTCATAACTAGACCTGAGATGCCACAGTTTCCTACAGTGGATTTAGGGAAGGAAAATGATGAGGACTCTCTTGTTACCTCACACCTACCAGTTTCATTTTGCAGTTCTCACTTTAATAAGCAAATTTGTAGAATACAAACTTGTATTGTATTCCCCCAATTAGGTACTGGAAATAAAATGCAACTTTCAATTCCATCCCCAGTCTCTGCCCACCTGAGACATCAGGCAAAGGAATCCTGGGTGTCTTAGATGAATGTCTTGAGACCAGTGGTATTGGATCAGGGTCTGGAGATTCCTCCCTTGAGTTTTTGTCAAGTGGGCAAAAGCTAAAAAGGTGGGTTGTGGAAGAAGTCTTAATTTTAGCATATTTTAAGGCAAAAAGTCTTTTCCCCCCAACTCCATATTGGGAATTATAACTGCTAGCGACTGCTAAGTTGAACTGATTGGACTCTCATACATTGCTAAATCCTATGCAAAACTGATTAATTTGCTTAAACTGGTAAAAAAAGGTACAAGTGAATATACTAAAAACCAGTGAATTGTACGCTTTTAAAAGGTGAATTTTATGATACGTGCTATTACATTAAAAAGAAAAAAAAGGCAACTGGGGCGACTGGGTGGCTCAGTTGGGTAAGCGTCTGACTCTTGATTTAAGCTCAGGTCATCATCTCAGTTTGTGAATTTGAGCCCCGCATCAGGCTCCGCCAGTGCGGACCCTGCTTGGGATTCGCTGTCTCTCCCTCTCTCTGCCCCGCCCCCGTGTGCTGTCTCAAAATAAACAAACTTAAAAAGGCCATGAAAAAGGAATAAGAAAATATTAGCAAATACCTATGTAACAGAATACCCCCCCCCCAAATAATAATTAGTAAATCTATCTACTACATACCTGGAGTGCCTACTATGAGCTACTTTTTAGAGAGCACTAAGAGCCAGGTTTCCAGATTGTCGTATCTGGGCCAGCAGAGAGGAGCCAGCGTGCCAAGGCCTCAGCAGCTAGGGAAAAAGACACAGCGGGGTTTACGTTCGCAGCCTCGGCTCCCTACCTTACAAGCCCCGTTCGGAACCACTATGGTTCCTGGCCCTCCGCGAGCAGCAAGTGGAGCGTTGCCCGAGCACCCACCCGCAGCTCATCGCCTCCTGTCCCCGCCCGCGACGTCCTGCCGCCGGCGCTGGCTCTTCGCCTCACCGCCCAGGAGGGAGCTCGGCACAGGCTGTCCGTGAGTGTGCGGCCAGCGGGGCGGACGCCGAAGAGCCGATTCGGAGGTCACACCTGAGCGCCCAACGCAACGCAACGCGGCGCGCAAGCTAGCCGGCCCACTCTGCCGCACGGGAGCGAAACGAATCCCGTGCAAGCACCAAGCGACGGGCGCGGAGCGGGACCTGAGAGCGCGAGGGCCTGCGGGGGCCTGTCGCACCGGCCAGTCGGCTGCCAGCGCCATCTGCGGCCTCGGAGCTCCCGGGGGCCTTCCGGGGCTGGCTGCGCGGGGCCCCGCGGGACGGCCTGACCGGCGGCTGAGGGCCCTCCGCACTGTCCTCGGCTCCCAGCTGGGCCCCGCGGACGCCAGAGGACGGCGCGCAGGCAGCGCGCCGGACAGCCCTCGACCCGTGGCTATGGCGGCGGCGCGGGGGGCGCGGGGGCCGCTGCGACTCCTGTTCGCGATGCTGCGGGGCCGGGCGGTAGGCTTCTCGGCCAAGGTGAGTGCCGGGGCCCGCGGTGCGGGAGGCGGAGGGACGGGCCCGGGCCACCCCCCAAGGCCTCGGACCTTGATGGGGAGGTGTTCGGGTGCGGGGCACCATCGTCTCCTCCTGGCTTACAGATCCCGTCGTTGGCTACGAAAACTGCTGTCCGGAAAACAAAAACAAAACAAAAAAACAAAAACCGAGGACGAGTTTTGTTAAAGTACGAAAAGTAGTTGTAAAACTATGTGATGCTTAGAGTCACTTGAAATGACGAAAGACGCTTGCAGCTAGATTGTGCGCTCGCTGAGAGCAGGAACCGGCTCCGGCAGGGCGCGCTCGCCGGAAACCCGCTGAGTTAACTCATTTGTTTGGGTGTGATGTTTTTGGAGGAATTATTAATAAATTATCTTTTTTTTTTTTTTTTTTTTTGGTCTTGACAAGTCTATTGCTCTTTCGTCTTCCGCGCGGCGTTCCGTCAGTTTTTTTGAGTTAGAAATTAATGTATTAGGGTAAATTAACTTGATGGCAAGTTTTAACACGCAGCACCACCTAGTGGGAGAATGTTGCATTAAATTTGCCATTTCATCTTCGCTTGCTTGTTAGAACCCTTTGGCAGTTTGAAGGTGTTTAACCAGAGAAATTTAAAATAGCTCGATGATAGAGGAAGATAAGCACTCTGTTTCGTGACCATTAAGGTGAGAAAACAAGTTGAGTGCTGACACCTAAGTGTGGGCTGAGGCTTACCTGTTCCCAAAGGGCTGATTATTAAAATTGTGGGGTTCAGAGGAATAAATAAACAGACATGATTTGAGTGGCTGCCGCGTGCTAGGCTCTATGCTGGGTGCCTTCGCAATCAAGATTTCTTCCACTTAAGTCTTTAAAAAATGTCGACATGTAGATGTTGTAATACCCTCATCATAGACAGGAGGATACTAGTATTCAGAAAAGCTAAGTGATTTGTTCAGTATCTCCCAGCTGAACAAAGCTAGGCCTCGAATCCTATGTGTGTTCTCTCCCAAGTGTGTTCTCTCCAAATCCTATGCCTTTCCCTGTCCTTCTCCCCATCTCCTGCAGAAAAAAAGATTAAGTCCACCACAAAGGGTCCTCTAGAAGGTGTGTCTCCAGGGGGACCAACTGTGTTATAGATGACGTGGTTCCATTTCACAGTCCTGGACATGTCCCTCTTCTTGCGCAGACACCTGTGGTGAGCGCAGAGTGCAAACCACCGACTTCACTGGAGATGTGCATGGCAGAGTATGTGGACAAAAACAGCTCAGCATGTTCCACTGACTTCAGGTGACCGCTGCATTGCCTCCAGCATGGTTAATAGTTTTCTTTGCAGCTACTCAGTGTGGACACAGAAAATTTAATTTTTTTCCATTATGATCTGACTTGACAACATATTTAGGTGACTAATAAGAATTTTACATGATCTCCTTCCTATAGTGGGTCACTGTAAAACTAATAAATAGATGTTTTGGTTCTTTTTTTTTTTTTTTTTTAATTTTTTTTTTTTTCAACGTTTATTTATTTTTGGGACAGAGAGAGACAGAGCATGAACGGGGGAGGGGCAGAGAGAGAGGGAGACACAGAATCGGAAACAGGCTCCAGGCTCCGAGCCATCAGCCCAGAGCCCGACGCGGGGCTCGAACTCACGGACCGCGAGATCATGACCTGGCTGAAGTCGGACGCTCAACCGACTGCGCCACCCAGGCGCCCCTGGTTCTTAATAGTAAATGGATTTCATAATAAGTCTTTAAATGTTTGTATTTAAGAGCTTAAAATTTTTTTCTCTTTTGTTAGTTGGGGGAAGGGTAGCTGACCTAGCAAGGAAGAGAAACAAGAAAATTAGTTCATTAGCAACCGTTTTTTCTCTTCTTAGAATAAGTTACCTTTAAAAACATTTTTTAAATGTTTATTTGAGAGAGAGAGAGAGAGAGAGAGAGAGAGACGAAGTATGAGTTGGGGAGGGGTAGAAAGAGAGGGAGACAGAATCTGAAGCAGGCTCCCGTCTCTGAGCTGTCAGCACAGAGCCTGACACAAAGCTTGAACTCATGATCTGTGAGATCGTGACCTGAGCCAAAGTCAGGTGATTAACCAACTGAGCCACCAGGCGCCCCTAGAATAAGTTACCTTAAAGTAAGTTTGTTTACTTTGCCATCTTAATCACATCAATGTCAGTGATAAAAGATTTCAGGATTTCTGAAAGTGGGCTCAACTCAGCCCCCAATTGCCATTTGATGAGGAGTCCTTGTATTAGTTTTGTCTTTCTGGGTGACATTGCCTCTCTCACCTGAGCCATCAGTAGCCCTGCAGATAGGTAAGGTAGGAGGTATTGGTAGGCATTTATGGTGGAATGAGAAGTAAGCTCCTCTGACTTGCCACTAGAGTGTCCTTCTCTTCTTTCTCTGGCCATGATGTTTAGAGTTCTTGCAATTAAAAAACAGACAGCATGGGAAGTGTGGGCCTGTTAACCAACAGAACTCTGGGTCTGTGAATTTCATCACCAGGTTAGTAGGACCAAACTGGACACTGCTCTGGCCAGACTGGAGGGATTTGTTTTATTGGTGCCCTGAAAAAACTCACTCTGCTTAGGCTAGGGCTTTTTACCTATAATCCAGAGGATCTATGGACTCCCAGAAGTTATTATCCAAAATCCTGTGTTAAGCGTGCATTTATTTTTTTCCCCTCTGGAGGTTAGTTTTTCATCAGATCTGAAAGGGGATAGTGAACCCAGAGAGCTAAGACCCATGTGAGTAAGCAGTGAAGGCTGCTACTAATGTGACATGGGACCATCCAAAGAGCAGTAGACCTGGAGTTTAGAGCCCTGAGTTCTAATTCTGGACCTGACAATGGACTTGCAGGGTTTTCTTGCATGGATGTGCTTACCGAGTTTCCCACATCCTCGAATGCTGGCCATCCGTAATGGTCATTGGTAAGACGACCAGTGGTTAATGGTTAATGGTTGTATCTGTAATAAACCAGAGACACAATTGTGAAGTTTGAGCAACAAAAAGGTGTGGTGAGACAACATTCTATGGAGACAGCTGATTTTATATATAGTTAGCCTTGTTTTTGTCTATTTTTTAGAACAGAGGAGCCAAAGGTGGTTACAAATTGTTGCCCTTAAGATTTGCTTTCCTATATCTCTCCATAAGGTAAAGAGCTTTGAGTTTATTGTAGTTAAACTGAACCTCTACATTTCAGATATTAAATGTGTTCTTTTCATAGGCTGCAGATGTTCACTGTTTGACTGCAGAGGAGAGGAACCAAGTTATACATGACCTTAAAGCAGCAGGATGGTCAGAATTAAATGAGAGAGATGCCATCTACAAAGAGTTCTCCTTCAAAAATTTTAATCAGGTAATAATTACATATTCTTGCTAGTGCCGTCATCTGTTTGTGTCACCTTAGGCTGTGACTTTTTTTTTTTTTTTAATCCTACTGGTTTTGGGGTCCCATGTGGATCCAGGGTCCAAATCCTCTCTTCCTCAAGAATTCAATGGCAGTTGCTCTGTCCTTGTTGACAGGTGCTATCATCTAACCGGGTGATTCTCGGATGTATGGGAAGGGAATTGTTTTTGTCATTTGGAAAATCAGATTCTGAAACCATTGTGTTGGTGTTGATTAGGATATATAGTTTCCTTTCATATTCTTTTTATTTTTAAAATTTTTTTTAAATTTTTTAAAATTTACATCCAAATTAGTTAGCATATAGTGCAACAATGATTTCAGGAGTAGATTCCTTAGTGCCCCTTACCCATTTAGCCCATCCCCTCTCCCAAAACCCCTCCAGTAACCCTCTCTTTGTTCTCCATGTTTATGAGTCTCTTCTGTTTTGTTCCCTTCCCTGTTTTTATATTATTTTTGTTTTCTTTCCCTTATGTTCATCTGTTTTGTCTCTTAAAGACCTCATGTGAGTGAAGTCATATGATTTTTGTCTTTCTTTGACTGACTAATTTCACTTAGCATAATACTTTCCAGTTCCATCCACATAGTTGCAAATGGCAAGATTTCATTCTTTTTGATTGCTGAGTAATACTCCATTGTATAGATATACCACATCTTCCTTATCCATTCAGCCATCGATGCACATTTGGGCTCTTTCCATCCTTTGGCTGTTGTGGATAGTGCTGCTATAAACACGGGGGTGCATGTGTCCCTTCGAAACAGCACACCTGTATCCCGTGGATAAATGCCTAGTAGTGCAGTTGCTGGGTCATAGGGTAGTTTTATTTTTAGTTTTTTGAGGAACCTCCATACTGTTTTCCAGAGTGGCTGCACCAGGTTGCATTCCCATCCTTTCAAATTCTAAATAATATTAAAAGGTAGTATGGGTGGCACTTGGGTGGCTCAGTCGGTTAAGCGTCTCTTGATTTCGGCTCAGGTCATGATTTCACGGTTTGTGAGTTTGAGCCCTGCATCTGGCTCTGTGCTCCCTCTCTCTAAATAAATAAAGAAGCTAAAAAAAAAAAAAAAAAAAAAAAGATAGTGTGAGTTTTTTATGTTTATCAGAAGAGGGCCAGAGTAAAAGCAATTGAGAAACATACACCTGTTTGACTGATTTCCCCTACTTTTCTTGGACGCTTGTCAAGTTTTCTTTCTCTCTGTACGTGTATTTCAGTCTCTGAATCAACCCCCAAGCTGCACCCTCTTCTCTGAATGGCTCATTTTCCCCCAGCCCAAGAGCCAGCCCTTGCAGCTTTTCTTAAAAGCTGACTTCCCCCCTTGGAGACTCAGCCTTAACAAGGTAACTGTTCCATTAGGGCCCCACCCTCTTTAGAGAGTCATCTCCCATGACTTACCCTGCAGCTTTCACTCCACTGCATTTATACAAGGTCAGTACTTTTGACTATTTCATGTTTGTTCAGTTAGTTTGGTAATCCTCTGGACAGATTTATTGTTTTTGTTTATATTAGGTGTCAGCATCTAGAAGGCAGAGACCATGTTTGCTTAAATAACTCTCTATTGTACCTGACACAGTACTGGGTACAAACAGGCATTTGATAAATGCAGACATTGATTACAGTGTTTGCTGGTTTCTGGAAGGGTGTGTGAGGACCAGATTTCCATGAACGAAGCCTCCGACATGTTTTCCTAGTAAATGCCGTTGGCTCCGCTGAGCTCCATGCCCTTTTCTGCTCTCCATCCATCTGGCTGCCAGCCTTCTGCTCTGAGTCTCCAACTCCTGAGGAAACCTGGACCACGCCGACTCCCTGTCCCTGCTGCCCCATGTGCTTGACAGCTCTTGTCAGGGGCTTAGCACTCCGTGGCTGGTGGCAGGGAATCCCCTTGGTACAGTAAGCTCGTGCATAAGCTCTAGGTAGCATTTTCCAGGCTTATTAAAATTCTTACATGTGTACAGCCTGACTTCTTTAAGCCTGGGCTAATTTATTGGGCTTGAACATGTGGCTTAAAGTACTTGAGTAGTGTTGCCTCAGGCTCTGCCCAGGAGTCAGTGGTCCAGCACACTCTAACCCTGTGCTTGGGGTGACTTTCAGATATGGGAGGGAAGGGAAGCTGTGCAGGATATCCTTGATTAATTGTAACATTATTCATCGAGACATTTTATTTAACTGCCACCCCCTCCCCCTGCCCCCCAATTCACTCAGCTTTTGGGAGAAAGAGGCACATGACAGGAAAATCAGCCCATGTCAGGGAATGTATTCAGAGAACAAGAGATTATATCCTTGGGTCAGTTTTCCAGCTAGGTCTCTTATGACTTCTGCATGTACAATGGCCTGTAATTGCATCTGTTGTCATGACACTTGTCGGTGCCCACCAGCCCAGAATCACCAGGGACACACCTTGGGCTCCGTTGAGCATGCCGGGCTTATTTTCTTATTGCAGTGAGGGAGATTGCACACCACAGGGAGCTGCGGAGCATCTCAGGGAGATGGTGTTGGAAAGATGGTTTAGTCTGATTAGATGCTGTCAGAAATGGGCAGTTCTGTGCTTCAGTATTTGAATACATCTTACCAGTAGGGAGAGTTAGGCTAAAGTGGGGCCAAAGCTGAGATTGGGAAAGAAATCATTCATTAGCTGGGAGAGGAGCGTGTTTGTTATTTTGTGGTGTGGACAGTGTTCACGTTTTGTCTCTGTTCACATAACCTTGCAGGGTGGTCTTGTTTTTGTTTGAATCCATCACAGTAGCAGAGTGGCCTTGTCTGGCGTTGATGTTCACGTTTAACCCCAGTGCCTTGGTGTGAGTGCCAGGCCGGCTCCCGGACATCAGGAGTCGCCTTTCTCTTTTTCACAAGTGATGTTTAGAGTGGTGACCCTCTTGCACTGATATCTAGATCCTCACTTACCTTTTATTTAGGGCAGAAAAGATACTGGTTTTTATTAATATAAAACACTAAAATAGAATGTTGTAAATTAAAAAAAAATCCCATTGTAACTCCTTTCATCTAGGTTTTCTTCTTTTCTAGTCTTTCTCCACCAAGAGTTGACTCACATTGTAGGAATTGTTCATGGAGTTAAATCTTAACAATCAGCTTAATTTTTATTGTAAAGGTAATATTTGTTAACTCAACAAATATTTATTAAACATCTTCTTTGTGCCAGGCACAATTCTTAGCTCATGTAGCTCCCATTCTAGTGGAGAAGATATCTACACGAGTAGATAATATCATTTCAGGTAGAGCTAAGTGCCATGAAGAAGCGTAAAGTAGGATACTGGAATGCAGGCTGATGGAGGAGTGTACGCACTGTTTAAGATGGAGTGGTCTGGTCTGGAGGGCCCTCTTTAGGGAGGGGACATCTGAGGCCTGAATCATGTGAAGGAGCTCAGCCAAAGCAACAGCATTCCTGAAGGAGAGAAAAGTGAGTACAAAATTCCTGAAGCAGGCATGATCTTGGCCTGACTGAGGAAGTGCCAGAAAGCCAGTGTTCTGGAGTGAGCAGAAAGGAGAGACTGGTAGGAGATGAGGCTGAGGAGAGGGAGCGGCCAGAGCACTGAGCCTTGTCTGTATGGTGAGGAGTTTAGATTTTAGTCTGTGTGGGAAGGCTACTGGGATTTCAAGCAGAGAAGTGCCAAGGTTTGGTTATGTTCTAAGAAGGTTTCCCAGGCTGTTCTGCTATGAATAGACAGTAGGAGGGCCAGAGTGGAAATAGGCAGACCATCTGGGACACCACTGTGGTAGGCTGGGTAAGTGGTGATGGGGGATTCTGGAGGTAGCAGTGGAGTGGAGAGAAATGTAGGATTCCTCATGTACTTTGAAGAAGGAACAGTCAAGACTTATTGTTAGATTGGCTCTGGGGGAAGGGGTCAGGCAAGCATGGTCCCTCGGTTTTGGTGCAAGGTAGAGGGTGAAGGACGTCATTTACTGAGCTGAGGATGATAGGGTGGGAGGCAGGGTACAGAGTTACGAATCCTGTTTTAGACATGGCAGGTTTGAGATACTTATTAGTCCCCAAGTGGTGTTACCGGGGCAGCAGTTGGGTATGTGAGATCAGACCTCAGGATGGAGATGCTGGTTTGAGAACTGTTAGCAGGGGTAATGATGAGAGCACAGACGTGGGTGGCAAGAGAGCACAGGATGGAATGGGCAAGTAGAGGCACTGGGCACCTGGTACGTCCTTTGTCGTAGGAGAAAAGGCAGGATGTGTGCATATAAGATGCAGGTAGGTTGCTGCATTTGTCCTGGGAAGTAGAGGTAGAACCATCTCTTCTGATAGTTTCTGTTTTTTCAGTGAGGTTGTCAATGGGGAATGAACAGGAGTGGGAGGAGTGTTGGAAATCTGGGAAGATAGGAAAAAGAGTGGGGTAGCCACCTTGCTGGCTAAGGCAGCCCACTAATTACGGGAATGTGGTTGGTTTCAGGGCAGTTTTCAGTGTCCCTGGAGATTTATGGTCGTATGTTGCAAGCGAAGATTTTTGTGTGTTTTGTCCAGCTATGTTCAGCTGTTTGGGCACAGGCTTCAAGTAGATACGGAGTTGGGCTTAATAAAGGCTGCACTTGTGACAAATGAGTCCAGTTTAGGAACCGAGGGGCAGGGGAAATAAGGGTGTGTGCAAGGCAGGAATTAAGAACATTGGAGCTTGGAATCTAGCTGGTAAGGAGGGAGGTGATGTGGGTGATGGAGGTGAAGAGGTGGAGGTGTCAAGTTGGTATAGCCTTTCTGAAGGGCAGTTGGGCGGTATCAGCTTTTAAGATGCACATACCCATTGTCTAATCTAGAAATTTATCTTCTAGATACTGTGCTCCATGGATGCAAAATGGATATATGAGGATGTTGGCCTAGAATATTCTGTTGCGAGTGGGCATTTCCATGTGCCCCAGGCACACCTTGATGAGATGATGTCTCCCTTGCTCAAGCAGCCCCGCCCTTAGTGAGAGTTTGGGAGGCCTGCTGTGGTCTGTGCCCTCCTGCCAGTGGCAGTACCTCCCCATGGCTTCGCCGTGTGTCCTCAACTCTGTAAACGGAGTGAGCTGCTCTCAGAACTGGTCCCCTCTCTCCCTTAACACAGTTCAGCCCACACTGAGTGTTAGCATATATTTAAAAAAACTCTTGGCTGACCATACAGGTAAAATTACATTCTTTTTAATCCTCTTAGTAGGTTACGAACATTTTTCAGGTCTCTGTATAGTCTTTTTACTTAAATAAATCTTCAGGAGTAAGGTTACATTAGGTTAGGTGTTACAGTTTTTAAATGGTTTGCTTATGCAGAGTGTGTAAAATGGTGTTACCAGTTTGCTTTAGAATTCATTTCTTTTATTACCATAGAAAATGAATCATATGTTTCAGAAAGATTTTTAGTGACCCTGGGTGAAAAACCTATTGCTCAAAGCTTGGGTTATTGTAGATTTTACCATAGTAATAAGTAGAAAGCAAAATATATTAGAACTTTTTTTTTTCTAGTAGTTTTATTCTAGGATATGGTCAGTTCCAAGTAGTCCACATTCATGTTAATAGCTGAGGCAGGTGCAAATATTTAGAGACTATAAATGCAGAATACCCAAGGGATTCTAGCTGCGTCAGTGGATGACGTGGCCATAGGTTTCTGTTGCTGATAGGTGCTGTGCTTCCCTGGGGTGGGTCGCCCCGAGCCGCCGCGTGTTGAGAGTTGGTGGTCAGTGTGACAGGCATGGTGAGACTCCTTGAGGGGTCAGAGCATAGCAGTGCCAGGACGTGAGGCCGGAAGTTTCCATACTTGGAGTGCTTGGACTCACACAGGGTGGGGTGAGCATTTGTAAGGGCGTTTTGCCTTTTTTCTGTTCATGTAGACTTAAGGAGGGAGAGGCCTCTAAGTGATAGACAAACTGACTCTTAGGTGTTTGGCAACTGCAGGGGCAACTGTGTTGAAAGAAGAGAATGTCAGTTAGAAATGCGGGTGTGAGTGTCCCGTAAAGGTAAATTTTGTTAGGCGTTGTCGTGTGTGTGGACAAGTCGGTAGCTTACAAATGAGGCACAGTTTGAAGCTGTGGAAGTAGGTGCAGGAGGTGAGCCTTTGGAACCCAGGAAACAGCTTCTCCAGAAGCCAGCAGGTGGAGCCCTCCAGGGCTGGCTGGGCAGCACAGCCCCCTGGGAGGGCTGTCCCCGTTCTCCCACCCTTGTTGAGTATGGAAAGACGCTTAGTATCAGGAGTAGGTAAGCAGTGGCAGTGGGACACCTGGCCTGGTTTGGTATCTTTTGAGCGAACGGAGAATTCCAGGTGGAGGATCCAAGGGGTTTCCAGTTGACTGGGGAAAGGAACTGAGCTTTGTGAGAAAGAACTGTGATTCCCTGCATTCCTGGAGGAGCTCCTGTACCTTGTCTCTTCTTCCTCCAGCGGACCCGCACTCGAAGCATTTGATTTTGTTAGAACGAATCATATGAACTGGTGGACACTCAGCCAGTTTGACCTACGGAAAATGGCCCTTTTCAGTCTAATGGCGTGTCACAGGTACGGCTTGCAGGCAGGATCCAAGCTTCACATCTTTGACATCTCGTTCATCACATTTGCTTGCTGTGACTGCTGCCATCAAGAGAGTGGGGAGTGGGGAGGGCCACTCCCCTCTGAATGGCTTGGGCCGCGAGAGTGGTGGTGCCAGGGAACCCCATTTCGTGCATCCAGCGGCACTAAGCACCATATGTGAGTTCGGGGTTTGTAAAATGTTCCCCTTCCTGTGCCCCCGAGCTCCTGCCTGCTCGCTCTTGCCATAGAGCACGTGAAAATTACTGTTGCTGAACTTACTTTATAAAAATGTTTTATTGAGGAATTTGATAATAGGCCCATGGTTAACATTTTGAAACACTTAGTGAAGTCAGAAGCTTGATGATACCAGAACAAAGACAACTGTTAATGAAAATCTTAACAGTTCTCAGTGGGACAGGACTCTTACCAGTTCTCATTGTGAACAAATTAATTCAGGTTGCATCGCTCATTATCATAAGCCAGAACCTGGTGCACATCAAAGTTCTGAGTCAGCCCTGCAATAATATAAATGTCACATCTGACGACTCTTGAAGGTGGATACTTGTTCTGCCTGTTGAGGGTAGGGAAACACTCCCAGGAGGAGTCTCAGTTCCTGAGACTGAGGCATCATGTAGGTTAGAGAGTGTCCTTTGCTTTTAACACAGAGGGTAACATCTTTGTGTCTGGGAGCCAGGTAGAGTGAAAACCTACCTGCTTACCCCACAGAGTAGCTTGTGCTTAACTTGTGCCCACTGAGAGGCTTTGTAGCCACAGCTGACTAGAAACCTGAGGAAGTGTCCTTCATTACCACTGGAATGGGGAGGAGAGACACGTTTCAGCAAACTTTACCTAACATTTGAGGAGCTAATTAAAATATCGGTGTGGTATTTCCATGTTAGTGTTCGCTTTGGAGTTTTTCATGGGTTTCCAGGGAGCCAGGGGCAGGATGATGCTGATGTTGTCAGGTGGTGGCTGGGACACCAGGGTTGGTGCCCTTCAGGGTAGGGAGATTCGAGCCTAAGATGGTATCATTTGGAGTCTTGCTTCTGCTGTTTATCTCATAAACTAAGTTTAGACCTGATGTGTATTTGTAAAAACACATGTAATAGACAAGGGGAAATGTAAAACAGGTGTCAAAAATGCAAATGTGACACCACAGTGCAGTGTGAAAATGCCGTGCCCACTACACCGCCTTTTAATAAAAATGGACTTTTAACTGCATCACTTTTCTTCATCGTATAGTAAATCTTCTGTTTACAGAACTTAGCCTGAGTATTTTGTGAAAGTCAAACAGCCAAGAAATATAATTTCCTCAGCAGTCTTTGTCTTGCCCTTTTACAGATGGCGTAAAATCAGGTGTGTAAAAAATAAAAAGCAGTTAGAGCTGACGTGAAAGGTATTTCAGATTTATGCTTTGCAGATGATATTGGTATGATTAATGCATTCATTGCTTTTTTTTATTGCTTTTCACAGATAATGTACATGATGCATGGAAAAGGTTGTGGGTTTAAATCTTTGCCAGCTTTAGACTGTGAATATCAACAGATGTTATCATATAACTACTATAATTATTATAAAATAAAAAATTTTTCATGAAATACATTGACATAAATTTCATTCATGTAAATTGCTTTCATTAGTATAAAACCTTAGCGTAGCTGTTAGGGTTTGTGAAGCACTTTAGATGAGATTAACTTGGTATAATGTGGTCAGAAATGGGTTGCTTTAAATTTAACTGACAAGAAAATAACACTCAAAAAGTTAGGAAATTACCGAGGCATTTGTTTTCCGCCTGTGTTACTGGGACCGCTTAAACAAGTTGAATATGAATTAATAACAATGGACTGCTGGCTCAATAATTACAGAAAATAATTTAAAGGAGGCCTTAAATAATAACTTCAATGTATTTTGGTCTTGCTCTGTTCTGTTTCTGTTTTTCTTGAGCATAGCAGCCCATTGAAAACAGTGTTCAGGTTTGCAAAGCAAGAGTTCTGTCAGAGTTTTGGTGCATTAGGGCTGTGACATAGAAACTTAAATTCAGCTTTTTCAAAAATGGATCTGGGGGTGCGTGAAGGAGCGGCCTTAACAGCTAGTCAGCTCTCTGTAGCAGCAAATACAATGGCACACTCCTGTTTCTGTGGCTGGGGGTGTGCTGTGACCACTTGCCCTCTACCCTCAGGAGGGATTCAGCCCACCAGTGTGGACAGGTGGGTGAGGGGCCTCTTCCGTGGCTTGAAGCTCTTTGTGTTCTGCTCTTTTTCCTATACCCTCGTAAACAAAACAGACCAGTACATGGTCTCCCATGTTTTGCAGATAATTAACCGTCATATTGCCTTGCCCTTCTGATCCAGGTTGGAATGGGCCATTTTAACTAATCCATTGAATTTCACAGAAGGACCCTGGAGCTGCCTGAGATGGCGGGATTGCTTTTGGTCATACTGGGTCATGTCACAGTGGGTGTCAGCTCACATCTCTGATTCCTACAGCAGCATTTCTAGATCCTACTGTGATACAGAAAGTTGTTTTTGTTTTTACTTTTATTTTTTCCTAGGAGATATCTTTTTTCCAAGGACTACCTGCTGGATTACTTTCTACTTTAAATGGGTTTGACAACACTTCCCTGAGAAAGGCACTATTCATCAGCTAAAACAAACAAAGCTGTACTTGTTTAAGAGTAACCCAGGAATCACTGTTGAGCAATCAGAGGTCATTTATTGTATCGTTAAAGTCAATACTATCAAAACAGCAAACGCCACTAATGAATCTGTTTGCTCCTATGCTCTCAACCAGCAAGACAGGATTGTGGCCTTCTACCTTATCATTCATCAGTTTGATTTGAAATGCCCTGTCCTCAGCCGTTGCGGCCCTGGCTGTGGACACATACTGGGCACTTGGAGCAGACCCAGTCAGGGTCAGGTAGGGAGCCACATGGTCTTCCCACCAAGAGCCACAGAGCCTACCTGTGGTGGGATCAGTGAATGTAGCCAGGTCTTGAGCTGGCAACCACTGAGGGACTAGCTCCACTCTGAGCGTGGAAGGACAGTGTAAAAGAAGTACATGATTCTGTTTCTGCCCGGAAGTCCTTCCAGTTTTTTTGTGTGTGTTTTTTTTAAGATTTTATTTTATTTTTAATTTTTTAAAGTTTATTTATTTTGAGAGATACAGAGACAGTGTTGTGTAGGGGAAGGGCAGAGAGAGAGAGAGAGAGAGAGAGAGAGAGAGAGAGAATCCCAAGCAGGCTCTGCACTGTCAGAGCAGAGCCCGATGCAGGACTCAAACTCATGAAACCCTGAGAACACCACCTGAGCAAAAACCAAGAGTCAGACGCTTAGTCAACTGAGCCACTAGCTGCCCCCCTAAAGATTTTATTTTATATTTTGTATTTTTTAAAATGTTTTAAAATTTATTTTTGAAGGAGGGAGACAGAGCATGAGTGGGGGAGGAGCAGAGAGAGAGGGAGACACAGAATCAGAAGCAGGCTCCAGGCTCTGAGCTGTCAGCACAGAGCCTGACGTGGGGCTTGAACTCACGAACCGTGAGATCATGACCTGAGCTGAAGTTGGATGCTTAACCAACTGAGCCACCCAGGCGCCCCAATATTTTGTATTTTTAAATTTTTTTTAATGTTTCTTTATTTTTGAGAGAGAGAGAGAGCATGAGCAGGGGAGGGGCAGAGAGAGAGGGAGACACAGAATCCGAAGCAGGCTCCAGGCTCTGAACTGACAGCACAGAGCCTGATGTGGGGCTTGAACTCATGGACCGTGAGATCATGACCTGAGCTGAAATCAGATGCCCAACTGACTGAGCCACCCAGGCACCCCTAAAGATTTTATTTTTAAGCAGTCTCTCCACCCATTGTAGGGCTCAAACTCACAACCCTTAGATCAAGAGTTGCATGCTCTATCAACTGAGCCAGCCAGCCACCCAGGACCTTCCAGTTTTGTTGGGGAGGTGGCATATTTGAATTGTGTGAGATAGCTGATCTTAAATTCTTTTTTTTAAAATCTTATTTATTTTTATTTTTATTATTTATTTATTTTATTTTATTTAAAAAAAAAATTTACATCCAAGTTAGTTAGCATATAGTGCAACAATTAGGGGTAGATTCCTTAATGCCCCTTACCCATTTAGCTTATCCCCCCTCCCACAACCCCTCCAGCAAACCTCTGTTCTCCATATTTAAGAGTCTCTTCTGTTTTGTCCCCCGCCCTGTTTTTATATTATTTTTGCTTCCCTTCCCTTGTGTTCATCTGTTCTCTTAAAGTCCTCATATGAGTGAAGTCATATGATATTTTGCTTTCTTTCTCTGACTAATTTCTCTTAGCATAATCCCTTCTAGTTCCATCCACGTAGTTGCAAATTCTTAATGTTGATCAGGCACTAGAATGTGAAGTACTAATGAACTGAAGGAGGCATACTCCAGCATGGCTGTCTGGAGAAGGGGAGTTTTGAGTTGTTCCTTAAAAGTCTGATAGGTTGATGTAGCCTCTTTATAGCGTGGGGCATCCTCAAAAAATTAAAAATAGAACTGCCATATGATCCAATAATGTATATTCTGGGAATATATCCAAAGGAAATGAAAACACTGACTCAGCTCTCTGCAACCCTACATTCATAGCCCCATTACTTACAATAACTAAGACACGGAAGCAACCTAAGTGTCCATTGACGGATGAATGGGTAAAGAAGTTGTGGTATTATATATAGAAAACTCTGAAGATTCCACCAAAAAATTGCTAGAACTGATAAATTCAGTAAGGTTGTATGATACAAAATCAATGTGTAGAAATCTTTTGTATTTCTATACACCAAAAATGAAGCAACAGAGAGATTAAGAAAGTCCCATTTGCAGTTGCACCAAAAATAATAAAATACTTAGGAATATACTTAACCAAGGAAGTGAAAGACGTGTACTATATAAGCTATAAAACACTGATGAAAGAAATTGAAAATGACACAAACAAATGGAAAGACATTCCACGGTCGTGGATTGGAAGAACAAATATTGATAAAATGTCCATACTACCCAAAGCAATGTACAAATTTAATGTAATCCCTATCAAAAGACCCAGCAGCATTAGGGACACCTGGCTGGCTCAGTTGGTAGAACATGAAACTCTTGATCTCCGGGTCATGAGTTCAAGCCCCACACTGGGCATGGAGCTTATTTAAAACAAAACAAAACAAACAACAGCATTTTCCCCACAGAACTAGAACAAATAATGCTAAAATTTGTGTGGAACCACAAAAGACCCTGATTAGTCAAAAAAATCTTGAAAAAGGCTGAAGGTATCACAATTCCAGATTTCAAGTTCTACTACAAAGCTGTACTAATTAAAACAGTATGGTATTGGCATAAAAACAGACCCATAGATCAATGGAACAGGATAGAAAGCCCAGAAACAAACCCATGTGATTATATGGTCACTTAATCTTTGACAAAAGAGGCAAGAATATCCAATGGGAAAAAAAAACAGTTTCTTCAACAAATGATGTTGGGAAAACTGGACCACTTTTTTTCACCATACACAAAAATTAACTAAAAATGGATTAAAGGCCTAAATGTGAGACCTGAAACCATTAAAATCCTAGAAGAGAGCACAGGCAGTAATTTCTCTGAAATTGGCTGAAGCAACATTTTTTTTTTCAATATATAAAATTTATTGTCAAATTGGTTTCCACACTACACCCAGTGTTCATCCCAAAAGGTGCCCTCCTCAATACCCATCACCCACCTTCCCCTCCCTCCCACCCCCCATCAACCCTCAGTTTGTTCTCAGTTTTTAAGAGTCTCTTATGCTTTGGCTCTCTCCCACTCTAACCTCTTTTTTTGTTTTTTCCTTCTCCTCCTCCATGGGTTTCTGTTAAGTTTCTCAGGATCCACATAAGAGTGAAACCATATGGTATCTGTCTTTCTCTGTATGGCTTATTTCACTTAGCATCACACTCTCCAGTTCCATCCACGTTGCTACAAAGGGCCATATTTCGTTCTTTCTCATTGCCATATAGTACTCCATTGTGTATATAAACCACAATTTCTTTATCCATTCATCAGTTGATGGACATTTAGGCTCTTTCCATAATTTGGCTATTGTTGAGAGTGCTGTGAAGCAACATTTTTCTACAGTTTTTTTTTTTTAATGTTTATTTTTGAGAGAGAGAGACAGAGAGCGAATGGGGGAAGGACAGAGAGAAAGAGGGAGATACAGAATCTGAAGCAAGCTCCAGGCTCTGAGCCTGATGCGGGGCTTGAACTCATGAACCACGAGATCCTGGCCTGAAGTGAAGTCAGACACTTAACCGACTGAGCCACCCAGGCGCCCCAACATTTTTCTAGGTATGTCTCTTGAGGCAAGGCATATAAAAGCAAAGATAAACTATTGGGATTTCATCAAAATAAAAAGCTTCTTCACAGTGGAGGAAACAATCACCAAAACCAAAAGACAACCTACTAAATGGGAGAAGGTATTTGCAAATGATATACCAAAAAAGGGTTAGTATCCAAAATACATAAAGACCTTATAAATCTCAACACCCCAAAACAAATAATCCAATTAAAAAATGGGCTGGAGACATGAACATACATTTCTCCCAAGAAGACATCCAGATGGCCAACAGACATATGAAAAGATGCTCAACATCACTCGTCATCAGGAAAATACAATTCAGAACCATGATGAGATATCATCTCATACCTATCATAATGGTTAAAATCAACAACACAAGAAACAACACGTGTTGGCAAGGATATGGAGAAGGGGAAACTTTCTTGCATTGCTGGTGGGAACCAGACTGTTGCAGTCACTGTGGAAAACAGTATGGATTTTCCTCAAAAAATTAAAAATAGAACTGCCCTATGATCTAGTAATAGCATTACTGGGTATTTGCCCAAAGAATGCAGAAACACTAATTTGAAAGGATCTTTGCTCTCCTATGTTTATTGAAGCATTATTTAAAATAGCCAAATTATAGAAGGAGTCCAGGCATCCACTCATAAATGAATGGATGAAAAAGATGTGGTATATACATGTTTGTATATATGTGTATATATATATATATACACACACACACACACCCACCCATACCCACACACAATGGAATATTATTCAGCCATAATCTTGGCATTTACAACAACATGGATGGTACTAGGGAGTATAATGCTAAGTGAAGTAAGTCAGAGGAGATACCATATGATTTCACTCATACATGGAATTTAAGGAACAAAATGAACAAAGAAAAAAAAGACAAACCAAGTAGACAAACCAATTAAGCTAAATAAAAAAAAAAAAGTATATATTACAGCAGAATATTATTCAATCATAAAAAATGAGGAAATTTTACCACCTGAGGGCATTATACTAAGTGAAATAAGAAAAAGACAAATACTGTATGATCTCATTTATATGTGGAATCTGAAAAACAGAAGGACTTACAGAAAAAGAGATCAGACCTGTTATCAGAGCAGGGGAAGAGAGAATTGGAGGAAGGTGGTCAACAGGTAACAAAACAAACAAACAAAGGTCTGATAGGTTTTTTGAGGGAAGGAGCTAAGGGAGGGTTAGCTGGTGGCATAGGTCAAGGACAGGGAAAAGAGGGTACATCTTATTTGTAATGCGCGATGGGAAATGAGGGCCCTAAGTTTGGTTCAGTGAGCTGGACTGAAGATTGGAAAAGTGGGTCCTTGTGCTGTCTCCCCTGGGTTTAGTGTTGTTTCAGGTTTGGAGTATCTGAGGCAGACTCAACCTTCTTTCCTCCAACTTGCTTGTACCACCTTTGTCTCAAGCACCTAGACCTGTAACTGAAGAGCTTATCTTAGTGATTACTTAATAAGAACTCAGTGACATTCACCAAGACTGTGCTGTGCTCTGGGTTCACCTGGTCTCCCCCTTGAGTTCCTGTAGGAGATATTCTTTTCTTTTCCTTTTCTTTCCTTTTCTTTTCTTTCTTTTCTTTTCTTTTCTTTTCTTTTCTTTTCTTTTCTTTTCTTTTCTTTTCTTTTCCTTTTCTCTTTTCTCTTTTCTTTTCTCTTTCCTTTTTCCTTTCTTTCTTTCTTTCTTTCAAGTTTGTTTATTTTGAGAGAGAGAAAGAGTCACTGCACGAGTGGGATAGGGGCAGAGAGAGAGACGGAGAGGGAGAGAGAGAGAGAGAGAAAGAGAGAGAGAATCCCAAGTAGGGTCCACGTTGTCAGCACGGAGCTTGACTCACAAACCAAACTGTGAGATCATGACCTGAGCTGAAATCAAGAGTTGGATGCTCAACTGACTGAGTCACCCAGGTGTCCCCTTTAGGAGATTTCTAATAGCCTTTTACTTCTAGGTGCTTCCTGCTTTGATTGCTCTCCATGCTGCTTTGTTGTGACTAAATTGGTCTCTGCTCAGAAAATCCTGTTTCCTTCCTGTTATATCTTACAAGACATCATCTCACAGGTTTTCAAAGCTGCTGACAGTCTGGCCCTAAACTTACCTCTCATTACTTCTCTGCCGAAGGCCTCTTTCCTCTGTTAGAGATTAGAACTGTAAGATACCTGAGAGGTCACCTAGTCATTCCCGTCATTGAAGAAGTGGGGGAACCGAGGTTCAGATGGAGGGAACACGAAACAGTGGCCATGCTCGAACTGAGGCCAAGACACCCAGCATCTTGGTTCAGTTCTCTTCTACCTTTATTTAAACTGTTCTTCCCCTCCTTTGTTTCATCCCATGTATCCGACCCCGGTATGTGCACATCTCACCCGCTTCTAGAAAGTTTTTCCTGACACTTGTGCACATAGCACTCCTAAGCAATTACTATGCACTTACTGTAGGCTAGGCACTATGCTAGACACTGGGGGTGCATTGGTGAGCAGAGCAGATGTTGTCCCCATTTTCATGGAGCATACTAGATATAGTAGTGGAGGGAGAGCATAAACAAAGCAATGAATATATAATTGCAAAGTATGGTAAGTGTCATGGAGGAAAATCCTAGTAGCTGATGCTTAATGCTTAAACCTTGGGCCAGGCACTATGTTATAAGGACACTACATGTATCCACTTAATCTTTACAAAACCCTGTGAAGTAGAGACTGTGTTCCTCATTTTACAGATGAGGAAACTGAGGTTTAGATTGAGGGACTTTCCCTAAACTCCACAGGTAGTAAGCACTAGAATTTAGGATTTGACCTCAGGCAGTCTCAAAACATTTGCTAGCATGGATGCTGCCTCTCCAATAGAAAAGATGTTATGAGGAAGAATAAAGGTTAAGACCTAATTAAGTTTGAGGACAGCCATCATGGAAGGTCTCTTTAAGGAAGCTGATACATTTTCTTTCTTTTTTTTCCCCTTTTTTCATTGAGGCATTTTATTTGCACACTTGTATTATATTCCTAGGAAAAGGATCCCAGGATTTTCCCTCCTGTGTTTTCTTCTTGATTCTTTTTTTTTTTAATGTTTGTTTATTTTTGACAGAGAAAGAGACAGAGCATGAGTGGGGGAGGGGCAGAGAGAGAGGGAGACACAGAATCTGAAGCAGGCCCCAGGCTCTGAGCTGTCAGCACAGAGCCTGACGTGGGGCTCGAACTCACAGACTGCGAGATCATGACCTGAGCCGAAGTCGGACGCTCAACTCACTGAGCCACCCAGGCGCCCCTCTTCATTCTTTTTTTTTTTTTTTTAACATTTTATTTATTTTTGAAACAGGGAGAGACAGAGCATGAACAGGGGAGGGTCAGAGAGAGGGAGACACAGAATCCGAAACAGGCTCCAGGCTCTGAGCTGTCAGCACAGAGCCTGACTCGGGGCTGGAACTCACGGACCGCGAGATCATGACCTGAGCCGAAGTCGGCCGCTTAAACCGACTGAGCCACCCAGGCGCCACCCCCCCCTTCATTCTTAATGACCCATGATGCTGGCTGAGGTTGTCAGTATAATGAAATCAAAGAGATGGGAGCAGGTTATTCAGCCATTTTTGTAGATCTTTGTGTTGCACATCAATTGTAGGCCTGATCACTCCTCACCAATTTGACCTGCTGGTGAGGTTCACACTTTTCCCATTGATGTGGTCATCACTGATTTCAAATCACCAGCATAACTATCCTTCATCATCACACTGAGAAACCGGGTGATGAATTTGGACCACAGTCTTATCATAAGGTAGCATTTGCCTCTTTTTGGCACTGGCGCTTGAAAGCATCTGCAACAACACGCACATGCGCCATGATAGTAGCATGCAAAGATGGAGGGGAGAGGACTAGAGGGGCGAGTGTGAGGTATTACGGGAAGCGTGAGGGCTATTGCAAGACTTCCTTTTGGAAGTGGAAGTAGGTGGGTGGGCGAAGGATTGAGACCTTTTCTTAAAAGGGCCAGTGAGAGAACTTAGAGGATGGAGTGGAAAGGGGTGGGAAGCAAACACGACAGGAGGAGAATAGTAAGGAGGCTGTGTATTCATCCAGGTGAGATCTCACTGTTAAGGTGGACCCAGCAGGAGAGTGTGGACTGGGGCAGTGACAGAGGGCCAGCAGAGTGCTATAGAGGTTGGAGCTGTATTTAGGAGCTTACATGAGCAGGAACCAGGGCTGCCACACACAGCTCTTCTAAAGAGAAAACCCAGGATCCTGTGACTCTGGAGGGGTGGTGATGGGTGGTGAGGAAGAAGAGTAGGGAGTGTTAAAAATGATTTCCAGATTTAGGACCTGAGGAACTGGGTGGTCACAAGTGGCCTTAATTAAGCTGGGGAAGTGTGGAAGGGGAACGAGATGGGGGTGCTGGGATCAAGATTTCTGGTTTGAACATTGTTAATTGTGAATTGCTGGGAGACTTCAAGAAGATAGTTTTATGTTTGAGTTAGGAACTCAGAGTAAAGGTCTGGGTTGTGGTTAACTGGAGAGTCTCAGGTATGTGTGGAAAAAAGCCAGGGTAGTAGATGAGACCACTTAGGCAGAAACTGTGGTGTGAGGTGAGAAGAGGGCTCAGGACTCAGTCCATTTTAGGAGTTGGAGGGAAGAGGAGGAGCTGGCAGAAAACTGAGAAAGACTTATTATTATTAGTGAAATAGGAAGAAAATCAGGTCAGTGTTGTATCACAGAATCCTAAAGAAGATGATGTTTTAAAAGGGAGAGAGGGATCAGTTCTGCTGAGATTCCCAAGTAATACCAAAGGATGACCACTGTATTAAGTGGCATGGATGTCATCCATGACCATAGTAAGGATGGCTTGGATAATATTGAGGTGCAGGCCAGCCTGGACAGGAAGGCGAGCTCATGTGCCTTATACAGATCTTTGTAGCCATAGGCGTTAGTCTCTTGTTTGTTCTTCCATTTTGATTTCAGCCCCTGGGTTATCTTGTTTGTGGTGTTCTTTCAGCCTTGTTTGGTTGTTGAATCCATGAACGGTAGAGCTAGAAGAGATGAGGCAACCAGGGCTTGGGACTGAAATGGTTTGCTCACCTTAACAAGGAACCAGTGGCAGAATTAGCATGTGACTAAGTTCACATTAGATCATGTAACAGAGAAATGTAGCTACTCACCTTTGTCTCTCTCCGTCTAAGATAGGAGCACCTTGAGGGCAGAGACTCTGGTTGTGCTTGTGTACATTTCCCACAGTACCCAGGCCAGTGTTACCTAGGGTTTTTTTGTTTTGTTTTGTTTTTGTTTTTGTTTTAACTTAGATAGATCTAGGTGTATTTGGAATACATGAGATCCGTTCATTGGGTTCACCATAGGTGATCCTAGCAGTGCCCTTAGCCCCAGAGAGTTGTATTTTTCATCTCTTTGTCTCCTACAGGTTATTACCTAAAATCCTTTCTCACCAGGGACTTTCCCCCTCCCTCATTTCCTTAGTCTTGGACACAGATGGTTCGTAACAGTGACTGGTGTTTTTGGCCACTAAGTATTTGTGTAGGCTGGGATGAACTCTAATGCCATGGTGCACTTCCCAGAAAAACAGCAAAGATTGTGTTGTTGTTCAGGTTGCAGTTTTGAAGTATCAGAGAAAGAAATGGGCTACTTGTGACATCTGTAGTAAATTGCCTCCAATAATGAGAGACTGAGGTTAGCATTTAGAATTTTGGCTTCACAGATTCAGCTACCCATAACTTTGTCTTCTGTGAATCTTGGTGTCCTGAGGGCCCTTGGTAAATTCTTCCAGGCTTTCACAAAGTATCACACTGGGAGACTGCCACAGGCCTATTCACCTGCTATAGATTAGGCACTCATTTCTGTTTCAAGACAGTCTTTTTTTTTTTTTTTTTTAAGAGAGTGTGTGATCGGGAAGAGGGGCAGAAGGGGAGAGAGAGAGAAAATCTCAAGCAAGCTCCATGTTCAGCACAGAGTCTGATGTGGGGCTCGATCTCATGATGCTGGGATCATGACCTGAGCCAAAATCAAGAGTCGGACACTCAACCAACTGAGCCCCCCAGGTGTCCCTCAAGACAATTCTTTTAATCCCAGATATGTTTTTTGTTTTGTTTTTTCCCTTTTCTATGATTACCGGTCTAGCACTTTTGGATGACTTAAAAAAAAATAACTTGCTGGTGTTATAGGTAGAAAAGTTTAAAAATTTACTGGATACATTTTCCAGGAATTATTTTCACAAATTTTGATGAGACAAAAAATGTTGCTTTAAGTTCATTCTATATAGGTAACTTTTTTTTTTTTTTAACATTTATTTATCCTTTGAGAGACATCTAAAGTGACAGCGTGAGTGGGAGAGGGGCAGAGAGAGAGGGAGTCACAGATTCTGAAGCAGGTGCCCAGCTCTGAGCTGTCAGCACAGAGCCCAATTCCGGGCTTGAACTCCCAAACCGAGAGATCATGACCTGAGCCAAAGTCTGACGCTTAACCAGCTGAGCCACCCAGGTGCCCCTGAATAGGTAGCTCTTAATGTTGCATGATTTACCTGAAATGTAGCAACATCAGTTGTCCTTGTGAGATTGGAGAGTCACAAAAAATTTTATGAACTAAGGAGTATTTGTGCTTCTAGTAGGTGGTAGATGCTTTCTGTTAGAGACCTGTGAGATAATGTAGATTGTTACATTGAAGCTTTTCAGCAGCCTTGCAGGGTTAGGTGTTGTAAGGCAGTTTGGTCATGGTCAAAGCAGGGAAGTGAAGGAACCTGCTCAGACTTAACAGAGGAAGGAGGCCATCCTTCCAGGGCCAGGCTCCTGCCCTAAGGCCAAAGTTCTTACCTCACTTGAATCTGTTATTTCGAAGGTTTGCGGAATAATTCAAGATGTGGATTGACTTTCTGTTTCGGAATGTTTTAGACCTTTGAATAACCATCTCAACTGTTAAATTCAAAATTGAGTCTCTTTCTTTGTTTAGGAAAAAAAAATGTCTATTTTGGAGGGCCTAAATGAGGCTACATGTTCTTTGCATATTTTGGAGAAAAGGGAAACCAGCTACTGTTTGGATTAAAAAAAAATTTTTTTTTAAACATTTACTCATTTTTGAGAGTGAGAGAGACAGAGTATGAGCGGGGGAGGGGCAGAGAGAGAAGGAGACACAGAATCCGAAGCAGGTCCAGGCTCTGAGCTGTCAGCACAGGGCCTGACGCAGGGTTCGAACTCACAAACTGAGATCATGACCTGAGCCGAAGTCGGATGCTCAACCAACTGAGCCACACAGGTGCGCCAACTACCGTTTGGATGTTGACCTGTAAATTGCTATATGGTTTCCTATGCCTTGCCCTGATAGCATTAATTTATAATACTTGATCATTCAGTTATTTGCCCTAAGTCGACTACAGATTGGAAGCCAACCTCTATCTGGAGAGGGAAGTCACTTCCAGATAGGTCTGCAGAGAGCAGCTAAAAACTTTACTTGCCAACTTTACTTCTCTGTGTAGAAAAGATAAACTTGTCCTCCACTGAGAGACTCCAGCTTTCTGAGTTACCATACAGCTGTGGATACATATGTGTAGAAGAGAAGAGCAATTGTAATTCTGAATGTCTGCGAATATGATTCTGCTATGTAAGCTTGAGAGCAAGTCTCTTCCATCGTCCTATTTGTTTTAAACAGCAAGCTTTCAGGGGCACCTGGGTGGGTCAGTTGGTTAAGCTTCCCACACTTGATTTCAGCTCAGGTCATGATCTCATGGTTCGTGGGTTGCAGCCCCATATTAGGCTCTGTGCTTAAGACAGCGTGGAGCCTGCTTGGGACAGTCTCACACTCTCTCTGTCTCCCTCTCCCTCTCTCTCTCTCTCAAAAATAAATAAACATTAAAAAAAAAAAACTTGCAAGCTTTCAATAGAAGGATTTAGCATTTATATATTACTTGTATACCCCACAGACATCAGCCAGGCCTCTCTCACTCTTCTGGGAGTGATGGCACCCTGTTATATTTGTGTGGTGTGTTTAGCTTGTTAATAAATACATTTTTTTTTCCTGATTGCATATTATGTTTTATAATTTGAGCAGCAGAAAAAGTACAAAGAAGAAAAATATATCTCTAATCCGGCTCCCTACTTATAAAGCAGTGTGTGTGAATGTGTATTTTGTTAGTATGTACGTATGTATGTGTGTATATATATTTGCGGTCATATTGTGAATGTATTTTGCTCAGTTGCTTTTTTTCTTCATGTACAGTTTCTCTGTCAGTAAAATATTTTACTTTATGACTTTTAATGGTTGGATATATGTAGTACTCCACTGGACAGAAAGGCCATATTTAATTTAACCAATACCTTTCTATAGTAACTAACCTGTTCACAGATCAGGCTTAGGGAGCCTACCTTTTCTAAACGATCCATGTACCTTCTGCCAGTCGGTCACAAAAGTAGCAGGGATTCATACCAGCTTCTTCTTGTTAAAGAGACTCAGGGTCTTGGTGTCCTTGGAGATCAGGCATAGATCCAGTTACTTGTTAAAAAAAAGTAAATAGAAATCATCGCCTAGATTGAGTTGATCTACTGAAGCTAAAAAATCAAGCCCTTTCAAGTTACTTGAGAAGGTCAGAAGGAAAATGTTATGTTTCAGGGCTTTGTAGCTACCATTCTCACAGCTTAGTGCAGTGATGTAGGGAATATTTTCATAGAAATGTTTCTCTTTTAGAGATTTTTTTTTTCAGATAAAGAAGGCTTGTTTAATTCAGGAAGAGTTATTTCATAGGAAATTAAATCTTTGTAAATCCTCTATCACATTTCCACACTTGCCAGTTCTCTGGCAAATGATGGCTTTCAAATGGTTCAGAAAGGGTTTCTTAAAAGGAAACAATTCCATGTTTTCTACATATTCATCTTTTTATTTTTGAATTGGAGAGGTGAGAGAAGCTTCCGTTTTCTCCTTGTATTTGTCTGTGGGTGATATTGGTGGCTTTTAAACTCAGAATGGTAATTACTTGTAGTGAGTTTTTAAAAACTTCACCTGATGAGAATGTTTTCTTGGGCATGATGAATGACTCCAAAGGACTTTAAAAACACAGCCAGTGATGTTCGCCAGGCGCTGGAGAGCTGCTGCTGCGTAGAGATCAGTAATTGTTACATCTTGGTTTGGTATGCTTGGTGGTGTCTAATCATGTCGTGTTCTTGGGAACCATGAAAGAATTTTCTTTTCAAGTCTTAGTGCATCGTTTTTCTGACATTGATCAAAGGTTGGAAAACCAGTATTATATATGTAGCGAGGGCATTCATAACTGTCTTAATTCTTAATCTTTTGGCTATTTGGTTGAAATATATCTACGCCTCTTAAATATTGAAAGCATTATATCCTTTAACCTATAGCTGCAGAGTTAAAATGAATTTTATGTGAAATATTTAGTTGTGGACCACATCTTCAGCTTTTTATATGCCACAGTGGTCTTGTTTTTTTCCCTTCCATTGTCTGATAGTGAGGTCATTTTCAGTCCTCTGAGAAATTCTATTCCCAGCCAGATGCGGCTCATATATTAAAAGTAGCACCTGTGGCTAATATCACAGCAGCTTACCATAAATTTACATGGTAACTAGGATTATATCTGTCAAGACTGTTAAAAAACATCTAGATTTAATTTGATTTCCAGTATTGTAGAAGCTATCCAACATTTTGCTTCATAACTATATTTTAAAAGTTAAAAATCACTCCATTGTTAAGTTTTATAGCACTCCTAGTGCCCATTAAGTTGATTTGTTCAATGGAGGTCAGAGTAAAGCAACTTGGCTACATTAAGATCGGAAACCAACCCATTTGTGACAAATTTAGTCCTTTCGTGTGAATCTTCTCAACGTCTCTGCGCTGATTGGATTCAGGTGTAGCTTATGTCAGTAGCATTTAACCTCAAAAGAATGAGCAATGTGATTGGGTTGTTATAAATTATGGAGCGTTTTGCCTTTGCTTATTCAAACGTAGATGTTGACTCTGCTGCCCGTGCCTCACTGCTCCACTGAGTCTGCCTATAAATGAGTAGTTTGGTTTTAAAGACATCTTGGAAAATTGGGGTACGTGCCCTCACCCCTTTCCCTCCTTTATGTGACCCTTCCTAAACTATTTTATTCCCCATTATCCTTTGAGTCATCTCCCACATGTTATGATTTGTGCACCTGCACTTCTGAAATTATTTTGGGGTGTCATTATATCATGTTGTTCACCAACTTTCCAGCATTTATGAATATAATAATGATTCACTGTAAATCAAAATAATTTACAAGTTACAGAGGATCTGCTCCTACAAATAAGAATTGAATGATTAATTTCTTCAGTGTCCTCCCATTTGAACGTGGGTCCTTAAAAAGAAACTGCTAACATGTTTCTTTGTATTTGTGAAAACTTAACTCACAGTCCAGAACTGAATTAAAGTTCAGTTTTCTGGATACTTAGTTTTTTGACATATAAACAAATGCCAGTTAAGAACGAAGCAATGTCTCTTTTGTAATCTGTAATTGTAATTGCCTGAGCAGTCCTCTTCCTCCTGAGAGAGAGTTCTAAGTGTTGACACGCCGGGTAGGGCAGCACACAGTCCCTCAGTATGGGGGCCTTGACCCTGAGTTGGCATGCCATGTTAGGTCGGAGCTCCGTGGGGAGCATTGTGCTTTGCTGGTCATCTTTCTGGAGGGATCTTTGTAAGCTTTGAGCCCGAGCCTCACCAAGGAAGTGGAGCAATAGTCAAGAATAATTAGGCTGGGGGCGCCTGGGTGGCTCAGTCGGTTAAGCGGCCAACTTCGGCTCAGGTCATGATCTCGCGGTCCGTGAGTTCAAGCCCCGCGTCGGGCTCTGTGCTGACAGCTCAGAGCTTGGAGCCTGTTTCAGATTCTGTGTCTCCCTCTCTCTCTGACCCTCCCCCGTTCATGCTCTGTCTCTCTCTGTCTCAAAAATAAATAAACGTTAAAAAAATTAAAAAAAAAAAAAAGAATAATTAGGCTGAAAAGGTTGTGTGGAGTGGAAGAAATGATTAGGAGTGAGGCTAAAATTATACACATTGAGTGTGTTACCTGGTGTAATTAATCACTTGACAGTATAAAAAAATACTCTAATGACCAGTTTGGAGCCTTGTAAGGTATTTTTTTGGTGGATTATGGCATCTCTTTCCTATTTGTATACCTAGGATAAATTCAGCTCCTAGGGTAACCTGGGTGCCCTACTTGGGAATCTGGATTGCCATCATAGTTTCTGCTCAGATGTCGGTGGAAAAGAGGGGTGAAAATATAACGTGGGTGTGCCCAGCACCGTACTCTCACATGGCCTTTCTCCATTGCTTCGTCCTCTCCCTCCTTACCTTACTAGGTCTTCCTGGTTGGCTTTTCTGTCCTCTCCTACCACACCCAAGTTCCTGGGGTGGGGTGGGGGAAGGGCAGGGACTATGTCCCAGGGCCCAGAGTCCAGAATGGTGCTTGGTGTAGAGCAGCAGATTGGCATATGTGAATAGCCTATCCCTTCAGGGGCAGACTGTTGAGGAGATGCCGAATCTTCCAGATGCATTAAAGGTTTCAGATCCTATACGGAAAGCAGAAACGTAAGAAATTTTGCTGCCTACAGTTCTTTTTTCTCCTCCATCTTGCATTACAGTTAGAAGCACATGTATGATTTTGTTCTTAACTGTGTCACTTGATGTTCTGAAGGGGATAGGCATCATGAGGTGGCTGGTGATGAGGCTACCTTACCATGTAGCCACTTGCACGATCCCTAGATTTAGCCTACAGAGGGCCCGGGAGCTACGTATGTCCAGTGGCCACAGACACAACCTTAGAAGGCTGACTTTGAGAATAGAAATAAACCTTATTTTAGAAGACCTTATTTTCAAAGAGAGGTATTACTTCCTCTCAACTCAGAGATGACTTAAATCTTAAAATAATCCTTGAAGTGCACAGTGCCAGCTTTTATCACTCATTAATGCCATGTTACTTTAAGTCGTTTAGATCGGGGGAAATGGCTGATCGGAAGCCAAATGGGCCAACTTTATAGCACTACATATGCACAAAGCACTTTTGCATGCATTGGCTTATAAGGCGCTATGTAGTTTGGTTCTTTCATAAGTAACATCTCATGTTGAGACATGAAAACTGGTACTCACTGCATTTTTATTTAGAATTTTGTTTTAAACCGTGCAAAACAGCATTGTATAATTGTTTTTTCAGGTGAGAATATATAAAGTATATATTTCTGATGATGAAATCCTCACTTGGCAAATTTTGGCTGTTTTAATATAGTTGCTATTGGATGAACAAATAGATTTCACATGAACCATTTTTCATTTATTGTATCAACAAACATTTTTTAAAACACATGCAACTCTTCCTTCACTAAATTATTAAGAGAGAAGTTGCCCTTTAAAATAAGAAACTTTTGTTATAATTAGCCCATGTTGTACATCTAATATTGTAATACTCTGGGTCTGTAATTAAAAATGGGCTCTGCTGGACGGTGTTGGGAAGAGGCACAGAAGAAAGTTACAATACATTGCCTATTTACAAATTAACCATTACCTGCCAAAAGCACATCAGACCCACACAGCGGACATCCGCTAATCCAGTGGTTAGCCGTTCCGGGCTCTAATGCACACTGTTTTACACGTTAACGGTTTTGAAGTTCCAGGCCAGAGCTGACCTTTCACATGTGCTCCGTTCACAGTAGGAATCTCCACTCACTGCTTCCTGTCAGAATGGATTATGGTGACACAGCCCAGGGCTCACTTTGGCTGCAATTAAGTTTTTGATCAGAATTATTTCGTTCACAAACAATCACATTTGTTAAAATGTTACATCTGCCCTGAAAACCACTGGCAGCCTCTCAGTTTATCAGTGTGATGTGACTGTAATTCTTCATTTGTTTTTCATAAAATGGCAAACCATGTTATATAGGTTATTTTTTTTTTCTTTTGCTGGTTTCTGCCTTTCATTTCATTGGGCTTGGGAGGAAACTAGGTCTTGAAATTAGAATGAATCTACTCGTAGACTTTGGGAATTTGAATGGAATTGTCTTTGGTGCAGAACAAAATTATCCAATTGAGCCAAGACTCAAACATTATTTCCGAAAATTGTTAGTGGTGGTTCTGTTTCTCACACGAGGAAACGTTTTAGCTTCGTGAGTGTGGGGGTTCGAGGTTTTGCTTCTTGGTCTGCAGTTCTGTATTCTCTGTGCCTACTGTGTTGCAGCCTTTCAGTATTTATCATAATGCACATCTCAGAATCCATCACTATTGCCTCTGACCTTGGGTACCAGAGGCGAAACTCGCTCTCGCTCTGTTAGCCTCACCTCTCATGGTGCTTTGGCTAGTTTTTAAAAGTGATTTTCTCACTGAGAAATGGCAGCAGAGATACCCTGAAATAGTTTTTTTTGTTGAGTAACCGTTTTGCCTCTGTAACATGGTGTGGATATTAGTGGCACTTTGAGTTTTACAGCTGATTTTCAGTGTTGAGTGTTGTCACCCTTTCGAGAAGTACCCCCTTTGGAGCAGAGACGGTGATGTGGTGGTTTTGTGTGTTGGGTGGGGCAGTTTGGGAGCGCAGGGCTGGAGTTTGGATTGGAGTTTGTACCTCTGACTTAATGAAATGAACCTCTGACTTAATTTTTGTGTGAGAAGCAGATGGGAATCTGGTGCTGAGGTAGTGCTGGGCAGTGGGAGGTGATAGAGTTAGTAGGGTGTGAATTTAGGAATGCTTGAATGCTGTCTGAAATTCAAGCATTAGGTTTAGAAATTTTAATTACCTTTTTTTAAGTGTTTGTTTTTGTTTTTGTTTTTAAGAGAGAGGAAGAGAGAGCGCGCAAGAGGGGGAGAGAAGCAGAGAGAGGGAGAGAGAGAATCTTAAGCAGACTCCATGCTCAGTGTGGGGCCCTACACGGGGCTTGATCCCACGATCAAGCTCATGACCTGAGCTGAAATCAAGAGTAGAACACTCAACTGACTGAGCCACCCAGGTGCCCCTAAAAATTTTAATTACTTTTAATATATATATTTAGAATGCTATTAAAGGAATTTATTACCAGGTTTTAAATTATTGTGTTAAAACCCAAACCATTTCCCATTTGTTTTGATATAATGAAACTTAACTTTTTACTAACTCATAAAATTACAAGTGGCAAAAGAAATGTGTTGCATCAAAAAAAATCTGTTTACCTTTAGTTTTTTTAAGCTTTTCCATGAAGTAGAACCTACCTAAACTTGTAAAGGCCAAAGTCTTTACTTAAATGAAATGTAAATACTAGCTATAGTAATTTAACCTTCATTTTCTCTGTTGTCAGTTGTGAGCAGATTTTTCTTAAGTTACATCCCATTACCATGGTGTTTTTCGTCTTTAAAAAATACTGTATTTGAAATATACCTGCCCATATTTACTGTTTAAAGGAAGTATTTTTAAAGAAAGTACTGAATACTATTGAATTTTGAGAAAAAACACCAACCTAGAAACTTCTCTTTTAGCTGTCATTGGTCAGTTCTGCCCTGCTTTCTTAGAAAGTATATACAGATGGTAGCCAGACAGGGTTTCTAACTTTATTACAAGCTTATGTTAATATAGTCATTGATTTTTAAAAAAAAAAAAATTTTTTTAATGTTTATTTATTTTTGAGAGAGAGAGAGAGAGAGAGACAGCGTGTTAGCCGGGGAGGGGCGGAGAGAGAGAGGGAGACACAGAATCTGAAGCAGGCTCCGGGCTGTGAGCTGTTAGCGCAGAGCCGGATGCAGGGCTCGAACCCACGAATTCTGAGATCGTGACCTGAACCGAAGTTGGATGCTTAACTGACTGAGCCATCCAGGTGCCCCTAGTCATTGATTTTCTTATACTCATTTTTTTCCCCTGAGATTCTGGAATTTTTAGAACTTTATATCTATGACCAGGTATGCCCATGTGATGTGTGTGGGTCATCTGCTGAGTCATAGGAACCTTCATCATCTTTGAAGGGGGTTTTCATTGAAATCTGAGGCAGTCAGGAGAAAGAGTAATGCAGAGTGCCTTACCTCAATCAGTGCCAAAAAGCAGAGACTACTGAAATCCTGTACAGGATCTACAACGTGTAGACATGATCTCTAAGCCCCAAACCTTCAGTATATGTAAGGAAGACAATGGATGAAACACATAAGAAAGTTTTAAAGTGCTCTTCTGGGAGAGGCCGAGACAGATAATTGTGACTTGGGGTCTGCTCTCACAATATATAAAACTGAAAGATAAATTGGATGCTTAACTACCTTAAAGTTTTACTAGATCTTTTAGAAACACTTCTGAGGTCCCAAATAGGTCATTTATGCCAGACAAAGAACTCCAGATTCTTTCCTAACTACCATGAAAAGATAAACCCTCTCTTCCTAAATAGTATGACTGCTGGCTTAGAGAGACCCCAAGTCCATGCTGTGAGAAGAATCTTTTTTTTAAATCATCAAGGAACACGGCACTTATCTCTGTATTCTGGTCATCACATCACCCAGTGGGAGGAACGCTACCATCATTGGTCTACCCCCTTCCTTCCGTGGTTGGGAAGTCAAGACTGGGAGGGAGGAGTAAGTACCCGAGGTGGGAGTGCTAGGCCTCAACTCCAAGAACATGTTCCCCTTCTCAGTCTCCGGACTTTCTGTATCTCAGGACTATTCAGGCACTTTTCCGTAGCATTCTGCATGGGCTCAGAAGGATTTAAAGTCAAAGCAGAACATCTCTTTTGTAAAGAAAATTAATTCAAACTAAAAATTACAATGCATGCTTTTTCTGAGCCTCAGGGATTTGGGCCAGGTAACTGCTGCGGTCCCTGCCAGCTCCAGCCCTCTTGGTCTCATGAAACATGGCTCCCTGGATCGTATGTGTCTTTCAGAACCACCCCCGAATTTATTTCTGACCCCATGCCCACTCTCCATATTCACAGCTCAGCATATTTTTTGTTTTATTATAACCCCGGATTTACAACTGCTCATAATTCTCAAGGTTTCAATGAAGAAGACATTTCAGAACAGCAGGGTGGGCATGGCCCCCAGGTTTGTACTTGGTGCTTGAAGAAGATGAGGCACACTAAGAGGGTAATGAAGATTTTTACCTCATTATGATAGCCTACCAGTATCATAATTTTGAAAGCCTAAGATGCAGATCATTTGAGATCTGTACTCATTTCTCTAAGCACAGAAGACAGAAGTACATACAGCAGTTTTGGATCCTGATTCCTTGGCCTTTTCACAGCCCCTCAGTGAATGGTCTTCTGGACAAAGAGGGGAGCTGAGTGTGAAGGTTGGGTGACACGCCCCAAGTCACATATGTGCCTGGAAGAATGCCCCAGTCACATATGTGCCTGGAAGAAATATTTGAGGATAAGAACTTGGGTCCCAGAGAAGACTCCTACTCTGGGGATCTTTCCACAGGGCACACTGCCTGCGTGTTGGAGGATTTGATGACATTGTCCCTGTCATTTCAAGTCTGGTGGGTGGAGTGTTTGTTCTTACAGGTTCAGTTGTTATGGTTTTGGCACAAGACATTAAGCTAATTGGTTGCTTTAATGGGTCCTCACTTAAAGAGGAGTTTATCATCTGATGTTTTCACTGGGTATTGAAAAAAAGGAGTTAAACAAAACCTTATTTATTCCATAGTCCCCCAATTATACAGTTGCTCTTCTAGTTCTGCCCCTGCAACTCCACAATGTGTATTGGTAGAGAATTCAAAGAGTCTTCAACGCTCAGAAGGCCTGGCTTGAAAAGACATATGTGGTATACATGTCTCTCCCAAACATGCTTGAACCATTTACATGAAATAGTTTCTCAAAGAGAAGATCCCCCATTCTGTCTGAGATTGTGTGGCTTCCAAAAAGAAGTAAAGAAGACCGTGGAGCTAACTGGAAACTGCGTAGGATGTTTTAATGTTTTAAGAAAGTTCAGGGTACACAATAAATGAATATTATCACATCAGATGTGGGGGAAAGGCACAGGAAAAAAAATTATAATAGTTTTTCCTTTTTCTTTTTTAAAAATGTATTAAAAATTTTTTTCTAATGTGTATTTAGAGAGACAGAGGCATGAGCGGGGGAGGGGCAGACAGAGGGATACACAGAATCTGAAGCAGGCTTCGGGCTCTGAGCTGTCAGCACAGAGCCTGACATGGGGCTCGAACCCACAGACCATGAGATCGTGATCTGAGCTGGAGTCACTTAACCAACTGAGCCCCCCAGGTGCCTCTAAAAGATTTTATTTATTTTAAGTGATCTCTATACCCACTGTGGGGGCTTGAACTCACAACCCTGAGATCAAGAGTCACATGCTCTTCCTACTGAGCCAGCCAGGTGCCCCCATTTTTTCTTTTCCTAAATTTTCTGTTATGCTTAATTTTTCTCTTGTAGTTAAACTTTTAAAATAAAAAAGTACAGGAAACTTATTTTTGTATAATTAGATTTTAGGTAAAGGAAAGAGATGGAAAAAGTATAACCTGACATCAGGGATTTGTCCTAAACACACACTTGGATCCTTTGGAGTCTCAGTTCTCTCTCCTCTGTAAAGTAGGAATGATGAACCTGCTACATGGTGATGTACTATTATTAGTAGCTGATACTCTTCAAGAAGATTTTTTTAAATGTTTGTTTATTTTTGAGAGGGAGAGACAGTGTGGGAGAAGGGACAGAGGAGAGGGGAAGACACAGAATCTGAAACAGGCTCTAGGCTCTGAGCTGTCAGCCCAGAGCCTGGTGCAGGGCTTGAACTCATGAACCATGAGATCATGACCTGAGCCAAAGTCAGATGCTTAACCGACTGAGCCACTCAGGCGCCCCTAGCTGATACTCTTTTTTATTGAACATTGTGTGTGAAGGTGCTGTGCTTTGTAATTGGTACACATCACCTCCTTGTGTCCAAATGGAGTCTTTACCTAGCCAGTTCATGTAGCTTGTTTGGGGTTTGGGTACAGAGCCCAGGTTTTGGATTCCTCAACTAATACTCTTTCAATCCATTGCACTGCTTCTCATGTAGTGGGTTGTTTTTCGGTGTTCTATTCCTCTGAAAATCAAGTAAAAATTTAAATAAATTAACCAAGTTTATCCATTCCCCTGTTGATGGACAGTTAGGTTCTTGGCACTGTTTATTATTACTGTCAGTTTTTTAACAAACATCTTTGTGTCTCCTTGTGTACATATGTGAGAGTTTCCTTAGGTTATAGATCTAAAAATGTAATTGGTTGGGGCACCTGGGTGGCTCAGTTGGTTAAGCATCTGACTCTTGATTTCAGCTCAGGTCATGATCTCATGGTTCCTGAGATTGAGCCCCTCGCCAGGCTCTGTGCTGATGGTGTTGAGACTGCTTGGGATTCTCTCTCTCTGTCTCTCTGCCCCTCCCTTGCTCTGTCTCTCTCTCAAAATAGATAAAACTTAAAAAAAATATAATTGCTGGGGCAACTCTCTGGTATGCAGATTCACTTACTAACCTGATATACAGATTAATAAATGAAGGTTCAGGGTTGTGAGAAGTCAGGGCTTGGGGACAGTCACATTGTAGCTCATTGCCAAGACTTTTTCATCAGAGAACCCTATCCATGCATGAGCCTAGAGTAGCCTATAGTGAGCAGAGTCCTCATGACTTTCAGAGTGATGCAAGCTGATTTTGAAGTGGTTCTGGAAGTGTGGGAAGGTGTACATACAGTGTAGACATAATGAAAACGGGAATTAGCAAGTGGGCTGTCAGTCCAAGGTATGAGTACTTGACGGCAAAAGACCCATTTTTTACCAGAACTCACTCTTGATAGCACTAACTTGTAATGTCGCCAGTAATGTTGCAGGCTTATAACATGTCACCTTAAAAATTTACAACTATGCATAGTGTTAAATTCAAACCCAAGTTAATGAATGTCTGTTGTCTGAAAAAGGATACTTTCTGTTTAATTTCACAGATTGCATTTTCCGTTTAATTTCACAAGTCAAAAGGCTGCAGGTTGTGACAGAAATGTACCTATTTGCTGTCTCCGTTCCTGTACAGATGACCGTGAAAACTGGTGCTGGTCAAGTTGGCTCAGGTTCTGCGCATGCTGGGACTGGCGGAACTGAGTTCAGATGTTGCAGTGTCCACTTCAGTGGTGCTGGGGTTGGGAAGTGCATGCCTCTTCTCTACTCTCCCGTCTCATCCAGCTGTATTTTAATCATCTCATTGCTTTCACTGGAGGAATCCTCTTGTCCACTGGTCTTTATAGGCAGAGAGAGTTATATATATATTTGTCTGGGTAAGCAAATCGATAAGCTTTCAATAAAGCGTATCAGACCATTTCTTTGGCAGGACCGACAAGAACAGCTTGTGAAGCAGAGCTGTTTCCAATGGAGCATGAAAAGCTTTGGAATTTCTCAGTAATAGCAGAGGGCAATATTTGAAACCATCCCTAAACAGTTGTTTGTTTTCCTCTTCCCTAACCAAGTTTATAAAAATTTGGTCAGACAGGCGTTTTGTTTTGTTTTGTTTTAAAATATTTTCAGTGTCTTGTTATCTGCTGAATGCACATGTGTTCCTGCACTTTTTCTTTCACGATTGAAACTTTAAACCCTTCCCTTAAGTCCCTCTAAAAACCTTCCTTTGCCCAGTACGGTTTGCATATGTGAGAAGGGTTGAAGGGATCTGGACCCTGGAGAAACCTCACGATTTGAAATCTGCCCGAGTAGTTGTTCACCAGGAATGGCCATGGTTAGTGCCATAGGGGCTCTTTGTCTTTCTCTCCTACCAAGATTCCTCACCCCAAAAAGACATTGGTTAATTGGGGTGTTTCAGTTTAGTTAATCACATCATGAGTGCCTCTGAACATAGCAAGAAGCATGATTGAAGCGTTTATAAAAATTTGGCTCATAGTAAGTCCCATAATTTGTTTGAAAGAATTACCTCTTCGGTGACATTAAAAAAAAAAAAACACAAAGATTGTGGTTTATAACACCACACCTGGTCCAGATTGTACTGGATGAATCCATATTTGCTTCACTGTAAATGATTTTGAGGGTGGAATTCTTGGATTGCTTTCTGTCTTGTAAGCCCTTGACATTGTACGGGTACCTGTGTGCGCACAAACCTCCTGACATGGGAAAGGCCGGCTCAGCCTCCCACTGAAATGGAGGTTGGCTGCATTTATTCTGCATGTTCCTAGAATGAGGAAATGATATGACAATAAACAGAAATGCCCTTGCTGAAGAGAGAAGGGAAGCTGGTGTTTATCTGGTCAGGTGGTTTAGATTAGCCATGATGCGGCTCTGTATTATGTTACTTTAAATCATTGTGTCCCAACAGGACATAAATTATGAAGATTGTTACAGTATGTTTCATCCTATGTAAGATCAACAAATTGGAATAATTTTTTTATAGGAAAATCACAGTGCTTTTGGCAAGGCTATTGAAGCCTTTAATTTGACTTGAGTATTTCTAAAATATTATTGCCTAATATATAAAGTATGATTTGCATAAGGTATGAAATAATAAACTTTTAAAAACAAAAGGGAAGGATTTCTCTGTAGCAGCTGCATCAAATGGCAGAGCACTCCCATTCCATCCATATCTGTATGTTTTCTTTGTCCCAGCGTCTTAGAGCCAGTTGTGTGCTCTTCCTCTAGTGGGATTGCAAATGAGCTGTGCAGGTCTTGGTGCAGACTTGGAGCTTCGCTGTGTGCTGCCTGCCCATCAGCCCTCTTGTGCACAGAGAAGGCAGCCGCTATGTGGTGGAACAGAATGGGAGCCTGCTCTGAAGAGGGAAAACAGACTTTCCCATGCAGGACATGCAGGAAAACAAACCATTTTTTTTCTTTCTTTCAGGATATTAGGAATTACTAAAAAAAAAAAAAAAAAAAAGCCCCAAAGCCCCCAAGTCCAACTTGATCAACAGCTGAAGCCAAGGTAATTTATATAGGAGTATTGCAAAAAGAATTGACCTAAGTAAGCACTTATTCTTTTGTTTCTTCTGTTCATTACTGTTTCCTGCATTGTGAGCCTTATTTGTGAATTTTTAACACAGACACTTAAATTTTTTTCATTTGTATTCAGAATACAACTGAATTTATTTGGCCACACGGAGCACATTTTCTAGATTAAAAAAAAAAGAACAGCTCAAAATTCCTTTGTGTGATATTGAAGCGGGTTGGAACCTTTTCAGTGCACCACAGTAGCATGTGTTCTGTGCAAAGCGCTCTGCATGTTTTTATGAGACCTCCTCACACAGTGAAGTTAAGTAGTAGAGCCTCTGATTCACAGGGTCTAGGAGAGGTGAGGGAGGTTTAGGATCCGCTCAAGGCCAGAGAATGAGACAAAGCTGGGATTAGAATTTTGCAGGATGAAATGACACCATCCACCAGACCTTCTGAGTCTTTTGATACCAAAAACAGGGTAAGTGCTAAGTCTGTTTTACTCTCTGTGTGTCTCAAGCCCTGAGAATATTCTTAATTCGTTAGTAAAACTATTTAAAACACAGAAACAAGAAAGTCTCTAGTTTCAATCTGTTCACCATAGGAAGATCACTCCTTAAACCTCATCATAACAGGTTGAGGATGAATTCTGAATATATTCGTGGTTTGCTTTAGCTCAGTGTCTGAAGACTCTGACAGGTTCAGGGACCTTTCCAAGTTCACAACCTATGTGTGCACTTTGAAACAAATAAATACAGATGCCTTAAGAGATGGTCTCTTTCCTCACCAGGCTTCTTCTGGATTGACACTGTTTTCTCCAAAGTGGGTCTGGCAGGCTATTTGCTTGCAGTGATCCCTTGCAGCTGTCTATCACTGGAAGTCCTCTGCTGTATTATCAGGATCCCTGATTAGGCTTGAATATTTGTATTTGAGTGATGTATTTTTCTTACAGGAAGCATTAGCAAATGTTGCCAAAACTGTACTTAAAAACTCTTAAAAGAAGAATTGATTGCATTTAGAACAAAGCAAAGGGAAGCCTATGTATGAACTTGATGTTGTGACAGACCTTTTTATACCATCAGATATTTTGTGATGTCCAGTGAGATGAGACCCTGTTTTACAAAATGTGTACTGTTTGTAGAAGATGTATTTTCTGTACAATTAAGCTAAATGAGGCGTTGCTTTGTTTCTTTAAAATAATTTTTGAGGCCTCCCTGACCCCTTGTCATGCCGTTTGGGGGAGTAGGTGTTCTTTCTGCTCTAAGCCCCTGTTCTCTTCCTTCATCCCTTTTGGTTATTGTTGAAGGATCTCGACTTTGAGTTTAATTTTATATACTCCAGTTGTAGTGGGAGCTTTTTGCCTTCTCTCTCTCTTTTGAAAATTATCTGACAATTTCATGTCAGATATACACTAGAATTACATAGTTGCACCTCTTAAAATGAGCCATTTGATTATAAAGAAGAAAAGGTAAGGAGTAGGCTGCTATTTTGCCTATTATTTGATTTTTAAAAATGTATTTGGCCAGATCTTCTCTATATCTTAATGGTTTGGATGCATAAAGTTAAAGCCTAGGGACATTTTTCTATATAGTTTTGAATTTTTGTAAGTTTTATAATGATGACAATGCTAAGGGGCATCAATTCTAATTCTTTAAGAATCTAATTCATAAATTCTAATTTGCTAAAACAAAACAAAACACTTGGGTAGTCTTTGTAATACCTCTTACCTCATGAGACTCCTGAAAGTGAACAAATAGGGATTATCAGCTGATTAGGAAAGAGAGCCTCCAAGGGGGCTTTTCCAAAGCAACTGGCTGGCAGTAATGAACAGCCACAGTGAACAGTGAGGCATCAGAAGTTATTTGACATTGGGAAACTCCGGGTAAACGGCTTCTCTCATGGATTCCCCTTGGGGTGATTTTGAAACCCTGGTTTCCCTCTGCTTTAGGGGGAAAGGATGAACAGCAAATGGTCAAACGTGCTGATTCCAAGAGAGCAAAACTGAAGGATTGTGAGAAACTTTAGAAGCAGCTAATCAGGTGGAGCTGTTGATATGCCGCATAGTAGCTGATTAGTAGCTGCTGATGATGTGGGGAGATGTTATTTATTTATTTACTTATTTAACTTTATATATATATATATATATATATATATATATATATATTTATTTATTTATTTATATATATATAAGCATGACAAGATGGGTTTATTGAAGTTACTATGGATATCCCACGGGGAGGTGTAATTTAAACTTACGTGCAGAGAACTTTAGAAATGAGTAATGTCTTTTCACGGAAGAGATCTTCTCAGCTTGTAATCATCTTGTCCAGAAAGCTTTTTAGGCACACATCAGATATGTGGTATCTATCTAGTTAGAGGACTTTCTCTAAAAGTGGAACAGAAATAATGAGCTCTTAGGTAAAATTGTGGGTGAAGGTGTTTATGTTGGTTAAACTCTGCTGCCTGGAGAAGAATAGATACTCTTCTGTAGACCTCTGTCAAAGAGTTGTTTTCCTACCCTGGGAATTTAGTCGTAATTTACTAATGTAATTATAAATCCTAGTTCTGCAAAAGAAAATTATTTTGCAGCTTGCTTCATTTAACAGTATATGTTGAAGGTAGTACCATGTAATTAGCTAAAAGCTGTCTTATTTTTCTGAATGGCTGTTTAGGATATTAGGGTAATTGCCAAAAATGGTGACTTAAGAACTTTTCTTTTTTTTATTAAGGCTCTGCAGTGTTATGGTTCTGTGAGCACAGGTTTTGAAGGTAATGTGTAGGAAGTGAGCCTGCTCTCTCTCGGGTAGTATACTTATTACCACCAGCTGAAGGGGCACTAACTTAGCCTACAGCGTTGTAGAGCAGGCTGCTCTTTCAGTAGCTTGTGGGCATTGTCTCAAGTGTCTGGGGAAGCCAGTTTTAAGTTCAGAGTGGGATATTCTTGGCTTGAGTTATTGGAGATGTTGCACTCTGTGGTGGATCAAGTAGAAGGCAGGTAGATTAGCGGCCTGGGACTGGTGAGGGTTGTATCTATCCCCAGACACATATATGGACTGCCTAGGGGGTGGTCCTCAGGTAAGATCTTTAGTCTGGCTCTTCAGGGAGACATGGGTCACGTGCTTGGCTAAGATGCTTACTGACAGAGTGCTGGTTCCACTGGAAATCTTTCTATGAAGAAGATCTACCCACTGGAAGATTTCCACTGGAAATCTACCCACTCAGAGAAAGTTTTCTGTATGTTTCTGATTTTTCTCATCCTTGCAAGGGTGAATTTCTTTGGTCTTCCAGTGGTTCTTATACTAGGTTCAGAAAGGAATTCTTCCTCTCCGGGCCCTAGACACTATAATATTAAAATGTTGCTGATGATAATAATCACTAGCATTAACTGAGTGCCGGATAGAATGCCCAGTAAACTGCAAAGTATGTTAAAGAAATTACATTTTTACATAAGAAGAAACTGAGGCTCATTTCAAATGTTAAGTGCTTTCTCAGAGATCAGATAGCTAGTAAATAGCAGCACTAGGATTTCAGTCTAGGTCTCTGACCCTAACGTTTTTGCATTTGACCAGTTGTGCAGTGTGCTCAAAATAAGAGTGACATTTGGGAGGAAAAAAAGCATGGATCAACTACCCCTTTGGTTGTGTCTGTTCCTCACAATTCTCATGTTGCTAGTCAAGGGTATTCTTCTGTTGCCTGCAGTGGCTAGAACAGTTAACAGTCTTTTTCATGAGAAAGTCACGGTGAGTCACATAATGTTCTGGGGCAAAGGACGCCTTTCCTTGGTGCACCGAGCAATGTTTATGTGATGGATCAGTCACCAATACCAAGGGAAGGTCCCGTCCTGTGACATGTGCGTGCTTGGCAATGATCTTGCTATGCATTTTGCTTAATAATTTTCATTATTTTTAATTAAAGTTGAAGAAGTGCAGACTCTAGCTGAAATTAAGGTAGGTTGTATTGCCGGAATCTGGTAATTACTTTAATTGATCACAAGATAGTTTCCTTGATCACCAATTAGACTAAATTGCCGATCATGTTTCAAGACGTGAAGAAATGCCCAAACTGATTTATGTAATAGTGTTTTCATTTCTAATCAGACGTAAATATCATTTCCTTCCATAGCAATTGTGTTTTATAAAAGAAGAGTTCTAGGCCTACAAACGTAAAGGTGATTCATAAACAATAGAGTTCTAATTCATTGAATGGGTAAAGGAAGTATTTAGAGGCTTAATGGAGATTGTACTGGGGAAATTACTTTGGAGTCGCTGGTGCTCATTTTCTTAGTGGGAGATATGTTCTTTTTTAGTGCATAATTAAAATAGTCTATAATCAAAATATAAAAGGCAGCAGATTTAAAGAACATATATCAAAGAGAATTGCTCTGAGTAATGAAAGATTTGTATTGTAAGTGTATGCTAGAAGTTAAGTCTTAGAACTTAATAAATGATACATGTTATTTGGACTGAAGCTGCTTTTTAAATTCAGGGTGCTTTTAAACATTTCACAGATTGATACAGGGTTTTTGTTTTGGTTTTGTGCATCTGATAGTCTTTCATATTTTCATGGAATAAAATGAAACAAAAGGAACTTTAAGAAAAATTAAAGTTCCCAAAGAATACTTGATTTGGGGTTCACGGAAAAATCTTTTAATTGCTGATGGTTTGGAGATTTCCAAATGACAAACTTCATTGGTCTAATTTACGGTGATTGTAATGCTTACATTCCTTAACATGGCAGAGTGACTTAAAAAGTCATACTTCATCATGCATTCATTGACTTGTTCATAAAATGTTTGTAATTTGCAATAGAGGAAAGACTGAAACTATTATCAGCCATTATATGTTATTTGTTGGCCATATGTTTGTTTGAAATGTCCGTGGCTCAACAGAACATGGCTCATAGACAAACTATGCTGTAAATTGGCACTAAAAACCCACCTAAACAGGTAGGCCTATGTTAAGAAGTTAACATGAGCCAAAATATTTTAATAGGAACCATGTTACATACACTGTAGTATCTCAGCTCCCTTTAGAGTGAGATCTTCATTTGCATGGCATCTTTGTTTTTTTTCCAAACTAACTTTTAAAAATAGAATAGGTGTATGTGTGGTACAAATTCAGGAGGCAACCAAGGGTGTAGTAACTCTTTTCCTGTCCCTGATTCTCAACCATCCAGTTTCCCTTCACCTGCTGTCATTCGCTGTTACCAGTTTCTCATGTGTGGTTGCAGAGATATTAATGCATGTAGTTTCTTCTCTTTTTGTACAATTCAGACTATTGTTAAGCATTTGTTTTTCATTTAGTAATATGTCTTGGAGGTTTTTCCATGTCAGAAGATAGTTACTTGATTCTTTTCAGTGGCTGCATAGTACTCCAGTGTGTAAATGTACCCTCATCTATTTAATCAGTTTTTTACTGATGGACCTTTGGCTTTTTCAAATCTATGACTCTTACAAGCTGTGCAGCAGTGACCATTCTTATAGTTTATGTATAAGTGTGTCTACAGGACTAATTTCTAGATGTGTAGTTGTCTAGCTGAAAGGCATGGGCCTTTTTAATTTTGATGAATGTTGTCAAATTTTCTTCCAGAGTGATGATATCAGTTTATGTTCACCAGAGACATGAGTGCCTTTTTTCCCCTGTCTTCATCAACAGAATATTATCAGACTTTTTGATCTTTACCAAACTGATAGATTTAACTTAGTTTCCCACCCCCACCAACTTTCCTGAGATACACTTGACTTAAAACTTAGTATTAATTTGTACTTCTTTTATCATGTATGACTTTGAGAAGTTTTTATGTTTAAGAACCATTTGAGGGGCGCCTGGATGGCGCAGTTGGTTAAGCGTCCGACTTCAGCCAGGTCACGATCTCGCGGTCTGTGAGTTCGAGCCCCGCGTCGGGCTCTGGGCTGATGGCTCAGAGCCTGGAGCCGGTTTCGATTCTGTGTCTCCCTCTCTCTCTGCCCCTCCCCGGCTCATGCTCTGTCTCTCTCTGTCCCAAAAAGTAAAATAAAAACGTTGAAAAAAAAATTTAATAAAAAAAGAACCATTTGATTTCTTTTGTTATCTTTTATGTCCTTGGCTCATTTAAAAAAATTGGGTGGTTGATCTTTTTCATATTAATTTGTAGGAATTATTCATGTTGAGGAAATATGTACTGCAAGTACAGCTTACTGTTTGTCTTCTAATTTTGTTTGTTGGTTTTTATTGCCATACAGAAAAAAAATTTAATGTAGTAATATTTACCTGTTTTTTAGTAGTGGTGTAAAGTTTTCTGCCTATAGAATTCATACATTTCTTGTTAAGTTTATTCCTAGATAATTTTTGGTGCCATTTTAGATGGGATCTTTTCTTCTTATATATTTTCTAATTAGTTGTTGTTAGTATAAAAAGGCTTTTTTTTTTGGCTTGACTTTACTTGGGAATCGTCTTGACTTTAATGGGAATATTCTACTATTTCCCTTTTAAGAATAGTATTACCTTTTGGACCGAGACTGTGTTCCTTTATTTTATTTTATTTTATTTTATTTTTTTAAAATTTTTTTTTTCAATCTTTATTTATTTTTGGGACAGAGAGAGACAGAGCATGAACGGGGGAGGGGCAGAGAGAGAGGGAGACACAGAATCGGAAACAGGCTCCAGGCTCTGAGCCATCAGCCCAGAGCCTGACGCGGGGCTCGAACTCACGGACCGCGAGACCGTGACCCGGCTGAAGTCGGAGGCCCAACCGACTGCGCCACCCAGCTGCCCCATGTGTTCCTTTATTTAAAGAGGGGTCCAATTTGGGTTCTTACTAATTGTTGTTATGATGAACCAACAGTGATGATTACCCATGTAGCCAATTTTGGTATGTACATTTTGATGCTGTGGTTACATGTTCCTGTATTACCCTCCAAATATAAAGCAATTTTTGTACTCATTACTTGCTATAAAGAGAAAACAATTGATAACAACAAAAAGAGAGGCCATATATTCTTATTTCATTAAGAGTTTTAATATATAAGAAATACTGAATTTATCAAATATCTTTTCAGAATTTGTAGAAGTCATGATTTTTCTCTTGATTGGTTAATATGGTGAAATATATCATTATATTTCTTATATTGAGCATTCCTTAGAATAAATCCCGTTTGTTCATGGTGTTTTGCTAGGTTTTCTTTATTAAGATTTTACTTAATGTGAGATCAATCTATAGTTTTATTATTATATGCTATCTTTGTGGGAATTTGGAGACAGTGTTATGGTAGTTTATAAAAATAATTTGGATATGTTCCACTTTTTCTGTGCTCTGGAACAGTTTAGTTAGTATTAGGGTTAACTCTGCTTTCAAGGTTTTATAGAATTTTTCTTTGAAATGACTGGGAACTGTTACTTTTCGGTGTCACTCTCATTTGTATGTTTTTGTCTTCTGGGATCAGTTTTGATAATTTTTATGAAGGAACTATTTTACCTATGTTTCGAAATTTATTTGGATAAATACTTGTATCTGTTTAAAATTACTTTTTTGTATGTTTTGAAAAAAATTTTTAATGTTTACTTATTTTGAGAGTGAGCAGGGGTGGGGTAGGGACAGAGAGAGAGAGAGACAGAAGATCCAAAGCAGGCTCTGCGCTGATAGCAGTGAGGTTGATGTGGGGCTTGAACTCACAAACCATGAGATCATGACCTGAGCTGAAGTTGGATGCTTAACTGACTGAGCCACCCAGGTGCCCCGAAGTATCTTATTTTCTGTTACATAATTTTTACAGCTTTTGGATTTATTAGTTTTGCCATTTTTCTTTCATGTTCATTTACATCTGCTGTTCTCTTTATAGTCATTCTTGTTCTCCTGCCTTCATTAATTTTTATTTATTTGTTTATGAATTTAATTTATTTGTTTTTTTTTTTTTTTTTTAATTTTTTTTCAACGTTTATTTATTTTTGGGACAGAGAGAGACAGAGCATGAACGGGGGAGGGGCAGAGAGAGAGAGGGAGACACAGAATCGGAAACAGGCTCCAGGCTCTGAGCCATCAGCCCAGAGCCCGACGCGGGGCTCGAACTCACGGACCGCGAGATCGTGACCTGGCTGAAGTCGGACACTTAACCGACTGCGCCACCCAGGCGCCCCTAATTTATTTGTTTTTACTCTTTCATTTTCTTAAGCATGTAAAGATGTTTATTCTGATCATTGCTTTACACATATCCTGTATGTAGTGCATACATTATTAATTTCTATTCAGTTTCAGTTGTGATTTCTTCTTTTAATCAAGAATTTAAAAGGAGGATTTAAAAAAATTTCCAGGTAGTACTTTTTGCTACTTTTGTTTTTAATTTAATCAGAGGATGTCGTCAGCACTGTTTCTACTTTTTGGAATTTTTTGAGATTTTCTTTGTGGGCCAATATATGTTCAATTTCTGTGAGCGTTCAGTAAATATTTTATTTTATTTAAAAATTTTTTTAATGTTTATTTATTTTTGAGAGAGAGACAGAATGCGAGTGGGTTGGGGCAGAGAGAGAGGGAGGCACAGAATCCGAAGCAGGGTCCAGGCTCTGAGCTGTCAGCACAGAGCCTGACACGGGGCTTGAACTCATGAGCCTTTGAGCTGTGAGATCATGACCTGAGCCGAAGTTGACCACTTAACCGACTGAGCCACCCAGGCACCCCTCTGCCTCATTGATTTTGTTGCTATGTTATTTGTACTATAGCTATTCATAATTATTCAATCCTCATTGAAGATACACTTTATACATTAAAAAAAATTTTTTTTACGTTTGCCTGTGTCTTTATTTCCAGCATTTGAGGTTTGCTTTGTGATTCATGTAGTTTTCTCTTCTTCTTCTTCATTTTTTTTTTTTTTTTTTTGATAGGGGATAGGGGCAGAGAGAGATTCTTAAGCAGTCTCCATGCCCAACCCAGAGCCCAACGAGGGCTTCTTTCCCACGACTGTGAGATCATGACCTGAACTGAAATCAAGAGTTGGACACTCATTCAAACCCTTTTTTCTTTTTAAGTTTTATTTATTTTTCTTTTTTAAGTTTTTACTTATTATGCAGTAGTCTCTGCACCCAACGTGGAGCTCAATTTCATGACCCTGAGATCAGGAGTTGCATGCTCCACCACCTGAGCCAGCTAGGTGCCCCAATGTTCTCTTCTTTTCAGTTGGATTATGGCTCTTTATGTTTATTGATTGGAAAGATGTTTGGTCTTGTTAACCATGACAGAGCCGATATAATTTTTTCTCCCTTCATTTAAATCATGATGGATTTGCGTTTTCTTTGCTTCGTTTGAATTGTGTTTTCTTTGACCTAATTGTAAATGCTTTTATTATTAGTTTTGTTTTTCTTGTGGACGCTATTATACCTATAATTTTACACAGCATACTTAATCCTCTATTTCTTTAGATTACATTTATTTTATTTTATTATTTTATTTTTTAAGTTTATTTATTTTGAGAGAGAGAGAACCAGCGGAAGAAGGGTAGAGGGGGGATAGAAGATCTGAACTGGGTTCCACACTGACAGCAGGGAGCCCAATGCAGGGCTCAAACTCATGAACTGAGAGATCATGACCTGAGCCAAAGTTGGACGCTCAGCTAGCTGACTGAGTCACCCAGGCAGCCCTTTAGATAGCATTTCTTTAGATAGTGATATTCCCACTGAGCAATATTAAAATTGAATTTCTACTTTCTTCTACTTTCCCTTCACCATGCAGTTTTGTTTCATTTTATTTTTAGTTTGAGTGCTTTAAATATACTTTGGATGGGGCGCCTGGGTGGCTCAGTTGGTTAAGCGGCCGACTTCGGCTCAGGTCATGATCTCGCGGTCCGTGAGTTGGAGCCCCGCGTCAGGCTCTGTGCTGACAGCTCAGAGCCTGGAGCCTGTTTCAGATTCTGTGTCTCCCTCTCTCTGACCCTCCCCTGTTCATGCTCTGTCTCTCTCTGTCTCAAAAATAAATAAACGTTAAAAAAAATTAAAAAATATATATATATATACTTTGGATCTTTCAACTTTCGGACTTTTTAAACTTTCATTTACCTTTTCCATTTCTTCCCCTTTTCTTCCATCTCTTCTAATAGTTAATAACATTGCATTGCATTTCATGACTGCAGTCCCTGCAGTTGTTTTAAATATATTCCTAGAGCTGAGTCAGTTTGTTGCTTACTGTCTGTACCTTTGGTACCATTTTTCCATCCATCTGTAGTTACTTATATTTCATCCTTTAATAAAGATTTCCATAGAAAGGATGAAGAGGATGCATTACATTCGAACAACAGTTTAGTTGGGTATAAAATTCTTTGCACTTTGGTTTCCTTAAGTCTTTATAGGCATTGCTCCTCTGATTTCTGTGTTAAATGTTGGCACGTGGAAGTTTGAAGTTCGCCAGGTTATTTTTCTTTGTATAAATGAATTGATCCTTTTGACTAGATGCCAAAAGGATTTTTTAAGTCTTCAAATTCACTAACTTCACTGGGATGTGTAGAAATGGTTGAATTCTTACAATCCATAGATTTAAATCTTTTATTTCTGGAAAAATTTTTGAGTTATATCTCTAATTTCTTTCTGTGTTTGTTGTTGTCTTACTCAAAAAAGTTACCTTTATGTTAGATCTACTTTGTCTTCTGTACTTATTTTTAATTCTTATAAACTCTTATCAATTTCTAGTTCATTTTGTCCATCTTCTCAGACCTGTCCTCTAAGCTTCTCACTGGATTGTTAGTGGTGTCTATTCTGCCTTGGGCTCCTGGCAGTTTTCTTTGATGGAATGGTTTTAGAAAGCCTGTACTTTTAGCTAGCTCAAGGCTTTTAGGTTCCAACTGGCATTCTGGTAACAAATAGCTAGGGCTGTAAAAAGAAATCTTAGAAAGAAGGGACAGATGCTTTTCACCATCTGCCAGTTTTGCTGTTTATTCCTGTTCCTTCTTTATTAATGCCAGATAATCAGAATTCCCTTTTGAGGTTTTGCTTTTTTCCTCTCCACTCATTTCACTTCCTTGCAGAAATCCTTTTTACTTTAATTTGAATGAGTATTGTTATGCATGTTTTTAATTTGTGGATTTAAAAATATTTGGGGGATTATTTGGTTCTGTTATATGGAAGAAGGATTATGAAATTGTCTCCTTGCTCCCAGAGCAGAAGCAAGCGTTCTCTCCCTAGGGAAGAATTAGTAGTAGATCCTGTGTAAATGGCTTATTGGGCTTTGTGATATTTAATTAAATGCAAATATTAGGTGACAGTTGAAATATGTAAAGCAGAGGAATACACAGATTTGGAGGATCTTTGGAAGTGCCCTTTATTTTCCACCCCTTTTACGCCCTATGTAGGTATGGTAGGTTTTTCTTTGGTCAGTGCACCTCTTAGGGTATGAGTATTCTCTTTAAGTCCTATCTGTTATAGGGTAGATTTTGCTACCATGCTGAGAGCATGCTGGTAATTAAAAATTTGAGGAGCGCTTCTGACTATGTTCAAATCATCCCCTTGATCCACTTGGTTCTTTGGAAATAGTAAGGGATGCTAAATGTCACTTTGGACCTTTAGGGTAACATAGTTCAAAGAAATTGTGGCCACAGGGCTTAAGAGCTTGGGTAACTGACTTTGCCCACCTAATTTCTTCAACGTTTATTTATTTTTGGGATAGAGAGAGACAGAGCATGAACGGGGGAGGGGCAGAGAGAGAGGGAGACACAGAATCGGAAACAGGCTCCAGGCTCTGAGCCATCAGCCCAGAGCCCGACGCGGGGCTCGAACCGCGAGATCGTGACCTGGCTGAAGTCGGATGCTTAACCCACTGCGCCACCCAGGCGCCCCGCCCACCTAATTTCTTATCATTAAGCTGTTTTCCTCAGTCAGTGTGCATCAGGGTATTACTCCATAGTATATTCTCTATTTGTCTGGGATTTATGGCATGTGGGAAAAGGAAAATGCCATTCTTCTGGAGACACCAACTGGAATCTTCGATTTACAAGACCGTGATTCTCACTTATCGTTGCATTCTGTAGGGTTTATCATATGCAGTTTGGCCAGAGCAGTGCATGGTAGCAGTGTGTGCCATTGCTGATCTCTTACTTGGGGCCAGGGGCTGTGCTGAGTGCTTGTATGTCACCCATCTCATTTTTATTAGGGTGACTACATACAGCTTTTTATTATGATCCCCAGTTTAGTGATCAGAGAACCGAGGCTCACGTGACAGGTTGTAGAGTTGGAATTTAAATTCAGCACTTTCTGGTTCAAAAGCCCCTGCCTTTAATGACTGTATTACTATCTCTCAGGGGGAGTGCTTAACTTTGGAAGCCTTTTAAAGCTAAACAAGAGTACAGCGTTATAGGCAAACAGACTAAAAATTCTCATTATACATCATTTAATGCAGGTTAATTCTGTATTTGAATAAGATTTTTTTCAGCTTATTTATTTATTTTGACAGAGAGTGTGAGCAGGGAAGGGGCAGAGAGAGAGAGAGGGAGAGAGAGGGAGAGAGAGAATCCAGAGCAGGCTTCGTGCTGTTAGCACGGAGCCCGACACGGGGCTCGATCTCATAGAACATGAGATTGTGACCTGAGCCGAAATCAAGAGTCCAGCGCTTAACCGACTGAGCCACGCAGGTGCCCTGTATTTGAATAAGTAAAACAGACTTTCACTTTTGACTTGTTCTTCCCCTCACATAACCTAGAGAATCAGATTATGAAATGAGAAGAGGTAGGGGAGTGAATATTGTTTTCCACTAATAATTCCATACATGGTTAAGTGGATTTTTTTTGAATGTTCTTCCTTTTCCTGACAGGTAAAACCTTCAGGCCTTTAATATCAAAATGGGAGTTTTTATCCTGAATAAAATCATTCTGTGATAGGAATCATAATGAGTGACACAGAATGGATTAAAAAATGGCATCTTGTAGGGGCACTTGTACCCCAATGTTTATAGCAGCACTTTCAACAATAGCCAAATTATGGAAAGAGCCTAAATGTCCATCAACTGATGAATGGATAAAGAAATTGTGGTTTATATACACAATGGAATACTATGTGGCAATGAGAAAGAATGAAATATGGCCTTTTGTAGCAACGTGGATGGAACAGGAGAGTGTTACGCTAAGTGAAATAAGCCATACAGAGAAAGACAGATACCATATGTTTTCACTCTTATGTGGATCCTGAGAAACTTAACAGAAGACCATGGGGGAGGGGAAGGAAAAAGAAAAACGGTTAGAGAGGGAGGGAGCCAAAACATAAGAGACTCTTAAAAACTGAGAACAAACTGAGGGTTATTGGGGGGTGGGAAGGAGGGGAGGGGAGGTGATGGGAACTGAGGAGGGCACCTGTTGGGATGAGCACTGGGTGTTGTATGGAAACCAATTTGACAATAAATTTCATATTTTAAAAAAATGGCATCTTCTGTATTTATCACTAACTTGGAAACCCAGTCTTCTGTCAGTTGGGTGATCTGAAAAACATGGCTCAGCTAATATCAGATTGGATTTTCTGGATATGGGTAATAAAATTGAATATTTGTTTATGTGGCTACAATGGGTACTGCCCTATGAATTCTAGAAATTTGTAGTTAATGTGCCATTACCTTAGAGTCTTACCGAGTATTTCTGCTTTCTGGACACACGAGGGACAGACCCTCGTATTGTTAGCGATTGCCTTCATAAAAATTGGAAAACAAGCAAAAGGAAAAAAGTTTATCATCCTCTCAGAACAGGTTTGCCTTCCACTTAGCACAATTAGGTGTGCACTTTCCCTGTGGTATGAAGACAGAGCCCTGCAGGTCTGCACTTAGGCCTGTGGCCAAATCTGCCTCCCTGTGCCCCGAGGAGGTCCGCTTTCTGTTCCTCATGGCCGTGCTGGGCAACAGCGAGAAGACCCACAGCAGGCAAGACAGTCTTTCCTGTTTCACTCTAGATGTCAAAAAACAGTCTTTTATCCTTTCCTGTCTTCTCTGGGAAATGGGATGGGGAAGTTTTTCATTTCTGCCAGTGCTTTTGCTTAAGACACACTTGGAAGTTATTTTTCCATAGTCTTGGGGTCGATGCCTTAGTTTGCAACCCAGTCACCAAACAAAAGGAGTGGTGATACTGGAAAAGTAACCCATAAGATTGGGATCCAGGTAGTGAGATCCAGGGCACTAGGTTGAAGGGAAATTATTCCCGTGCTATTTTGGAGGGTCTTGTCCTGAGGACAATTAAACAGTCCAGACAGGTCACTGGGTGAGACCAATTTCCTGGTTTGTTTATCTGAGCCTGATTGTTTTTCACTGTTGAGCAGCAGTTCATGGTCCTGCTACACCATTCCCCAGCTCTCTGGAAAGCAGTCCCTTTCATATTTGATTTCTCCAGGCTTCCCTAAGGATCCTAGCTTTGTCTTCATCTGGCTAGATTGCTCTGGTCTCTCTCTGTCTCAGGTCCAGGGTAGAGGGCAGTGCCACTAATCAGTTTCAGCTCCATCTCATGCAGGCATTTGGCTTTATGTCCCGAGTTGCCCTGCAAGCCGAGAAGATGAATCACCACCCGGAATGGTTCAATGTGTATAACAAGGTAACTAAATTGCCTTATTTGGGGATCACCTTAGCTATGGGGTTCAGGAAACTTCATTCTTCCTTGTCATCCTCTGCAGCCAAGTGTCATTGTGCTTTATGAAAGTGTTCTTTCTCATTCTTTTGCTGAGAATCCCTGTGTATTATTGCAAATTAGTAACAAATTTTCATATCTGCTCAAGAGAGCAATGACAAAGCTCTATTTTCGTGCTTGTCTTCTATTGAAACTAATAGGAGCGAGCTGGGCCAAGTTGGGCTTCCGGATTACACTTGAAAATCAGCCAGGCAGATAAATTTGTGAAAGAAATGGTAGCAAATAAGAAAGATAGGGCCTCGTTTGTCTTATTGAAATAAATATGCTCAAGAACTGTGCTTTAAATAATAACTGTTTATTAAATTCTGTATTCTAAGTGGGAACTGGCTTTCTAAAGACAAAGAGCAGGTGAAAAAGATTTTATGTAGTTTTTTAGGGGGCACAGTAGGGACAATCATGGTACCCCCCGAAAAATGTCCTTGCCTTTATGGCCATGACATTTGGAATATCTTACCTTCTAGATTTCTATGCAGTTCTGTTTTCTCTTTAAAAGTCCTCTTTGAAAAAAGAGAAAATTTCCTGATGTACTTGGGATTTATTAGAATAATTCAGAACATGCAGGTACCACGATAAACTTTTCTTTCCTAGTTTCCTCTCTTTGTCCATAATTTTGCTTTTGCTTTTTAATTTATTTTTCAAGAAGTGACAATCTGTTCCTCCACCCCACCCCCACCCCGCTTCCCTAATTTGGAAATGGGCTTTTCTGAACGTGGTTGCTAAGATATTACATTTGATAGCTTGGTTTTTCTCAGTGGCCTGAAAATAGTCATGTAATTAAAGTAATGGGAGTTAAAATGGAACCTTAGTCTCTCTCTCTCTCTCTTTTTTTTTTTTTTTTTTTTTTTGAGAGACAAGATTTGAGATGCTGGCAGCTGAATTGCCCTTCATATGAGAGGACCTTTTTATCCCTGGGCGGCTGCTGGGCCCAGCCTGAAGCAGACTCTGTCCCTGGAGTTTACTGGGTTTTGGAAATGCTGTGATGATTTGTAATGTAGTATTTTGTAAATCATTTAACCTCCCTAATTCTCAAATGTGAATGTGAATGTGAATAATAGATTGATTTCTGAACCACCAAAGATGAGTACCATGAATTGCAAGCTACAGGTTTTAAAAACTACCTTTGTGTCTCTTAGGTGCAGATAACCCTAACCTCGCATGACTATGGTGGACTGACCAAGAGAGATGTGAAACTGGCCAAGTTTATTGAAAAAGCAGCTGCTTCTGTGTGATTTCTTCCAAAATGCATGTCAAACCCTGTACACATCTTAGTTGTCATGTATGTTGAAGGCAGTTTACGTGAACAAATTAAGTTGTAAATTTAAGCTCACCTTTTGCACAGTCTTGTACAATCAGTGCTTAATTACAAAATGATTTAAACTTGAGCCTGAGGTATTTTTCATTATTTCTAATTGTAAACATGAGGCAAACCAACCAAGGTAATTATATTCATAATAGTCAAAGAGAGAAATAGCATTCTTTCTCTGTTTTGTTTTGTTTTTATTTTTGAGAAAGAGAGAGAGAGAGAGCGCACGCATGAGCAAGTGGGGGAGGGAGAGAGGGAGACATGGAATTTGAAGCAGGCTCCAGGCTCCGTGCTGTCACTGCAAAGCCCCATATGGGGCTAGAACTCATGAACTGTGACATCATGACGTGACATGAAGTGGGATGCTTAACCTACTGAGCCACCCAGGCACCGGAGAAATAGCATTCTTGAAAACCAGAAATTGGGATGGGGGGTATTCACACATTTTATAACCCAGAAATCCAAGTGATTATGGTGACTTTGCCAATGCACTGTGTTGGAGGATAGTTGTACGGTAGAAAAACAGTGAACCCTGTAGGTAAAGGGTTTTAACCGCATACAATAATTCTTATGATGCCAAAGTTGATTTGGATTTTAGCTGCTATTATACCTATGTAATTAATTAGGTTACAGAAGTCACGAAAATTGGGTAAGCTTTCTTGTGTTTTATCATTTTCAGACAGGGAGTTGAAGAAGAGGGCAAGTGTCTTATCCATGGCTTCTGGCAACATGGGGCGGTATAAGGACTCACTGTCACAGTGACCAACTTGCCAGGTCATTATTTGACTTATTGAGTGAAGGAGGAACCAAGGTCATTTTTAAAAATCATTTGCCATTTGTGACTCCTGAACTGAGGGTCTGTAGCCACTGAGTTAGAAGTTACTGAGCTTTTATCTAATGATAAGCTCTATTTGTTTTGTGTGTCACTGACAGGAGTAAAATGGAATATAAAGTAATCTATTATTTAAAAATTGCAATAATAGTGTTCTGTGAAGGAACTCAGGAATGTACCTATTAATCAGATTAGAATGTAGATTAAAATAATTTATATATAGGGGCGCCTAATCATCCAACTGTTGGTTTTTGGCTCAGCTCATGATCTCGGTTTGTGAGTTTGAGCCCTGCACTGGGGATTCTCTCCCCACCCCCCAAAATAAATAAATAAGCTTAAAAATTATATATATATATGATACATATATATAATTTATTATACATATATAATTTAATATATAATTATATATTATAATATATATAATTTTTTATATATAAAAAAGAACATATATATCTATATATATGCCTATAAATATCTGTCATTTGAATATATATATATCTGTCCAAGGAACATGTGTTCATCCCTTGAAGCATTATGGTAGTAGGATTTAACAGGGATAATCTTTGTAATCCACCTCATTTCAGAGACCAGAAAAATCAGTATGCTACGATAAGCAAACCTTCCCCTCCTCACCCAACCCTGGCCCCAGTCACAGAAACCACATGAGAACAGGACAAGGAGGCTGAGCTCTGGAAAGCCAGTTTTTGGCTAGGTCTCTTGGCCTGGGTGAGACAGGTATTGTCAGTTCGCCCTGTGGACATGGAGTGTGCGGGGAAGGAAGAGAGATAAGGGCCACCCAGGTTCTGTGGCTGCTGAGAGATTCTGCTTCTTAGAATTTTTTTTAGAGGAAAAGGCAAAGCTGTTGGTTTTTTTAGATTTTATTTTTTAAGTTATCTTTACACCCAACATTGAGCTCAAACTCACAACCTCAGATTAAGAGTCACGTGCTCTACCGACTGAGTCAGCAGGGTGCCCTAAAGCTATGTTTTTTGTAAAGTCTTTCCTATATTGTAGATTGAGGAACTTTTATACATTTTTAAAACTTTTTTTTTTTTTTTTTTTTCAACGTTTATTTATTTTTGGGACAGAGAGAGACAGAGCATGAACGGGGGAGGGGCAGAGAGAGAGGGAGACACAGAATCAGAAACAGGCTCCAGGCTCTGAGCCATCAGCCCAGAGCCCGACGCGGGGCTCGAACTCACGGACCGCGAGATCGTGACCTGGCTGAAGTCAGACGCTTAACCGACTGCGCCACCCAGGCGCCCCTTTTTTTTTTTTTTTTTAAACTTTTTTTTTTTTTTTTTTTTTTTTTGGAACTTTTATACATTTTATTACCAAAGATTTTTAGCTCAGTGCTTCAGTTTTTTCACATGAATTTTTAAACATGAAAAAATTTAAGCATATTTAAAAATAAAGTGAATCGTACATTGAACCCTTATGTACTCAGATTTAACAATTACCAAGAATTTACATCAGTTACTTCATATAATTCTCCATTTCTCTCTTCTTTGCTAAAAAGCTTTAAAATAGCTTAAAAACTAGGGATGCCTGGGTGGCTCAGTCAGTTGAACATCCGACTTCAGTTCAGGTCATGATCTCTTGGTTCATGAGTTTGAGCCCCGCGTCAGGCCCTGTGCTGACAGCTTGGACCCTGGAGCCTGCTTCGGATTCTGTCTTCCTCTCTCTCTGCCCTTTCTCTGTTCACACTCTGTCTCTCTCTCTCTCAAAAATAAATAAACATTAAAAAAATTAAGAAAAAATGCTTAGAAACTTAGTCTCAGCATGTCATTTTACCCTTACATCCTTCATAAATATCTCTAGAAAATATGGTCATTTTCTTGTATAAACCATAATGCTACTATTATACCAAACAATATAAACCACAATTTCTTGATATCACCAAGTACCCAGGCAAAATCAAATTTCCTGGAAGGTCAGGAATGCCTTTGGACAGTAATTTTGTTCTAATTAGGATCCATGTGAGTCCACCCATCACATCTGCTCTCTTTATTCTTTCAATCTAGAGCCAGCAAGCTCCCCTTCTTTCCCTGTTTGCCCCATGTCATTGACTTATTGTGTAAGTGGGGTCAGGTGTACTGTAGAGGATCCCACCTTCTGAATTTGTTCCTTTTGGTGTCATTTAACTTGTTTCACTGTACCCTGAATGGAAACCTTTCCCCTTATTTTGAATGCAAGCCTGAGGGGCTCAACTTGTTGGCTGTTAACATACACCACATATTAACACAGTGGAGGGAGCAGGATATGGCTTGTAATTGCAGTGGTGAAGACCCGAGAATGCATCTACTAATTAGCAGCTACATGAGGGTTTGACATAAGGTCCTTGTTAAGGGTTGTTGCGTCTGCTGGAACTCACAAACTTTACTGTAGAGAATTAGAGATCTCGTATGAGAAGGCTGTAGAAATACTCATTGTGGTAGATTCCAACAGAATGAATCTCCAGACATTCTTCAAGTAACTGACATGTCAGCCTAAAAAGACACTGTCCGAGTTGGAGGCCCCCAAATTCCCTTTTGTTCCAAACCTTTGTGTGATGGCAGTGGTTTCTCTGATATGGTAAACTTTGGTTTCCCTCCATTTTCTTTCTAAGTGATCTCTGGAGCCCAGAGGAGTTAGAGACATGAACTACGACCCCTTGTATGACTTCCATAGATAACAAACCAGGTGCCAGCATGTTTGACAGTTCCTTTCATAAACTGAAGTTAATGAAAGTCGTGAAAATAATGGTTACTTTCTGGTGTTGGTAGGAGTTAGGAGATCTTTGGCTCAACAGAATAAGCATGGTTCTTCATGTTTTTGCTCTAGACAGAAAGCAGCAGCAGGTATATTGTACTTGGACACAAACCTGACTCCCGTTAGAGTGTTGAAGGATTGCAGGACTCATAGAGGTCTGGGGCAAGTCTATCTGCTTTCTCATCCAATGTTCAAAAATAAGCTGGTTGAACTCTGTAGCTTACAGTTTTGTGAATTTCCTACAAAACAGCAAGGGCTGTAAAAGGGTTTGGCTAGAATATGTGAACTTTTTGTTTCAGTGCCAGTTACTTGGGACGATTAAAGGAATGACTCTTGGCCAGAAGACTTGAGTCCCCAAGCTGCCATGCTCAGCTTGTGTGTCCCCAAGTGGGGCCAAGTGTGGATTGCTTCCAAAAGGGTAGAAGAGGTGGCCCTTTGGCTTCTTGTTCCAGGGTTCCCATCCTGTCCACCTGTCCATGAGAAAATATGGATGATTTCAGTGGACCCTGGATGAGCTTGTCGCCTCTTGTCGCTTCTCTTCACCAGCTGGAGTTCCATTCCCGGACTAGATATCTTCATCAGTGACTTCAGAAACCACATGCAGATGGGCTTAGCTGTGCTGAAATGGTATACTAAGAACAACTGGACTTTTCTCTGCTGCTTCCAGCTGGCCAACTTTCTTCACCCCTGCAAGCATTGTGAAAGATTTCTTTACATTCTTAATCTCCTCTCTATTTCTCCCCCAAAGTGTGCTTTGATGCTTAAAGAGGGAAGGCATGGAGGTATGTATACCTTTGGGGTTCCCGGGGATGGGCTTGCAGCATGCTCAGCTACTTGAGTGAGCATGAGGATCCCTGATGCCATCCATCTGTATACTCATACAGCACACACCTGCAAAGGGCCTTCTGTGTGCCCCAGGGGGAGTGGGCGCATTGATGTATTGGGGGAAGGTGGAAACAGATTCAGGTGGAGAACTGTTTCAGACTGTCTCCCAGCAGCTGCTCCAGGAGACCACTGTGGGAATGTCAGCCACAAGCCCAGAAGAATTTAGGGGGCATGTGACCAAAGAAGGCAGTAGGGGGTATAGGAAGAGCTGATCCCTGAGGGAGAGAATGTAGAGAAAGAAGCTGAAGTATGAATCTTGGGGACATTAATCAGAGTGGTTCTTCATGCTTCACTGTTGATGATTTTAAATGGAGAAACTGAATAAATCAGATGTTATTTCCCAGTTCGGTGTATTGGTTGCCTCCAAGAATATTTTCCTAACAGGAACAGTCATATACATGTGTTTTAGAATGCCTGTGACAACAAAGGCTTTGCGGTAGTTACTTCCTTTTCTTAGCGATCAAGAATTTACATTTGCACAAATTTGATCAATTTAGCCACTAAGGATTTAGTGCAGCACAGGGCTCCTCAGATCACTCTGTCTAGATTTGCCTTGGAAACCAAAGGGGTTAGGTAGGAGTATGAAAGCATGGTGAATATATTAATCCCAAGAATTGAACTGAGCAAAAACCCTATTGCTCATGCACATAAAGTATCTCTACCCCACAGGCTTATCCCCTAAACTCTGTTTAGGAGGATCGTATGCACACAATTACATCCCCCCAGTTAGCTAGTGCTGGGCATGGCTAACCTTCTCTGTTTCTATGTTTTCTTGTGTTCTAGCCCCAAACCCATCAAAATCTTTTCTGTCATTCCTGGTGTCTCCAGTCCAGTCTTGTGCCCTAGAGTTATGCTATTGGCTTCTAGAACTCAGAGAACTTTGTTTTTCCCTCTTATATGACCCTTATCTCTTTCTAACACATTAAGGGACTTTGTCTATCCGATGGGGATACTTCTGAAGAAGGAAGGGCTTTTGTCTGCTTTAGCTCTAGCATCTGTCTCTCACCTTTAGCCTGGAGCTTTATAGTTCCTGTGTACTCATAACCCTTTGGCTGACCTGAGGTGCTTAGTCTCCCAGGGAAGACAAGCTGTCTGCATAGGTCAGATGGGGAGGATTTTACTCCAGGGAACTGCAGACTACCACTATACTGGAATGCCCAAGAGTGACCTCATAAAGCAAGGGTTCCTTTTGTGGGCCCTGCTCTGTGGCCTCTCGGGATCTAGATGCCAAGGAGATCTCTGAGCATAGATTTTCTGTTGGATGATTAAAGCAAAGAATAAAAACGGAAAATTTTTTTGGGAAAATGCCTCAACAGTTTCATTACCAGAAGGACACAAGAGTCATTTCAAGCTCGCTGTTGGATAATGCCTCAAAGCCATTCTATTCGAGATTTGGGAGCTTTCAGTAAATATTCTTTATTTCTCTTGCTTGTTAAGAAATGCGCAAATGGCAGCTTGGGGGCAGGGTATCAATGTTCTCTTAGCCTCTTCCCGTACACGCTCCTCCGCTGCCCAAAACAAGGTGCATGCCCTTGAGAATCTGCCTTCTGTGGCTGGTAAGGTTGGTGGAGGCTTAGCCAAACCCTTTGCTTCTTTAGCCTTAATATTATGACTGGCTATTTAAGTCAACATTCAGTTGTGCTCTTATTTGACCCGTACACTGAATTTGACTCTCTGTTGCCCTTTTTTACTTTTTACCTTTTTGTCATTTTTACTTTGCTTTTATTAGCTACTGTGTTAGAAAATTTGAAGATTTTTTGGGGGGATAATAGACCTGATCTCACATCAGACAGTGAAATCATACATCTTGTTTTTATAGATTATAATAGTATATATATTCTGTATTTACTGTTATGAGAGTGTATTCATTTGATACATATAATGGGAAAAAGTGATACATACTCTTTGAGAAAAATTGCAAAGCACAGATAAATATAAATAACCAAGAAAAAGAATTACCTGTAAGCTCACTTTCCATAGGCAGATACTAGTGACATTTTGGCATGTTTCCTACTCAGTTTTTTCTACCTGTTTTTGTACATTTGAGATAATTTTGAGTATACAGAGTTGTGTATCTTGTTTTTGTCTTTTGCTATACAGTGGATTATCATTTTTCAAATCATCAAAAATGCACAGATATATTTTAGTATCTATATAATATTCCATGAGATGGATATGCCATAGTGTACTTAACTAGTCTTTTTTGCTAGACTTTTTAAATTGTTTTCAAGTTCTCACTACTATAAATAATGCTGGGATGCACGTGTTTGGCCATAGTCACTTCATTCCAGATTGTATTCTCTTAGGGTAGGTAGGTTCCTTATATCAGAGGATACACTCAGTGCTAAGGCTTTTCAGAGGAGCTTGCCAATTTACATTCCTCCTGGCATTTTATGAGAATGCCTCTATTGTTAGCATTAAATGCTGTTACGTTTAAGTCTGCTAACTTTATAAGCAAAAATGGTGGTTTCACCTAATTTGCATTCCCTTGGTTAGTAATGCTACTGAATGTTCATTACCATTTATATTTATTTCGTAAATTGATTGTGTGCCTGTTTTTTCCTAGAGTGTCCAGTTGTTGTTTTTTTTCTTTTTTTTTATCATTAATTTGTGAGTACTTGTCTGGGTGATTATTGGATTACCAGTTTTTCCTACTAGACTGAGAGGATTGAGGTTTGCTCACCTTATATGCACAGTGTCTGCTATATTGCCTGGCATGTAGTACTCATTCGATAAGAATTTGTTGAATGAGTAAATGAAGATGATGCTTTGTTTTGCTTGAGAAGTAGTGGTAACTCCCCCCTTCTCCCCCCCTCCCCCCCACCGAGGTCTAAAGTGAAGGTACTAAATAACTGAGTGGGGACAGAACAATTTAGGGATCATTATACATATTTCAGTGGTTATTCAGTTAGTGTTGTGTTGCAATTTTTAAATAATATTTATCTAAGTAATCTCGACACCCAACATGGGGCTCGAACGCATGACCCTGATCAAGAGTCAATGCTCTTCCAACTGAGCCAGCCAGGAGTCTCATGTTGTGTTGCAATGTGAAAGTGTATTTACATTAAAAAAATATATTTTTTTACATTTTATTTATTTTTGAGAGAGAGAGCACACAAGTAGGGGAGAGGCAGAGAGAGAGAGAGACACAGAATCTGAAGCAGGCTCCAGGTTCTGAGCTGTCAGCACAGAGCCCGACATGGGGCTCAAACTCACAAACCATGACCTGAGCTGAAGTCGGACGCTTAACCGACTGAGCCACCCAGGTGCCCCAGTATATTTAAATTTACATTCACAGAGAGGATAGAGCAGACCCTCATCCCTACAAAAATGTGTAATGTTTGGGATCTAGTTCTGTTGTAAGATAATCGTACCTCTGCTTCAACTTTTTGACAGAAGGAAAGATGCTCAATGTCAGCAATTTGTGAAGAGAGTCATAATGAGTCATCTCTTTAAGATAATTATGATTAGTATCGTCTCCGTGAATGCCTTTTTTGTGGTCTTGTGGACTGATTATAATACAAGATACAACTTGTTCACACTTTGTGAGGTAAGCAGACAAAAATGGATCGATTTTCTTCTGTTTCACCTGTTTTATTTTTGAAAATGTTATGTTTAAGGCATTTTGTTCAACAAAATTTTCCATAGAATAATTCTAAGGGCTTTAAAAATCTACGGTAAAATCGGGGAAGAAGGTGGCAACAGTAGCAGTGGTGACAGCGTTTTTTAATCTCCCTGAGTTTCCTCTTGAAACAGAGCAATTTGAGAGCAGAGCTAAAAACCGATGGGAAGCATTGAAACCCAAACTAGTTAAAAAGATATCTTTACTAAGAGCCATAACTGCACAGTGTTAGCCTCTGAAGGAGACAAAGCAGAGGGCATTCAATAAATATCCACTGGAAGGTATGATGGGCTGATGTGAGAATAGCCCTTGATGGTGGGAAGGGCGTTGCTCATTCCAGTACTGGCTTAGTGCAAGAAGTTCTTGATAGTTTCCAGAGTGCCTAGAACAGTCTGGATCTTGTAAACTTTGAAGACTGACCATCCAGGGCTCCCTTCAGGGCCGGCACTCTCCCACCCCCTGCCCACCTAGGAGAAATATTGGGAGTGGAATAAAAATTGAGCAGGGTAGGGGCCCAGAGATGAAGGAGGAAAAGGTCCAGATAAAATTGGAGGAGGGAAACAGAACAAAGAAATCTTAAATGAGGCCACATCTTTAAAAAAATTTTTTAAGTTTATTTTTTATTTATTTTAAGAAAAAGTGTGAGTGGGGGAGGAGCAGAGAGAGAGGGAAATGGAGAATCCCAAGCAGGCTCTGCACTGTCAGCACAGAGTCCAATGTGGGACTTGAACCCATGCAATTGTGAAATCATGACCTGAAGCTACCCCACCTTGAAACACAGCACAAAAGAGGGAGCTAATGTAGTTAGAACCACACCTTCTAAAAGTACAGGAAGGGGCAGCTGGGTGGCTCAGTTGGTTAAACATCTGACTTCAGATCAGGTCATGATCTTGTGGTTGGTGGGTTTGAGGCCCACATCAGGCTCTCTGCTGTCAGTGCAGAATCTGCTTTAGATCCTCTGTCTCCCTTTTTTTGCCCCTCCTCTGCCTCACACATGTGCTTTCTCTCTCTCTCTCCAAAATAAACATTAAAAAAAAAAAAAAGTTCAGGAAAGAGTATAAAAGAGTATACAAGAAAGAGATTGAGGTAAAATCCCACAGAGAATTATTATGAAAGGAAAAAAGAGAATAAAGTGGAGAATAATACTCCTGTAGATAATGGAAGCCTACCAGAAAGACATGTCCACAAAACAGAGAACTGTAGCATGTTATTTCAGAACTAGGTAAATGTTTAAGAAAATGATATGAGATAGGAAAGAACAGAGGCCAAGTGACAAAACTCAGGAAAGAATTAGAAATAGGGGCGTCTGGGTGGCTCCGTCAGTTAAGTGTCCGACTTCAGCTCAGATATGATCTCATGGTTCGTGGGTTCTAGCCCTGCATCAGGCTCTGTGCTGACAGCTCAGAGCCTGGAGCCTGCTTCGGATTCTGTGTCTCCCTCTCTCTCTGCCCCTCCCCTGTTCACACTCTGTCTGTCTGTCTCTCAAAAGTAAACATTAAAAAAATTTTTTTTTAAAAGAATTAGAAATAAAAGTCATTTCAAAAATGAAGATGTGGGGTGCCTGGGTGGCTCAGTTGGTTAAGTGTCAGACTCTTTTTTTTTTTTTTTTTTTAATATTTTTTTTAATGTTTATTTTTGAGAGAAAAAGAGGAAGCACGAGTCAGGGAGGGGCAGCGAGAGAGGGAGACACAGAATCTGAAGCAGGCTCCAGGCTCTGCGCTGTCAGCACAAAGCCCAATGTGGGGCTTGAACCCATGAAACGCAAGCGTCAGCCTCTTGATTTTGGCTCAGGTCATGATCTCACAGGTTTAAGATCAAGCCCTGCATCGGGCTCCATACTGAGCATGGAGTCTGCTTGGGATTCTCTCTTCTCTCTCTCTCTCTCTCTCTCTCAATCTCCCTCCCTCCCTCCCTCCCTCCCTCCCCTGCTCTCTTGCTTGCTTGTGTGTTTTCTCTCTTTCAAAGGAAAAAAAGCTGAAGATGCAACTAAGAGCAATGAGGCACAATAGGTAATAGCTTAAGTGAAATATTAGATTAATGGAAGAGATTTTTAAAAATCTATAAGAAATGAAGAGATAAAAAGGATTCAAGAGAAAATGATGAATATTGAAGATGTGGGAAGAAAAGATCCAACATAAATATAATAGGAGTCCCTGAATTTGAAACAAAAACAAAGGGACAGACCAAACACAAACCTGTAATTAAGAAAAGTTACCTGAAATAAAATAATTAAAATCATATATTGAAAGAGCACACTTTGAGAATATGGATTGAGAACAATAAACCCCAGGACTTTCTAGTAAAATTATTGGACTCTAAAGGAAAGAGGTAGAGGACATTGTGAGCATCTCAATTGGATAAGGAAAAGAAAATGTTTGACAGACTTTTTTCTGGTAATGCTTTCTGCTAAAGGAAACGGAGTAATATATTTAAGATACTTGAAGGAAGAAAATGTGAACCAAGAATTCTAGATGCAGTATAACTGACCTCCAAGTATCATGCACATGGAGAAACTGTCACTGATCATTAAAACATTTGGATGATACTGTTCCCTTGAGCTCTTCCTTTGGAATCTGGTGAAGAACAAGTTTCAGCCAACCAGAATGACTAGAGATGCATCAACATTAGGATGCGGATGAGCATTAAACATAATTGTAGAAATAATCATAATTGTGGGTTAACAAGAGATTCCAGCATATAATGAATCTGTCCTCTGGCAGGGAAGATACACTATGACTAAATGGGGGGGACTGGGGAGAGTTAATGCAAAAAAATTTAAAACCATTGTTAGAAGTCAGCTTAGTGGAGATACTAGTAGTCGTGTCATTTTGAGACTGTTGTGTGTGTAATACAGGATAAAGCAGATGGGTAATTACTGGACAGTTTAGTTGTGTTGTCCTCTGTGTCGTTTTTTTTTTAATGTTTTTTTTTTTTTTTGAGAGAGAGAAAGCATGAGTGGGGGTGGGGCAGAGAGAGAGAGAGAGACAGGCAGACAGAGCATCTGAAGCAGGTTCTGTGCTGACAGCAGAGAACCTGAAACAGGGCTCAAACTCATGAACCAAGAGATCATGATGTGAGCCCAAGTCAGACGCTTAACTGACTGAGCCATCCAGGCGCCCCTCCTTTGTGTTCTTGAGAACCAGTAATAATCATGGAAGAAAGGAGAAACATATAGACAAAACTAAGTAAAAACCATGTAGTTTCACATTTAAATTTGAAACATCAGTATAAATTACTAACGTATTTCATCCTTACTCATGAAAGATCTAGAACATTGACCGCTAAACTGTTATGCATCCTTACTGCCCACAATTTGATTTTGAAAGACCATTTCTTACTAAAACAAACAAACAAACAAACAAAACAGACAGATTAGAGATTCTTAGAGAAATGATTGACTGCAGGTCTCGGGCAAGAAATAGTTGGGTCAGGAGTATCTTGTCATGCACATAGCAAGGAAGCTATCAAAGATTACTGGGGTCATGTCAAAAGGACTCATGAAACAACTTGAAGAAGAGGCTCCTACTGGACAAAGATGGGGCACTTTGAGCTTTAATAAGGATAATAATTAAAATGGATTGAAACTCATCAAACAATCTATAAGTTTGCAATGATACCGAAACACTAATGTCACTTTGGAGGGTAATAAGGAACTAATCCTTTATCTCAAAAACTGTTAAATTGGGGCGTCTGGGTGGCGCAGTCGGTTAAGCGTCCGACTTCAGCCAGGTCACAATCTCGCGGTCCGTGAGTTCGAGCCCCGCGTTGGGCTCTGGGCTGATGGCTCAGAGCCTGGAGCCTGTTTCTGATTCTGTGTCTCCCTCTCTCTCTGCCCCTCCCCCGTTCATGCTCTGTCTCTCTCTGTCCCAAAAATAAATAAACGTTGAAAAAAAAAATTAAAAAAAAACAACTGTTAAATTAAGAGAAAGAATCATACATTACTAACCTTATATAAATCATATTACTGAGTAATATTACATAGTCAGGGGAAACTCTCTTTACAGAAAAATCCCAGGGGCACCTGGGTGGCTCAGTCGGTTAAGCGTCCGACTTCAGCTCAGGTTGTGATCTCATGTTCGTGGGTTTGAGCTCCACATCAGGCTCTGTGCTGACAGCTCAGAACCTGGAGCCTGCTTCAGATTTTGTGTCTCCCTCTCTCTTTGCCCCTCCCCTGCTTGTGTTTTGTCTCTCTCTCTCTCAAAAATAAATAAACATTAAAATATTAAAATAAAAAATGTTTACAATAAAAAAGAAGTATCCCAGTTAATAAATGAAAAAAGAAATGATAGAATTAGGATATCACTATTTTCATCCCCCAGTGAAGTAATGGATCTAGGCCATGAGCATCAGTGGCTGCTACTGTCATAAAAGGAGAGACAGCCAGACATTATATGCCTGGTGTGAAAGAACAGAACATACAATCTTGCCAAAGAGATGAAACCTGAATCTGATCTAGCCTTTGGATCCAGCTGCCTGTTTCCGGGAAATAGAGGACAGAGGAGAATGCTGAGCTACACCATGAGTGTGCAGTCAGCAAAATCCAGACTGGCAAATTCTACCAGTCAGACTGCCTGGGTTCATCAACAAATAAAGTTTAAGGAAAGAGAAAAAGGAATGAAGACTTAAAAGACCTATCAAATTTTTTAAAAAATTACAATTAAACTTGAAGAATTAGTTTCAGGGATGTATACATGGGTTCCTATCTATAGAGAAATGTAAGAAAGTGATTACTATGAAAATCAGGGTAGTGGTGATGTAAACAAAGGACATGGTGAAATCCAGGAAAAAAGAGACTTTGGAAAATGAAGGCATTGACAAGTTCCCATGTATATGGAAGGGTTTAGAGAGCCATAAATGCCCAGGGCAGGACACATACTTAGAAAAGACTTGAGAAGATCCCAAGCTTTCACCTCTGGCTGATCTCTATGATCACCACAAGTAGGAAATGAAGGCTAAAGTAGAGTTGAAAAATGGCTTGGCTAAGCATTGATGGGGTCTTCCAACACAAAGTTAGTCTGCAAAGATTAGGAGAGTTTCTTTTTCTTTTCCCTCCCCCCTCTCTTTTCTTTCTTCTCTTTCCTTCCTTTCCTCTCTTTCTTTCTTTTCTCCCTTCCTCTCTCTCTCTTTCCTTCCTTCCTTTTTAAAAAAATTTTAATGTTTATTTATTTTTGAGAGAGAGAGAGAGAAAGAACAAATGAATATGAAAGGGGGAGGAGGAGAGAGCGAGGGAGACACAGAATCTGAAGCAGGCTCCAGGCTCCAAGCTGTCAGCACAGAGCCCAACATGGGTCTCAAACCCACGAACCATGGGATGATGACCTGAGCTAAAGTCGGACACTTAACTGACTGAACCACCAGTCACCTCATTCCTTTCTTCCTTCTTTCCTTCCTCACTCTCTCTTTCTCTCTCTCTTTCCTTCTCTCTCTGCCTTTCTCTTTCTTCCTTCCCTCCCCCCTCCCTCCTTCCTCTTCTTTTCTTTTTTCTTTTCTTTCCTTTCCTTTCCTTTCCTTTCCTTTCCTTTCCTTTCCTTTCCTTTCCATTCCATTCCATTCCATTCCATTCCATTCCATTCCATTCCATTCCATTCCATTTCTTTCCTTTCCTTCTCTTTTTCTCTTTCCTCACTCTATTTCTTCTGTTTGAGGCATTTAAGAAAATATCTCTTTAAACACTAGCTAAAGGAAGAGACTTCAAAGACCTACATGTGACAAAGAATACAGTGTTTTTTTAAGATTTTATTTTTAAGTAATCTCTTCACCCAACATAGGGCTTGAACACACAACCCTGAGATCAAGAGTTGCATGCCCTATCAATTGAGCCAGCCAGGCACCCCACAGAGAATATAGTTTTACAAAAACTTTTTAGAAAGGCCACTAAACAAATGACTGCTATCCACAGAAAGTAACAAATTCCGAGGAGAGGGAAGAATCTGATTTTTAGAGCTACTACACTGTAATATTTAAAATGTACAGTTTCAGGGGCGAGTGGCTCACTTGGTTAAGCGTCCAACTTTGGCCAGGTCATAATTTCTTGGTTCGTGAGTTTGAGCCCCACGTGGGACTCTGTGCTGACAGCTGGGAGTCTGGAGCCTGCTTTAGATTCTGTGTCTCCCTCTCTCTCTGCCCCTCCCCCTCTCATGCTCTGCCTCTCTCTCTCCCTCTCAAAAAATGAATAAACATTAAAAAAAATTTACAAAGTCTAGTTTCAAAAAAAATTAAGCATGCCAATAAACAAGCAGGTATGGCTTTATTTATTTACTTATTTTTAAATAATTTATTGTCGAGTTAGTTAACATACAGTGTATACATTGTAGTCTTGGCTTTGGGAGTAGATTCCTGTGATTCATCATTTATATACAACATCTAGTGCTCATCCCAACAAGTGCCCTCCTCAATGCCCATCACCCATTTTCCCTGCCCCCACCCCCACCCCCATCAACCCTCAGTTTGTTTTCTGTATTTAAGAGTGTCTCATGGTTTGCCTCCCTGTCTGTAACTTATTTTTCTTTCCCTTCCCCTATGGTCTTCTGTTAAGTTTCTCAAATTCCACATATGAGTGAAAACATATGATATTTTTTCTGACTGATTTACTTCACTTGGTATAATACCCTCCAGTTCCATCCATGTTAAGCAGGTATGACTTTTACACAGAAGAAAGGAATAGAAACTGTCCCTGAGAAAGCACAGACACTGGAATTACTAGACAAAAAGTTTAATAAGTTCACTGTGTAAAATATGCCCAGGGAGCTAAAAGAAACCATGGGAAAAGAGCTAAATGTAACCAGGGGAACAATGTTTCAAGAAAGAGAGAATATTAATAAAGAGATAGAAATTATAAGAAGGAACCAAACAAATTCTGGAGTTGAAAAGTACATTAATTGAAAAATTCACTGGAGGGTGCCAGAGCAGATTTGAACAGGCAGAAGAAAAATCACTGAATTTGAAGACTAATCTATTTAACTTAGTCTGAAGAGCAGAAAGAATAAAGAATGAAGATAAATGAACAGAGTCTAATAGACCTGTGGGACACAAACATATCAACATACATAAATTAAGAGTTCCAGAAGAAGAAAGAGAAAGAGAATGTTTGAAAAAATAATAGCTAAAAACTTCCCACATTTGATAAAGGATATATACATCCAAGAATCTATAAACTCCAAGGACAAACACAAAGAGTTCCACACTGAAACACATAATTGAGTCTCGAAAGCCAAGCACAAAAAGAATCTTGAAAGCACCAAGAGAGAAGCAACTTTTCACGTACAAGGAATTCTCAATAATATTAGCACCTGATTTCTCCCCAGAAACTGTGGAGGACAGAAGGAAGTGACAAGACAGATTTAAAGTACTGAGAGAAAAATACTGTTGACCCAGAATTCAATATGCAGCAAACCTGTCTTTCAAAAAATGAAGGAGAAATTAAGACATTTCTAGATACACAAAAGCTTGTGGAATTTCTTCTACAAGAAATGCTAAAGTTCGCCCTGGGGTGCCTGGGTGACTGAGTCAGTTGAGCATGTGATTTCAGCTAGGGTCATGATCTCATGGTTCATGAGTTTGAGCCCTACATTGGGCTCACTGTTGTCAGCGCGGAGCCTGCTTCAGATCTTCTGTCCCCTCTGCCCCTCTCCCACTCACACTCTTTCTCTCAAAAATAAACATTTAAAAAAAGGTATTAAAAAAGAAGTGCTAAAGATAGTTCTTTAGGTGGAAATGAAACTAGACAGTAACTTGAATCCACTGATAGAAGTAACTACATAGGTAAATATAAAGGCCAATATTATTATATTTTTGGTTTGTAACTAAATATATATGTGTATCTGTGTGTGTGTATGCTTTGAAATACAAATGCATAAAACAGTTATAGTTAATGGGTGCACAATGTATAAAAATGTATTTTGTGGGGTGCCTGGGTGGCTCAATCATTTAAGCATCCAACTTCAGCTCATGGTCATGATCTCATGGCTCGTGAGTTCGAGCCCTGCATCGGGTTCTGTGATGACAGCTCAGAGCCTGGAGCCTGCTTCAGATTCTGTGTCTCCCTCCCTCCCTCTCTGCTCCTCCCCCACTCACACTCTGTCTCTCTCTCTCAAAAATAATAAACATTAAAAAAAATTAAAAATGTATCTTGTGACAACAAAAACATGGGGGAGGGATGGGGCTGTAAGGAAACAGAATTGTTATGTACTATTGAAGCTAAGGTTGTATTAACTAAAAATAGATTGTTACAAGTTTAAGAGCTTAATTTAATCATGAGAGTGACCACCAGAAAATAACTTAATAAATGTACGCAAGAAGAAATAAGAGGAATCAAAATGGTACACTATAAAAAAAAAAAATCAAGCACAAAAGAAAGCAGTACTGGAGGAATTAAGGAACAAAAAAGGTATGACATATAGAAAACAAACAGAATGGCCGAGGTATTTCTTCTTTGTCAGTAATTACTTTAAATGCAGAGGAGCTGAGCTTTCCAATTAGGACAGAATGGGTTTTTGAAATCCAAATATATGCTATCTCCAAAAGATTAACTTGAGATTCAAAGACACAAATAGGTTGAAAGTAGGGGCGTCTGAGTGGCTCAGTTGGTTAAGCACCTGACTTCTTGTGGCTCATGAGGTTGAGCCCCACATTGGACTCTGTGCTGACAGCTCAGAGCCTGGAGCCTGCTTCAGATTCTGTGTCTCCCTCTCTCTCTCTGCCCCCTCCCCTGCTCATGCTTTATCTCTCTGAAAAATAAATGTTAAAAAAAAAAAAGACAACCCAAATAAGTTGAAAGTAGAAGAATGAAGAAAGATAATCCATGCAGGTATAAATGAAAAGAGATCTGAGTTGGCTGTACTGATATCAGATAAAATAGACATTAAGGCAAAACTGTTACAAGAAACAACATATTTGACAAAAGGGTCAATTCATCAAGAAAATACAATAATTTTGCTTAACTGCATACAGAGCATTCTCCAGGATAGACCATATGTTAGACCACAAAACAAGTTGCAATAAATTTAACAATACTGAAATTGTACAAAGTATCTTTTCTGACAACAGTGCAATGAAACTGGAAATCAATAACAGCAAGAAAACTGGAAAAAATTCAAACATATGGAACACTCTTAAATGACCAGTAGGTCAAAGAAGAAATCACAAGGGAGATTAGAAAGTACTTTAAGGTGAATGAAAATGAACACACAACATAACACATAAGAAATATAATCAATAATATTGTAATAACTTTGTGTGGTGACATATAGTAACTACACTTACCATGGTGAGCATTTCACAATGTATATACATGTCAAATCACTGTTGTACACCTGGAACTAATATTGTATGTCAATTATACTTTAATTTTAAAAAGCATGATAAAACTTACAGGATGCAGCAAAAGCCGTGCTCAGAGGGAAATACATTCCTGTAGATGCCTGCATTAGGAAAGAAAAAAGATCTTGTATTAATAATCTAGCTTTAGACATTAAGGAACTAGAAAAAGAGCAAACCAAACTTAAAGGTAGCAGAAGGAAGGAAATTAAAAAGATTAGAACGAGATAAAATCTAGAATAAAGAAAATCAACAAAACCAAAATTTCATTTTTTGAAAAGATCGACAAAATTGATGACTTTAGGGGCGCCTGGGTGGCGCAGTCGGTTAAGCGTCCGACTTCAGCCAGGTCACGATCTCGCGGTCCATGAGTTCGAGCCCCGCGTCGGGCTCTGGGCTGATGGCTCGGAGCCTGGAGCCTGTTTCTGATTCTGTGTCTCCCTCTCTCTCTGCCCCTCCCCCGTTCATGCTCTGTCTCTCTCTGTCCCAAAAATAAAATAAACGTTGGAAAAAAAAAATTAAAAAAAAAAAAATTGATGACTTTAGCTAGATTGACTAAGGAAAATAAGACTCTAATTACTAATAATAGAAATGAAAGTTGGGACATTACTACTGACCTCATAGAGATAAAAAGGGTTGTAGGAGAATACTATAAACAATTGTACACCAACAAATTAGACAACCTAGATGAAACTAACAAATTCCTAGAAACATACGACAAAACTCAAAAGAAATAGGAAACTATTTTTTTAGTTTTATATATAAAGAGGTTGAATCACTAATCAAAATCTCCCAACAAAGAAATGCCCAGGGCCAGATGACTTCACTAGTTAATTTTCTGCTGCATTTAAAGAAGAATGGGGTCATCTAGGTGGCTCAGTCGATTGAGTGTCCAACTCTTGATTTTGGCTTGGGTCATGATCTCAGAATCATGGGATTGAGGCCCATGTTAGGGAGCCTGCTTGGGATTCTCTTTCCACTGCCCCTCTCCTGCTCTCTCTCTCTCTCTCTCTCTCTCTCAAAATAAATAAATAAATAAATAAATAAATAAATAAATAAATAAAAAATAAAGGGAAATGAACACCAATCCTTCTCAAACTCTTCCAAAAATTAGAAGAGGATGGAACACTTTTGAATTCATTACGTCAGGCCAGGATTACCTTGATACCAAAGTATCACAAGAAAAGAAGACTACAGACAGATATTCCTTATGAATGCAGATACAAAAATCCTCATGGAGATACTAACAAACTGAATTGTGCATCATACTTAAAATTTTTTTATGTTTTTATTTTATTTTTGAGAGAGAACAGTAGCAGGGAAGGGGCAGAGAGAGAGAGGGAGACACAGAAGCTGAAGCAGATTCCAGGCTCCAAACTGTTTGCCCAGAGCCCTATGCGGGGCTTCATCTCATGAATGGTGAGATCATGGCCTCAGCCAAAGTTGGGTGCCCAACTGACTGAGCCACTCAGGTGCCCCTAAGCAGCATACTGAAAAGGGTTATACACTATGATTCATTCCTAGATTTATCCTAGGAGTCCCTTCAACATATGAAAGTCAATCAATGTCATACACCAGTAGAATGAAGGAAAAAATTCATGTTTGCATCAGTTCTTGCTGAAAAATCATTTGCAAAATCCAATACCCTTTCATGATAAAACACACACACACACACACACACACACACACACACAACTTAACAAACTAGAAATAGAAGGGAAATTCCTCAACTTGATGATGGGTATTTATGAAAAAATCCACAGTTAACATCATAGTCGGTGGTGAAAGACTGGAAATCTTTCTAATCTAAGATCAGGATCAGGAGCCTGCTTTCACCATTAAAAAAATTATGCTGGAAGTTCTAGCCAGAGGAATTAAGCAAGAAAAAGAAAAAAAAAGTTACTTGAATTGGAAAGGAAAAATTGAGATCATCTTTTTTTGCATGTGACTTGATCTTATGTATAGAGAATCCTAAAGAATACACACACACACACACACACACACACACACACGCACGCACAACTATCAGGACTATTAAATTCAGCACAGTTGGGGCGCCTGGGTGGCGCAGTCGGTTAAGCGTCCGACTTCAGCCAGGTCACGATCTCGCGGTCCGTGAGTTCGAGCCCCGCGTCAGGCTCTGGGCTGATGGCTCAGAGCCTGGAGCCTGTTTCCGATTCTGTGTCTCCCTCTCTCTCTGCCCCTCCCCCGTTCATGCTCTGTCTCTCTCTGTCCCAAAAATAAATAAACGTTGAAAAAAAAAATTTTTTTTTAAATTCAGCACAGTTGCAGGGCACAAGATAAACAACGAATATTAGATGTATTTTTTATACTAACAGTGAACAATCTGTACAGGAAATTAAGAAAATTCCATTTACAAAAGCATCCAAGGGGCGAAGGGGCACCTTGGGTGGCTCAGTCCGTTGAGCATCTGACTCTTGATTTCAGCTTAGGTTATGATCCCATGGTCATGGGATTGAGCCCTGCATTGGGCTCCATGCTGAGTGTGGAGTCTGCTTAGGATTCTTTCTCTCTCCCTCCCCTGCTTACGTCTTCTTTCTCTCTCTAAAATAATAATTTAAAAACATCCAAAATAATAAAATACCTAGGATTAGATTTCACCAAGGAGATGAGAGATGTGTGTCCTGAAAATTATAGAACATTGTTGAAAGAAATAAGGCCTACATAAATGGAAAGACATCCCATATTCATGGATTAGAAGACTTGTTAAGACTTGTTACAAAGACTTTCCAGAATGATCTACAAATTCAATGCAATCCCTATCAAAATTTTAATCGCCTTAAAAAAAAAAAAGTAGGGGTGCCTGGGTGGCGCAGTCGGTTAAGCGTCCGACTTCAGCCAGGTCACGATCTCGCGGTCCGTGAGTTCGAGCCCCGCGTCGGGCTCTGGGCTGATGGCTCAGAGCCTGGAGCCTGTTTCCGATTCTGTGTCTCCCTCTCTCTCTGCCCCTCCCCCGTTCATGCTCTGTCTCTCTCTGTCCCCAAAAAAATAAACGTTGAAAAAAAAAAAAAAAAAAAAAAAAAGTAGATTCTCAAATTCATATGGATGTGCAAAGTGCCCTGAGTAGGCAAAACAGTATTGGAAATGAAGAACAGAGTTGGAGGACTTACATTTTTGACTTTAAAACTTACTACAGAGATATCGTAGTCAAAACAGTGTGATACAGGCATAAGGATACATGTAGACCTATGGAATACAATTGAGATCCTAGAGATAAAACCAAATAATGTGGCTAATTGATTTTCAACAAGAGTACCAAGACCATTCATTTAGGGCAAAAATAATTTCTTCATCAAATGATTCTGGGACAACTTTATATCCACATGCAATGAGTAAAGTTGGACCCCTACCTCACACCACATTCAAAAATTAACTCAAAATGGATCAAAGTCATAAATCTAAAAGCTAGAATTCTTAGAAGAAAACACAGGGGAAAATGTTCATGACCTTGAATTTGGCAGTGGATTCTTAGGTATGACACCAAAAACACGGGCAATAAAAGGGAAAAGTAGATAAATTAGACTTCACCAAAATTAAAAACATTTGTGAGTCTAAGGGCACTATCAAGAAAGTGAAAAAGTGAAAAGACAGCCCACAGAAAGGGAAAAATAATTGCACATCATATAGCTGTTAAAAGATTAACCTGTAGACTATATAAAGAACTCCCACAACTCAACAGCAATAACAACAAAATAACCCAATTTAAAAATGCACAAAGGGGGGCACCTGGGTGGCTCAGTCAGTTGAGCATCTGACTTGTGCTCAGGTCATGGTCTCACGGTTGGTGGGTTTGAGCCCTGCTTTGGGCTCTGTGCTGACTGCTCAGAGCCTGGAGCCTGCTTTGGATTCTGTGTCTTCCTCTCTCGCTCTCTGCCCCTCCCCTGCTCATGCTCTGTCTCTCTCTCTTAAAAATGAATAAACATCAAAAAAATGCACAAAGGACTTGAACAGACATTTCTCCAAAGAAGATATGCAAATGATCAATAAGCACATTAAAAGATGTTCGAAGACAATAGTCATTAGAATGGAAAATGCAAATCAAAACAACTTCACGCCCACTGGATAGCTATTATAAAAACAAAAACTCCAAAATTGGAAATAACAAGTGTTGGTGATGTGGATGTGAAGAAGTTAGAACACTTGTGCATTGCTGGTGCGAATGTAAAATCATGTAGCCACTTTAGAAAATAGTTTCTCAAAAAGTTAAACATAGAATTGCCATATGATCCAGCAATACCACCAGGTGTGTGCTCAAAATAATTGAAAACAGGGACTCAAGCAGATACTTGTATGCCAGTGCTCATAGCAGCATTGTTCACAGTAGCCAAAAGGTGGAATCAAGTCATGTGTCCATTGGCCAATGAATGGATAAAGAAAGTGTGATGTATATGTAAAATGGAATATTATGCAGCCTTAAAAAGGAATGAAATTGTGATACGTGCTACAATATGGATAAACCTTGAACACATTATGCTAAGTGAAATAAACCATATATAAAAGAGCAAATTATTATATGGTTTGTACCTAGAATAAGCAAATACATACAGACAGAAAGTAGAATGGAGTTTTCCAGGGCATAGGGGAGAGGGGATGTAAAGTTACTGCTTAATGGTTACAGAGCTTCTGCTTGGGAGAATGAGATAGTTCTGGAAATGGTAGTGTTGCTGGTTGCACAATACTGTGAGTGTACTTAATTCCAATGAATTGATTGTACACCTAAAAGTGGTTAAATATTATAATTTTCATGTTTTATACATATTTTACTATAATCAAAAACAAAGGTTATAAATACAACTCACACCCCCACTGAATTTTATACTGTAAAATAAAGAATTTTATGGTACATGAAATATTTCTCCATTTTAAAAATTAATGAGCTTACTTGTTGGAAAAAAGCAACAAAATAAAATCAAAAAGAAGGAAAAAGGAGAAGAAAAAGGAAGGAAAGTAGAAAAGAAATAGTAAAGAGCAAAAATTAAGGAAATGGGAAAGGAAGATTCAATAGAAGGTATCAAGAAAGCCAAAAGTTAGATCTCAGAAAACAGTTACAAAATAACTTTATTCAGGAGACAGTCAAGATAAATAGAAGCCCTGAATTATGTTAGAGTTTTAAAAGGAAAATTATAGGTGACATAGATATCAGAAATCTAATAATTTTGTGCCAAAAATTAAAAACCTAGCTGAAATTATTTTCTAGAAAAAAATTATAAAACTGACTTTCAGTAAAAAACGAAAAACCTGAAATAGTCTTTATATGTCCTTATATGTCTTTAACTGGCTATAAAGCATTGAATTCATAGTTAAAACTTTCTGTCCCCAAAACCTACAAACTCACCTGGACTAGATGGTTTTATATTCATGGAGGAGACAATTCCAAACATAGAAAATGCTTGTTTTGATTAGATAAATGAGTACATCTGCCCTGCCCACAGACAATTCATTTTGTGAATTTCATTTCTGCAGGATACTTAGTGCCCAAACTAGACAAGGACAGTATGAGAAAGACAAATAACATCCGATTACATGAACATGGACACAAAAATCCCAAGCAGAACATTGAGAAACTGAATCAAAATGTATGAAAAAGATTATATATCATTGCCAAGTTGGTTTTTTTCAGGAAGGCAAGTATTAGAAGAATCTACACATTTTATTAACCAGCGTAAAATATTAAAGGAGAAAAACACCTTGAAATCATTTTGAGAGATGCAGAAAACAAATTTGATAATGAATATCCTTTAGGATAAAAATTTAGCAAACTAGGGATAGAAAGGAATTATTAAATTTTTTTTTACATTTATTTATTTTTGAGAGAGAGAGAGACAGAGTGTGAGTGGGGTGGTGGGGTGGTGGTGGTGCAGAGACGGAGGGAGACACAGAATCCAAAGCAGGCTCCAGGCTCTGAGCTGTCAGCACAGAGCCTGGTGTGGGGCTTGAACCCACAAACCATGAAATCATGACCTGAGTCAAATTCAGACACTCAACTGACTGAGCCACCCAGGTGTTCCGTGAAAGGACTTATTTTTAAACCGATTATGTAAAACTTACATCAAAATGCACACTCAGTGATGAAACTTTAGCGGTATTCTCTTTCAAGGTGTTAAAAATGTGTCATTTCTGCATAGAAACCCCAAAAGAATCTCAAAAAAATTGTTTTGTGAAAAAATTGTTGATAAAGTTAATACTACTTAATAAAGCTAATAATTTTGTTTGTTTATTTGAGAGATAGAGTGCATGTGCCCACTTTGAGCAGGTAAGGTGCAGAGTCAGAGAATCTTAAGCAGGGTCCAGGCTCAGCGCAGACCCTGATGTGGGGCTTGATCCCACGACTCTGGGATCACGACCTAAGCCAAAATCAAGAGTCAGGACACTCAACTGACTAAGCCACCCAGGTGCCCCAAAGTTAATTATAAAGTCTAACAAGTTTGTTGAATATATGACCAATAAATACAATCAATTACATTGAATGTATCAGCTATAAAATAACTCTTCTAATAAGAAAATGTGAAAAATACTAGAGGCAAATCTAATAAAAGACTTTTGTGATCTTTAAGGAGAAAACAATTTAAATATATAAAGGTAGTTAAAGAAGACAAAGAGGGGCGCCTGGATGGCTCAGTTAGTTGAGCGTCTGATTTCAGCTCAGGTCATGATCTCACAGTTCATGAGTTCGGGCCACATCGGGCTCTGTGCTGACAGCTCAGAGCCTGGAGCCTGCTTTGGATTCTGTGTCTCCCTCTCTCTCTGCCCCTCCCCCACTCATGTTCTGTCTCTCTGCCTCTCAAAAATAAAGAAAACTAATAAAAAAACATTAAAAAAAAAAAAAAGAAAACAAAGAAATGGAAGGATCTATTAGACCATGGATAGAAAGGCTCAGTTTCTTAGAGATGAATTCTCCCCAGAGAAATCCAGAAGGCAGGGTTTTTTTATGGGTTGCCAAAAGCTGATGCTAAAATTTAAAGAACAGAATGCAAGACAAAAAGCAAATGAACAGGATGGTTTTGACAGTTAAAAGGAGAGAGAAGGCCTGACTTACCAGGTAACAGGACTTTCTAGAGAGCTTTAGTAATGAAGGCAGGGTAATGAAGCAGGAGCAGAGACCAGCACAGCAGGGTAGAGCACTTGGAACCAGACCCTGGCCCGTGTGAAGACATGGTACCTGTGGCACCAGGGAAGATTCTGCAGGAAACAGTCCTAGGACCATTGGTTGTACATGTGGAGAAAGCATATAACTGGATCTCTACCTCACAGCACACACAACTGGCTTAAAGACCCAACACAAGGGGTGCCTGGGTGGCTCAGTTGGTTAAGCGTCCGACTTTGGCTCAGGTCACCATCTCAGCTCAGACCCTGGAGTCGGCTTCAGATTCTACTTCTCCCTCTCACTTTGCCCCTCCCCCACTCATGCTTTGTGTCTCTCTCAAAAATGAATAAATGTCAAAAAATTTTTTTTTAATAATAATAAAAAAAGACCCAGGAAAAGTGATACTTTAAAATGTTTAGAAGAGAGTATACTTACAGGATCTCAGGAGGGAAAGTTTTCGTAAAATGCAAAATATATATATCATGAAAAAACAGCTTTGATTAATTTGATTCCATTAAGATTTTAAACTTGTGTTCATCAAAGGATCATTGAAAAGGTGAAAACATACGTCAGCGTAGGAGAAGATATTTGTGACCCATGGTACAGATTCAGAATACGTGAAAAATTGATTGTCTTGCAAGCCAGTAAGAAAAAGAACAATCCAGCAGAGAATTTGGCACAAGATAAGAAATAGGCATCTTACAATTTAAACATATAAAAAGATGTCCAGCTTCACTAATGATTAGAGAAATGACAAGCAGAATTAAAAAATCAGATACCGCTGCATATTCATCAGACTGACAGAAATGAAGAAGTTCAACAGTACGAAGTGTTGGTGAACACGTGAAGCGATAGGAACATTGCTGATATCAAGGTATATTGGTACACTAGCTTCAGAAAACACTTCTCTATTCAGTGAAGTGGAAGATGCTGACGTCCGGCACTAATTCTACTCGTAGGTATATGACTGGGAGAAGCTTTACACATGGGTATGATAAAACGTACAAGTATTACTCTACCTTTTTGTACCAGTATGCTGTTTGCAATAGTAAAAATTACCACCAAGCCAAATATCACCCAGTGGGTTATTGGATAAATAAATTACAGTATTTTCCTAAGTGGTATTGCTACATAGTAGTAAAACTGTAAACTAGGTTTACGAACGCAACAGAGACGAATCTCATAGGTTTTAAATGAAAAAAAAAAAAAACAAAAACAAAAAAACAAATTGCCAAAGGATACTTCAGTGGCTATGCTATTTGTGTAATATATGAAAAAATGCAGAAGGATGCCATGTACTTTTAGGGATATATATGTGGTAAGAGTATAAAATACAGGAATTCCAGATTTATGGTCAGATTACCTTCGTGGGAGGGAAGTGGACTTGGTCATTGAGGGCTGGACAGGAGACTGCCTGCATGGTAATAATGTTTTATTTCTTAAGCTGGATGGAAATATATGTTTGTTCATTCTGTTATTTTTTTTACATCATCTTGTGTATCTTAAATATTACATAGTAGTTAAGAAATAAAAATGTATGTAAATGGTTGCCAAGGAGGGGCCACAAACATAAGTATACAGGACAAATAAAACACCAGCTGCCTTATTGTTACCCAAATGGATAGTTGTGGCTTGAATTACCCTTTCCAGTGGCAGCATCTGACATATATTTAAAAGGTGATAAATCTCAAAAACCTTCCTTTTTTTTTTTTTTAACGTTTCTTTAATTTTGAGAGAAGAGAGAGAAAGAGGCAGAGAGAGAGACACACACAGAATCCGAAGCAGGCTCCAGGCTCTGAGCTGTCAGCACAGAGCCTGGCGTGGGGCTGGAACCCACGAACTGTGAGATCATGACCTGAGCTGAAGTCAGATGCTCAACCGACTGAGCCATCCAGGTGCCCCTCAAAAACCTTTCTATTTCCCTCCAGAAACTCTCTCTAGTCCATTTCAATTCACCCCAAACTCATCTCAGGAAAGGCATCCCCGCTGACCCAGTTGCTCTGTCTGCAACACTAGAGTCTTCTCTGCCTTCTGCCATCCTGTGCACCCCGGGCTCCAGCAGTGAGTCCTGAGATGGCAGCGTACATAATACTTCCTCCTTGTGCCTCTTCTCTTCGACGCCACACCATCCCCCGATCCAGTCCGGTCTAACCTCACCTCTTGCTGGCTGACTGTGGGAAGTAATTCTCCTGCTATCTGTCACCTCCTCCCGAAGTCACCTTCCAGTCCTTATTCTTGCCAGCTCCCCACCGGTCTCTTTTCCACCTAGATCTCATAAAAATATAAATCAGTTCATATCACTCCCTTGCTCAAAATCCTCCAAGGTGGAGGTTAAAATCAAGGCCCTCACCAGGCCTACAAGGCCCTCCCTACATGGTCTGCCTCCCCTTTCTGTTCTAGCCATGCTGACTCTGCTGTTCTTTGAACAAACCCTTTCTCGGCGTAAGACCCCTGTACTTGACATCTGGGAACTTTGTCCCAGTTTTTATGATGGCTCCATTTCAAGGCCTCCAGTTACCACCACGTTTTCTAACACAGCTGCCATGACTCTCCCTCCCTGACATGACCAGTCCCTCTATCCCCTTTGGCTGTTTCCTTTTCTCCTATTTGTTCCTTTCTGATGTTATACTGTCTATGTATTTGAGCGTTCATTTCTGTCTCCCCTACCAGATCATAAGCTTCATGGGGCCTGGACATTTTCTGCCTTGTTCATTGTTGCATTTTACCATGCCAAAACAGTGCTTGCTTGGCTCATGGGAGATGCTTAGTCAACAAAGCTGCTTCAGTGAATCATTGCACCGATGATAAGGAAAAAGTTATTTGACTCAAGTTTTTTTTTTTTTTTTCCTGGTAAAATCAAAGCCACTGGCGTTATAGATGCATGAGAAGACTTTGAATAAGATTATTTCATAAAGTATATAAGTGAGGAAAAAAGCTTAGTGTTCTTCAGAAATAGTTCACTTAACTGATTTTGGGATGTGTGATTAATTGATACCTATTAGTAGATATTTGAGTATTTCATCTCTGTTCCTAAAAATTTGGATATTCAGGTTGGCTAGAAAACTTGGGATCTTCTCTTTGGGAAAGCTTATGTTCAGGTCACCTGACATGTCAAGTTGCTAATACCAGGGCCTAGATGGTCATTCTGTCTGCCAGTCAGTCCGTCATTCTTAAGCGCCCTGGGTCCAAACTAGCCCCAGGCTTAGGCAGGGAGGGAAGACTCAGAAAGAGGAGAATCAGGCACACTGTGTGTGCACTGTGCGCCTGGGCCTCTGCTTGGGTTTCTCTGTCACATGGGTGACTTAGGAGTACCCTCCCTCCAACAACGCACACACTTGATTGAGTACCTCAGGCAGGGAGAGGGTGGAACTCCGGGGCTCTGTGGCTCCGCCTGACTCTCCAACCCTTGGCATCCCTGCAGGTCTCGGAGCTCATCTTTGTGTCCATCTATAGCTCTGAGTTCTGCATGAAGCTCTACGTGGACCCCATCAACTACTGGAAGGATGGCTACAACCTGCTGGATATAATCATTATCATCATTATCTTCATTCCTTACAGTCTCCGCAAATTCAAGGGCAAGCACTACCCCTACCTCAACATTGCTGACGGCATTCAGTCCCTGCGCATCCTCAAGCTTATCACCTATAGCCGTGGCATCCGGGTGAGTGACCTGGGGGGCACCTCGGCCTGGGAGTGTAGACAGCAGGGCCTATCGGCCCACCAGCCCCAGACAAAATAATTCTACTACCATTATCCAGTTACTGAATCCTACCGTGTGGCAGGTAGATCTTTACCAATATTATCTCATTTAATCTTAGAACAATTGAGGAAAAGTATTATTAGTTCCATTTTGCAGATGAAGAAATTGAGGCCAACAGTCACTCTGCAGTTAGATGTCACAGATGAGATTTGAAAGGTGTGTCTGACTCCAGTGGCCACCTGAACTTATCCTCTCTCCCATGCTACAAAGGGACTGACTTCTGTTTTTTTTAAGTTTTTTTTTTTTTTTTAATGTTTATTTTTGAGAGACAGAGACAGAGAACGACTGGGAGAGGGGCAGAGAGAGGTGGAGGCACAGAATCAGAAGCAGGCTCCAGGCTCTGAGCTGTCAGCACAGAACCCAACACGGGGCTTGAACTCAGGAACTGTGAGATCATGACCTGATCCCCCAGGACTGACTTCTTATGGCACAGACCCTTTGAACTACATTCCCAGGAGTCCCCAGCTTTTTGGTGGCTCTGGCCACTCACTGCTTTCCCCATACAATGAAAAATCTGCTGCCTCTTTTTTTTTTTTTTTTTTAATGTTTATTTATTTTTGAGACAGAGAGAGAGAGAGAGCACGAACGGGGGAGGGTCAGAGAGAGAGGGAGACACAGAATCGGAAACAGGCTCAGAGCTGTCAGCACAGAGCCCGAGGTGGGGCTCGAACTCACAGACCGAGAGATCATGACCTGAGCCAAAGTCAGACGCTTAACCAACTGAGCCACCCAGGCGCCCCAAATCTGCTGCCTCTTGAAGAGAATAATCTTACAACTTTGTTCTGGAAGCTCTAGGTGCACCACGTGCAGCTCTTTGGCTCAGAAGGCTCCAGAAAGCCGAACCAAACTGCCCTCAAGTTTGCCCTGGCTCTGTGCCCCGTATCCATGCTTCTCCAGGAGGGGGCTGCTTTGGACCCATTTGACCAGCTAGGGTGTGTGTTGGCCTGTTCTGCTAAGACATTGCTCCTAGCCCCAGCCTGCGTGTCTGTCTAGGACCTGGGCTCTACACTCAGCAGCCCCAGGCCTGGGAGAGAAAATGAGGAGAATGTTGAAAAGATAGCCCTGCCACAGGTCCCCCCCCCCCCCCCCCCCCGCTGCCCCATTAATTCCATGCTGTCATGCAGTCACGTGCCTGTGTGCCCCTCCCAGACAGTGTAGGCCAGTCCTCCTCTCCTTCCCTTCATGGGAGGCTCCTGGAAAGAGGTATCTGTACTTCTAGTCCCCACTGCCTTACCTGTCATTTGTGCTCTGGCTTCTTCCATCCATAGGAACTAGCCTCTCTGAGGTTGCCAACAACTTCCTTGTCACCAAGTCTACTGGCCAGTTCCACTGGCCTCCCTGTCACCGCCTTCTCTTGGTTTTCCTCCAGCCTCTTGAGCATGACTTGACTGCTCGGATGTGTGCTTTCTTCGCCCGGCCCGCAGGTTCTGTTTTCTCGGGACTGTGTCCTGAGTGCTCTTCAGCTCCCACTCTGCATACCCTCTTTGGTGATCTTTTCCACATTTCAGGGGTCTGCACCCTCCCACGCCTCTCTCTGACCTTCAGACCCATGGCCTCCTGGACATCTCACGTGCTCCTCAGACTCAAACTTGTCTAAACTGGAAATCATCACTCTGCCCCACCCTCATCCCCAAAGCCTGGCTCCTCCTCCTGCATTGTGTCTTTATGTGAAGGGTGCGCCCCACCCCCATTCAACTGCCAGGTCGTAAGTTTGAGTGTCAGCATGAACGCCTCTGTCTCATAGTCCTCTTACATGGCCTCCTACGTAGTTAGTGACCTGTCCACATCTTTTCACTCCTACAGCCATCATCTTTTCTCCATCACCACCCATCTTCATCAGGACTCCTGCCCGGGCTTCCCACACTACCAAGAGAGGAGATGCCCCTGCAGCTGGGGAGAATCTTTAAAGGGTACATCAAATCACAGTGACCTTCCTTTCAAACTGGAGAGTGGCTCCCCTTGTTTGTAGGCTAGAGATAAAGCCTATGATGTGTCCTAGAAGCGGGAGAGGGGAGTGTCAGAGCTGCTGGGTATTGGAGTCCGTGTCAGATAGGGACGGTAGTAAGGCAGGTGGACAGGAAAGAAGACTGGAGGTCCTTGGGAGGTGGCTGCTGGTTGATGGGCACCTCAGAGTGATGGAACCATCAGAAAGACAGTTGGAAGTATAGTCTAGTTTGTGCAGGTGTTGGGTACCAAGGGAGCAAGGGCCTAATAATGGTGCCAAGGTCCCTGGGACTGAGGGAGTCGAGGGACAAAGAGGTCTGGGAGATGGTTGATATTCCATAGGGATCCTGAAGTCTCTGAGGATGACAGCAGGATGGTGTGGAGCCTGGAGGCAGAGATTCCAAGACATGAGGGTGAGTAGTTAGCTAGAAGGCTGGACTTTTCTAGAAGCAGGGGCTTTGCCCATGATGACAGGGTCTCTCAGGGCAAGACAGGGGATGGTCTTCTGAATCAGGCTGGTGAGGAATAGTCAGCCTTCCTCAAGAGGGTTGCTGAGGAGTAATGTCCTGTGGAGGAGAGGATTTTCAGGTGAGGTCACAAGAGAGGTCACCATGGACTGGAGGTGGCAGAAACCTGTGGGAGGCATGTGAGGAAGGAGGTGATGGCTGTGGGCTGAGGGAAAGGAAGCCTAAGGCTGCATGGGGAGGAGGGAAGCAGATAGAACAGGGGTCTGGGGGAGGGACAGTGACCCAGACTGGCACCTTGTGAAGCTGAGGGAATGAGCTATTTGCTGAATGTCACGGTAGCCTGGTCAGAGGCTAAGGCCTGAAGATGCCTGAGGTTTAGGGACTGGCAGGGACAGCCCATATTTCCAGGGCAGGGATCCAGTGAAGAGAGGAGAGCCCTCCCAGCTGACCAAGGTCTGTCCCAGGACCCAGCCTGGATTGCTTGGTGACTACAGACCTTTGCTCAGCCTTTGGTTCTTGTAGACGTGAACAGAGACCCATGGACATGTAGATGGAATATTCGCAGGGACATGTGGCTCATATTTGACCTCAAGGGTTTCTGTCATTAAGCCAAACCTTGTGTCCCAAGGTTGTTCCCTGGGGACCACCAAGCCACTTGGCTGTGGCTTGCCAAGGCCTATGGGATATCGTTTGACCCCAGATCCCTAGGGGCACAGAAGTGACTCTAGATTACACAGCCTCTGTACACGGACCAGGTGGAGCTGGAGGTGCCAAAGGGAGGGACCCGCACCTCTGTGATAATTTATATTCATTGAAGTCCAAACGAGGCTCTAACAGAGCCATAGCCTCAGAGCCCAAAGCTAGCACTCAGGCCCATCTTGGCTCCTATCCCCTGATTAATTAAAATAATACTCTGTCATCCACCGCGTGGCAGTAAACCTGTACCATGGGGAAATAGTTCCTTGTTGTTTTGCACACAGAGAGGTTCTGTTAGCTGGGCACCCGAGGGCCACATTGCCCCGTTTATCTGTGTTTTAGCCCAAGGAACAACCTGGGAGACGCTGGGGCTTCTCCTTGAAGCTCATCACTTTCCACACATCAGAGCAGCTGCACAGAAGTGCTCTCTCAAGAGTGGCTGGTCCTGGGTCCCTGCCATGCCTCAAGTTCTTCTCTGTACCCTGAACGCCCCAGGGCCAGGAGGACAGCTGTGGTTCGACCTAGGGCCCGGGAGAGCTGAACTAGGGACCAGGAATTGCTTCTCCAAAGAATTTGAGAACTCAAAACCAAGCACCTGTGGGGGTCAGGTTGTAGCTTTGAAAGCTCAGGTCTTCCTTGGGAACGAGCTTCTAGCCTGTGGGGTTCTTTCTGGGCAGCATCTGCTGGGATTGGATTTCTTTACCCCTGGACTGCAGACCAAGTGGGACCACCTGGGTTGTGCTTGAAGAACATCGTCAAGGCCAGCTGTCAGGATTCCCACATGTCAGGGCTTCTGGAGAGCATGGCCTCTTCTCCACTGCCGTTCTCGAGGCTGCTCGGCTTTGGCCTCAGGTGGCACTGGGCCTCGGGCTGCCCTGGGAGTGGACACCCCCCTGGAGCCCATCCTCCACCCCTTCCGTGGTGTTTCCATTCTCCCACTGCCGGCTGCCCCTTCCCTGGCCACCTGGGAGGCCTCTTCTGCACACTGCGTCGTCCGGTTGCAGCATTTGTCATGAGGGCTTGACCCCTTCGCTCATGGTAGTTCTCGGGAAGGAAGTTCTGTCTCTGTATTGCAGGGAGGGAGCCAGTTCTTTGCATCTCACCTCTTTGGGAATTAATCCCCAAACACTGACTTTCTTCCCGCAAGGAGAGGCAGCATTCCCCTCTGCAGCCAGCTGTCAAAGCATTCCACGTGCAGGGCAGTGCCGGGGCACTCAGCTTGCCTTTCTGCTTCCCCAGTTATCCCGAAGTGCCAACGCTTCCCTGTCCTGTGGCCCAGCTCTATCCGGCACCTCCGTTCCTAGTGTTGAGCCAGTAAACGGCTTCTTGACTTGGGAAAGGGGGCTTTCGTGGTTGAAGTTGGTGGCACAAGGCACAGGGCTCGGGAGTTGGTCCTAGGTCTGCTGCTGTATCGGAGCGTGATGCCGGCCAAGGCTTTTTGCTTTTTTGAGACCGCGCTTCCTCATCTTGAAATGTGATGAATGATAACACCCACCTGCATTAAAACAGTGTCTGTTGCAGCATGTAGGTAGGTGAACACGTCTTGAACTCCTACTCCTACTCCTACTCCTCCTACTACTACAAGACTCCAGGGTGTGGAGAATAAACGGTAAGGAGCCATACACTGTGCTCCCCGGAGAGGTCAACATAGTGGGAGGTCAGACAAATGCCCGCTTCCTAGGGCAAGACTGAGGTCACAAGCCAGAGACCTGCCTGGGGAACAGTACTCGGGGCGAATGGGAAGCCACGTTCCTCTTAGCCTTCATCATTCCCTCCCCTAGGGTAGCTCCCCAACTCCTTCTGGGCTTGGAAGAGCGTTCAGGCCGGCCCTCAGCTGAGAAGCAGGGGCGGGACCCATTGGGATGACCACAGAGGCAGGCGGGGTTCGAGGGAAGTGGTTGGTGGTGCCATTGCAGACACCCAGGCCCGGAGGCAGCGCACACAGTCTGCCCCTGGGTGACTGAGGGTGGAGGCCAGGCATTGTCGAACCACTATTGGATTGGTCCATCTCTCAGTCTGGGCACAGTTCCTGTTCGTTCATTCGCTCGTTCATTCACTCATTCATTCCCCCAACCCTTTATGGAGCATCTCCTATGTGCCAGGCCTGGCACTGGATGCCGGGGACAGCTGTGGTCGGGCACCCTGGGCCTGTCCTCTGAGCCGCTCCCAGCCTGACAGCCTGGCCTAGCCCCAGTGCTTCTGCCTTGCAGACACTCATCACCGCCGTGGGGCAGACAGTCTACACCATGGCCTCCGTGATCATCCTACTCTTCGTCCTCATGTTCATCTTCGCCATCTTGGGCTTCTGCCTGTTTGGAGTTCCAGACAGGGGTGACCCGAATAACTGGGGGAACCTGGCTGTGGCTTTCTTTACCCTCTTCAGCTTGGCCACGGTACCGTGTTTGGGAACAGTGGTGGGGGTGGGGGCCTTGAGAAGGGAGTGGGTGTGGGTGTGTGGACAGGCTGGGCCTTCCATGGGGTCCTCCTCATGATCAGGTACTTAGCTGGGCTGGGTAAGCTGAAGGCTGGCCTCCCGGGACTAAGCAGAGGCCAGGGCCCTGGCCAGGGGTCCACTGCTGTCTCTAATCATGTGACTCCCTAAAGCATTCCCATTTGTCCCACAGGGTTATAAAACTTTCAAAGAGTTCTCAAAAGAGAACTCATTTGGATTAAGTTTACTTTAGAAATGATGCCCATGTCACATAGGCTTTCTGGGACTAGGTTGTCACAAATCCGGTCAGAATCGGCCTGCAAAGCCCAAGTCTAGAAGTGTAGACTCTGGAGTCTTTCCAAAGGAGGGCCTTGCAGAGAGCCAGTGGCTGTTTCGGAAGGATGGGGTGCCTTGTGGCCCCTTGGCCAGTACTGTCTATGCCTAGTGGTGCCTTGCACTTGAGTCCCTGGCCACCATATGTGGGCTGGAGTGGATGGGGGCTGGTGGGGAGAGGCTGATGTGAAGGCAGAGCCAGCTGCATTCTCAGTAGGGCTGGGGCTCCCCTAGGGTGGGTGAGAAGGAGGCCTGTCCCATTGGGCCTTGGCACTTGGCATGCCCTGCCTTGCCTGAGCAGGTCGATGGCTGGACAGACCTACAGGAACAGTTGGATAATCGGAACTTGGCTCTCAGCCGGGCATTCACCATCATCTTCATCTTGCTTGCCTCCTTCGTCTTCCTCAGCATGTTCGTGGGTGTGATGATCATCCACACTGAGGTGAGGCTGCACCTGTAAGGACTGGGGGTTGGCTCAGCTGCACCTGTAATGATCGCAGGCTCAGCTGTGGCAGGAGGAGCTGCAGGCCAAGTCTCCAGGGCCGGGGAGGAGGTGGCCAGTTGGGCCCTCTCTTCCCCCTGAGCCACTGCATTTCCCTGCCTTGGGATGGCAGTCAGCAGGACAGGGGCTCGGAGAGTCACTGCAGCCATGGATGGCCGCTTGAGCGGGGGGCTGGCCCTGCATGGAGTATCCTCCTGCTGAGGGACTTTAGTGGCAATGTAAGACTAGGGAAGAAGAAAAACAGGGGGTGGGTATGCAGTGAGAGCCTGTATCTTACCTCCATCTTCCCCCTCTCCAGGACTCCATTAAAAAGTTTGAGCGGGAGCTGATGGCGGAGAGACATGTGACGCTCATGGAGGAGAAGCAGGTGATTGTGAAGAGGCAGCAGGAAGAGGTCAGCAGGCTGATGCAGACACAGGTAGGTGATCTCCCCAGGCAGGTGGATAAAGAACCGTCTATGGACAGTCAGGGCGGAAGCAATGGTCACAAAGTGCCCTGGGGCCAGCTCACATCAGACATCTCTGGTCTTAGGTAAGGCAGGTGCCTATACCCTGTATTTTCCAGAGTCAGGCTTTATTCTCTCTATTTTTGTATTTCTCTGGATCTCTTAGAGAGTTGAGTACTATAGTTATAGTTCCTCCCTTCTTCCTGGGCACAACTCCACTTCCAGGCCCTCTGCCTGGAGTGCTTTTGTTATTGAGGCCCCCTGAATGCCAGGCAGGCACCTGTGCACCCAGTGGATGAGGCCGTGGAGGTCCTGACAGGTGCTGCTCAACTCCAGTTTCCCTCCCTACCTCCCTCCATCCCTCCCTTCCTTCCTTCCCTCTTCCTGCCGTTTCCTTCCTTCCTTCCTTCCTTCCTTCCTTCCTTCCTTCCTTCCTTCCTTTTTTAATTTAGTTTTTTTTTTTTTAGTTTATTTATTTTGAGAGAGTGTGTGTGTGTGAGCAGGGGATGGGCAGAGAGAGAGAGAGAGGGAGAGAGAGAGAATCCCAGGCAGGCTCTGTACTCTCAGTGCAGAGCCTGATGTGGGGCTCAAACTCACAAACCGCAAGATCATGACTTGAACTGAAGTCAGATGCTTAATTGACTGAGCCACCCACGTGCCCTGTTCAACTCTGTTTTTTCTAAACTGGAACCGGGATGAGTGCAATGGGCTGGAGATCTTCTGTCAAGCATGATACAATGGGGAAAGCCTGGGGGAGAGCCGCCTTTTCTCAGCCTGGGCTCTCCAAACAAATCATGCCGAGTCCTGGATGCTCTGCTGGGTCTGAACCCCTGCCCTCCCTCCCCCATGCAGTCAGTGCATCCCTCCTCAACCCCTCCTCTGAGCTGGAGACATCCGCCTGTCTTGACTGTGACCAGGTTTGTCCAGGGCAGGGTGAGACCACGCTGAGTCGCACTCGGGCTCTCACTGGTTTCTGTCTATGTCACCTGTCCTCACGTCAGTGATGGTGGCTCATGAGGCTACCTTGGTCAGGGCGGGTTGAGGCTTGGAAGGAGTGGGGTGAACCTGTGATTAAGAAGATCAAGACTTATCCTGGGGCTAGCATCAGGATCCCCAGTCTCTGTATCTTGGGGTATTACTTCTTCTTCTTCACTGCCCTCTTTATGCTTCCCTCTCTAGAAAAAAGGTGACTACAAAAGTTTCAGTGAGCTGGTAGAGAACTTCAAGAAGACCCTGCGGCACACTGACCCCATGGTCTTGGATGATTTTGGCACCAGTCTGCCCTTCATCGATGTCTACTTGTCCACCCTGGACAACCAGGACACTACGATCTGCAAGTCAGTCCCAGCCCCGCTGGCCCAGGGAGACCAAGCCTTTTCTAGTCCACAGGCTTCCTCGAGGGTGGGGCCCTGGCAGGTGCCCTGGGAGAGCAGGGGGGCGGTGGCTGATGTGCAGGGTGAGTGCAGGGAGGCCCTTCTTGGGAAATGCACGACTCGTTGTATGTGCAGGGCCTGTGTGGCTGTGGATGGGCCTGTGGCTCAGGGGCCTCTGCTCCCCTGTCCCTCCCCGGCCTGCTCTGACTGGCCCTTTAGACTCTTCAGGCCCCTCCTCACGACCCCCTTTACAGAAGTCAGAAGAAAGAGTGCTGGTTGGCAAGGCAGGAGCTGGGGCTTGTGGCCTGGTTCCGACAGCTACCTTTCTTTATGACTCTGGGGAGGTCTCTGCCCCTTCCCCACCTGTCACACCAGAGGCTACTGGGCTGATTCTATAAAAACAGTGTGTGAAGCTTTAAGTTGGCCTGGCCCAGGGCTGTGCTCTGTGTGCATTAGCTGGAGTTATACCTGTCTGTTACTGAGCTGGAAAGAGCCTGGCATGGCACTGAGGAGCCACAGTGGGCTCTTGAGCAAGGAAGGACACAGTAGGTTGGTTTCTTGACAAAAGCATCCTGGAGGAATTCATGGACTAGAGAAACTCAAAGGAGGGGGTCAGGCAACATCCACTTTTGGCCCAAGAGTGGGCCAGGCAGTGTCTGGTCACCTCCACACGGTCACCTCACTTACGGCCAGGATTTGTTGTCCTCAGCCTGACACATGTGTTAAAATAACTTACTCTGGGGGCCACAGGCACAGCGGCAGACCCGGATTCCAGCTGCCCTGATCTGGCCTACAGCCCTTCTCTCCCTTGAACCCATACCTGCCAGGGGTGGTGAATCCATAGGTGCAGGCATGTGGTGAGCGGAGCTGGGGTGGCATGGAGAACCTCCCCCGCTGAGCTCAGGCCCCCTCTCCCCTGCTTCCACTTTCAGGCTTCAGGAGCTGTACTGTGAGATCGCACACGTGTTGAGCCTGATGCTTGAAGACTTGCCGCAGAAGAAACAGTCGCAGTCCTCTGAAAAGGCCACTGAGCAGTAGGGGGCGTGGGCACCAGGTGCCAGTGTGACCTGCAGGGCGTGACAGGCCCCCCATTAAATACAAGCTTTCTGAACTGACGTCTCTGCAGCTCCTTTGGGTTATGGTGTTTCCCCGCTGCTGGGGTTGGGTCTACGTGGGTGACCACGAATTCTGATTGCCTGGGCTACTCCCTCCCTCAACATGATATAGCCAGGCCTGGGGAGTGGGGAGAGAGACGCTCAACACTTGACCTTGGCCAGAGGCCACATCCAGGGGCCACAGTGGCTATCCCCTCCCTTGACCTCAGCAGCGAGGACTTATTGGGTTCCTGGGAAAGCCACCTCAGGACCCCTAGACCAGGGAGGGCCTCTGGCAGCCCCATAAGTGTGTATGGCCCCTTTGAGCTGGTGTAACACCACTGATCTTGGAACCTCTTTTTTTTTTTTTATTTATTTATATTAAAAACATTTTTTAATGTTTATTTATTTTTGAGAGCCAGAGCAGGAGTGGGGGAGGGGTAGAGAGAGAGGGAGACACAGAATCCAAAGCAGGCTCCAGGCTCTGAGCTGTCAGCACAGAGCCCAAGGTGAGGCTCAAACCGATGAACCGTGAGGTCATGACCTGAGTCGAAGTCGGATGCTCAATCGACTGAGCCACCCAGGCTCCCCTGATCTTGGAACCTCTTAAAGCTGGGCTCATCTTTGTGGGTGGGCACCAGGCAGAGCATCATCTCTGTCTGTGGACCTGCTGTCGCGGAGACCCCTCTTTGGAAGTTGACTCTGCTTTCCTCTAGGCTCACAGTGGTCGTGGTGCCCCAGCAGGTGCAGCTGTGACTGGCAGGACTGTGTTGTGCGGGCATGGAGCTCACAGTGGCCCGACCTGGGGGAGTGACCTCCCAGCAGTGCCAGGGCACCTCATATAGGGGTCAAAGGAGCAGCAGGATCAGGCGCTTTGGGCTGTTTCCTCTCCTACGGTTAGTGAGGACTCTTCACTTCAAAGGGTGGCATTTTCTGTGTTATTCCTGGGCCAGATGACTAGCAGAGTTGGCAAGGACCTGTCCCTACCTTGATGCAGCCATGGTGGAATCTTCTGAAGGCACGGGGAGGGCAGGGTTGGCTGACACCCCTTGCTCCCACCTGGCCAGGCCAGAGGCCCTACAGTACGCCACCGGCTCCCATTGCTGGGGAGGTATTCTTGAGGCCCATCCCTTCAGCAGTGCCACCTCTCACGGAGGGAGGAGTGAGCTCTGGCTGGACTGGGAGTAGGACAGCCACACCTACAGCTGAGGGAAAAAAGGCCCCACACCCACACAGGGGAGTCAGGTCAGCAGAAAACACGTGGGGCAAAGTTGAGAGTGGCTGGACAGAGGGTCCCCTGGGTGGCCCCAGGATCTCCGGGCATGGGTGACAGCCCCTCTGAGGCCACAGGACAAGGGCACGTGGAACCCTTTACTCGGTGTTTTGTTCATACATCCAACTGCTATTTCCTGAGCTGTGCTGGGTGCTGCAGGTGCCATAATGAGAAACCCACAGTCTGGTCTTGGTCCTCTCGGGGCCCTCGGTTATACAGGGGAAAGAGTAATCCAGCCAGACTGGATGAAAGAAATTTCCCCAAGGAAGTGCCTGTTGAATGCAGAGAGCACGAGTCTTCTAAGATACTCAGATCATTGCTGCTTGCGAATGTTCACACTCTCAGGGCCAAATTGAGAATTGTGTAAAAATGCCAGGAAGGCTTGCCATGGTGTATGAGACCCATCACCCTGCCGTAGGGGAGCCCTCTGAGGGCAGAGGGTATAGCCTAGCTGTTTCCTGAGGTGCAGAAAACTTGATGCCAATGTCTTGGGAGGTGGGCCAGAAGTGAGTGGGATGTGTGTGCCCTTCTTGGAGCAGGGAGAAGCCCAGGGCCTAATGCATGCGGTGCTGGAACATGAAGGCTGAGGGCCTCCAGGGGTGCTCTGGGGGCACAGCCCTGTCAGTAGAACAGGCAGGCAGGCCTCAGGCCATGGCTCTGATTCAGGGCTGGGGCAAAGCAAACATTGCCAGCTGCTCACACTGTTGTGTATACTGTTGGCACGTTGTGTGCCTACGTTGCTTGGGAGAATATGAAAACACATTCCCTTGCTCTCACTAGGAATCTTGAGAATTGCCTTAGGCCTCTGGAAGTGAACAAAAGATTAAAAAATTAGCCTCAGGTAAGTTGGAAAGTACCATGGTTTTGGAGTGAGGAGATCTGGATCCCTTAATGGGGTGACCCTGGTCAAGGAGTCTGAGCTTCTGAAAACTCAGCGATTTCCGCAGAGAAATGGGCTGATAAAATGGACCCACTCTAAGGATCAAATGAAATACATGTGAGAGCGTGAAAAAAGATGCAGTCAGCTGTGGCTGGTGTGTTCTCGCTGTCAGCTCTGCCTCTGTGCTGGGCGGCCGGCTACTCTGGGCCGTGCTGATCCAGGGCAGAGAAGGACAGCACAGATGTCAGGGTGGCAGGGAGGACAGTATGGTGCGGAGAGCAGGCAGCAGAGGTCTGGAACCTGCGTTGGGGTTGGGCCGTGAAGGGTCTCCGTCGGGACCTGGCCCAACAGGATGGGCAGGTGGCATGTGACTGGAAGGCCTGGGTCCCTTCAGGGAAGCCCCAGGTATGGGGCTCTGGGCTGTGGCACGGGAGGGCACGCTGCCTTTAAGGGCACAAGTGGAAGGTTGTCACAGAGCAGAGAGCTGGGAGAGGGTGACGTGCAGAGGGCTGGCCCAGCACTGCTGGCAGAATAAGCCAGCGGATATTTGGCGCAAAGTCCCAAAGCAGCATTTCTCTTTGGCTCTATTCGTCTGCAGAGCAAACACTGGCAGATTGGAATTCCCACTTGGGCCCTCACCAACTCAAACAGGCTTGGCCACGACTTTCAGTTGATTTGCTTGGGGCAGAAGTGCTCTGCTTGTCCAGGCCTGGTTGTGGAAAGCAGGACCTTTCTCACCGCCCCCAACCCTCTGATCCAGCAGAACTGTCCCCAGATGGCTTGTTTGTCTCCATCCTACCAGTCTGGTGGTTTGGTAGCTGCATTGGGATGCAGGGGACCTGGGCTTGAGTCTTCTGGTCATGCTCAGGCCCTCCCCCAGCTCCTGTGGGAAGGAGATGGAATCCGGGGCTGGAGGTGTTTGGAAGGTGGCCGGATTTTTTTTTTTCTTTCTTATTTTAACAGCTTGTTGATTCCACCAGCAGGAAGCAGTCTCTATATTATGGAGATCCAGGCAGTGAGTGAGAATATAAACTCTGCTATTTATTCCAACAGCCCCTAGAAATCCTACATGGAGAAGCTGGGAACTGCACACCTTATATTTTCTTCAACTGTGGGTGAGATGGGATGCTTCCTAAATCACAGCACCCTTCAGCCAGTCAGGCTTTGCTGTCAGTGGTCTCTCTCCTGGTTTTGGGCTCTGTCCCTGACTCCAGGTTGCCTGGGCCTGCTCCTTTGTCTCCCAGGCTCTCAGGAGAGAAGATGGCTCTGGATTCCTAAGTAGGCTGCTCAACAAGGAGAGGTGATGGCTGCCATTTCTAGTCTCAGGGCTTGGGAAATGGGGAGAAGGGGGCTAAATGTGACAGAGAGAAATTTGTCAACATGTGAGAGCCTTGCTCTTTCCCACGTTCCACCATCAGGAGCCCTGTCTGTGCTTGGTCAGCCCCATGCCTCACGGTCCTCGAGTTCCAGCTCTGACTGTATTTCAGGCTCTGGGTGATGCGGCACTGGGAGGGTGGGGGAGAACCAGGTCTGGATCGGAAAGGAAGGAGGGGGGGCGTTTGTGATTTCTTGGTCTCTTCCATGATGGAGAATCAGGGTAATGGGCAAAACAGAGAAAATGAAGAGACCAGTCAGGCTTGATGGGTCTACATAATCAGGAGCTGGGACAGGGAGGGAAGAAGGAAGTAAAAGTTGAGGGCTAAGAGTCAGAGACCTTTGTTTTTTTGTTTGTTTGTTTAGAAAGAGTGTGTGCAAAGTGAGAGGGAGAGAGAGCGTGCAAGTAGGGGAAAGGGATGGGGGGGGAGAAAGAAAAAGAGAGAGGGGGGAGAGAGAGAGAGAGAGAGAGAGAGAGAGAGAGAGAGAGAGAGAGAGAGAATCTTAAGTTGGATCCATGCGTGGCTTGGAGGCTGACCCTGGTCTTGATTCCACAACCCTGGGATCATGACCTGAGCCAAAATCAAGGGTTGGATGCTCCCAGTGCCTGGGTGGCTCTGTTGGTTGAGCATCCAACTCTTGATTTTGGCTCAGGTCATGATCCCAGGGTCATGGGATTGAACCCCACATTAGCCTCTGCACTGAAAGTGCATCCTGCTTAAGATTCTCTCTCTCTTTCTCTCTGCCCCTCTGCCCACTCCTATGCTTGCTCACTCTCTCTCTCTCTCAAAAAGGAAAAAAAAGAAGGGTTGGACGCTCAACCAACTGAGCCACCCAGGTGCCCCCAAGAATCAAAGACTCTTAGAGGTTCTGACCCAGCTGGAGTGTTAGGCCTGCAAAGGGGTGGAAGGGGGATGGCAGGTCCTTGTGGGGTGACAACCAGATACTGTCTGATGTTCTCTGTGATAGGCAAGTCATAGCTGGTATCATTGAAAGATAATTTTTGGTTGCTGACTGTGCCTTTTAAAAATGGAACCCCATGAATAGACATGACCACGTGGAATCTGGATTATATTCAGGCGGCCTAAAGATCATCCTGTGTAATAGGGACCTCTCAGGCTAACACTGGGAAATGTTAAGAGGGCTTTACAAACCACCACCTGAACCCCCAAATGGGCTCAGAGGCTCCTAGGTGAAGCACCCCAGGGGGCGGAGGCATCATATGTGGCTGGCTTTTTGTAAAATGAAACTGAAATCTCAAAAGGAAGTGGGGAAGATGAAGTGTCTGTTCTAAAACTCTTGGGAAACTGGGGGCTGACCCCAGCCTTTGTAATGGGACAATGCTGGGTGATGGGACAATGCTGTCCTCATAGCAGAGGCACCCCACCGCCTCTCAGTTCAGCACACGTGCCACTAGACTCCCTCCTTTCCCCAGCAGGACCTTGAGACCTAGAATGGCAGTCTGAGGTAAGAAACCTCTTCACATCTTGCTGCTAGACGAGAGGAGGAGGAATCCAGGCAGAGTTCAGGCCCAGGCTCCAAAGGTGGTATTTTCATTGTTCCCATGAAACAGGTGGTAAGACTCAGGTTCAAAAAGGTGATGTAACCTTACCCATGTCTGTACAACTAAGGGGGAAGAACCAGGATTCACAACCATGCAGCCTGGCTTTTTAACCACTGTGCTACAATGCTAGCCACAATCCTCTAAGGAACTGTCAGCTCCATTTTATAGGTGGGTGAGCAGGCACTCAGAGGGACTGTCCCTTGGCCAAGATTGTCATTAAAGCGTGCAGTCAATATTTTAATTCAGGCTACACATGTGTCCCCCTGTTCTACAGCCCTAGAGCAACCTTAGTTTTTCTTCACAAAGCTATTTTTTGAACTTTAAAAATCAAACCATGATTGCCTTCCGAGCAGGGCCTGGGGCTGCAGTCTGCTGGCCCAATGGCTCCTGGCGTGGCTCTGGGAGCTCCAGAGATGGAGAACATGGCAAGAAGCAATCCGTGTGTGCAGATGGGTTTTGACTGTGGCGCCTAATCAGGAAATTACAGCCTAGGCAGAAGAGGGTTTGGCTTACAAGTTAGCCTTCCCTGGGTTTCAGTGAGGCAGATGCACTTGGAGGCTTGGCCAGCAGATGGGATGTGAGCTCAGCAGGCAGGATGAGCCAGGCTTGTCTGTGCTGTTGAGCATCGCCAGCCATCCCTGTGCCTAGAGGGTTGGCCTCTTGGGTGGTAACCTTGAGGTGCATACTTTCTGTCTCTCTGCCTGCCCCTGCACCCACTGATAACTCATCAGCGAGGGTAGAAGCTGTGGGCACCCAGAGGGGGCACTTTGTGAGTGTCTTGGCTCAAGTAGGTGGCTTTTTACCTGACCCTTGGATGAGCAAGTGGAAAAGGAGTGAAAATTGGCAGGTGGAAAAAGCCAGGTGTAGTACTGTACTTATATGACACCATCTGTATTTTTTTTTTTAAAAGGAGAAGTAAATAAAGCCACACACACAAAGTGGCATGGAGATACTTGTTTCCTTCCAGGTGGCGAAGATGATAGACAAAACCTAGTATTGGCCAGAGTTTGGAGACTGGGCAGCCTTGTCTTCTGCTGGCAGTGTCCATAGGTGTGGCCTTCTCCTAAGACAACTTGTAGTAGAATTTGTTTGTTTGTTTGTCTGTTTATGTATTTTTGATCTAAAAAATGTTTATTTTACACTTCCTGAAGCTGGCAGTCTCTACTTTCAAGAGTCCAGACAACTGTCCTGATTAGATTTTATGTACACATTCCTGTGGCTCTCCAGTTCTTCTTTAAAAAAAAAATTTGTTTTTTAGTTTATTTATTTTTTTGAGAGAGAGAGAGAGAGAGAGAGAGAGAGAGAGAGATATCTGGGGAGGGACAGAGAGATTCCCAAGCAGGCTCTGCACTGTCAGCACAGAGCCTGAGGTGGGGCTCGAACTCATGAATCGTGAGATCATGACCTGAGCTGAAATTAAGAGTCAGACACTCAACCGGCTGAGCCACCCAGGTGACTCCTCAACAGTTCTGCTTCTTGAAGTTTCCCGAAGGTGCCAGCTGACAAATGCACAGAGATGCATTGATAAGAATGTTTACTGTGGCCTGTTAATGGAAACACAACAAAAGAAAATAGGAAGTTACCTAAATGTCCACTTAGTAAGGATGATGGTTAAAGTATTATGAATCTATATATGTGGCCCTTAAAAATAGTGATTTTTTTTTGGGTAAGAATAGATGTTCTTGTTATTATACTGATTGAAAAAAGTGGCTTCTTGAGCAACATGTGACAGGATATCATTTATGTAATAGTGTGTGCACATGTTTACATACACATGTGTGCAGGCTGAGGGATGTCTGAAAATGTGTCATTAATAGTGGTTTGGTGCAATCCCTATCAAAATAATACCAGCATTCTTCACATAGCTAGAACAAACAATCCTAAAATTTGTATGGAACCAGAAAAGACCTTGAAGAGCCAAAGCCATCTTGAAAAAGAAAACCAAAGCAGGAGGCATCACAATCCCAGACTTCAAGCTATACTACAAAGCTGTAATCCTCAAGACAGTATGGTACTGGCACAAGAACAGACACTCAGATCAATGGAACAGAATAGAGAACCCAGAAATGGACCCCCAAACGTATGGCCAACTCATCTTTGGCAAAGCAGGAAAGAATATCCAATGGAATAAAGACAGTGTCTTCAGCAAGTGGTGCTGGGAAAACTGGACAGCGACATGCAGAAGAATGAACCTGGACCACTTTCTTACACCATGCAGAAAAATAATCTCAAAATGGATGAAAGACCTAAATGTAAGACAGGAAGCCATCAAACTCCTCGAGGAGAAAGCAGGCAAAAACCTCTTTGACCTTGGCCGCAGCAACTTCTTACTCAACATATGTCCGGAAGCAAGGGAAACCAAAGCAAAAATGAACTATTGGGACCTCATCAAAATAAAAAGCTTCTGCACAACAAAGGAAACAATCAGCAAAACTAAAAGGCAGTCGACAGAATGGGAGAAGATACTGGTAAATGACATATCAGATAAAGGGTTATTTTCCAAAATCTACAGAGAACTTCTCAAACTCAACCCAAAAAAACAAATAATCGAGTGAAGAAATGGGCAAAAGACATGAATGGACACTTCTCCAAAGAACTCATACAGATGGCCAACCGACACATGAAAAAATGCTCAACATCACTCATCATCAGGGAAATACAAATCAAAACCACAATGAGATACCACCTCACACCTGTCAGAATGGCTAACATTAACAACTCAGGCAACAACGGATGTTGGCAAGGATGTAGAGAAAGAGGATCTCTTTTGCACTGCTGGTGGGAATGCAAACTGGTGCAGCCACTCTGGAAAACAGTATGAAGTTTCCTCAAAAATTAAAAATAGAACTACCCTATGACCCAGCAATTGCACTATTAGGTATTGATCCAAGGGTACAGGTGTGGTGTTTCGAAGGGGCACTTGCACCCCCATATTTATAGCAGCACTATCGACAATAGCCGAAGGATAGAAAGAGCCCAAATGTCCATGGATGGATGAATGGATAAAGAAGATGTGGTATATCTATACAGTGGAGTATTACTCGACAATCAAAAAGAATGAAATCTTGCCATTTGCAACTACGTGGATGGAACTGGAGGGTATTATGCTAAGTGAAATTAGTCAGAGAAAGACAAATATCATATGACTTCACTCACATGAGGAGTTTAAGATACAAAACAGATGAACCTAAGGGAAGGGAAGCAAAAATAATATAAAAACAGGGAGGAGGACAAAAACATAAGAGACTCTTATTTTTTTTTTTTTTTTAATTTTTTTTTTTTCAACGTTTATTTATTTTTGGGACAGAGAGAGACAGAGCATGAACGGGGGAGGGGCAGAGAGAGAGGGAGACACAGAATCGGAAACAGGCTCCAGGCTCTGAGCCATCAGCCCAGAGCCTGACGCGGGGCTCGAACTCACGGACCGCGAGATCGTGACCTGGCTGAAGTCGGACGCTTAACCGACTGCGCCACCCAGGCGCCCCAAGAGACTCTTAAATATGGAGAACAAACTGAGGGTTATGGGAGGGATTGTGGGAGGGAGGATGGGCTAAATGGGTAAGGGGCATTAAGCAATCTACTCCTGAAATCATTGCTATATCATATGCCAACTAACTTGGATGTAAATTTAAAAATAAATAAACATTAAAACCTTTTTTAGAAAAGGGGAAAAATAGTGGTTTGGTGGTCTTGATTTTTATCCTCATGGTTTTTTGAACTTTAAAAATTTTAAGAATGAATATATGTATAATCAGGGCAGATAACAAAATTGTCACCTTGAATGAAAAATGTTGAGTGTGTGTATATGTGCACCCACACCTGTGGCGGGTGGAAGGACGTTCCAAACAGAGGAATGACACGCACAAAGAAACAAAGGTAGGGGCGCTTGGGTGGCTCAGTCGGTTAAGCGGCCGACTTTGGCTCAGGTCGTGATCTCGCAGCCCATGAGTTCGAGCCCTGCATTGGGCTCTGAGCTGACAGCTCAGAACCTGGAGCCTGCTTCAGATTCTGTGTCTCCCTCTCTCTGACCCTACCCTGTTCATGCTCTGTCTATCCCTGTCTCAAAAATAAATAAAACGTTAAAAAAAATTAAAAAAAAAAAAAAAAAGAAACAAGGGTAGATCAGCAGAGGGTTTAGCAAGTACTGAGAGGTTGGTGTGGTCGCAGCTTGCAGGGCAGGGTGGGGTGTTGGGGGATTGGGTAAGTAGATTGGGGCCAGATCCTAAGGACCATGAGTACTCAGCTTGCCAGTGTGGAAGCTGTGCGGTAACCTGTCCAGATTTGATTTCTGCTGCCTGAGAGAGGCCTTATTACCCTCGCTTGGCACTTAAGCCTCCCCTAGTCTCTCTCCCCCTTTCTCTCCCCGTATCTCTCAGGACCCCCTTTGCCAGGACTCAGCCTCACCTCTGCTCCTACACACCCATTCTAAACCTGTTTGTCCTTCAAGGTTCAGGGCCAGGCTTCCTATCACAGGAAGCCCTCCCAGAATGCTCTGGTGACCTTTGATTTCTCCTTCCTCATACTCTCACCCTTGACCTTTTATACCTGACCTTAACTCGGACTTAATTCCTCCATCCACAGATACTCCCAGGGGAGGGCCATGGACTGGGAATCTTGCCCTAACACCTGGATGCCAGTGATGGACAGCCTGAGATGTGCCAGTTTTAGCGTCCTGGTGGATAGAGGAGGAATGGGCAGCAGCGACCCAGGAGTGATCTGGAGCCTATGTCATGGCACAGTGGCAAACACTGTACATATCTTTTCACAACTAGCCACATTTTGCAGATGAGGAAACGGGGTCTTGGAGAGGTTAATGTGGCAGTAAGTGGCGGCACTGAAAGTTGAACCCAGGTCCTATCTCACTCCAGAGCCCATAGTCTTAACCTCTGTGATACTCTGATCTTCGGCCCTCACCCCAAGGAGGTCGGCTGGGCTGGGCTTGAGGTGGTGCCATCGTGTGCCTTGCTGCCCCATGCCCGGTGGAAATGGACTTCAGGGTGGAAAGGTGATGCCATCTCAGGTGGTAGCTCCTGATCCAGTGGGGGATCTGGGTGCATTGCAGCAGCCCTGCTGAGGCTTCGGCGGGTGTTATCATCCCCAGTAAAGCCAGATACTTGCCCATAGGGCCACCTGGCAGCAGTGTAGTGGGGGAATCTGGAGGGGAGGGAGGCTGAGCCTGCTGACCAACAAAGAGCTTGTAGGTTAAGAACAATTTTGTGCCTCTGAAGCAGTAGCCTACCTGAAAGTCTTACATGCTGGACCCAGGGTCCCTTCAAATCTTGACACTGAACCTCTCAAGAGGCATGATGGCAGGTCCAGTGCCCATTTGACAGAGGGGAACACCGAGGCTCCACGAAGGGAAGGCTGAACCCCAGGGAGAAGCCCGCCCCAGGGAGAAGTCCACCCCAGGGGCGAGGAGCCAGAGGGGTCCTGGCCTCCCCCAGGTGCCCCACCCGGCAGCCCCACCCGACCTCTGTATCGTGGGAGAGTCCAGGAGCTTTGGAGCAGTGGGCACCAAGTTCAGGAGAAGCCGGGTGTTCAGCATGAATTGCGTGTGCCAGACTGGGTGACTCAAAAGGAGTGCCAGCTTGGGGGATAGAGGAGGGGTCCTTGGCCACACCGCGTGCGTATGTGTGCATGTGTGTTTTGTGTCAACCTCTTTCATCAGGCCAGGTTTATCCACAGAGACAGACAGGTGTGTGCATGAAAAGGCTGGACTGAGGGTGGGGATAAGCATCCTTCCCAGTGTGTCTTGGAAAGTTCCCAGATAGGCCACAGGCGGGAACAGTTTGGGGAAACCTCTGCCGGGCCCTGCCACAGCCTGGCAAGCGGCAAAGTGGCCGGCTGCTTTGTGGCTGCAACGTCCGGGAGACTTTGCCAAGCACTTTCCGTGAAGTCACTGGGACGTTAAGCCCTTGGTTCAATTAAATGGGTTAATATGCTTTGTCTGATTCTGATGAATAATAATAATATAATGTGATAATAGCAATAATAGTGCTATTAGCTGTGGTTATTACACGTGCCTGCACTGTTCCAGGCACGGAGGGGAGGTACATTCCCACACACTCAGGCCTCATTTTCCTCTCATAAAATCCCATTCTTCAAAGCCTCCCAGCCCGACTCCCCTATATCCATTTTCAGGACAAATTACCAACACTTAAAAAAAATTGGTCCATTTTGTGTGAAAGCCAAGTCCAAATTACTGTTACTTTCCCCTTTATGTTTTGAAATTTAAAAATGGGTAGGGGAGGGGAGCTGAGGGGGACACAGGGGATGGAGAGAGGAGGAGAGGAGGGAGAGGGGGAAAATGTATGATCGAAGAAGAAAAAACAAGTCTTCTTGTTTCAGTAAAAATGTATTTCTGGAATGATGTTTCAGTTTACTCAGGCAGAAAAATTAGAAATGGTGTGCTTATTAGGCAGGCTAAGTAAGCATGACTATTTTTAGTAGTGTAGTAAAACCTTGGTAATTTGGACCTCTTTAATAAAGATTCCATGATCATGCTGGCTGGCAGGCACACCCTGCATGCATGTGTGTGCATGTGTGTGTGCGTGTGTGTGTGTATGCATGGGCTAGGTAGCAGTGCAAAGAGGTTGCTGTGTTGGAGGATTGGGGCCAGGGATTGGGGTGCATTGAGGGGACAGAAGGGACAGGATGGACTCCGTGCCTATGACAGCTGTTTTAAAAACGTGGGTCATCTTTTCCTAGCAAAAGAAAAAAAGCATTACAAATTCTTCTTCTTTCGAACATTCCTCTTAGCACCTATTAATTTGACATCCGTTTAAAGAAGAACGTATTGAATGCAAAAATTTCGTTTCTGTCAAAATCTGGCCTGCCCCCTAAATGAGGCTGAATCCTGAGGGTTGACAAGTCATTTCAGGGAGGTGATGACTGATACCTTTGGGATGAGGATAGGCACCTGTGGGCCGGCCACTCCCTGTCCTGCAGATCATAGGTCTTTGTATTTTTAAAATAATATTTGTTTCACGTAATCATTACAAAAGTAACACGTGCTCAGTGCCAAACACTTAGGACGAAAAAAAATGCCTCATATCCCACCACCCCAAGGTAGGTGGTGTTAACACTTCGTGTACATTCAGATACTTCCCTGTGCATATGTAAGAGCAAAAATGGTACTGTGTTCATATATCCATATATATGAATATATATATATATATACATATATATATTCCTAGATACATTCCTAGATACATTCATGTACATATTCATATACATATTCATATACATACTCATATACATACTCATATATCTGGGGAGGACCCTGGAGTGGGCACTGTGCTGCAGGACCACTGTCTGGGGACCAGGGGTGGGAAGCAGAGTTTGGGGGAGAATTGGGAGACCAGGCTCCATGACTCCCCACTGGCCGAACACCCCAACCCCAGGCAGATGGGCAACCCCCAACCCCAAAGGATCTTTAAACCTCAGTGCCAGGATGCACCAGGTACATGGATAGGGTGGGGATGGGCGAGGTGGGAGGACAGGTGTGGCACGGCCTACACCTCGACGCTGACCCCAGCTGCGGACCGATACTGCTGGCATGTGACAGAGGCACGACAGGCACCGCCTCACAGACCCCGCTGCCGCCACTGGACACCATCATCGCCCCACACCCCAAGGACCCATTCCTTCTCCGAGGCCAACAGGGCTGACCAGCGGGCCCCATCCTCGCTTCTGAGTGCACTCCTGCCCAACACCAATCAACCCTTGCTGCATGAATATGCGAATATGAATATATACAAATATTCACTACCGAGCCCAACCCCACATAGCACCAAGGAACCCTCGCTGTAGGAATATGGGAATTTGAATATATAAATAAATACATATTCAAATATTCATTCCTGAACGACCCCTGCCCATCACCAAACAACACTAGCTGAATAAATATGTGAATATGAATATATATATGAATATATATGAGAACACATATATGAATATATATGAATATATGAGAATATGTATGAATATATAAGAATATACAAGAATATATAACAATATATGAGAATATACATATGAATATATTTGAATATATAAAAATATATGAGAATATGTATATTAATATGTATATGAACATATATATGAATATATACATGAGAATATACATGTGAATATATATGAGAATATATATATGAATATGAATATATAAAGTATATATGAATATACATGAATACATATGAGAATATACTTAAGAATATATATGTATATATATAAGAATATATATATGAATATATCTCTCAATATATATGAATATATATGATTATATGAATAGGTACATGAATATATGGATATATATATGAATATATATGAGAATATATATACATGAATATACATATATATATGAATTTATATGAGAATGTGAATATATATATGAATTTATATGAGAATATATATATGAATATATATGAATGTATATGAGTAATATATATACGAATATATATGAGAATACATATGAATATATACATGAATATATATGACAATATATAAGAATAAATATGACTATATATTCATATATATGAATAAATATATGAATACATAAGAATACATATGAATATGTAAATGACTATATGAGAATATATATGAATGTATATAGGAATAATATATGAATTATGAGAAAATATATGAATATATATAGGAATAATATATATTCATACATATGAGTATATATGAGAATATATGAATGTATATAGAAATAATATATAGGAATATATACAGGAATAAATCTATGAATAAAAATGAGAATATATGAATATATGAGAATATATTTGAATATATATGAATATATGAATATACATGAGAATATATGAGAATATATCAGAATATATATATGAATAATATATATGTGAAAATGTCTGTGAGTCTACAAGAATATATATGAATATATATATGAATATACATGAGAATATATATAGAAATAAAATATATGAATATATATAGGAAAATATATATGAATATATATAAACATATGAGAATATATATGAATATATATGAGAATATGTATGGATACATATGAATATATGATAATGTATGAAAATATGAATATATGAATATGTATGAGCATATATTTGAATATACATGAACGTATATGAATATATATGAGAATGTATATGAATATATGTGAATATATTAGAGTATATATGAATATATAGTTGCGTATATGAAAATATATGAGGATATATATGAGAATATATATGAATATACATATGAATGTATATCTGAATATACATATGAATACATATATGAATGTATAGTACATATGAATATATAGTATAGTTTTCTGACAGTGGCAGACCTATTGTTTAATTTTATGCTAAATTTGTAGACAAAAATCATCCACAACAGCTGTACTCTCTTGGGTGCATAGTGGATACCCAGAAGAAGAGGGTGAGGTGAGGGCCTGGTCGGGAGTAGCTGTCACCGGGGCTTCTGAGCGGTTGTGATTAAAGATAGCTGTAGGGAATCGTTTTCCAACAGACAGCAGACCACCTCCTGCAGTGGTCTCAGTCCCTCAGAGTCCTGGATACCAGCCTCTGGTCACCACTCTGCATAAGGTAGGGGCATAAACACAGATCTACCTGTTAAAAAAAAAGTAGTAGTAAAATACACGAGACATGAAATGTACCATTTTAACCTTTTTTACATTTTATTTTTTAAAATATATATTTATTATTGAGTGAGATATAGAACACAAGCAGGGGAGAGGCAGACAGACAGGCAAATCTGAAGCAGGCTCCAGGCTCTGAACTGTCAGCACAGAGCCTGATGAGGGGTTTGAAACCACCGACTGTGAGATCATGACCTGAGCTGAAGTCGGAGGCTTAACGAACTGAGCCACCCTGGTGCCCCCCGTAGAGTTTATAGTTCAGTGACATTGCATACATTTACATTGTTGTGCAACCATCCCCACTATCCAACTCCAGAGCATTTCTTCATCCCCAAATAAAGCTCTATTCCCATCAAACACTAACTGTCCATTTCCCCTCTCCCTTGTCCCTGGCAACTGCCATCGTATTTTCTGTCTGTATAAATTTGCCTACTGTAAGTACCTCAGATAAGTGGAATCACAATACTTGTATTTTGTACCTGGCTTATTTCACTTTAGTATAATGTCTTCAAGGTTTGTCCGTGTTGTAGCACGTGGCAGAAGATGCTGTCTGTTTTAACGCTGATTAGTAGTGCTTTGTATGTTTGTTGATCCATCTGTTGACGGACAGTTGGGTAGCTCCCTGGTTTTGGCTCTTGTGAGAAAGGCTGCTCTGAACTGGCGTACAAGTATCCTTTTGAATCCCTGCTTTTGTTTCTTTTGGTAAATACCCAGATGTGGAATTGTTGGATCACATGGGAATTCTAAGTCTTCTATTCTCAGGATCCGCCATACTGTTTTCCACAGATGCGGCACCATTGACATTCCTACCACCAGTGATCACGGGTTCCAATTTCTCCACATCCTTGCCAAACCTAATGTTTTGTTTTTGTTTGTTTGTTTGTTTTCCGTGATGGATGTGTAGGGGTATCTCACTGTGGTTTTGATTTGCATCTACCTACCTAATGACTTGTGATGCTTAGCTCACTGGCCACGCGTTTATCTTCTTTGGGGGAAGTATCTATTCAAATCCTTTGCCCATTTTTGAATTGGGTGGTTTGTGTTTTTTTGTCGATTCCCTTTTAAAAGCTGTGCCCAGAGCTGCTTGTGCTGAAAGGGAGGAATAGGTGGTGTAGAGGAAGGAAAGAAGAAAGAGGAGACAAAGGAGCAGGGAGAGGGAGAAGGGGCCAAGAAATGTTTTGTGGAGTGAGGGGGAAGGGAAGGTAGCTCCTCAATTCTTGTGTTCAGGAAATATTTATTGAGCATGACCGTGCAGACACTTCTCCAAGTGCTGCTGGGTACACCTGTTGGCCTCTGCATCCTGGCTCTGTGACTGCAGCAACCGTGCCTCCAGGAGGCTGGGCTCATAGAAGCCAGTGCTGTGGGCACTGTGCTCAGGCTAGGATCTGAGTTCCTAAAACCTGTGCCCACTTGGGCATGTTACACGACATCCCCGAGCCCCAGCTTCCTATCTATAAAGTGAGACTAAGAAGAGAAATAAAATATGTACAGGATAGCACAGAGTGAGATACAGCCACATGACCCAGACAGCCAAAATGGCTTTCCTCCACCCCAGTCCCAGTGCAGGTTCCTGCACCTTGACTTGCTCCTCTGCAGTGTCTCTTTTCCCAGGGTCAGCACCCCCAGCCTGGCTGGGCTCTGGCGGCTGCATCTCCTGAAGTTCTTATAGCCATTCAGTAGGTGGACACCTGCTCTGGGCAACACCAGTCAATAGGGAGGCACGGTCTAGGGCCCTGCAAAGGCAACACAGGAGTGTGAACAGTGGGGTTCCAATGGTGAGAGGTGCCAAGGAGGCAGGCTAGCAAGGGCTGAGAGGCAGCCTAGGAGGGCTTCTAGAAGGAGGCAGACGGGAAGCACGCATCTAGGAAATGATAAGTTTGTTATACTGCTTGAGACAGAAGTTTGGATTGAATGGTTGATGCTCCAGGGCCCTGCCTTCGCCAGAGAGTTTCCCTATGCCCTCATGTGCTTGCTCCATTCTGCCGCCCTCATCCTGGGGCTTCCTCAGTCCGCCTGTCACCTGTGTCATCTGCTGCTGTCCCCTATAGCCAAGTGAGCTCAGTGAAGGCACGTCCTGGGGCCTGGGGCCTTTTCCTTCTCCCTCCCGGAGCACCCCTGAGCTCAGCTTCTTGCCAGGAATCTACATGAATTATAATTGTTTATCTCTCTGCCCCTCCCCCTGCCGCTGCCCAATACAAATATCAAGAGAGTGTAGTGTGCAGTACATAACGACCATGGACCTGGGTCAGAGGATCCAAGTGACGTCCTAACTCTGTCCTTCATTAACTGTGTCATCGCAGGTGAGCTATTGATTCCCTCTGAGCCTCAGGGTTGAACAGCGTAAGGACAGGCTGCCCTTCCTGCCTGTGAGGAGTGAGCACTGTAATTGTTATAAAATGCATCATGGGGCCTGGCACTCCGTAAGGGCCTGACGTTAGCGGTAAGATAGCAGAACACAAAAAGAAGTGTCCGGGCCTCTTTATCCCATGATGCAGGGAGCCCTTAGAGGAGAATTCTGGGGTGACTGGCCCCTCTGCTCCCCCGCCTCGTGTCTCAGAGTACTGACTGCCAACATGCCTCTCCTCAGGACCAGTGGATGGCAGGGATTGGACACAGTTCCTCTGGGCCTCCCAGGGCCTGGCCATAGGACACCGGGCTGGGTTCCTGAGGGTCCAAGTCCAGGATGGGTCCCAGGGTGGGATGCAGTGGGGAAGACATTCAGCGGAACAGTCAGTCATGAATCACATTCACAACACCCAGCAAACCTGGAGGGAAAACCAAGTTAGGCCCCAAACGACACTTTCAGAAATGACCTGTTGAGAAACTTAGAGAAGCATTATTAATGTGGAAAGTGGGGAACAGGGCTCTCAAGGGGAGAGGCCGGATGTGTCATTTTAACAACAACATCACCAACACCATCAGTAATAACTATATGCCAGCACCACAACCAATGCCTTATGTGTTATCTCCTTTAATCCTTTAAACAACTGTGTGAAGTGATTGTTATTCCCTTTTATGGAAGAGGAAACAGGCTCACAGACGTTAATTGTCTCTTGTCCAAGGCAACTCAGTAGTGGAGCCAGAACTCAAACCCTTGCTCTCAAAGACCACACTGAAGCTTCCTATGGATGCCAGAGCCAAGAAACTGGCTCAGGAGATGGGGAGTTCATGGGCATAAACCACCCTTCCTCTCATTTCCCACGCTGGCTCTCCTGTGATTGAGGTCTGCTGCTATCTGCTGCAATCTCACAGGAGAGCAACAGACTCAGGCATGTGGAGCCGAAGGACAACACAGAGCCACCTCCAGGGCCTGGACTCCCTGGGCAGTGCCCCCTTCGAGGCAGACCTTCCAGCTGTGACTTCTTCACCCTTCTAGATGACTCTGCCAGCTGCACTCAGGGATGCCGTGGCTCAGGCGGAGGCCTGCAGCCTGGCTGGGGCCATAAAGCTAGGGGAGGTAACTCGGTTCCTCAATGACCAGGCACCCTGGAGGTTGTGCACTTGGCTTTGGTGGCCCAGGGTGTCTGCAGACAAGTGCTAGGCACCAGCCTCTTGCTTCCTGTTTCTAATTCATAACCTCTCTAAACCTGCAGCTGCCCTTTGGGGCTTTCAGGACCAGGTGAGACCAAATCTGCTTTTGTGTTTCCTGGGGTTAGTCCTGTGTGGCCAGTAGAAATCACTTATCTCTTCAAGGTCAAACTCTGCCTTCTGCCCACCATGTTGCCCACGGTGCTTGGCATGAGGTAGTCCAATGCAGAAGGTAGAGTGGGCGCTGACTGGGCTTGGATCTACTCCATCACTCCTGCTCTGGACCTTGGGCAAATGACCTGACCTCAGGGACTTCATCAGAGAAATGGGATAATGAGAACTCTTCCTCAGAGGGTTGTTGTGCAGGTAAAGGGGCCAATCAGCGAGGAGTGTACACTTAGCCCTGGGCCCTGGACCCCAAACGGGCTCAATAAATGGTAGCGCTTACCCATTAAGACAGAGACAGAGCCACCTCTCCAGAGCAGCCTTGCCAGACAGAGCATCCTGTTAAAAGCAGGACTCTCATTTTTTTTTTTTCCTTATTCACAGCACCCTGTTCTCTTTCTTCAAAAGCACTCAGCTCAGTTTGTAATTATACACATTTTTGTTTACTTGTCCATGAGAGCAGGGACTGTCTGTTTTCCAGCACTCGATCCCTAGCACCAAGAGCGGGAGCACAGTAAATGTTGCATCAATGAATGACACCCCCTCCCCAATCTTCTTTAGGCAGAGCAGGACTAGGACCTTCTTTTTTTTTTTTTTTTTTTTTTTTTTTTTCAGAGGATTGGGCTTCCAGAACCCCATATATTTCTCAGCCTCCCTTCAGAGATGATTCTGTAGCTGGTGCAGCTGGGAAGGGCTGGCTACTATCTGCAGCCACAGGAGAGCTGGGGGGAGCCCGACCCAGGGTCTTACACTCACCTTGTTGGCCATGGGTCTTGCTGGATGATGAGGTCATTCTGGGATTGCTTCTGCCCTGCTGCCCATCTGCAGCTGTTTGGTCTGTGGCCCCAAAGCCACACTGAGTCTCTACGAGAGCCCCTCGTTGGCCGAGTCACCTGAGGCGGGGCCTGACTTCCAGGAGAGGCCTCTCTGCCTCCCTTTTTCCTCCAGTCCCATCTCCTAGGTCTCTCCTGCCTTCTGCCCTCAAGAGAGACCAGGGCCCCCTGGCCTTGGCAGATGTGTGAGGCTGGGGGAGGCACTCTGAGTCCAGATGTGATTATGTTTATGTTTCCAGAGAATGAGGGGTCAGAGCTCTGGACTGGAGCCGTTGGGGGAGGGGTGGTCTGGCTCCAGCCCCCTGCCCCAGCCTTCCCTCCACCCACCTCCCTCCTCTAGCCTGTGTATCTGGCCCTGTCCTTCTCAGAACCCCACAATGCAAATCCTACAGCATCATCCTGGGCCATCCTCCACTCCTCATCTTAATGTGGGAAGACCAGAGGAAAGATACTTTGGAATCTAAAGACTGTTGACTCTCTGTGATCTTGGCCCAGTTGCATGACATGATGAAGTCTCGGTTCCATCATCTGTATAATAGGGACAACACTCCTGACCTCAGAGGCAGGGCTGATCTGGTTTGCGAATGTGTGCACAGGGCTCTCCAGCTATTAGCTCACGATCAAGCCCGTGGCTGTGCCCCACTCCCATCTAGGGTTTGCCTGGGTCCAGCTCCAGGGCAGCGCCAATCCTAGTCACAAGGTGATTCTAAAGCAGAATACCAGCCCCTCCTTCCTCCCCCGCTGCAGCTGCAAACATTTTGTTTTGCCATTGGAAGTGACTTACTTAAGGGAAGCAGAATTTTACAGGCAGTTTACAGGCTGGTCTTGTTCAGTAGTTTCCAAAGCCTGGGGAGGGTGGAAGTGCCCGCAGCCTCCTTCCAATAAGTTGGGGTGGAAGGGAAGTGAGAAGTTAATTCTGTGTGATGGTCACTTTCTCCAGCACAGCTTTGCCGGATGCCCCTGAGTGTCATTTCAGGAGGGAAAGGCTGAGGGAGGCCCTGGCTAGACACCGGCTGATCCTGCACCCTCAGTCCGCCTGGAGCAGTTAGGGCAGGGCTCCAAGGTGGGGGTACTGGGCCCACAGGAGGAAAGGCAACTCCCGGACCAAGGGGGCTCTCAGTGGCCCTCACCCCAACTCCCCCGGTGAATAAGGGCCACGGAGCACCCTGAGGGCTTCGGGGGTCCCCGCAGACATAGCTTGGGAAGAGCCTGCAGAGCCCGGCAGCCGGGGAAGTGGGGACGCTGGCTAGGACGGCTGAGCACAGCGCTGAGGCTGAGCGGCCCAGCGGGTGAGCGCCTGCTGGGCGCGGACTCGGAGCCCGGAGCGCCAAATGGCGCCCTCTCGGGAGCCGGGCAGAGCAGGTCGGGAATTGCGGTGGGAAGAGAGGGCACCTCCCTCTCCACTGAAGGGCGGCTGCCTAGGCTCCTCTCTTTAGCCCTCAGAACCCGCGGTGGCGGCGTTCCCTTTCTAACCCGCCTCCCTCCCCAGTGGAATGAAGCAGTCGGGGCTCGGCAGTGGTTAGCACGCTTGTACTATGGTTTTAATAGACGTACATGGACAAGTCGATATAGACAGATTTATAATTCTATACAGTCAGTCCGACATACACAGGGACGCTGTAAACAGGGGCGCGGGCCGGAGAGCGGGTGTGCAAAGTGGGCGCGGCGCGGGGACCCTGGCCGCGCCCCGAGCTCTCCCGGCTCGACTCTTGCACGGCGGGCGGTGAGGAGGGGGCTCTTCGCCGGGCCAAGGGGGCCACCTCCTAGCCCGGGAGCGGAGCGGAGGACCTGGGCCTGCGGCGAAGCTCGGAGGCCGGGTGCTCGGAGACGAGCCCACCCCGTTCTCCTGCCACGTCCGCACCGCCAGCTGCGTCTCCTTAGCCTTAAAAGAGGACTCCGGGGCTCTGGGCGGCCGACGGCTCTTCCGGGCGCGCCGCGGCCGCGTGCGGCTCCACAGCGAGTCCCCGATCCCAGGCTGGGCACCGTCATCTCCGACCCAACGGCCGCTCCAACTCGGATCCGAATCGAGCTAAGGTACGCTCGGCCGGGGCCAGCTTGGAGGGGGCACCTCGGTTCGTACGGGGCCGGGGCCAGCCTGCCCGGGCTCCGCACGTCCAGTCCGCAGGCGCGGCCACTCATTCCGGGTCCAGCGCGGCGGGAACGCGGGCTACGAGGGGGTCCTCTCCGGACCGCCCGCCTCCCGCGCCGCGTCCCCTCCGCGCAACGGCCCGCCGGGGCCCGAGGGAGCCAACACACACCACCCGCGCCATCCCGAGGGAAATTGCAACTCATCCGTTTTTTTTCGCAGCACTTTTTCTCCGACGTCTTTTTGTTTTGTTTCGTCTCGTTTGGGAGGGCAGAGTGGGGTCCAGAAAAGCAAACACACAACCAGCCCGGAGGTGGGGAGGTGGGGAGGAGGGGGCTGCGCGGGCGCGGGGGCCGCGGCGTGGCGAGGTCCTCCGCGCCGCCCCCGCCCCGGCGCCGTGCCGGCCGCGGGCCCGCGGGGCCTGGCGGGGGCGGTCAGCTGTTGTACTGGCACGCATTGAGGCCCGAGGCCGGGCCCTGCAGCCCGCCGTAGCCGAACGACGAGTGCTGCTTGGACTTGAGCCGCAGGCTGGCCAGGCTCGAGTTGCACGTGTCCCGGTAGACGCTGTAGGGCGAGGCGGGCGTGCCGTACGGGCAGGCGCCCGGTGACATGGCCGAGTTAAGCGAGGAGCCGGTGAGGTTGTTGATGTTGTTGAGGCCCGAGTTGGGCATGCCGGGCACGGCGCCCGGGCCCATGCTCGACGGCATGGTCATGGAGGAGATGGAGCTGGGCGCCGAGAACATGGACTGCGACGACAGCGGGCTCATGGAGTTGAAGAAAGTGAAGCTCTTGGTGGAGAGCGGCGCTGGCGCCAGGCTCTTGGCGGCCCAGTTGTTGTAGGAGTAGCCGGCGGCGTACACGTCCTCGTAGGGCTGCACCAGGCCGCTGAACTGCGGCACGTAGCCGCCCTTACACAGGTCCAGCTGCTGGTTACGCTCGCGCTTCCGCCACTTGGCTCGCCGGTTCTTGAACCAGACCTGGGGGAGGGGGCAAGAGAAGGGTCAGGGCTGCTGAGCGCGGGAAGTCCCCTCCACCTCCACTCCCTCCACCGCCCCCCCACCCAGCCCTCCGCCGGGTTCCTTCTCTCCGAATTTCGTCTCTTTTCTCCGATATTTCCGCCCCTGCAGCCTCTCCTTAATGGTTCCTTTCCTGTCCCCAGAAAACATTCCTCTTTCCCCTTTTCTGATCTAGATCCTCTCCCCCCGAGTTAAATCTATTTTCTCTTCCTAATCCGGAGCGATCCTCTTTTGTTTTAGCAAATATTCGTTTGCTTTCTTCCTTTCTCAACCAGTCCATCTCCGGCCTTCTCCTCCAAACGGGTCCCGGTCTGTCTCCTAAATATTCCATTCTTTTTCTTCTCCCTCGAATACAAAAGGTATTTCTCTTCCCTGAAATATAAGATCTCCCGACTCCCTTCATTCTTCATTCTATTTTTCACTCCTCAAATAATCTGTTTCCATCTTTATCGGGAATGTTTGATATGCCCATTTCTCCTCCAAACGTTTATTTTCATTTGGTCCACCCTGCTATCTGAACTATCCCCCCCCAGTCCATTTTCTCCGTTATCCCTCATTTTTGATCCTTTTGATTCTTCCTCAAATATTTAAGTTTCTTCCCCGTCTTTCTAAATATCTGACCATTACTGTTTCTTAAATAGTCAATTCTTTATTTTCCTCAAATGTTTGATCCTTTTGCCCTCCCTTAAATGATTCTCTCCTGCCGCCTAAATATATGCCAAATATGTTTCTCTGCAAATATTTAATTTCCGTTCACTTCTCACTAGTTTCTCTCTAATCTCCCCTCCACTTTCTCCCACAATTTAGTAAGAACCTCTTCTTTCCCAACTCTTGGTCCTTGCCCATCCTCACCTATCCTCCCACTGTATGACCTCTACCCTCCTCAGCCCTCCTCCAACCCTGGGCTGAGTTTCCTGAGCTAGGCTGTGGGTCCCCTGCATCTCAGCCTTTTCCAATCCCCCACACTGACATTGCCTGATTCCACCCCCACACCACTCCTGCCACCATAAACCCAGGCAGGATTAGTGAGTTCAGGATTACTGAGTGCTGTCTTCACTCGCGTCCCACCGGGCTGGCTAGCCTGACGGGAGGGGTGAGAGCTTGGGTTATAGGAGGGAGTCAGTAGGCCAGGTAGCACTCTGGGCTGGCTTGGGACTTGCTCACAATATCTGATTAAATATTTGCACACCCACAGAAGAAATGATTCTCTTGCTGCTCTGGCAAGAGAACATCGAATCTCTTGCTTTTACTGGGAACCAAAGGGTGAGGAGAGGGAGTGTGCAGACATCATGTGGTCATGGCTCAGAGATCTTACATCTCCAAAGGGACCCAGCCTGAGGGTCACTCTGGCACCAGAGCTGCTCCTCCTTCACCTGACCCCAGCCCTACAGGAAAGGGCACGAGGGAAAGGGTCGAGCTCGGCACTGGCTGAATGACTGGAGAGGAGTCAGGTGGGGACTATACTGAGATTCAGCAGAAGCAGGCTGTGGTTGGGATCACCGCCCCAGGAAGTGTTGAGACCCCCAAGCATAGGTACCCTTCAGGCCTCTCCCAGGTTGCCAGGCAAGATCTGCCTTTCCCTTTCGTTTTCAGGGGAAGACGCCAGCAGCTCCGGAGGTCCTCATCAGCGGGGAACCCTCTGCGCAGTGAAGGGTAGTAACATCCCAGAGGGCCCTGGGCCCTGGGCCCTGCAGGGCAGGGGAATGTCCCTTGGGGCCACGGATCTTGGGGTGAGGCTGCAGGAGAGCCCGAGGGTCAGGTAGGACTCGAGGCGGGCAGCAGCCAGGGTCACTAATCACCAACGGGCTTAGCAGCAGCGGGGCCTAAAGTGGAATCCTCTCCGGTGGAGGGAGGGAGCAGGTCTGAGTGGTGCCAAAGAGACAAAGTCTGAGCGCGGGTTTAAAGCTTTTCGAGGACTTAGGACCGCGGCAGAGGTAGCCAGCAGCCCTTCTCGCGGGTCCCCTCAGACGCGCACCCTGCGCTCACCCTCACGCGAGGCTCGGTGAGGTTGGTCCACACAGCGATCTCCTCCCGCATGCTCATGTCGGGGTAGCGGTTCCTCTGGAACGTGGCCTCCAGCTCTTGCAACTGCTGGCTTGTGAAGTGCGTGCGCTGCCGCCGCTGCTTCTTTTTCTTGGCCGGGTCTTCTGCACCACCGCAGCCTGCGCCTCCTGCACCGCTGTCCTCCGGCCCCTTGACTTCCCCGCTGCGCTCCTTCTCTGAATCGGGCAGGACAGGCCCCGGTCACCTTGGGCTTCTGCCCTTTTGCACCCCGTCCCGGCTCCACCGAAGCGCCTGCCATCAGCGCTGGCGGCCCTCCCTCCCGCCAGGGGCCCTAGGATTGTCCCTATTGGAAAGAGCCCGCTGGGCGCCTGATCGTCGGTAGTCACCTTTGGCCAGCCGTGCCCCAGAGAAGAGCCCGGGAATGAGAGGCACAGGCCTAGGTTCCTGCCGGGCTGGGCCTGCTCTTGCAGCTGGGCTCAGGCTCCAGCCTTACTGCTTATGTCACCCGCAAATGTATGACAATTTGAGGGCTCTTGGGCGTCTAAATCTGGGGTCTCTGCTTTCCTGAACTAGGATCACATATTTCTAGCCCAAAGCTAGTGGGTCCATGGAGCACGAACCAGGCTGTGGCCTGCAGCCCCTGCACTTTCTTCTCCCCAGGGCTGTGTGGGAGCCACACTGGGCAGGCACAACACAGCTGTGTTCTCAGCCTTAGCTCCAGGCCTCAAGTCCCAAGGCCCAGAAAATCCCTCAGGCAGCAGCCCAGACCGACAGACTCTGTCTAGGTGACCTGGGGCTCTAGCCCCTCTCTCTTTCAAGCTACACAAAATACATTCAATCATAGACACATTGAAACAAACCAACAACAAAAAAATGAAAACAAAACACAGAAGCCCAGATAAACTCAATTCTGTGCCTAACACCATAGAAAGGGTCACAAACTCTTAAAAATAGGCAGATAGGGACACAGGGCAAATGCAAATTAAGAAGCCAAATACCTCTGTGCAAACACACCCTTAACTAAATACAGTGCTGCATGTGTATAAACTCCAGGCAGACACAGGCATTTATTTCTCTGAGATTAAAAAAAACCACCACCACCAACTTACTGTACTGTTGTAGATAGATTTTTTTAACCCCTTCCCAATAATCCCCTTCTAGAGATAATTTTTAAATCCCAGGAAAATACAACACTATAGTTAGGTAACTGAAATTACCAAAATAACACCACTGCAAATGGATTTTGAAAAAATCCTGTAGAAACGCGCCATTTTGGATTGACTTTTAAAAATCTCCCCAAGAATAATGTTGCACGTAGCTATTTTAAATTCCAGAGAAATATGCCTAGTGTAGTGATTCTTTCTATATTGAAAAATACAGTTAAAATGTTAAATATATCCACAAAGATTTGGTTTTAAAAAGCAATCTATAACTTTATATTTCTCTGGATCTTAAAAGTAAAAACCAACCAAAGGCCACGCTTAAAACTTTTGAAAACAAAAGTACAATCCAGCGTTGATTGTTTTTAAGTCAAGCAAACAGAACCTCTCAGAGAAAGTCACTTAGGGATGCAAAACAGAAATAAATAGAGATTAAAAACGTGTAGAGAAACACTCAGCGGTGGATTAAGAAACGAACACAGCAGAGGCGCCCACGGCCCGGGAAGCAGAGAGCTCTGCGGCAGCGCCGAGTTAGGACGCCGAGCCCGGGAGCCAAAAGGAGACCCTGGAGGCCGGGACCGGCCGAGGATTAGTCGCGCCACTGCCCGCACCGCCCACCCGCCGGCCCAGCTCGCGGGCAGCCCGGGGGGGTAAAAAGCTTGAGCTCGGACAAAAAGGCAGCGCGGAGGGAGACTTGCCCGAGTCGAGTCGGGGCCCTGGCTGGGCGGCCTGGCGGCTGCCGCGTCCCGCGGCCCACGTGGGGCCCGTCTCCCTCGATTAGGGGGTCCTACTCCGAGCCGGGCCGACCCCTCGGCCCGCTCGCCCTCGCTGTCCTGTGTCTATTTACTTGAAGTTGTCCTCCCCCCGCCTCCCAGTGTGTTTTTCTGACTTTTCCCGCCACCCCTCTCTTCGATTTCTCCCTCTCGATCGTCGCCCACTGCCTGTCGGGGTGTCTGTCCCATCTCTGTCTCTCTGGGCACTTTCTGTCGCCCGCCTCCCCATTCCAGTCTCGAGGGACTCCTCTCCTGCGGTCTGAGAGGCCCCTGGGCACCCAGTTGCGCAAACCGAATTTTTTCCCCGTTCTGTTTGCTGCGGATCCAGAGGGGCTGTCAGTCCGACCTTCCCTCCCGTTGTAGGTTCGAGCATCTGCCGGTCTCTTGGCGCGTGGGGACCGGGTGGAAGTAAAGCACTGAATTTCGATTTATAAAGCGTGTAAATTCCCGCGTACACCCCCCCCCCCCCAGATCGAGAACGGGAAAAGAAATGGTCGTGACGCCCCTGGAGCGTAGAGGGAGACTGACGGCGCGGCGCGGGGGCCAGGCCCTGCTCCCCGATCCGTGCGCCCGGCTCGGCTCCGTGCGCGCCTCGCGGGGAGCAGCGCTTACCTGGCAGCTCCGTGTCGGACGACTCGCTGGCAGAGTTCTCGAGCGGCTCGCGGGGGTCGGCGGCGCGCGCCAGGTGGAAGGCAGGCCCCATGTCGTGCGGCGGCGGCGGCGGCCGGAGTCCCTCCGGCAGCCGCTCCAGGCTCATGCCCCCCTTGAAGGCGTCCATGGAGGCGGGGACCGCGGCGGACGCTCCAGGGGCCGGGGCCGGGGCTGGACGCGCCCGGCCGCCCTGGCTGCGACCTGCGGGGACAAGAGCACAGCGCCTAAGCGGCTGCCCCCCAGGGCTGCCCACGCCCGCAACGACGCCGCGCCCGCCCCATGGACTGCCCGGGGCTGCGGGGCCAGGCGGGCGGCAGCGGCAGCGGTTTCTCGCGACCGGATACCCGGCTTCGCGCTCCGCGCTGCGCTCCCGCCGCTCGGGCCTCAGCCGCCCGCCCGGCCCCGGCTCCGGCTCCCGATCCGGGGCCGGTTTCTAAGGCTCCGGACGGCGCCGGCAGAGGCTGTCTTAAAGCGACAGTGCGCACCGCCAGGTTCCAGCAGTCCCTGCGCCAGGGGTGGTGGGTGGGGTGGGCCTGGGTGGGAGGGGGCTGGGGAGGGAGGGAGCCAGCGAGCGAGGGAGCGCGGGCGGAATCCAGCCCCGAGCCGCCCGCCCTCCCTCGCCCGTGCCCTCCCCCTCCGCAGCCACCTTCCCGCCGCCTCCCCGCCCCCTCCCCCCCGCGGCCTCGCCGCGCCGCTCCCTCCTTCTCCGTTGACGCACCGACTTCTCCCTCGGCCGCACAAAAGAAACGCATCTGGCCTCCAAGTCCCGCGCGGCTCGTGCCCACCTCAAGCCCCAAATGACTTGTTTTGTTCAGAATCGACTCCTGTCTGGGCCGCCTCGAAGTCCCCAGCCCCTGGCGAGAACAGCCCAGGATGAGAGAATGTTCTCGGAGCAGGATCGCACCGAGCGGGCGCCTCCGAGCCAGCGCCAGGGCGGGGGCAGAGCCCGGGGCCCGTTCCGGCAGCTCCCAGAGGCGTCCTCGTCTAGGGGCCGCCGGCCCCTCCTTCCTCGGCCTCTTCTCCCGGGACCTGAGCCCGGCTGAGTGACAGCAGCCTGCGTTCTAATGGGCCCCCGGATGCTGCCTCCTAATTAGCTTGGACCCTGTCCTCCAAGGCTGCTTCTCAGGCCTCCCCCTCTGCACCGCAGTCAATTTTCCGGGATTGGGATAGAACTGATGGCTTCTAATCAGACGAAACGTTTCTGTTGGCTCCAGGCCTCTGGCGAGTGCAGCAGGAGACCCCAAGAGCCCCGCCAGGCCCCACAGCCTCTCCTGTGGGGCCCTCTCCCCTTGTTTTGCACCAGTCCGGCCAAATCAGCCAGGCCCAAGTCTTGGCAGCCAGGGGGTTGGCTTCTGCCCCCTTCAGGGCAGGTTTGCAGCGATCTGCGGCCTCTGCATTGGCTTCCCAGAGCTGCAGACACCTGGCCCAGGCCAGGTGCCTGCCGTTTCCCAACCCTGGGCCAGCAGTCCCGGAAGCCTTCCGCCTTCAAGCCTCTCCCTGGTACGGTGGTAGCTAAGCTGCAGCGCCACTGGGGCCTCCATGGGTGCAGGCAAAGAAGTTCCCCTCCTACCCTTCAGAATGATCCCCTCCTACTTCAGTGAAGTTTGTTGAAGGATTTTGCTCAGCAATTGTTAGCCGGCTCTGAGACTGCAGAGTCTTGAGCAAATAGACGGCAGATGGGGTGGTAGGGTGCGACCCTGACCTGTTCCTCTGGCCAGAGCTGGACCCCATGCTGCCCTCTGCTCCTCACCTGCGGACCAGCTCCCAGATGGGAGCAGCGCTGGGCAGGAGGCAACCTGGGGGAGAAGCACTGCCCTACACTCCAGACCCAGCACCTCACCCCAGGGCCTGGTGCACTCCCCATCTCTCCTGGGAGTCTCTGCTTGGGACTGTGCAGGCTGAGGATCTGGGATGTTCTGCAGGCACTGCCTTCCATCCCTCACCCTGGCTCCTCATCAGGAGACCCACAGCCTCAGGCTGAGTTCTTTGGTGAGGACTGCAGGGATGCGGTGGGTACAGGGTGGAAACAGGCCTGCCTCTCACTCCCTGAGTGTCAGCCCCAGGCCCCCAGCTCTGGGAGCTGGGAGAAAGCACAGCTCCTTGGGATCTGGCACAGCCTCACTGGGTGCCTGTGACTCTAGGAGCAGGGGCTGGGGCTGAGGCCAGAGGGAGGATGTATCCCACGGGTTTGAGTTGGGGAGGCTCAGCGACTCTTGCCCTTTCCTCCCAAAGGGGAGTTTCTCGAAGTTGGGCTCCCCAGGATGAAAATAATCTTGGGTGTGTGTGGGTGGGGGGAGGGTGGCAGGAGGGGGACGTGGGAAGTATGGTTGTCCAACATTTGCCCTCAGCCTCAACTTTTACCGTATTTCTTGGCTGAGTCTCCTGCAGCAGCAGGTACCTCTTTTTGTGACCCAGCCTGCCTGGGTACAGACAGGACACTGGAGCAGGCACATACACACATGTAGTGCATACCCACCTAGGTGTGTGCTGTTCACACACATGCACACATGCTCCCTGCACATCGTGCACACACAGCCAGGCTCTGGGTCCCAGAACAATGCTCGGCACCAGATCAGGCTGGTAGGGGACAGGAGGTTTGTTCTCAGCTCCCCGATGTGGGAAGCCTAGTGTTCTTCTGGGTGGGGACCTGGAATAAATGTTCTGCCTGTAGGTGTTCAGAGGCTGAGGGCCACCGCTTTTCACTATCCACGGAGTGTAAAGAGTCAGGATTTTCAAAGATGGGGACTGTTTTGTGACTCTAGCTCTAGCTGTTCAGTCTGAGGGGCTTGGATCCCTCACTATTGCATTTAATGTAGTTATTGAGCACCTGCTGTGTGCTCCTCTGGACCCAAGCCTCCGGCAGTGTTTTGGACAGTCACATTAGTCCCTATATTTGGAAATCTTGATGCCTGCTATGTGGATGGAAAGGCCTTCAGACTATTGCGGGTGAAGCCCCAAATCCCCAGAGGCCCTGGGCCCCAGAGAGAGACTGTGACTAGTAGGGACTGCCCGGGGGAGTCTGTTCTGCTGGGCCCAGGGAATGGCTGAATGAGAGGAGACGATGAGGATGCTGGCCGGATAGGGTGTTGGCTGGAGAAGGGACCTGGGCACTTTCTTCTTCCCCAGCCTCACCCTCTACTGGCCACTATCCCCGGCAGGGAAGGGTCTTTCTTCACACTCACAGATACATCACATACACGGGACAGCAGGCAGCTCCCTTGCGGGAGTAAGAGCAGGGGTTCAGTGTTCTCCCAGCTTTGCTGTGTGACCTTGAGCAAGGCTCCACCTGCACTGTGCCCCAGTTTCCATGTCTGACACGGACTGGGCAATCCCTACTTGCCGCTTCAACTTGCAGCTCACTTGACGATGGGGACGCGACGAGAGGAGGGAAGGGGCTTACTGGGGCTGGAACCAGGTGTCCTATTCCCCATCCCTTTGGGCCATGGGGAGCTAGCAATGATTCTGTGACTTTCAGGAAATTTGGAGGCTTAGAGTCCTGGCTGGGTTGAGTGGAGGCGTCTGGCCTGTTGTAGGGTTTAAAGTAGTCACCATAGGGACCTTTCCTAAGGCCGGGCTCACTCAAAACAGATTCTGTGCCCAAGAACGGGTTAGCAGTTTTATTTGGGAAGAGTGGTTGGAGGGTCCTCATGGAGGGCATCCTTCCACGCACTTATATGGGGGTACGCTGCCCTAATCTCTGCACCAGAATCAAGGGATTTTAGGAAAAGGGAAGGAATGTGCCGTGGCTTGCCCTCGAGGCCATCCATGACTCTCTGGGACATTCCAACCCTAAGCCTCTTAGGCCGTGGAGAAGTTCAAACTAGAAAACCCAGTTTTGGAAGTGCATCTGGGACCACCTACCTCCTTCTGTCTGTTTTAACCCCCCCCCCCTCCAATAAAAGCTCTTGCTTCTTTGAATACAAGCAATTACTGGGTGAGGGGGGAAAGGGGTGCTCAGGTAGGGGCTGGGAACCATCTCACCGGATTCTTTAGGCTTCCAAGGACCCCAGCCTCAGCCTTCCTGTTATTTGGGGTTCCCCAGCCTGTCCTGGTGGGAGACCTGGGATGTACTCAGGCAGGATGGCCGAGTGGGGTGCCTCAGGGAGCATGCAACTCAGAACTTTGTCAGCAGCTGGCAGGGCTGGCCTCATGGCTCACCCGAGTCCGCTCACTGGTCGTTCTCTGCTTCCTGAGAATAGCTGAGCGGAGGAGAAGAGAAGGCTGGGCAAGTGGCAGAGACTGGTCACACAACTGGGGGAGCCTAGGGTCAGCTTATGCTGTTACCACAGCTTCCCAGGAGCGGCTTTTCCGAGAAAAGCACACTCTGAGCCTGGCTGGAAGAGCAACAAATTCTGCCTCTACCTTCTTGAGTCCTGGCAGCCAGGTCTCCATGCCCCCGTCCACGTCTTTTCCTTTTCCGAGCAGAGCTGAAGAAAGGGGAGGGAGCCAGCAAGCCCCCTCCCGTGTCGCCCCTGCTGCTCTAGACCCGTGTCTTTGGCCAAGTGGACAGCAACCTGGCCTTGCTCTAGCCCCGATCGCTGTCAGAGGCCCCTGGGGTGCCAACGGGACACCCAAGCCTTAGTTTCTCAGTAAAGTGGGCTCAAATATTTTTAGATTCAGGGAATTCCTAAATCGGGAAACCAGCCTCGGGTTCCCTTTTCTGCGATCCCGGCCTCGGGGCCATCGCTTTACTACCGCCGAAACGGCCCAGATTTGGGAGGCTGGTCAATTTCAGAATTCCGAGACCCGGTTCTAGAGAAGCGGCTGTGTGCCCGGGAAGCCTGCGTCAACAATCAAACCCCGGAGAAGCCGCGGGAATGTCTTTATTGGATTTTGCGAAGAGCATTTGGGGTTCCTCTCTGGGTAAGGAAAAGCCCGACCCGTGCGGGCGAGGGCAGGCCGCCGTGGGCTGGGGACGCCTCCGAGCACGGGCGGCGAGACGTCGGGGTCCGCGGCGAAGAGAGCCGGGGCTCCGGCCGATGTCTTTTGCTTTTCTGCGGCATAGCTGCCCGAAGGAACCAACGAACGAACGAATGAAGCGGTATTGTTTAGAAAAAATACCCTCTTGACACGAAGCTGCGGCTGCAGTCCCCGGGCGTGCAGAGGGGCCCGCGCTTTCCCTCGTTCTGGGGCCCCCATTCCGGGGCGCAGCCGGGACGGTGGGCGGCCCTTTCGGCTGCCCAGTGTCCTGGAGTTCCCCAGCGACCTGCGCCGCCACGAGAGGTTGCGAAGGGCGTGGGGAGCTATGCCCTTCGCAGGGCTGGGACTCGCGGCCCCGGGGCTGCTGCCCTCTTGGGGTGCCCGGGGCCGAAGCGTGGGGTGGGCTCACCGGGTAGGCAAGGTAGCGCCTGGCGACGGCAGCTGGGACTGCGCGCTGGGCGCAGGAACGAGCTCCTCGTGCTGCCTCGATGGCGCCTGGCCTTTCCCGGGATGCGCTCAGTTGCGCGCCACCGGCTGGATCTCACAAACGCCTGGAGCAAACAGTGCGGAATCCGCCACCGCCTCCCTGCGCCCCAACACCGCGGAGACCCAGCGCTCCTAGCCCAGTGACTCTTACCCCACGCGGGTTGCGCTGCGTACTCGGCTCGTCGGCTCCGGGCTCGCTCGCCACGGACTCTGACTGAGGTTTCGACTTCGGCTGGGGCCCCGGTTCCAGCTGTGTCTCCGGCTGTGCGCGCAGCTTCGGTCCTCGCTGGTTCGCTACATCGCAGCGCGCAAGGTCGGGGCTGCCTCGGCTCGGCCCGCTCCTCCCGCCACCGCCGCCGCCGCCGCCCGTCGCCCGCGGGGAAGGCGGGGACACGGGCCGGGGAGGCGGGAAGGGGGGAGGGGAAGCGAGGCGCTCGCCTGGACCAACGGGGAGGGGCGGCGCGCAGTCCTGCCGGCTAGGGGTCCGGGCCTCCCTCGGGTCGCAGGCAGGGGTCCGCGCGGCTCGCCGCCGGGGTCCGAGGCCGGGGAGCGCGCCCCGGGACTGCTAGCGCGGAAGGGGGACCTGGCCGCATGCGGACGAAGCCGCTGAGGGTACCGGCCTGGCCTCTGCGCTCTTTCCCACCTGGCACACGAGGGGTCCAGCCCGACCTCGGCTTAGACGGGCCCTGGTCGGAGTTTACCCCCGTCCTGCCTGACGCCAGTTTTAAGATTCGACCTTTCCCCTTTCTGCTCAGCCTTCGGGAGGAAGCTGGTCTTGCATTTTGGCAGGGAATGTCCGCAGCGCAGATTTTGGCAGCCAAGGAGGTTTGAGGACAGACCCCAGAGTTTCTGGGGAGGGGCAAACGCTGACCCCTGCCCTGCTTGGAGGATACCCCCCCCCCCACCCCTCCCCACTTCTCCTCCTCCGGGGGCTGGGCTGATGAGCAAAGAGTAGACCAACCCTATGGAGCACAGACAGTTCTGCGGCCACTTGTTCAGCCCCTCGCCTCCTGCACACCCTCCAGCGATAGCCCTGTTCGGCCCTTGCACAGGGGAAGACTCCATCCCTATGGCCCCGTTCGCCTTTTCAGGGGAGATGGGCAGGACTAACGGGAACTGGGTCCCACCCGTGTTGCCCACGGACAGATAACCCCTCACAAAGCCTTGTGGGGAAACCAATTGGCCGACCAGGCTCCTGCCTTTCCCAAGCCCCCGGTCTGAGCCTGCTGCTGCGGGGCCGTGGTGGTAGGGACGGGGGTCGGGCGGGTCAGTACATCAGGCAACCACCCCGGGGGACAGGAGCCACCGAGCCTGTCTGTAGACGGCCACCGGGCTCTGGCGCTGCCGCTTTGGCTCAAGGTGCCGGGAGATGGCAGTGCGGCGGCCCGCATCTATGTTTCATGAGGTGCCGTCATCGGCGGCGCCTCCCTGCCTGGTTCTAGCCGACAGCTGCCGCCGCCGGAGAGGCCACGGCCCCGTGCCCGCTTGCTCTGACGCTCTGCTTGCCCGCAATCTCCAGGGCCACCTGGTCAGGGAAATGCAGAGACAGGAACCCTTCCCAACTCCCAAAGCCTACCCGACCCAAGCTCGCAGATGCCTCACACTCAGGCCCCGAGAAGTGGCCTCTGTTCCCTGTCTTGCTGTTTGGGGATTCCAAGACTCCCCTCGACTGTGAACAGGAGGAATATCTCTCTGGTGGCTGTGTATGGTTCTGGTGCACACAGGGTCATAAGGGTTAAGAGCTAAGTCCCCCGTGCACAGGATTTCAGACCACGACCTGGGGGTGGCCTGGCAGAAATGCAGTCTCCCAGCTTGGACGATGGACTTTGGGAATTCTAGCTTCTGCTTCTCCACTGCCACGATATTGGCTGTTTTATGTGTGAAACTGGTTTGCTGGCAGATTTGGCCCCGGAGGCTGCTAAGCGGAGACACTTCCCACCTTGTCTCAGGCAGCCTCCCCACACACCCAAGGTGTCCCTGCATCGTGGCCATAAATGCAACTGCCGGGCCTTTACTCTGCATGGAGGGTGCAACAGTCACCTAGCTGGGTGGGCAGGGGTGGGAGGGGCGCTTACACTCTGGCACCTGCCCTGGGAAATCAGACCTTCTTACCCCTGCACATCAGCTGTTTTCCAGGTTTTGTTCTCCAGCAACCACTGGGTGTGTGATTCTCCGTATGCCCTTGTTTCCAGGCAGACCCTGTGGTACCATAGAGCTGCCCCTGCGACCTGAGGGCCAGAGGAGGAATCTTGTCTGCATCTTTTACCAGTCATGTGGCCTTGGGCAAATGATATAACCTCTTCTAGCTTCAGCTTTCTTACCTGTGAAGTGGGAATAAGAAGAGTTGTCATTTCGTTGAGCAGTCTGTGAGATGATGGGGAGGACTGTTGCCCTGTGTGGGGATGAGCAGCTGGGCTGGATGTTCATGGTGAAACCTGGCATGTTGCTTTTCTCCTTAAGATGCTTTGCTCATTTTTGTTTCCTTCTTTGCAGTCTTGTTGTTTGAGTCAGGCAGAAGTAGGCTCCTTCTCTGATTAGTAGACCTGCCCCTCATACCCTGCTTGCCATCTAGGAAGTCTCAGACCAGGGAAACTAGGCAGGTAAATGGGGCGGGACCAGGGCTTGAAGTCCTCAAAGTTCTTGGTGAACTGGGGTGGGGTGAAACCCTTTTGTTATGATATTATTTTCACTTCCTCCACCAAGAATTTTCCACAATTTCCCTTTAGGTTGTGACATCTTGGGGGCACGTACTTTCCACTTTGGAGGCAGAGGGATCAGGCAGTCAGAGACAGCAAGGTTGGAGCTGGATCAAGGGAGAACAGGATTACTTCTGTTCTTATAGTACTTACACAGTCCTTGTACCTGAGTATCACGTTCGCTTTGAGCTTTCCTGGTACCTACCCAAAAAAGATCAGCAGAACTGCTGGTGCATTTGCTTTGTTTTTCCTTCCAAACTGATATACTTCCTCTAAACAAAAGTTTTTTCCCTAGCACGAAACTCTGACATGAATTCGTCACACAGGTTCATGTTAAACACAACGGGAAAATGTCTTCAGCCCCATTTATGCAGAAAGGGATACAAATTCTTCAAGCAGTTTATTATCTTAATATCCAGGAAAAGTAGGGAGAGTGTCCTTTCTCTTTACTGCTCTTATTGCAATAGTATTAATATCAACATTTGTGTAATGATTGATTAAAACCTGTTGCCCCTACCAGGGTCCTAAGCTCCTTAAGAGCAGGGCTGAGTCTCTCTTGCCAAGCATAGGACCCTCCCTAGGGTGGGCAAAGGGATTTGATTATGCTGATTGGCTGGATGCAGCTCACATGCCCGCAGCTGAACCAATTACTTTGTGGGGAAGAGTGGCTCAAGGCTGTGGTTGGCCAGGCTAGGGTCACAGTCTCCACCCCAGGAGGGTAGGAGGGGGAGCTCCATCATTTTAAGGAATAGTCACCACTCTACCCCAAGAATACTGGCTGCTGTCCTGGAACAAGTTCTCTGAGTTCCTTGTGGCAGGGAATGGGTTGGTTTTCAAAGAAGTCCCTGCCCTGTGAAGGTTCTCAGAGGGGTGCTCGTGGTGTTGGTAGGGTGTCTACTGCAATGTGATAGGGAGGCATTGGTTCTGTTGGGAGAGTTTGAAGTCCGTCAGGATTGTTCCTGCACTCATCTGTAGAAAGAGTTGGAGGGCTACCAGAAAGTCTGAGGGGAGCTTAGAGTCTATTGACCCTTATATAAGGATGGATATGCAGAGTAAGGGAGGGACCTATTTGTGCTCTTTTTCATCTGTGAGGAGAGAATTAGAGGCTCCAAAGGCAGAGAGGAATCCCTACAATCAGGTAAGATAGAGGGGAACCCCTACTTTCAGGTATGATATTGATTTATTTGGACATAATTATATTGTACTCTGAGCATCCTGGCAGCCAAAGCAAAAATAGAAACCATTGGGACATCTTAAGTATTTTCTTTCATTGCAGACCTCTCGGCATCTGCATGGAGTAGTGGAAAGAGCCCTGACCTTGGGACCTTCCTGGACTGGCTTCTATCAGGTCAGCAAGTTTAGAGAGCACATATTCTGTGCCTGTGATTGCAGAGGTACAGAGATGAATGGCTCCTGCTTGTTTGGGCTGAGCCAAGGAGGCAGACATACCAACCCATAACCATGTTTGGAGCACAGTGCTGGAAAGGAAAACTATAGCCTGATGTTGAAGGGCCTTGAGTGACATACAGGCCTTGAGACTGCCTGGAACAGTTTTTCCACTCCCCATTTCTCACTGGGACAGCACTAAAGTGGGAAGGCATTGAATGGAGGAAGAGGAAGCTGGAGAATTAAGTAGGAACCAGACACCGCAGGGCTTCATAATCCTTGTTAAGAGGGTGGGATGCTATCCCGAAGGCAAAGAGGAACAGACGGCAGGTTTAAACAGTGGGAGATCTGGTCAGATTTATATTTTACAAAGATCACCGAGCTTGGAGAGTGGAGGATAGGTATGAGATGAGATAAAAGCAGATTAATTCGGCATCATCACTCAGCCACTCTGTCCATCCTTTTACGTGTCTGTTCGTCCATCCATCTACCATGGCACAGGAGGCCACGGTTTGGCCTGAGAGCTGTAAAGGTGAGAAATTATGACCCCTGCCTGCCTGGAGCCTTCCCTTAGAGCCCTCACATCACCCTCTGCAGGCCTGGTCTGTCCGTCCCATCCTCACAGGCTTTGCGGTTGGGGCCTCGGCAGCCCTCCAGATGTCTGCTTGCTGCACGGGGAGACAGGGTGCCCAGGGCCTGAAGGGGCGCAGCCACTACTGCAGACAGACAATCCGGGGAGCCAGCTCAGGGCACAGCACTGTCGGAAGCTTTTAAAATAATTACCCCTGCCTGCTTTGGCTGACTGGCTGATGGCAGCCTATTAGCCCTGAGTTGGAAATTCTGAATTGTTTCATGACAATTGAAAACATGATTGGAGGCCAGGAGGAGCTGCCCATGAAATATTGATGTTTCTCAGTGTTGTGGGGCTGTTCCCCCTCAGCTGGGCAACCCTGGGTGCAAAGAACTGGTTGCCACAGAGCAACTGTCCCTGGGCTCCGCAGGCTGACTGCTCCGAGGGGAGACGGGAATGTGTTTTTGTGCAGGGTTGGGAGGGTAGTTTGGGGACCTGTACCTCTGATGCCTCACTCCAAACTATGCCCCCCCCCCCCATTCCAGTTTCACTACCAGGGCCAAGCAGGAAAGAACTTGGGGACTCGAGATATTCTGCGAGTTCATGTCTGGCCTAGATTCTTCCTGGCACTCAAGGCTCATTTAGAGTCAGCCTGGGAATCCCAGTTCTGCCCCTTAGCATTGTGAGTCGCACCTTCTCAGCCTTTCTGTGGGGGATACTGAGTTCCTACCTCACCGGGCCGTGAGGTATAGGGAGGCCCTTGTGTACGTGCTGGTGTCAGTTCAGGGCCAGCTAAGGGAGTCCCTTCCCTACTGGGTGCCCAGGGCTTCATGGCCCTTCTCCTTTGTAGAGTGCTTTGAAGTACTTTGTGTTTTCCCTTCTCTGTAAATTCTAAATAAGTAGTGCTCAGAAGGGGAGTGCTGGTCTGGCAGGCACCTCTGATCGATGAGGTGCCCTGGAGTCTTGGGGAGGGATTCTATGCCCAGCCCAGGCCTTTGCTCCTGGAGGTGAGGCTCTGCTGTAGCAAAGGAAACTGGTGGGTAATGGCTGCCTGGATTCCTGCCCTTAGAATCTTCCCAGGACACCAGGGCCTCTGTCTTTATGAGCCCTTGATTTGCCAGGCGCAGTACATGGTTCATTTTCTTTATCCTGGGAGGTGGTATTCACCCATTTCATAGATGAGGACGGTGGGGGCCATAGTTCATTCCTTCCTTCAACAGACAGTATTTAAGCACTGCCCTATGTCCTGGCACTGAGGGACACAGGGGTAATGGACAGTGCCAGTGCAATCCTTCATGAGGCATTGGATCTAAAGATGACCCAATCCTAAGAAGTATCCTAAGAATTAGGGCAGGTTAGGAGCCATGGGAGCCAGAACAGGGGCGGCAAACCTAACCCAGGGATCACAGCAGACTTTCCGGAGGAAGTGACCTTCCCACTGAGCTGTGGGGTAGCAGGAGTTTGCTGTGGGACTGGGGTGGGGCAGGGTAATGACAAAACTAGTGAAGGGCAGGCTCAGTGTGGATGTTCTTATGCACCTGACGATGGGCACAACTCATATCCACCTGCCCTGCTGCCGTGACGGGAGCCTGAAGAGGCACCACAAAGAGCCCCACAGCTCCAGGGTGCTGAGTTCATTGCCTATGGGCCTCTCTGGGCTTTATTGTCTTCATGTGAATAACAAGAATTTAGATTAGTTGTAGCAGCCGGGCACATTCACAAATGCAACTTTACCAGGACTCCTAGGTAGATAAATGTAGCAGTGCCCTGGCTGAGGGTGGGTATACGTGTGGGCTCGTGTGCCCTCCCCCTGTATCCCCATCTGGAGGAGCCTGATGAGGAGGACCTCCAGGGCTGAGGCTCCCCTGAGGAGCCCCAGGGCTCCCTGGACCACAGTTTGCAAGCAGAAGGGTAAGGAGCCTCTCCACAGGGCTGTCCAGTCCTAGCCTCCTGGACCCAGGGGGTGGCCAAGAAGCTCCCTCTTGAACCCTGATGGCAAGACTCCCATGGACCTGCTATTCCTTGTTCCTTTTCAGTTTCCTAATAGCCATTTGTGCTTCATCCCAAGCATCTATTAAATACCTATTGGATGTGTACAGAGGGGCTAATGTTTTTGAGCATCAACTGTATGCTAGGTCCACGCGGGGCTCTTCATATCGGGTCATTTCCTCATCACAGACAGCTGTCAACCCGTTTTACAGATGAGGGGGAGGAGAGCTAGGAGAGGTTCAGTGATTTGCCCAAGACCACGAATCACAGTAACACTACCACCAGCCTCCATGGATGGATTAAGCGCCTGGTGTGTGCCAGGCCTCTGCTGATACGTTCCCGTGCATTAGCAACATCGTCTCTCAGAGCAAATCTGTAAAACAGGCCCTATTTCCATCTATAAAGATCGAACAAGTGCAAGCCCGGAGAAGGGAAGGGGATCTGCCTCGGCCTCTGGACTCTGCCCGCCCAGCCTCTCCCTTTGCCCTGCCCTGTGCTGTGGGGTCTGAGGCAGCTACCCGTGTGCCCCCAGGTGGGTGAGCTCCCTCCCATCTCTGTTCCCGCTGTGAATACAGGGAAACCGAGGCCCAGAGACTCACTTCCCTCAGAACATCTCTGCCCTCTGGGACCCCCATCTGGCACAAGCCTCCCTCTGTTCCCTTGACAGTGACCGTGAATTCCAAGTCTGGCTTTTCTGCAGAGTACCCGCCTTTCTGGGGGCTGTCTGCCCATCTGGCAGCATTGGTCAGGGCACATTGACCTTGGCTGTCTGAGCAGCACCATCCTGAGGAGTTCAGGACACATAGAGGGAGAGCTGGGGTTGGGGGCGGTGAGCCAGTCGTGGCTGCTCCTACGATCCCTCCCCTGTCCTTCCGTTGGGTTCTAGGTCATACTCGGCACCCCCACCACAGGGCCCTTCCTCCCCTCTCCAGACACCTCAAACTCACTGCCACTTAGGTGTGACTGTCCCATGGACAGGGCCTGCATGTGAGCTTTGCCCTGGGGGAGAATGCGTGACATTGGGGACAGGGTGGCATTTCAGACAAGGTGGAGGGAGGCTGGACTTTTGGTGGATGGAGGGACAACCCCCTGCTGTAGCTGCAGGTGGAACCCCAGAGGACTGGGCTCCCTCTGAGCCTTAGGGGCAAAGCTTGTCTGTGCACAGAGCCCAGATCTCTGCCGAGTAGACAAACACACAGTGAGGGGACGAGTCTTGACAAATGTTTGCCAAGTCCCTGGCTGACTTGGAAGTCAGGAGTGAGCTTGTTTGGCAGAACAAAGAGGAGAGTAGCCTGCAAAGGGCCATAAATAGTGAGGAAGGAGGAGCAGGCTCCATGGGAACTTGTCCTATGCTTGTGTCCTCTGCTGAAGGATTCCCGCGTCCTCTCCCAGAGCTCTGGGCCTGCTGGCCACCGCCTGGACCACGCGAGTGGCAGCTTCCTGACCCTTCAGCCACATCTCTATGGGAACCCTTGGGTGCTGGGTCACCCGCTGGAAGGTCAGTGTGACCTGCACATCCCAACGTCCCCTCCCTCTATGAACCAGGAAGTTTGGTTATAGTCAACAGTGGCAATACTTCCGAGACAGAGCCGGTCTGGCACTAGACCCTGGGAGATTGTGACACCTGGATGTACCCAGGCTGAAGGGATACAACCCCCTCACCACTCTGGAAGGGTACAAGGTGACCTCCCTCTATCTGTCCACAGTCCAGGCGGATATGGCCACCCATTTTTTCAAGGAGCAGGGCAGAACAGGAGAGGTGGAGGGTGGAGGGCAAGATACCCTACTTGGGCCTCAGTTTCCTCAGCTCAAAATGAGATCCTTATCTTTGGCTAACCTCCAACCCTTGGCTTACTGTGGGCATCAGGTGAAGGTCAGCGGGCCTGGGGAATGGAAGAGGCAAGATTTCCTCCAGAGCAGATGGGGAGGCCGTGTGGGATAGGTGGACACATGCACATGGGAAATATGAGGGCTGTGTGGGAATCTGTAAATTAGTTTGGTTCAGTGTGACCAAACCCAGAGGATGATGGGGGTGGGATGGGAGCTAGGCCAGGACAAAGGATCCCCTGAGGAAATGGGGAGCCCTGGAGGGTAACTGAGCTGAGAAGTGCTCTGAGCAGGGCTCTGCTTTAGGATGGTGGGGAGGGGGCAAGAGGCAGGTGAGGCAGGTCTGGAGCGAGAAGCCAGAGGTGGACTGCAGAGGGCCCCTGGCTCTCCTCTCTGGGCTGGGGAAGAAGGTTCCAAAATTGGGGAAGCCTGGTTGCTACCTTCACTCAGATGATCTGGCCTGTTTCCCTGGGCCAGGCTCCTTTCTTTCTCAGTAGAGGTGGCCCAGAGCCCCAGGCTCTGAATCCCCAGACCCCACACCAGGGACCTGGCCTGAGCTTCTAGGGCCTTTCTCTGACTTCCCATGCTTGCCCATCGATTCTGTTTCCCCGTACTCACTATTCTCCAAGGAGCCTGATTCAGGGGTCCCTAGGAAGGGGAGGGGTGGGCAGCAGGCCTGGTAGACAAAGTCTTGGTGCTGAACTCTCCCTGGGCCCACCTGGAGTTACTGTCTAAGCTTCCCTGACTGTGCACCTCACTTTGGGGGTGGGGCTGGGGGCCTCAGGACCTAAGAGGGGGAAGGGACTCAGTCAACGTCATATACGCTCTTTCATTCAACAACCTTATGGGCTCCCACTTGAATGGGGTCCATCTGTGTCATTGGCGAGGCCATGGAGAAGCCCCCTTCAACCTTCAAGGAAGGGCAGGAAAGGATTTGGGCAGGAGGTAGGCTACTCACTGCTTCAGGAAAGGGGGCAGAGGCCATCTGGAAGCCTAGTTGTGCACCCTGTTGGCGGGATAGAGAAATGCAGGGCCCTGGCTTTTGTGGGGCTGGGTTCTGGGTCCATGTGTCTTCTGGGTTCCCCCCTGTCTGCTCGTCACTCTCTGCTGGGGCTGGGGTGGGGCTGGGGGGTAGGAGGGTGGGAGGAGGGAAGCAAGGTGCCTACCTCTTTGTTCAGGTGTGGACATTTGACCAGTGTCCGTGATGCTAAATCTCTTGAGCTCAGTCTCTAGTCCTCATCCTGATTTGCTTTTGGTGTGTGTGTGTGTGTGTGTGTGTGTGCGCGCGCGCGGGGGGAGGGGTAGTTTTATTGTAAGTACTTAAGAAAAAAGGCCACTGCAAAGATCAGGTTGATGGAACAGCTTAGTATCTTGATTTTGGTGGTGATCCCATGAGTCTCTACATGTGATGAAATGACAGGATGCTACACACCCTTTATAGCAATGTTGGCTTTCTGGGTCTGGTGATGTACTAGTGATGTGAGATGTAGCCATTGGGAGACTTGGGGGGAAAGGCCCACAGGCCTGTCTGTACCATCTTGGCAACTTCCTGTGAGCCTGTGTTATTTTATTATTTTAAAATTTTATTTAGTTTTGAGAGAGAGAGAGAGAGACAGAGAGAGAGAGAGCCAGCACGAGGGAATCCCAAACAGGCTCTGCACGATCAGCGAGGAAATGTGAGATCATGACATGAGCCAAAATCAAGAGTCAGACGCTTAACTGACTGAGCCACCCAGACTCCCGGAACCTATACTATTTTAAAATAAAATGCTAAAAATCCAGTTTGGGGTCCTGTTTGGGGCAGAGGGCATCTCCCCACAGAGCACCGTAGGAGCTGGTAGGGGGTCCTTGGAAAAGAAGGAGGGCGAGGGCCAGGGAGTAGAAGGAGGGATGGACGATTGTTGGCGTAAGAAGCTAGAGGGAGGCCTCACCTGGGCTGGAGCCCATCCAGGGGTGTGGCTGGTGGGACTCACAGATCCTGGGTGGCTACAAGTGCCATCTAAGGGGAGTGGGGGGGCAGCTGGGCTGAGCTGGGCTTGGAGAGGAGCAGGGAGGAGAAGGTTTGTCATTGTACCTCCACACATACCTCAAGAGCAGGTGCTTGGGTGTCATCCAGCAGAGGAGAGGCATACATGGGTGTGTGCACCTCTAGGTGCCCAGGTTGCTCGGCGGCATGTGTCTGTGGCCAGGCCCAAGGAGGCAGGTGTCAGAGCCCGCTATGGCCCCTGGGAGCTCTGGAGCTCTCAGGGCTGAATTCTGGGGGCCTAGCTCTGGCCTCTTGGTTGCCCTTGAGGAACAGGTCCTTGAGAAAGTGCCAGCTGTGGTAGCAATTGTCTGGCCACGTGGATTTCCTGAAGTGCAGGCTCTCTGGTCTCGCATAGTTGACACCCCATGCAGCTTCCATGAGCCAGATTGCAGGTCATTCCCCCAGCTGCAGCCGCCTGCTTGTCAGATCTTCCCAGACCCTCCCCGACCTGCCGTCCTCCACTGTGATCCAAGAGAAGTTCCCCCAGAGCACCGTAAACTGATGTCACCACCTTGCCCCGCACCCTTCACTTGCCCTAGATCCCGCGTGTGGCACATTCAGCATCAGGCTGGGGCTGCCCAGCCTGCAGCAGCGGCTCTTGCTAATTGGATGCTGGCCACCATCCTCTCTCAGCCCCTGCTGCCTGTGCCCAGCTGTCTCTGCCTCCCCTCCAGGGGGCTCGTCAGCTACCCAGTACCAGCCATTAACTACAGGCAATGGTTTCCTTCTCCTCTTTCTTTTGGTAAACTCCTACTCACTCTCTCAGACCCAGCCCGGCCGTGCTTGTGTCTACTATCCTGCTCTCTTTGCACAATCCCGGAGTTTTGCTCTTAGCGTATCCTGTATTTGTAGGTTTAGTTTTGGCTTCAGCCTCTGGACTCCTTAGGGGTCGGGGCTATGCTTTTTTCCATTTCTATAACAGTGTCCCTTACCCCTAAGCACAGTGGCCCATGTTAGGAGCTCAGTAAGTTATGCCACATTGGTGGGGAACAGGGCCACCATCATTCAGGTGAGGCTGATATGAAGGCTTCAGGCTTCCAGGGCATGGCCAGTCTGGGAAAGTAAGCAGTGAACACTGGCATCTTGGCTACTTTTGCTGGTGGGAGACCCAGTCACCTAATATGAAGACTGCTGCTATCTTTTGAGCCCCTTCAGTGTGTCCTATTTTGCAAGGTTAGGGACTGTTTGCATGGGCCATTTTACAGATGAAAAAACTAAGGCCGGAACGAGTTACTGCCCTAGAAAGCAAGGGAAGGAGCTGGGATTCAGACAGACCTAGGTTGCTTGATGGGAGAGCTCCCCAGTCCCCATTTTTTTCATCATTACATAATCCTGACAAGTTCGGGAGGCTGAGGATGGCACAGTCCCAGCCCCAGCCTTGGTGTGACCCTTGGGAGGCTGTCATGCCCCAGGCACAACGGGGAGCACATCTGGGGAGGAGCCCTGAGACTCAGCGGGTTTTGCGACAAGGGATCCAGAGGGGCCTGATGAGGGCTGCTTACTGGTCTCAGGAGAACCTTCGTCCCAGCCCCAGCCCCATTTTTGTGTGCCTGCAGCCCAGTCAGGACTGCCAGGAGGGCCTGGCTCTGCAAATTTACTGCCGTGCTCAGGAATTCCTGTCCAGCCCAGATCAGGGTGTCTGGGGCACAGCCGCCTGGATTGGGAGGGAAGCTGGGGTTATCTTGATCTCCAGATGAGGTGGTATCTGCTCGTGGAGTTGCTGGGGAAGGCTCTTCGCCTTGGATCTTGCTCACTCTCTCCTTCCGGCTCCTGATAAAGAGCCCCAAACACAGGGCTGTAAAGGTGGCCATAAAAACGGAGAAGAAATACTGGCACTGCTGGCTTATCAAAGCGCATCTCAGACACCAGCCAGCTCTCCTACTTCAAGTTTATTTCTCCTCCTCTGCTTTCTCTCAGAAGGTGTCTCGTAAACAGCTAAGAGGGTCATTTATGAATGTCTTCTGCCTTCCCCTCTCAGCCCAGGGGCCGCTGCTTTGCTCTTTCTGTTCCTTCAGGCACAGAGATGGTGCAGGCACTCCCTTCTCCCAGGTGCCCGCAGAGGTGAGAAGTGGAAGTCAGAAAGGTCCTGCCATCTCCAGACAGGGGTGAGGCTCCCAAAGGTGAGTGAGGATGACGTCTTTGTCCTGGTCCTGTCAACATTTCCCCCACCCTGAGTGCCATCCCATTGATGGGGGAGGGGGTTGAGCTGGCCTCTGGGAGGGAGCTCCCTGCCCTGGGCTGGCCTCAGGGCTTGACCCATGTCACAGAGTGATTCCTATGGCATCAGAACAGAAAGGACTCAAGAGACGGCCTTATACAAGTCTCTCCTGATTCCACGGAGCCCAGGGATGGCGGCGGGCGGGGGGGCGGGGGGGCAAGTGAGAGGTGGAGCCAGGAACAGAATGCGGACTTATAACCCTAAGAGCAGTCATCCCTTCTCCTTCTGGAGCCTGTCTCAGGATGGGAAAGACTTCCACGTACCCCCATGTTGTCTGATCTCCGCAGTGACTCTTCGGGCAGAGACTATTATTCTCATTTTACGGATAGCGGAAAATGGTGCTTGCGGGTGCTGGGTGGCCGGCTTAGCTGGGGAGGGGGGGGCTCTCGTGACCATGACATAGCTGTGTTCTCTCTTTGCCCCTTCAGCTCCTTAAGAGCTTTGCTTGTTGAACTGCTCCTCACTTTCAAGACGTCACTTAAACACAGCCCTCAACCCCCCAGCCCTCCGATTCTAGCCTCTTGGCTTATCAGGCCCACAGCTGCAGAGCCACGAATGAAGCAGAGTGGGTAGTTTCCTGGGCCTTTCCCCCTTCTTCTCTGGGGGGTGTTTGGGTTCCTTCCAGCTGGGAGGCTTGTGGATGTGGTTGGGCAGAGCTCCCCAAACGGTCAGAGGCACTGAGCATTCTGGGTCATGGCTGAGAGAGCCCGAGATTTGGAAGGTGCGTGGGTGGGGGTGGGAAGGGCCCCCGGCTACGGGAGTGTGAACCTTGTCAGTGTCCCTATCTCCCTGGCAGCAGCCCAGGGCTTGGCGGGCAGCAGGAAATGCTAATTGCACAAATTAGCTCAGTCTACAGTGGCCAGAGAAATTGCACCTGCCTTGACCACGGTGGCTTCCTGTTTTACCCCTTTCTGTTAAAAGGTATCCGTGTATTATAACATGTTCTATCTGTATTATATCTAGAACCCCCTCCCCCCAGCCCCTCCCAGTCAGTGTGTTTCCACATTGGTTGCTCCTCAGCCCAGCAGGACTTAGAGGGTATTGCTGTCTGCTGGAGCGGAGCTCGCCTCTTGCATGGGGCCAGGAGCTCATTTTGCATTTCTGCACTTCCTGGGTCATGACCTTTCCACAGCTGATCCCTTCGTGTGGCCTGATTAGATATGTGAACAGTCCTCCAGAAATAGTTACTGCCTGTTTCTAGAGAAGAGGCACTGCCCTTCATTCAGAAGGAAAGAGAGGCTTCACGTGGGCAGGTGACTTTCCCGAGGTGGGGGTCCCAGAGGGCTGGCGGCAGAGCCGGGGCTATAATCCTGGGCTCAGTGTCGCCTCTTGCCCCTTGTTTCTTGTTCTTCCCCGGTAAAACTTGCCGGGTGGTTAGGGGAGTGTGCAGAGTGCAGGCTGCCTTGGTGAGACCCTTGTGAGGCCATGTGGGGGAGGCCCGGGAGCAAGGGGAGGAGGCTGGAGTCTGTAATATATTTGAATTATCTCTGCAGATGAGCCCTGATTTAGCAGACAGTCTAGAGTAAACCGCAGCTTGAAGACAAATACAATTGACACTGGGCTTGAGTGGTTCAAAGGTTATTGGCACAAAACTGTCGGCTTTGTTTAGCCGAGGGGCTGTATTTATGATGGGTCATACGGCAGTACCATCTATAACTTGTCGGCAGCGCGGCTGACGTCGGACCAGAGACAGGCTATTTACACTGAGCCTGGAGTTTAGTTTCTCTGCTGGGAAGTGAAAAGGCAATTCTATTCTTGGCCAAGTTGCTTTATGGGTTGCTGGCTTAGGTTTGGCATCATAATTTGGGTCGTCAGTGAAGCTTATTGGGGATGGACAGCACTCTAGGGAATAATTTCCTGGGTGTGTGCAGTCGGGGGAGCTGGGGTAGGAGAGGTCCTTGGGGCTGTCTGGAAGGACCCGGTCAGTGGGTTTCACTTTGACCCCTGAGTTAAGGTCCACATACACAGGAGTAGGAGCTCTGGGTCTCTGAGCCCCGGGGTCTTGATTTCTTCCTGTGTCTCCCAGATGCCGTGGTTAGTTTAGGAAAAGGAACCATGGGTAAGTGTTGCCCTAAAGAGATGCATTTGTCTGAGGTGCTAGACACGCATGTGTTATGGACAGAGAATTCCTTTGGAGAGAAATTATCCCAGGAGTGAGGAAACTGTGGATGGAAGGAGCCATGGCCAGAGCTGGCAGAGGTATGGGTGGGGTGGTTTTTTGGAAAAGAAGAGGCCGTCTGTAATCAAGGGCCTTAACATGTGCCTCTCTTGTGATCCATTCATTCCACTGCTGGGAATCCAACCTGAGAAGATCATCATAGATGTGGACAAAGATTTGCGTACCTAGATGTTCACTGCGGTGTTATTTATAAAAGCACAAGGGGGAAACAGCTTCTATGATAGGGGATTTTTATTTCATTAGTTATAGCATATTAATAAAATGGAATATTATACATAAAGTGGATTAATATGAAGGATTAAATTTTGTTTAATGTTTATTTATTTTGAGAGAGAAGGAGAGTGTGTGCTCTTGCCCACACGAGCAGAGGAGGGGCAGAGAGAGAGAGAGAGAGAGGGAGAGAGAGAATCTCAAGCAGGTTCCGTGCTGTCCCCACGGAGCCTGATGTGGGGCTTGATCTCACAAACTGTGAGATCATGACCTGAGCCGAAATTGAGAGTTGGATGCTTAACTGACTGAGCCACCCAGATGCCAAATAAGAAGGATTTTTAATGATTTTAAAAATGATTCTACGTAGAGGAAGAAAATCTTTTACAGACTGTCTTTAAAGTGTGTTTTCTGTTGTGTAAAACAAAGAAGGAGGGAAATACGCTGGACTGTGAGTGGAAGTTAGCTCAGATGATGGGATGGTGATTTTCAAATTCTCTTATCTCTTCATAGAATATATTTTAAATTTCCTCCAGGAGTATGTCTTACTTCTTTCCTTAGGGACAGTTACCGAGCGAATAAACAAAAATCCAAGTTCCCACCCCTTGAGTGGTCCTGCTGTTCTCTAGGCCTCAGTGTCCCTGGCATAAAAGGGGACTCTGGGCTGCTCTTGTTCTGCCCTGGTTCAGGTCCTGAGCAGGAATGACCCTCTGGGCAGCTTTGGCAGCCTGCCCATGATTGCCGTGTCCTGGGTCTGACGGGTCACCTAATTTTAGTGCCTGCTGGGGCAGCTGCCTAAGTGTGGCCCCAGCCGCCAGGCAGACGGTCAGGGTGGTGCCCACAACGTTGGCAGCATCTTTGCCAGGCTGGTGAGGTCACAGCACAGCTTGGGACCCAGGCTGGTTAAGTCACAGAGCCTCAGGGGGATTCTCAAGTGTCTGTGACGCAGAACATCACAACCTGTGTTGGGGAAGCAATCCACTAGCCAGGATCCCTGGGCTGAGTGGAGGAGTAGCGGCCCTTTGGAGGGCTGAGAGAAGAAAGGGCTGTAGGCCCTAAGTACTTGAAAAGTCAGTTCTCTGGAATTCCAGAAGCCAGTCTGCCATCAGGGGTCTCCAATGTATGTCAAGAGCTTGTCTCTCAGCCCAGTTCCATCTGTCAGCTGGGGACTTGCATGGAGATGTGAACATTTCCCCAAAGGTCTTGGCCACTTCTGGTAGCAGACAGCTGTGGGCACCGTGTCCTTAACTAGAATAGCTGCGAATGTGGGGTCGCTAGGGGGTGTGAACTTGAGAACATCTCTACCAGGAAGAAAGTTCAAGGGTAAATGGAGACCAGAGCTCAGTTGGTGAGGGAAGACAGGCCACCATGGCCTCCTCCCTGGTCTGCTGTCTTTAGTCCTATGTCACCTGCTTTGCAAGTCAAGCCATCTTTCTAAACCCAGTTCTTAATTGCCACTCCTCCTCTGACTTGGCCCTGTGGAGTTGTGAATAAAGCCAAGAACCCTTAGTATGGCATTCAGATCTTTCCCCAAGGTCTTTGTCTCAACCTATTTCCTGCTTTTATGGCCACAAACTTCCTGTTCTAGCTAAACCATAGTCTATCCCTTCTCTATCCTTGAACAACCAGAAAACCTCAGTTCCCTTGGCTGGAATGTGCCTCTTCTACTCTGCCTCATTTAGTCACTACCTATTTGTGGAACACCCCCTATAGGCTGGGTGAGATTCAGCTGGTAAACTCCTGTTCAACCCTCAGAACCCAAATGGCTTCTAGTCTGATATGCCTTCACCCACATGACCTTCCACGTCACTCTTCACTGCTCATGATGCCTTGTATCTCATTTTCTCAGAATGTTGTGTCTACTTTTCCCACTGGGCCTTGGTAACTTTCCTGTGTGTTCCTGGCACGAGGCATAATTCTCTGTAAATAGCTGCTGGGTGTTGTCATACAGAGAAGAGCCATTAGTGAATGCCAGCAAAGCCAGTGGGAGGATCTATTCCCTGGAGTTGTAAGGACATGGGATAATGATAGCGAATAGTGTCAGCTTACACTTACCAAGCATGAACCATGTGCCAGGCACTGTACTGAGTGCTTCCCATGTGTTAGCCCATTGGATCCAACCACAACCCAAGAGATTGATGTGGTTAGCTTCTTGTTTTACAGTTGAAGAAACAGAGGCACAGGAGGGGTAAGTTGCTTGTTCAGGATCACACAGCCAGTAAGCCGATGAGCTGGGATTTGAACCTAGACAGACAGGCTCTTAAGCTCAAACTCTATTGCTTCTTCCTTACCAGGTATCAAGGTGATGTTTGACTCCTGGGAGGTGGAGGGCAGCCCCATACCAGGTGGATCCTAGTGCTGATATCTGTTGGCAACCTTGCATGGATGCATGGCTTGTGGGGGATACCCTCAGAGGATGGAGAACTTTCCTGAATCTGTCTTAGCGATATATCTGGACATGTTTTTACATCTCTCCCCCCGGCCCCCCGCCACCTGCCATGCAGGGCACAGTAGTACCTTTTGCTTTGCCTCTTCAGGAAATGGATTCCCTTTATACACATTTATGAAGCTTCTTATGCCTGTCAATCCCTTGCTAGGCCTTGAGGGTATAGCAGCCCTTGCCCCGATGGAACATGGTCAAGTCAACTGGCATGGCTTTCATGTGTAGTCCAACATGGCACAAATCCCAGGTGATGCCCACTCCTGCTGGCATTTACCTGGAGCCCTGGGGTGGCCTGGACATGCCTTCCTCACTTTCTATCTGTTTAAGGCTGTATTTGCTTACTGTCTGGACAGAGGAGGCTGAGCTTTCGGCTGAGTGACATACTCAACATTAAATCTCTGGAGAACATATTTTAATATTGTGGCAGAGGGCCCAGCTGGTGACAGCAATCCTCTAACGAGTTAACCTGAGTAGTTGGGAGCACATTGGTGAGAGAAGGGACCTGTCTCATCTTGAGACCAATCGTGAGCTTCTCTGTGCCCAGTTCTCAGTACCTGCCCCCTGGCTTGAGCCAGCGTGGAGATGCCTAGATGAAGGAGTTGCAGGTGGCCATGGACTTGGAATTAGTGTCCTGGGGCTGTCCTAAAAACGTATTTCAGACAAAGTGGTTTAAAACAGCAGAAATATACTCTCTCACACTTCAGGAGGCCAGAAGCCCAAAGTCAGGGTGTCACCAGAGTTGGCTCATTTCAGAGGCTCTGAGGGAGAACCTTTCCCATGCCATTCTCTTAGCTTCCAGTGACAACCTTGTCATTCCTTGGCTTGTAGATTTATGGTGCCTTTCTATGATTCCATCTTCACATGGCGTCCTTCTTGAGTGTCTGCATCTGAATATGTTTCTTCTTCTAAGGCCAGCAGTCATGTGGGATCAAGGGCCTACCCTACTCCTGTTTGACCTCATCTTATTTACATCTGCAATGACCCTACTTCCATATGAGGTCACATTCTGAGATACCAGGGGGTTAGGGCTTCAGCTATCTTTTTGGGGAACACAATTTAATTCATACCACACTCCCTGAGGGAAATGCTTGGGGACAGCTGGTCTTGTAGCCTTGTTGCCCCTAACTCCTCAGGGGCACCCAGAAGAGGTGAGCTGCCTGAGGGGGCTGCTTGGTGTTGGTCCAGAGCCCATCTAGGCCTCAGCTGCAAGGGTTTCCTGCAGGGAAGGCCTTGGGAGAGACAAGATGATCAAAGATGATGGAGAGGTTGGGGAGCCTTTCCTCTTAGAAATGCAAATGGCGTCTGTGGAGGAAAGGGATGAAAGCAGTTTTAAAAAAGACATTAATCTCCTCACTCATTTCCTTCTGATGGCTGGAGATGAGTGACAAAGCCTCGTAATTGAAGATGGTGGGGCTGATAATTCAGCTGTAGCCCGGGGAGGGATGTCTTGGGCTGTGAATCACTGTGCACTACACAGATTGGAGTGTCTCTCTGATGGTATCTCCTGGGCCCGTGTAGCCTCTTGCTGGCGCATGAAGGCCACATGCGTGTGAAGGCTTGAGCTGAGCTGGTTGTCAGGCTGCCCAGATGCAGCTTCCTGGCCCAGGGAAGTTTTCTGGGGAGCAGCTGCTGTAGCAGGCAAGAGATGAGTGCCTACTGTGTGCAGGCACCTTGCAAGGGCTGGGGAGAGTGCCTGGTATATAGTAAGTGGTAGGTGTCTCTGGACTGGGAGCGTGAAAGACTCAGGGTAGGAGCCCCATTGGTAGGAGCCCCATCCCTCCTCACAGTGGCTTAGAGGGCCCAAGCAACTCAGCCCATGGGGGTCCCTCTGCCCAGGAGGGTGCTGGGTCAGTGTGGGTACTCAGGGCAACTTGACCTTTCTATTGTAAATGCCCTCAGCCCTCTGCTTGTGCAAGTACATTTGGATCCCCTACCCTTGACCAAACCCATGCAAGAGGTTGCTTCAAAGGCAGGCAGGCAGCAGGGGCAGAGAGGATGCTGAGGGAGGCTTACAGACGGGGGTACCCCCAAACCCTATACCCCTTTCCGGGCTTCTGATGGCCAACACCTGGTTGGTGTTGCTAGCACCTCGGACAGGTCCAGTCCTGAGCCGGGCAAGGTCTGAGCAGTGGAGAGGAATGGGTGACTTCTCCCCTACCTCCTTCCCTGGAACACTTCCAGTGTGGGTGCTGCGGGGCCCCCGAGAGTGCAGCTCTTGGGTGTGTGCTATGGACAGTGTGCTGAGAGGCTGGGGAGAAGATTTGGGGTTACTCTGTGTGTGTGTGTGTGTGTGTGTGTGTGTGTGTGTGTGTGTGTAGGTAGGTAGGTACGTAGGTAGGGAGTATTCAGTAATTTGTTCACTCATTCATACAATTATTCATTCACAAGTGCCCATCACCGTGTTTGATTCTGGGCTTTCAAGGTGGGAACAAAACCAGCGTGGTCCCCACTCACATGGAACTCACAGCCCGTATAGGGGACTGTTGTGATTCCAGCAGTCACACCAGGGGACACAGATACACTAATGCCGAGTGTGAGGTTGGGGGGACTCTGCTGAGTTTTGTCACTGATTTGTGACTTTTCACTTCATGCCAGAACATTCACACTTCTTATTTATCTAAAGCCCCTTTGCTGAAGTGATCTCTTGTGTATATGACAGCAGAGCAGCTGGGGGCATTCTGGATCCCTGTTTACTTGCCTTTCAGACTGTCTCCCCCAGCCCCCAGAGGCCTCAGCATTCTGGGGACCAGTTTGGATGTCACAGCTCTGGGCACTGGGGAGCTGGAGAGAGTCTTGCAGCAGGGCAGTGAGATGTTGAAACTGCCGTATCAGGAAGATGCACATGGCAGGGTGGTCTGAGCTGGACTGCGGCTGAGATGACAGGCTGGGTCATCCAGACTCCTGCAGGTGGAGTGGCCTTGTGCCAAGAATGAGGGGTCTGAGCTGGCTGATGGCAGAAGGTTCTGCCAGGAAACACAGGCCTGCCAGGGGGCCCCCTGGCTCCCTGTGGACAGGGCTGAGGCCCTTCAGCAGCCTCCGAGGGGAGACTCTTCTGTCCAGAGCCTAAGGAGTTGGAAGGCCAGGGTGGCTGACAGCTGTGGGGCAGTATTAGTTTTCTACCGCTGCTGTAACAAATTACAACAGACTTGGGGGCTTAAAACAACACCCGTTTATCATCTTACAATTCTGTGAGTCAGAAGTTAAGGGTCTCACTGGGTTACATGAAGGTGTCAGCAGGGCTGCGTTCCATCTGGAGGCTCTAGGGGACAATCTGTTTTCTTGCCTTGTCCAGCTTCTAGAGGCTGCCTGCATTTCTTGGCTCACGGCCCCTTCCTCCATCTTCAAAGCCAGCAACGTCACATTTCTCTGGCTCTCCTTGCACTGCTGCTTCTCTCTGACCACAGCTGGGAAATGTTCCTCGTTTTTAAGGACTCCTAGGATTGGACTGGGCCCACCCAGGCACTCCAGGATAATTGGCCCGTTTCTGGAGCCTTAAATTTAATCAAGTCTGCAGAAGCCCCCTTTTGTTATGTAAACGACGCAATAGAAAATTCTGGGAATTAGGACATGGGCATTTTGGGAGGGAATGGGGGGCTCATACTGCCCACAGCAGAAGCCCAGGGATCTCCACAGTCAGGAGCAAGGAAGCATGTGACTTCTCTTTGGCTTCCAGGGTGGGAGGTCCCCACATGACCCACAGCCATGGAAACCTCCCAACCAGAAATGGGTGTGGAAGATCCCTCCTCAGACAGCTGCCTTTCCACACCTCACCTGTCTCCTCTTCCATGCCCATACCCCATTACCTGCAGTTCCCCAAAGGTACCAGCCTCTCTCTTGCTTCTGGACTTTGCACGTTTGCTCTGCCTGGAACCCCCTCCTCCTTCCGCTTGCCTCTCACCCCAACCTGGTGGAAACTGCTTGCCCCTGGCTAACCACCCCTGGAACGCTGCCCTGCCTTCTTGCCTCCCTGCCTCTGCTTCTGGCTAGGTTAGGCAGCTGCCGTGCTCCCTGCCCATGTCGTCAGGGCCCACGTGTGTCTTCACCTCCCCCTGTGAGTTCCTGAAGGTGGAGAGGGACTCTTCATCTCTGAGGCTCGTCTGGGCCCTGCCCTGAGCCTGTAACCAATGAGCTTTGTGAAATAAATGAATAAAGGAATTAATCAGTGGAGGGAGGAGAGGGCCTGGACTGAGGCAGGGGCATCAGGAATGATGATGGGGAAGGTGGGTGGGTGTCCCCAGCTGTCTAGGGTAGGGGCTGTGGTGGGGCAGCAGGAGACATGGGGCTGGGAGGTCTCTGGGGGCCGTGCGTCCATGTGGCCTCCATCACATGGTAGGGATGCTGAGGGGCTTTGGGCAATGTGGGCGTGGCCTCACCATCAAGGGTCAGGTGCAGGCATCCTGACTGTGAGTACTGCCCTTCCTTGGCTTGTTCTACCCTCAGGTGGGTTTTTCTTCAGGCTTTCTCTGCAGCCTGTCTGGGGAGAGGGAGGCGAAATGACACAGGACCTTGAGCAGCAGGGGACAGTGGCTTCTGAGCTCCCAGGCTGTGAACCCATTTCTGACATCAGGGGAAGACACAGGTGCATCAAGGTACATCTTCCCCCTGTCCAAGCCCTGGATGTTGACAGGCTCCTGCTGAGCTCTGCATACTTCCTTCTCCAGAGAGGCCCTCAGGGGTGGGCGATGACCTCTTTGTGTCCTCACATAGGGAGACGTTGCTACAGGGTGGTGGAGGCCCCTCGGATGGAGAGGATGGGCTAGGGGAGCATGCCTGCTCAGAGTGGCCTTCCTAGCGGTGCTGTGTTGAGCCGTAATGGAGCCTGAGGCATTGGAAAAATCAGTAACACGGATCCTGTCTGTACTTAAAATTCTGGCATTTTATTCATCATGGACTTTTGCCTTAATTTTGATTTTAAAAAATACTGCGCGGAAATATCTCTAATCTTGACTACTGGATTTTTCAGCGCTTCCTTAAATTTGTGTCCCTTACATTTTGTGCCTCGCTTGCCTCCCCCTGGTCTCAGCCCTGCCTCCAGGATAGGGCCCTAGGGTTCTCCATACCCACAGGAGCTCTCTCTGGCCTCCAGTCCTCTCACCTGAGGAAGGAGAAAGGGAGTGTTCGCTGGGTGCCCAGGACAGGAGGGGCTGGTGACATGGCCACCGGCGGGCATGATGGCGGGGGCTGCTCCTGGGTCTGCCCCAGCCCAGCACTGAGTGAATCCTGCCCTTCCTCCTGTGGGGTTGGAGGCCCAGGCCCTGGAACTGCCAGGCTGCCCAGTTGGAAGACGTCTTCCTCCTGCGGTGGGCGAGAAGCCCAGGGGCATGTGCTGCTGAGCCGGAGGACAGGAGAGGAGGCTCTCGGAGGTTAGGCCCCGAGCAGCCAGCCGTGCAGCTGTGGGTGTATCTCCGTCGCAGGAGAGCCGTGCCGTGTTGGCTGTCTGACGGCAAGCCGTGTTGGCAGGGCCTGGGCTCCCAGGCCTGATGCTCAGCACACTGTCAGCACTCAGCAAATAATAAATAATAATAATATCTCCAGCATGTCGGGGAAGCCCGAGGAGGGAGAGAACTCAGAAAACATGTGTTCTGTCTCATGGCGGGTGCCGGGAAGCTGAAATGTGTTCAGCGCCTCTCTCTGGGCGGTGTCTGAGGGGCGCCTCCCTCTCCCCCACAGCTTGGCATGGGAAGATGGTGAGCAAGCAGCCGGGGCCTGCGCTGGGGACTGGGGGCTCGGGGAGAGTTGTCTGGGGTTGCCCTGAACTGTCCCTTAAAAAAAAGGCTACGGGGCGCCTGGGTGCCTCAGCCGGTTCAGCGTGCGACTTCGGCTCAGGTCATGAGCTCGTGGCTTGTGAGTTCGAGCCCCGCATCGGGCTCTGTGCTGACAGCTCAGAGCCTGGAGCCTGCTTCGGATTCTGTGTCTCCCTCTCTGCCCCTCCCCACTCCCTCTCCCTCTCCCTCTCTCTCTCTCAAAAATAAATAAACATTAAACAAAAAAAGAAAAGACTCCCACTACCCTCAGATGTCCTCTGGTATTTGAGGGTGAACAGACTTGGGCTTACATCCTGAATCTACCCCTTCAGACAAGCCACCTTAGCCTCTCGGGACCTTCTCGCTTCTCTCCCTTATAAAATGGGATGGTTACAGTAACCGGTAGGCTGGGTTCAGTGAGAGTGGCTGCAAAGTGCTAGCACAGGGCTGGGAACTGGTAGGTGCTAGCATTGCTGGTGTTGTAGCTCAGTGGGCCGTGTCTCTGGTCCTCGGTGAGAGGTCCGAGTTTGGTCCTGTGTGGGGAGGCCGTGAGGGGCAGGGCTGGTGGGTGGCTGGCCCTGGCCCTGGGTCCGGGGGAGGATTCTGCAGACCCTCCCTGTGTGGCAAGTTGCCCCAGTGTGCTGGCCCCTGCTACTGTTTGTTGACTGACTGACTGTGGGGCCCCAGGGGCTTTCTTGGAGCCAAGGATGGAGCTTGTGTACTTGGCGTGGAAGCCCAGTGGGGCCTCAGTGGCACGGGCGAAGTCCCCTCGACAGCTTCTACGCACGGCGTTCAGTGCCGACACTGGGCTGCAGCTTCTTGGGATGTGGGAGAGCTGACGGGGGCTGAGACGGCAGGGCTCCGGAGGGCTCAAGCCACAATCTGCCATGACCCCATTGCTCCCTGGCCTGCTTGCTCACGAGGTGGAGAGAGGCTAGGGACCCACTGCAGGAGTGTGGGGAAGTGGTGCCTGCTGTCTTCAAACAATTTTTTTTTTAATGTTTATCTTTGAGAGAAAGAGAAACAGCGTATTGAGTCGGGTAGGGGCAGAGAGAGGGAGACACAGAACTCTAAGCGCACTCCAGGCTCCACGCTGTCAGCACAGAGCCTGACGCGGGGCTCGAACCCACGAACTGTGAGATCATGACCTGAACTAAGTTGGATGCTTAACTGACTGACCCACCCAGGCGCCCCTGTGGCGTGCTGCTTTCTATCTAGCGAGGCCCAGTCTCCCTACCAGCTCTGGTCTCTGGGGGAGGGCACCTTGCCACGACCCTGAATCTGCTCCTGTGGCTGCAGGTGGCCTCCCAGCCTCCTTCTTCCCAAAGCCCTAGTGGTTCCCCTTCTTCCACTCCTCACTTCTCCCAGATAGGCCATTGTCCTACTTAGCCTGAGCCTCCTGCCTCCTGCCTCCTGCCCTGAGGTGAGGGCTCTCCCCGGGTGGGCTGCTGAGGCCTAGTTAGCTGTCCCCATGCCTGGCTCAGCGTGGTGCCACAGGGGATGGGCCACTTGTCAAATGTTGTTGTTTGATTTTCCTCGCTCAGACTCTGCTTGTTCCAACACCCTGCAATGACACGGGTGTTAACCGAGCACCAGGGACTATAATTACAGGGGTTGAGAGACAAGAATCTCCTGGTGGTGTAGCAGCTGCAGGCATGAGCCCCACCTGATCTGTCCCCAGAGAGGAGCCGCTCCGGTCTGACTCGTGTCTGAAGAGCTGTGGGGTCCATTCCCCTCACCTTGGCATTTGTCTGACTGTAGCCCCACGGGACTTCTCCCTCAGGGGGCCCCCACGTGCTTCTTTCGGTGGGGCAGATACATGGATGTTATTCAGATCGAGTGTGACGGGGAGGCACTGTGAAGGTGTGGACAGGACAGGCACCATGTGTGGTCTTGCTGACTGGTCCAGGCTGCCAAGCTGGGAAGGGGCAGTTTGCACATGGGTACTTAGGAGGCGGGGGGGGGGGGGGCAGGGTACAGCCAGTGACTGGGGGCTTTTCTCAGGACAAATGCAGTGTTCGTGAATCAGTTCCTGAATGCTGTCTGTGGAAGGACAGACCAGACTCAACAGCAGGGATTCTGGCTACAGAATCGGAGTCAACTTGTCACATGCAATGATTGCTTAATTGACGTCTATGAAGGCCACGTCCAAATGCGCTAATAGACGGTTAGTGTGTTGGTTGGGTGAGGGGACAGCATATCCTCTTGGGGATGGGTGCTCACCGTAAGAGGCACGGGTAGCCTGGAATTATGAGGGTGCTTTGGGATCTGGGAATGGCCTGGGAAGTGACACTTACCTTTGTCCAGGTATGTGAAGGGCATGTGTGAGGGGATGGAGGCAGATGGCTGGTTTTGTATGGATTTGTATGGATTGTCACGACTGCTGATAGCCCGATGACCCAGAATGGAGAGGATTGGGTTGCCAGGGACCGAGGTCCCAGCCATCAGGGTCCCCAGGAGGCAGACCCAAGGTAGTTGCTGTTGACATTTGGAGAGAATGTCAACATTCTACTTGGGGAGGGGCTCAGGCCAGGTCTCTGTGCCTGGGCCTGCGGGCCCTAGCCCTGAGGCTAGTCTTGGCTCTGCCACTAATGGACACCCACCCTCTGGGTTGGTCCCTTCCCTTCTCTGTGCTTCTGGTCTTACTGTCTGGGACAGGGTGAGGTCCTGCTTCCTTCCGATTTTGTCCTGTGGGTGGGGAGTGGGGTGTAGATGGGGGCTCTGGAAACTATCTGTGGGCACAGGGCATGGGCATGGGTGCTGTGGAGCCCACGGAGGTCAGCATTTGGGGATGGAGCACTTTTTTCTAGGACTTCAGGCTCCCAACGAGACTTTGGGACGCTGTGGCCTCGGGAACGTGACGTTCCAGTGAGAGTCTGTACCCCTGCGGCTGATTTTGGAATCTAGGACTGTGAGTGCCATCTAAGGCTGGAGGGCTGGGGGAGGAGCAAGCCCTCATCAGGTCTCCTCCTGGCCTAGCTCCAATGAGCACTTGCCTGGGCCAAGCGCACAGTAGGCTCTTTCTCGGTCAGCATATCCAGTGGGCTTGGCTAAGGGCACAGTTCTGGCTGCCAACAGGTGAGCCTAATTTGTGGGAGCCAAAGAAGGCCTTGTTGAGGGTCCCCCGGCCTTCTGGGCTTGCTCTGGGGCAAGGGGACAGGGTCTAGGGGGGAAGGAGAAACTGGAGCTCACGGGGAGCATCAAAGGGCTGGTGCGAGGTTTATTGGGGCCTTTACTGCCCTAGTTTTCATTATTTACACCCTGTTGATTCTAGGAGCTCCCGTTAAACGTGTAATAAATATAAAAATATTTTACAGGCCAGTGAAAATTCCACAGCAAAAATAACTCTATAAAGAGGGATTTCGCCCCGCTCTGCCCGCTGCCGAGTTCTGTGTGGCATTACTCTGAGCCTGTGGGCTGGCAGCAGGGCAACGAGGTGGCTGGGTTCCCGGGTCATGGGGGGCGTGGGCTGGGTGTTTAATTAGCCCCTTTACCAGCCTGTGAATGAAGTTGCTCCTCCCAGGCCAGGCCTGCCAGCTCTCGCAGGTGGTGGTGGGTGAGAGCCGCCCAAGTGCAGCCGGTGGAGGGCTGGGCTGTGGAAGCCGGGGAGCAACGGCAGGGGGTGATGGTGAGGGGAGGAAGAGAGCAGCTTCAAGCTGCCTCCTGGCACTGCCCTGCCCTCCTGGACCGCTGGAGGTTTGGCCCAGCGGGTGGGTGGAAAGGGTAAGGCTGAGGAGACAGGGTAGAGCAGGGATTTGGAGCCTGGGCTGTGCGTCCAGCCTGCCTGGGTTCCAGTCCCACCTCTGCCACATAGTAGCTGTGTGACCTTGGGCAGATGACTTGCCCTCTCTGTGCCTCGGTTTCCTCCTATGTAAAATCCTATCTCACATGATCGCTGTGAAGCATGTGCCTGACACATAGGAATGACTCAATGATTATTATCTTGTACTCTATAATTAAAATGACTTTTAATCAAAAGCAAGGCATTCATGGTTCCAAGCTTGTCAAACTAAGTATAGGGAGAAGGACTTCTGCCACCTCTGTGAGATCTGGACTATCTAACTTAGGAGCCACTAGCCACATGATGGCTGTGGAACCCTGGAAATAGAGCTAATCCAAAGTGAGAGGTGGAGTGAGGCATGCCCAGGGTTTTAAAATCTTACTATGAAAAAAAAAAAGGCTGTAAAATATCTGATAGCTTTTTGATATTGATTACATGGTGCAACGATATTCTCTATTATTTTGAGTTAAACAAAATATTACATCTTATGTTTCTTTTTACTTAAAAAGTTTTTAAAGTTTATTTATTTTGAGAGAGAGAGAGAGAGAGAGAGAGAGAGAGAATCCCAAGCAGGCTCTTCATTATCAGCACAGAGACTGATGCAGGGTTTGAAACCACAAACCGTGAGATCATGACCTGAATTGAAACCAAGAGTTGAATGCCCAACTGACTGAACCCCCCAGGCGCCCCACTTATTTTTTTTTAACTTGTTTTATTTTTTAAAATTTACATCCAAGTGAGTTAGCATATAGTGCAACAATGATTTCAGGAGTAGATTCCTTAGTGCCCCTTACCCATTTAGCCCATCCCCCCTCCCACACCCTCTCCAGTAACCCTCAGTTTGTTCTCCGTATTTATGAGTCTCTTCTGTTTTGTCCCCCGCCCTGTTTTTATATTATTTTTGTTTCCCTTCCCTTATGTTCATCTGTTTTGTCTCTTAAAAGTCCTCATATGAGTGAAGTCATATGATGTTTGTCTTTCTCTGACTGACTAATTTCACTTAGCATAATACCCTCCAGTTCCATCCATGTACTTGCAAATGGCAAGATGTCATTCTTTTTGATTGTCGAGTAATACTCCATTGTATAGATATACCACATCTTCTTCATCCATTCATCCATCGATGGACATTTGCGCTCTTTCCATACTTTAGCTATTGCTGATAGTGCTGCTATAAACACGGGGGTGCATGTGTCCCTCCGAAACATCACGCCTGTATCCCGTGGATAAATGCCTAGTAGTGCAATTGCTGGGTCGTAGGGTAGTTCCATTTTTAGTTTTTTGAGGAACCTCCATACTGTTTTCCAGAGAGGCTGCACCAGCTTGCATTCCCACCCGCTTATTTGTTTTTAATGGGCTATTAGGAAACTTAAAGTTATGTATGTGGCTTGCATTGATGGCACGTGTTATATTCCAGCTGAACAGCTCCACCTTTCTCTGGGAAGGTCAGGCCAGAAGCCCATGGACTCTTGTGTCCTGGCCTGGTCCAGCCACCCGTTTTATGGAAAGGGGGACCCAAGCAGGAGAGGGCAGTGGCCTCCCTGACATCTCCCAGTTGTTGGTGGCAAAGCTGACCCACAACTGCAGACACTTGTCTCTGTGGATCTCAGAGATGTGGTGGCGGTTGGCGTTCCTTCCGACCCGTTTAGGTTGTAGGGAAAGATCGGTTCCAGGGAGTTACGACTGGAACGTGCGTTTGCAGGTTTGTTCAATGAGGTCTGTGGCATTTGGTGAACTTCATGACATGTCAGGGCCACGTCGCTTCAGGGTGGGGGCTGAGAGAGAGATGCAGGGGGCTCATCTGACCTGATGGAGTGCACTCTGGTACTGCCCCTTGGAGGCGCAGCGAGAAGCCACCTATGCCTCCCCGAGAGCCCTGCTGTTTGGGCCATGACGTGGGATGGGCAGACAGAAGTTTCAAGAAGGCTGGTAAAACCTTGCAATTACTATGTCCCGACAAGTGCCAGGCCTGCTGAGTGCTCTGAGCCTCGTGGCAGCCCCACTGGGGCTTGGGGTTAGAGCATGTCTACTTCAGAGGTGAGAAAACTGAGACTTAGGGTGGTTAAGAGGTGGCAGACCTGAGACTTGAATCCTGGTCTGCTTAGTTTTAAAGCCTGTGATTGGAGTTCAGCTCATGCTACACCTGCTCACCTTCTGAGGGCCCCTTGTCCTCTCTGGTCCTCGGGGCCACAGACGTGTCCCGGTGTCCAGGTGTTTTGGTGTAGACTCTAGAGTCAGTGGCTTTACCACTTCTTGCTGTGTGGCTTGCAGTACGTCACTTCACCTCTCTGAGCCTTGTCTTCCTTCTCTGTAAAGTGAGGGAAACAATAATACCTACCTTCAAGTGCTGGTTAAATGAAATACTGTGCTTCTGGCCCAGAGTGGGCACTCAAAAAAAAAAAAAAAAAAATCATGGCACAGTGCTCATGCTGATGAGGTCAGCAATTTGGTGAGGACCGCCAAGCATGGAAGTACTCTAACTTTTCAAAAGTAGTCTTCAGAATGGAGACAGATTAGAATTTTCCTTGAACTCATGTGGGAAGTGTGTCTCATGTTTGCTCCTCTCCCACTGGTGGAGGGCCCACGTGGTCTGGAGTCATGCTCAGGTAGCTGGCCAGTGGGCGTGAGGGTTGCTTCTGAGTATGGCTGTGGCATCGCTGTGCCTCCTGGTGCCCACTGAGCCTTGGTTCTGTATGCCCTGGGTGGTGGTCACTCCCCTCCCCTCCCTGTTTTCTCTGATGGGCACAGAAGCCCATTCTTGAAGGGCACAGAAGAGTGAGGCCGGCTTTGACTATGCCTGCAGGGCAGGACTGGACAGCCCTCACCCCCACGGCACTGCTTAGGGGACCTGGCCTCAGTTGGTGCCCAGGCCAACAATGGCTGTAGAGAAATGGCCCTGCAGTTGGGGAGCTGGCCAGATAGGTCTCAAGGCATTTGCCACTTGTTGCCTCCTTTGGTATGAGGTACTATTCTGGGGGTTGGGATAAAGGGTGGCTGTTGTCCCATCTTGTAGATGAGGAAACTGAGGCCTGGGGTATGACTGTTTCTGGGATATATTCAGGGAGGAGTATTTATTTGGGAAACTCAGGACCCTTCCTTTTAGGACAGTTGCTTCCTAACTGTGCAGAGACTCAGGGACCTGCTTGGATTCTTTCCTCACTTGGGATGATCCCACCATAGGACCTTGGACCCCTGTCCTACAGATCTTGGCTCATTCTGTTGGAGTCCTCCAGACCCCTGGACCTGCTCCTCTTTGGAGAGGGACAATTTTAGGATGCTCACAGGTGGTTGGGTTTCCTCCCTGCTGTCTCTGACTTCCCTGCCTCTGCCCATCCTAACTCTCGAGGAGTTCTGTGTGGGAGCTCCTCCTGGTTAGTGGGGACCGGGAGCAGGGGGCAAGGAGTGGAGGCAGCATCTTCATCCCTGACCGACAGTGGGGCCAAACCCCTAAGCCCGGGAGTGGAGAGGAGAGAGGACGGCAGGATGCCAGCCTTCCTATAGCCACTGCCTAGAGACCAGCTGCCCAGCATAGGCCCTTTGGTATGTGCGGCAGGGATGACGGTGTTGGGGAGGCTGGTGTGACAGCCAGTGATCCCTGGGCTGGACACGAGCCAGGCTCTCTGCCGCTGGCTTTACACACTGTTTCTCTTTATACATATTCAACCCCCAGCGGCAGGTGCTATTGTGACTCCCATTTTAGAGATGAGAACACTGAGGCAGGGGAGTTTAACCAGGAAGTAGTGGAAGCACAGTCTGAAGCCCGAGGAGTCTGAGCCCAGAGCAGGCTGCTCCGCCCTGGGCCGCTCTGCCTGCTCCTGGAGTGGTGGGGACTGCCTTGTGCCTAGCAGTGCAGCTTCAGGGCTGTTTTCCCCAGCACTCTGCTCTCCCCGGCCGTGGCCAGGCCACCCACCGTCTCTACCCCCTTGATGCTCTGCCTTTTCCTTGCTGCGCAGGAAAGCAAATTGGAAGGCCAGTGATGAAAGGGATGTTGCTACAGGAACTTCCTTGAATCTGCTCCAAATCTACAGAAATGGTAAATTGTTACCAAATTTTGCTACTTAATCTTAGCCACAGATTGGAGACGCATATACGGGGGTTAGAGCCTACTAATGAAAAGGAGCCCCAGGGTGAAAGCCACACGTGTATTTTGAGCTACACACTCCACTGTTATGCTTCCTCCTTTCTCTTTGAAGCAGGGTTACAATGGTGACCATTTCACAGATGGGGACACTGAGGCCCCGCGAGGTTATTTTATCACTCTTGTTACAGTGGATGGGATGATGCTTTGCCACACTTCCCAGTGGGTGGAGCTAATGTGGTGCTTCGGGTGCTCTCTTAGCTCCCAGAGTGGCCTTGACCACAGGCAAGAGGTGACCAGCCCAGAGCTCCGCTCCCTGCTGTGTTGTCCACCAGAAGGGACAGCTCTGGGGACACTCGTTTCTGGGGCAGTGAGAAGTGCTGGTTTTCTGGCCTGGGCAAGTCTCTGCGCCTGGTGTGTGCCAATTACAGCCTCGGGGGGTCTGGCTGGGGCGCCACCAGGCCCCGAGCACAGTGACAGACAGCACAGATGTAGCCCTGGGACCTCAGCAGGGCTAGGAATGTGGAGAGCATCTCAAGGCAGCTGAGCTGGCACGTACATCAAAGGCGGCACGGACGAGGGCCTCAAGTAGGGCTTAGGGGCCGAGGGGTCTAGCCCCCTCAACGTGGGGGTTCGCCCTACTCCAGGGCCTCTGCTGCTGTTCCAGAGGCCCTGTGCTCAAATCTGTGGTCCAGGCTTTGTTGCCGTCTGTCCTGTAGACTGGTGGGTGGGGGGCCTACCACATTTGTGGGTGGGGCGGGACCCGACGGGACATGTGTCTGTCTGACCCTGCATCTTCCTGTCCTCCTGGCCCCTGCTTCTTCAGGGCAGGGCAGGAGCAAGGCTTGGGGAGACCTTTCCCTCTGCCAGACCATTCCTTGACTGGGCTGCCCTGCTTTACTCCCTCCCCTCTACTGACACACGTTGGAACCACCCATCTCTGTTCAAGGGATTGAGCTTTGCTGCTGTTAAGACTCAGCCATGAGTCCTGACTCTGCACTGGGACCGATCCTGGGCGGGTGGCAACCCTGTCCTCTCTAGGCGTGAGGGCTGGGATTGGGGGCCAGTCTACAGCACTGGGGTGAAATGACTCAAACAGGATACCCGGTCCACAGTATCAAAAGCCTTTGTCATGTCCTCTGCCCTGGGGCACACACATCAGCAGAGAGGCCTCCTAAGAGAGAGCATTTGGGCTGCTCTGGGTTTCCCTGACACTTGCTGTCCCTATCTTTTTTTTTTTTTCTAAATGTTTTTTTATTTATTTTTGAGACGGAGACAGACAAGCATGAGCAGGGGAGGAGCAGAGAGAGAGGGAGACACAGAATCCGAGGCAGGCTCCAGGCTCTGGGCTGTCAGCACAGAGCCCGATGTGGGGCTCGAACTCACGGACTGTGAGATCGTGACCTAAGCCTCAGTCGGACGCCCAACCGACTGAGCCACCCAGGCACCCCTGCTGTCCACTATCTTTAGGAACTGACCATAGCGCTCTCCAGATGTGGTTTGGGAGGGCCAGACCCACCCAAGGCAGAGGGTTGGCAGGTGTGGGTGATCAGTTTATGATAAGAGCTGTGGCCATCAGGTCGTGGCCCCACAGAGGCACAGTGAGTCCACTTTGGCCCTGCCTCCCCCGTCACAGCTGGTAGCTTATTCTGTCCACATGACTTGGCCTTAGCTGCAGAGAAGATGGCAATGTGAGGTTTGTGGCCATCTTTTGGGGTTACGGCCACCAAACAAGAAGGCCTGAACTGGGCAAGAAGTCTATGGGCACTGGGGCCATTGAGAAACCTGGAGCCTTCTGTACTAGAAGGCCATCATAGTCACAAAATATTGTGGAAATAGATGCAGAATTTCACACAGATCATGGCTGCTGAAAACCTGTCTACCTCCTCCCTCTTGGAGCCACATTCGGCTCTGGTCTTCTCTGCTTTTGGGATACAGTCTTGGCCTCCTTGGCCTGCGGCAGGCCGTGCTTAATCTCTCCTTTGTGTCATCACAGGCTGGGGTGAGAGTTCACGGGAGAGGAGAGTACCTGGGCTATGTAATTAAGTCACATACTTGGCACAGAAACCTGGCTTTAATGCATGTATCCCATTTGCTGGCTTTTCCAGGCCATTTTCCCCGGCTCGGGCCCATGGACTAATTACAAGGTGTGGGCCCTGGGGCGGTTCAGTGGCCTGGCTGGCTGTGCTGAGTGCTGTCCCTGGCCTCTGTGATGGCTATGCGGTGACTTGGCAGGCCGGAAGCCTGGGGGCTGCCCTTGGGACGGGCATGGGAGCCCAGTGCAAGGGGCCCTTCGCTGGGGGAGGCGTCTGAACTCTCCCATGCACTACTGGTTGGCCTGGCCTTTGGGGTGGGCTGCTGCTTCCCATGGAGGAGAGGGAAAGAGTGGGGGAGCAGAGCTCCTGCCGGGGCTCTCTGGGGGGACACAAGAAAGTGCATTCTGGAGATGTGGGCTCTCTGGTGACCACGATGTGGCTTCCAGAAGTGTCTGTGAAGCTCTTGGTGTCTAACACATCTGGCTGAGCTTCTCTGTTTGAGGCTTCGTGTCCTGGTTCTTGGTTGTGGAGGAAGGAACTCCATTCATACAAAGAGGCAGGTGCCGAGGGAGTTGAACATGAGACTCGATGGCCTATCACAGAGGAAGAGCCCACCCGGTCGTCATCATGGTGAGTTACAGGAGTCCTGTGTGGATTCCAGCTGTACAGACAGGGGTCGATGAACTGTCCACACTCGCTATCCATGGTGAGCCCAGGAACCACGAGTGTGCACGGTGCACCAAGAACAGCTCCCCTCCCTCCCAGATTTGGTTTTGGATGAATATGTTCATTGTGATTCATACTGTGCTCTACAGCCTTTACTGTTTGACTTGCCTTAGATTTTAAAACACATTTGAGGGATGGTGTGCTTGGTGCTCAAGTCTGCTAAAAAAAAGTGCCCATAAAGATTATGAATGAAGTTTTTTCTCCCCGAACTTCCTCTTCTCCCTGGCAAATAGGAGATTTCCAGGGTTGTTCCTATTAGCCCCCATGTGTCCAAGCAGTGGAGGACAGGAAATGCTACTTGGGGAGGCCAGTGACAGCTTCCCCACTGGCATTGCCCCTCCGGAAAAGTACTGGACTAATAACGCCTAACATTACTGAGAGCTGGACTATGCCAGGATCTCCCGGACCCTCGATAGTCATTAATTTAAAGCTTCAAACAACTTCTTGGGCTACAGGCGATTAGGAAACCTATTTATGGGTGAAGAGGCTGAGATGCAGAGAGGGTGAATGACATCCTCAGATCACACGGTGAGGAGGTCATGGTCCAGGATTGGACGGTGGGCTGTCAGCTGGCAGACATTCCCCACAGGGAAGGGCTGACTGGCCTTCTCACCTGGCTTATCCTGGTTGTCTGAGCTATGCAATGAGTGGCTTAGGGCTAGACTCTGACCATGTCAGCTAGGATGGATGTCGGTGGCCTCACTGTCAAGGGTACAAGTGGACCCTTGCTCGGTGTTCACAGCCTACCCCGTGGTCCCCTTGATGGCCAGGCCCAGCTCTCCTGCTCCAATCCCCAGCTGCCTGCCTCTTGCAAAATCAGGTGCCGTAGGGCAGTATGCCTATTCTGAGACAGGCTTTAGAGCAGAAACTACAGAAACGAACTCTGTTTTAAAAATATGAACCCCCGAGGCACCTGGGTGGCTGTCAGTGAGTGTCCTACTTTGGCTCAGGTCACGATCTCGCGGTTCATGGGTTCGAGCCCCACGTTGGGCTCTATCCTGACAGCTCAGAGCCTGGAGCCTGTTTTGGATTCTGTGTCTCTCTCTCTCTGCCCCTTCTCTGCTCATACTCTGTCTGCCTGTCTTTCTCTCAAAAATAAATAAACACTAAAAAAAAAAAAAATATGAACCCCAAACCTCAATCCAACAAAGGGCAGTTGGCCCCTGCACTGTGCAGCAGGTTTTTCTGTCTATGAGGTAGCAGGAACCCTACCTCCATGCCAGGTGACACGTTGGCAGCAGGCTGCTGTGTGTGTGTCAGACAGAGGCCATCAGAGGCACAGGGCAGGCCCCACTGGGGGTTCCGGGGGGCTCTGGGCCCACGTCCGTAAACATCTCAGCTGAGGCAAGCAGGTTCTGCCTGAATTCCATGGTCTGAGTCAGGACCCTGGGATCCTGGAGCCAAGTGGAGGGTCTTACTCTGCCCATTTGTTCCACTGGACCCAGCCCAGAGCTGCCTTGAGCCTCAGTAAACACTTCTTTCTAGATGTTTATTTTGGAGTTTAATGAAAAACAAACTGGATAATTCCTGCACCTGTACAGGGGTAAAGTTCTCAGTGCCCTTTGGCAGGCAGTCCCCTTCATCCTCACAGTGGTCCATTGAGAGTGTCCCAGACCACACGTCCCTCACCAGTCCATGCTGCCCTTCTGGCCTCTATCTGTGAACATGCTGTTCCACCTGCCTGGACTGTCCTCCATTCCCCCTCCTCCTTTGGCCTGGGCTGGATAGCACCTGCTTGGCCTTCGGGGCTCACCTGGGATGTCTCTTCTTCCAGGGGCATTCTCTGATCCCCATTTTGTTGGGCAGGGGCCCTCCCCTGGGCTTTCCAGCAATCAGTGACCACTGTGCAAAGCAAGCACCTGGGCAGTTCTTTCCCCCTTGGTGACAAGGACTGTCTTTTCTTCACTGTTGGATCTCCAGCATGTCATAGGATCATAGTAATGAGTGGCTATAACAATAATTAATGATAATAAGCACTTAGTAAATGTCAGTTCTGTGCCAGGCACTGTTCTTAGCATTTGACAGGTGTTTGCTGATTAACTTCTCACATCAGCCCTGGGAGGCAGGTGTTCCTCTTCTCTCCATTTGGTGTCTAACTGGTCCACAGTTACATAACTAGTAAGGACAGGAGCTGGGATCCCAACCCAGGCAGTTGGGATAACCTTAACCACCATGCCGGGTGGCCTCCCGTGGGTAGCATCTGGAGGTGTTCGATCAGTATCTAGTCACTCAACGATAGTGAGTGGCTATCCAGATAAAGGCTGGGACTACAAGGGGAAGAGTCATGGCCAAGGTTATGTGCTGGCAGTGAGCCACGGGGTGACTCCTGCCCACACTACACCACAAGTTCCTTGAGGCCAGGGACTTGGACCACTTTGTCCTTTCACGTGTCACCAGCTTCTGGCTTGGAGCCTGGGACATGGAAGGTGCTCATCTCTATAAATGACATTCTGTGAGACTTCTATGATCGCTTGTCAGTTACACCCCCAATCTCAGTACTGGGATGTGGGCCTCCCAAACGGGAGCCCCTGTAAATCGGTATGTGAGTTGATGGCTGTCAGATGGCAGACAGGCAGGGGCAGTGGTGTGGGGGTCAGGGGAGGTCAAGGGAGGAGCAAGGCTCCTTCTTCCGGCCTTGTGGGGTGCTTTCCTTCCTCACGGCCGAGTTCACTTTTGTCTGGGGAGCAGCACCGTCTGGGATCTGGGATGTAGACTCCCACAGAGTCCCCCCATGGGAAAGGAAGTGCCTGCCTCAGAAGGCAAGGTTTTGGTTCTCGTGAGCTTCTCCTGGGCCTGGAGGCCTCTCCTGCCCGTGGTGAGCAAACAACGGGCGCTGCGGGTAGTGGCGGTGGCGTTGCCTTTTGTTGGGCACACCTGGCTCAAACATCTCCCGGGATGGGAGTGACTCTGTCAGTCCCTCCTCCCTGCATAGCAGCACGGAGTCAGTGCAGATATTCTCATTTGGGCTCTGACAGCTGTGTCAGCTTCTGGCCCCACTCAGAGGCAAAAGGCACGTCGAAGATGAGGTTTAAACCTGTTGCCAGCCGCCTTCCTGCCTGTCCGAGTCCTGCCGCCCTGGCCTCTGCTGCAAATCTGTTCTGCTTGCCTGAGGGCCAAGGTCCAAGGCCCAGCTCATGAGAAGTTTCTTGATAGCCCCTAGACACAGAGTAGGCTTCTATGTCATGCCCCCTTTTCTCCAGAGAAGTCCAGAGCCCTCTTTAAATAGGCTTTGAGAAATTAGTGTCGCCGGATTATTATACCCAACGCCCTGTGGGGGGACACTGACCATGGCTAGCTTGGGTTTCTTCATCATTTGTGTTGAGGTCAGCAGCAAGCCAGAAAAAGGGTAGATCAAAGGCTGTTATTGCTGGCCCTTGAGCCTAAATTGAGAAATCCACAATTAGGCTGTTCAGTAAAATTATTTTTGATAATTCCCTTTTGTACTAGTAAGTCACGTCACCTGTGAAAAACTCAAGCTTTGCTCACCTTAGGCTTGTTATACAACAGTAATTAGAGGTATCTAGTCCTCTTTGTAAACTAGTAGCACAATGGCTGTTAAATAAAAAAAGGGAGCTATAATTTATTTTAAGATTCAGGGATTTTGTATGTGCAAGTAGGCAGTAATTATGGAACAAATACTGTAATTATAATCACTCTGGAGAAGTGAACGAGGTGGTAACTGGCTGAGATGTATTTTCTGGTTAGAAGATAAATTATCTCAGTTCTGAGAAAACTCTGCTGAGTAGCCCTCCTGTCCCTAGATTCTTGGGAGCTGAGTTGGAGAATGAATAAAACTTGGAAAATCTCCATCTCTGTCTGGAGATTTGCCCAGGGATGGATGGACCTGACGCTTTTGCCGATGAGCAGAGATGTTCCCTCAGAAGTGAGGCAGGTGAGAAGGCCAGGCTGAAAGACAGTCCTCCTGTACCCCACGAGAGAGGCAGGTGTGAAGACTGCCTCTGTCCCTTATTTTGTCCTTGGGTGTCTAGAGCTGCCCCAATTTGGAGCCTCTGATGGGATCTGTCAGACCAGATCTCCTGCCAGGGATACATGCCTGGGACAACATGGCACTTCTTTCTTGACTCGCCTTTTGGAACATACTCTGGAACTCACAATTAGATCCTTATCCAATGTGACTGGATATGACCTATCCTTATTCAGTGATGTATTTTTCCAAGAGACGGTTTTAGCTCTCGGGTACTGCTTTCTTGAGGGCATCACTGAAGCGTCTCAGGACTTGCTAGATGTTTTGAGACCTCTCTGGATTCTTGGTAGGTGGTCTGATGCTCAAAGTTTTCCCACAGCTGGATGGCAACGAGTTCAGAAATGTTGAACATAGGCTGACATCTGACCTGTCTGGGGAACTCAGAAACAGAAGATAGGACCCCATGTTGTAATTCACGGGTCTCTTTTCTCAGCCTAGAACTGACTTCAGGATCATGTGGCCCTTTTAACAGATACATTGATGGGAGCCAAGGTTTAAAAATTTGAGAAAAATCAGACTTGTTGTTGTTAAGAGAGAGCACGAGTGGGGAGAGGGGCAGAGGGATGGAGAGAGAGACTCTCAAGCAGGCTCTATGCTTAGCACAGAGCCTCTTGTGGGGTTTGATCCCACGACCCTGGGATTATGACCTGGGCCAAAATCAAGAGTCAGATGCTCAACTGACGGAGTCACTGAGGCACCCCGAGAAAAATAAAACTCTTGACAGAAGTGTGAAGTTAAAAGGATTTTGTCACCTTGATTAGGAAGCAAATCAAGCAAAAGCAAAAGGGTAAGGGTTAGGGTACTAAGATGTGAGCTCCATGAGGTTAAGGATATGCCTGTTCTGTCTGCTTTGTTCATTGCTGCTTTTCTAGGCTCTGGAACAGTATATAGATCGTATACATGCTTAATAGCTAAGATCGAATCTCAAAAATAGCTGGGCTTGCTTGTGTTCCCTGGCAGAATGAGACGTATGTCATAGATACACATTTGTGGTTAGGGCCCACCAGGTCTCCTGGAAAATACTTCTTTTTTGGGGACAGAGAAAAGACCAATCGATCTGTGCTCCAAAGGAGACCTACCCAGTTTCGCTGCTCAGGAACACACAGAAGCAACAAGTGTTGATTTTTAAGGGTGTTGATTGAGCGAGAACCACGTTACAGGTTTTTGTTAACACTTTCCAGCCTGTTTGGGTAGCGTTGACATTAGGCAGATTTTGTACATTAGCTATATGCCTAAATGTGTCTGTCTTTATTTATGTACATAAATAACAAAGATCAATACACACGGAGAATTTAAGGCATAAAGTTTCTAAGTATCGTAGTGGGATGTATTATACCGTTTGCTCATCTGAGCTCATGTCAAATATGTAACTAAGTAAATGTACCTCATTTTTCATGGACAGAAGTGGGCCTTGCCTGGTGTTTGTTGCTGTGGAAAATCAAAGCATTGCCTTGATCCTGATTCATTCTCCTGAATCCAGGCTATGATGGGCGCATGCAGCCAGATCCCTCTTGTCCCCTGGGTCTTGTGCTCTGAGGCTCCAAATGGGTATGTGTGTATTTTCTTTTTTAAGTAGACTTCTAGAAAAGATTTCCTGTGTGCGGGTTAAGTAACTGGCTTGGAGGGCAGCTGGTAGCTAGTTGCTGGCTGCTGATCCTGGGTTATTAGGGCCCCACTGTCCCTTGTGCCCTGGGAGCAGAGTGAAGGTCTCCTTTGAGGTTTTGCTGGTGCTGGTGCTTCCTGCCAGGGTATCTCAAACCCCTTGACTGTCTTCTTTCTAGGGCAGATGTGCTGGCAGAGCAGTGGTTTCCGAACCCCCAAGCTTTGGTTGGGCTGATGGATCAAAATAAACACGTCACGTATCGTCTCAGTTCCTGAGGCCCCTTTCCTCTCCCTCTGAATGCTCGGGGGTTCATCATCATTAGTATGGCTATTGTGGGCCTGATCTATGTGAAAGAGGTGGCCACAGGCCGGAAGGCCCTGTGGTGACAGACGCGGCCTGTAGCAGGCACCGCTCCCGTGGTGTGTACACAGCATGGGTTCGGGCCCAGGTGAGTCAGCGCCAGCCTGGGAAATGCACAGGCGATGATGGATGGCCACGGTGCTCGGATGCGCCCCTGACACTATTTGCACAAACAGGGAACTCAAAAGAATGGGGTTTTCATGAGCTTATGTAAGTTAGTTGGCAGTGCACTGAGCCCCAGCTGTGTGGCATGACAGGACAGAGCTTTGCGTTCCTGTTCAGAAACAGGTGACTTTAAGAACCAGTTTGCCTATGTCAGGACTTGAAATGGTTTGCTCTGCCCTTCTGTTGTCGTTAACCCGCCCCCCCCCCCCTTTCTCTTTGCCTTTCTCTTTGTAAAAACTTTCTTTGCAAAGGGATTCTTATAACTGGGACAGTAAGGCTACTGTTGCTTCCAGAAGCCGCCCAAAGGGTTTGCTTTTCTTTGGGACTCTGACTTCCTTGAAGACGCATCAGGGAGGGGACAGCAGGTGTGTGTGGCTGAGCGCTCTGCGAGGTGGCGCGGGGAGGGGGGATGGGTGCAGTGGTGGGAGTGGGGGTTGGCTGGAAACCTACCTCTGCAGCTTCCTGGGGGCATCTCCAGATTTATGTCCTGGCTCTGTGAGAGTCAGGCATGGAATCGATGAGGAATAAGCTCATTCACATGTATTCCACTAGTGCGTGGCACACATTAGGCCTCTCATTTGCTCCTTCTGTCAGTCCTATTGTAAGGTAGGCAGGGCAGGGGTTATGGTCATGTATAAAGATAACAGTGTCAGAGAGGGGCTGTGGCCCTTGCAAGGTCCCCCAGCATGACAGAGCAGGTCTGGCCTGGACCCTCGACACAGTGCATTTGGTGCCATGCTCTGCTCCCACACTGCCAGCCTGGGGCTAGCCCCCTGGGCTGCTGACCTCCTGTAGGCCCAAGGGGGCAGAAGGATAGGGACTTGAGATGGGGAGCCTGTATTTCATGACCACGTCCTAGTGTGGGTACCACCTATTGTCAAAGCTGGGGTAGCATTCTTTACCTGGGTGCTGTGGGACGTGCCGGTAGTGAGTTACATCCGATGGCACCCCATGATTGGGTGTTTTCATCACTCGAGATTATGGAAACCATTCAATGTATACAGAGGCAAGCATCTCACCCAAGCCTTTGCTCTAGCTTTATCATGTACTTATAAAAGTTTTTTTCCTTATTAAAAAGCAACATGTGATTATTATAGAAAGAAAATACAAAGGAAAAAAGTTTAATAATCTCACTATCTTGTTATAAAAACCAAAATGGTGTCCAGACCACCTTTTTGTGACTGAGATTTTCCTCTTCTTGTACTGTGTGTGCATGTGGGTCTCCATGGGTATTCCCGACCATCTGCCCTGAGGCTGTGGCTCCTGTTCACAATGGTACTTTGTGGATGGAAACATAGGTTGCTTCTTCCTTTCTTCTTCCTCCACATGGGCAAACACCCTCCTCACTGGCTTTATGCTCACATTTATTATTCGTCAAATATTGGGGGGAGAGCATGGCACGTTTTTCTTGGGTAAATTCTTAGAAGTGGATTTTCTGGCTTAAATCATATGGGTACTTTTTTGTTGTTTTATTGTCTTCTTTTATTTTTTTTAATTTTTAAAAATTTAATTTAATTTTTTAATTTACATCCAAGTTAGCGTATAGTGCAACAATGATTTCAGGAGTGGATTCTTTAATGCCCCTTACCCATTCAGCCCATCCCTCTCCCACAACCTCTCTGTAACAGAAGTGATCATATGGGTGCTTTTATTTTTTCTTTCTTTATTTTAAATTTTTTAACAATTTATTTATTTATTTTGAGAGAGAGTGAGAGAGAGAGACACAATCCCAAGCAGTCTTTGCACTGTCAGTGTGAGCCCTACGTGGAGCTTGAACTCATGAACCATTAAATCATGACCTGAGCCAAAACCAAGAGTTGGACACTTAACCACCTGAGCCACCCAGGTGCCCCTTTATGGGTGCTCTTAAAGTTACCACGTTCGTGGTTAAAGCTTAGAATGCAGGAGGGAATATAGTGAAAACTTGAAGGCTATCAACTTCTGCTCCCTAAAATCACCTCTCTTTTTTTTTTTTTTTAAATTTTTTTTTCAACGTTTATTTATTTTTGGGACAGAGAGAGACAGAGCATGAACGGGGGAGGGGCAGAGAGAGAGGGAGACACAGAATCGGAAACAGGCTCCAGGCTCTGAGCCATCAGCCCAGAGCCCGACGCGGGGCTCGAACTCACGGACCGCGAGATCATGACCTGGCTGAAGTCGGACGCTTAACCGACTGCGCCACCCAGGCGCCCCTAAAATCACCTCTCTTAACAGTTAGGGATCCTTCTACAAGTTGTGTGTGTGTGCGTACCTCTTTAATATAAACTGACTCATAACTTTGATAACAGCGTGAACAGTGATTGTTCTACTTAAGAGTGGATTCTGGGTAACTTCCCACATCCACATGACAACTTCGTGGTGGAGCTGTATCATGTTAAAAAATGACAGAGCATACCGCTGTGAACAGCTTTACATCTTGGTTTAGCTGTGCAGGTGAAAATGCTGGGCGTGGAACCACTGAGTTGGAGAGTCATCCATTGAAAATGGTTACAGCTATTGCCAAGTCAGTGTGGGTGTTTGAATGATCACGTGTATTGCTGGTTATTTTATAGAAAGGCTCTGCTTACACTCTTACTGGCAGAGGTTGAAAATGTCTGCTTCCTGATGTCTTTTACTAACTCTGGATTATCAATTAAAAAAAAATGTCTATTGATTTGGTAAAAAAAAAGAAGGGGTTTAGTATTTTTAAAAAATGTTTATTTATTTTTTAGAGAGAGAGAGAGGAGAGAGAGAAACAGAGCACAAGAGGGGGAGAGGCAGAGAGAGAGGGAGACACGGAATCTGAAGCAGGCTCCAGGCTCTGAGCTGTCAGCACAGAGCCCGAGGTGGGGCCTGAACCCACAAACTGTGAGATCATGTCCTGAGCTGAAGTCAGACGCTTAACCGACTGAGCCACCAGGTGCCCCATAGGGATTTAGTATTTGTACATTAATTTGCATTCTTCTGTTACTGGCATTAGGTCCTCTGTCCACTGGGACAATGCTGTGGAGCCGACATCTGTTATTTTGTTTTTAGAGGCTGAATTCATCTACTAAGTGGGTAACTTTGGGCAGGTTACATTGAACCTAGTTTCCTTATCTGCAAAACGGGGATAATAATATCTACCTCTCAGAATTGTGGAGGCTTTCTGACCAGCCTTGCTGGTCTCTAGGGAGATTGCCTTATGGAGTTCAAGGAAGCTGTCCACTTCCTCATGTGTGCCTCTGGAAGGCTGTTCTGGTTAAGAACGCTCTGCCTTTCTGGTAAGGGACCTGCTGGTGTTGTGTTTTGACACAACACTGTCATCCTTTGAAGTTGTGAGCTCCTCCACTCACCTCCGCACCCTCCCTGATCTCCCCTCTCCTCTGGTGCCTGAGGCCACAAAGGGAACCAGCTGTGGCTGGTTTTGAAGGAGGGTGGGCAAGCGATCTGCCCTGCTAGAACAGGTCTTTGGACCCCTCTCTGAACACCAGATAGGGATTAGTCGGGCACCTACCGGCACCAGGCACCTCGCTGACTACTTCATGTGGCTCATTCCGATGAATTCTCCAGCGAGCATCGTTATCTTGGCTGTGGAGGTTCAGAGTGGTTGAGGGCCGTTACCACAGTCCCATAGTGTCAGCAGCAGAGCCCAGAGCTCGCTGACTCGCTCCCAGGCCTGTAGTCATTTCATGCTGCTGAAGACAGGGGGATCCCTAGCCCATGCCTGTTAGGAGTTTGGAACCCCACCACCAGAGAAGTTCTGTTAGTCAAGATTGCAAAGGTGCTTGGGGCCTTATGCAGGCTGCCAGGGCCCGCTTCCAGGCGCCAGATAATATTCCTACTTCATTGTAGCAGAGAATTCCTAACTGGGTTTAGGCCAGCTAGGTCGCTCTCCTGGTCCCGGCCAAATGTCCCAAAGAGCCTCTAGGGAGCAGTGACATTGTGCCAGGGAGATAGAGAGTCCTGTTCCCATGGGGCTGACTGTAGGGCTAATGCAGTTCACCATGAGTGTGGCTAAGGCTCCCAGCTCGGGAAGAGGGAGAAAGAAACACTTACAGATCCCAACTTTCTGCACTTCTCCCTTTCTAGCCTGGGTTGATTGGATCACACGTCCTTTTATATTCTCTGGGTGACATTTTATTTCATAAGTGAGAACAGGGGCGCCTGGGTGGCTCAGTCGGTTAAGCGTTTAACTTTGGCTCAGGTCATGATCTCATGGTTCGTGGGTTTGAGCCACATGTTGGGCTCTGTACTGACAGCTTAGAGCCTGGAGCCTGCTTCGGATTCTGTGTCTCCCTCTCTCTCTGCCCCTGTCCCACTCACGCTCTGCCTCTCTCTGTCTCTCAAAAATAAATTTAAAAATGTTAAAAATTTTTTAAAAAATAAAAATGAGAACAAGTTTTAATTAATCATTTAAGCATTTATTTTTGTCTTACTTCTAAATCCTTGTTTATTTTCTGCTGATTCTTGTGATAAAAAGTCCAAGTACTATAGTACATACCATATTTAGGTGCTCAATAAATATTTGAATAATAGGTGAATGTAATATAGAAAGTGTTAGTTCCCTTGGTCTATCTCCCAGAAACAACAACCATTGTTATCAGTTGGCTGAATAAAGGTTTACCATTCTTTTCTAGGTGTGTGTGTATATACACACACACACACACACACACACACACACACACACACTTGTTACTTGCATAAATGGACTCATATGATACATAATGGTTTGCATTCATTTAATAACATGTCTCGGGCATTTTTCTATATCATTAGCACACACAGTTCTCCTCTTTTCAGACATCTGCTTTGTGTTCCATTGTATGGAGAGCCTGCAATTTGTTTAGGTCCTTTATTGGCGAACATTTGGGATGTTTCCAGTTTTTCATTTTTTCAAATACTCTTTGCAAATACTGTATTTCGAAAAGCCTCTTTGAGATGGACAGAAAAATTCTGGAGCATGTAACTGTATTGGAAGTTACTGATCACCTGCTTTTCAGAAGGCTTTGCTGACCTTTGCCGCTCAGAATTCAGTCCCTTTCCTCCTGGGTCCCTCTTCCCATGACCTGCTTCTTGATCCTGTACTTGTTTTCCTGCCTGGCACGGATGGGTTTCTTGCCTGCTGGTTTTTGAGCTCTTGATAGTGGCAAGTGCACTTTCTCTGGCTTTTCTTTCCCTTTTTTGAGGGGGGCAATTTTTTCTTTTTAATTTCCACTTGTTGCCAAAGTTATACACTACCATGAAGAATTAAATACTTACACAACACTTGTTTATGGAAAAGAAGCCCTCCTTCCCCCTATACAGTTATCTGTCCTCAGTTTCACTTTCCAGAATCAACCAATTTCAGTCCTTTTAACTGATCTTTTTCAGTATCCACTTCCATCATTGTACAAAATGTGTTTGTATTGCTACTTTTTAGTTTTTTATTTCTAAGCATTATCTATTGACTTTTCACTGTGGAAAGTGAGCATCTAGCTTCTTTTTGTACGTCTTGTCCACTTGTTACACACACACACACATGCACACACACACACTCACACACTCTCTCATATGGTTCTCCCATGCTTCCAGGAGAGTTATAGTACATGTTTTAATGATCAGTATTCATTGTTTACATTAAATGGCCTATGTCCTATGAAACTGTGAGTATTTTCCTTTGGCTACAGAATGTTTTGTTTTCACCACAGTTAATAAGTGCTGCTGTTATTTGCTTAATTTCCTATGCCTCTATAGTGCAATTTTATTTCTACACTACCTCCAGTTGTACAAATCTCCCTCAATATATTCAGACACGAATATTCTACCAGGTTTATCTTCCTGAGAAAGTCTCTCCTGGAACCTTCTGACTTGCCCTGTTCTGGACTGGTTGCTCTCTCTGCTGGGTATCTAAACAAATTCTTGAGCCTTTCCTTCACCTTTATCCTGGGAATTGGCTTTACTTCTCTTCTGGGTAGGGTTTCCTGTTCCCTGTGTCCCTCACCTTCCTCCTCTTTGGTTTACCCCTTTTTTGGCTTCATATTCTCCATGGCTTCCTGAGGAAACATGCACTGGAGGTGAGGTTTTTAAACCTTGTACATGTTAACAGCCTCTTAATTTTCCTGTCACACTTAATGTGATAGTTCGGCTGGGTATGGAGTTGTAATTGGGGAGTGTTTTCCTTAAGAATTTCAAAGACGTTGGGGCGCCTGGGTGGCGCAGTCGGTTAAGCGTCCGACTTCAGCCAGGTCACGATCTCGCGGTCCCGGAGTTCGAGCCCCGCGTCAGGCTCTGGGCTGATGGCTCAGAGCCTGGAGCCTGTTTCCGATTCTGTGTCTCCCTCTCTCTCTGCCCCTCCCCCGTTCATGCTCTGTCTCTCTCTATCCCAAAAATAAATAAACATTGAAAAAAAAATTAAAAAAAAAAAAAAAGAATTTCAAAGACGTTGTCCATTGTCTTTTAGCTTTTGAAGTTGCTGTTGAGAATTCTTATAACATTTTGATTCTCCAAGTTTTGTATGAAACCTGTTGTTATTTTTTCTCTAGAGTCTTCTGGGAACTTCTTTTTGTTCTCAACAATCTGAAATTGATATTTGGTATGATTTTATCTCCTTTCATTTGGTAGGCACTCAGTGGGCTATTCAATCTAGAAAATCATGTTCTTTAGTTTTAGGACATGTCTTGGAATTATGTATTTTACAATATCTTCCTATTTTATTTTCTTTCTTTCTTTCTTTCTTTCTTTCTTTCTTTCTTTCTTTCTTTCTATGTTTATTTCTGAGAGAGAGAGTGCAAGCAGGGAAGGGGCAGAGAGAGATAGAGAGTGAGAAAGAGAATCCCAAGCAGGCTCTGCACTGTCAGCACAGAGGCCGACACGGGGCTCGAACTCATGAACTGTGAGATCAAGACCTGAACCAAAGTCAGATGCTCAACTGACTGAGCCTCCTGGTGCCCCTCTATTTTCTATCTTAAAAAAAAAAAGTCTGACTTGGGTTGATTGCAAAAATAGCCTCTTCCTCGAATCCATATCCTTTTCCATATAACATTGTGGTCCCCTCCTTTCGGATTCTGGGGTGAGGCATGTGGCTTGCTTTTGGCCAGTGGGATGTCATAATCATGATACAAGTAAAGGTCAGAAAGTCCCTTGTGTGATGGGATTTTCTTGCCATCATCACCATGAGAAGAACATGCCCAGGTCAGCCTACCATTTCCAGGAGGAAGATGAGAAACACGTGGAGCAGAGCCAACCCCCCAGCCAAGATCGCCAACTACCCCAGATGCATAGACAATACATGCTTGTTATCATATGCCACTGGGGTGTTTGAGCTGTTTATTTAGCATTGTTGTGGTAATAACTGGTGTATCTGATTATTTAGATGTTGAACCTCTTAGCATCGATTGCTCTTTCTTTTTTTCTATTTACTGTTCCTTCTGGGAGATTCTCTCAACAATATCTTTCATCCCTTTGACTGAATTTTTCATGGCCATCATCCTATTTTTAATTTCCAAGAACTCTTAGCTTCTTTGCTTGTTGTTATTGCATTGTAGCATCATATTGGAGTTTCATGGAAGCATATAATTTGACTACATGAACTATTATTCTTGAAAGTTTTACTCTCCTTGCTTTGTGTGTTTTCCTCCAAGTTGCTTTTTTATTCTTTTTATTTTGTCCTCTATCTTTCATATTAGAGAATCTCTTCCAATGTCTGATAATCCTTGCCTGTTTATTCATATTCACTAAAAAGTGGGTTGAAAGCTGTGTGTGTGCTGTTCACAGAATAGCAGTCCTTTTGGGGAACTAATGACTCTTTTTCTAGGCCTGGCTGGGTGACCCAGAGAAGCCTCCTCCATTCTGCAGCTTTGAGGACATTCACCAGGCTGCCAGCATTCCGAGAATCTGATGGGCAAACAAGCAAGGGGGTCTTAACATTCAGAGTGTAAACTTACCCTTAATTCCCGTTTTCAGTAAGGTATCCCTGCTCTCAACTGTGCCTGGTGTTCCCAGACCAGAGTCCTTCTGCATAACCCTTCAGAGAAAATAATCCTCCAGTCTTCTGCCAGGAAGGTGAGGGGCAGTCACCTGGCTGCAGGGAGCTGGAGAGGGATCTGTGCACCTAAGAGCTGATCACAAGGGCTTTCTGCCAGCCCTCCTGCTCCATGCCCCGCCTCTCTCTGGTCCCCGGTGCCTGTAATTCCTAAGGCTTTGTGTAATTCTCTGGTGAACATCAGGTGGCTTTTTGGCTTTCCTGACTGCTGACTTAGGATTTAGTTTGCTTAGGTCTGTTAAGTCAGCTCCTCTCATCTACGCGCTTCCTAGTTCCCCACGTTTTGTTGCTCTTGTTTCCCCTCCTATTCCTTCTTTCTTTTTTTAAAGTTTTTATTTTAATTTCAGTTAGTCAACATCAGGGTTGTATTAGTTTCAAGTGAATTCAACACTTTCATACATCAGCTGGTGCTCATCATGACACGGGCCCTCCTTCATCCCCATCACCTATCCACCTGTCTCCTGCTCCTACCTCCCCTATGGTAACCATCAGTTTGTTCTCTGTAGTTAAAAGTCTGTTCCTTGGTTTATCTTTCTCTCTCTCTCTCTCTCTCTCTCTCTCTCTTATTTTTCCCCTTTGCTCATTTGTTTTGTTTCTTAAATTCCACGTATGTGAGTGAAATCATATGGTATTTGTCTTTCTCTGACTGACTTATTTCAATTATAGAATTATACTCTCTAGTTCCATCCGTGTCATTGCAAATGGCAAAATCAAGTTCTTTTTTATGGCTGAATAATATTCCATCACACACACACACACACACACACACACACACACACACACACCACATCTTCTCCATCAATCAATGGACACTTGACCTGCTTGGCTACTGTAAATAATGCTGCTATAAACAATGGGTTGCATGTATCCTTTTGAATAAATGTTCCTGTATTCTTTGGGTAAATACCTAGTAGTGTGCTTGCTGGATCATAAAGTAACTCTATTTTTAATTTTTTGAGGAATCTCCACACTGTTTTCCACAGTGGCTGCACCAGTTTGCATTCCCACCAATAGTGCATGAGCATTCCTTTTTTCCACACCCTCCCCAATACCAGTTGTTTCTTGTGTTGTTGATTTTAGCCATTCTCACAGATGTGAGGTGATACCTCACTGTGCTTTTGATTTGCATTTCCCTGATGATCAGTGAGGATGAGCATCTTTAAAAAATTAAAAAAAAAAAATGTTTACTTATTTTTGAGAGAGAGAGAAAGAGACAGTGCAAGCAGGGAGGTGTAGAGAGAGAGAGAGGGAGACACAGAATCCGAAGCAGGCTCCAGGCTCCGAGCTGTCAGCCCAGAGCCTGATGTGGAGCTCAAACCCATGAACCATGAGATCATGACCTGAGCTGAAGTCAAACGCTTAACCGACTGAGCCACCCAGGCGTCCCATGATGAGTATCTTTTCATTTGTCTGTTGACCATGTGGATGTCTTCTTTGGAGAAATGTCTGTTCCTCTCCTGTTCTATCCATGTGTATTTAGGTCTGTTTTTTTTCTTACCTAGTGCTTTCTTTTAATGGGATATCTTTATTATTTCTTCGATAATACATGATTCTTATAAGAAGTTGAAACAGTCCAAGGTAAGTGAATCTACCTCTTAATCCACCTTCTTTGTCCAGAGCTGATTAATGATTTATCGTTGCAGATAGTTTTGCCTTTATGATCTTTATGCCCATGTGTGCTGAAATACTCACACTTGCGAACCCCTGCCCCTACACTTTGTGAATATACATGAAATCATACTCTCCCAGCCTATCCTGTACCATACTGTTCTCTAACTGGTCTTGTTCCCTCAGCGCTTGGAAAAAGGTGGTGGGCATCCTTCAATCATAAATTAGGAATGACTGCTTTCTTTTTGACATGTTGCACAGTGTTCTTTTATGTTATAATTTATACAGTGGACATTTAGTATGCTCTCATTTTTTTGTTACTGTAAAGAGTGCTTCTCTGAATATCAGTGTAACCAAATCTTTGCATACTTGTCCTTTTGTCTCCTTAGATATTTCCTGGGAGTGGAATTGCCAGGTGGGTGTACAACAGCTAAGACATTGGTAGACAGTCCTGATTGCCCCCCAGACAGGTGTACGGTTTATATCCCCCACTCTTTGGTGTATGAGAGGGCTCTTTTCCTCGTCTCTTTGCTTAATCCTCTCTTTTCTGCTTTGTAATTGTTGCCAGTAGGTTGGGTGAAAATGGCATCTCATTACTGTTTTGATTTGCATGACTTTGAGCAGTAAGGCTGAGCCCTTCTGTGTGTTCTGGCCTTTGTGTGAACTGCTTGCTCTCTGTATGGTGTTTTTTTCCCTCTCTTCCAAAAGGAGTTCTCAGACCCCAGTTCATCGCTAGATTTGCTACGCGAGTGTTGTGGGCCATGGGGTCCAGAGGCTGGCTGGCCTTGTGGATGGTGGGAAGAGGCGTCTTGCTGGGGAGTGCCAGAGAGCATTGTGCTCTCCCCAGTTTCTCCCCTTTCCCCCCACAAAGGCACTTAATTAGGTGTCGGCATAGTCTTCTCCCCCGTAAGTGCAGGCCTGGTGCTGGCAGGCCTTAGGTGCAGAGTGGCCCCTCTGGGGTGCTTGACTCATTGGGCTGCTTTTTGCACATGGCCCTGTTAGTGGCTGAGTCCTGGGTGGTGACTCTGGCACTGGTCTGAGTTTTGGCATTTACCAGCGTTTATGCCTGGTTAACTGTTCACAAAGATGGTGCCTTTTTTTAATCTTAAAAAAATTGTGAAATACAACACATATAGAAATGTTTAGTTTACCAAATTATTATAAATTTTTTTAATGTTTTATTTATTTTTGAGAGAGAGAGAGAGATGTGAGTCAGGAAGGGGCAGAGAGAGGGAGGCACGGAATCCCAAGCAGGCTCCAGGCTCTGAGCAGTCAGCACAGCTGGCAATGAGGGGCTCAAACCCACAAACCATGAGATCATGACCTGAGCTGAAGTCAGACGCTCAACTGACTGAGCCACCTAGGGGCCCCCAAATTATTATAAAGCTAAGACCCATGTTACCACCTCCTTGGAAGATGGTTGACTTTTAACAATACTGTGGCAACTGGGGCTGGCGCCTTGCCCTGACTGTTGGGCTGTACCATTCCCTGGCATCCTACCATAGGACTCTGGGCCAGGGAGGGGAACTCCTCCATCGTGGGAGGACCACTTCGGGTGTGACAGCTGTGGGCAAGGGTGCTGTGCTCTGATTGATGGGGGGATGGGCACTTGACTCTTGTGACTTTCGCTTTACCTCTCACCCCCTCCACTGACCTGTGTCCTGACAGACTCAGGGAACCCTCAGACACCAGGAATTTGGATGGACCCCCAGGTAGCAGAGAAAGTCCAGGAATGCAGAGTGTGAAGATTTGGATAGGCCTGAAGGCCATGTCTGATTGGCTTGAGGTTTGGGGCTAGTCACAAAGCACTCACCCTCCATGGCACAGCTTGGCCTTAGCCTGTGTGGGAGTGAGGCCATGTCATGTGGGTGCAGCCTCCCTCTCACAGAAGAGGGTTCAGAGGAGGACCACTCTCTGTGTGGGAGAGTGTCCTCATGGACTGGGCTGGGATGTGAGCAGCTGAGGGAATGTAGGACTATGGCTCTCACTCTGGGGTGGGCCAGCTGAAGAACATTCCTGTTCTGGTGCCTCCCTTCCCTTTGCTGCACCAGCCCTTGGTGATTCTCCAGATGGGATGTGTTCCCCCAGTGACAAGCCCCCGAGTGGAATGCCCACAGCCATTAAAGCGCAGCTCCTACACAGAGCCCACGTGCCCACCTCTACTTCCTTCCCTCTCAGCTGCCCCATTGCTTGTTCAGCCCACATGGAGCTTGCCACTGTGTGCCAGGCACTGGGTGATAGTGAGGGGCATGTGGACTCAGTCTCTGCTCTCATGGAACTCAAGGCCGAGAAGGGGCACTGTCCAGTAGAATTTTCTGTGGTGATGGAATGTTCCATCTGGTAGTGGACAGTGCAGGGAGGAACATGGATAGACAAGTTAACTGGGAACTACTGGGCTTAGATTGCAGCAGTGGAGGCCAGGGAAGACTTCTTGCATAAGCTAGTCATGAAGGAGGGAGAGGATGGGCACGGCTGAATGGCCAGGCAGAGGGGTCGAGGAGGGGGCAGTAACAGGTGCAAAGGCCTGCTAAGGACAGGACGTGTGCATGTTCAGGAGGAAGGAAGGGCAGCGCACCTGGGGAGGAGAGGATAAGGGAGGGGCCATAGGAGCTGGGATGGGAGAGGCCAGAATTGCGGAACCCTGGGAACACACGGCCCTACCTGCAGGAGTGTTCGGATATGGGACTGATGTGGGCAGCTTTGCATTTGAAGATATTCACTCTGGTGCCTTGTGGAAGGAGAAGGGTCTGGAAGGCAAGACCACTTAGGAAGCTGAGGCGGTGGCAGCTGTGGGATGGGGAAAGCTGGAACAAGAATTGGAGGGGTAGATGCTGAGGGGGAGAGGGAGAAGCAGGGGTCACTGGGGACCTGACCCTTCCTGTTTGGATGCCTGAGGGTAGTGGGGCCACTGTGGAGTCAGGGAATGCTGTGGAGGGGCAGGTTTCAAGGGAAAGAAGCAAGTTCTGTTAGGTGAGCTGTGTGTGAGGTTCCCAAGCTGTTGAATGCAGGAGTCTGCTGCGAGTGGAGAGGTCAGGGCTGGGGACAGGGCTGTGGGAGTCCCTGGCATGAGGGACACAGGCTTATCACTGGTTCTCCCACTAAGCTGTCACTCTTGAGTCGCGCAGCTCCAGCCAAACCTGGGGAAAGGGCGTCCCGACTGGGATGTGGCCACGGCTCTCCCATTTCTACCTGTGGGTTGTGCACGTGCACCTGTGTGCGCATGTGCACAGTGGGGCCTTTGCCTACCTCTGGCCTGCAGTTAGGATGAAGGGGGCCGGGAGCAGGGGAGGGAGGAGCAAGAAGGGGCAAAGTAGGACCTGCCTCAGAAAGATGGATTTTGCTGCATGGGGTTAGGCTCATCTCAGGGACACTAGCTGATCCTGGAGACTCTGGGCTTTGGCTGGAGGCAGAAGAGCTGTGCCAGCCCCAAATGCTGCCTCCCGTCTACATAGTGCAACAGACTCATTTCTCTTTAGATTTTGATCTGACCACCAGCCTGTAGATTGCCTAATTATACCACTGTCCCTCTGGGGGACTAGAACTTTGGAGTACAAGCTGAAATTCAGTACATGCCAAATCCACTGCAGGCTGTTCACGTACAGGAGGTATTCTGTGGCCTCCTAGGATGCATGCCAGCCCTTACTCCTTGCCAGTCCATAGACAATCTGGCCTTGGCTCCAGCTTTTGGTAGGGAATGCATCCGTTTGGTGTTCAAAAGTACAAAAATGGGTCATGTTAAGCCATGTGATGCCTGGATGGTATGTTCTATTGAGTCTGGTGGATGGGGCTCTGAGCTAAGGTTTTAGGATTATTTTGTCCTTACCTCCAGCAGTGCCAGCTGGGAGAATCCGCTCTGAAGGTGAGGACCCAGGCTATCGGGGGGAGCTGTAGAGGGATCAGTAATCTTGGCCTGTGGCCTTATGCTGGGCCACCAGTCATGGCTCCTGACTTGGCCAGGTACATAGCTGGGCCAGGTGCATGAGCATGGCTGTCTTGGGAGGCCTACCTCCAGGACCGGGTTTGCTTAGGATGCTTGTGCCTTTCTGACTGTGCACCCATCAGCCAACTTTATGAACTCTGCCTTCATATTTTCTCCTAAACGTGTCTACTTCTCTCCACCTGAGCCATTGCCCCTGCTCTGGTTCAAGCCTTCCTCCTGTGTCTCACAAACCTTCTTGCCTCTCTGAGTCATCTGTCCCTCCGGGGCAGTCAGACCTGATCCTGTGACTCTTATCTTTGACCTCTTTGCAGATTCTGTTTCTTTTACCTAGAATATTCCACCCCTCCCCGCCCCCGCCCCTCTGCATGGCCAATTTCTAGCCACACAGTGTCTGGCACATAGTAGGTACTCATATATTTTTCAAATGAATGCATGTAAATTAATGTAGGATGGGTATTTTTGATCTCAACTGATTGTTACTTTTTAAGGAAGTCATTCCTTGCTCACCTCATTTTACATCTGTACTCTGTGTTAGTAAGTGTAAATGTGTGCTGTTCACCCGGCTCAGCAAATACTATTGCATTAAATTGTGTAGCATTATTTCCATACTAAGAAAATCCAGTGAATCTCTATTAGATCCTTCTTACCGGACACCTTTCCTGATATATGGTTCACCTATGATGAGATCTAGTCTTGGTTTTCAGCCTCTGGTTTCATGGACAAGGTGGCTTTTTGTGTGAACCTTGGAGGATGGGAACATGTGGTCCTATGGACATAAGGTAGAGAAGGTCTCTTCAGGCAGAGAAAATCTCGAGCTAATGTGAGAAGTGTGAGGTGTATTTGTATTCCACTCAGCCCATAGGTCACCATCCCAGTAACCAGATGAGTATTTGTCAGTAGTCCGACTTTGAACATTGTCCTGGCGTAAGGTACCTCTGAAACTGAATCTGACCTTGTCTTGCCCCCCATCTTCTTTTTCTACTACTTCTCACCTCTAAGAACTTTGGGTTGTTGTCCTTGCCTAGGACACCATTTCTCAGGGGACATGTCCTAGGAGCCTCTGCTTTTCTACCTTCTATTGCCACCGCAAGTGTTAGCACCAGCACATTTTGCATCTTCCATGATGTTCCTCTTCAACCGCACGTAGCCTGCTGTTCAGATGACTTCAAGCATCATCTGTCCATACAGTGTCCCTAGTTGTTCATTTATTTGTGTGCCTACTATGTGCTCGGCGCTGTTGGAATCTATGGAGGGATCAAACACATTAGAGGTGTCTGTCCCCATGAAGTTCGTGGTCTTCTGAGAAGTCAAGACATGAGAGAAATGGCTCCTCATGATGTTATTGTACAGGTCAGAAGAGGGAGCAGTCAACCATTGCTTCCACCTAGTTCCAGCATCAGGCAAGACATCATGGAAGAGGAAGACTATGGGTTGAGTCTTGGCATGTGAGGAAGAGATTCGGTCCTGCAAAGTTGGGGCAGAGAACATTTCCAGATGGGACAGTCTTGAGCAAATTTAAGAAGACAGGAGAGGGGGGGCTTGTAGAGGGGGATGGGGGATGTTGAGAGGATGCATGGAGGTGAAATGGGAGACTATGTCTGGAAAAGTAGATAGGGCCTGGGTCTTCGAGGGATGGAAGGGCTCCTCTCTGGGGATGGAGAACTCTTGCCAGTATTGATCAGTGACATGTGTTGCTATTTTTGATGAGTCAACATTAAGGAAAAGAAAGAAATGTGATTAAGTACCGTAGGTAAGATGGTTTGGGGTGGAGAGAGGTGGTTGTGATGGTCGTGGGGGAAACAGAAATGTTGTTGTGTTGAACAGAGCAGTACTGAGGGTCGCCTGACCCCTGGTTTCAGAAATTGCAGGTGGAGTGGAATTGTGTGAGCCGTACTTGGTGACTTCCCATAAGCCAGCAGAGAGTCGCAGGCCGTGGGATCTCCTGAGAGGAAGCCGTTGCCACCCCTTCTGCCCACAATCCCTGTGTTGGGGTTTGGCTTTCATATTTCAGTTTGTCTTCCCTTTGGTTTCTTTTGAAATTTTTACAAAAGTACAGGCTACTAATTCAAATGATAAATATTTTGTTTTAATTCAAAACAAAAGAGAAGACAAGCTGTCCGAAGTAATCTGGGTGCTGATGAGCTCTGCGGGCAGAGCTCCACAAAGTGGTTCTGAACTGTAGTGGGGCAGAGGTGTGTGGTTGCAGGGTGAGATGAAGTGTCTTTAGAAAACTGTGGCACCCAATCAGCACCTGCTTGGAAAGGGTATGTCAGGTTATAATACAAGACAAACTGTCATCACGGATTAAAATGCTTCTGTGATCCAAGGGTAGTAGTCATTTCTTGGGACCTTGGCTAATCTTAAAAAAATTTTAAAACAAATGTGAAACAAATCGACTGGCTCCTTAAAGGGTGGGTATTCATTCATTCGCATAAGTGATATTTAATTGATTTGTTGAACAGATCTGTTGATACTAAACTCTGCAGAACATACACTGGAAGACAAGGTGAAGAAGGTGGGTTCCCAAGAAGACAGAGGCTAGCAAGTGTTCACTTTTTACCCCCGTAGGGACTAAGATGCTATAGTTCCTGGAAGTGGGAAAAGCAGATCAAAGTGCAGGTTTATTATGATACTTACTATTGTCAGATTAATGTGAAAAATAGTGAAAAGTGAAGCTTAGGAAGGAAAAATCACAGATGCGCAGCATTTTGTGGGGGCCCCACAGGCTGCACGTTTTAAGAAGAGGGGTGGGTGCTGGGAACAAAGATGGGAGGTGGTAGGACCAGGGGAGAAACGACCGTGTTGTCTCAGGGCAGTGGGTCACATTGATGCCGGTGTAAAATCCCGGGTGCTGGCTAAGCATGCAGGTTTGAGGCCCACCTCCAGAGATTCCTCTAGAAGTGTGGTCTGGAGCCCTGCAGTCCACAGGCTGAACCAGTTGCCCACCTCAGGTGTTTCTGAGGAGTAGCAGTAACCTGGAGAGATGAGTCCCAGCCTTGCATTTTTCAAAGATAACTATTGAAGGAGGGGCGGTCATACTGTATCTGTTCATTTGAGAGGATGTAAGTTCCAGGCCCCTCCTTTTAATTCCATAGCCATCCCTTCTGCCTCTTATGTCCTAGGTGTCAACTTCCAGAGGCCTGGGCAACAGAAGCAGGCCGGCAGGGCTCAGATAGCAGGCTGTAGACATGGTGTGGGCTCTGCGGGGCAGAATAGCTCCTGGAGGGGAGGTCTTAAAGGGCTGGGAAAATCCTGGGAGCCGAGAGGCACTGAGGGAGAGACTTCTGAGTCCCAGACAGGTGGTGGAGGCTCTCCTGCTCCAGCTGTGGCCTTAGAACTCTGCTGGGGGTGGGGAGGCCTGTGTCTCCACATACCTGCTAGCCTTCACCCATGCCAGATCTTTACCAAGGGATGCATTAGAATGTTCCGATACCCGTCAGAGAAGCAGTGGGTGCAGGTGTTGGTGGGGGTTGAGAAATCATTTTTCCAGTCATATCCCTGTGCGGGTGGGGAAACCAGGGCTCAGAGAGGAGATGTGACCCATGGGGGAGTGAAAAGATGATAAGATGAGGCAGAAATGGGCTTTTCTCCACCTCTGCCAGCCTTGCTGGATGACCTTGAGCAGATGAAATGGTCTCTCGGTGCCTCACTCTGCACAACTGTGAGATGAGGAAAATGATCCCTACACCTTAGGGTTGTTATCAGGATCCAAAATGACTTCTCTCAGAGCCTGGTACCCATGAGGCACAACCACTGTTGGTGCCCAGCATCTGGGTCTGGCTGCCCAGGCTCCAGCCCAGACTTCTGGTCCATGCCCCGATGCTGCTAGGACCCTCTGACTCTCTGCAGCCTGGTCAGGCCCTTGCTTCAGTGATGGCAGTTGGGATTGGGGTGTGGGACAGTGAGCGGGTTCTGTTTGCTAAGTTTGTATATTGCTTAATAAGGAAAACATGGCTTGTCCTGGCAAACAGTGGATCCGGCCATATATGGGGAAAAGGAATAACTTGGATACGGTCAAGGATACAATTCTGAGCTCTTCTTATTTAAAACAAAATCAAAGACAATATGGAATTGCCACTCTTCTTGGTCCACTTTAGTTATGGAGGAATTTCTGGTTATAAATAGGCAACATCTTGCAATGTCAACTTTAGAATAGCTGTGAACTGTTTGGGGAGCACATCCTTTCCACACTTGAAAGAACTTGGCATAGAGCAGGAGTCCCCAGTGGATGGAAAGAAGGCAAATGTTTTGCAGCCGTGCAAAGCAGATTAAGGCCTGCTGTGGCCCAGCCATCTCCAGAGTAAGCACCGTGTCTGTGGGCTGGGAAGGGCCAGGTCATGCCCCAAATCTGGGGCCTTCCTGGCCTCTCTGTGGTGGTGCCCCACTGACTGCACACACCTTCTTTCCTCCAGCTGTCTGCTTCGTGGTCTCTGTGTCACCTCCATTCCTTAGCCACCTCCATTGACTCAGCCACTTGATGAACACTCCTCAAGCAAGGTGGTGCTCCTGATTTTCTCCTGCTCCTCTTCCCTCCTCTCTGGTGGCCTTATCTCCTTTGGCTACTCTTTGCTCATGGCTAGTGCCCTGGGCTCTGTCCTTGGTCCTTTTCTTTCCTTTCTCTGCACATTATCCCATCTCCTCTTGGCCTGATTTCCATCATCATCAGAGTGATGAAGTGGGGCCATTATGTCTGGGTCCAATGCTGGCTGTACAACTTCCTAGGTGTGTAACCTTTGGCAAGTTTCTCAACCTCTCTCTGACATGCTTTCCTCACCTGTAAACTGGGGGTGATAATAGTGCTTACCTCTAGGGTGGTTATGACGATGGATTGAGTTGATCGCTACAAATCTCCTAGAATGGTACCTAATAGCAGGTTAGCACTCACAAAGCTTTGGCTGCTGCCCTTCTTTGCTGATAGTGGCTCATTCTCTCACTAGCTGCATCTCTGGGCTAACTTCCAGAGAAAGACCTCCAGCTGCCCACCGGGCATCCTCCATTCAGTTCAGGATGAGCTCCTGTGCCGTGCAGTCACATGCGTGGGGTTCAGTCCAGGTGTATGGTATTGAGGAAGACGCAGTCCAGGTTGTGAGGTGTTGCAGTATATGTGACCAAGTATTACACTGTGTGTCCTGACAGGTAGTGGGTGCCCTCTGGGCCACACTCAAGCTGACGGTCTCTGTCCACACCCCCTTCCCAGGTTTGTTGCCTCTTTCATGGGCAGCCCTCTTTTGGGGGGCAATTAGGCCAATGGCATGAGAAAGAGGCGTGGAAGATCCAGGTTTCTAGCCTTTTGGGTGGATGGTGCCACCCATTCTGATGCTGTAGTATTTCTTGATTCTTTATCTCCTCTCCATGCTCTTAACCCCTGCCTAGGTCTGGCCTCACCACCACTCCTCCACCCAGATGGTCTCCCTGAAAAACCTCTTCTACTTCCTCTTACTCATCCTCTGGCCTTGCTTAGCTAAAGTCAGGCCAGGCCTGCGTATAGCTCCCCAGAGGTTTCCTATTACCTGCTGTCAGGGTTTTCTGTGTGACGGAACCCCATGCCCCTGCACCCTCATCCTCCTCCACTGCCCCTGTGAGTATTGACTTCATTTCCTCCTATTGGCTGAGAGCCAGCCCCTTGGGGACCTGAAATAAGTGGGTGCTGCCTACCTGGGGAAGGCAGGATGGCAAGTACATGGGCTGCCACAGGAGCACGGGCCTGAGCGATTCACCATGTTCTAGGCCTGGCTTTTTCCAGTCAAAGAAGAATCACTAAGTCATTAGCTCCCCAGGTTCTTGGCGGCTCCCGGGTATCCCTGCTACCTCTCATGTGCTCTCTCCTATCACTCCTCCTGTTCTGACCAGAGCAGACCCAGCCACCTTTTGGCAGGGACCTCTTCTTGGGCTTCTCCTGTGGGTGTTTCTTCCCTGGATTCTGAAGTTGACTTTGCCTCATTCTCAGATTGGACCTCCAGATCTTCCTGAACTGTCTGCAGTCTCTGCACCAGGAGTCACTCTGATCTCCAGATGGCTAATGTAAGCACTCGCTCCTCTGATTTACCTCTGTAGAGTCCCTTTTCCTCACCAGACTGTGTGCTTCTGGAAAGCAGGGCTCTGCCTCCTCCTGATGAGGGAATGCCCCCTCACAGAGGAATAAGCACAGAGCTAGCACACAATAGATCCTTAGCCCCCAAGCCTTCCTGACATGCAACTGCCTCCATGTGTGTTTTCTATCTGGGGTTACACTTTAACCTTTGTTTGAGCAGAGTTTTCTGTGGTAAGAATTTCTTCAGACAATGCCTGAGATCCCCTTGGGTAGTTAATCTGATTTTCCAAACCCCCTTAACCAGATTCTTCTGTGTCCTGGGTTCCTTCTTGCCCCACCTTCTCCCTGCATCGTGGCCCCCAGGGTTGAGGCCTGGTGATCTAAGTACATCTACATATAATTGGTGGATTCTGAGCCAAAGCCTGGACCCAGGTGGACTGTAGATCTCAGGCAAGGCGTAGCAGGTGGACTCTGTGTGTCTAGGGCAGAGTATGGGTCATGGCTTGAGGACACTGATTGCCCAGGTGTTGGCCTGGCTCCTGAGGCACGTATCTGCACCCAGATGCTGGGCCCTTGTTGCCTACCCATTAATCTGGGGGAGGGGTCTTCCTGCCTGAGATGTTGGAGCAAAGCCATAGTATAGCCACCTTCTCTCCTCCTCACCCTATTTTGAGGGCAGGTGGCCAGGGTGTAATTCACAAACCTGCCCTCCATCACAGAGCATGGAGGTAGTCCCCTGTGGGTGCAGCCTCTTCTCTGGATTGGGTCCCCAGGGCTCAGTGGATGCCTCCCCCCATCACCCCATCCCTCACACAGTGGGCAGAATTGAGCTGTTCCATTGTTTGTCATGGGTCATGCTCAAACATGCCCTCCCCTCTCAGATTGCATCGTGCTGCCACTCTTGTGACATTGCTGATGGAGCCTTGAGCTTCCCACCTCTCTGGCTCACTTAGGCAGTAACACAGTGTTCTCTGAATACCCTAACTTAGTTGGCTAGTTTTCCCTTCATGAATATTCAGGTTGTTGTTTCCAATTTTTCTTTATTATAACAAACTTCAGTGAATATCTTTGTGGATATCTCTTTGTGGGGTCAAAGCATCTGCACATTTATAATTTTGATACATAATGTCAAGCAGTTCTCCTTGAAGGGCACTCACACAGCATGATGATGCATTTCTCCACATCCCAGCCAACCTGTTTTTTTTTTTTTTTTTTAATGTTTCTATTCTTCACTGGTGTGGTTGTGGAAAAATTATATATTGTGTCCTTTGCATTTATTTAATTCTTAGTGGCCATTTTTATTTATTTCACAAATTGCCTGTTCACATCCTTTGCTCATTTTTGTAGTGGGGGCTCATTTTAGAGAATTGAGTAGTGAGAGCTCTTTGAATGTTAGGAATGCAGCAACAGGTACTCAGTAGGCCCTTAAATGTTTGTTGACAAGTAACTTTTTTTATGTCTTGCAAAAATTTCATTTAACCATAAATTTATTTTAAATTAGAAGTGTAAATCTTTCATATTGTTAAATTTTCATTCTTTAATATTTTTTTAATGTTTATTTATTTTTGAGAGAGAGAGAGAGAGACAGACAGACAGACAGAGAGACAGAGAACAAGTGGGAGAGGGCAGAGAGACAGGGAGACACAGAATCCAAAGCAGGCTCCAGGCTCTGATCTGTTAGCACAGAGCCCAACGTAGGGCTCGAACCCACAGGCCGTGAGATCATGACCTGAGCCGAAGTTGGACACTTAACCGACTGAGCCATCCAGGTGCCCCAAATTTTCATTCCTTTTTTTTTTAAATATATGAAATTTATTGTCAAATTGGTTTCCATACAACACCCAGTGCTCATCCCAAAAGATGCCCTCTTCAATACCCATCACCCACCCTCCCCTCCCTCCCACCCCCCATCAGCCCTCAGTTTGTTCTCATTTTTTAAGAGTCTCTTATGCTTTGGCTCTCTCCCACTCTAACCTCTCTTTTTTTTTTTTTTAATTTTTAATTTTTAATTTAATTTTTTTTTCCAAATTTTCATTCTCTATGGCTTTTTATTTTTATTTTTTTAATGACACACTGAAAAAGCATCCCTTTTCCCTGCAGGATTTTAAAGCCATTCACCTATGTTTTCTTCTAGAACTTTTAAGGTTCTATGGTTTATATTTGAATCTCTGCTCTATCTAGAATTTTTTATAGCTTAAGGAGAAAGGTATGGATCTAATATTCCTTCCCATGCTTTTGCCACCAACAAAAGGTAGCAATCATGTGTCCTGATACCATTTATTAGACAATTCATTTTAAGGCCATGGAGTAGAAATGCTACCTGCATCATACACTAAATTCCAATCGGTGTTTGCATCTGTTAATGGATTTTTCTCCTTGTCCATTCGTTTGCTAGTATTTCCGGTTATAACAGTGCTTTTGATAATAACTACCAATCATTGAGTTCCTACTATGTCTGAGATACTTTATATACTTTATCTCAAATGTTTCCCAACACTGTATAGGGTGTAGATCCAGTGTTCCCAGTGTCAATAAGGCTTGTGGGATGTATGATCTGGACAAATTCAGACAGGTAGTGGGTGCAATCATTCAGGAATCAAACCCAGGAATACCTGGCTCTGAGTCTGGCCCTTCTCACTGCTCCAACCTGCCTCATGTGACCCCTCTCCATACTCTCCATGGCATGAGGGTGATGGGGCTGAGAGAATGCCAGCTGAAAGGTAACTGGCTTACTTCCCACCATTGAAAATGGAGACCATGGAGAACAGTGGCTTGCCCCAATCCCAGCCTGGTTAGAGGAGAGCCAAGTCTGGGACTGACTGTCAGCTCATTGACCTTGTATCCTCAATTCAGTGTCATAAGAGAGCTGGCCTGTTGGCATGGTGATGGGATTATCTGTGCCCTGTCTCAAAGCTGTTACACAAGATTGTGCTGCAGACATGGCTGGCTGGCGGTCTCCCTCATAGAAGTAAGTGGGTCAGGTTAGTGCCCAGGTAAACTCTTGCCCCGATGCTCAGTGGATGGGAATTGCAGGATTCTTTTGGGTCTTACAGTCGTACAATAGACAGGTCCTTAGAGGTCATGCAGTCCACTCCTGCCATGTTTAGATCAAGAAGCTGATGCCCAGAGAAGGGACGAAACTTGCCCAGAGTTCCCTGTGCCGTGGTGATCTTGGGCACCCTCTGAAATCCACACCTTGTAATTAGGTCTGTTGAGTAAGAAGTGTAGCTGAAACAGGTCTTGGTTGCCAGGGACAGTGGTAGGAAGGTACTAGGTAAAACCCCAGCCTAATCTCCTGGAACTCTGGGACAACCCTGCAGATAGGCCTTGCTAAACAGCTGTAGGAAGTGTTGGGAGAGTGGTGTGCTGAGGCTCCTTTTCTAGGCCTTCCCTGTTTCAATGATCTTTGTGGCTGACACGTTGGGAGTTTTACAAGAACAAGATAAGCATATGCGCCGAGATTGGCACCTCCTAGTAGCACTTACAAGAATTGCCTGCCGGCTGATTCCCACGGGAGAAGTGGCCTGGCTTCAGATTTGAGTAATCACCGTGGCCAGTGACGCAGTGTGTGATGTGTGTGTCCTTGTGCATGCACACACATGCCACATGCACACATGCATGTGTAGAGCTGTTAGTCTTTGGGACGGCTGTGTCCCCACATCCTGTCTGTGCCAAATCATAGAGTTACTTGGCCAGAGTCTGTGGGTGCAATTTTGTAGCCTAGTCTTGGGAGTCCCCTCTCTTGTGCTTTTGCCTGGGCCCTTCTGCCCAGCTGTAGTGTTGTCTCCCTTTTCTCCACACATCGAAATTTGGGCTCATGTTGAAGTGTCAGCTTGAATCTTCCTTTGGCTCTTCTGTGAAGTCCCCAGCCCCAGCCCAGTCCACAGTTCTGTTCTCACTCTTTTGAATGCCAAGAGCTTTCTTCTCTGTCAACCACATGGTACTTGAGCACATGCTCACACTTTTCCGTAGAGCTTGTATTGCTATATAGTTTTTCATGAGATGAAATCTTGTTGACTGAGGCAGTAATCTCATGTTTCACACCATTTTATATCCTCATCAGTGTCTGGTGCATAGAAGGCCCCCAGGAAATGTTGGTTGCCTGGTGGGTCTGGAGTTAGCCAGTATATAAGCACTGACTAAAACACTTTCAGGCCTGGGAGGGCATGAGGTACTCACCTGTCCATGCTGGTGGCCATCCAGAGAGGGTAAGATGGGCTCATTCAGCCCTGCAGGAGGCTCTGATCTGAGAGGGCCATGGTGGTGATGTGCCAGAAATGGGATGAGAGGTTAGTGAGCTCACAGGGCTCTGATGTTACAAACCTGGCCATGCTTTATCTGCTGTGCAGGGGGAGAGGGCACCTGGGTGGTGGATGAGAGGAGGGGGTGAGTCTGAACTTAACTGCTCTCTCCACCTGGGAGGCTTCCTGGGCAAGAAGGAGTAAGGGGTTTGGAATTTGACAGTGGATATGGTTAGTTCTCACTCTCTTTGGGCCTAGTTCTCTGTCCTTTCCAGTCCTGGGAGCTCTTAGAAGATTGTACCAGGAGCAGGACATGTTTCCCCTTTAATTCTAAAGGACTTCTAGTTGCTAACTCAGGATCATTTTTGAGAGAGAGGTGTATTGCATTTGCCTCTTGTTCGTTTGCTCGTTTGTCCGTTCTGTGTTGGGCCTGATGATGTGAAGCTGGTCTGCTAACATGGTCTAACCTCAGAGTGCAGCACGAAAGGAGCTGGTGACTGTCTCTGGAGCAGGGGACAAGTTTGTGTCCTGCTCTTGGCTGTCCATGATAACACTCTGACTCCCAAGGCTGGCATGCAGTGGCCTCATTCCCCAGGCTCTACAGACTGCTCTGGCTTTGTGTTCTCTAGAACTTCTTCCCACCCTACTGTCCCTCTTTTCTTTCTCAGATGTGTTGGCTGCCCCCACCACCATGCTTTTGCTTGTGCTGATCCCTCTTCTTGGATTCTCCCTGCTTCCTCCACTATCAGTATGACTGATTCCCAGTCAACTGTGTTAGACTCCCCAGTAGCATCCTGTGGGAGAAAGCATGGACTTTGGAGTCAGCTAGATGCAGGTTCAAACCCTGCCTTCACCACTTCTTGGCTCTTCATGTTACTTCTTTGGGTCTATTTCAAATACACAGGGGCATTGACCTCACAGGGCTGATGGGAGGGCTGAACTGAGGGAGGATGTGCCTGCCCTTTCTTCTCTTCCTGCTTCTACTTCCATTCTCACTGCTAGGCCTGTAGGTGCCTCGTCCCTTGGTTGTTTGTCTCGGTGAAGCCCTTTCATTCAACAGATGTTTACTGAGCACCTACTGTATGCCAAGTGCTGGGCAGTGAGAATGACTTTAGTTTGGGTGTTTGCTACCAAGGGTTGTGAGAGCCCATACCTGGCCCTGGGAGGGAATGACATTCCAGCTGAGCTCTGGTGGCTGAGAGGTGATGTGGAAAAGACAGGAAGGAAGACAGTTCTGGGCAGAGGGAAGCAATGAGTGGGACTCAATCAGGCATGAGCTGTGCTAATGTCTTTATCCTAAGAGTAGTAGGAAGGATTCCCCACAGAAGTAGGACATGGTCCTATTTGCATCTCCCCAAAGATTGAGAAGGCCCAGGAGGAAGCTCAGTTGAGCAAGGGAGAGCCTTGGCTGGTTGAGAGTTGCAGCCATGGAGACATGCTGGTCAGGTTGGTCAGCATGCTGGTGGGTGGGACACGGGTGGTAAGTGAGAGGGAGGAAAACAAGGCCTCCTCTCAGGTTCTGGCTCTTGTGACATGATGGTGTATGGATGCACGGAGAGCAGGTTGACAGCCAAGGGAAGACCAGCCCTTAACTCATCTCCCCCCAGGTGTGCAAGCTCCCTGCCTTCAGGTTCCAGGGCTCCTGTACAGCCCCTTAGGGCCCAAGAGGATTCCAGAAGACTATTCCTGGTTGATGTTGGAAAATTAGCCCTTAGTCCTCTGTCAGCACACTTGACCATGGACATACTCCCTTGGCCTCCAAGGCTCTCTGTGTTGGCCAGTTGGTCTCTGGCCCTATCTCCTGGAGGAGGCCCAGCTTCTCCTGGGGGCTCCATGCTGGGGCCAGTGTGCTCGGCCTCCTGGGTCTCAGGCAGAGCCAGCAAGGGTGGAGCTCCCACTGCCTTGCTGAGGTAGGCATGGGATCAGCTTCCCTCCCGGCTGTGCTGTATCCGCAGGGAAACATTTAGAATATGTGAATGTAAGTGGCTGCTGGAAAGAAATCTACCATTTCTCCTAGTATTGAGAAAGAGCAAGACTACTGGAGGCTACCAGATGTTCTGTGTCATATAATGTATGTTTTATGGCAAATGAAAATATATATAAAATCTGTACCCAGAGAGCTCCTCGCTTGCTTAAAGGGAGCTGGATCCTTCTTTTCACTCTTACCCTTTCATATTTTAGGCAAGAATTCCCTTCCGGGCAATGAACTTATCTGCCAAGTTGGGGCCCAGAGGGAACTCTTATGGGGGACTTGTAAACCCCGTCTTTTGAGGAAATCTTGGGGCTGAGGCCACATTCAGCCCCACATGTTTACACAATAGTCTCTCTCAGCTCTGAGGGGCCATTAGAGTTAATTGGGTGAATAATCTGTGTTTAAAAAGTCCCCAAATACGTATTTACATAATCCATGCTTTGCCCAAGCCTGTTCAAGCCTATTTGTGGGATCTGGAGTGGATCCTGGGCTTAGCGTCTTATTCTCATGTGTCCAGAGAAGCTTCTCCTCCTGGTGACTGTCCTGTGGTGGGTATGGGGACAGGCAGGTCTACCTTCTGCCTGGTGTTGTGGCAGGGCCTGTTAGCCATGTGATCTTGCCGAGCCTTTGCCAAACATGTTTTATGGATCTCTGGTGGTGGCAGGTTCTACGTGGGAGAAAGTTTCCGTGGTCTAATAAGTTTGGGAAGCACCCTATCTTATCTTGGCTGTTGGAGATTCCAAGGACATTATTATACCAAGACTCCCCGAAGTCATGCAGTAGAGAGCCTGACCTTGCATGGTCTACTCTAGCTTCCATCAGAGGCATGTGAATCTGAGCATCTCTCTCTTGCATGGTCCTGATGAATATCCCATAGAAATAGTATGCTGTAGAAACCGTACTGGGGAACAGCAGTCCCACTCTTGTGTTTTGCAGGGGACACCTTCGGTTTTGGCCATCCACACTCAAACACTGCGTTCGCTGACTTTGGTCATGTCGGCTGCGAACACACGACCCCCAAGAATGCTTTTCACACGGCTACAGTTCTTGCCTGGTTCTTGGAGCAGGAAAGAGTCTGAGTATTTGAAGCGGGCACACGGGGGTTGTGTGGAGACATGGCACTCTGGGTCAGGGAGCCCTCAAAGTCCTGTGCCCCCCTGGTTGCTGGAGTCTGGTCTCTGTGGGTCACTCCAGCCCCAGGGATTTGCTCGGCATCAGGAAGGATGCATCCAAATGCGGGCTGAGGCCAGAGCCTGCCTGGAACACAGGTGGACCGTTCACACTTATGCTCTGCTGCTACTGTGAATTGTCCTCCTTATCAGTCATCACACAGCTCTCCGTCTTGGCTGCATATTAGAATCACCTGGAGAGATTAAAAAAATAATCCTGATGCTCAGCCGGCAACGTGGGTTTGTTAAATCAGAATCTAGGTTGATGGGAAACCTGGCCCGAATACAGGCGATTCCGGTGTGCAGCCAGGGTGGAGATGGGGAAGAGTCTCGTGAAGAGAGTAGGTGTCCTAGGAAGCGGGGAGGCAGGTGGCAGGAGTTCACGGCTCTACTCCTGGTGTCACCACAACTGCATCTCTTTGCTCTGGAGAACCAAACCAACCACAGTCCTGCTCAGGCCACCCTCGGCGATGTGGCAAGCTCCTGGGGTGAGAAAGTGGAAGCATCTTGCTGTGTTTGCATCAAAGCTGCCTCTGTCAAGTGGGTGATGGGGAGGATAATTGCCAACATTATCAGGTATTTACTGGTGCCACATGTGGCCTCAGTTAGCCCTCCGCTTCCTCATGACCTAGCATTTCCATCTTCGTGGAAGTTAAGGTGCAGCATAGTTATGGAATGTTCCAAGTCACATAGGTATTCTCCAGCAACGAGCCGTGATTTCAGTGGTTTGAGCTGTGGAGTTCTTGGTGTGGTTCCTCCCAACTGACTTCAGTGACACCCCCTTGGAAGCTTGGAGTCAGCCCCAGTGTGAGTATTGACACCACAGAAATCGGCAAACACCACAAATCAGATTTTTATTTATTTTCTCAGAGAGCTGGCTGTTAAATATTTGCCAGTGCATCGTTGGACAGAGCCCAACACCCTAGGCCTGGCTCCTTCAGATTCGGGACGGAGGAGAAGCTAGAGCTAAGGAGAATTGAATGGGAAGCTGTTTGTGCAGTGGAGTAAATAGTTGCATCAAGGGAAATGACACGAGAGGGGAAGGCTACGAGCTCCTTGTGACTTAGGGCGACACTTGGGGTGAGACATGATTAATGCTGAGTAAATGTTTATTTCTCTTAAAATTGAGGTTACTGCAAAAAAAAAAAAAAAAAAAAAAAAAAAAAAAAAAAAAAAGACAGTGGAGACCAGGCTAGAGATGAGGGAAGGCTAGGGACCGTTCTTGAAAGATCTGTGAACTGCTAGAAGGAAGTTGTGCCACACCACGGCAGGCGATGAACTCACGGGATCAAGTTGCAGCTTGCACATGCTGGGCCACAAAGCCGTTTGCGTGTCCATGTTCTGAGTCTGCCTTTCCGAGGGGTGTGGGCAGGGGCTCCAGCCACGAGACGGTTAAATCAGAATAACAAGGGGTGGTTTAGCCCGCAGCCCCAACATTCCCTTGCTCACTGCTCCGGCTGGCCCTGCTAATGCTCCTGGGTTGCAAATCTACCTATTTGTCAAGCCTCTCTCCACTGCCTGGCTCTCTGTGGCTGCTTGTATGCTTTATTAAAGAGGCGTTTGCTACCTGTCATCTCAAACGGCCTTCTTTATCCAAAACAGAATAATAGAGATATCTCCCTCCAGGGACTCTGGATGCAAATGCCCGAGGACAGGTTGCCAATTTGCTGTGTGTATTAGGGGAAGGAAGCTGTCAAGGGAAACGGCCGGGATCCAGACTCTTCTAACAAGCTCATTTCTGGGTTGAGGGGAGACCTGGGCCGCTCGAGTTTAGATTACGCGGGCACGAGCCTCCGCTTTCCTACGGACAGCTGTCAGCAGCAATCTCGTTTCTCTCCGGGAAACAAAATTGGCTTTTCTTCCTTCTTCCCCTCCCCCTGCCCGTCCTTGGGTAATAGAGGCCCTGCCAATAACTGTCAAGAAGCCCTTGCATGGAGTGGAGATGTGGGCAGCATGCTCTCTGCTGTGTGGCGGATCGGGCCTTGGTTTGCAGCCTGGAGGATGTAGGTCCTGGCAGGTGCAGCCTTGTTTCTGGGGGGGCAGACGGGAGAGAGCTCATTTCCTCCTCCCTCCCCCAGGGGAATCTAATCAAAGCAAGACCACTGTCCTGGCCACACCTGGGCAAAGATGCTCCTCCTGGCCCTCATCACAGAGGGATGCACTGACTTCCTTCCCTCCCTGGAATCTCCCCACCCTTGGTGCCCACCATTAGGGAGCCCACATAAGGACCTTTGGTTTGACTTTTGCTCACCCTATAAAGGGGAACTGTCCTAGCTCCGGGATCATTCAGAGTCACACTCTGGATCCAGGGACTTTTTGCCCCCAGGAAGACTTTTGGCAGTGGAGGGCTTGGGTACAGGAGAAAGGTCCTGCAGCATCCACCTAGGGATCCTTTCCTCCCCTCCATTTCTTGTAGGAAACCTGTGCACGCCCCCCCCCCCCCCCCCCCCCCACCAGAGGTAGCCTCTAGGGAAGAAGCTGTGACTCAGGGCCTTACTGGCAGCTGGTAAGTGCCAGGCTTTGGGTTCAAACCTGAGATAGGACTGTTCCATGTCTTGCATGGCTCTGCTTAGGGTCACAGGGGCCATGCTTTGCAGGGGGTTCACTAGCTTCTACCTCTTCTGGGTTACTCTGCAGTGTCACATCCTTGTGGGCTCAAAGATGTCCAGCCACCCTGGGGGGCCTATAGTGACTCCCCTGACCAGGGAGTGGTAGTCCGGTGTATGTGAGACCTCCTGTTGTTTTTTTTTTAAAATGCTTATTTATTTCTGAGAGAGTGCAAGTGCGGGAGGGGCAGAGAGAGAGGGGGACAGAGGATCCGAAGTGGGCTCTGAGCTGACAGCAGAGAAGCCTGTGTAGGGCTCGAACTCGTGAAGTGCAAGATCATGACCTGAGCCAAAGTTGGATGCTCAACTGACTGAGCCATCCAGGCACCCCTGTCAAGTGGGGTTTTTTTTTTAAAGTTTATTTCATTTATGGGTTTTAAAGAGTTTTCTTGACCAACAGGACCTGCTTGCCACCATATCCTCACCTCCATCCCTAACCCATGCAGCCTCAGGATTGTGAGCATCCAGGGAAGGGCCTAGAGTGCACACAAGTGTTCCCTGAGTGTGGCAGGGGGTTGTTTGCGACTGGGCAGAGGTGACCCAGTACGTAGAAACACCTACTGGGTCCTGTGCCTGGAGGCACAAGTTGGCTTCACTGGGAGACAGGCAGTGCCCTAGGGTCATGGAAATGAACCTCAGGGTAGAGTCTAAGGCCTTGTGGGACAGGGAGGCCTCCTGAGCTGTGGGCACCATAGCTCTACACATTTGGTTTCTCCCCTGTCCTCTCACCTGTTTTTGGTAACTGCTTAATTAATGTTTGTTGCTAGTCTGTCTCACACCTTTCTCTTCCTTGGTGGTGTTCTCACCCCTTTGGGGCTAAAGGGTGCACCGAGCGTGTGCCATACCAAGCCTCCCTGGTAGGTCTGGCCCTGCACGTGCTTTGCCCGTCCTTCCTTCACAAGGAAGGTGCCCTAACTTTCTTGTGCACCTGTTGTAACCTGCCCTCTCCCAGCCCTTCTCCGAGGCAGGAGGCTTGGCCCACCCAATCCCACCTCCCTGTCAGTATCCCCATTTCACACACGAGGGAACAGACCATCAGAGAGGTGAAGGTCAGAGCAGAATTTGAATCCAGACATTCTGGCCCCAAAGTCTGGGGTCTGTCTGCCGCCAGAACTGCATGTTGGAGGTAGCCGAAATTTGGGGTCAGGAGTAAGAACTCTGTAGGATAGAATAACGTTCAGAGTCTACATCACTTGATTGTTGTGGGTGTTGGTTCTTCTGTGAGGAGGGTTTAAGATGTCCCACTTGGGGGGGAGGAAGGACTGTGTGCATAAGGGGAGGAGGAAGGGAATCGGCAGAGCAGGGGCACGAAGGCTCAGGTCCTTTGGGGCTAGGCTTGCTGCTTTGCCCTCCAGCTTTAAGGGTACTGGGCTGGGGCTGGGTTTTCCTGCAGACGGGGCTTTGAGCTGTGGCTCTGAGCCAACACCTGCCCCACCCCCCAGCCCCTGTATGCGGTCCCTGTGGGGGCTCTGGCAGTGTTGGCCACCTGGACACAAAGCAGACTTGACATGGGTCCCCACAAAAGCCTGTGCTCTGGGGCAGGATAGCTGTCCCCACTGCCAGCCCAGTACAGCTAGACATAGAGTCCCACTGTGGCCAGGGAGTACGCAAGCCTCTGTCATGAGTTCTTTGTTCACAGTCCATGCTTCCTAGAATACAGTGTCAAAAAGGTAGCTTTGAGGATGAAGAATGACAAATCCAGGAAGAAAAAATGGAGTATTTGTGGGATTCTACCCACAAAAGACATTGGTATGCTTGAGGTTATATTCCAACTTGAAGCAGGACCTCACTGCCGCCTCACTAAGCCGCCAGCTGTTTCCTCCAGTGCCTGACACATGGTGAGCAATCACACAGTACTTGAGTGAATCTGTAAAATGGGATTCATCTGAGTTCCTATCTCAGAGGCTCGTGGGAGATGGAATCAGATAAAAGCACTGGGTACACACACAGTAGACGCTAAGGAAGTGCTCATAGCTCTTCCTTCTTGTAGGTGGGGCAGGGGAGCTTGGAACGTGGTGCTTCTGACTTGTTCTAGTTTCCTCTTCTCATCTGCTTGCCCTCTGTTCTGGGACTCTAAGGCCTCAGTGCAGAGCACAGATGATGTGATTTCTCTAGGGGAGATTCCCCAGGAGCAAATGTCATGGAAGTCTTGGGAGTAGATGTGTGAATGCCAGAGCTGGGGAGGCCCCCAGAGGCATCATGGAACAGGCCAGATGGAGCTGCATCTTCTCCCAGCACTCCAGCCTACCAGCTGTGGCCTGGGGCAACCCACCAGCTCTTTGTCCGAGGGACCTGGTCTGTCAGAGCCTGGGCCTACATGGAGGGACTCTCCTTCCAGATCTTCCACACGCCCTAGAGGTAAATGAACTCCTGCCTCTCATGCTGCTGCCTTCCTCAAGGCCAGGAAAGCCCAGACCAGCAGACATCCTTTGCCAGGGCCTAGGGAGCCAGGCTCAGCTGAGGGAGAAGGCATCACGGAAGGGTTTGTGCATTAGGGGAAATCAGCCCCAAATAACTCCCAGATTCAGGTCTAAGCATTGCAGGTGAAGGCAGGTAGGAAATTACAGCCACTTGAAGCTTTCTCTCCCAGAGACTTGATTAAAGCTGAGGAGTGTTGGAGCCAAAATAGCTGGGAAAAGTGCCCTTTGATATGCTCATTTGGTTTTAATTTTGGGGGGCACAGGGCAGCCCCAGCTTGTTTTATTTCTGCTTCCTTTTAGCGGCTTTCACTTGGCTCCTATCCCCCACTGCCAGCCCTCCCCTGCTGGAGTTTGTGAATTTCAAGGTCAGCTGAAAGTCAAACTTTACCATGTTGGTGATGAAATGCAAGCAGATGTGGCTGGTTTGGCTGATGGCGGCCACACCCTGAGAACCGTGCTCAGTCCTGTGGGTGATGCCTGGCAAAATTAACAAAGTCTGATCGCTTACAACCCTGGGTTTCCATCTCAAGAGATTCAGATTTCAAAGTGAGTGCCAGTCAAGCTTGTGTTTACCTCGGGGCGGCGGGGTGGGGGGGGGGGGGAGGGGTTGAGAGAAGTGAGGCCTGTTGGGGAAGGTGTGGCCACCCCATCCCAGTGTGCTAGTGACTGAGACCGGGCGGATGGGTGCCTGCTCTTGGGGTTGGCCTTTGTCACGTGGTACTGGCTTTGCTGGGGACGTGGTGCCCTGGCCCTTCTTGCTGGAGGAGGGGACTGGTGGATTTTCCAATGCTGGTGACATCACATGCCCATCTAGTTGCCCTCTCCCCCTTTGAAGCGGCTTAAGCCATTGGCAGATGCTTGCCACGTGACCAGCACTGTGTTGGCAGTGACCTCAGGGAGAAGGTCAATTTTCAGCTCGGCTTTCCGGCGTCACCCACACCCCTCTGTGACTCAGAAAGTGGCCCAGCCGGCTGCCTCCTGCTCCTGCAGTCTGGCAGACATGGTCGAGTGGTGCAGAGAGAAGTGGCTTTCTGAGGTCCCAGCCGCTTCTGGCACGACCCCCAGACGCTGCCCCTCAGGCTCCAGGAAAGGTCTTCTAACTGCTCCCTGACTGGGGATCTGGTGAGGGACTGTGGCAGCTGTATCCCCAGCATACCTGGGCGTCCAACACCCAGTCACATGCCAGGACTGGCTTACCCAGCAAGCAGGGAGACCCACTCTTGGGTTTCCTTTCCTGGGCTCACCAGTTCCGCCAGCCCAGCCCAGCCATCTCCCTGCACCCAGTGCTTCCCAGTGCCCTGTCGCAGGGTGGAGCAGATGTGAGCACAGCCTGAGAGGCAGGGGGAGCTGAGGGACGCGCGCTTGGGAGTCAGCACCACGTTGGAAACCCAGCTCCATCGGTGGTCGGCTGTGGGACCTGGGCACCCTCCTCAGCTCCTCCAGGCCTCAGTTTCTTTGTTTGTAAGAGGGGTAATGGTGCCCTCCTCAGAGCTGCTGTGAGCACGAAATGAAATGGTGCGTGTAAAGTGCCTGGCTGGGTGCCTGCCGCCTGGTGCTCAGTAATGCCAGCTATTATAGCTATTGTCCAAATCCAGTGAGAGCCGTGGGGAGGGACCTGCCTGGGTTCCCCTGTGGCCCGCTGGGCTTTCCTAGCTGTAGAGCCCAATTACGCAGCCTTTCCCTGGTCCAGGCGTGCTGCCTCTCCCCCCAGGGTCCTTGCCCCAGCTCGGCTGGGAGCAGGGGCAGATGGGCATTGGGAGTTAGCCCCGAATCCCCCCTCTCCACCCTGCCTTTGTGAGTGGCAGCCTCGTGCAGAGAAGTGACGTATAGAAAGTGCCCTTTAAATTGAGGAGTTGTCCAAAACGGGGCTGGCTTTCAAAGCACATTTTTGGATCAGAAATCCCGGAATAAGAAAATTCTGAACGCAGAACAAAGCACAAGAGCCTGCCACAACAGCACATGTGAGTCAACCCGGAGCGCCTCTGAAACAACCTGCCTTGTTAAAATCAGTCCCTTGGTGCGGGGGGATTAGCGCTCTGCAAACTTCCCATCCCAGGCCTGCCTGCATTTTTACTTTCCCTGCCCTGAATCTCTTGCTCCCCGCTTCATACCAGGGGGGACTTCCCACACAGAATGGGGGCCACTCCCATTGCTACAATGATGGAGAGATTTTTCCTTTGCTTTGGGCGGAGAGGCAGACACATTGTCTGAAACAACTCTCCCTGCTTCGTCCCCTGCTCTGGCTGTTGTCAGAAAGATCAGGGAGACCTGAGTGAAGGAGCCCCAAAGGAGGGCCCTCTCTAGGTTACTGTGTGGGAGTTCCAAGAGTCATTCCTTCCCTCCTCTTCCTCCAGGGAGGCTTGCCTGGTCTATTTACTCTTCAGAGGTGGGACCCCCCCCTCTGGGGTTCACAGACACAACTGATCACACATGGCACCCCAGGGGCTCGGCAACGTGCAGCACCCACAGGACCTACTGACTGCCCCCTGTCCCGCTGACTACCTGCTAGTGTGGCTTGTGTGCTAGGAGAAGTACGTCCAAGATGGAACAGCAGGGACACACCCAGGGGAAGGTTCCAGACCTTCCTGCCCCACTGCTTCCCTACCACTCTGGGCTGGCTGGAGCAAGACTGGCCGGCTAGCCTGGGTTCTGGAGCACAAGCCCTTTTCCTCACTCTGTTTGCCGAGCCTCCCCAAGCTTTGGCAGCTCATTATTTCTCCACTGGCGGGTGAGTGGGAGAGGCCGCGCCAAAGGGACGGCCAATTACCAGGGCCTCGCCGCCACGCACCGCCTTGGACGCGTTTTCTCAAATGGCGAAGCCCTCTTCGGGGAGAGGCAATTTGTGGGGAGCTCAGGGCAGCATAATTTATGGGCCCCCTCTCTCCTGGTTAGGAAAGAGGTGGCTGTGGCTTAATTTAATTAGCTGGGTTCGGCTGAGCACATGACCAGGATGGGCCTGGAATCCTGGTAAACGAGGCACATTTCTTTTGTGAGTAAAGCACAGCCGAAGAAGAAAAGGTCTAAAGTTACTTGATTCATTAGGATCCTTGGGTTAGAGTTGTCTTCCAGTTTGAAATATAAAGCCACTTATTTTTCTTAACAAGAATCCAGCCCACCAGCTACGGTGTTCTGCTCATGCATTTAATAGGAATAATTGCATGGAGCTCAAATTATCATAACCTAATGCTCTTCATGGTAGATCCAGCCTCGTCACATTTTTCCCACAGGGAAATGAGTGTGTTCTGTAGGGCGGGGAGAAGCCGCCAGCTCATTCGCCCGGTCATTCACAGCCTGCCTCTGCTCTGCCCTGCCTTGCTGGTTGAGTTTCTGGGGGTGCAGGCCACCAGGCTGGGAGCATTGAGGGGGCTTCTAGAAGAAGGGGCCAGGGTAGCAGGCGCTCTCTATAGGAGATCCATAGCTCTCAGCTCGGCCTAGCTCTCTAATTTCAAAGGAAGGTCACAGTAAGAGAGAAAGCTAGGTTTGTAAGGGATCATGAAGTCCTGATATTTCTGGTGGCAGTAGCAATCATAATGATTGTCAGGGCAGTGCCCTTATTTTACAGTTCAGGGAACTCGGGTGCTGAGAGGCTATAAGAAAGGCTGGTCATGACAGACCCTGGCCCCGGGTTTTAGGATGTCCCAGAGCACGGAGGGGAGGTGCCAGCGATGCAGTTCTTAGACACAGATCCCTTGAGCAGATATGATGCACAGACTGGGGAGAGGGCCGTGAGATCTCTGTCACCAGCCACTTGATCTTAGGTAAGGCTCTCTCAGCCTCAGTTTCCAGACCTGCGAAATGGGGATCCCAACACCTGCCCTGAATCCCTCCCAGGGTTGGCTCATGATGCCCGTGAGAGAAAGAATCCAGGTGAGAGGGCTCAGCAAAGTGCTGCCAGGTTGGTTGAATCATCACAGCCAGAGTGCTATCACCTGCAGAAGGAGAAGCTTCCTGGCTCAAGCCAGGCATCCCTCTGAGCTCAAAATGACCAGCGTGGTCAGGATTGCCAGAACTCGGGCTGGGCTGCTGCCTGTGGGGGGCCTGGATTTGAGTCCTGGGGCTTCCCCAGGTATGGCCTTTGTGCGCATCTTGCACGGCGAGCCGAGGGTGCTGTGTTTCTGAGCTGTCCCTGCAGGCCACAGAGGCAGGCCCCCCGGTGAACCACTTGTGGGAGGAGCAGGGGCATGTGAATGGAGGACCACTGCGTGTCCATTTTGCGGCCAGTGTGGGCCACACAGGAACTGGAGAGGGGCCTTGTCTATGTAAGTCCTCCATTACCCCGCTTCTTGTGTTTCTTTCTTTGTGGAGCCCCAGGTAAAGTCACCGGGAAACCCAGGCTGGGTTCAGCCATGGGGGCTGGGGTGGCAGGGGCCAGTCACGCCGTGAACACTGCCATCCTCACCAGGCCAGGCTCAGAGGCTCAGGGCATTTGCCTTCTACCCTCACGGAAGCTGTGCTGCTTCTTTATCAGGAGATACAAGTGTTGCAGAGGCCATGGTGATCCCTTTCCCCCGAGAGCACTGCTTGTTATCCTTCTGTTACTTCGCAAAGCAAACGGTGCCTTCGTCTTCAATCGCAAATGGTGTTGTCGACTACTTCAAAAAAGCAGAGTGAATATTATTCCAATATTTATCTTAGCACAAAACTAACATTTCAAAGCCTGTGCCCATAATTCAAATGTTGATGGGGAACACATTGTGTGGATGTGGTGCAAATATATACAAGGGGGAAGTTGCTTATATTTAATAGGGAAACAAGAAGTAAACATTTTTGAATAAAAATGGCAAAGCCTTGGGTTCTACGAGTTGCAGTTTTTCAGTTGAACATATTTAACTGGCACCTCTTAGGAGCTGTCATGTGGTCTGAGGGTTCAGCAGGGTTGAAGTCAAGTTCTTATTAGCAAGCAAGAATGCCTCTCAGAACTGGGGCCCCAGGATTTCGTGTTCCTGGCCTTACTGGGCTGATCTAGAAGCTGGCGTGTGGCTGGGAAGTTCACTGCCGCTGCTTTGTCTCTCCCCATGTTTGCTTCACGCAAATGGTCGAGCGTGCCAGGAGCCCTTATAAAGGCGCATGGGAAGGGGAGAGCGGCCCCTTCTTGGGGGCGGTTGTCTTGTGGCTGCTTTGTAAGAGTACCCCCTCATGCTGAAGGCTGACCTGCCCTCTAGCATCCCGTGTGGAAGAGAGAGGTGTGGGCCCCTGTGGTCTTGCTCTAAGAATTCTTGAGCAACGGGAACCGTGGCTGTTTCTGGCATCTTACGTCATGTGAGAAGGGCTTGCAGGCCTCTGTAAACGCTCGGGTGCCTGTCTGTACAAATGTGGGGCCTTGACACTGGCGGGCTCCGTTTTTGTTACTGATGCAGGGTGTGGGCACTCGCACTTCCTTCTGGAATCCTCCAGCCTGTGTGTCTGACTGGGGAAGCAGCTGTGAAGGTGGCATCTGCATAGCCTTGGCCCCATCCTGCTGCGACGATTCATCAGGTGATAGGTATGTGGAAGTGGAGGGGCTCTGTATTGCTGCACTCTGGTTCCTGGGGCATTAGTTTCAGTCCTGAATGGGCTTTTCCTGCAAGGAGACAGCCACGTGACTTCTCCAAGTCAAGCAAGGACACTTCGGATTTGTCCTCATGGCTCTGTTCACCATCATTGTCTTGTTTTCCAAAGTTGAATTGGTGCTTTTTGGGGGGGGGAGGGGCTTCCTTAGATGGCAGGACCATATAAATCCTCATGCCGCACTTAGCAAGGACACCCAGAAGTTCATGGGTGTGAGGGGGCACCCGGAATCATTCTGGACCACTTCGGCAGATACTGCCGGGCAAGGCAGTGTGCTCAGAGCCGTGTGATGTGCTGGAAGGGGATGGCAGAGAGGGAGGTGTGGCTCTCACCACGTGAGGAGGACAGAAGTTAGGATTTTACACAGGACATTTGGAGGCCATTTGTTTGAGGGGCTCTTCTCTGGAGACTAGAAGTAATAATAATTAAATTGAAAATTAAAAAATGATAAAGCTGGGGTGCCCGGGTGGCTCAGTTGGTTGAGCGTCTGACTCTTGATCTTAGCTCTGGTTGTAATCCCAGGATTGAGACCTACTTCGGGCTGTGCACTGAGTGTGGAGTCTGCTTGAGATTCTCTCCCTCTCTCTCCCTCTCTCTCCCTCTCTCTCCCTCTCTCTCCCTCTCTCTCCCTCTCTCTCCCTCTCTCTCCCTCTCTCTCCCTGTCTCTCCCTGTCTCTCCCTGTCTCTCTTGCCCTCTCGCCCTGCCAGCTCTGCCCCTTTCCCGTTGCTTGCACACACTTTCTCTTTAAAAAAAAAAATCATGGGGCGCCTGGGTGGCGCAGTCGGTTAAGCGTCCGACTTCAGCCAGGTCACGATCTCGCGGTCCGTGAGTTCGAGCCCCGCATCGGGCTCTGTGCTGACCGCTCAGAGCCTGGAGCCTTGTTTCCGATTCTGTGTCTCCCTCTCTCTTTGCCCCTCCCCTGTTCATGCTCTGTCTCTCTCTGTCCCAAAAATAAATAAACGTTGAAAAAAAAAATTAAAAAAAAAATCATAAGGCTGACAGAGTGTTTATAAATAGGTCAGAAAGCGTTCTGGGTACCTGATGGGAATTAATTCTTGTAACTCTCACCACAGGTGTGTGAGGTGAACATTACTCCTCCTCTTTTACACATGTAGTAATAACATTTCGTGGGGGTCAAACAGCTAGAGTGGTAGAGCTGCCTCTGACCCTGGGCAGTCTCCTGGGCATATGTACCTGTGGCTGGGAGGTTCTGGCATGTGCCTGTGGCTGGGAAGAAGCACCTGCTTCTTCACACTATTTCTGCTGCAGCTTCTTTTCCTGGGGACTTGGTGTTTTCCTGAAGACCATTCCCCCTCTGTGCCCTCGGATGTGCAGGATAGTGTTAGGTGCTGAGAGGAGAGAGCAGGTCAGGATGGGGCTGCTCAGTGTCCAAACCCAGGGCTGAGCAGGCTTCCTCTCTTCTTTTTTTAACAATGTTTATTTATTTTTGAGTGAGAGTGCACAAGCAGGGGAGGAGCAGAGAGAGAGGGGGACAGAGGATCTGAAGCAGGCTCCGTGCTGACACCAGAGAGCCCCGGGCGGGGCTCGAACCCGTGAGCTGCGAGATCATGACCTGAGCTGAAGTCTGATGCTTAACCGGCGGAGCCACCCAGGTGCCCCAGGCTTCTTCTCTTGCTTGCAGAGTCTGGGACTGAGAGCTTTGCTGTGGCTCAGGTCCGGCTTGCTGTCTGAGGAGAGCATGGGGCCAGCTCCCGCCAACCAAAGCTAAAGAGCCTCATTCCAAGGTGGGAGGTAGAGCTGGAGCAAGACTTAGGTGACTGAATTGAGATCACACCATGTCGTTCTTCCTGGCTATTTCCAGGGGCCGCTTACCAGGAGGTGGATACCATAGCACATTCTTGCCCAGCTCACCGATGGTGCTCTCAAACATGTCAAGAGTTTCAAAGGCATCACACTCTTACATTGCACCCCTGCCACTACGATTATTATCTATTCCTGGCTGAAAAGCAGACAGCAATATGGCTAGGTCCTGTCTGAGAAGTGGGTGGTTGGAAGCTGGGACATGCTCGGGTATATGTGTGGTGTGAGAGCCAAGTGAGGAAGAAGCAGAATGTATCTCTAGGCTCAGGCTGGGGCAAGAGAGGGGGGAAGCTGGCTGCAGAGGTGTGTGATGGGGGGGAAGGGGTGGAGGTGGTGGTGATGTTGCAATGAGATGCCAGTTGTGAGATTAGTTCTTGATTGAAGGCATCGCCAAGGAACCCGCTGGATCTCCCTGTGTATAGTTTGGGGACATTTGGCCAAAATGGATGGGCTCGTCCACTCTGTAGGTCATCGGGGAGCATTCAGCTTGGGGTCGGGGGCTGTGGGAATAGTTTTGGGGAGAACTTGAGTCCTTGCTGAGATGGCTGCAGGGATAGCAAGGGAACAGGCTTTCACCAAGCACATTGAGAGAAGACATTTGTTGAAGCTGAAGGATGAAGTAACACACCCAGGGCCATCGGTGTGTCCGGGGATGGTGAAAACCGTAAAGCTTGGTACAAAGATTATTGCTTCTGAAAGCCCTTTGTCTTCCAACATCAGCATATTGTACCCCTTCTTGATGGGGTCGCGTGTTGTCTAGCAGCAGCCTAGCCATGTGTCTGCTGGGTGTCTGCCACCCAGGGAATGACCTCAGGGGCCACCTAGTGCAGTTTCTGAGGAAGAACACCGTACAGGGGGTAGAAAAAGCAGGAGCATTTGCCAAAGCGTCTAGTTTCTTCTTTCCTTGAAGTGGGCCCCCTGGTGTTGCCGTGTTGGTGCCCGGGAAGGACACGGGTGGAGCCTCTCGTGGTGTGAAGTGACACCATGTCGCTCTGGGGGCAGTGAGGTCTCCTTGGGTGATGTGACTGGTCTTCAAGGCTTGACAAATACCTGGATAGAGGACAGGCAGTGGTGTCTCATTTTAGGGGAGCTTTTAGACGAAAAACCATTTGTCTACCTTGAGAACCATCTCCTGTTGCCAGGGAAACAGCCGGATGGCAGGGGGTGTGGTCATGGCAGGAGCTGCAGGGTGGCCCCCTAGTCTCTGTCCCTCTGTGCTCTTTGTGGACTCAGCTAACCCCCTGCAAGGCCCTCATGGGGCAGAAGGCACTGGGTGTGGAGTTGAAGTGCTTTGAGGGCCTGCTGTCCTTCTGAGCTGCTGGAGAAGCCACCCATGAGCTTCTGAGGGATGGGGGCCCTCTATGGTTGTGTCAGGTGCTAGACAGGCCCAGGGTGGAGAAGATGGGGCAGAGAAGACTGAGTAGCCATCTGTTCTGAGGAACAGGTTCCTTCCAGTGAGGTACCGGGCAGGTGGGGCTGCCGTCTGAGATGGTCATGTTGCTGCAGGGAGATATGTGAGGACGGGCAAAGAGAAGGGTCATGTTGGGATCTCAGGCTGCCTGGAGTCTCAGATCTCCACTTGTGAGAACAGCATGAGAGGAGACTGGGCGAGGGGGTGTTTGAGCCCTAGTCCCCTGCTTAGCCCTCCTCGGCCATGAAGGCCACGACTCGCCCTCCCAGTACCTGGTGACGTGTCATCTGTGAATTGAAGTTGATCTTCGCAGAGCCTGCCTTCCCATCATGCCCTGGGCTCCACAGCTGACTTTTTGTTCCCAGTGGGAACCGGGCTGGCCCCTGCCTGCCTTCCTCCAATCGCTGGAGTCACCTGGGCTGTGACAGCCCTCAGGAGGCACCTTCAGGAGGCTGGCACCACAGCCAGCTGGGCTGCTTTTGAGGCCTAAAGAAGAGGCTTCCCCAGACCTTATGTGGGGAAACCTGACAGTTCTCCTGACACTTGACCTGAGGGCATGTAGGGTATAGGGTTGGGAGCATTGGAGGGGACACTGGAGGGGAGTGTTAAGAGGCCCCTTTTGAGTGGCCTGGAGCGCCCTCCTAGGGAGAGGAAATTAAGGTTCTGATATCTGGCCTTGATACTTGTTTAAAAATTTTTTTTAATCTTTGTTTTTCTTTTTTTTTAATTTAATTTTTTTTTTCAACGTTTATTTATTTTTGGGACAGAGAGAGACAGAGCATGAACGGGGGAGGGGCATAGAGAGAGGGAGACACAGAATCGGAAACAGGCTCCAGGCTCTGAGTCATCAGCCCAGAGCCCGACGCGGGGCTCGAACTCACGGACCGCGAGATTGTGACCTGGCTGAAGTCAGACGCTCAACCGACTGCGCCACCCAGGCGCCCCTAATCTTTATTTTTGAGAAGAAGAGAGACAGACAGTGTGAGTGGGGGGATGGAACACAGAGAGAGGGAAACACAGAATCCAAAGCAGGTTCCAGGCTCCGAGCTGTCAGCACGGAGCCTGACTCGGGGCTTGAACTCACGAATCACAAGATCGTGACCTGAGCTGAGGTCAGACACTTAACCGATTGAGCCACCCAGGTGCCCCATGGCCTTGATACTTCTGTCGGGTGAGGTCCTCATTTGATTGTGTGGGGAAACAGAGCAGGGGGTGAGGCCATAGCTGTCCAGTCATGAGCTCTGGAGCTCTGTGGGGGCCATGGGCTGTTTTTGTGAAATTTCCTTTTTTGCCTTCATATTTTGCTTGGAGGGAGGGTATCCTAGTCTCTAGGTTCTTTGTCTCTCGTTTTCAATTAATGTGTTTGTAACTTTATTTTATAGCTGTGTGTATCTTCAGGGGACAGAGGATGGCCATCTGTATGGGGGAACAGTCATAATAATCAAAAGATAGTGTTGCCAATTAGATTACTACTGTTAGGTCCACATTTAATGTGCGCCTCTCTGTGCTTTGACATGTGCTGCCTATGAGCCCCAGGAGGTAGGTGTTAGCTCCATTTTACAGGTGAGGAAACTGAGTTTTAGAAATCCTAACTGACCACTCTGGAATTAAAATAAATAAAATAACTCCTCACTGACTGTTGTAATTACTAGTTGTTAATATTATTTGAAGGAACATGATACACAGTGTAGTAAATACACTCAAACTCAGGACTTAAAAAATTCAAGTATAATTACTGTACAGTGTTGTATTAGTTTCAGGTGTACAATATCATGATCCAATAATTCTATACATTATTCAGTGCTCATCTCGATGTGTTCTCTTAATCCCCTTTATCTAGTCACCCATCCTCCCTACCCCTCCCATCTGACAACCCCCAGGTCACTGTATTTAAGAGTCAGTGTTTTTCTTTTTTTCTTTTGTCGCTTTTTTCTCTGTTCATTTGTTCGTTAAATTCCACATATGAGGGGTGCCTGGGTGGCGCAGTCGGTTAAGCGTCCGACTTCAGCCAGGTCACGATCTCGCGGTCCGTGAGTTCGAGCCCCGCGTCGGGCTCTGGGCTGATGGCTCAGAGCCTGGAGCCTGTTTCCGATTCTGTGTCTCCCTCTCTCTCTGCCCCTCCCCCGTTCATGCTCTGTCTCTCTCTGTCTCAAAATTAAATAAACGTTGAAAAAAAAAATTAAAAAAAAAAATTCCACATATGAGTGAAATCATGATATTTGTCTTTGGCTTACTTCTCTTAGCAATACACTCTCTAGATTGACCCATGTTGTTAGAAATGGCAACAGCTCATTCTTTTTTTTTTTTTTTTTTTTTTCAAAAAAATTTTAACGTTTATTTATTACTGAGAGACACAGAGCATGAGCAGGGGAGGGGTAGAGAGAGGGAAGACACCGAATCTGAAGCAGGCTCCAGGCTCTGAGCTGTCAGCACGGAGCCCGACATGGGGCTCGAACTCACAAACTGTGAGATCATGACCTGAGCCGAAGTCAGTCGCCTAACCAACGGAGCCACCCAGGTGCCCCGGATCTCATTCTTTTTTTTATGACTGAGTAATATTCCACTGTGTATACATACCACCTCTTAAATGTCTTTTACTCAGGAGTTTCTGATTCTGAAGTCCATACTCTTAATCTCTTTTAACAGCTTTTATATTCTCTCGATCTTGGTCCTATCATGTTAAAACAAAGACAAGGGTGGGGGGTATGCTATCATCCTCCTGCATCTCATTGCTCTCAGAGCAAGGATTGTGTGTTGGGATGATTCCAGGGCTTAGCCCTTCCTCTCCAGTTTGTGGCCACAAACACTTTGCCATCCTCAGGGACCATACTGAGTGTGGTTGGCGGATCAGGGCTCCACTGAAGAATTTGTGTCCAGTATTGGTGGTTCTAGGAAGTTTTCCCTCCATTGGTAGGACCCCCAGGGATGATGAAGTTCTATCTAGAGCCTGGCCTGGGTCTGTGATACCTCTAGAAGGGCTGCTCTGGTGGCAGGGGCACACAGGACCCTCTCCCTGGCGAGCAGATGCGTGGCCTGCCTGTGACTCCGGTGGCACCTTCCTGAGAGACCCCAGACATCTTCTGGGGGCAGATGGCTGATCTTTGTCCTTTTGAGGCCAACTCTGAAACCTGTGCCGTCATCAAGTCAGAATGTGATGGATGTGATACGTGGGATTTATAAGATCTGATTCTCCTTCCTGTTTAGGCCCAGACCCTCTGTGTGAGGCTGCATGGGCTGTTGTCCATGTCTTGGCCACTGCCCCTTCCTCTGTAAAGTGGGGATGGCCATCCCTGTCCAGCCTCTGAAACAGGGTTGCTTTGAGGACTGCTGAGATAAGTTAGTGAAGGGCTTGTGGGTTCTAAATCTAAGTCAGTGTCTGCCTGTACCCACCCTCTGGCAAATCTTTGATTTTCACTGGGTTAGAGGTCGCATGTCTGCAGCCCCTCATATGTCCTCCCATTGGGTTATCGTCACACTGTAGCAAGACTGCTAGTCGGTGAGGTTATATCTCCCCCATTCTGATAGCTCTTGAGGGCAGGGACTGTGCCTTGGCCACCACAGAGTGGAGTGATGACACAGAGTTGACATTCATTAAATATTGTTGAATCAATAGATGATTGAATGCATCTGTTTCCAGCCCTGGGAATTGGCTGGATGTGCTTGGGTGTCTCTTCTGATCTCCAAATCGGCAAAGGACTTTGTCAGAGAAAGGTTAGGAATGTGAGGGATCACATGGGATATTTCCTTAATATTCTCTGAGTTGTCTATGGCTAGATCAGGTTTGGCTTGATCCAGTACCCAAACTGTCTCTATGACAAGGCTTATTTCTCCCCATTCCTTGATTCCTTTAAGCAAAGTTCTATTCTCTAGCTCACATGGTTTAAAAGGTGGCTGCAGCAGGTCTCTCCCCACATCCTCCCTTATTTGGTCCCGAGGAATAGATGGAGAATTCCCAACTTTCCTAATGGAGATCCTGGGGCTCTCTCTGATTGGACAGCTTTGGTCACGTGCCCTCCCCTGAACCAATTACTTGGCCAGGGGAAGGCCCTGGCTTAGATTTGGGATGTGTCCTCCACCCCCTATGGAATGAGAATGTGGGAAGAATGGACCCTCCAATAAAATTAAGTCACCTGCTGGAATGAGGGGCGATGTATATGATGGAAATACAAGGTATTTTCACCATAGAGAACAACTTATATTAAAAAAAAAAATCTGTGCATCATTTCTAGGCCCCTTCAAGATCAGAAGGTGTTTTCCTCTTCAGTTATCAGCTCCAGCCCCTGAAGTACTGTGTTGACCTATGCAGTTAGGGCCACATTGCCCTGCTGGTGCCGTCTCCCTGGCTTACCTGGGGACTGGCTGTTGGTGCTGGGCTCTTAGGTGCTTTCTGGCTGAAACATCTCTCCATCTGCCTGTCACACTCACGGGATGTCAGCTGTGTGGGTCCCTAGATGTCTTGTGTTCCAAATGCCCAGGCAAGACAACTAAAGCCAGAAAGGCAAAGGCTTTTCCCTGATGGCACAGCTAGTCAATGCCAAAGCCAGGATTGGAACCAGGCATCCTGGCCCTGTCCAAGCTCTCTTCCTTATACCCCCCTCCCCCACTTCTCTCACTATAATTTCTCCTTTGCAAAAAGATTTTAGAGCCGTGGACAAAGGCAGGAGAGACTCATTGCAGGAGGCTAGAGGTCTCATTATGGGAGGTCAAGCACCAGAATGATGCCCTGTAGGTGGGCCAAGGCTCCAGACGCAATCCTGAGCCTTCCTGCCCTCGGGTGCCCAGCTCAGAGTGTGGGGTAGGTTTCCATCTCCAGAAAGTCAGCAGTTATGTGGGCCAGCCTTTGCATTTCTCTGAGCTCAGTGATTAGGGTCTCTAAGACTAACCATTATCCGTGTGTCTTGGGAATGAATGTTTTTCACACATGGAGACTTTGCAGAAAGATTTAGCCTGGGGATGAAGAGGACGGGCTCTACATTGAGGGCAGATACCAATCATTTTTACAATTGTTTGCAACAGGAGAGGAAGCATGAGCTTAACAGTTCTGTTGTGGATAGATTTGGGGGAGAAACAGGAATGAACTGTCAACAGGATGGCTTCTGCTTTTATCCTGGGATCTGCTGCCGTTCCCTGCAATCCGGCTGCCCTGTGCAGAGCCCCGGGATTTACAGACATTCTTGCAGGTGCGGGCCTCATTGTGCGGAGCTGTCCCAGGGGCTGGGCCGGCATGTGTGGAGGGGAATCTGTCAGGTGTGTTAGGGCAGGGAGCACCCTCCTTAGGGAGAGTCTGGAGCAGGCCCCACATTTCTCTTACTTGGGGGAGGAGCCCAAGCCGGGAACCCAGACCTGAATGAGCACCCAGTGGCCTCCTGAGCTGGACTAAGCCCCGCTTATGTTTTCAAAAGCACTAGACAGCAGTAACCACGAGGAACAGTCTTTTCAGCAAGGGAGAGGAAAAAAAAAAAAACAAAAAAACCTCCTGCTCAGAAATCCATTTGTGGGAAGTTTGAAGTTTGAAGCCCTCCAGCTGCAGACTGGCGGCCTGGGTGGTCGAATGGGTGGGACGGGTGTCCTCGGAGTGGAAGGAGAGCAGAGCCTGGGGCAGCTGGGGAGCAAGGCAGGAGGGCAACAGTTTGCTTTAGCCACAGCAGTGGATTTGCCATGCGGCAGACCTGGATTCACGTTTTGCCTCTTATTTTGAGCCAGCTGCAAGATCTTGGCAAGTTACTTAGTGACTCTGAACCTCAGTTTACTTACCTGTAAAATGGGGACAATGCCTTCTTGGTTATTAAGAGAATTAAATGATAGGATATAGGTAAGCCTCTTGGCACAGTGCTTGGTACAATCTCTGGTGGTGGTGGTTTCTATTAAAAACAGTGTTGGCGCCAAGGATGACCGTGTCCCAGTCTCCATTGACACTTCCTAAAGATACTTGAAATAAACGTATAATCCACGCACAAACATTGTGTTTCTAGACAGGTTGCTAGCCTTCTAAGCAGCTGGCTGCCTTTATGCCCCTGTGTTGTAGACATTCTAGAGCCATCACGGATTAATATTGATACAGGAAATATTTCAAAATGATTTGTTACTTTCCAAATAAGAGGTAGTTATAGGTGGGAAGGGAATCTGGACCTAATTTGCATGATTCCTGGTTCAGGGAAGATGCAGGTAGGAGCTGGTCACACACACACCTGGGCTGCTAAAACGTGGGACAGGTGGAAAGATCGGGAGAGAGACACAGAAATTGGGGTCCAGGATGGTTTCCCATACTCCACCCTCATAATAATCAGAGAAGGAAGCCAGGGGAAAGGAAGTCCTCTGTGGTCAGCCTCTGGGATCTGCCATCCCTTAGACAAAAGGGATGCCATTTATCCCAGATCTCACAGCTGGGAAGGAGCAGAGCTGAGACTCAAACCCAGCCTTGTGCCTCACTTCCCCCAAGTAAGTTTCTTCAGAAGCTTGTACTTCTCCATTTCTAGGAGAGCAAGGTGACCTGGACGGTGCCATATCATGACATTGGGGCATTGAGAAGCCCGGAGACAGCTGGCAGGGGTGGTTTGATAGTCTTAGAAAGTCACCAAGATAAAGAAAAGTACCTGGGGACTTTGGGGTTCCATATGTTTTGGGCATCAAAGGACCCTGTGAGCCCTTTCATGCCTGTTGCCTCCTGCAGGAGAGCAGGGACCTGGAACTGAGTTTCTGCAGGAAATCCTCTCCAGGCAACACCCTGCCCCACCTGGTGGCTGGTGACATTGCTGAGTGGGTAGTCTTCTATGGTGGAGGGGTGTGCCGGTGCCCGTGCTGGCAGAGGCCAGGGGGTGTGGGGTTGGCCCACTGGGAAGGTGGCAGACTCCTTGTTGCTCAGCATCTGGGTTCTTCGCTTCCCCGTAGGGGAAACGTTCCACTGTTACCTTTGTCTTGCCTTTGCGGGCATCCTCATGGCCCTTATTGTGTTTGCAATTTAGTTTTTAATCATCTGCTGATTTGGTTAACTGCATTCCTGGCATCAGAATGTAAGTGCCATAAGGCGGGGACCTGTGTTGAGTTTGTTCAGTATCAGTTCCTGAAAATCCGGCATCATACTTGGTATTCATTCTTTCATTAACGTGATACACATTTACTGAGGAACTTTTGCTCTCATTTGATGCTAGGATGGGGGTGCAGCAATGAGTCCTCCAGGCAAGTCCCCCTCTCCTGGAGCTTACAGTCTAGCGGTGTGCACTGGGAGCTCCACAGGTGGCAGGACCAGTGACCCAGTTAACAGGGTCCGGTTCACAGCCCCGTTAGGTCCTCTGGCCGGTGGGCGGCAGGGCTCCGGCTCTTCCCTCCTGAAAGTGGACCAGACCGGAGCTCTTCTCTCCTCTGATGAAAGAAAGGGGCTGGCGGGAAGCCTGGGGCTCACCCGCCCAACCTGTTGGGGTTTCAGATTTGTTCCATGTGAGCAGTCAATTAATTAGTAATTGGAGCTACCCATCGTCCTGGGCTCTTGTGCGAGCTGTGATATCATTTGAAACCGGGCCAAGAAGCAATTAATGTGCTGTTTGCTGACAAGGATTTGCTGCTGCTCCGGGAGCAGGGGCTTGGTCCGGGAAGGCCAGTGCAGGCGAGAGGAGAAGGGAGGGCAAACATAGGTGTGGACGGAGGTGCTGCTACTGGGCTTGGTCTGGAAGGCCGGGTGGGAGTGGCCCTGCTCTCCTCGGACCCTGTCTTGCCCCTCCCTGCTCAGGCTCGTGTGCTGCAAGGATGGGGTTGGGACAGGTTTCTGGAAATTCTGCTGGCAGGCACCAGTTACTGAGTTCTTGGCATGTGCTGAGTGCCCTGGGTAGGAGTCCCTTCATCCCTCATGGGACCCCTAAAGGGGCAGGGTCATGAGCCCATTTGAGAGGCAAGGGGACTGAGGTACCAGAAACAAAAGAGTGGGTCCCACGTGACCCAGGCAGTGAGTGGCCGGGTAGCATCTGGGCGCCTGGAAGAGCCTGTCTGTTCAGGCAGGTACCCCGCGGGGACAGGAAGGGTCAGTTCCGGGGCCTACTGCCAGGTCACCGTGACTTGCTGGGGATACAGGACTTGATAAATGATGACATTTCGTAATCAGCGTCTGCCTCTGAGGGGTGGTTAGGTGGAATCTGGTAGAGTGGGCTGGTCCGGCCCAGCCCACGTGATGAAGCACTGGCCTGAGACAGAGTGAGGGGCCAGTCTGGAGTGCTGCTGAGGATCAGCGAGCACTTCCCCATCCTAGGTATTCGTGCTGCTCCAGGGCCTGGGGGGATTATCTCTGCAGAAGCCACTGTAGATGGAGGTGGCCTGATCTGAGGGAGGCCTGGGGCTGGGGGCTCTCTCTCAGTGACTGGGGCACCCAGTGCTCTGCCCTCTCACCCTTCTCAACAGCTTTGGGGCTGGCCTGTGTGAGTTCTGTCTGCCCTGCTGTTGACTCATTCTGGGTGGAATTATGTACAGAAATTAGTCAACAGAAGCCATTCCCAGGACCAGAGGCAGCTCTCTGCAGGCACTGTGCAGGTACCCTGCCTACCCTGGTGGTCTTTGCAGGACACAGAGCATTGACCATCATGGGTACGCTTTTGGGGATGGTGGGGTGCTCACTGCAGAGCAGTGTAGTTGCGGGCCGGTGGCCTGGCCCAGCCGCCTCCCCCATATACCCTGGGTGTGAGAGCGAGGCCTGGTCTCTGCTAGCTTGCCAGGGATAAATGGAGACCTCGGACCTGAAAGTTCTGGTGCCATCCCAGCCAGCCCCTTTTTGAGCACGCCATGTGCCAGGCACAGTGTTGGGCACTGAGGATTCAGGGAAGCATTTCTGAGTGTTTTCTTGAGGTAGGGGCTGGAAGAGCCTAACAGATGCGTGTCCCATGGGAGAGTTCTTTGATTATTTTTTTCTTGAAGGTTTATTTATTTTGAGAGAGAGAGAGTAAGAGCAGGAGAGGAGCAGAGAGATGGGGGCAGAGAATCTCAAGCAGGCTCTGCACCAGCAGCGCTGAGCCCGATGTGGGGCTCAAATTTATGAACTGCAAGATCGTGACCTGAGCCGAACCCAGGGGTCCGACGCTTAACCAACTGAGCCACCCAGGCGCCCCTTTGTTGATTTCCTTAAGGTAGTATGGCCACACGGTGACACTCTGGTTGGTTAGTTCGTACTTAAGGTGAAAGCAGCATCCCTCTGCCTGCTTCCAGCCTGCTTTCCAGGTGCCTGCTTGGTGCCCTCCCAGAGGTGTGCTCAGTCCAGCAGGCAGGGATGTGCATGGCTGTGATCCCTCCATCCTTCTTCTTTTCTGTGGACAGTAGCATTCTCTACATGCCGAGCTCCTCCATTGCCTTTTTTTCCTTTTCATGCTTGGCGTATCTTGGCCCTCCTTCTGTATCAGCTCATGCAGAGTGGACTCCTTTTTAACGGCTGCCTATTATTCTGTTAGAAAGCCGGGCCATACGTATTTTTATGTTTTGACTCGCACCCCACTGATGGGCTTTGCACTTGCTTGCTTTCTTGGCTGTAGTAAGCCATGCCACTGCAGTGGGTGTCTCAGTGAACGCGCACACCTGTAGGAACAATTCCTGCAAATGGAAATGCTGGTTGAAGCGTGTATGTGTTGTTGACTTCTGTTGATTGTGCCATGTTGCCCCGTGAGGAGGCTGTGCCAGTTTCCTCTCTGAGCAATAGCGTGTAAGCGGTGTATTTGGCCATAGCTCCACCCATTCAGAGCGTTGTCGAACGTGCTGACCTTTGCCGGTCTGACTGGTGAGAAGTGGTGTCTTCCTGCACTTTTGGGTTGGTGTGGTTGTATGCGGGTGAGCTCTTGTCCATATGTGAAAAGCCAGGTGTGGCTCTCGAGGCAGGTCGAAGCAGAGTGCTCTCTGAGTGATGCTGTGACCTTCCCTCTGCAGGTGGGTTTACTCCCTCTAACAGCCTGTATCGAGTGCTCATTCCTTTATAGACACCGGGTGGGAAGGGGCAAAGGAGAGCTGGGACAGGGCTGGTGGGGCCATACCGTCAAGGGCTGGGTGAGGAGGGGGACGCCTGTCTGTGGTGCTGGGGAGGGCCTGGCTGTGTCTCACTGGAAAAATGGAGCAGCCCTTTAGACCAAGGGAAGGATGGGGTGCAGCTTTCTCCGTGCAGGGCCTGGTGGGCAGTCCTTCCTGGAGGCACAGAAATAGATGCCTTAGAGAGCTAGGGTACCTGCTGGGCGACACCTTGCTCCTCACTGCCAGGCTCGAAGCCAGCGGATGCTCACTGCCTGGAGCTTGCTGTGTGGCCATACCTATGTGGTGGGGGAGCCCCACAGGTGTCCTTAGGAGGCATAGCCCTGCTCCCCAGCTCCCTGCCCTTGTGCGCTATCAGTTGTAGAGGCCTGTTCCCGATGCCCTACCTTCTTCCCTTCCATGCCCTCCCCCCCGCCTGATGCAGAGGCATCCCTTGGCCCTCCTCACATTGACCTCAGTGACTCCATCCACTCCCACTCTCTTCCCACCCGCTGGGCCACTATGGCTCCTTAGCTAACTCCATCACCTAATGGCAGTGCTGGGCATGAGGCCGCACACCTAGGAGCTTTGTGGATAGAGAGCAGAGTCCACCTCTGTGGCTGGCCCCTGTGTCCTACTCTTGTCTCCAAATCTCCGTGTGTATACACATCTGCCAGCTCACCCTCTCCAGACTTACCTGGGAGCTTACCCTGTTCCATCCACCTCTCTAGCCTGGGATCTCCCTCTTTCTTTGCTTCACGCCTGCGTCCCTTGAGACGGCAGGCAAGGCCACCACCGAGGCGGTGTTCTCCTGCTGCACTACATGCTCTGTTTGCCCAGGGGTCATGCTGGGGCCAGTCTCCGGGGTCCAAGGGAGCAGTCGTGAGTGTGGTAGTTGTGGAAATGACAGCCAGCACATGCAGTGAGTGGCAGATGTGAGTCTTCACGTCTGACTGCGGAGCTCGTGCTCTTAGACGCTTAAGATCTCACCTTAGCAGGGGGAGGAAGAATTGCTTACTCAACTAGGACATCAGCTTTGGTGCCTTACCTCCAGCAGATGGCAGGGGCTCACGAGCTGGTGGATGTAGGGAAGATGAGAACCCCTGAAGGTTTTTGAGTGGCAGAGTGGCGTGATCAGACAGTCACCTGGTCACGCATGGATGGACCGGAGAAGAGGAGGCTGTTGTCAAGGTTGATGGAGCAGGAGGGCCTCTCCGGTGCCTTCTAGACCTCCATCTCTGGGTGCCAGGCATAGATCTGCCCACCAGGCTGGGCAGGGCAGGGTGGGGCCGGCTGTTGGAGCTTCACCTGCCTCCCGTACAGTGCCTCGCACATGGGTAGCCCAGAGTAGGTGCTCAGTGGGGAGATGCTGGCTGAGGTTGGATCTGGACCCTGACATTGGGTAAAATCCGGGTGGAAAGGCATTCCCAGTGGGCTGCCTATCACGCTTTCTTCTTTGCAAGCAGAGACGAGAGTCAGAGCGAGATGTAGATGGTGTTTGGGTTCTCCTGTTTCTCAGGCGGTGACCAAGGCAAGTTGTTGAATGGGTTAATAGGGTGATGATGAGGCTTTCCATGAGGATCACTTTGGGCACTGTCTGTAAGGAGCCTAGCACACCTGGGGCACAGCAGGTGCTTAGCTCACGGCAGCCCCTTGATGGCAGTGAGAGAAGTCACGCAAAGAGCCAGTTTGGGTCTGACCCTGCAGGAGTCAGATCACAGTGAGAATGACACCCTGGATCCACTGCCAGAGCACTCACTCTTGCCAGCCCCCCTGGGTCTGCTGTGTGGCCCACTGTGTGGCCGTGGTAGCAGAAGCCCGGCCTTGCTGCCGTGTCTGTGGCCTTCAGTGGGCGGGGTTGGCAGGATGTGGTCAGGATGATGATATTTGTGCCCTGCTGGCCTGTCTAATGAGGTGACCATGTCACCGACCTACCTGGTCCTCATGACTGCCCTGATCCCTGGCTGTGCTGGCCATTGGTGGACAGGTTGGCCTGAGGCTGGCTCGTGGAGGGGAGGGAAATCGTTAACAGTATCAGGACCTGGTGTGTGGCCAGAACCTGCACTCAGCCCTGTGCCAGGCCGACATCCCCGGGTGTGAGTCCTGTCACCAGGCACAGGGGTGACAAGGGGGAAGGAATGTCTTGGGAGGCCGGGCAGCCATTGTTGGCTGGCTTATTTGGATTAGGCTTTTCATGTGAGGGGAAGAAAGGAATCTGCTTTGTCGCAACTAGGGCATCGGGCTGGAGGCACAGTTGGTGTTTCTGGCAATCCCCGGCACTCTCCAAGGCTTATTTGTTGCTTTTCCGAGACACATCCAGGTGCTCTCTGTTATGATAACAAGTGGTGACACAGTCAGCTTGAAATGGGATAAACAAACAGACTGAAAATAATTGGATTTGGGGTGGCTTGGCACTGAATCTAGGCTGCCACTGCTCAGCCGAGGGCTGAAGGTAGGCACCATCAAAGGCACCTCTCCCCCTGGAGCCATGGGGGCGCTGGGGTTGGGTGTGGCCAAGTCCCTCTCCCCTATTTCCTCTTCTACTGCCATGTAGCTGTGGGCTGCCTGAGGGTGGAGGTGCCAGATGGTGCCTGAGGTCCAGAGCAGGGGCGTGGTGGGCCCGGATGTGAGTGAGGCAGTTTATGTCTGTTTGGAGGAAGCTGGGCCAATGTTTGGACATCTTTATGGTTTTGGAAGTTTCTTGGCCTCACCCAGAGGAGCCATGGTTGCATCAGAATCTGAGGTCCTCTCCTTGGTGGCCCATGTAGAGGGAGAGAAGAGCAAAGAGCAAATCCGGAGTCTTGTAGGACGAATGGACGGAAGTGAGATGCCTTTCTAACTCTAGGCTACTGCTTCGACCCCCTTCTGCCTCATGAAGGGATTCACATTGTGCATCTGGAGGCTAGTCTGGGCAAGGGAATGAAGTAGGAGGAATAGGTCTGGTATGTGCAGGGCCTCTTGGGTGGGTACTCATGATTGAGTCTGCATCACAGCAAAAGACTTAGAGGGGGAAGTTTCACTGCGGGGAAGGACGGGCAGATAGGCATGGTTTTGGACCTCACTTACTCTCCCGTCGTCCATCGGAGTCCTTGGTTTCATCGGAGACATTTGCACCTGTCAGTCAGTGACGCTGGTCCTACTGACCACAGGCCAGTTTCACTGGGACCCCAGGACCCTATGCATTAAATAAGTATTTGCTATGGTATTTATAAGTCCTGCCTATCAAATACTTCTGTTCTAATCCTGGCCATGTAATAGGACTGTACTTCTCTGTCCTCTTGATGTTACATGTCGCCGTATACAAACCCAGAGTACCATGAGCCTTCCTTTCTTTTTCACTCTGGTGCAGAATTCCAGAGAGTGGCTGATCTGTCTGCTCAGCCCCAGAGTGAAGTCAAGGCCAGGTAGAAGCTCCAGCTGGCTTGTGGCGAGTGTGTAATATGAACAAGGAGGAGCCCTGTGTGGGTTCAAGCCATTGAGACTTTGGGGTTGTTTGTAATTGCAGCATAATCTAGCTCATCCTGATGGCAAAAGAGGGGGGAGAATAAAGGGACTAAATCCGGTGTCTAGCCTAGAATCAAAATTTAAGAGCTTGTAAAAGTAGCAAGTGGCTTTTTTGCACTGCCTTCTTGCTCATTAAGCACCAACTACACTGGATTTCTTATTTGAACAAACCACCATCTCTCCCACCTCAGGGCCTTTGCACTTCTTGTTTCCTCATAGTGAAGCACTGTTTCTGCAGGTTTTTGCAAGGAACACCTCCTTCTCATTGTCTCAGCTTAAAAGTCACCTCTCGGAGCATCTTGTCCGGAGTTCCCCTTCCCCCTCTTATCACTTAAATACCTTACTATATTTACCTTCATAGCACTTAACCTGTTTATTTACTTGTTTATTCTCTGTATGATCTCTGAAGTCAGCTGCATGAAGGCCACGACCCTGATCATCACGTTTACATTAGGCAGTGTGTTCAATAGTGCTGGTCCAGTGTGGGACACCTCGACATACTGGATGAGTACACACATTGGAGGAGGGTGGAGTGACCTAAGAGTGGTGCCTTTTTATATAAATAAAAAAAACTTAATGTTTATTTTTGAGAGAGAATGCAAGTGGGGGAGAGGCAGAGAGAGGGAGACATAGAATCTAAAGCAGGTTCCAGGCTCTGAGCTCTTAGCCCAGAGCCCGATGTGGGGCTCGAACTCAAAAACGTGAGATCATGACCTGAGCCAAAGTTGGGTGCTTAACTGACTGTCACCCAGGCGCCCCTGTATAAAATTTTTTAATGTTTATTTATTTTTGAGAGAGAGAGGGAGTGTGAGCTGTGGAGGGGCAGCAAGAGAGAGAATTTGAGAATCCTAAGCAGGCTCCCCACTGTCAACACAGAGCTGGATGCAGGGCTCGAACTCACTAACCGTGAGATCATGACCTGAGCAGAGTTGGACACTAAACTGACTTAGCTACCCAGGTGCCCCAGGGTGGTGCCTTTTAAATACACTTGTCGAGTACCGACAGCAGAGTGGAGCTTAATAAGCGTTGAGTGAGTGAGTTCTGGGAGGGAAGGGGTAATGGTAGTGCCATATCAGAATCTGGGAGAAGACTGAGCTCTTTGAGGGCAGGTACTGTAGTACCTTGCATCTTCTCTCTGCCCCCAGCGTGTATATGCAAAGAGCAGAGAAGGTGCCATGGATTCTCTAGGGAGGGAGAAAGTTACTAGGGTGGCGCCTGGGGCCATCCACTGCCACCCCGACTCCATTTACTTGGCACCAGAATCCAGTGACGTTAGGGCAGAGGCATGACTGGCTGGAGAAGCTTCCCAGGCTGCAAGGCAGTGCCCTATGATGGTTCTAGAGGGTGAAAGAGATAGAGTCCACGTATGAGAGAGAAGAATGAGTGAATGAATGAATGAATGAATGAATGAGGGAAGGCTGGACACCACCAGGGCCAGCTAGAAGAGGGGGCTGTCTGATTGTGTGCCCTCGGGGTGGGGGGTGGGGGGGTGGGGAGCAGGGCCTAGACTGTTCCATGAAAATTGGTGATAGATGTCAGCTCACTTTAAGGTGGAACTTTTTGTCTAACAGAGTGGCCTTCTAGGGACCGAGCCTGGGGCCACTTGCCATCTCTGGAGGTGGGTAAGCAGACATGGCATGAATTCCCACCCCTTACCATTCCAGAAAGGAGACAGAAGCATTAGATTTGCCAGCCCCCTGTCAGAGATTTTAGTGAGCCCTTGTGGACTGGGGTCTGGAACAGATGTGACATGAGGTAGCTGCCAAGGGGCTGAATTGAGTGTTAGGGTCCCAGGTGTTTCCCAGATGACCAGGGTGTGGGCCCTGAGGGGTGACATCCCTGAAGGGTAAGGTTGAACAGTTTGTCAAATGCCCTGAGCACTGGAGATGGGAGAGGAAGGGTTCCTGACCCCACACTGGGCATGAAAACTCTGGTTCCGTGTGCTTGTGTAACAAGCTGGGCAACCTGGGCAGGGCCACGCCATGTGGTGGACTCTGGCCTTTCGAGTCTCCCCTCTCCTGCATCCTCATGGGCTTTCCTGAAGGAGGCAGTCACACTGTTGTCCTCAAAGGGCTCAGGGTCCCTCTGGCAGATGTTCGACCCCCATGCAATCGTACACCTGGCCCTGTGTTTCTGAGTTGCCCTAAGGCAGGAGGAGGAAGAGGCATCCCCAGGGGCAGGTTGTTGGTATTGTGAAAATTAATTAAGGGCAACCTCATTGGAATAGTCAGTAGGTTGGCCAAAGAGGAGCTCTCAAGCCCTACCACTCATTGTCAGTTGCAGATCCCACGGGAAGTGATGGACCTTGCAGGTGGATACTACTTTACAATCACAGCAGGAGGAAGAAAGGCTGACCTTGCCCACCCCCAGCGATAGCCCAGCCAATGAGAGATGTTCACAGCTCAGCCAGTGAGGAGCCACTGTAGTTCCAGCTCCCAGTTTACTGCAGTGGATTTTCTGTATATAACAGGGTTCCCGACTTCCCCTTTCCTCCATAAAAGAGCACTCCTCTCCTGTGTTCTCCAGACTTGGCTGTAGTTTTGCTATGGCTTCCTTGTCTTGGATCGCAGTTCTTTCCTATTCCTGAATAAACCCATTTTTGGGGGGAGTTTTTTTTTTAATAGAAGTTAATGTTTATTTATTTTTGAGAGAAGAGTGTGCAAGCAGGGGAAGGACAGAGAGAGAGAGAGGGAGACACAGAATCCAAAGCAGGCTCTAGGCTCTGAACTGCCAGCACAGGGCCCGACATAGGGCTCAAACTCACGAGCCTTGAGATCATGACCTGAGCCGAAGTCAGATGTTCAACCGACTGAGCCACCCAGGTGCCCTGGGAGTTGTATTTTTAAGGTTAACTGTATGTAATCGGGAGCATTACTGGATTGGGGCTCCGGGATCTCCATCTCTGGGCTTAACCTTTGCCCTGGCGTACCCCACCTTCCCCTGCAGTCTGGCCTCCCCTCCCCCTAATGGTGCCAAGCCCTGCTACCCATGTAGCTGTTGCTATCTCGCCACCACTCACCATGACTTGTCCAGCGAGGGACTAAAAGGAACCTCTTCAGAGTCCCCCACCCCCAGCCAGGGCTTGCAGACAAAACTCACAGGTGTCTGCACTTGGCCCTAACTCTTTGTTTTTCTAGGTCAGGGGGTTCTCCATTCTTGGAAAGTAGATCGCAACTACAAAACATATTCTTCTCTAGCCTGACGAGCCCCAGAAAGAGCCCCCAGAGAAAACTGCCACTTCGTGTTCTACCTGGCTGAGGGCCGACCCCCTCCTCACCCTCACCGTGGGTGCAGCTACACCCCTTTCCCATCCTTAAACAGTGAAAAACCTTGAGGACCCCAGCCCAACAAAAGCTTGGGCTGCCGTCTCTCTTGATGTCTGGCCCCTCTCCTCCTGTGGGGAGTGGATAAACTCTTGGTGCAATTCTTTGCTGCCCGCGTCGCTAGCTAGTGGGTCCCTAACAGGGACCCAGTGGTAATGGCTGGAGGACATGTGTGGAAAGAAGGCATGGGTCGTTATCTGCCCTCTGATGGCAGGGCTGGTGTCACTGTGTCCCCATGCCAGTTGAGCTGCTCAGCCTAGGGCCAGGTGCGCAGTAGAAGGCCCATCACACACTGTGGTCCAGGCAGACCCATCCGGCCCTGTAGGAGGTGAGATGTGGATGGGTCAGGGTTTCTCCATCAGGACAGGCAGTATACCGGTACAACTTCAGTGTGACCTTGTTGCATGGCTGTTGCCTCAGCTGCCAGAGGGGGTTAGTGGGTCTGGCCTGTCACCCTGGCTGCTGGCTGTGGTGGTGAGCCCACCCTGGCTCAGTGGGTCTGAGCTGGTTATTGGGGGTGAGTGACACAGTCGTGGCAGGGAGGGATGTGGAGAGGCATTCCATGAGTCTCTTGTCCTGTCTGGGTGTTACTGTTAAGAGGGACAAAATGTGGGGTGGCCCTGCATGTGGGGTGGATGTGTTTTGGGGGGGGCGGCTGAGGAGCACTTACTTGGAGCATCTCCTGAGTTCTGCTTAGCTCCTTCAACCTTCCAGAGCACCTGCTGTGTGGTGGTTACTGGGCAGGACAGACGAGGTCCTGGCACTTAGGGGAGGTCATACAGACTCACTGTGAGCAAGGGCAGGAAGTCTTGGTGGGAGGGGTATAATCTGCCTCTGGGCTGAGCCTTCAGAAATCATCCCTGATAATGAAGTGGCAGCAGCAAAGCCTAACAGATTCCAGCATATTCCGTGAGGCTACCTGACCTTTGGGGTCTTGTTCACGATTCAGTGAGCCCAGCTATACTGTGATGTAGGATAATAAACTATCATACACCACAACTAATAGTGATAGATGATTCTTAATATATTAATGTAGTACAATATTAGAGTAGCTCTATTTTCTAGCCCTATCGGGCTCACATGCATGACCTGGTGTGACTTTAATCACTGCTCTGAATTGGCACCCCCAATGCTACCATGGCTCCCTGTCTCGTCGTGTTCATGCCCCCTGCATGATTGGAAATTTAAGTCCGTTCGTTGGTTACCTGCCGCTAGAAGGGAAGCCGTGAGGATGTGGATCTTGTCACTCATTGTTCTGTCTCCTGTGCCCAGAGCAGGCCTGGCATGGGGTAGTGACTCAATAGGTATTTATTCAATGATTAAATGAACAGTTCAAATGCAAGTTGGATTTTTATATTTTTCAGTTGAATTCAGTCTTCCTGCTGTCCCGTGCTCCAGAGGAGGCAGATAAGACTCAGTGAGATGAAATGGTAGGTCCATCTGACTCAGCTGGTAGGCACCAGGGGTGGAATTTGGACCCCTATGCATGCACAGGTCAGGTGAGTATGGGCATCGTCTAGTTGCAGTGTGTGTGGGTAGACCCTGGCATGCGTAAAGGCCACGTTCGAGCAGCTGTCACTTTATTGCACGTGGCATGTTGAGATGGAAAGGCTTTGCAGGAATTTCGCTTTATAGGCACATAAAGGCCTTTATTACCCATAATGTGGACGTGGGTCCAAAGAGTATTCTACTCTGCTTTCTACCAAGGGGTTTGTTTGTTGGAGGTCCCTGTGGAGGCCTTAGCTCCTGACTCTGTCTGAGGCTGGACCCCAGGCAGGAGGAAATGCTGGCCGTTGGCAGGGCTTGGGACCCTGGGCAGCTTGACATACAGGAGGCAGGATGGAATGGCGGCATCCTTGGGTGAAATGCAGGTTTAAGCTGCCTCAGTGGGAAATGTGACGTTATGTGGCTTGTTAAATCCTACAGGAGCATGGAAGAGAGCTGCTTCCAATTATCAGAATGAAAATTAATGAAAGAAAATCTCTAGCCAGGCTGCCCAATGGTGGGGCAGGGAGAGTTTTTGTTCCGTGGTCAGGATTGGCCAGCAAGTGTTGGGGCCATCATGTGCAAGCCAGGGGAGGAAGCATAAACTGTCTGCAAATGATTGGACTGGGGGCCAGGGGGTCCTTGCTAATCCTCACAGCTTTGTCCCCTTCGCCAAGACCAGGAAGGGAAATGAGGCTGAATAGGACACTGGACACAGCTTGGTTTGCGGAGACTTGAGACAGGAGGAAAGCCCCTTGGTGCCCTGGCCAGCCTTGAGGACCGAAGGAGACCTTGGATTTGGTCTCTTGAAGGAGTGACGTGGAGCTGTGGACTGCCAGTGAGATTCAGACCTAGGGCAAAGCTGGGATGGAACTTGGGCTCACTTTTGAGCCTTTGCTTGAAGACCTTGTACTCCGGTGTCTTGACGGTGAGGGGCAGCCCCCAGTGGGCTTGACTGTCTTTGCTTTGGGTCCTGAGGACAAGTGCAGGGTACCACGGTTGAGCAGATCAAGTCACTGGTTATACCAGCCATCCTCTGCTGCTACTCCGGATAAAGGGGGTGGTGTTGGCCTGAGCTGAGAACCACAGGCTGAGTCCTGGCCCTTTGGGTGGATCGGAGTCTGTTGTTTGCGTGTGGGAGCAGGTTCCAACATGCGCAGCCTCGTGTTGGAACTCATTCTCGAAATGGTGCCTGAGTACCGTCTTCTACCATCTAGCCAGTGGGCACTCAAGGGAAGGAACATTTTTCCAGGTGCCCAGGCCACTCATGTGATCTCACCTGGCTGTCCTCAGATTAGGAGACTAGATACTCAATACGTGTTCAGTATTAGTAACAACCTAGGAGGTTGATACCACATCATCTCCATCTTACTGGTAAGAAGCTGGGGGCTTGGTGAGGTGACTTGGCCCAAGGACATGCAGTCAGGAGAGGCTGGACAGAAACTGGGCTGTGTGACTCCCATCAGAGCTGCTGCTGTGAGGCACAGCTTTCTGCTACCTCCTTGGATGGCTGACTCCCGTGACCTCCTGTGACTCTTAAGCCTTCTCCTGTGGCGTTTCTGGACTTCTCATAGCACTCTTTGCAGGTGGCGAGTGTTGGGCACTGTCAGCTTTGCTTTGCCAGTGGGGAAACTGAAAAGCTGAGTGGTTTGCCTGACTCACACGGGAACTACTTGACACCTGTCTGTGGAACATAGTGCTGGGATGATGGCCATGTTTTGGTTAAAGTAGTTGAGGTCCTTGGATGCCAATGGTTTATCACATGGGCTGTTGTCTGTGGTTCCCTTGGTTTTGGTGAGCTGGCTGTCCTGTGTCTGGACCCCAAGGAGAGGTTAGTGATCTCCTGTGCTCCTGGCATCCTTGGCAGAGAACTTCTCTTTCCTGGGGACTGCCCATGCTGGTGGACCACCCAGGGTGTTGGCTGGTGGGATCCCGTGGGTTAGTGCCTGCAACCCTGGACAGAGCGGGCGGTGGGATGCTTGGGCTCAGTCGGCTGAACTGGACTGTTTCCTTGGATAGTTGTGTTATATTTATTCCCGCTAATCTACTTCTCTGTTTATACATTGCAAAGATCTAATAAAATGTATTTGAGGCCAGAGCAAAAGAGGAACATTACAGAAAGAAATAGAAGAGGAACGATCTCTTAGAGTACCTAGCTAATCTGAGCGGCTGTTGGCTCTGAAGTCCTGCCTTCTGAAATGCCATTTCTCCTCTCCTTCCCTGTAAAAGTGAGAGGGTGACCCAGAGCATGGAGCACGGGCTGCTTTCGGGTGGGGTTTGCATGGGGCCGCTGGAGGGCAGGAAGCTCTTCCCAGTCAGGAAGGCTGGCATCGTGGCTCTTCCATCTAAGGATCCCTGAGGGAAAGCCGGCTGATTTCGCTGCTTACGTGCCAGGACCCCGGATGCCGTGGCAGGGGAATGCAGCAATCTAAACATTTACATTCTGAAAAATGGGAAAGCATCCGCTTAGATATAAATTAGCCAGGGCCTGACGGGTTTATTACATCCTGGAATGCTTTCATGAGGCTTTCAGAGGGGTCCATGTTGCAGCCCCAGGTCTCCAGCTGGGCTGGTCTGTGGCACGCTCCTAGGGGGACCCCACGAATCCATGGCTGGGCCTACTTGTCCTTCAATAGCCATGGGCCCATAACCGATTGGGTGGGGACATGGGAAGAGGGAAATGCAGTGTCTCACTCTGAACAGTGAGGCAGCCGGAGCCACGATCATCTTGAAGCTGACTGGGCGAGGTTAGCTGGGGAAAAGGGGAGAGAGGAACCAGATGTCCAGGCCCAATCAGCGGCTCCGGATGAAGGTGGGTGGGAGTAATGGGCTCTGCCCTTGCATAGTTCCAGAGCATGTGAGACAGGACTCACCAAGCAGGAAGAGTGCAAGAAGGGGAGTGGAAAGTGTCCAACAGAAGGGGATCTTATGTGCTAGGTGGGTGAGGGGTGCTTTCACATGTGTCTTGGACTGTAAGCCCCAGGGGCGAGGCTGGGTGTGAACTCTGCAGGGATCCTCCTGGCTCGCTTAGCTTCTGGCTCCCCTAGAGTGGACTCAACAGCTGTTTGGGTAGATCATCAGGGGTGGGCCCATGCTCCAGGGAAAGCTGAGTCCCAGGCTCAGGGAGTGTGGAGGAACTTAGGAAATTAGTGGCAAAAACACAAAAACATAACTTGTTAAAATTATTGTGGATATATTCATGTGCTTATGTGTATTTCCCCTTCAATATTATATATACTTGTGTATATATAGGTATATGTAGACATACATTGATCAGGTACTGAATAAATGATTCTGGAGGAATTTGATATGATGCTAATAATGCATAATCTATGACATCAAGACATCAACTTTTTTTCCCCCCCTGACTCAGAGGAAGAAGTTTGCTTTGTACAGGGTTTGTGGGCGGGTTTTTATCCAGAGCAGTGGTTCTCAAACCATCTTGCTTTAGAATCACCTCCAGAGCTTATTAAAACAGATTTCCAGGTCCTACACATCTTCAGAATTTCTGATTTATTAGGTCTGGGGTGGGTCCTGGAAATTGACATTTTTAACAAGTTCCTGCGTGATGCTGTTGCTGGCCATTGTGGGACCACACTTGAGAAGCAGTGATCTAGAGAGAGAAGCAGGTCGGCTTTAGTGGCAGCGGGCTTCTTTATAGAACTCCTTTGGGTCTGAGAACTGACCATTCGTGCCTTTGATAGAGTGAAAAAAGACTCTGGTATCCAGGGAACAATTACCTTTTTTTTTTTTTTTTTTTTTTTTCCCTGAAAGAAGCCAGAACCTCTTATAAAGTGGGCAGAGCCAGCTTGCTGGCACACAGAGAATTGTGGGTTTACATATTCATTCAGTAGACACTCTATGCCCAGCCCTGTGAGTGACCCATCTTTAGTATCAGGAAATGCTCTCAGGATGTTTTTAGTACAGTTCAAGCTAACGAATGTTGGGGGAACACTTCATTGTGGCCAGCTGGGCTGCCCTGCATGGGCGTTTGGAGGATAAATGATGTAGCTCCTGCCTTGGGGATACTGGCCCACCACCGTGCTCTCCCCATGACCCTGGCTCTACTTGGTCCTCAGGAACAGCTCCGGACCTCTCTGGGAAGTCAGGTATTTCCCCTAAAGCCTGTGGATTGCTTTGACACCCAGGCGTGTCTTTGTTCTCTTGGGATTCCCAGTAGCAGACTTCGCAAGCCTGAGTGTCTGGGGACCTGGACCTCAGCCCTGCTCCCTCTGCAGCCAAGCTCCACTGTGTTCTCCTCTTGACTGGACCCAACCACCACGTATTGTAGTGTCTGTTGGCATCCATTCTCCACTGTTGTCACTGAAGAGTAAGATCAAAACTGGACTTTGGAGACCCAGGAGTGGTTCTTCATGCTTATCAACAGGCCAATCCCAAAGCTTGAATGAGGACAAGGAAGGGGCCTATTTTGGGTAGAGCTGAAGGGCTGCCTGAAGGTGAGTCAGGCCAGCTGGGTACCTGTTTTGTGGCTTCACACGCTTCCCTTCTTCTCCCTGGTCTAAGCTTCCTTCTCTCTCAGAAGAGGTGTAATTCTGCTGGTCCTGCGTCCTTGCCTGCCACAGTGATGTTCCAGTGGCACACGTCAGCTTTCTCTTTTAAATATATGTGAGTAATTGAGGGTCTCTGGGATGATGGGCAGACCTTAAAAGACTCTTGAGGGGAGCAGGTGACGCTCTGAGGTTTGCAGGGAGTGGGAAGGTGGGTGAGGATGTGGAAGCCTCAGGGAAAGAAGTGACAGCTGGCTTGGAAGACGAACGTGGGTTTGAGAGATGGACTGAGCCCCTGGCCTCACATCCCCGCTCTGCAGCTGAGGAACCCTGGGGAGTAGGCCCTGCCTCTTGGCGTGGCTGAACATCAGTCTCATCTGGAGAAAGGAGGCAAATGTTGGTGTCTGGCTTAGTGGGTCCTGTAATGCTTATGAGGCACCTACTGTGAGCTAGACCTTGTATGAGGAGCCTGTGAGTGGCGATGACAATGACAGGGCTGGTTGAGGGTAGCTTCAGTATCAGCGACAGGAGAGGTGGGTAACGCATTTGGACAGAGGGACCCAAACTGCCTCTACCCCCTAATGATGCCAGGCTGCCTACTCAAAACTGGCCCCATGGTTAAGGGTTAGAGGCAAGTAAAAATTCAAGGAATGTTTATTAGAGGCTGAGAATGAGAAGGGGAGTTTGGCTCTTCTGGTGCCTGGGTAGTTTTTAATTTCACTTTTATTTTTATCAAAGGAATACATATTCATAGCCAAGCAGTAATAAGCTCGTAATGAAAAGCAGCAGCCCGCTGCCCCATGCCTCCCACCATGGTTCCTGCTTTCTAGAGGTGACTGTTCTTAATTCTTCCAGTTGTTTGTTTTGGTACCTCCCATATTTCTAGATAATTTACGTATACTACTTCATGCTTGATTTTTCAGGTTTATTGTTTTTTGAGTTCCAGTTATGAGCGATGGGGAATTCAGGTTTCCTAGATCACTTCTCTCGTGATCTAAAGAGATAAGAGAGATTCTTTCCAAAGTGTGGCAGCGCACGCTTGTAACTGTAAATACCCAAATGATGCCCGTATCCATGTAGCGTCCTGCGATCACCTTCTTTCCGATAGACTTTTTGTTTTCCTTGGAATTAGGTACATAGCAACCAACTTGCTTCTCTGTTGGCTTGGTTTTCTATTTATTCTCCAGTACTCTGACTTCACCGAATATATTTCCTGAATATGTTAAAAGGCATCAGGTAATACTTGTTTGGTTTCTTTCCCCCCAGCGTGGACACTGCAGCCACATTGTGTGGCCCCTTCACCATTGTCCCGGGAGTTTTGCTGCCTCACCTCTCTCCTGGGCTCCAAGCCTCACTTTTCCTGTGTCTAGACTCCCCTTCAAGGAGCATACCTTCCAGGATCTTCCTGAGAAAGATGTGCAATGTAAAAATTGAGCGATATTGCATGACTGAAAATATCTTTGTGTGGCTTTTATTCTTGGTGACTGTTTTGGCTGAATATCAAATCCTAGATTGAAAGTGCTTTCCCTTAGAAGCTTGTCCATTATCTGACAAGGCAGGTGCTGTTTGGTGTCCCACTTCTCAGGATGTGCCTGTTTCCACACATTCGCCACGTTTGTGCACCCTCCCCCCACCAAGGAGCTTGGAGGATCGTCCCTTTCTCACCAGGGTACCAAAATTCACATTTCCATTGCTTCATTTGAATTTTTTTTTTAAAAAAAGGCATTGCTTTTGGCCCTTGGTGGATACTTATAGTCAACTCTAGGGATTTACCTTATGTATACGATAAAAATTTCTGCCCTCTATTCATTTTCTCCTTTATGGAATTCCTGTTTTGTTTTTTTTTGTTTTTGTTTTTGTTTTTTTTTTTTTTAGATTGAGCCTCCTGAGCTGATTCTCTCATTAACCTTGTCTCCTAATTTCCATCTTTTGGTTGCTCTTCTCCGACCTTTTGGTCTCAGGTCCCTTTCTAGTCTCAGGATCTATTCACATTAAAAAAAAATTTTTTTTTTTATTTGAGAGACAGCGAGCGAGCCTGAGTGGGGGAGGGTTAGAGAGAGAGGGAGACTCAGAATCTGAAGCAGGCTCCAGGCTCTGAGCTGTCAGCACAGAGCCTGATGTGGGGCTTGAACTCATGAACCACGAGATCGTGACCTGAGCCAAAGTGGGATGCTTAACCGACTGAGCCACCCAAGTGCCTGAGAATCTCTTCGCACTCTTAAAGATCATTGAGAATCTCCAGGAGTCTTTGTCTATGTAGATTATACTTATTGATATTAGAAATTAAAGAAATTAAAACATAGATGTATGCGGGGCGCCTGGGTGGTGCAGTCGGTTAGGCGTCCGACTTCAGCCAGGTCACGATCTCGCGGTCCGTGAGTTCGAGCCCCGCGTCAGGCTCTGGGCTGATGGCTCAGAGCCTGGAGCCTGTTTCCGATTCTGTGTCTCCCTCTCTCTCTGCCCCTCCCCCGTTCATGCTCTGTCTCTCTCTGTCCCAAAAATGAATAAACGTTGAAAAAAAAAATTAAAAAACAAAAAAACAAAAAAACATAGATGTATGGAGTAATTCATGAAAAATTATAATAAACCCACTGCACGTGAACATACATAACCTAATTTATGAAAGTATGAATGTATTTTTTCAAAGCAAACATTTAGTGAAAAATGTGACTGTGTTTTCTATTTTTGCCACCCTTCTTAATGTGCCGGTTCATAGAGATAGCTCTATTCTCACCAGGTTCTGCCTTGCGATCTGTGTGATACGTTGTTTTGATTGAAGTCTGTGAAGAAACTCTAGTTTGATTCAGATGTGTAGTTGGAAAAAGGCAGAGTATTTCTACTACCCTTTCATGCACTCATGGGTTCTCTTCTTTGATGTTATACCAGAACTCTACAATGGTAAATTCTTAATGATTAGTTTCAGTGTGGAATCTGAAACTTGATCGGTGAACTTTGTGTTCTCTGTTAGATTAAAAGCCATTGGTCTGTCTTGTGCTTTGAGTGGATTTTACCTCTGCCTGGTTTTGTAACATCATTCCTTGATCTTTTGGCAAATATTGTTTCACTGAGTTATACAGATCTATTCAATGTTGCTATGTTTCTTCATATAATATCAAGCAATTAGATAGGTAAATATCACTACCAGTCTAAGTAGAAAAGTATGTTCTCAAGCTTATGACAGTAGATAAATTACCTATGATTCTAATTTTGCTGGAAAACTCAACTTTGATAGTAACGAATATTGGCAGTTGCTTTCCTTGCATTGAAAAGCTGACTTTGTCCATTATGGAGAAAAGATTTCCTGACATTTATTTTTACTGTGGGTGCATAGTGGTAAAGAATATAGGACTCCTAGTACATTTTGCTGCCATGGTCTTAATTTTTGTTATGGCATCAGGAGTTTGACCCACAGTTGCTCTAGCATCATCAGAGTAATGTCAATGCAGTAGAAAAAGCAAATAATGGCTTTGTGTTATTATGAAAATAATTCTGATTTTATGGAGCCCTTGAAAGGGTTTCAGGAGCCCTTAGGTGTCTGAGGACCACACATTGCAAACTGCTATTCTAGACCAAGTTTTCAACTTTATCTTACAAACTTCTGTTGAACTTTTTACTCTTGCTTTCCAGGTTTTGATTTCTTAGAGCTCTTTTTTGTTTTTTGTTCCTTGCAGCTTTTAGTTCCTGTTTTATATATTGTTTATGTTGTCCTCTTGGTTGTAGTCCGTGTGTGTGTGTGTGTGTGTGTATGTGTGTGACACGTGTGTGTGTGTGTGTGTGTGTGTGTGTGTGTGTATGTGTGAGGCTCTTAGCAATATCTGGTGATTTTTGGTTTATACTTTTTTTTTTTTTTTTTGGTTTTTGGTTTATACTTAAGAGGAGGCACCAACATGCTGGTGTGAAGTCCTCTGGATATGGGTGGGACTTGTTGACAAATGCACTTGTCTGCAATGTGATTGGGTAGGAACCAGCTGGGGACCATCAAATAAAGGTGTCTTGAGTTTTTTCAGGAGCTGGTTAGTTTCAGGGAGAAATGTCCCATCATGGCATATGTAAGTCTTAGATGCAAAAGGACAAAGGGGTCTGGGGGATTTTGCTGTTCTGTATATTACTTTTCACAGAATGGTACCCATCGCTTCTGAGTTTTGCTTTGTTGTTTCTGAATCCAGAGGATAGAACTGTCTTCTGAAAGTTTGGGAGAGAAATAATAATGTGGATGATGAGGATTAGGGAAAGCATCTAGGGATGGAGGTCTCACCTGCTCCTTTTAAAGACTTTATTCATTCTCTTTTCCATTTCGGCTGCACCTCTGCCTTCAGAGGCATCATTACCTCTAATTCACTTGAACTTCTGAGCTTCTGGAACATAGCAGCTTGCTTCTTGAAGGCTGGCCCAGTGCAGGCTTAGCAGGCTGCAGAATGCTGGAGCCTAAGCGAGCATCACTCATCCATTTACTTGCTGGCTTCCAAAACAGTGTTGACATCTCTTATCTACTATTGTTTTCTTTTCCTTTCTCCTGGTCATTTTGGATTTATGCAATAAATCATTCTAATTTATGCAAATAAAAAATTCTTTACTTTGTAGTTAGGCAGTGTGAGGGACACTATAAATTGACCCCCAGTTATCCTTTCTTCCTGGTACTCATGCCCTTATACAGTTCCTTCCTGTCTTGGATGTGATCGACAGGGACCTGTGACATCCATCCAACTACTGGAATGCGGCAAAGGTGATGGGGTATCACTTCTATGATGGCTTACATGAGATTGTGAACATCAGCTTTGCCAGAAGGCTCTCCGCCTTGCTGGTTTTGATGAAGCTATGTGGGAGGCCCACATGGCAAGGAACTGAGGGCAGTCTCCAGCCAACAACCAGCTAGAAACTGAGAATGGCTTCTGGCTGAAAGCCAGCAAGAAACCCCGTTTCAGCCAGCTGCAAGTAACTGACTTATGCCAGCAACCACGTAGGATGGGAAGAGTTCAGTCCTTCCCTGTTTGAGCCTTGAAATGAGATTGCAGATCCCTTTCTGCAGGTTTGTAGTGTGGTTGTGTGCCATCAGATAGTCCTTACAGGCAGTATTTGAGGTGCTGGGGTCAGCTGGAAGACTAGGTATTGTGCTTTGGCCTCACAGGCTGATAGCCATGAATATGTGACGTGGCCCCTCAGGGCAGGACTCCAGGTCAGGAATCTGGTGCTTAAAGACTCCATTGATATTGGCTGCTGGTGATGACAGAATTCAGAAGACTACACCACATCAGCCTCCTAAGTTCGGAGAGGGGTTCCTCACAAGGGGCCGTTCTTTGGTGTTGTGGGTTGCTGAGGTCTGTAAACCTTTGCACCCAGCCCCTGGACTATGCATCCTCAATTATCATGCTTAGAAGGGGTCTGCAGCCCAGCTCTCCTCTACTGGGGAGGTTGGGGATGCAAAACGTCACCTGAAACACTGGAATTTAAACCGTAAGTGTAGATTACAATTACAGAAGGCAAGAAGGACTGTTTCTATTAATTTCTATTAATGTTGAGTGGGCCCGAGGGAAGCAACATGTCGCTGTGGCAGGTACATTTAGTCAGCAGCCCGGGATTGGCTGCTCATCTTTGATATATCCTTAACAGTTGGGGCACCTTGCACAGGTGACTTGACCGTCCACCCTCAGTTTGTCATTCATTCAATCGATCATTTACCCAATGGTTAATGAGTCAATCAATCATTTACCCAATATTTAATGAGTATGTCTTGTGTGCCAGGCTCCGTGTTAGGTGCCAGGGCAGTAGACACGAAGGTGATGTGGTACTTGCTGTCAGAACTTGATTTGACATAGGTTGGAGGGGCACAAAACCAGGCAAACTGAGGACCGCTGAGCTTGCAAGTGGGGTGTGTGTGTGCCTGCAGACACGTTTGTTTGGTTCATTCTGTGTTTTAAATTACTGGAATTGGTTGCTGGTATTTTTTATTACTATTTGAAAAAATTTGGGGGGTAATGTTTGTTTATTTTCGAGAGGCAGAGAGCACGAGTGGGGAAGGGCTAGAGAGAGAGGGAGATACAAACTTGGAAGCAGGCTCTAGGCTCTGAGATCATGACCTGAGCTGAAGTCAGACACTTAACTGAAGGAACCACCCAGGGGCCCCATTGGTTGCTGATATCTAAAAGTTAGGATATTTTAGCTAACACTTTGAATTTCTGACTTGTCTAGAGAAATAGGGAAATTTTGCAACAGTCCCCAGGAACTCCCCTCTTTAAATGGGCAAGGACATATGTCTTTATAAAAGAATAAGAGAGAGGCTGGGGGGTGGGGGGACTGTGTTTTAAGGAAGAGGAGAATGTGCACAGGTAGCACCTGTCTTTTGTTGAGGTGCACCCTGGGGACTTCCCTTTGGGCGAACCCTGCTCTCAACATGTGCCAAGTGGGCTCATGGGATCAGAGGACAAAGGGCGTGATGTCTGGGGTCGCAGGTGCCCCTTCTGCTTCTTAGGGCTGTTGTAAAGAGCAGTGAGGCTGACCAACACGAGTGGAAGCTTCTGGGTCCTTTGTAATAGACAGGCATCCATTCATTAGTCTGAGAGCCAGGCGCTTTACTGGTGAATCTCTCCACACCACAATCTATATCATGCACACAATTCCTTGGGTGCAGGAATTCTGTTTGAGCACAACCAGAATACGGTTATGGAAATGGATGTTGGTTCCAGGTGGCCAGTGGTTGGTTGGCTTTTCGTGATTGAAACCTCCTGGCCAAAGACAGTTCCCTCCAGTATCTGCAACCTTCCCCCTCCTCTTCTGCTGCCACAGCTGCCACTATCTTGTAGCCCCAGGGGCCTCATTGTCCTGTGGGGGCCATGCAGATCTGCCTCTTGGTGGAGGGTCCTGTCGAAGGAACCTTTTAGGAGTGGCATCCTGGTGGGCTTGAACTGAGTGCCCCCACCCTAGACTTGCCTGAGGCAGTTCTGGGGGAGGGCTAGGGAGTCTGGCTACTTATCTCACACCATTAGGCTTAAGGCAGTGCTGCTAGCAGACAAAGGCTCGAAGGGGATTAGGGGTAATTACCAGGCCCGCTCTTTATTCCCAAGGTTTAATGGGCCCAGCCACTGTAATTGTACCTGCTAGTGTCGGACTGTTCCCTCCCATCCAAAGGCCAGGTCCCGGGCTGGGGTATGGGTGTCAGAAGCCAGGGCCCATTGCTTGCCCACCTGCCCATTTATTGCTAGGTGGCAACTAGAGCGTCCAGTGACCTTAGGTGAGTACATTGTGGAATGCCATCCTGGCAAGGATGGATAGGTGAGCTCATCAGGGAGAAAACAAAGAGCCCATTGTGTACTAAGGACCTTTGGATGGGGTTTAGGAGGTCCTCTCTGCCTTGTCCAAGGCCTGAGCTGCTCCAGGAGTCTCTACCCTTGATGCAGGGGTTATCTCTGTGGCCTCTGGGTCTGTTGGTGTGTCCACGAGGTCAGCGGAGGGTCCTTCTCAGCCTTATAAGGTGGGACCTGCCTTAGGGATGAAGGAGGGATGAGGCTTGAGCTCTGGATGGGGGAGTGCTGGCCTTTGCACCCTACATCCTCTGGGGGAACAGTGGACTCAGGTAGTCCTTCCTGGCTGTGGCCACGGGCATAAGCTGGAGGGCCTTGGGGTTTTAGCTGATGGAAGTCACCCAAAGCAACAGAGGAACTGCTGTTCTGTTCAGGGAATCCCCGCTTGGACCCTCTCTGAGGAGCCTTTGCCTAGAAAAGACTCCAGAGGAGTTCAGCAGAGGGCATTTGAAAATTCAGACTATGCATCCTTTTAATCCTTTTGGGGAGCCTGTAAGGTGATATGTTGGCGATGTTTTTATTTCTTAGAATTATTTTTCCAGCCATTCACGTGAACTCAGAGTGCCATATCGGTTTTCCACCTTAAGTAAGAGGATTAAAAACATTGCATAATGTAGGACCCCAGTTAAGTGCTCCAGCCCCAGCACCTTGTCACATCGTGTAATTGGGAGTAATTGCCAGTGTGGGGTTAGAGAAAGGCATCCATTCGGGGGCGGGGGGGGGGTACATCTTGTTTGAACCCTTATTATGGGAGGCAGATTAATCTGGGAGAGTGGGCTCCTTCATTCAGACAGGAGGGTGTGTTTTGAACATGTTTACTTGGGCATCATCAGAGGAGGAAAGTGAGGTAACTTTGAGGGTGCTGCAGGTGTGGGGGGGCATGGGGGCAAGGATGACTCCGGGGGGGGGGTCACAAGGACCAGTATCATGACCTTTTTGGGCTCTTCTACTCCCTGGCTGCCCCTGCTTCACTCTGGAGATGGGGGGCTGACCCAAGACCCTTAGTCCTTCCAAGCTGCCTCCTACTCTAGCTTTGGTCAGATGAGATTGAGGAGATGAGGTGAGGGGATTGTAGTTGCAGTGACAGGGCTCACCTTCTATGGGGTATGGGCCTTCCGATGTAGTATTCCTCACTTCAAACCAAACTGTGCTCCAGGTCCTGTGCAACACAAGTGCCTTGACACAGTGCATAGACGCTCCTCAGGTAGAGCATTGCTCATTGCTAGGGGTGTGAGGTGGAGTGTGAGAGACCCTCAGCCCTCTTGGAAGTGACTGAGTCACATGGAAGTGTTTTGAGAACAGTGTGTTGGGGCCCTTGAACTGGCCGTGTCCCGTCTTTGCCCTGTGCAGTCACCGTCTAGCCATAGATGTTACTTGCCTTCCCCAGGTTTTGGTGCCTCCTGCCTGAGGTGGGTGGTTTGAGGTGGGAAAAAGAGAAAGAACCTGGCTGTCTGTCCAGAGTTCCTGGCTGAGTGGTTTGTGGAGGCTCTAGGAGGTGTGGGGGGAGCAGAAGAGGGAATGGAAGTGAAACACAGTTGGGAGCAGGGATTTTGTCTGCCCTGCCAGGATGGTCTGTGTGCCAGCAGCGGGCTGGGAGGAGAGAGGCGGTCTTGACCCTCTCTTCCTAGACTTTTATCAGTCCTGCCTTGTCTTCCTGTGGTCGCTGTTGTCCCCATGGGAGGGAGAAGAGGTTTGGGCTCCACCACAGTCATGATCCTCTGTCCACCCAGACTGATTTTCAGTGTAGGGTCCTCTTGGGTGTGGAGACAGTTGCTGGTGAGGTTGGACAGGAAGCAGAGGCTGAGGATGTCATTGGTCTGTTGTACTTTGAAGCAAATCTCAAGTGCCTGGCCCAGGCCCACGTTGCACCAAGCCCTGTGTGGTTCATTGCTCCCAAGGTCAGCTTCTACAAGTGACTGTAGCCCAGCCACATATGCCCAGCACATGTTGCCTGTGAGGACTTGTGCCACTCCCAAAGGATTCAGAGGTGAGCAAGACTCTCCCTTGTCTTTAGAAACTTGCTGGTCATGGGGGAAAGGACAGATGGATCCGAGCTCCCTTCTGAGGCTGAACCATTGTGCAGGCTTCAGCCTCTGCAACACTTTATTTACAGAGGGGGTACCTGCAGCACAGAACACAGGTGGACTGCCACAGGCCACACAGCCACTGAGACAAGAGTCTAGACTTGATCTTGGATCATTGCTCCCAGATAGATGCCCCAGGATGTCCTATATGAGGGTGGGGCTGATCAGGGACCAAAGACAACTCATGGGTCATCCATCTAGGTGCATTGCTGAGGACAGACTGAGAAAGACAAAATATATGTGTGTGTGTTGATTTCCCAAACCATCTGCTGGTACCATTTACATTCTGGACCTGTAATCATGTTTTTTCCAGGCCCTAAGAGGGTTAGGGAAGTTCTGGAGAAGGGACCCTTAGTTTCCAAGGCCCCAAGTTAGATGGCTCTCATCTGGATTCTGGTCTTCCAGCTCCCTTCAATCCTTTGGACTGTCTAGTTGAGGTTTCTAGTTGAGGTTCGGCATTAAGAAAGCTGTATTGACTAAGATGGGGAGGGTATCAGAGGCTTACCCCTCTTCTCTTTCTGCCTCCTTAGTACCTCCCAAGCCACCACCCTACAAGTCTAGGGCTCTTTGGTAAATACTTTATAAACCACTTTCCTTGGCCAGGTCCCTTTTGTGTGAAGGTGTGGAGAAGAAAATAAGGGGCTGTAAGATCAGGCTGTCTGGGTTCAGTTCTTGGATCTGCCACTCACTAGCTGTTGTGACATTTTGGCATGGTTCTTTTTCTTTGTGTGTGTGTGTTTTTTAAAATAAATGTTTATTCATTTTTGATGGAAAGAACATGAGTGGGGCAGGAGCACAGAGAGTGGGGGACAGAGGATCCAAAGCAGGATCTGTGCTGACAGCAGCAAACCCAATGAGGGGCTCAAACTCAGGAACTATGAGATCATGACCTGAGCCGAAGTCGGACGCTCAACTGACTTAACCATCCAGGTGCCCCTGGGCATGTCTGTTTATCTAAGTCTGCTTTCTCATCTATAAAATGGGCATAAGAATACCTAAGTCATAGGCTTTGGGGAAGATTAAATCATTCCACCTGTGTAGAATGTTTAAAACTGACTAGTGCATGTGCTAAAAATGTTAGTTATTAAGAGGGAATTCCTCAGTCTTACCCTGTCTCTGGCCTCCGAAGAAATTTTCTCTAGTAGTGAGTACTGAAGCCATGAGAAGTGTTGGGAAAGATTTTAGGGTGGAGGGAGGGCCTTCCTTCCCTCTCAGGGTCACCTCCAGGTCATGCCAGGCCTAGTCCTCATGGGTAGTGACCTTGTTTGCAGGTGAGTCATGGTGGAGACCTGCCTCTTTCAACCCCCCTCCCCCCAGCTCTTTGCTTGCACGGAGGTTGAGCAGGATTAATCGGGGTGTTGAGGTGTCCTCCTGCCTCTGCCTGGGGCAGGAGGGATGCCTTGTTCACAGCTCTGGGGAGACGTGGGGTGGGCCTAGACTGTGAACCCGTTGCAGCCTGGAGACCTGTTGAGAGTGGCTGGGAACTGGCAGGACCTGAGGACAGATTTGAGAACCTTTCCTGAGGGGACCAGGACCCTTGCTTCCCCTCCTTTCTTCTGTGGAAGGAACTGAACAGTTAGGATAAAAGGTATCACCTGTGCTGTTAGGCCCTCCTCTTACTGGCTCTTTTGGAAGTACTCCTTTTATCCCCATTCTACAGATGGGCTAGCTGAGGCTGTGAGAGTTGAAGCTGTGGGCATGGGTGATTCAGGATCTGAGGCCATGGTCTCCTGACCATGCTCAGAGGTCTGGGTGAGTCTTCTTCAGGTTGGCCTCAGAGGGAGTCATGGCTGTGATGGAGGGCAAGGCCAGAGGTCTGGAGGAAAACACAGCCTGAGAGAGTTCCATTTGCTCCATCTCCAGTTGAAAGGCCTCTGCCTGTCCCCATTGTGCTGGAAGCACCTCTAGTTCCATGCTTGTTGCTTAGTAGGCACTGAAGGGAAGCTGTGGAACAAGTGAACGTTGCTTGCTTGGAGGTATCTCTGAAACATGACTGAACCGCTCAGCGCTCACAGAATTAGAATCATAACTTGTGCTGTACAACCGGTACAGCTGCCACAGTATAATCATGGTCACATGAAAATAGATAAGTACTGTCAGTTGAAGCATCTTATGGTGGAGACCTGCCACTGCTACACCCAGATAATTTACACCAGTCCTAAAGGATCTCACTCATGCAGATGATCATCCTTAATTTCTCTGTCCCGGGGAAGAAATCCTGACTTGGAAAAGAAGTCTTCCAGAATGTTCTTCAGTGCAACTGCACGACAGAACACAAACTGCTGTTTTCCTCTGGGCACTATTGCTGGTGTCAACCTAGTATTCAAGGCAGGATGGGGTGGTGGGGTGTTCCCTCTGAAGAACTTGCTACATCAAAGGGTCAGTGGCCTCAGCACTATAACTTTGCATACAGCTTTTCATATGCTCTTTTGAGTTCTGCTGTGAGAGCTTTCAGGGCACGTGCTTCTTGGAGTGAAAAAGTCATGTAAGGGGCGCCTGGGTGGCGCAGTCGGTTAAGCGTCCGACTTCAGCCAGGTCGCGATCTCGCGGTCCGTGAGTTCGAGCCCCGCGTCGGGCTCTGGGCTGATGGCTCAGAGCCTGGAGCCTGTTTCCAATTCTGTGTCTCCCTCTCTCTCTGCCCCTCCCCCGTTCATGCTCTGTCTCTCTCTGTCCCAAAAATAAATAAACGTTGAAAAAAAAAAAAAAAATTTAAAAAAAAAAAAGAAAAAGTCATGTAAGCTTCTCTGGAGCCTGGTCCCCAGGCCTCTTGTTGACTTGTTGTACACGTGTAGATCCAGGTCATGGACCAAAAGCTGTGTGCTCTGTAGAGCTTATAAGTCTTCCCTAACAATGGTATTGTTCAACTGATAGAGCTTCTTAGAGCAAGGAAACCATGAGCTGATTTCATCTAGGTAAACTGAGGCACTGGGCACTTGAATGACTTTGAGAATTACAATGTCAGGACTACAAGCACAACACATGCTCATCAGATACTACTGTGTGCCAGACACTATGCTGGATGCTGGGAGTCTGGGGCTTGTGCAGCCTTGTCTGTGACTTCATGGGTGCTGCCTCCCACTAGGGCAGAGCCCCATGATGTGCCAGTTCCCATCCTGTGGCAGGTTATAGAGGAGGGCTCATGTAGCCAGCCCACAAGGTCATGAGGACAGGGGAGACTGATTACCACATCCTATGCCAGTGCTCAAGGTATCAACTCATCCAAATCAGATGTGGGTTTTATCTTGAGGAAATTTCAAAATTGAATGAGATTTCAAAATAGTTGTCATATAGATGTTTCAAAATTAGAAGACCCAAAACCCTCTACTGTCAACCTATCCTGGCCTGGGCTAGGCAGGACACTGCTTCGGCTCTTCACCCTCTCTTCAACCTCTTGCTACAGCTCTGTGGGGTTGGGCTCCAGAGATGAAATCTTGGCCAATCATTGGCTCTGCAGAACAGCATGTTGTGAGAAGGAGCCCAGGGCATATTAGTGTAGCATCCTTTGATGGTGGCTGGGCCACTGTTTTTGCAGCCAAGCTTTGGGCACGAGCCCCTACATGGCTGGCTGACTGCTCTTGGAGAGGTCCCTTTCCCTGTAGGCTGGACTATCCCTCCTTGAACAACAGTGATGATGGTGGCATGGCTTATACCCAAGAGGTTGCCACCAGTCTGTGGTCCCAGGATGAGGGTCCTCACAAGGCCCTATGCTCATTCTTGTTAGACAGTTTATTAAGCCATTGCTCTGTCTATATTCCACCCAGCTAAGCTGGAACTAATCAGGAAACCTGCCTGTCTTATCCATACCAGGATATAGTACTTTTCCTTAGGAATCCCACTGACCCATTAACTGGGCATATACCCTACATGTGCTACAGTCTGTGTGTGTGTGTGTGTGTGTGTGTGTGTGTGTGTGTGTGTGTGTGCGCTTTCCCCATCTAGACAGAGAGCTCACTGGGAATAGATTCCAACTATTTTACTCTTTGTCTTTGCTATTTCCTTGGCCAGGTTTTGTGGACCTTTTTGGAGACAACAAACATGACCATTTAGCAAAAGCCATTCCATGGCCTATGGAATGAAATATCCTCTTTCCTGAGGTCCACTGGGACTCATGAAGGACAAGGATGAGGATGGAAGTTATTGGGATCCCACTGCATAGATTGACGTTGTGCCTACTGTTCCCAGTCTTTCCTGGGAACATTATTGGGTTGAGTCCAGAGGGAATGGGGGCAGCTCAGCCAGTGTTGTGGTTTTAGCCTGCTGGCTGAGGCCCTGTATGTGCAGATTGTGGAGATGTGGCCCCTTTCTTTCCATGCTGGAAATGAGCCCCAGAAAGCTACTGCCAGCCTCTTCTGTTGAGAGGGCAGGAGGAAGCATGCACTGCAGATACTGTGAAGTCTGCAGGTTTCACTCAGTTGGGATTTGTCACTTGGCAAACAGTCAAGTATCTGCCATACCTGTCCATGTCAGCTGCAGCCTCCATGGCCAATCCGCATGATGAAGTATCCAGTCAAGTTTTGGCAATTCCGAAGGTGTGGCAATCTTGGTTCTTACAAGGGGCCAGTGGGGAGCATTGCAACAGAGGCCCGTGTGCCGAGCCTGCAGAACGTCCTGGGAGGGAGGCGGAGGGTGGAGGGCACCTTTGACAGTTGACATCTGTGTCAACAGCACTCAGTGACACACCGGGGGAGGATGAGCCTGCGCTTGGCAGGCCAACAATAGGCTGATTGACGAAATGAACTTTTCCTCAAAGGCCCCAACACTGCCAGGGGTGCTTGGGCTGACAGTAGTCTCCCCTGCACCACACACTCCAGGGACTCCCTTGGCATGCTCAGAGCAGGGAACAGGGGTGGGCTTTGGTCCCTGATGGGGTCACGACCTGTCCATGATCCTCTGGAAGGCTGCTGTGGGGTGAAGGGTGGGCTGGTGGCTCCATGGCATGCAATAACAAAGACCTGGTGGCCTGTAGGTAATGAATGCTCTATGGGTGGGAGTGCTAGGGCTCCAGGTGAGTGATGTATCCACAGCATCTCCCATCTGGCATGAGGAAGGAGGAGCTTCATGAGGTGCTCCTGAGGTATGCTTGTTTTCCCACAATATGTAGCTCAGTTGGTGGGGGTTACAAGTGCTCCCCTCAGACCTTAGCCACACTGCACTTATGAGCTCAGTTCAACATTGGGGATGAAAATCTTGGCCCTTCTTTTTTCTTGCCCCACCCCTTCTCCTACACATACATACATGGGCATATACACACATACACACTACCTTGCCTGCTGAGGGTACATGACTCAAGTCACCTGGGAGCTCACACTGCCCAAGGCTGTGCCAAGAGTGTCTCTCTACAGATGTGGGTATTGAGGCCTAGCAGGCCTCAGGCAATGGGACCCCCTAGTTGACTGTCAACAGGGACTGCCCCACCTATATCTTTTCTGTGTTGTATTCTCAGACCAAATGAGCCCAAAGAGACTTAGGTTACTCTGCAGGTCCCTTGACACAGGTTACTGCCTTGCTCACTTACTCTTGAGGGCAATATTAGTTCAGTGTGGATCTCAGGATTGTTGTGTGAGTTCCCCCAGGGTAAAGGGAGAAAGGGTCTGTCCTTTCAGAGATGAGCAGAAGACTAGAATGATCCTCTAAAACCCCAGTTTATTTATTTCAACTTTTATTAAAAATTCTTTGATGGTAACTTTAAGTTGTTGTTCTCAGGACAGAGACAAAAATGCTTATCAGAGTCTAGCCTCTGGTCATCTTGGTTCTTTAACATTGTACCATGTCTTGTCCCTTGTTTTCTGCCCTTGAGCCCTTTTGGCCTCTTTCCACAATATCTAACATACAGTGGCTTTGTGGTGGGATAGAACATAGAGCCTCTTGGCCCTTTTGCTGGGAATGCCTCACCTCTCACATCCCATCTCCCTTGCCCTTTATACCTAGTTAACTTTTATCAGCCCTTCAGTTCTTTGAGCATTTGTCCCTGTAGATGTTTTTCCATCTTGTTTTTGCTTTTTTAAAATACATTATAAACACAATTTTTTTCTATATTGTGAGAAGATTCTGTTAGTTGAAATCTTTGTAAATTTGTTTCAGTTGTTTGTTTCCTTTTGTGCCTGGTTATTTTTGACTATGTGCTGGTCATTAGTTTGAAAATCTATTTTAGGAACAAGTCTTTCAAAGAAGATTTTCATTTGCTTCTGCTGGGCTATGGTGGTCCTACTAGCTATTCAAACCTGAGATTCTTTGCTCCCAGGTTATTTGAACATGAGCCACAGGCTCACAAGAGGGCCTGTTTATTTCTGGTTCATCCTCTCTCTCCAAGTGAAGTCCTTCAGAGGCTCAGCTCACTGCATGTGTTGAGTTCAACTCCCCACGTTGGGTGGGACCTAGATTTTGACTTCAGTCCCTCTCATCCTAGGAGGTCACCACAACTATAGTTCAACTTATATATTTCTTCTGGATCAGAAAATGACCTCAGGCCTAAAGTAGCTCTGAATGCTTATCTTGTCTATGTCTGAGTCTTTTTGGAGATGTTGGCCTGGTAACTCTTCGCTATCTTACTAGATTTTTTTTTCTTTTTATAAGATTAAAAAATATTTCGTTAAAAGTTTCTAAGGTGTCCACTGTAAGAGTTCAGTTCAAATTAACTAGCTCCTCTTAGGAGGGCAGAAATCTCTTGGTATAATTGTAATTTCCCCAATGCAGCCTTCTCTGATTTTCTACATAGGTCTGAGTCCCTCATTCTATCCTCTACTGGTACAGTAAGCCTCTCCCTTTACTGGTTCTTACTATGCCTGTGCTTAAGAGTTTATTTGACTAATACCCTTAGTACCTAGAGCAATACCTGATATGTAGTATTTACTCAAGGACTACTTAGGATTGTGGTGACCTCCACTTGCTTCACTTGGTCCACCAAGTTTGTTTTTTGTGTAACTTTTTGCCATTACTTTGAACATGCAAATCAGTGATCCTTTACATTATATTTTGGTTTCCTTGACGATCAGTGCAATGCATGCCATGATTGAGAACATGAACTTGAAATTCAGAGACTCTTGAGTTTTATTTCTGTTCCTTCCTAACTATATGGTCTTCTGTCAGTCTCTTAACTCCTCTGAGCCTCCTTGTCTGTAAATTGGAAATAATATTTGTGTCTCTTTTATTGAGTTGCCTTGAGGATTTAATGACATGATATTTAGCATAATGGGTGACTTGTGGGTAAACTGAATTGGCACTAGGTATTCATTCCAACCTCCTTCTTGCATACCTTGCTGTATACAAATGGTGATAAGACAAAACTATGTCTCATATTCCTTTATAGCTCAAGTCAAGTTGTAAGTAGATGAAAGTAGATCCTATTAGTTAGATGTGTTTGTGCAAGATTTGGAAAATAGAAATGAGGTAGAGACTGTCGTCTTGTTGCCCTGGCAACAAGCCTGGTAACGGCAAGCATGGCCATGATGCTGTTGACTTTTCCATGTTTGAGTTCTAGTGTCTGGTCACTAGCTTTGTGGGTGTTAACAAGCAATCGTGGCAGTGGCAGTACCTTTATGTCACTGGATTGCAGTTACAAAAGTGCATTGTTGAAGTCAGTTTCAGTGGCAGCTTCTTAATTTTCCCTGAATCAACTGTGAGTGAGGCTCTAGGTATAATTCATCCTGAAGCACAATTCCATTTCACCTAGGAGCCTGTGGAATTAAAGAGACAAGTTTTCTGCTTCAAAAATGCAATGGTGAATAGGGAAATAGTTAAAGACATTTCTGTTCAAAAAGAGAGAAAATAAAAATTGCTGGTCCCAAGCAATTTTGAAATCAAGCAGAGCAAACTCTAGATTTGGTTTTAAGACCTCGTTTCTGATTCTTGGCTCTGTCCTTGGGGATCAAGGCTCCACCCTCTGAGTCAATCATCTTTCCTTTTTCATTAAGGGTAGCATGGTTTGCAGCTGAGGGGTTTTAGCTGCCCTCTTCCTGCCTGCAGAATTTTGGAGATCATACAACTTTTTTTTTTTTTTTGTAATCATTTTTGTCCCCTTTCTGCCTCTTTAAGTACAAACTGGCAGTGTTTCTACTAGTATAATATTCTCAAGAATCTTGTGGCTCTCTTCCTCTGTAGATAATCTCATGTCTCTTGCCTTCTACTGAGATGGCTGAGGGGACCTATGAGTCACACACTTAATCTTTTCAAAGAGCCTTTTGTGTGACTGAATGCTCTGACCTTTTGATCTTAGTGAGGTACTAAAAAAAGATTTTTGTAAAAAACCTTCAGTTTTTTACCATAGAACATGTTTTCCTGACAGTGAAGTTTTTAATTTTAGTCTTTTTCAGTCTGGATTGGCTGAGAATTCCCCAAATCATCAAATCCAAGTTCCTTCTTGGTTACTATTTCTTCTTTCCGTTTATCTCTTTCCTTTTCCATTTTACTAAGCAACAAGAATAAACCTGGCCGTACCTCCAACACTTCTTGGCACTTGGCATGGCTAAGTATCCAGGTTCATCTCTTACAAGTTGTGCTTTCCACATAACTGCGGGGTACAATTCCACTAAGTTTTCTGCTGCTCTATAACAAGGATCCTCTTTCTTCCAGTTTCCACTGACATTTCCTCATTTCCTCCTGAGCCCTTCCTGGCAGCACCTTTAACATCCATATTTATACCAACAGTCCTTACACAACAATTTAAGGATTCTCTAAGGTAATTGAGGTTTTCCCTACCATGTTCCTCACTCCTTCTGAGTCCTTACTGGTTGAACTGTTAACATCGATATTTCTGCTATGTCCCGTTCAGGCCAATCTAGTCTTTCTAGCATGTTCCTCAGAATTCCTCTAGTCTTTATGGTATTTGTTAGAGGAGCCCCGTCCCCCAACTTCTGGTACCAAAGTATTTTTAAATTTATTACAGCAGCCATAGGAAACTATGACAACACAAGTTTATTATCTTACAGTTAGCAGGTTAGAAATCTAGAATGGATTCCACTGGGCTAAAGTCCAGGTGTCAACAGGATTTCATTCCTTTATGGAAGATCTAGGAGGTAGTATATTTTCTTGCCTTTCCAGATTCTGGAGGCTCACATTACTTGGCTCCTGAGCCCTTCCATCTATCTTCAAAACCAACAATAGCTGGTTGTGTCTTTCTCACATGGCATCATTCTCATATGGACTCTTCCTCCTCTATCTGCTGCATTTAAGGACCCTTAAAATTTCATTGGACCCATTCAGATAATCCAGGCTAATCTTTCTATTTTAAAGTCATCCAATTTGAAACATTAAGTCCATCTGCTACCATCATTCTCCTTTGCCGTAAAATGTAAAATATGCATTCACAGTTTCTATGGGAGGCCGTTACTCTGCTGGGCACATCTGCCTTCAGATTGGCAGGGTTCTGAAAGTCTTTCTTGAGGCCTCACCACCACCCATTTTTTCCCCTTTGAATAATTTCATAAGCTACCAATAATCTGATGATGAGTAACTGTCTTCTCCTCTTAGGGTTTCCATTTCTCTATCTGTAAAATGGTGTGACAGCATCAGTTTTCAAGTGGCAGTGGAGATAAAGAGAATACCGATCCATCTTCCAACCGTGAGGGAGGCATGCTGTGTGGACTGAGCACCTGCTACCCCAAGAGGACTTCAAGGAGGTGGCATAGGCAGTGACAGGTCGCAGGAGTGACTAGAAGTTATGGGAAGGGTGAGGGGTGCTGGGCCCTGTGCTGGGCTTCTCCTCCCCCCACCAAACATCAATTGTATTAATCAGTTTCATCTGTGATGAAGGAAATGTTCTGTTCTGTTCAATATGGTAGCTTCTGGCCGTGTGTGGTTCTTGAGCATCTGAAATGTGGCTACTATGAGTGAGGAACTAAATGTTTAGTGTTATTTAATTTTAATTAATGTTCATTTAAATTTAGTTACCTGTGAGTAGCAGCTACTGTATTGGATAGCACAGCTCTGACAGGTTGAGTTGTCCAAGGTTTGACTGTGACACAACTAGTCACTGATGGAGAAAGGGTCTGGAGTTGGGCAGTCCTATCTCATCATATTTTCTGTGACTTGCTTTTGGGGGCACTGCTCCTTGACCTTGGCCCAGCCTTGAACATTTCACTTCCCTCACTATCTGGCCATTGGCTAACACTGCTCCTGTAAGCCTTTTCTGTAGCTCCTCCAAGGCTGTCCCCAGCAACCCCCACCCCGGAGTTGGGCTCTTCTACAGTCCATGATGTTAAGGGAGCCAGTAAGAGATTGGAGTGTGTATGAAGTAGCAGAAGCCCCTGTGGCCTGGGCTGGTTCCTCTTAGACACAGCCTCTAGATGCTGCCACCTGAGATGTCATTGTAGCGCTTTTGCCCCATGTGGGTTTGGCACAGTCCTGGAGCCTGCTTCCTCAGGTGCCACCAAATATCACTTGTCAGTTCAGAGCCACTGGCATTTGCCCTCTTGGGGTCTCCTTTTCTGTCGTGTCTGCATAATCACCTTTCTTGGCACCGGTAAGAACAGGTGCTGTCACAGAGGTGGAGGTTGGCAGGGCTGTGTAGTGGGGGCTTGTGGCGTTGGGGATGCCAGGGCCCCCTGAAACGGGCTGCTCGTCTCTGAGTCCCCATGATGGCCCCATGGTGGCTTGGCAGAGCTGAGGGGCTCTGTGTGATGGGGAACAGCCTGTGGTTGGTAAGTGTAGGGATCCTGGTGGAGGCTGGCCAAACATTTGCCCAGGTAGAGGTTTCAAGCTTATGGTTTAGGGGATGTGCCTGAACTAATCCTGTTATTAGCTGGATTATCTCTTTAAACTGAGAACCAGCTTCTGTGGGTCCCCTGTGAAATGCTCAGTTGGGAGCCAGGGTGACAGGCCCCACCCGGGGTGTGTGCCCAGTGGCAGCACGCCTGCTCCCCGCGTAGCAGCCATGCCGGCTTCTGCTCCTGTTTCATCTGCTAGTTGATTCACTGGTTCACGCATTCATCCGGCAGTCCTTGGGCACCAGCCAGCACGAGGCCTGGAGCTGGATGCTAGGGACCTGGGGGTGAACTGAACCAGAGGAGGTCTCTCACAGAAGACAGACACAAATGCAAAACAGTAGAACAGCATTAGGTACAGAGAAATCGGAATGTTCAGGATGAAAGGTTGAGGTAGGACCAGAGATGTGGGTGTGTGAAGGGCTTGGAGAGGCTGCTGAGGAGGTCAGCCTCCATGCAGAGGTGAAGTAGGCTCCCGACAAGTGTTGGAAGATGAGTGGGCTGACCAGATCTGGTAGTGAGGAAGGATGGATGAGAGGACATTGATGGGTGTCAGAGTGAGACCCCCGAGGAGGCTGTTGAGTTAGTCATTCATGTTTCACCAGCCAGTATTTAATGTCCCGCTACTGGCCAGGCCCTGTTCTAGAAGCTAGGGATGTTTCCTTGAACAAAAGACACAGAAGCCTCTGCCCTTCAGGAGCCTGTGTTCTAAGAGAGAGTGATGGCAGGGAAGAGTGGAAGGGAGGGACAAGGAGGTGGGGGGGAGAAGAGAAAGAAGAGGAGGGGATCAAAATATATAACTATAATAAGGGAATGACGTAGCCTGTCAAAAGGTAGTAAATGCTACTGAAAGAAAGGGAGAAAGGAAAGAGGGAAGGAAGGAAGAGAAAGAAAAAGGAAGGAAGAAAAATAAGAAAGAAAAGGAAGAAAAAGGAAGCAAAGAAGAAACAACAAGGAAGAAAAAGGAAGAAGGAAGGAAGAAAAAAAGGAAAAAGGAAAGGAAGAAAAAGGAAGAGTGAAGGAAAGAAGAAAGAAAAGGAAAAGGAAAGAAAAGAAAAGGGAGTGAGGAAGGAAGGGAGAAAGAAAAAAAAAGAAAGAAAAGGAAGAAAAAGAAGAAAGGGAGAAAGAAAAGGAAAGAAAGAAGAAAAGAAAGGGAGAAAGAAAAGGAAGCAAAGAAGAAAAAGAATGAAGGGACAAGAAGAAAGGAAGAAAAGAAAGGGGGAAAGAAAAGGAAGCAAAGGAAAAAGAAGAAAGGAAGAAAAAGAAGGAGGGAAGAAGGAAGGAAGGAAGGAAGAAATGGAGCAGGACTAGAGGTGTGGGAAATGTTGGCAGTGATCGGGGCACCTCTCCTGAGCTGTAGGATGTGACCAGAGACTTGAAGGAGGTGAAGATGTGACTGTGCAGATAGGGGCAGACTCTCAGGACAGAGTATACTTGCCTTGGCGGAGGAACAGTGGGAGGCTGGTGAGCCTGGAGAGAAATGGTGACATGGAGAAGAACAGGCAGGGCAGAGGGTGGGGGCGCTGCTGATCAGGAAGAGCTGAGGTTTCATCCCTACTACCCTTGGACACCTCGGGGGCATCTCTGAGCTTAGGGAAAATTTCCTCTGTATTTCCATTAACCTTTAACTGAAAATCAGCATACATTTCCATTATGATTAGAGCCGCCCACCCCCTGCCCAAAAGAACCATCCGGACTTTATCAACAATGGAAATTATAGACATTTTTATTACCTATTAAAATTGTATCAGATATCTTGAAATATTTCTTCTCATCACTAGTTTGAATTGACAGGCACAGGATTTTAGGACTTAATGCACACGCATCACTGTGTCACAAATTTTAAACATTAATTATTTCAATGTAAGTGCTTTTGTTTGTAATACTATGGAATCTTGATGCATGTAAAACGTTTATCTAAGTCAAAGTCCTTTGGCTTCCTCCGACTACTGGGAGGATCCATGGCCCAAAGATGAAGAAGAAGCCGTGGTATGGAGTCTGGGAACCTGCCCTAAGAACTTTGACCCTTTGGAATGGGGAGCCATTGCAGGATGTGGAGCACAGCCTCAAGATGGGATTTACATTTGAAAAGGGTGATTTTGGCTGCTCTGTTGCCCCAAGCCTGGCAGGGATCAGGGTGGAGGCGTGTTACAGTGATCCATGTGGGAGGTGGTAGAAGTTCAGGCCAGCATGGTAGTGAGTGGAGGTCAGGAGAAGGGGGCACATGTGGATGTATTTTGAAGGGAGGATCAAGAGGAACTGCTGCTGGATTGGATGTGGGGTGAGTAGGAGGCATCAAGGATGGTTGGCTGCAGCAGTCTAGCTGCTCTGCGAGATAGGATGGGCACACTCAGTAAGGTTTCCCACAGGAGGTGACGCTGGGGCTGTTCTTGGAAGGCAGCTGGTTGGCCATGTTAGAGCCTGGCGGCTGGCCTAGGACCCACCATAGGTGCTCAGGAAAAATCCCTGCAAAGCTGGAGGGCAGGTGGAGGGTCCATAGGGTTTCTCAGGCTTCTGGCTTGGGTGCTGGGAGGGATGGCTTTGCCACGATGGAGGTCCTGCCACTCACAGGAGAACAATGGGCAAGACCCTGGGTGATGAAGAAACTCCCAGACTAGAAAGGCTTCAGTCTTTGCTGAGCGTGGGAAGGAAGCTTGCTTGAGTCCTCAGGTCTCTGTTTGGCGGCGGGGGGGGGGGGGGGGGGGGGGGGACTGATTGATGGCCGTGGATTTAATAACTTGGTAAACCAGGACTACTCCATGCAGGATGAATTTGGTCGAGATGTAAATATTTTATATCAGAGTATTAACTGCTTATTAAAAGTGTATTGAGATTTATATGCTATGTGGATATAATTATAGACATCACAGAGAGGTCACTGGCTTGTGGAAACCTCTCTAACAGAACTGTTAATCCGGAAATGTGTGTCCTGCCGTCAGCTGGCCTTTAGGTAGAGCATTTTACGTGTCTTATTAAGCAGAAATTAAACACAGGTATAAAGGCTGCCGTGCACGCAGCTCCATTTTCTGGACCCACCACATGCAGATGATGTGGAATCGCCAAGCCCCGACTTGACTCCTCTGAGATGAAAGACGGCGTTCTGTGGCAGGAAGGTCTTCCTGGCTTGTGGTGACAGGGGGGCCCAGAGGACAATTGGGGCCATTCTGTCCTCCACCCAAGTCTAGACTCTGACTGCCCCAGGATGGGGGATGCAGCGGCCTGCTGCTGACAGTCACACACCCTGTATCCCAGTTCTGGGGAGTGTTTGCTGTGTTGACCCCTTCTTCCTGTGGCTTGGAGAGAGAGGGACACTGGAGACAGTTTGGAGCCTGATGCAGGTAAGTGACATTAGCGTGTAGTTTTTTTGAGCTGAACATCTAGGATGTTCTTGGTATAGAAAATGGGATCAGTGTAAAACTTGAGGTGATTTCTGGGAAAGCAAATACTTCTTGAATGTTCAAAGGCTGTTGAGTTTAGGGGGAGGCTTAGAATAAATCCATCCATCCATCCATCCATCCATCCATCCATCCATCCATCCAGTGGGCTAAGTGCCAGGCATTGGGATACAATGGTCAGTGAAATAAACTCCAGCCTGCACAGAGCTTATATTCCCCCTGGGGAAGTCAGTGTATCCAGACGTCAGGACGCAGACAAGAGTATTTTTTATCAATCAAATTTAAATGATTGCTGAATCCTTTTATGTTGTTTGTTTTTATTTTTGTTGCTTGTTTTAAAGTAGATACATGTGTAGACACACATGTCCTTGTGTCCCCTACAGTCACATCTTTGTTTTCTGGAAAATAGGCAGCTCCTGGCTACCCGGATAGCTCACAGCTTCTTTTTACTATTCTTCCTGGAAATCTTTCATAATGTTTTACTGTGATTCAGAAGGCCAGAGTGCATCAGACAAACTTGCGCAGTAACTCAGGCCACTGTCATGCTGTTCTAGGCTGTGATTTGGGGTACGTGTGGAAGTTGGGGCATGCTGTTTGTCCTGCCCTATATGGACCCAGGGGCTCTCCTTTGTGAGTCCTTGGGTCTGCTTTTTTACAGTATTCTCTCTCTTCCCTGCTGGCAGGCTGGCCCACCTAGCTTGTGGTCTGTCCTCCTCTCTTTATATCCAGAGAAAGATACTTCTAGCATGCACATAGAAACAATCAAATGTTGGCTCATGTCTTCAAAGAAAAGAATAGTTAGCACATTGATAAACATCATCATCATTTTTGCCTTGATGTTCCAAGAATGTTTGTGAGCAAAGTCTTCGGCTATGGAGAAAGGCACATCCATGTGGAGTTGAGGGGCCTCTCCTGGCCCGGGCAGCTGCGAAATTGGCATAGTGGGTGGCTCGGGATGTTTTCTGGGCCAGAGCTGGGGGAACAGGAAGTTCAGCAAGAGTAGATGGTCTACACGGAGTCCTCAGGGGCATCACCTGCCCCGGGGGCCACTATAGCCCCAGCCCCGTACAAGTGGCCAATTTCTGCTCTGATGGAGCCCCTGCTCCTGCGGTCTTCTGAAGGTCTCATTTTTCTGGGATACCTAAAAAGCTGTCCAAGACAGTAGCCACTGGCTTTGTGTGGCTTTTGAACACTTAATATGTGACGAGGGGGAGTGAGGAGCGGAATTCTCAGTATTTAGCAGTTTTAATTGATTTAAATTCAATTTTTAAAAAAGTCTCCTCCCTGTCAGGGGGGAGAGAGAAAACTATCAAAAGCAGACCCAAGGACTCAAAAAGTTACGGGTAAACTTAGAGGTGTGTTTGGAACAACTTGGTAATGTGAATTTCCTTGTACAGCTGTACATTTTAGGAGACCTAAATGCTGGTCACGTACTTCTAGCATCTGAGCTGACATGAGCTGTAATGGTAAAACACACACTTGAGTCCAAAGGCAAAGTGTTAAACAAATGGTAAAATATCCCATTAGTAATTTTTTATATTTGTTGCATATTAAAGTGGCAATATTTGGGGTATATTGGGTTAAAGAAAACGTATTAAGATTAATCTGATTGGTTTACTATGTTTACTTTTTATTTTTCATGTTTTTAAGAGAGAGAAGAGAGCGTGAGCAGGGGAGGGGGCAGAAGGGGAGAGAGAGGATTTTAAGCAGGGTCTGTGATGAGTGTGGAGCCCGACACGGGGCTCAATCCCACGAGCCTGGGATCACGACCGGAGCCAAAATCAAGAGTCAGATGCTCAACTGACTGAGCCATCCAGGCACCCCTACTATGTTTGTCTGTCTGTCTGTTTATTTATTTATTTATTTATTTATTAAAAAAAATTTTTTTTAACGTTTATTTATTTTTGAGACAGAGAGAGACAGAGCATGAAGGGGGGAGGGGCAGAAAGAGAAGGAGACACAGAATCGGAAGCAGGCTCCAGGCTCTGAGCCATCCGCCCAGAGCCTGACGCGGGGCTCGAACTCACGGACCACAAGATCGTGACCTGAACTGAAGTCAGACGCTCAACCGACTGCGCCACCCAGGCGCCCCAATTTATTTATTTATTTTTTAAAGTGCCTGGGTGGCTCAGGGGGTTAAGCGTCTGACTCTTGATTTTGGCTCAGGTCATGATCTCGTGGTTTGTGAGATTGAGCCCTGTGCGGGGCTCTGCATTGACAGCAAGGAACGTGCTTGGGATTTTCTCTCACGTGTGCACACACACCTGCTCTTTCTTTCTCTCTTCCTCTCAAAGTAAATAAATAAACTTAAAAAAAAAAAAAGTGGCTTCTGGGTGTGCCTGGGTGGCTCAGTCGGTTAAGCATCTGACTTCGCTTCAGGTCGTGATCTTGGCGTTTCTTGGGTTTGAGCCCCACATATGCTCTGTGCTGACAGCTCAGAGCCTGGAGCCTGCTTCAGATTCTGTGTCTCCCTCTCTCTCTGCCCCTTCCCTGATTGCTCACACTCTCTTTCTCTCTGAAAAATAAATAAACATTAAAAAAGTGGCTTCTAGAAAATTAATAATATATGTGACTCACGTTATATTTCTATCACACAGTGTGGATCTAGACCCTTCTGTGACCCTTGCTCAAGTCTGAGGCTGTTAGATAATCTGATGGGGCTATCGCTTATTGGACACTTACATGTGCCAGACTCTGTGCTAAGACCTTTATCTGTTACCTGTTCTCCCAAGAGTCCTGTGAGGTAGATACTATTATTCCACTTAAAATATAAGGCGTGTGAATCTCCGAGTGGTGCACTAACTTGCTCAGGGTCACACAGCTAAAATGGAGCAGAGCTGAGACCCTATAATTGGACAGGCTGTGTTAAAGCTCCCTCCCGGCCCCCATGACCACTGTCCCACATTATTCGACTCCAGCCCCCATGAGTTCAGTGCTCATCTTGAAGCTCAGTATCCCAGAGCCGAGTTAGCAAGTGACCACGAGGACGCTAAGAATCCGTGGGGAATCATGCCCTTGGGTTTCTCTCTGGGGCACGTTTTGGAGAGGAGGTGAGTCCTGGGAGTGCTTGGGGTGTATCAGCACGCTGGTTTAAGGGCACGGTCTCCAATTCTGGGAGCATAACTGAAGCCTACATCCCAGATGCAGCCTTGTCTCATTCTGTGCCAGTCTTTTCACCAACATCATGAGCTGACAGCCACGCCAAGATTGTTCTGTCCATTTCACAGATGAGCAAACTGAGCCTCAGATGGGCGCCATGGCTTCCCCAAGATCATAGTGAGAGCTGGTACTCGAGCCCGGGATTGTGGTTATAAATGCACAGTTCTTTCCTCTAACTAAATCTGGCTCTAAACACAGATAAATTAAAAGTTCTCATAGGGTTTGTAGTTGGGGGGGGGGGGCGAGTTCCACAGGATCACCTTCATGGTGCTAAAACCATTGTCTGTTACAGTACTAGATATGCTTCCGTTAGGATGTGATTTCTGTCAGGTAAGTCAGCCTCCCAGTGAGTGGGTTTTAAGAAGATCCCTTTCTGAATGGGCGAAGGGCAATGGCGTTGTAGCAAGGAGGGGGCCAGGGCAGTCTGGCAAGTGGGCGAGATGGGACTGCTCAGGGTGGAAAGGAGGCAGACCCGTGTTCGTCTTTCACTGTGCTGACCCTGAGGTGAGAGATCTCTTTCCTGGGTTTTCTCTGGATGCCGGAGAGCAGACAGCGCCGGGTAGGAGGTCCTAAGAGGAAGCAGGTCTTGGGCTCGTCTGTTTCTTGGCTCTAGGCTCCTGTGGCTTTTGGAGCAGTGGGCCATGTCCTCAGACTCCTATTTACTGCCCTTGTGTCCCGGGGCATCTTACGTCCCCCGTCTAAACTTCGGTTTTCTCACTTGTAAAATGGGACTTCACCTTTCGGGGTGAGGGGTTAGCCCAGAGCATATGAAACACCTGGCATCTGGTGGCACAGGAGATGCTGGGAGTCACTTGTTCTTTGGGGTGTTCCTTGTCTTGACAAAGGGAATTGGAAGACCAGGAAAAAACGCTGCAGCCTGGGGTCCCAAGCCCGCAGGGCAGGAAGCAGGACTGTGGGTTCTCTCTGGGTCCAAACTTGATGTCAGGTCTGAATGCTTGAGTTTTCTCACCAGAAAATCAGTAGCACTGCCAGTATGCTGGGGCTGGGGGGGGGGGGGGTGGTGGGGGTTGCCAAAATCCCAGGTATTCAGAGATTGGTCCTGCTGAGCTGGAGAGAGACTCCTATGGGAAAAAATATGCCTAATGTCACCTTCATACAAAGTTGTTTCTTAAGGGGCTGGCTGGTTATAGCATCTAATTTTTTCAAAAGTATCAGTCAAGCAGGGGCCAAAGGGTATCACTCCCCCCCACCCCCAAAGTCCCTAAGGCAACCCAGCCTTCCAGAAGAGACTGCAAATTCTGGATTGTATAAACACTCTCTGCGCAGGAAGCGTCTATGCGAGATCTCATTCTAGCCAATCTGTCTTCCAGGTAAAGAACCTGGCCCGCCCTGCCAGCCAAGGCCCCAGGGCCAGGACCTGAGGCTCAGAGTGGCCTAAGCCTTGCAGGGAAAGCCAGTGATGCTGATCATTGCTTGTGCCTGGTTGGTGCTGAAGAGTGCTTCGGGGATCCCTTGTTTCCCTCCTTTTCCCCCTCCTTTCCACCTTGGTCACTGGGTACCCAAAGGCCCTTCCTGACAGACACAAGGGGTCCACTTGTGCAGAGCCAATATGTGCCCTCTCTTCCCTCTGCCTGGGCCGCTGCATCAAATTAGGGCCCAGATTGAAAAGCGAAGCTGTACCCAGCCACCAAGCAGAAAGGCCCCTTCTTCTGTCCCAGGGCCCAGGTAAGGAGGAGGGTGAGCAGACTGAGAGCTGATGGTGCTGGGCTCTTGGCCCTTTAAGACACTGGCCTCCCTGGCCGGTGTGGATGGTAAGCCCAGGCAGCTCCTTGAGTCTGCTGATGGTCACTGGGTGATAAGCGGTAAAGCCTGGCTCCTTCTGCCTTTGAACTAAGCGCTCTGTCTCTTTCCCGCCTGGGAGCCGTTTTGAACTGTCAGTTCCTGGGGATTAGATGCATGTTTAGGCTGGATGAACTCATGAATGAAAATATTTTGCTTCGTGGTTTCAGCAACAGCGTCCTGCACAGTGGGCCCCCTTCGCTCTCCTCTCCCTCACTAGCACCACCCACCCAGGTCCACTCTAATAGCAGGGCCAGGGCCCTGCCAGCAGCCCTCAAGGTGTCCCCTGACACTTTGGACAGGGCCACTATGCTATGATGAGACTGGGTGGCTGGCCGCTTTTGGACCAGGTGAGCACTTTCTTGATATTTTTTTCCCCCAGATCCATGATACTATCTTTAGCACAGGATGGCAGTGGGGTGGCCCCAGGCTCTTCCGTTTGTGAGCAAAGGCAGGGCTGGAAAAAAGGAATTGGCCATGGGCTTATGTACTTCAGTCAGCTTTGATTCCAGTGCTACGGGCTTCTTGAGCTCTGGTGGTGCAAGTCATGTGGTTGGGGAGTAATCGGGGAAGTGGTATCATGGAAGAGACAGGAAGATCAGAGTTCCAATTTCAGCGAGGCCTCTTAGTTGGGTGATCTTGAGAAGGTCACATAACTGCTTCATGCCCCCACATCAGAGATGAGAATGCTGGGATTCCCGCATCTCTTGCCAAGTTGCTCTGAGAGTTTTAGGGTGTGAAGAGCAACCAGTGTGCCTGGTGTGGAGTCAGCATTGCATCACTGGGCTTGGCCTGGCCAGGAGCCTCGGTGAACATGCACTCGATGTCCCCTCTGCCCCATGCTGCAAGAATGAGGAAGACCCAAGGAAAGTGCTTACTCGGCCTCTTTGTGATGGATGAAGTCATCAGCTCTTAAGTGAATTAATGCAACAATAATTAATAGAGGAGGGCTGTTACTGGCCGGGTTATACCCGTGGCTCGTTCCACCATACCATCTTTATCATCATGTGGCTTTGGAGCTCCATGGACACGTGAGGTCAGCAGGCACTGTCCAGGGGATACCTGTCTCCTACCACCTTCTACAGGGGGTGCTGGGGGCTTCCTGTAAAGGGCATCCGTTGGTAGCTATTAGGAATCTGTTTGGGGGGTGCAATGGGTTATACTGCTTGGTGAATAGTTGAGGTTCAAAACAAGCTTTGGGCTAGTGGCTGGCAGCTAGTGACCTAGCCTGGCTGGGTGGGGAATATAAGTGCATGCATAGACCTAGGTTATGACTGATACCAACTGGTGTGTGTGTGTGTGTGTGTGGTCCGGGGGGGGGGGTGGTAGGATGAAGGTAGACCTGGGAGTATCATTGGAGGACTTTTCCTGTCTTGACTCCTGGTTAGAGGCTTTATCAGTGAGCAGCTGATATTTTGTGTAAGTACTATAGACGTCAAACTTTAGAAAAACTGGAACAAACAGAATAGAGGGAACCATTGTTAACATTTTGAAGTCTTCTAGTCTTTTTGTTTCTATGTATACATACTTCTTTTTCTTATAAAACCGTATGAACCATTTTTACAACTTATTCTCACACTATGGGAGCCTGTCACATTCTGCACCATCATTTGCCAGGAGTGCTGGTGGCCCATGATATAAATGTACTCCGGTTCTCAAAACCACTCTTCTATTTGATGATGTGGTTATTTCTGTGTGTCTGCCCTCATCAACCACACTGTGATAAACATCTTTGTGTGAACATCACTCCTACAATTGTTTCCTTAAGATAAGTGCTTAGGAGTGAAACTTGTGAAAAAGGTACCTCTGTTTTTTGGGTTTCTGATGCCTTTTGCTAAGTTGCCTTCCAGAAAGGTTAGGCTAATTTACATTCCCACCAGGAGTGTTGGAGAGTGTTTGCTTCCCTTTACTCTCCCCAACATTTGGTATCAAATGTTTAAAGTTTAAATATCTCCTCTGTTTTCCTAGAGAAAAAAGGGGATGTCTTATTGTTTTAATTTGCCTTTTTTTATTACTTAAAATGTATTTTTGTGTGGTTCCTCACCACTTACTATTGCCTGAATTAGCTGTCTACATAATTTTCTCATCTCATGGAATGTTTTTCCTGTTAGTGATTTATATGAGCTCTTTACATATTAAGGATACGTATAAGGATAATATATCTTATGAATATCTGAATGTTGATCACGCATCTCCCTCATTCATTTGTTTAGATTTTTTTTTTTTAAATTCCAGATTCTGTTAAGGGTAGTTGTGTACTGGTGATTAACCCTTGTATGCCCCCTAATTCAGAGGAGCTTAGAGCTTGTGGGATGATGAAGTATGGCCCTAACCAGGTGGGCTAGGACAGTTACACCCAGTTCTGATTGGAAATGAGGAAGGAAAGGTTAGGGTCGGCAGGTCAGAGAATGTGGGCATCCTGGAAGCAGCATTGGAAATGGGTCTTGAAAGAGGTACTGTCTACAGGTATGGGGTGGGGAGGGCACTGGAGGTGAGCGAGAGGGAGCACGACTGAAACATGAAGGCGGGACCGAGCCTAGAGCATAACCTTGGAATCGGCTGGGGTTGTAAGTGACCAAACAGATTTATTCAGGGCTGGCTGTAGGGGGATAGGATGCTTGGTGAGGGGGAGTAACAATGATGCGGGGAGGGGAGTCTCCCCCTTTCTCTCTGATTCCATGTAGGATTTTCTTTCCCAAGTAGAAGCAGCACTGTCCTTTACCCCATTTGCATACGTTCCTTGTGCCTGGTTACATGTTTTTTAGGGGAACTTGCCCACAGTAGAGGGGGCGATGGTGGGGTATGCGCTCCTGGGTCAAAACCCCCTTTGGGGTGTTAAATCCTTTTTAGAGAAAATAATTGAGGTCCAAGAAGGCAAGGGGACCATGTGTGTGTCAGCTTGTGGGGGGCCTTTAGAACTATGGCCTAGGAGAGCCAGAATCATGTCAGGGTAAGGAGGGAGCCAGCTGTCTGTCTTAGTGACCTGGGAAGCAGAGGAGAGGCTTCTGGGCTGCTTGGGATGAGAGCTGGGTAACTGCCCTGGCCATGCAGCCAGGGCCTCACCCTGCAAAGTCAGGGCAGGAGCAGCCCTGGATCTTTGACCCTGACCGTGCTTCCTCCTCAGGGCCAGGGTCTCGCCCTGGGAGACCGGTCAGATGAAGTGGGCAGGGCCTGTCCAGGGTGGGGTGTACACACAGTGGAGGGACTCGGAGTCTTTGGTGAGCCTCCCGTCTGTGTGAAGCATTGTCGAGGCCCAGGAAGGCACTGGAGGAGCGGGGGGTGCTGGGCCTCATGCCTGGGGCCAGTGGTCTAATTGGGAGATGGGATGGGGCCCCTTTGGTCCAGAGGTCAGGACGCGGGGCTGTGGGATTGTTGCTTCAGCTGGTATTGATCAAGCACAGACGATAGCCCAGGCAAGAGTTGGGGACACAGCCTGGGTGAAGAGGCTAAACCAGCCTCTGCCCTTGGGGTCGCAGTCCTATGAGGACGGCCCGCCAGAAGCAGGGAGTGGCAAACTGCTGACCACGGTGGCACGGAGGGCTGTGGGAGCATGGGGGGGAGGGAGGAGTGGCGTGGGAGAGCACTGAAAGGAAGGCACGTCCGGGTTGAGGCCTGAAGAGGGAGTAGCTATTAGACGGGTAAGGGAAGAGACGGTGTATGTAAGAGATGGGTGGCTTTCTGCAGTCCTGATAGGCTTCTCTGGTAGCGCTAGGGCCTTTGGTGGATGCTTGAGGGTGGAGAGGCACCCCAGGTTGGAATCTGGCCCTGGGAAACAGGCAGGGCAGCACTGAGGAAGGGGCGTTCGCCCCACCTGGTGTGGCACAGAGCTACCCTCCACAGGCAGGAGTGCCGGGTGGTAGGTAAGGGCAACCTCATGCCCTCTCTCCACTCTGAAGTCTAAAAGCATTCATTCATTCATTCCTTCATTCATTTATGTTTATTTTGAGAAAGAGGGTGCAAGTGCTCAGGGGATGGGCGGAGAGAGAATCCCAAGTGGGCTCCTCACTGTCAGCACAGAGCGCGGCACAGGGCTTGAACTCTTACAACTGTGAGTTCATGACCTAAGCTAAAACAGAAAGCACGAATGGGGGAGGGACAGAGAGAGAGGGAGACACAGAATCGGAAGCAGGCGCCAGGCTCTGAGCTGTCAGCACAGAGCCTGACGCGGGGCTTGAACCCATGAGCTATGAGATCATGACCTGGGCTGAAATCGGACGCTTAACTGACTGAGCCACCAAGGTGACCCCCAAGAGTCAGCCGTTTAACCAGCTGAGCCACCGAGGTACCCCTGAAGCATGCAATTTTCATCTTCTTTGGGAGGAGTCCCTTGGAAGGCTGGAGGAGCATGTCCTTGGATTCAGAAGGTGCTCATGCTGTGCATCTCACCCTTCCAGGAGGACCTAGGTGACATGGAGCCAGCAGCACCCCTGGTGTGCGGGGAGTGAGATGTTAGCTTGGCGAGGAGGCATGTCCCTACCCGGCTCTGCTCTTCTCACTCCCAGGAGCCTCTGGGGTCTCATTGTCGCTGCTTGCTCCCTCCATGCTGCTTTCTCACCTCTACACCTTTGCCTGTCTGGCTTCCTCTACCAGATCTCTGTCCTGTTTATTGAAGTCCTCTTCATCCTTCCAGGTGGACAAAGCTCGCTTCCTCCCAGAAGGCTCCCCAGCTTTCCTAGCCATCTCAGGCAGCACATGGCCTTCCTCGCTCAGGGCTGTTGCCCTGTGTTTGAACTGGTTCTGTGAGCTCAGAACTAGTAGCCAAGGGGTTCCTCCAGCCCACCTGCCCCTCCTCCATGGGTCCTCACAGTGCCTGGCCCCCTTGCACTTTGGGGGCTCAGGTGTCCATGAGGGAAGCGACGTGGGTTCATGAGGTAGCATTTCCTGGAGACCTGGCAGGAGTTGCTCAGTGGACATCTCCCTACCCCCATTGTTTGAGGGTAGAGCAATAATGAATGAAGAGCAAGCAACAGTGTGAAAGCGTCAGGAACACAGTCTCAGCTGCTCAGACTTACCCTCTTACTTGCTGTGTGACCTCAGGCAAATTATTTAACCTTTCTGAACCTCCATTTCCTCATCACTTTAATGGAGACAAAAATGCGCCTCAGGGTGTTGTGAGCCCTGAAAGAGATAATGGGTGTGTAACCCTCATTGCCCCAGGGACCCACGCACTGTCTCCACACCGTCCTGCAGCCAGAAGTAATGAGAAAGCTGTCCCATCCCTGGCTTGTCCTCTGCAGGAAAGTTGCAGGTTGTGAGCCTCTATCCTGTGTAGTTCCCTCCCACACCCAGCTTTTCCTTTGCTTTGTGTGCCCCCTGCACCCCAGCCTTTAATGATTAGATGGGCCATCCTCCAACTCAGTGTCTCCAGCTCCTGGGCAGAAATAGGCTGAGGGACCGCAAACTCTCTTAGAGTGGGCATGGGGAGAGAGGGATATGTACATGTGGACGGATGCACCATCAGAGATGTGCAAGGTCCTGGCCCATCATTAATGTTTGTAGACGTAAGGCTCACAACTCAATCCAGTAAATGTTCACGGACTACCTGTCATGTGCCAGGCACCAGGTTTGATTTTGGTCTCTAAGGCACTTTGAGGGAGGTGGTGGTTGGGCTGTTGGTCAGCTGAGTGTAGTGAAACTTAGGTCACACACCCTGCCCCCAGGTTGTAGAACTCGAGGGTGCTCATCACTCCCAGGGCTGGCAGTGAAATGCCAGCGGCGTGCCAGGCTAGGTGGGGGGCTCTGGTGGGGGGGGGAGCTCCTCACAGTCTTACCCTTGTTCCAGGGTCCGACGGGGAGACCATTTGGATGAGGACAGAGCAGGGTGAGGGCAGGTGATGGGCAGCTTCTCAATGAACAGGATTAAATATTTACATTAGGTAAAGATGAGGGTTAAGTGCCTCAGCGGCAGGCAAGAGAAAGCAGGGAATTGCTGCTGGGGCAGCTCCAAAGAGCTTCTAGAGAGCTGCAGGAGGGAGGACCCTCTTCGGGGGCTCCGTGGAACCGGCGGCAAGGGGCTGGGGCCAGAGCGCGAGTGAGGGGCCGCGTCTCCTGTGAGATGTGTGAGAATGTGTGGTGGCCAGGAATGTGGGCGCCACATACTTTTGTGTAATTAGGTTGGCTCCTCCGCTGCGGCTGCAATTAGCTGCAGGCGGGTGACAGGACTTCCTGCAGCCAAGGTCACTGCTGCACCTGGGGCGGCTTACCTGGGCTCCTGCTGTCCGGGCCCGGCCTGTGCAGTTTCCGGCAGGGGCAGCCAAGAGGCAGGTGGGGCTGTTGGGACTCCAGGGCCACAGCTCCTACCTCGCAGCAGGAGGATGGAATTGTCCTGGCCCTCCTCCCGCTGTTCAACCCTATTTACTTACCTCTTCTCTGAGGCCCAGCTGGATGGGGGTTCCTTGCTCCCTCCTGTCACCTTTTAGGTGGCCGTTCTGAGTTTTTCCCACTTTCTCTACATGTGAATAGCACTGTCCGTATCCTGGAGGTAATGAGCATCATGATGGGTCAGTGAATGCCTTTATGCCTCCTTCCATGGAGAGCTCAGTGGCAGGAATATTCTGAGAATTTGGATTGCTCTTTTGAGGAGCTCAACCTATCCTGCCTTAGTGGAAAGATGTAAAAAAAAAAAAAAAAAAAAAAAAAAAAAGGATTAATGCTGCTACTTTGTTTCTCTTTAGCATCCAGGGAATACAACTTTTTTTTTTTTTTTTAATCTTTATTTTTGATAGAGAGGCAGAGAGAGAGGGAGATACAGAATCTGAAGCAGGCTCCAGACTCTGAGCTGTCAGCACAGAACCCAACACGGGGCTCAAACCCACGAACTGCGAGATCATGACCTGAGCTAAAGTCAGATGCTCAACCGACTGAGCCACCCAGGCATCCCCCAGGGAATATTACTTGATTCATTTAATTTCATCAGCAGCAATAATAGCCACTGTCTTTGTGATCTTCCCTGGCTCTGCTGGTGTGGTCTCTGCTAAAATGGTGAGATCGTAGATGTGAAGCATTGGACGCAGGACAGTGACTCTTCCCATTTTGAGGTACAGACGGGAGAAACTAGAGGTTAGAGTAGGGAGCTGTTTGCTCAGGGCCACATGGGGAAGCCAGTAGTGGCCTAGGGCCACTGTGTGCCAAGTGGGACCATACTCAGGCTTTCACATCTCAGCAAGGGTGGGGTGGAGCCTGAGATGAGGCTGGCGTCTGGGCTCTTCCACCATGCCAGGCTGGGAAGGAGAGGGTAGTTTGCCTGGTGGCTGTCACACTGGGCAAGGGGAGTCAGTGTGGTGCCTCCTGTAGGAAGGCCCTGACTGAGGCTCAGTGCTGGTGGGTTTGGGGGTATAGGTTTGGGAGGGGGCACAGGCTGGCTGCCCTCTCAGGCCACTGTCTCAAGGCTGGACTGAGTCCCGGGTCTTGCCTCCCCTGCTGTGCACCCCAGAGTTGGAAAATGGTCTAAAAATCTTTGCAGTGATGGCCTTCCTCAGGTTGCCCAGCCTTCTCCTTGAGGAACCCAAAGCAGCGAGGGTAAAGACCACCTTCTATGAAAGCACAAGTGCCCTTGGGCATGAGGCCCTTAAGCACCCAGTTTCCCCAGGGCACCACAAGTTGAGATGGGGTGCCGTGTGATCCATGTGGAGTCATTAGTATGTGCCCAGCTCATCCTATTACTATTATTACTATTTTAAACGCTATGATGAAGAAAGGGTTCTAGCCTGAGAAGACAGTCTGCAGGGATAGGAGCTGACACCAGCTGCTGGCCTTGTCTATGCCTCCTTTCAGTTTGCATTCCTTGATAGGCTTAAGCCACCTTCAGTAGGAATAAAACCCCAGTTGCTGCTCATGATTCACAGTGGTTACATTCCAGAAAGTCACCATGACCTTGAAATAACAAGTGCTGGTCTGCTGTTCCTAGGGGAGATACAGAGTTCAACTCCTGTGAGCCTCTGGTCCTAGCATATTCATCAACTGATCGATACATAACCTAATGGGTTTTTGTTTAAAGAGACCCTCTTTAATACACGCGTGTGTGTGTAAATATATATTTGGTTGATTAACCTGTATTTGACTGATACATACATTTGTTTGATCAACTATAACTCATGGTCAGTAGCACTTTAACTGATGTCTGATCAAAGCTTATCCAGTGTAGGTATCGTCTCCAAGAGGCACATCACAGCCTTCCTGCCACTTAGGAAAACCAGATAGCCCTTGAGCACTACATAGAGGTTATTTCCAACAGCCAAATCACCACCAAAAAGCACGAGTATGTGGCCAACATGGCCCTGTATAGACGGTGAAAAGGGTACTTGATTGCTAGATGAGAGCTCAAACAGGAGGCAGGGGGTCGCCTCGTTTAACCTGTGCTGGGAACGTGCATGGCTGGGGACTCAAAATTTTTGCTGCTCTATGCATGTCCACGTGGGATCTTGAAAATGCTACAGGTATTGATTCTTGGGGTAACACAGTTGAACAAGGAGACAGTCTGCATATATGGAACGTGAATACTGAAGATAAGCCGTGTGTGGTAAATAACCCAAACGTCCGAGCCAGCTCAGCTGTGGGGGATGGAGCCAAGGTTGGGAGATGGCAGCCGAGCCCTGAGCTACATGGAGAGCAGAGAGGTCTTCGAACGACAGCTGGGCCAGATGCTGGCCCAGCCCTGAGCAGAGAGAGGCCCTGGGCAGGGCTGCGGCTGAGCGGGAGGGCTTTGTCTGAGGCGTCCTGATGGGTTCTCCACGTATCACACTTGAGCTGTTTACAGCATTGGGTAGGAGGGATATGCTTCTTTTTACACTTTGGACAAATTTTGAACATAGAAATGGAAAGAAACTTGTCTTGGCAGGATTTTCACCCTGTAGCCCCCTTCTGTACCCCCACTCACTGGTTTCATAGAGCCCTGGCAGACATGGAGGCATCCTTGGAAGTGGTTGTATGTTCTGTTGGGAGCCTGCGCATCTGTGCAGGTGGAAGGGGGGGAAGGCAGGGGCTATGACTTCCACCGTAGAGAATCCCTTCAAGCTTGGCTCAAGGGGGAAGGTGAGGAAGGGCTGGAAAGGAGCAGGGCAGGTCACCTCCTACAACTCCCCTATCTCTTGGGCCTCCTGGCAGACTTACATACATTCCATTAATCTTCTAGAGGCTGAGTTTGAGACCATGAAGGGTCCCTGGGCTCCAGTCACCTTAGGTTTAGGTGGCATCTAGGCTCAAAGAGGAAAGGTGCTTCACTGATCACCACAGAGCAGGGCTGGAGCTGGAGCTGGAGCCCAGGCTTCTAGACTCCCAGTCCAGTGCTCTCTCCACATCAGTACAGTGCCACTGCTGTTTCTTCTTACAGAGCCACTTTGCATACGGTGGATGGATTTTTTCTGTGAAGGGCTTTTTGTGAAGGATTGCCTGCAGTCCTATGGACTGGTTAGGAACTTGGGCTTTGGGGTCAGACTGTCAACCTTGGCATCTTGTCTTAGTCACTTGCTACGTGACCTGGCGCAAGTAACTTAACCTCTCTGTGTCTCAATTTGTTCATTTTCTTCTTGTAAAAACATGTCTATTTTTGAGAGAGAGAGTTTGAGCAGGGGAGAGGCAGAGAGAGAAGGAGAGAATCCCATGCAGGCTCCACACTGTCAGTGCAGAGTTGGGTGCAGTGCTCGAACTCATGAACCGTGAGATCATGAACCGAGCTGAAACTAAGAGTTGGACACCCAGCTGACTGAGCCAGCCAGGGACCCTGTTCACTTTCAGTTGAGGATAATAATACCTGTTACTCGAGGTTGCATTGAGGATTTAATCAGTTAATATTTATAAAACATTGAGAACAGCCCCGAGCACAAAATTAGAGCTATGTAAGGATTTGTTAAATAAATAAAATGTATAAAGATGCTGTGATCTGGGGCGCCTGAGTGGCTCAGTCAGTTAAGCGTCTGACTCTTGATTTCGGCTTAGGTCGTGATCTCAGGGTTCGTGGGTTCGAGCCCTGCATCAGGCTGTGCACTGACAGTGCAGATTCACTCTCTCCCTCTCTCTCTGCCCCTCCCTTGCTCTCTCTCTTTCTCTCTCTCTCAAAATAACTAAACTTAGAAAAATGCTGTGATGTGGGGCCAATTACCCTTAGCCTCACTTTTACCATCTGAGAAATGGGGATAGATAATAATACCTGCCACAAAGGGTTGTCGTGATGACTCATTGTGACGAACATTGAATTTAAGATGCTTAATGTGGTGTAACCTCTTAAAAACTCTCAGTAGCTTTCACCATTGGTCTTCTTGTCTCCTGGTACCCTCGTTTCTATTGACACTCGTCTGCCCTGAATGCAGATGAGGGGAAGGAAGAGCAGACACAAAACATGGGCCAGGAGGAAGGGAGATGACAGGGGCCGCTGAGGTCTGCATGCCCATGAAGCCGGGGGGTGGCTTTGGGCCTTGAGTTGGCAAAGACCCTGTGACCAGCTGGGTGGAAGGTTCCCAGAAACAAGCGAGTGGGGAGGTGTTAGCTGTTGTCAGAGCCACGCCCTGCAGGGGGCTGCCTTCCCCTACCCCTGGGGACTCTGAGAACCCTCCCCATCAGCCCTGCGTCCTCCCAGGAGCCTCCTGCACAGGCTTTTGTTTGTCGGGGGCGGCCCCTCCACCTGCCCAGGCATCTGAGTGCAAGCAGAGCCAAGGGCACCAACAGGCAGTGAGAACGGCTGTCAGAGGAAGCGAGCGCGTGCAGAAAACTACCCCCCAAGCTTTCTTTGGAAGGCTCAAGATACACTTCACAGGAAGCGTCAGCACAATTTTCTAATCAAGTTGAAGTCCGTGGCCCGTAGTTAGAAACAATAAATGAAATGCAATTTGAGCCGGCAGTTTGCCTGAGTCCCGGTTTCTGGAAGTGGGTGTGGGTGAGAAGCTTGTCTTTCTGAGGGAAGAACTTGCCCCCTGTCACCCCCCTCCCGCCCCCGAACCCTGACCATTTCGCCCCCAGCCCCACCATCGGCTTGCAGGGGTGGGACCCTAGGACTTCATTTGAGGTAATCATTCTGAATCCTGATTTTGATCTGTCAGGTCAAAGTCCACACTTCACTCTAAATCAATGCAACTATTTAGCCCACTCTTTGTTTTTTCTCCTTCCAGCTCCTTCTACCTACCATGTTCAGAGTTTAGTCTCGGAGGTCATTGTTTAATCAATATTAAACCATTCACGTAGTTTAAGTGTTTACTTATGTGCTTTGAATCATAGCTCTCGGTAAGAACAAGTGATGCCCCTAATCTGCCTTCGCTGCGCTCCCCAATACCCTAATTATGTAATTTAGAAAAGAACATTTCCTGACAGCAGTTTCTCAGTGCGCAGCAACAAATGCCGACTGGGGACGGGACCAAACAACCTGGTAATAGCTAGCACATGGAGACCGCTGCCTGGGTCCAGGCAGCCCGGGGTTGGGGCGGCTGCCCGTCCGTTTGGGTTAAGGCTTTCCAATGATGGCGTATTAGTGCCAGAAGAAGTAATTCCACATGAAAAGAGCTGCAGCTAATAGCCCATCTCCAGTCTCTCTTAGTTTGTGGAATAGGTCCTCACTGCAAATTGTTACTGACTCAGACAGTCAGGAACAAATATCTGACCCAGCCTGAGAGACTGACGCAGCCAAAGACGTGTCCAAGAGGCCAAGGTTTAGACCAAGTCGTTCTTCATTGTCTTTGCCAACGCCCCCATCTTTGGTCCAGAGGCCGGGCCTGAGCGTTTCTCATATTTTCTTACTGCTTTTTGGAGGAGACCTGAGGGACCGCCATGCCCACGCCATCAAGCTAAGTAAGCATTTGAGGCGGTGTGGGTGTCAGGTTGTGCGGTCGGCAGAACCCACGGTTTCAGGGTACATCTGTACCTCAGTATCATCTGAATGATGTGTGTCATTCAGTGGTCGGTGTGGCCTTTCGGGGCAGGAGGGCCCTGAATGCCTTTCCCTTTGCCAGTCTGCTAGTGTCCGTGACTGGGCATCTCAAACCCACTTCCCCTTGGGAGCAGAGCCCAGGGTGAATTTCTGTGGCCATGTGAGCCTACATGCTCACTGACCCAGCCGTTTCCCTAGAAGGAATGGAAAACTATCTTACTGCTTCTCCTTACCCTGTGGAGACCTCCGTCCAACAAATATTCTGTTGCTATAGGAACCCAGCGGACGCCTTTGGGGGGCTCACCTGTCTCAGCATCTGGGGCATGTGGGGCCCAGCCCATCCTCTGAGAAATCCTGCAGCTGTGGGCTGGGGTTGCTCTGTAGTTATCCGGCTGCCATGGACCCGAGCTCTAGAAGGTCCCAGAGGAGGAGGAAGGGATGAGTTAGGAGCAAACTGAGCTGCAGAAATTTTAATTTGGCTCTGAGTCCTAAACCAATGCATTCGCCTTTCTAGAAGCACCGGTTGCTATAGTGATGGAAGCGGTGCCAATCGCAAGAGTTGTTTTTGTGGTTAGGGTTCCTGTCTTAGACAAAGAGAGTGAGGCCAAGCCTACAGCCTCAGTCCTGCCTGCCTTCCGAGGATTGGATATTGTCAAGGCTGGCTCCAGGAGGAGGGGTGATAGCCACCCAGACAGGTCTTTTTGCCCTCAAACTATGGTGAGGGTCCAGTGGGTCCTTGCCCAAAAGGAGTGATCACCTAGCATCCCAAGAGAGAACCCACAGGTGGGTTTACCGACAATGAAGAAGTGACTATTTGGTTATGGCACAAACTAGAAAGTCCTGTGTCGGGGCAAATTTACGGTAGAGCGTTCTTGATGAGCTTCTCTGTCCCTCGGAGCCTGGCCGCGGGCCCATAGGGGTCTGCTCATTCAGGCAACATTTAGGTTTGGGCTTCAAACGTTACCTCCCCTGAAAATTTTCCTAAGTGACAGAATGGAGGCCTTTTCTGTAGCTGGGTGCTTGTGTAGCTCACTAACTCTCAAAGTGTCTTACAAATATTTATCCACCTTAGGTCATTTGCAAACCTAACCCTGTCATCCCACCTCAAGGCTGTCCCTTCTAGCCAGGTTGCCCAAAGTGAAGTCAGAAGCCTTGGACTGGGGATTCCATGTTGGCGGATTCTGAAGAGCTGGCCCGAGCGGTTTGTTTATTTCTCTAGTCTGCCCTTCTTAGAGTTCCAGAATGTATCAGGACTTCCCAGTCCAGACACGCAAAGCCCTTTGCCCTCCCTGCCAGAGGTGAGAATATTTTATTTATGAATTCACCTTAAATCACTTTTAAAATCAATTGTAATGAATGTTCTTTCTCTGTGATTATGTCAAAGCATCCAAATAAAGAGGGCATTGGATAGGAGTGTGGTTTATTTTAGGCCAGGTCACCAACCAGTCCTCTTTGCCTTGCTTCCCCGGCTGGCATGGACAAAGCAGGGGAAGCCTATTTCGTTTTGTTCTCTGAGATCCCTGAAGTATATCTATTTCCTTGTAAAGAGGAAGGCCCCTGGGATTTGGAGGCCTGGGCCCTTCCCAGGGGCAACTGCCTGCTGCATGTCAGTGATATTTTCCCCAGGACCCACCCAGATGATTCCTGGGCTCCTGCCCCTCCCTGTCTTCTCAGCAACCCCTGCTCTTAGTTGGTTCGGGGCTGCTGGCCTCAAAGTGGCCAAACCTGAATTTGCCTTTGCTCTGGGTCTCAGAACTTCTGACTAATGAAGGCTGACCCCTGGCGAATTTTCAGAAGCCATGGCTTGCCGGCACCCAGGCTGTTGGGTTGATAAGATAGGCTTTTGTGTATAGCAGGCAGGAGGGTAACAGCTTCAGTAAGGGCCATATCAAGGTGTTACTAATCCTTCTGCTGGCTAATGTTTGCCAAATAAATAGCCTCATTAGGAAGGGCTATAAAAGTCTGATAAGATTCTTCTAATTATCCCCCAAAGCACAAATACTTGGGGTTTCAGTTTAGTATAATAGGAGACATCCAGAAAAGAGGGGAAAATGCGTGAGAGGGGCTATGTTTCTAGCCATGGCTTCCCCCCCTGCCAACCTTAACACCGACCGGCACATCTAGCATTTCATATTTTGCTTTTGCAAAAAAGCAACAAATTGCTGAACAGAAGGAAAAAAAAGACAATGACATATTTTAGGTTACTATTTCACCTTTGCAAATCAATATACAAGCCATTAAAACTACATTTTTCCATTAATGATAAGTGTAATTACCTCTCTCTTGCCATAAAAACTTGTCCTTATTAAATGTAAATATTTAAAAATGATTGAAATATATTTGAAGGGCACTTTATAGCTTGATTTTATATGCTGACATCTGGGTTGCCTTTCCTAAAACACTCTATTTCTTGGAGAGTTATTAAATTAGTATTTTGAAAGGACTAACACTAGACTTGTTCCTTGTTTCAATTTTAATTTCGTACATATTTAGATTTACTGGGAACTCAGAGGGTTTACATTTAACTAATACATCGTTATGTTTGCAGGGCTTGTACACGTAGAGGCTGTGATACTGTTTGTAGAGGGGATCTTTAAACCTTTGGAAACCCCCGTCTCCACATTTATTTTGTACCCCTGCAAAATATGAGTGGGAGAGTCGAGATTCCAAGGTTCTTGGCTGCAAATGTTTGATTTACCAATTCTTCTTTGGAGCAGGGTGATTGTTTTAAATATTTACTATACTTTTAATTGTGTATCATTTTGGACGGCGAGTACGTGATCGGTTTCTTTTAGAGATCTGTCCGAAGGTATTTAGTTTCACTCCAAGAAAGAGACAACAGTGTGATAATTTTTTTCAGCTTCACTCTTTGGAAGAGATCACTTTTTCTTTAAAAGTTCACATTTTTAGTTGTCTCGCTCCACCTCTGTTTTTGGAAAGGTGAGATTGTTCAGCTCTATGCTGGAGAGGGTGTCAGCGAATGATAGAAAATCTAATATTTGAAAATACAGGCTTCAGTAGAATACCTAATTCCAGATGGCAAAAAGACCTTGCCCAAAAATGTGAAAGAATTCAATATTTGGTGGCTCAAAGGTTTTTTCACGATAAACAAATATTTCTGGGATGGATGTATTCCTGAGCTCTGCATAGGAAGGCAGCCATCCATGCAAGCCGCGCCGGGCTGCCCTTCAAACCCTCTTTGCTCTTTCCCTTTCACTGTGCTAAATCCTTGAGATGCGTAAAGATGTTATGATAGGCAGCGGGTCAAGTAATCTGCACATGTAGCTTTTTATAAATTTTTCTTTGCGAAGGAAAATTTTTCTTCAAATAAATCCCCCCAAATAAATGGTTTGTAAAAACAAAAGTCTGTTTGTTTTGAAATAGCACACAAGAAACCACATTATAACAATATCTCTCCTTATTTGAGTTCTGCCTGAGAAAAGAAATGTACCTCTCGTCAGCAATTTCCCTCATGATAAGCCTTTAAAAAATAAAGTTGTCTCTTGGGAGAAAATAAACATCGGGGAAGTGTAGGTATTGGTGACGAGGTGGCCTTGATTCACTTGTCCACTGGAAGTGCTTTATCTTTGTTTTCTTGCCTCCTGCTCTCTCTCTTTTCCTTTCTTTATAGTTCTGTTTGTGCAAATTTCCAAACTGTAAGCGTTTTCGAAATGTGTTGCTTTTGATTACATAGATACTTCTTGAATGAGAAATGTGCCATTTTTTTCTCCCCTCGAAGTGGAAATTTTAGACAAGTTTTGAAATCCATCTTTTGCCGAAACTCCTGGCAGCATGTCTGGACTTTGCGGGTATTTTCACAGCGCCGCTGAAGGTGAGCAGATGAATGGGGAACCCGCAGCGCACCAGTCAGTAACTTGGGGTATTTCAGGAGGCATCGTTTTCTTACATTAATGCCTTTGTAGGTTGCACCGACGTTCAGACATCAAAGAGCGTGCAATTAATAACGGGCATCTGGAGGGCCGATCACATGCTTCCGATGTTAGTGTGGTGTACGAACGACAGGGAAATCAGCCGTGGTCAGGTATTAGCTCTAATTGTCATCGTTTCTAAACAGCAGCAATGAAGGCTTCTCTTTTGTGCTTGTGCTCTCAGAAACACAAGGGCTCACATACGGAAGGTTCCCGTAGACGCTTTCCCTCTGGTGGATGAGTGAATAATAAATGATTCGTAGAACTAGATTGTCAGCGTTGATTCAGATCACCTTAATTTCTTCAATAAATGCAAGCCCAGGGTTGTGTGAGCTTTTCCCTTGAAGCCCAGCATGGACGTGGGGCAACAGAGAGCTGGTTGTATGATTGGAGGGTTTTGTTAATCCTCACAGGTCTGCCCCTCTATTTGTTTGCATTTTCCAAAATAAATGCGGAGCTCCTAGCACGAGGATAAGAGTCACTTTCTGCTTGCTGTGACCGAAGCCGTCTTTACTAATTCCTTATTTTCTCTCTTTTACGGTAGCCTGCTTCTCTTTTCCAAAGCGATATGTGTTACCCAACCCCAAGTAATATAAGATAGGGAGGTAAGACTGCATTTAAGCTCAACAAAAATGCTCCAGAGAAATATGGCGCTCCGGGCTCTAAATGCTCGAGCACGTATAAAAACCTGCAACTATTTAACAGTAATTCTCATTTGAGTAGGTCACAGATAATAAAGGAACGCTTGTTTCTGGGAAATTAAAAAAATGACATGGGGGGGAAATATTTATTTGCTCTCTACATTGGTCAAATGACTGTTGGATATTAAAAACTTGTAAACAGACAGATGCAACCAATTCTCTTTCATTAACGAATTGCAATTTCACAATCAAGAGAACGCATTAAAAAATGTCTACATTTGTGAGAAGCTGAAATCATCAGTGTTGGAGCCTGCCTTAAAAGTTATTTAAACATTTAATATTCTATGATTATATATTCTCATCGGTGCAGGGAAGAAAATGTTTTCTTGTAAATCTTTAAAGAACCAACCTGAACGTTAAAGTCTCCATTGATTGTTCAGCGAGCAAATGGACGGATCAACTTTGCATACATTTCTGTACGTTTGCCCCTTGACTAAATCTACCCAGTCACCAGCTTTGTTTCCCTTCTAAGGACGAGCCATATCAGCAGCTTGTTTTAAAATTAATTTGAAGCAGGGTGTATATTGCCATCAGCAAATACGTTATAGGCTTATTATTTAATAGTGATTCCCAGGCGAGGCCATCATCCTCTCTCTAAATCGCAATATAAATGCTGAAGTCATATTTGTTAAAACTGTCATTTTGGATTTGCGGCCCAGATTGTTTTCCTGAGTGCGCTGGGCTGGAGGCTCAAAGGCAGCTCCCAGCCGCAGGCACCCGGAGAGCCCAGCAAAGCTGCTCGCGGCCGGTGGCTGAGACGCTCCAGCCGCCCAAACCGCCTGCTTCCCCCAAACAGAGCTCGAGCTCCAGCCCGCTCATGGCTTTTCCACATTGTAAAATCATTTGATTTATTTGTTTGGTTTGGTCTGGTTTTTAGAAGTCCTGCAGAAATTATTTCCTACTGGCAGAGAGGGCACTCGGTGTTACACTACATTAGTTTCACATCATTAGTTTAGGGTTCTCAAACTTAAAATTGTAAAGTATATGGGAGGCTTCTAGAGACCTCAGTTCTGACCAGAGCAGAACCAATTAAACCTGATGGATTCCTTTCACTGTCTGTAACGTGTGAGGCCGTACGTAACAAAGTGCCGTGGCACTTCTGCGGGGTTCCCTCTGTTAGCTTTGGAATTTGGTGGTAGGAAATGTTACAGTTATTTATAAAGAGGAAAAACTCCTCTGTTGCCATTCCGGTTCTCAAAACACTTAATTTTATCATCGCTGCTTGTAGCAAGAAGCTAGGAAGGGGGTGCCGGTGACAGCCACGAGCCCCTATCTCTGGGCTGTCTCTCTCACCTCCAGCAGTTACTCGCGCTCTGGATTCTTGATCTTTACAAGTAATTCTAAACCTGCTTGTGGACAGGGGATGAGCCTGGATTGGACCGCCCCCCCCCCCCCCCGCCCCCGGCCTGTGGTCTGTCCAGGGGCAGCCGGGGTGGAGTGGGTGTTGCCGGAGCCTGGGGGAATCTGTGCCCTGAGTTGGGGACCCTCTAGGCCCAGGATCCCATGGAGGTGTGCAGCAAGCCAGGTCAGCCCCCAGGTGGGAAGATGCAGGGCTCGAGTTCTGGAACACCTTCTCTGCACAGGGCTCCACGGGATGCATCTGGCTGTGTGGCTCCCGGGGACCCATTCTCCTTCCTCTGTCTGGCTCTTCTTGCCCCGCGTGCTGGAGCTACACCGTGGCCTTTGCGGGCAGCAGCCATGGGACTGGCTGCAGCCCTCAGGTGAGCGCTTCCCAAAGCTCTCCTGCCACCTGTTGGCCGCTGGCGGTGGTGACGCCGGGAGAAGCCGCGCTTGTGGGACCCGCCAGGCCTGGCTTTTGCACCCCGTGTAGGACTGTGAATAACTTCTCTGTGACAGTGCTCTTTGTTCCGGGGCCGAGGCCCACAGGCTGGCAGACCTAGAGCTGTCCCCTCCCCTACATTTCCTGGGCCCCCAACAAATGAAGTAAGCTGCCTAGGAGTACAATGTCCCAGGGCCCCGCCAGGATGCCTCCTATTCTGGCATTGCCGTGCCTCTGAGGCAGCTGTGGTGCTGATCTAGGGTTGAGAGTTTTGCTGAGAAAGGAAGTCCACATGCCCTAGATCCTTATATGGCAGCGGCGTCTGGAGAGGCCTTGGTGTATGGCCCGGGTAACAGGCATGGTGAGAGACGCGACCAGGTGCCCCTGACGTGGTGCCCTTGCTCTGCCACGAGACAGTGGAGCAAAGAGGTTCCGGGTCAACCTGTCCAACTTGGGCTTTCTGGCCCCTTGGCAGGAGGTTCTGCACAGGCTTCTCCTATTTCCTTTTTCACCCCCTTTTCCTAGGGGGTGTTCCTAGGGAGTGGGTAGACTACATAGCCCACGGCCCTTCAGCCAAAGGTCAGAAGCCGAGGTGTGGGAGGTTGACGGTAAAGGAGAGTGCGATGCCTTCTCATTGGAAGTTCTGGGCCTTGCATTGCATGATGAGCCATCCCTAAATATTGTAGGTGAGCTGTTGTGTTCTGAGGAGGAGGCTTTCTGGGCTCTCATGTTGAGAATGTACCACAAACACGTGTGGGTTCCCCCTTGCAGAGAGCTCTGCGAGGCGCTCTTTAACCTGGCGGGGCTCTAGTTTGGTAGCCGTTTTGGGCATTTTTGGTACCCAAGCAGCGTAGCACTTGCATTTCTGAACCATCTGGGGGCAAAAGTAAACCTCTTTCGAGGTCCTGGAGGCACCGTGTCTTAGGAATGGATTTGGCCTGGCTTTGAAAATGTCACATGTGGTTCAGGAGCCCTGAAGGTGGAGGTTCTGTGTGGTAGTGATGCTCTCATTCCTATTTTGGAGTAGGGGACCAGAAGCTATGGCTTTCCCCTGGGCCCCTCTGAAGGGGGCCGAGAGTCACAGCTGCTGCTGGCCCACAGACTGGCCCATGACCCAGTTAGAGATGCGATGTTTTCTCATTCCATGGTAGTTTTATACACAAAGTCTACGTCACCCTCAACCGCACCCGCCTGCAGCCTGTGAGCGTGAAACAGCATCCGAGGTCTGGCGGGGCATCCGTGCTTGACGCAGCTCAGCGGCATGGAGGGGCTGTTCAGGCATCTTGGTCTTGCTGGCATGGGCCAAGGTGTTTCCATCTGGCTGATTTACGTCTAACCCCAACACCTTCTCTCGGCTCTGTGGAAGGGGTCGGCCTTGAAAGCCGAGGGCGCCTGTTTTTAGGTGATTGTCTCCTGGCTCATCTAAGGCCCAAAACGTTCTTACCTCCTGGCCTCTGAAATCGTGGAGAGGGACTCTGGTATTTGGCCAAATGGCTGCTGAGAACCCAGCCCTGAAAAGTTATTTTCTTAGTCAAGGGGCTCATGTGAGCCTTGGACTAGGGGTGATTTAGTCGTGTTTTTTCAGCTCACCTCATAATTTAATGTAGGAGAAATTCTTTGGCATGTTTCCTCCTGGGTGCCGACTGCCTTTGGAGCAGTTCTGTACAGAGCAATGCCCCATAGTCAGAAATCTTGTTACTAGGCCTGGGCTTTCGGTAACTGCTGAGTGGTTCCCTGTAATCGCCCAGGTTGGCCAGCTCCGGGAGGGACAGAAATCCTCCTTAGCCTGGACTCACATTTTTATGGAGAAGAAGGAATGCTGGAGAAGTGCATAAACCTCCAGTCCTCCCAGCCCTGTGAACGTGAAGAAAAGAAGGAAAAATCCTAGCCAGCTGGGTATTTACCCCGAGCACAAAAGCAGCCTCCCTCCTATCCACCGCCTTTTCATTTCCAGCCACTCTGACAGAAATACATTACTGGCTGAATACACCTTCCCACAATACCGTCCATCATGCAGGTATTGGGGGACCAAAGGTAAGACGAACTTTAAACACACCTGGCACCGCGCTCCTGCCTTTGTGCTTGGAAGGGCCACCAGCCACCTGGCTGCCGTGTCCCCCATTCACAAGCTCTCCAGAGGAATTCTGACAGACAGACTTTTTTCTGGGGCCACATGGTGTTCTCAAATCAGGGAATGCAGCTGCCGTGGGAGAGCTGAGGCAGCCTGTCTGGTGAGCAGCCTTGTCAGACCCTCAAAGCTTGAAGCTGCTCAGCCAAGAGAATGATTTGGGGATGAGCCTGAGGTGCGGGCGGGGCAGGGGTGGGTGGCGCTTTCTGGGATTCTCGACTCTGACCTTCAGCAGTGAACAGAAAAGGTTTTGCAAGCCTCCCAGGTGATCGCTCCCCACCCCAGCTCCCAGCTGATGTGGTACCTCTAGCCTCCACTGGGGTCTCAGAGGGGAGGCAGGTGACTGAGCTGTGGGCCGTTTCCCCAGTTTTATGCATCTGGAAATTCCAGCCTGCCTTCTAAGTTGGGGCGACAAGAGAAGGTGCTTTATGGGCAGTAATTCTGTATGGTCAGTCGCTGAACTAGGACGACGGCTGCTCCCCCTCGTCCCAGACAGCTTGAAGGGGCAACTAGCGTTCGACCTTCCCCACAACTGGGTGGGAAATGACCTTGTCTGGAGTGAAGTGGAAGGGCTCCTGAGTCATTCTGTCTTCCTCCCCAGCTGCTACAAGTTCATTTGTTTTAACTCTCACTCTCCTGAGATAACATGTTCCAGAGGCTGGTGAAAAAAAATGTGGTGTGTGGAGAAGTCTTTTAAGTGGGAACATTCTTGGCTGGGAGATTGAGCTGTTAAGGGAGACGTGCATGCTTTCCTGGTCCACGAAGGTGAGAGGTGATGAGGCTATAGCGGCACTTTGGGTTTGGGGCTGATAAGACTTTTTCTTATACAATGCTGCAATCTCTGTGGTTATCACTGGAGAGGCGCATCGTAGTGTCAATCTGTAAGGGAAGGAGAAGACAAGACAGGCTTTGACACAGTCCATTGAGTTGCCCATTGTCAAGCAATCACTTAATATTTGCTCTGGCTGTGGAGTGTCATTGCTATTAGCCACTTAATCCCTGGGAGAGGCTGTGCTCTGGGTCACCCCCATCTTAAAGATAAAATTCAGGGGCACCTGGGTGGCTCAGTAGGTTAAGCATCTGACTTCAGCTCAGGTGGTGATCTCACCATTTGGGAGTTTGAGCCCCGCATCTGGCTCTCTGCTGTCAACACAGAGCCCACTTGAGATCCTCTGTTGCCCCTGTCTCTGCCTCTCTCTCTCAAAAGTAAATATTAAAAACAAAAAAGGTAAAATTCAGCCCTGCTTTTCTGCTCTGTGTGATGTCGGCACAGGCAACTGAGTGTTGCTTTGACTCCAATAGACAGACATCCGTGACCAAAGTCCTTGTTACCAACTCCAATCCAGATTGGATGCTGAGCTCAAATGAGGTTCAAGAGCTTAGGAACAAATGCTTATGGAAGAACTCAAGGAGGTGACAGAGGCATCATCATACTTCTCAGGCCCCTCTCTGTGAATTTCCATGCCCCCCTCTCCCTCCCTCCCTCACCCCTGCATGCCCCACTGGAATTGCTTCATATTCACCTGGCTGTGGGAGAGAACGTTGTGAAATTTTGGAATGCTACAGCAATTTGAAGACACGGAAAATGCACACTCCTTGGTTGGTCTGTCCTGTTTTCTGCCAATACAATCTGACGGAGGGGTGGGCGTGCTGATGCCAGATATAATCCAGCTAAATGAATCTCTAAGAACATAAAAGCTCTCTCACATTTTTCTTTTGTTTTTTTGTACAAGAGTCATTCTTGGCATTTGAGTGGTGTCAGATGCAATAATCCGGAATAAATCTCCAGGAAGAAAAATGCAACTAAATGTGAATGATCACTCATTTCCCATTCGTGTATTGGATGAGTCACTGGGGTGGCTACTGACAACTTCTGTTGGCTGGTCGGGATTGGGGGCAGGATCACAGCGACCTGCTAAGGCCAGATCTACATCAGTCTTTGAGCCCCAGCTGGGAGAATTTTGGATTTTTGCCTTTGGGGCCATGTCCATTCTGGCTGAGGGTCACCAGAAGATGATACCGTTTGCTTCCAGGCCTCCGCAATGACCTAGGCTTCTTCAGGGGGTCCCTGGGTGTTCTCGCCAAGTGTATCTGCTGTAAAAGATGGGCACATCTGGGGCGCCTGGGTGGCTCAGTCGATTGAGCCTAATATTCGGCTCAGGTCATGATCTCGTAGTTTGTGAGTTCGAGCCCCGCATCAGGCTCTGTGCTGACAGCTCGGAGCCTGGAGCCTGCTTCAGTTTCTGTGACTCCCTCCCTCTCTGCCCCTGCCCTGCTCATGCTTGCTTGCTCGCTGTCTCTCTTGCTCTATCTCTCTCTCAAAAATAAATAAAACATAAAAAAGACAGGGCACATTTAAGTCACATGTACTCTTTGGACAGGTTAAAGTTGATGAGTCGGGGGCTGGCCTCTCTGGGCCCTGGATGGCTGCCCTCCTGGGAACACCTGCTTATTCATCAGTGAAGGTGACGTGGCTGTGAGGCAGAACACATTGGGGCATTTGCTACAGCAAATTTGCTAAATTTGCCCAACTTGGTAAAGCCCGATTTCAAGGGTCCCCTTCAGAATTGGAAAATCCTGCCATTGAATAGTTAACCGTACATTGTTTACCTTCCCCTACGGTACCTATTCCAGATTTTTCTTTTCGGTACAGGACCCGTCCATGATCACATACTGCATTTTGCTGTCTGCTCGCTTTTAATCAATGATTAATCTGGAACAATTCTTCAGCCTTTCTTTGTCTTTCACAACCCTGTTGTTTTGTTGAAGAACAGGTCAGAATGCAGGCTGTCTGTTCCTCGGATTGGGTTTGTCGAATCCTTTGTCATGACTGGTTTCAGATCGTTCCACCCCTGGTTGGTCTGTCGTGTTTCTTCAGGACGCAGCATCTGGAGGCACATGCTGTCTACCCCTCCCTGGTGATGTTCACCTGGACTTCCCGGGCAAGATGTCTGGTTACTACTGCCCTGTGTAATTAATCTTCCCCCTTGTAACTGATTAGAGGTCTGTGGAGACGCTTTGTTTTGTGAATATCCTCCCCATCAGCCCTCCCCCAACCACCCAATTCAGCACCCATTGATCATTCTTCCCCAGCCAGTCATCATGTTGCTTACACATTGGTGATTTTCCGGTTTCAATACCTTGTCCTCATTTCTGGGCCGTCATTGTCCTCTGATGGAGAACACACCCTTACATCCCCCTTCCTCCTGTTCCTTTCTGGCCCCCTCCTTCCCTACTTCTGCTTCTGCATCCACTCTGCTGCGTCTCCTGCAGCATCACCAGTACGGTCTCATAGATTTTTAAAAATATATTTATTGGGGCACCTGAGTAGCTCAGTCGGTCAAGCGTCCGACTTCAGCTCAGGTCATGATCTCATGGCTTGTGAGTTCGAGCCCTGCCTCGGGCTCTGTGCTGACAGCTCCGAGCCTGGAGCCTCTTCAGATTCTGTGTCTTTGTCTCTCCCTGCCCCACCCCCCCACTCTGTGTCTCTGTCTCTCAAAAATAAATAAACTTTATTTATTTATTTATTTATTTATTTATTTATTTATTTATTTATTTATGAGAGAGAGAGAGAGAGAGAGAGAGACAGAGCATCAGCAGAGGAGGGGCAGAGACAGAGGACCACAGGGGATCTGAAGTGGACTCTTGGCTGACAGCAGAGAGCCCAACATGGGGCTTGAACTCAACAACTATGAGATCATGACCTGAGCTGAGGTTGGATGTTGAACCCCCTGAGCCACCCAGGTGCTCCTCTTAGATTTCTTTTTTACTCAGCAAGTTATAATCTATTACTACCTTTTTTTATTTTGGGGTTTCAGTTGTCTCACATGTAGCCAATAAGATACCCTTCAGGTTGGCCCCTGTGTCCTGTTGAAATGCCCCCATCATGACTTTGAGTTTCATTTCTCATACTAACCAGGCTTACCTTGTGTACCTTTCCTGCCCTAGTCTTGGAATCAGGCAATTGGCTAAGGAACCCTGTTTCCTTTTCCTGGGAAATATTTAAAATTTAAGACCTAGACACTGTGTGTGTCCTGTGCTACCGACCTTTTCAAGACTAGGATCTATATATTATACACTCACACACACTGACACATACTAGGTTTGAAACCTATAAATAAATACATACACACATTGAAATTATATACACGTATTCAAAAATTTACATATATACATATGATATACATATACAATATAGTATAAATCATATATACATATATAATCTAATATGTATTATAGATATATATACAATATATTGTATATTGTATTGGATATATTATATATATTTTATATACATATACAATATATATTATATACACACATACATTATACAGCATAATATATATGGACATATACAATATAATATATATTATGTATACATATACAATTTAATACATAAGATATATACAATGTAATATATATACAATATATATTATATATAATATACGATATATATCATATACAATGTATATATAACATGTATGTATATATAATATATATATCATGATTTCGTGCTGTTACCCTCTGATCCATTCCATTCTCCCATGTTCCTCATTGCCTCTCCTTATCCTGTATTCAAATCTCACCTCTTCCACAGTGAGAATCCTGACTTCCAGTACTGTCACACAGTTATACATATCCTGCACCATATCTAAAATAGTTGCAAATTGCTACACCCATACCACTGTGGAGAACAAGCCTGGCTAAGAGAGTTCATGATTAGTTTGCAGCCCTTTTTCCCTCTAGACCGTGGGCATACAGTTTATGTAATTTTTGAACAAAGTACCTTGATTAATTCTTTTTTTTTAAATGTTTGCTTATTTTTGAGAGGGACAGAGACAGAATACGAGTCGGGGAGGGGCAGAGAGAGGGAGACACAGAATCCAAGGCACGCTCCAGGCTCTGAGCTGTCATCACAGAGCCCGATGCAGTGTTCGAACCACCCAGGTGCCCCTAGATTAATTCTATTTTACAAGATTTTTTAGAGTTTAGGGGCATGTGGGTGGCTCAGTTGGTTAAGTGCCCAACTTTGGCTCAGGTTGTGATCTCATTGTCCATGGGTTTGAGCCCCACGTCAGGCTCTGTGCTGACAACTCAGAGCCTGGAGCCTGCTTCAGATTCTGTGTCTCCCTCTCTCTCTGTCCTTCCCCCACTCATGCTCTGTTTCTCTGTCTCAAAAATAAATATTAAAAAAAATTATTTTTAAATGAAAAAAATTTAGATTTTATTTACTTATTTTGAGAGAGAACAAGAGGGGGAAGGGCAGAGAGAGAGAGAAAGAGAGAGAGAGAGAGAGAGAGAAAGAGAATCCCAAGCAGGCTCCATGCTGACAACAAGAAGTCTGATGTGGGACTTGAACCCATGGACCATGAGATCATGACCTGAGCCAAAACCAAAAGTTGGATGCTTGACTGAGCCACCCAGGTGCCCATAGATTAATTCTATTTCTTTTCAGTGTGGTTCTCCACTGGGGTTCTTCAGATGGTTTCTCCTAATTAGATTTACTTGAAATACAGTGTGGTTCATTTGCTTTAGTTGTAGTTTTCATTCTCATCCTTGTTGATTTCAGTGTTGCTTATGTAGAATATTCACATGCTAACAAAAGTCAAAGCTATAGAGAGGTGTCCTTGGAGAAGTGTTATCCCTTCCCACAGCCCTTTTACTGTCTCCTCTCTCATCGCTTGGAGGGAACCAATCTTATTTTTTCTGTTTCTTTTTCTTCTTGTGTTTCTTCTTTGCAAAGATCAGCAAGAAACGGCTGTTTTCCTATTTTTCCATTCTTTGTTGCACAAAAGGTAACGTACTATATATATTATTTGGCATCTTGCTTTTTCTGCCTAATATATTCTAGAAATCACTCCATATCTGTTCATAGAGATTTTCCCCATCCTCTCTCTGTCTTTTTTTCTAGCAGCATATCACTCCACTGCATGTATATAACCACGTATTTTCAACCAGTATCCTATGTTTGAGAATTTACGTAGTTCCCGGTATTATGTGGCAGTGAAAATGATTTATGTGTGTAGATTTTTATGCTTGGTTGTGTATCTTTAAGGGTAATTTCTTGGAAGTGGGATTGCTGGCTGAGTCAAGGTAAACAAATTGCCAGTTTTGTTAGTATTGCCAAATTCTTCTTCTTAGGGGTTCTGTAATGCACATTCCTACCAGCAGTGTTGAAGATTGCTTGTTTCCTACAGCTCTGCCACCAGGGTATAGTGTGAAGATTTTGAATTTTTGCCAATATGGTGACTGAAAACCAGTGTGTCAGTGGAGTCTTAATTTGCATTTTCTGATGATGTGTGATGTTTGTTGAACACTTTTTTTGTAGGTTTCAGAGCATTTTAGTGTGTTTTGGTGGATTGCTTGTGTATGTCTTTGGTCACTTTTCTATAGGGTTTCAGGGTCTTTTTAAAGATATATTAGCCCTTTATCTGTGATATATGTTGCAAATAATATCTCCCAGTTTGACGTTTGTCTTTTGATTTTGTTTGTGGTATTTGCTTTCTTTCATTTTTGTGTTTGTTTTGTTTTTGTTTGGTTTTGCCTTGCAAAACTTAAAAAATATTTTATAGTCAAAAGTAACAATGTTTATTTGATTTCTTCAGATTTTTGACTCATACTTAGAAAGCTGTGCTATACCCCAGTTACAAAATTCACTCATATTTTCTTTTCATGCTAGTATGATTTAGTTTTTAGAATTTAGATCTCTAGTCCATTTGGAACTTACTTTTAATTTTTTTTTTTTCATTTTTTTTTTTCAACGTTTATTTATTTTTGGGACAGAGAGAGACAGAGCATGAACGGGGGAGGGGCAGAGAGAGAGGGAGACACAGAATCGGAAACAGGCTCCAGGCTCTGAGCCATCCACCCAGAGCCTGACGCGGGGCTCGAACTCACGGACCGCGAGATCGTGACCTGGCTGAAGTCGGACGCTTAACCTACTGCGCCACCCAGGCGCCCCTGGAACTTATTTTTAAATGTGAGATAAGGAATGGATCTATTTTTCTTATATAACACATTCTTTTTTTAAATCTTATTTACTTATTTTGAGAGAGACAGTGCAGCAGGGGAGGAGCAGAGAGGAGGGAGAAACAGAGAATCCTAAGAAGGTTCTGCACTGTCCAAACTCAAGAAAATTGTGAGATCATGACCTGAGTCAAAACCAAGAGTCAGATGCTTAACCGACTGAGCCACCCAGGTGCCCCAGGAATGGATCTAATTGTTATTTTCTTCCAAATGTCTATCTAGTGTATCAGTGCCCTTGATTATAACATCCGTCTTTGTCTGAGTGATTTGAGATGTCACCTTTATGAAACCCTAAATTTTCACAGGCAGTTTGGCCTCTTTCTGGAGTTGGCAGTTTATTCCATTAGTCTGTCTCTTTATATGCCATTACCCCACTGTTTTAATGATAGAGGCTTTGTAATACTTCAAAATACGTGGTAGGGCTAGCCCTCTTTTCATTGTTTGCCTCCCTATTCTGACATATTAATTTTTCTCTATGAACCTTAGTGTCATCTTGTCCAGCTGCAGAGGAATATCTGTTGAAATTTTTATCGGGATCATATTGATAAATGAACTTAGAACTGACACGTCAATGATCTTGAGACAGCCCAACCACAAACAAGGATGTCTTTTCCATTTGTTCATGTCTACTCTGCTGTTGTTTCAGAAGCGTGTTACAGTTTTCCTCCTATTGGTTTTCAACTTTTCTTTTTAGATTTATTTGTAAGTGTGTTATCTTTTCTGCTGCTGTTGTAAATGAGGCCTTTCTCCTTTGTTACATCTTACACTTGGTTGCTATTTGTGCCTAGGAAGGCTGTGGACTCTCCCTGCTGATTTTACATCCTGTGAGTGTATGGAGCTATTTTATTGCTGGAGTTAGTTCAATGGCTCTCACTATGTGGTCTGAGTTCCTTTGGGGTTCCTGAGACCCATTTAGTGGATTCACAAGGTCAAAACAATTTTCATAATAATACTAAGACATAATTTGCCCTTATAGCTTGCGTTCTCTCTTGAGTGTACCGTGGAGTTTTCCAGAATCCACATCATGTGTGATATCATAACAGATTGCAGAAGCAGAGTGAAAATCCAGCTGTTTTCTATTAAGCTCAACAACAAAGAGATGTGCACAATGTAAAATAATGTCATTCTCATCCCTGAAAGTGTTGGTTTATGCCTATTTTTCAGAAAATGCGGTACTTAGGTTAACATGTTCATTGTTGTTACTTATACCTAAACTGATCACCTTTAAATTTTCCTCAGCTTTAATTTCTAATCCAGTAATATAAAAAGATATCCCCTACATAAACACAAGCTCTTTGAGGTCCTTAATAATTTTAAGAATGTGAAGGGGTTCTGTTTTATCAAAGATTTTGAGAAATTCTGAGTTAGCTTGATCATTTCATCTCTAGTTCTCTAGGCTTGCTGTCCTGTCCTCTGCAGTCGGGTCTGCTTTACTTATTTTCCAGTTCTCAAGCCTCTTACTGTTTGCTCCCAACTGCATTAGCTCATACTTCCAGCACAGTGTTAATAGTGGAAAAGTGGGCATCTGTGTCTTGTCCTTTCCCGCAGTGGGAATGTCTCTGGTATTTCCCCATTAAGGAATGTGCTAGACTCCTTAGGACTGGCTTAGAATTGTGTGTATTGTGTGTACTGAGACCTGTCTCTGAGTTTGATGTGTTTCCATCATTGCCTAAAAATTCCTTTGGGTGGGGCGCCTGGGTGACTCAGTTGATTAAGCGTCCGACTTCTGCTCAGGTCATGATCTCGCGGTCTGTGAGTTCGAGCCCCATGTTGGGCTCTGTGCTGACAGCTCAGAGCCTGGAGCCTGCTTTGGATTCTGTGTCTCCCTCCCTCTCTCTCTCTCTCTCTCTCTCTCTCTCTCTTCTCCTCCCCTGCTCATGCTCTGTCTCTCTTTCTCAAAAATAAATAAACATAAAAAAATAAAAAAAAATTCCTTTGGCATTTAGAAAAGTTTGTATTTTTAATCTACAGGTTACCTTTGTATTTATGCCTTTTTTGCTTCCCTTAATCCCTCCTTTTCTTAAACTTACACTATCTGGACTGTCAGTTTTAAATGGTATCCTTTGGCCCCCACCTATAACCTGAACAATAATCTCTGGTCATACTTTGCCTTCCCCTTTGTTATCATCTTTACGCTTTGTCAGAACGTGTAATGTTTACACTTGGATGTTACTTTGACCTCATACTTGTTTTTGTCTTGGCTCTATAATTAAATGTATTAAATGATCACCCTCAGTTCTTTTGAGGAAGCTCCCCCAGTTATCTCTTCTAGGCTAAAGGTTCATTGGAGGAAGGGTAGATATTAAATCCTTGGCTTGCGCTCCGTCTCCTTGTGTCTTGAAAATGCTGCCTCACTCCTGCCCTATTCTGTATGTTGTTCTTAGGAAGTCTTATGCCAGCCTAAATTTCTTACTTGAATAATAATTTGATGTTTTTGCCTAAAGATCCTGAGGGTTTTGTTCTTTGTCATTAGAGTTCAGTCGTTTTACTGGGATACATGTCTGAGTTGATCATTCTAGATCAATTTTCCAAGGCACACAGTGGGCATCTTAAATATGTTGACTGAAGATTTTATTTTTTTTGCATTACATTTCCAAATATTACTTGTGTTCTATTGTTTTACATTTCTTCTTCATGGACTCCAATTGTACATGTGTTGGACTATCCTTGCCTGCCTTCCATGTCAACTAGTTTCTCTCTGATTATTTTCAGTTTTTAAGCTCATTTTTATCTTGCTTTATGTCTTTCTACCTTTGGTGTCTCTTACCAGATTTTCATTTGGACCTACTCTCTCTTAGTCTTTATTCCTGAAATAATTTTGACTTTCTCTGCAAAATTTTTTCCCAGAATTTGACAAACCCTCATAGACTTTCTTCTTGATTTTCTAGGTCTCCTTCTATTCTTAGATTTTATAAGTGAATCTAGTTTTTATTTTAATCTTCAAATGCTTGTTTTATAATATTTAATTCAGTTTGAAAGATGATACTTTTCTTCTGCTTCATGGTTGATTTTCTGGAGGGTGGAATTTTCATTAGCTGAAATGTTTTGATTTGTATTTTATCTTTGTATCGTATCTTAGTATGAAATTAGTCTGATTTTTCCTCTTCCCCACCCCTCAGCAGTTTGTGAAGAGGGTTTCCTGTTTCAAGGGCGCCCTCTTCTGTCAGTATAGCAAATTGCAGCTGATTGAATGAGTAGTTCTGGAAGTGGGGAGAGGGAGGGTTTTTGTTTTTCTTTCTTTTTTTTTTTCTGCAGGATTCTTGGTTTTCCACTCTTCCTAATTTTTCTCGACTGCCACATCTCTCAGGAGCAGCACATCTTGTTCATTTATTTCTTCCTCCTCTGAGAATTGTGCTTTTTGACATTGCCACCTCCAACCCTGCTCACTTTGAGGTACCTTTCCTGCAGCCAGTATTGTCAACTATTAGGTTTCAGACTTAAGTTCATCATTTTGCATTTGGTGGATATATTTTTTAAGCTTTGTTGAGATATAATTGAGGACTATTTTGCATTTAGGCTGGACTTTTCCTTTCTGGATGATTCTGTGTTTCAACTATGTTCTCCACTCTCTTCTCCTTTTCTTCATAGAATTTCTTAAGTCTCCTGTTTGTGCTGCCCATATCTACAGACTCACAGTAATGGTAGGTGCTCTGTTGAAATTCGGTGCTTATCTCCGTGCTTACATGTTATTTGAAGTTCATAGTATTGTCCAGTTAGTGATGCTAAAAGTATGCGTCGTGTGTAGACTTTTGTGTGTGTGGCTTGTTTTTTTCCCTTGTTGATTGTAGCTTTGTTTTTCTTGCCTTCAATTTTTAGATGTGAGGAGTTGCTAGGATTTAGGAGGTCGCCATTACCTTCCAATCTTATTGCTGACTAAACAGTGAAAATAGTGATTTTCAAAGGAACTTTTGTCATCTCAACAAATGATTGTAAAATGACTTAGATTAATGTATTTGGCGATAAGACCACTAAGTGTGTTAGTCATGTTTACATTTATTCTTTTCAGTGGGGGAAATGCCCCATGGTGGAAGTTTTTAGAGATTGTTTCATACCAAATAGGATGTAAATGTCTCCTGGGAGAAATGAGGCCTCTATAGAAAGAGAATTGTTCTTAGAAACACTTATCCCGAAACCGTTTCAATTTTAATGCCGGCGTTTTCCTACTATTCCTATGTTCAAGAACCCCTGCTCTCATCTTTTTTGCTGGTCATTGGCATGATGTTAAGTTTTCAGTAATTTTTCTTTTTTAAGTGTACAGAGAAATGCTCTGAACACTTATTTTTTTCTTGATGGGGATTCAGTCTGAACTTTCTCTCTTCACCTTTACAGGTGAGAAGAGCCTGGATTCTTCCAAGCAGCTGCTAACAAAGGAATAAAAAAACAAATCAGGAGGTTGTCTTTCTAATGAGGCAACCACAGATCAATTGCTTCTTGGAGCTATTGATTCGGTGTTTCCATGTAGTGGTTTCCTAGGGTTTTTCTTACTCAATTTCCAATAGGTTTTTTTTTCCCCCTCAAAGAATCTTCATAAAAATGAGAGCAGCGTAGGCAAATATTTCTTAACCAAGACACAAAAACTGTTAACCATACAAGAAAATAAGTTAATAAATCCGACCATTTAAACTTAAAAACTTCATCAGAAGACGCTGTTAGGAAGGCAAAAAGGCAGTCTACAGAATGGAAGAGGAGTTTTCAGAACCTCTGTCTGGCAAACGGCTGGCATCCAGAATATATAAGTAACTTTTGTAAATTGATAGGAAAAAGAAGACACCCTACTGGAAAAATGTACAAAAGACTTGAAGAGATATTTCATAAAGGAGGTTATCCACTGGCCAAGAAACATAAGAAATAGTGTGGAGCTTCATTAGTCCTTAGGGAGCTGCAAATTAAAACCATAGGAAGATACACTCCACCTACCGGAGTGAGAACAGTGGAACAAAGAAACAAACCCAGAAGATACCCAGGTGTTGGCAAGGATTTTGTAAAAAAATTTTTCTGTAGAAAATTTATTGTCAAATTGGTTGGCAGGGATGTTGAATACCAGAAATCACATCTACTGTGGACACCTCTTGGTATGCACTGAGGTTAAACATGTGCCACCTTATGATCTAGCCTTTCCATTCTAGATATATATATCCAACAGAAATGCATGTATATGAACAGTAAAAGGTGTGTTAGAATGCCCCTAACAATATTTTTAATAGCTCCAAACTGGAAAAAAATCCAAATTTCCATCAAGAGTAGAATGGATAAGTGAATTGGAGTAGATATATGTACATATTCACACAGTGGAATGCTATAATGCAATGAAAACCTGTAGTCTACAACGATGTGTGATAACACAGAATGCAGCTCACCATACATACAGTTGCACTTCAGTAAAAAGTTAAAACAGAAACAAAACCAAAAACCTAGTGTGAGCAGAACCCCAAAACTGATGCTCATGGGAGGCATTCTTATAGCTTTGTGTCATCATGGCATCTTCCACATGTAGGATACGTTGACAGGGACATCTTGTGCTAGCCAGGCCTCTGGCCCACTGAGGTGGTCACCATGGCCACCTGGCCAACCTCTGAGCCATGTTACTGGGATAGATGGCAAGGGGAAAGCCTTGGCCTGGGCACAAATTCAAACAAGGACAGAGTCTCCTCAGCCTCGAAGTTCTAGCTTTGAGGATGCCTTTGTTTTTAATTAAGTTTTAAATACCCAGGCAATATAGAAATATAGTTTCCTTGTAAATTTAAAACTTTACAGATGATATGATGTTTTGGATTTGTATTAAAACAGTAAGAGATGGGGAGTGGCTGGGGCCATAGCTGATATCAGATTGGTCATGAACTGATGGCCTTTGGAGCTGGGTAATGGATACCTACCACCTTTTATCTATTTTTTATGTGCTTGAAATTTTCTGCAGTAAGAACAAAACACACAGCATGTAATTACTGAAAATCACTGATTAACTAAGCCTCAGATGCTGGGGTTCACCCCTCTCTTTCCCCACTCTCCCCGGTTGACCACTCTTACCAGTTTGGGTTTTATCTTGGGAGAAAACAATGGCACATTTTAACTGAGATAATTTGAGCTTTTTTTTTTTTTTTTTTTTTTGAGAGAGAGAACAAGCAGGGGAGGGGCAGAGATGGGAGGAGAGAGAGAGAGAATCCCAAGCAGGCTCTGCACTGTCAGTGGAGAGCCGGATGCAAGGTTCGAACCCATGTACTGTGAGATCATAACCTGAGCCAAAATCAAGAGTTGGATGCTTAATAGACTGAGCCACCTAGGTGCCCCAAAGGATAATTGGAGGTTTTAACAGAGGAACAATATGTATGGTATGGGCAATCCAAAAAGCACAGTACAACACTCCGGGGCTTGCTGTAGCAAAAGCATTTCTCACCTTTAGGCCCAAGAAACCAAAACCCTGGAGAAGAGAGTGGGGCACCTTCAAAGAAGCTATGACCTTTGGCTGAAGGTTGTGGCCAGTTTTTGGAGACCTCATAGGTGGAAACTAGGAGAATGCATACTCCAGTCTCCTTCTCTTCCACCCTTTCGATCTGCTGATGCTCCTGCTTGGCTGGGAGGCATGGCCAGTCACTGATGCCATTCATACAGGCCAGCCTCCCCGGATAGAGAGCAGGGCTGAGTGTGGATCTGCAGAGGCATGTGGAACATTGCTGGGAGAGTGTGGGTATTGCCAAAGTTTCCCTGGGCATTTGCATATGTGTTTCTGAATCCAGAGACAATATGTGGTTTTGTTTTCACTGCATATGTGTAGAGTCATATATCATGGCTCATTCAGCAACTTGGGGCTTTCAGTCATCACCGTCCTGGTGTTGTTTCCATGCCAGTACCTCAAGTCAACCTCATTCTTTTTTTGTGGCCAATGGTATGCCACAGTGTGGACATATTATAGTTTGTCTTGCCATTCCCTCTTGACTAAAATTTAAGTTGCTTCCATCTTGACAATGTTGTCTTCACCCTGAGAACTCCCTTCCATCTTGGAACATCTGGGAAGTTGCCATATGCCGTATCGTTTGCTCCCGTGGAGTCTCATGCTTGGTTGAACGTTTTTCCGGGGTGCAGTGTTTACTTCAACGATCCTAACGTCCTGGGTTTTGGCAGCTGTGGGGAGAATGTCGGTGAAGAAGGCCGCGAGGACAGGATCAGGCACTGGGAGATGGGTTTGGGGTCTAGGTTTGCCCCTGCCTTGCCGTGTCACCTTGGGCAATCACTTAGCCTCTCACCCTCAAGTTTTTCTTTGCAAACTACAGATGTCACTGCTACCTTCTTCACCTACCCCATGGGGTAGCTGTGTGTCCTGAGACATAGTGTAGGAGAGTGCTTGAGATGGAAACCACGGATGTCCCCTGTCAGGGTACAAGGCTCGAACTCCCCTCCTCCAGGCCCCCCTGCAGTGAGGACATGGGAATTGGGGCCAGCTAGTCCGCTGTCTGCCTGCACTCCCCATCCCTTGTTCTGACCCATGGCTCACACTCAGTTTCCCTGAGTGACAGGGCTACCCCAGACCAAGGACTGTCTGGCCCTGTGCTTTTGGGTAGTCTTTTCCCTGGGGCTAATTTGCTGTGGGATTTGGGACTCCTTCATCCTAGAAGACTGAATGGTTCTTGGAAATGGATTGATGTGTCCCTTGGTTGGAGGACTAGTAGCTGGCCCTTCCCTCTTCTCCGACTCCAGACCAAAGAGATAATGTGTGCCAATGTCACCACCCCACAGGGCAGGGTGACAAGCTAGGGAATGGACCTCTGTCCCTGTCTTCTTCCAAGGCCTCAAAACTGGCGTTCTCCGGAAAGCTTCTCTCGCAGTAAAGCACAGCTGATATTTCTTGAGTGCTTCCTCTCTGCCAGCCCCTTCCCAAGTCCTTCCCATACACTGCTTCATTACATCCTCTCAAGAACACTCTCGTTCCTATTTCTGTCTCCATCGTACAGGCAGGGAAAGAGGCCCAGAGGGTTTAAGCCTTTGTCCCAGGTCGTAGTTAAAAAGAGGCAGGGTTAGGATTCAAAGCTCACTGTCTCCGACAGCAAGGGCCGTGTGCTTGGCCACTAGGCTGTACTCCCATCTGGCTCCCCTGCCATGCCTGACGGCACTCTGCCCGACTTTGGTTTCATATGGTTCTTTGTGATTTGACCCACAGTAACTGCTACCTGTGCATGCCTTGTTTCCTTGAAAGGAGTGAGAGTGATGAAAGAAGTGAAGTTGTGTCTTCTTCTTTTTCTCCCCCCAGAGTGACTGGGACAGAGTTGTGTATACAGTTGGAGCTTAGCAAATGCCGGTTTCTTGTGAAAATCCCCCTGGGGCACTGTTGGCAGGCCCTGCATACCAAAAAGGCGGATTGGCCCTTTATGGAAGTTATCAGGAAGATGAATAAGGCTTGAAATACAAGACCCTGGCGGGGCTGACTCAGACCTCACAGAATGGCTCGCCCAGCCTTTGAAGAGCAGAGAGCTATTTACATCCTACTAATGGACCTCACTGGCTGCAAGCAGTCAGAGCCTGTATAAATACCCTGGCCTAAGGCCACAGAGCGAGTGAGGACAGGGACAGGGAGAGCCGCTTCACTCCTTAGTATGGCATTCATAGGCTGAGAAGCTCTGAAGGTGAGGGTTCTAGTTTGGTGGGAAGCCACATGCGGCAGGCCTGTGCGTGGTTGCAGAACGGTTTTTAGTTGGCCCTGTGGTATGTACAAGACTCTCCCTGCATAAGATTCTTTGCATAAATAAATGGTGACCAGCTGTTAGGGCTTGTTTCAAATAGAAGTCTGGGAGGGAGAAGGTCAGACTCCCATGAAAGGCAAAATGTTACAATGATAGTCCAGCCCAGTCTGGCACACATCTGCCTAGAGACACTCACAGACTGGAAGCACTGGCTGGGATCTATCCCCAGGGCTGGGCTAGAGGGTCTGATAGTCTCTTTAAGTGCCCGCCACCAGTAGAGCTCCGCTCACCCAGGGAGCTGTGGTTTTTTTGTTGTTTGTTTGTTTGTTTGTTTGTTTGTTTTTTCAGTAGGGAACACATGAGACCGGGCTCCTGTTGGGGGCCTGTTTGGTGGAGCCCACATAGTACCAGTGACTTCTTCTCTCTTAACGGATGCCCTCCCCCATCCCCTGCCGCTCTCCTTGCCGCATAGCAGACTTTGAGACGGTACAGGTTGGCTGGGAAGGGAAAGGTCTCCTTCCTTAGGGCGCAGCCCCCAGCCTGTGCATGGTGGTCATGGCCCACCAGCTGTTTGTGACGCCTTGATTTGGGAGTAGCTGGTGACAAGTAAGGCAGAAAGTCACCCTCAGTCTGGGTGATTCTCCAGTGCCATTCTTTGCCTGCTGCCGGTGCAAAGCCACCATGGCAGTCTGGTCTGCCCCCCAGCCAGGCTCTCGGAGGGAGGCAGTGTCCTGTCCTGCTTGTACCCCTCCTCTCCCCCTTTCCCCGCCCCCCCCCCCAAACAGGGAACTCTGTCACTCTCCTCAGACATTTTGGATTATTATTATTACTGCTTTTCTTTTTTTGTTTTTTCCTCTGTGAACTCATTCATTCATTCACCCACCCATTCTGAAAAGATTTAGTTTGTATCTGCAGCATGCCAGGCCCTGGGAATACAGGGGTAAGCAGGACAGACATGGTCCCGAGTCACTGGAACTGACATTTCCCTGGAAGGGAGAGCACAGTCGGACAAAACAGAAGAGATGGAAAGAATGGCAAGTTGGAGAGAGTGCTGCTGAAGAAACAAAGGGGAGAGGCAGCAACAGGAGAAAGTCTACATAGAGTGGCTTTTCTGAGGAGGTGAATGTGCTGAGGCCTAAAGACTGAGAAAGAATCCGTCAAGCGAAGAATAGGGGAAAGAGAGACTGGCGTATGCAAAGGTCCTGGGGTGGGGCAGAGCTTGGTTCCCTTGTTGCATGAAAACCATCAGCGTGGCTGGCAGTGTAGTGAGTGAAAGCAAACTGAGAATATTCATACGGGGTGGCAGGCCCTGTGGCAGGCTGGTGTGGAGAGGAGCTGCACAGGTTCAGATAAGGCAAGGAGGTTTCACGGGAGTCGGGTGTGCGGTGCACCGACAGTGTTCCTTTCTGAACATCTGGTATATTCATTCTAAGCGTTTACTGGGAGCCTCGTGCTTGCCAGGCATGGTGCCGAGTGCTGAGGCAGATTAAACTTAGGACACACCTCTTGGAAGCAAAGAGGAACCCACGGGGATCTGTACTTTGGGTGACACGGCGAGAGCAGGCAGCAGAGCAGCAGTAGGGGCTGTGGCTTCCATGAATTCTCCGTGAAAAGCTTTCCCAGAAGGCACCACTCCTTTCCACCAATCCCCCTTCTACCTGCCAGCCTGAGCCTGGGGTTTGTTTGGGTTCTTGCTGCCAGGGTGGCTAAGTGCCACCCAGACCTTGTGGAGTGTGAGCCCTGGGGTCACTGCCCTTGGGAGGAGAGGGCGGTCTGCATTAAGGCACAGAGGCCTCAGCCCTACCTGCAGATGTGGTAGGGCAAACAGCACTTCTTTTTTTTTTTTTTTTAAATGTTTATTATTTATTTTTTAGAGAGAGAGAAAGAGATAGAGTGTGCGAACAGGGGACGGACAGAGAGAGAGACATAGAATCTGAAGCAGGCTCCAGGCTCTGAGCTGTCGGCACAGAGCCCGGCCCGGGGATCGAACCCACGAACTGAAGTCAGCCGCCTAACCGACTGAGCCACCCAGGCGCCCTGATAAACAGCACTTCTTAAAGCTGTAGTGCACTGGGTGCTTGTCACTTCTCCTCCGTGTAGGTGGAGAAATTGAGCCCTGGCGAGAAAGTCACAGTTGCTTGACTAGCTGAGAATTCTCTTTTCGATTTCTTGTTTGAAAAGTACTTAAAGAAATCGATGCCTTTATCCGCACAGCTCACGGATCTACCTTTGGTGCTGCGAAGATGGCTGACTCTTCCTGAGAGCGTCCAGCAGCTGTGTCCTGGAGAGCCCTGGGGTTGTGCATCCCGTGACCTTTATTCCTGAGGAAGGAAGTTATGTCTGGCCTGAGAGGCTCTGCACCCTGGTAGTTTTGGAGGGATCATTTCTTTCCTTACTTTCTTTGCTTTCCTTGCAGGTTTGTGGGAGGTGTTTCTAGCTTTTACCATGCTACCTCTGGGTGGCGCTGTGGAGAACATTGTCAGTGCTTAGGTAGCTTTGGGATGTGGGCTTTCAGTGGGAGACACGAGGGTGCAGTGAGGAGGCTGTGGCCTCCAGTGCCATGTGGCCCGGCTTCTAGCTGTTTGACTTTGGAGAAATGGCTTCACTTCCCTGAGCCTTGGGTCCATCAGGGGAGAAGGGAGAGAGTCGGACAGTCATTCCTGGAGCGGTGACGACTCCTTGCTCGTCAGGTGCTTGCTGTTGAACAACTTCCCTGCGTATGCCAGTGATTGCAAACTTGAGTGGGCCTCACAGCCACTTGGAGGGCATGTGCGCAAGCCCCACCTCAGAGGTTCCCATTCAGTAGGTCTAAGGTGGGGCCTGAGAATCTGTATTTCTCACATGTTTCCAGGTGATCCTTGATGCTCTTGGCCCCAAGTCCCCCCTTCGAGAATGACTGCATGGAGCTTATTTAATTCAGTCATCATGGCAACCCCTTCAACTTGCCATTCTTGTAATTGTCACTTGGCTGTTCAGGAAATTAAGGATTGGAGCAGGAAGTAACTTGCCCCGGGTCACACAGACATGAGGTGCTGAAGCTGCGATTCGAATCCAGGGCTGTGCTGTGCAAAGCCGTTGTTAATAGATTCTGTGTAAGGATAGTTGTGAGCCCTGATGTGGTGACTGCCGGGCAGGGCTGAAATTCTCAGTAAATGCTGCCTCTGGTCCCTGTACCTCTTGAGACCAAAACTGGATCTTTATACAAGATGATAATTGATACTAAATGGTTTTTGTTACTGTTTTGTGGTGAAAACAGAAAAGTTGGATGAGAAAATCCAGACTTGGGAGGCTCGGGAGCAGGACAGGGGCTGACCCGTCACAGTGTTGTTGGCCTCCATGGCCAGGAGGGGCCGCAGACTCATTTGCGTAGCCTCCACTTGGTATCCTATAGTCCCTACAGCAAGGGGGCTCCCAGCCGGGGCTCAGGGAGGTCTGGGAGCTCCCTCTCTCCTCTGACCATGGGGCTGTGTGAAAGGGCTTCCTTTTTAATGTGGAAATTGGTTTGATGCAAGCTAGCCCAGCCTAGCAGCCTTTCCTCTTTCTCTGCCTCTCCTGGTGCCCTTGAGGACAAATTGTCCATGCTGTGAGTCCCCCAAGCCTGTATAAATAGCATGGGTGCTCTCACGGAGGGCTGAGCTCCAGGGAAGCAATGGGCACCTTAATGCTGGGCCTTATAGGGAGGGAGCTGGAAAGTGGAGAGAAGGCAGGGCAGGCCTGGCAGTGGAACAAGGAGGAGCAAAGGGTCAGAGGGTGGAAATGCAAACGGCCTGCTTGAGGTGTAGCTTTAGGCTTCTTCCTATGCTCCAGTCCTATGTCTGCAGCAATGGTTCCCCTATGGAAGCTTACCTTCTCCTCTGGCCAGACCATAGGCAGCTTGACTACAAACTTGAGGCTTTATTAGGATTGTCTCCTGCTGAGATAAGGGGCCAGGACTGCAGGGTTCCAGGAGGGGCCGGTCTCCTCCCCCAGTCTCAGCCTGCTCTTGGGGCTTCCTAGGAGCATGTTGGCTTTCTTTCTCGATTCTCAGTCCAAACGTTTGTGCTAGGTCTCCATGTGAATTCTCTGGAAGCTGAGTTATCACGGGGACTTTAGGTAGTCCTTTCTTTGCCTGCCCCACTCCACCCCACCCCACACCCTTATTTTTTTGCTGGCAAGAAGGAGTAGATTCTGGGGAGTCGTGCTCTCGCATCCAGCTCCGCCAGCCTGGAGCAGGCCCTGACTAAGCTGGTACCTTCATCTCAGTGAGCTCAACCCTAAACTCTCTGGGTCTTAACTGGATTAAGGGCCTAGATTGTTGCTGAGGAGGAAGGAGGTACCTCAGTAATTGCTGGTTAAATCTACCTAACAATAGCCACATGTGGAGCCAGATTTGAGGGTTATTAAATATGAGCACCATTCTTCCCCCAAACATGCCTTTGTTTGCAGAGCTGGGCAACCTGGGGAGGGGGAGAGAAAATGCTGCAGAGTCAGAAAGGGGCTTCAGAGGCCCTGTCTCCAGGAAGGAACACATGCTTGGTTCATGGCGAAGCCTGGTGACCAGTGTCCCAGACCTGGCCTGGGCAAGCCGCTTTCTGGGGGCACCTTGCTCACAGCCCATGGATGGACTGTGTCTGACTGTAAGCTCTGAAGTCCATGCGTGGGCAGCTGCTGTAGCAAAGCCAGTCCCTGCTGCTGTTTTAGACAGTCTTGTCACCCTGCAGCAGCCACCAACAGTCTCAGGGTGACACAGAGGGACGGACAGGGTACAGTGCAGGGCCATCCCTAAGCCGGCCCCTCTGCAACTAGTGGGGTACATGGCTACATGCATTTCAGCTTTTTCCTGGTGCCCTTTTCCCACACAAGAGAGTAAAGGGCAAAAAAGTGTGATTTGACGGCATGCCATTGGCTTCAAACTCCGGATGGCTCAGTTTCCCTGCTCTGCGCTGTATGGCCTGTGTGCAGACTTTGGGTGGCATGGGCTCCTTGTGACCAGTTGCTTTTTTGGAGACCTAAGGTGGGCTCGTGTGTGTGCGTATCTGTGTGATGGGGAACTGGGTCAGGGAAAGGCCTGGAATAAGGGTGGAGCTGCCTGTCAAGGGGGTGTTGGGCTCCTCCGTGGCTCTCTTGTCCGGAGCCACGCTTCCCCTGAGGCTTGGGCCTCAGGAAGCAAAGGTCCAGCAGGCTCTAGGGCCCTGGAGGCAGGGTAGCAGGTGTTGGCTGGAGCAGAGGCCACACGAAGTCTGGGCGCTCAGGAAGGGCTCATGGTCACCAGCCCCTGGTCTGAGGAGCCCCAGAGCCCAGGGCAGACCTTCCCTTCGGAGGTTTTCTCTCCTGCTGCTCATCAGGCAAGGTAAACGTTGTCGACCATGGAGAGCAGAGTGCCAAGTCCTGCAAAGGGGTGCCTTTGCAGGTGACGGATCCTTTATTTTTGCTTTAAATTATGGATTTAAGTGACTCTGTAAACTAGGTTACTAAAAGTTAATTTTTAGAAAGGAACCTCGAATATAATAAAGACAAATGAAAGATAGGGAAATTACATTATTTACATTATATGATAGATCAAGAACATAGGTATGTTCTTACGAAGAAGTATAGATTTCTTGGGAGGATGGGAGGTAGTTATCAACCCTCCCATCATGCTGGGGGGTAGCCAGGGGTCACGGGGGGGCAGCTGGGGCCAAATGGCTACAGTGTTTCTGAAAGGCACTTTGGCAAACATTAAAATATGTGCACTTGAAAATAGGTACAATGCTTTATCTTTTGTCTGTTTGTACAGGGCTCTGTTTCTTACAATGTTTTTCTCCCATTTTTTTTTTTTTTTTTCTGGTAGTGAGCAGCAAATTTTCCTTCTGTGGATACAGTTATCTAATATATTTGTTACAACACTTATTATGTTTATATATTTACATTATAGTTGGTCCCGAAATGCTGTTATACATAGTGTCTACCCTGCTTGGGGTCCACATCACCAAGGTCAAGAGACCTGTTTCCAAGAGCCCTGTAATACCACCTGTTCTCAGGATTAAAGGCAAGAGAGAGGGGTGGGGGGAGCAATGGGAAAAGTAGGTGAAGGGGATCAAGACGTACAGACTTCTAGTTATAAGATAAATCGTGGAGATGGTAAAGTACAGCGTAAGGAATACAGTCAGTAACATTGTATTAATTTAGTGTAGTGACAGATGATAACTGTACTTATGTGGTGAGCCCTGAATTACGTATATAAATGTTGAATCACTCTGTCGTACACTGAAACCCATGCAGTATTGTATGTCAGCCGTACTTGAAGAGGAAAAAAAAGAGTGGGGATAGGATAGAAGATGAGGGAGAAGAGAAGTGGGCTTTGGTGTCTGTCAGAGATTCAAATCCCAGGAAGGAATGTGGGCCAAGCCCCTGACGCTGCACCAGCACAAGGGCAGGACTTGGTGAATGGAGCAATTGTTCCCGGGTGTGTAGGGTTCCTGTGACTGGAGCTTAGTCACCTGGGCCCGGTGAGCGGCGGCTGTTGATCAGGTCCGGTCCCTGCTTCTTGGTGCGCCTGCCTTCCAGGCATCCCCACGGGACAGCAGTCTACCCCCAATCTCACAGACCTCAGGGGAAGGAGTGCCCAGACTCCTGCTTACTAATGCATTCCATCGTCAACCCCTCAGAGCCAGGAAGTCCTCCTGTGTGTCTACACTTAATCCCCCTCACCAGATCTGAAGCTTATTTTCTTTCGCTCTTTCTTTAGGGGGAAAAGACTGAGATTCTGCTCAGGCAAGACATTTGACTTGCGCAGCAAGCGGCTCTATGTTGCAATCTCCCTGTGAAATCACTTCGCAAGGAGATCCAGGAGGGGGAAGTGAGAGGGGCTGAGGAACGAGGGGTAACATCCCCGGCTTTGTCCTTTAACGGCTTTTGGAAGGGACGACATCGCTGTATGTGCTCATATCTGCCCTTGGGACTTATATCCTCAGCGGCGTGCTCCAGGTCTCCATGTGGCCATTTCAGAGGAATTCGAGATACACTCTGACCCTGCTCCTCCAGCACACTGCCTTGCACCTCCTCCAGGGCTCCCGAGCTCAGGGCACGCGTCTCTGTTCATCTGTTCACACAATCGGGCCCCTGGGAGGCACCCTCTGGCACACCCCGTCTCCCGCCCCTGGGGCGATCCAGCCCGAAGTCTTGTTACTTTGATGTCCTACAGCCCTTGACTCTGTCCACTTCTGCCCATCTTTGCAGCTGCCCCCTAGTCCAGTTGCCTTTGTCCCCTCCCCAGCTGCAGCAACATCCTAGCCATCCACCCACTTTTATCTTGCCCCCCTGTTGGACCGTTCTCCATGCAGGGCCCAGAGCCAGCTCTGCCAAATACAGACTGACTCTTGGACTTGCCTGCTTTAGCCTTCCAGTGGCAGCTCATTGTCCTTTGTATAAAGACCAACTCTTTTGTGTGACCTATGATCCCTTATCTGTGGTCATGATGCCCCTTGCCCTCTGCTTCCCAGGTGCTTTGGCCACCTTCTCCCATTTCCTCAAACATACTACTTTCTCTCCAGGGCCCTGACACACGCTCTCACCTTTTCCTGGACTCCTTTCTGCTCTACCCGAGTCTACCAGGTTAATTGTCCCCTTAGATGTCAACTCAGTGGTTACTTCTGGCAAAATCTCCCCTGACCCTCAGACTAGCTCCTGTGTTGTTAGGAAAGTCTCTCCTAGGAGCCCCTGGACTCCCCCCTGGTTAATCCTCCGAAACTTGATTTCGGCTCAGGTCGTGATCTCGCAGTTCATGGGTTCAAGTCCCGCGTCAGGCTCTGCATGGATAGCGTGGAGCCTGCTTGGAATTCTCTGCCTCTCTCTCTGCCCCTCCCCTACCTCTCTCAAAAATAAATAGATTACCAAAAACCCCGCCACCGCCACTACCAGCAAAAGTTCTCCTAGGCCAGAATTCCTTTCCTGCGGCGTCCCTAGCTGAGTTTGCAGGGAGGCGTTCATGAGCGTGGCCGTTTGATTGACAGCTGTCTCAACAGCCCCGCACACTATAAGCTCTAGGACAGAGGAGTCCTGTTGGTTTTGTTGGGCGTTTGACCCGGTGTCTAGTGTGAAGTTGGGCATGCAGTAGGCACGTCTGTGGAATGAGTATTTATGTCTCAGTTTTGACAAGGATGAGGACTTTCCCAGCCTCCCCTTTGGGGATTGTCTTGGAGCCCATGCCTAATTCCCCTGGCATCCTTTCTCTGGCCGTGCTCCTTTCTCACCACCTGGGTCACCTTTGGGGCAGGGGGTTCAGTGTTGAGACCAGACATGAGCCATTCACCCGATGCCTTATGTAGAGCAGTTGTCAAACCCTGACCTACAATAGCTTTGTGCTTTTGCATGGCTGGTGTGCCGTCCATGGATGGTCTTTGCAAATGGGATTATACGCGATTGCTTGTGGAAGGGCTCTTGTTTTTTTTTATAGGAACCCTGTGGTAAAGAAAAAAACCAATCCTTTGGTAAAGCAAATGATGACCAGCTAATTTGTCCCTCCTCTGACTTCAGGTTAGTGTATGTACTGAAAGAACTTTGTCGGCCATCTTTTAGAGAAATGAGTGGCATCAGCTGGCCAGAAAATCCTTGAGGGAGTGAGGTCAAGGGGCCCTGGTGATGATGAGGTCTTCTTAGTCACCTGGTTCTGCCCCTCAGTCTCAGAAGTGAGGCAAAGGGCATTTGGTATTTCCCACAAATGAATTGTGACTGTTTCCAAACTTTCCATTGGGTTGAAGAGCTAATTCTGGGCATCCTCTCCTACCGCCAACAGACCCTCTCTCTCTCAGCCCCTGTGTAGCCCTAGCAGGTCAGCATGGATGGGGGAAAATACCACCTTGATGGTCCAGGTGGTCTCCTGGGAATGTTGGCCTGGGTTTTCATCCCGGTTTTGTCACTGGCTCTCTGTGTAAGCTGGATCGTGACTTCATCTTCTGAACTCAGTCTCCTGCCCGATACATCTCTTACAGGTGTGTGGGGCTCACTCAAAGGTAGTGTTCAAATCCAGGAAAGCCTGAGGGTTGAAATATACCAGTTAGCAAATTCTCATCTTCTAGTATGATTTTCAAATGCTTGATCTTCTCGGGTTTTTTGTTTTTTTGTTGTTTTTTTTTGAGAGAGACTGGGAGGTAGTGGGGGAGGGGCAGAGAGAAAGAGGAAGACAGAGAATCCCAAGCAGGCTCCATAGCTGTCAGTGCAGAGCCTGACACAGGGCTCAAACCCACGCGCTGCGAGATCATGACCTGAGCCGAAACCAGGAGTCGGACGCTCAACCGACCGAGCCACCGAGCTGCACCTATATCTTCTGTTCTAATGTGTAACCTTCGTGCATAGGTTCACCTTACTTCCCTGGGCCTTAGTTTGCCCATCTGTGAAACAAGATGGGTTGATTCTGCGTTGGCACGGAGGAGAACTAAATTCTCTCTCTCTCTTTCCTTCCCCAGCAAAGGCAGACAGACATCCCTAATGAACTCCCAAGAATGCAGTCCTTCTCAGAAGAGCAATCGGATAGCCTGCCAGGACTAAGCTACCCAGGTTTGGTTCAGGGCTGAAGCTGTTTGCCGGTCATGGAGAGTAAATGCTCACAAATCATCTGGGAGGTACGGACAAGAGAAGCAAGGTCCAGGGAAGCTGACTTGCCTAATACTTGGGAGGTAAGGACATCTATGAACTGACAGCTGGCTTTGGAAAGATTGTTTGGGTGGATTCTCATGTTAGGAACATACTGAGCAGGTCTAACCCCAGGCCAGAGTGGGCCATTTGTGTGTTCCAAAGGAGGCATCAGCTTTCTTTCCTGCCCATCCCCACCGCCCCCCACCCGGGGCCCTTGACTTTGTCCTCTGATAAAGGTCATTGTGTTTGTGTCCTTTTGTCTGCCTGCTTCCCCTCCTGGGGTGAACACAGTAGACCCCCACAAGGATGCTGCCAGTTCTTGCCAAAACAGATCCGTGGCCATGGCCATGGCCCTTCCTGGGGCCTGGGGCCTGAGAGCTTTCTCTGGAACAAGGATTTGGGGCTGTGTGTCCTAGGATGTGTCAGCCTTTAGAAGCAAGCTGATTTCCCATCTTTGGAGAAGTCTTTCTGCTCAGAAGTGATCCACGCAGAGTTATTTGGGGGGCAGGGAGGAGGATGGGGAGAATGTGCTGCCTCTCTGTGTGCATCCAGAAGTTTGAGTGTTTCTGGACGCTCCTCACCTCGCTTTCTTTATTGTTGGGTGGCTCAGGAAGGAAGGGTCTGCCAGGTGGGGCCTGAGCTGAGATCTGGAGTGAGGAGCCAAGTAGGCAGTGCGGCATTTGGTTTGGGCTTCCCAGCTCTGTAGAGTGGTTGCTAGGGGGTCTGCCTCCCCGTTCAGACCAAGGGTTGGAGGTCCCACGGGAGAGGCACAGGTCCTCTCTGGCGTCTGTCCCTTCTCGTCCCCTTCTCTATTTTATTCTTTCCACTTTGCTTAAGAAATTGATGTAATGAAGATGGTCAGACTCCAGTATGCGACTTCCACACCCCAGATCTAGATTCCCCTCCCCCACTCCGCAGGCATGTCCCAGGGGCCACGTGCCCCTGCTCGCGAATCCGGGCATCTCAAACAGGCGCTTGGCTCTGACCTGGTTATTTAACAAATTCATTTGGGGGCGAACTCAGAGATGAGGATCGGAGGAGAGAAAGAATTGTCTTTTCTTAACTGTCCCCAGGACGCCTTGAGCAGGCTTGGAGGATTCTCGCTAATCTAATCCCTGTCAGAAAAGGAACGATAAAACAATTCAGGATTTAGAAGCCAAATCCCCTTCCTGCGCTTGCACTGTTTCTGTATCTCTCCCTTCCCATCTCCCCCCCGTCTGCAATGAAGCCGAGGTGCCTTTCTCGGTGAGGGTTTCAGTGGATAAAGGATTTCATACTTCGCTCTTTCATTTTTCATATTTAAATTTGCTTTGCTCTCCGGTTTGACTTTCCACTGACCCTTGAAGAATTGGCGTATTTCAAGGAGGGGGAAGAGATCTCATTATAGGAAATGAGAAAAATGGAGCAGAGTTTTAAAACTTTTAATGACTAAAACACAGTGTTCCAAATCGGTATTGCATCGGAGTTGAAGTCACTGTTTGGTTACAAGTCTTTTAGGCCTAAACGGGGTTGATGACATCTGTTTAATTTTAGATGTCTGGAATACATTCTGAAAATAATGAAATCCAAATGTATGACCAAATTAGAGAACAATTTTATCTGCGACAAAGAAGTTTTTAAAATAAGAGCAAACGTTTCGACCAAACAGAGTTTTAAAAGACCCATCAAACCTTTGGTCATCTTGCCTTGACTTTTCCCAGTGGATCTCCACGGTTGAGAGAACTTTCCTTTCCTTTTTGTGTGAATCAGACGTTATTAAGTAATTTTATACCCATTTTCCTATCCTTTCTCTGGGTGTGCGCCCTGCTCGGTGCTGCCAGCCCTGGAGAGACCTTGTTTAGGGGAGTGAGGAACCTTTCCCAGGAAATCTCTCTTGGTGAAGCATAGGGCTCAGGTCACAGACACTCAAGGGCCACTTGTTAGCTGTTCCCTAATAAGCTGAGCAACCTGGGAGGGGCCCCAGGGAAAACTGAAAAGTGCAAAGGCCTTGCTGATGGAGGAGGGTCCTACACTGGTCGTGTGCTGTGTGACTGGGGCAGTTCCCTGACCCTCTCTGGGCCTCACTTCTTCCATCTGTGTGAGCAGCTGAGGATTCTGGGAGCCTTGTTGTGCTGGCTTCTCTGCTGGTAGGTTCTGTTGTGGTGAGAACCCCCTCCTGTTGGGAGGTGTTCCGGATAGTTCTTCTCCCACTTCCTGGGAGCCCAGCACCTAGGCCGATAGGGAGACTGCCCATGTGAGTCTCCTTGTGGGCAGACAGACACCCCCATGTCTACTCTTCGCTGCCGGGGTAGATCCAGTGTGTAGACAACTCCTCCATCCTTGGCAAGACTTTGATGTATAGACAGTAAGTGAATTATGGTCGCAGTTTTACCTGAAGTCTTAAAATACTTGGCTGCTTGGCAAGGTCATTCTGCCTTTCCTGGGTGTTTGCACCTTCCGAACATCTGTAGACTCTTATCTCCCTGCCTTGTCCCCTTGCTCCAGGGTCAGCTCAAGTCCTCCCCTGAGAACGAGCCCCTTGTCTCTTGAGTTCCCCCAGTGACTCTGCCCAGTGCTGTTGGGCCAGGCTCAGCCGGCCCAGGGCCAGCTTCCTGGACCATCGTCTACACATTTCACTCATGGCTTGGGCTTGTCTTGCTTCCCAAAGACAGGAGAAGGTTTCCCAAGTGTTTGCCTTTGACCTGTGACCACAGAAAAGCCTGGAAATGGGGATTGTAAGCCTGTGGTGCTTGGGCTTAAAGGCCTGGGGTGAAGCTTGGGCTTAGTGAAGGCTCTGGGCCTGCTGGCATCTGTGGAAACGAGCAGGTTGAGATGTTGGCTGCTGTAGGCAGATGACAGATGGACAGATAATGCTCAGGTGAGTCCCGGCCTGTCCAGAATGTTGGGCTGGGTCTGTACCTTTTGTCCGTTAGCCCCTTGCTTGTGCCATCTGGCTCCTTCTCAGGACTTGATTTTGTGGTCACTGTCCCCCCTCACCCCTTAGGAGGCATCATTGCCTGTGATCTGAGCACGATCGAAGGTTGGCGTGATGGCAGGTATATTTGCAACATTCCTGGGAACTCTCAGAGCCCCCATGGTCAAAAGGCATGGACTCTGTTACCTCAAGGACAGTGGGCTGAAATCAGCAAGAAGGAATTCTGGAGGGGACAGAGCTGCCCCTCTGACGACAGGTAATTGGTAAGAAATGTGAGGAGGGAATTTCATTTAGGTCTGGGGGCTGGGGGACAGAGAGCATGGCCCCCTGGGCTGGGAGTCAAGAGACCTGGCCCCTGCTCCACGTGACCTTGAGTGGGCCACGCGCCTTGCTGGGCCTCAGCTCAAACTCTGTACAATGTGAAGTCAATACCAACCTGATAGGCTCACGGGGGAGCCCGGATAATAAATTAGAGTTGAAAATAATGATAAAGATGGCATTTCATGAAGGCCCAGACAAGCGTGAGGTGTTTTCAGTTGTGTTGGTACTAGTAGAGATTTATAAGGAGTAGTGAGATGATGGTAAGTTTATCCTTACTGTTGTTGTTGTTGTTGTTTTTAACCCATTCGGGATGTTGGGGTTGAAAGGATGTGGAAGTAGGAGGCAGGCCTTGGATTTCCCGGTTTCTTGTACCTAACTCTCTGTGTGGCTTTGGGCGAGTCCTGCCTGTCTTTGGGTCTTAGTGGCCCCGTCTGTAAAGAGAGGTCTGTAGTTCCCATTCTTCTTTCTCCACCGGGCCACTCACAGGGTGGCAGGGTGGCGTGAGCCAGCGATTTTGCAGCCTGGAAGCACTGTCGGGGTGGGTTGGGCTGGCATTGATCGCCGCAGTTGCTGGAAAGGGCATCCAGGCCAAGATATCTTGATGCAAATCCAAGGGCCAGTGCTGGCCTTGGGGACTGTTCTGAGCTGGACGTTCCGCTGTGGCCCAGGTGTACCCTGTCAAGTAACTCTGTCTGGAGTGAGGGGCTGAGTGGACCAGAGGTTTGTCAGTGTGGCTGTAATTACAGCTCGTGCTGGGCAGGCATTATGCGTAGCTTAGTGTTCTCATGATGGCGTAGTGAGTTCACAGTGTCAAGGTTGGTTCCGGCTGCTTGGTAGACTGAAGGCATAAGGAGGCATAGGCACGTTTTGCCAGATGCAAATCAGAAGGCAGCCCTGGGGGCCAGGCGTGGTGCTGTTTCATTGTTTGGTTTTGTTGTACCAGACTTTAGTTTTCTGAGCAGTTTTATGTTCACATCAGATTTGAGGGGAAGATCCAGAGAGCTCCCCCATACCACCCCCCCCCCAGAGGCATAGTCTCCCCTATTATCCACCTCCCTGATCAGGGTGGGACCTTTGTGACAACTGATGAACGTTCACTGACCCATGATGATCACCCAAAGTCCACAGCTGGCATTAGGGTTCGCTCTTGGTGTTGTCCATTCTCTGGGTTTGGACAAACCTATGATAATATGTATCCTCTGTTATCATATTGTATAGAGTACTTTCAGCTCCCTAAAAAGCCTCTGTGGTGTTCACCTCTGCCCCCCACCTGCAATTGATCTTACTGTCTTGGGAGAGGTGAAAGGCCCTTGGCTGTAACATACGGGCCCTGCCTGTGTGACTCCAGAGCTGGTGCTTCTGAGCATAAGGCTGCCGGCTTGGCAGGTAGTCCCCAGGCCCAGGGCAGGTGTGGCCCAGGGCAGCTCGGGCAGGGGAGAGGTAGAGCGTTGGCCCGGGCTGTGATTCTTTCTCCCCTTCTCTGTCACCCATTAACTCTGACATAATAAGGACATTGATCGCCACCATATGGACGCTGGGCCTCATGGGAAAGGCCAGAGACTTGGGGGAGGTTGGGTGGGTGGTGGGCGGAGAGATGAGGAGATGGGAAGAGGCAATCCTTCACATCATGGTGACTGAGCATCAGGTCTGCACCAGGGACTGTGCTAAATGCTGGAGATATTGCAGTAAGCATGACAGATGAAGTCCCTGGCTTCCAGGGCTCATATTCTGGTGAGGGACACAGACAGCACACACATATATAAATAAATACGAAAGTTGTCAGTTGTGACAAATACACTGTAGAACATTAAAATTGGGTGATGTGATGGTGAACTCTTTTAAACTGAGTGGTTAGGGACAGTGTCCCCGAGGAGGGGACATTTCAGTGGAGATCCGTGTAACAAGGGGTCAGCTGTGAGAAAATCAGGGAAAAGCATTACAGGCAGATGAACCCACAAGTGCAAAGGGTTGGAATAATCCTGGTGGGTTGAAGATGTAGCATGGACAATGCAGTTGGATTTAGGAACCAAGAAGAGAGCGGTAAATGAGGGTACAGGCGAGGGAGAGTGTAGACCTTATGGGGCTATACAGGGTAATGTCTGGGAGTTTGGATACGATTCCAAGTATAATGGGAAGCTCCGGTGGTGATAGTGGTGGTGTGATTGGATTTGTGTTCTAAAAAGATCCCTCTGACCACAGAATGGACCGTGGATTTCAGGGAGCTAAAGTGAAGACAGGAGATCGGTTAGGCTAGTACAGGAGTGTAGGCGCAAAAGGATGGTGCTGTAGGCTAGGAGGGCGCTGTGTGGGCAGAGAAGTGGGGCATCAGGGTACGTTTTGAAGGTAGAGGTACTAGGATTTTCTGATGGGTTGGCACTCCATCGCGGCGTTGTCCCAGCCGAGGATTACTCCCAATTTCGCTCCTTCCCTCAGCCCCACAGCCATTCCTGAGATGGGGAGAGGAGGAAGAGCAGGCTCAGGTGAGAGGCAGTTGGGGGTGTGGCTTTGGACTTGGTAAGTTCGAGAGCCCTATCACTCATATAAGTGCCGCTGTCAAGGTGGCTGTTGTGAGCGTGGAGCCACGAGGAGGGTCGGGCTGGAAATCCATACCCACTGTCGCTGGCTTGGTGGTGGCATTTATAGTCAGAGACCGGGAGGAGGTGGTCGGCAGAGGAGAGGAGAAAAGGGGTTCACAGAGTGAATGCTGTGACTGTGCAGCCCATAGATGTGGGGGGAACTGGCCAGGAGGGGTGCCTGGGAAGGTACAGCCAGGGGCGTGTGGCATTCTGGAAGTCAGGAGGAAAGAAGGACTTGGGGGAATGGCCGATGTCAGGTGGGGATGCAGTGATGAATCCTGCTTGGGCAGGGCAGAGAAAACAGGGTGCCATGGATGATGATGTGCCAGGCATGTCCCCATGGATAGGCCACACAGCTCTTGAGTCATTTTGCCAAAATACGAAGCGGAAAAACGGGGTGGCAGCTTGAAGGGGATGTATGAGTCAAGGCAGCATTTTCGAGACACAGGAGACATTCCAGCAAATTTGTATGCTGTATGGTGATGCAGATGGGAGAAGCCGGTGGTCCTTAGGGGAGAGGGGACACTGATAGGAGCCACATCCCTGCCAGGGTTTGGGAGGTGGGACTTGGTGTGCAAAAGCAGGAGTGGGTGGTGAATAACAGCAAGTGTACTTTCTTCAGGCCCAGTCACTGTAGGGAAGGCAGAGAGTGTGGAGTCGGTGGAAGAATCCCTATGGTTCTCTGACCCCCCCTTGTCTGTGCCCAGACCAGACCTCTCTCCTCAACCTTTTGATTCCCCATCTGCCTCCTGATGTCTCCAGCAAAATGCCTCCGAGAATACTTGTCCTTTCCCCCTGGGGCATCCTGCTTTACCCCCTTTTATGGCCTTCCATGTTTCAGCCCATTCTCCTCCAGCCTCTTATCTCCTTCCTCCAGGGAGCCTCCGGGATTACCTTAGTCCACAGTGCTTTTTCCCCTGATTGGGCTGCTGGAGCCCTCAAGATCCAGGACCCAGATACACCTCTGGTCACTAGGCCTCCAGAGACCTGGGGGAGATGTACTTTCATCACCCCTGGGAGGGATGCTGCCTTGTCATGTCTTGGGTGCCATTGTTGTGAAGTCCTCTGCAGCTAGGGAGCAGGCCTTTGGTTTGTGGAGAGAGAAGAGATTGACGGTTTGGGCTCCAGAGTCTCACTCCCCTGGGTTCAAATTAGAAGTCCTTGCTAGTCGTACAACCTTTGGCAGCTTTTTAGAAGCCTCTCTGACCTCAGTTTCCTCATCTGTAAGGTCAGTTTAATAGGACTTAACTCCCTGGTGTTTGATGCTGGTTAAATGAGCTGACACACAAAAACAGTGCCTGGTACATTATCAGCACCCAACCAATAGCATCATCATAATGATTAATATGTTATTTTTTTCCCTACTGTTTCTTCAGTGGGACCTGAGGGAAGTCACTTGACCTTCCCATGCCTCAGTTTCTTCATCTGAAAACTGGAGATAGTCACGGTGTCCTCCTTAGGGGACCATTGAATTTTTTTTTTTTTTAATTTTTTTTTCAACGTTTATTTATTTTTGAGACAGAGAGAGACAGAGCATGAACGGGGGAGGGGCAGAGAGAGAGGGAGACACAGAATCGGAAACAGGCTCCAGGCTCCGAGCCATCAGCCCAGAGCCCGACGCGGGGCTCGAACCCACGGACCGCGAGATCGTGACCTGAGCTGAAGTCGGACGCTTAACCGACTGAACCACCCAGGCGCCCCATGGGGGCCATTGAATTTAATGAGCCGAAATGTGCAAAGAGTTTAATCCAACAGCTGGCACATAGTAGGTGTTCAAGAAGAAGAGCTTGCTGCTGGTGACGATGGTGGTGGTGGTAATTATCCCTCTGCCTTTCCATGTCCCCTGCTGAACCCCTGCTGGGGCTGTGGAGCTGGTTGCCTTGGGGGTCCTTCCCCCTCTGCCATGCTCAGGCCAAGGTGCCCCCCACCCCCACGCCTGCTCCCCCAAGGCTCAGCTGTTCACGCTTGGCTTTTCACCCTTCCCCATGAACCCATTCATCTCTGAGTCTCTGTAAGGTTACAAGGCTTTGAAAATTAATTTAAAAAAATCATACTCTTCTGACCCTTTAAACTTGATTTTAAACCTTCTTAGTGCTGTAATGAAGCCCAGGCTATTTGGGGCATTTTGAAGGAGTGTGGCTGACAGTGCCTTTTTAATTTACATAGAAACCTGGGAACACACATGGACCCAAATATGTATCTGTATAATTAAGGATAAAAATCATAATCCCCTAAGCAAGCTCTGCTAGTGAGCATCAGGTTTAATAGGGATTATGAGGAGGAATTAAAGTTGCCCAAGGGGTGCACTGAGAGACTTCAAACACCTTTCGGAAAACAAATTAACGTGCTTTTCAGAAATCATTTTCCAAGGGCGGCAGAGGGTTTTCCTCGGGCTTCCCTGTTTTCTTTTGAGATGTATTTTTAACACTTGTATAAACAGTTTGGGCCCTTGATATGGGGCTTCCTGTGCTCCTTTCATTAGCTGGTGTCTCAGCAAGAATTCGGCTCATTATCCGGGGCATTTTGATTTCCCTGGCCGCTGTTGCTGGTGCTGCTGCTGCTGCTGGGCCCAGCCTGGGGCCATCCTATTTTCTTTACTATCGCCTAGTGGTGTGGAACCAGTTGGTTTGTGGCATGGCTTGTTTCTCTGTCTTCCCACCCCAGCCCAGCTTCCCAGAGGTGCTCTCAGTTCCCTGGAGGACTGGACTTCTCAGGCAGGGGGCAGTGGCTGGGAGGTGGGAGGCTGGACCTACCTCAGGATCATCTGAGAAGTTGGCCGAATCGGCCTTCATCACCCAGGCTCCACTGGCCCCTTTGTTTATTTCCCCTTCCCCTTCCCTCAGGTGCATCTGCAGTGGACTATGTGGCCTCTACAGGTACTGAGTTCCCCATCACTGGAGGTGTTCAAGCGCTATCCTGGCTTAGGTTATGAGGGTATCTGTGCCCAGCTATAGAGCAGACCTGGATGGTCCTTAAAGTCCCTTGTAAATCTGAGATTCTGCAATTTACACTTTACACATGGACTTGGGCAGGGCTTTGCTGAACCTTTACAGCAACAAGGGTACACAGCACTGGGCTCCCCCCGTTCTGCTGTCCTTGCTTGGGGCGAAGAAGAATATGGTGCTCTCGTCTCTTCTGGAGGTTTCGGATTTATGCTCAGTTACAGGATTTCCTTTAGAAATTTGATCCTGTAGGGCCTCAGAACAAAAATTCCAAATGCGGTCTACCTAGGTTCCCTTTTAAAGCTCACTTTCTTCCTTGGCAAAACGGGAGTGATAAATGATAATAGCTAACACGTATTAAGTGCTTCCTGTGTGCCTGACATTGCTTACAAGCACTTGTTTGCTTATAACTACTTAGGCAGAAGTAGTATTATTGTCCCCACTCTCTAGAGCAGGACACTGAGACTCAGGGGGGTTAGTAACTTAGTCAAGGCCACAACTAGTAAGTGATGAATAATCACTTCCAATTATTCTAATTAGAACTATTCTAATTTTAATTATTAGAATAGCATCTAGTAATCAGCCTCTGGGGGTCTGCTGAGCCCTTCACAGGAAAGTGGAGGTGCTGCCTTGACCTACTCCGAGTAGAAAGCCAAGTGGGCATTGTCCAGCCATGGGTCTTGACCTCCTGAGAAGGCTCACATTAGTGCCTCTCAACTTGGTCAGTACCTTGGCTAGACCCAGCAGGGGCCAAGTGGTGTGACATTGCCTTTGCCGCAGAGGGCAGAGCTCCTGTGAGCTGGCCAGCTGGCAGCATCTGGGCTGGGCTGGTGGGCGTACATCTTCTAGAGGTTTTTCTCGGCTTTGCAAATGGGTTGGAAGTTGGAGGTGAGCTCTTTGCGGCTGATTCATGGTGAGTTCACATGAAGCCATGTGCCCACAAGTTGCTCTTACTTCCTGTTACTGTTGGTCAGGTGCCTGTGAGGCAAGAAGGAGGGAGCTTTTTTATCTTGAAGAGGGGCTCTTAGAAAAGGAGGGAGCAGGGGCTCCTGGGTGGCCTAGTCGGTTAAGTGTCCGACTTTGGCTCAGGTCATGATCTCACGGTTTGTGAGTTCGAGCCCTGTGTTGGGCTCTGTGCTGATAGCTCAGACATCGGAGCCTGCTTTAGATCCTGTGTCTCCCTCTCTCTCTTCGCCCCTCCCCTGCTTGTGCCCCCCCCCACTCCTTCTCTGTCAAAAACACATAAATAAACCATATATATATATGTATATGTATATATAGATGTATATACATACACACATAAAGAAAGGTAGGGAGCATATATTTCCCTGATCTGGAGGTGAGAACACGGAGAGGACTTGGCTGGAGTGCTCATGTAATCCTGCTTCCCATTGGAACTCTGTGTAAATCATCATCCACCCTCTGTGCCCACCCCCAGCCACCCCGGCTGCCTGCTCTGCCCTCACAGGGGTCTCTGGTCTCTTGTCTTGTGTCAGAGAGCTATGGTTACGAGGAGCGGGTGGCTAAAAGTCAACAGGAGACTTCTGCTGGGTTCACAGGTCTGGCTTCACCAAGGAGGTAGGATTTAGATTGAACCTTAAGGCACTGGTGAATTTCTGGCAGCAGGGAACGGGGCACCGTTGTTTCTGAGCACATCCATAGAACATGCGCCATGCTAAGCTTTCAACATCCATGCTGTTATTTCGTGCTCATAATGGCCCAGTGCTATGTTCTGCCTTTTATTGGTGATGGAACAGAAAGGGGAGATGACTTGGCCAGGTCACACTGGATCGGAACTCAGGATAAAAGCATGCCCCTGCTCTCTCCCCTAGCAGCTGGGGGAAAGCGTGAGCTATGGCAAGAAGGCCTGGGAGGACCTGTGGAGGTCCTCCACCTGGGCGACCAGCCGGAGGGGAAGGGTGGGAGGGCGGAGGTGGCACAGTGTGAGGCTGGTGCTGCTGCTGGTGGTGGCTATGTATGCCCAGAATGTCAAAGTCCTCAGTGGTGTGCTGGGACTGTTTACCAACCAGGTCTCTGGAGGGGTGGGGGGAAAGGAAAGAAAAGTAGCAAGCAGAAGGCCCTGATGTGAGGTGTTTGCTGATGCCCATGGTATGAATGTTTCCACCTTGGCCAGCTTCGAGTTACCAGTGTGATGGCAGTGAGCACTGAGTTCTCCTCAGCCATCAGGAGCTGCCCTCAGCACTTGCAGTGGCCGCATGTCCGTGGTGCTGGTGTTTGGGGTTTATCTGGGAGACAGTAAGAGAGGAGATGACTCTGTCAGAGCTTTTTATCAAAATGCAACTCTGAGGGTTGTCTAGTGGTGGGAAAAGAGGCTGGAGAAGATGGCCACCTGGGGGAGGCCAGTGCCGACCCCTGGAGCTGGAGGGGCCGGGACCTAGGGGAGGCAGCGGGTGGGGTCCCTGGAAAGGAAGGGCCAGATCCATTTGGTGTAGCTGATGTCTTTGCTTCTGTCGGAAACCTCGTGGGTCTCTCGCTCCAAACATGTGTGTCTCCGTGGGAGGCTTTTGGAGGCAGTGAGACCTCAGCGCCCCATCTCCCTTTTCCCCTCCGAGGTCAGGCTGGGCTGTGAGCAGTTTCACACGGGAGTGCTGGGCCTTCTTCTACACGGTCCAGTCCAGTGATTTAACAGCAGCAGCAACAACATTCCCCCAAGACATGACCTGGGAATTTTCATTTGGGAAAAAAAGATGGTCTTGGAAGTAAACCCAGTTGGGGAGTTCAGGGCCGAAGGGCACGTCAGAGTTTGTGCTCAGCTGTGACAGAGGCCCGCTGAGCTGCTGGGACCTCGTTGGGCCTGGGGAGGGATCCACAAAGGCCTTCTGCCCTGACCCGTGTGGTCAAGGAGACCGAGGCCAGGGGAGTGTGGCCAGACAGACAGAGCAGCGCTGGCCCAGAACCAGCAGTCAAGGCTTCCTGAGGGAAAGTGGTTCTAGCTGAACTTTGAAGTGTGGGCAGCATCTGGAAGTGAAGGGGCCCTTCGGGCAGTGTCTGAGGGTGTGTTTGTGGCAATCATCAGCCCCTTACTTGTCAGATCTGTTCCCTGCCTGGCTCTGTACACAGGGGCTGGCCCCACAAACTACAATTCCCAGGTCTCCTCGGCAATGGGTTCTGGTTAGGTCTGGCCCGTTGGATGCACCGACAGGAGAATGGAGGGGCAGGAGGAGGGGAGAGGAAGGGGCACTTCTTCCCCCCCGCCCCTCTCTGGCTTGGGAATCCAGCAGCAGTGTCTCCTCTGTGGCTCTGATGTCACTGTCTCACGTCTCCTCACAGTCTGGCTTCCTCAGCCTGATGAGGCCTCCTCCCCAACAGCCCTGGCTTCTGGGCTCTGGAATCGCTTCCTCCTAGTTTTCCTCCAGCCCTGGGGTTGGTGCTGGCTTTCTCTTGCTACTGCTGGTCTTTGCATCACCTCACTGTCCCCTGCTCGTCTTGCAGCTCTGTAACCAGGTCACTGTGCTGGCTTACTGGGCCTTGGCTGTGGGCTTTGCTGCCTTGACTGGCTCCTGACTGATCTCTGGGAAGAGACAAGGGGGCAGGAGAAGCCTCCCGGTGGGTGGGGTGTGTATCTTCCCCCCATCTTGCTCTTGGGTCAGACAGCCAAATCTGATGCCCAGCGACCTTCCAACTCAGCCTCTGCCTGTCTGGGCCCCTGACCCCTGAGCTTTCAGGGACTTCCAAACCTGATTCCAAGGCCACTGTCTGCTGGAGGCCTGGTACCTGGCTCCAGAGGCCTGTTATCATGTGGTTCCCTCATTCATGGGGTCAGAGCTACATACTGACTGGCTGGCTTTCATTCTTGCCCGACCCCCCTTGCTGACCCTGCCCTGACCTGCTCAGGTCGGAGGGACCTCGGACCTCTGGCCCAGGTCTCCCATTCTGTAGCTCCTCAGGAGCCCATATCTCAGTGGGAAGAAAGGGTGAGGCTGGAATTCTGTCTTGTGAAGGGGAAACACCTGCCCAGGTTTACGCAGCAGGGACAGGAGGCTCAGCCGTGGTAGACTTTCAGGCCACAGCGTGTCCCCCGGGGCTTCCAGGGAACAAAGCTGGGAAATCGCAGTCTAGTCCCTGCTTGCATTTCATGTGAAGATACGGGGGTCTGAGAGGAGCAAGAACTTTGCCAGAGTCACTCTGAGCCAGTGGTAGAGCGAGAGCTCAGGCTATGCTATGTCCGCCTGGCGCCTGGCGCCTGGCGGGCATGCTTCTGCGTCCTCAGCAGCTTCAGAAAGTACCATGGGATGGGCCAGATGTGAGCGTGCTGGGAGGCTAGTCTGCTTCCTGCTGCCAGAAGAGGCCTCTGCCGGGGCAGGGTGCTTATTCCCCAGAACCCTTGGAGGTCAGCAGAGGTCTCTTCAGAGCCTGGGGCACCAGGCCACCATTCTCCAAGTGCGGGGTACGCATGTGTGGCTGCCTGCCCCGGGCGTGGCCCTGGAGAAATCCCCAGGTACACAGCAGGTCGGTGCCAAGTTGCACAAGAGCTGTGGCAGCCGTGGTGCTTTGCGCAGGACTGAGAGGGCATCATGGTCCTGGGAGAGGGATGACTCAGCAGTGCTGGGCCTCTGGGGCAGCTGCCAAGGGAGGCCAACCTGGTGGGGATACCCCACCAGGGCGCAGGCAGTCTCTGGAGTCCTTTGGGGAGTGCCCTTGGCCTAGGTCGGTGACCTGCCATGCACACACTGAGTCCCCTCCATGCCCGCTCCCAGCTCTGAGGCTGCTGGACCATGCACAGCCCTCCCCAGGCTGAAGAGCTCCCCCAAAACTTTGGCACACTCGGCTGCTCTGGGCAGCGGACCTGGGTTTGCACACACTTGAAGTTGTGGGGACCTAGAGACAGACCATGCAAGGAGTTCAGTGGCTAGTCTCATCTGAGTGGGAGGTAGTGTCTGTGTAGGAGAGGGTCCCCAAAAGATGTCCAGGGAGGCTGCTGTCTAATCACAGAAGGCCTTTAATGACTGGCCTGCCCGGGGTCTAGTCTGTGAAAATAGGGAGCCATGGAAGGTTTCGGAGCAGGTAGGTGATAATGCCGGAGATGTGCTTCAGGAAGGTGGGGAGGGAACAGACGCAAAGCGTGTATGAACCTCCGCTAGGGTGGGGCAGGCCAGGCGAGGGTGAGGCCACACTGTGTCTGACCCAGGCATGGGAGAGAGCTGCTTCAGGCAGCGGCCATGGCGCTGGAGCCAGCTCAGTTCTTCTCGCTCAGCTGGTCGAGGTCTGAGGAGGAGCTGCTTTGGCCACTGTGGGAGGGGGACTGGGCTCAGGTAGACCGAATGACTTGAGAGCTCGCTGCCACCTGCTGACTGGCACCTTGGGCAAGCGACTTACAAGCCATTAAATTATTAAGCAAATTGAGACCCTCCTCTGAGCCTCAGCGCATCTGCTAATTGGGAGTGATCCATGCTTTCTAACATTGTTGTGGGCACTGATGGTAGGTAGTAGCCCAGCAGGGTGCCTGGGGGAAGCTGCTAACAGAGAGGGGTGGCCAATCCATGTGCTGGTTGACGATCCCCCCCAAAGGTCCAGTTCAACATCCTGCCTCTCAAATGTTCTGTTGGCCCACGTGTTCCTTTCCAAGGCCCCTTCCTTCACAACCTCTTTGAGGTGCCTGTGGGTCAAGGTGGATGATGTCAAAGCCCTACCCCTCCCTCACTGCGCCTTTGCCTCTCACTGTGGCTTTGGGTAGGACGAGGCAGGAACCAGCCTGCCCTCGAACCTACTGAGGTCACTGGAGGGTCACAGCTGACGATCCTGTGTCCTCACCCATGGGGCTGGGCCCTGAGTCGGCTCCCCCACCAGCGTTCAGCTGGTGGGAAAGATGCCCCACAGGGTGGGTGGCCTGACCAGGCTGCCTACACTTGTCACTTCTTTTTTTTTTTTTTTATTTTATTAAAAAAAAATTTTTTTTTTCAACGTTTATTTATTTTTGGGACAGAGAGAGACAGAGCATGAACGGGGGAGGGTCAGAGAGAGAGGGAGACACAGAATCGGAAACAGGCTCCAGGCTCTGAGCCATCAGCCCAGAGCCTGACGTGGGGCTCGAACTCACGGACCGCGAGATCATGACCTGGCTGAAGTCAGACACTTAACCGACTGCGCCACCCAGGCGCCCCTACACTTGTCACTTCTGAATCCCCCTTCTTGTAAAGGCTGTAATTGTCAAGCAGTTTCCTCAGAGACTTTTTAGTAAAGATATGCGAAAAGAATGTAGCTACTAACTGGACGTGTTTCTGGGAAGGCCCTGAGTTCTCTCTCAGCAAGAATGGGGCTAGGTTGGTAGGGGACGTGGACAAGCCCCTCTTCCTCCAGGGACCCCAACTTCCTTTCTGGGGCTATTGGAGCTGAAGATCAGGGCCTTCTTGTGGGCATGCTGGGGGTCCTGGCAGCATGGAAGAGGACAGAAGGCTCCCTGAAGTCAGACGAGGGGGAGGTGGCTATGGAGCTACATCTTGGGGGCCCCTGGAAGGGGTGGTGTCTCCCTGGAGGGGGGCGGTGCTGCCTCAGGTTGATGAATGGTTCCCAGGCCTGTTCTTACCCACGGACGCCACGCCCTGGGTTGCCCTGAGTGCTGCGTCCAGCTTGGTGGGACTGCCAGGCCTTTGTCTCCGTCAGTCCCTGGCTCTATCCTCACACCTGAGCCGTGAGCAGAGGTGACTGACACAGAGCAATGCTTTCTCGGCAAACAGGGCACTCCCTCCTTCTCTTGGGGACCTTCAGGGCAGGAGGCTACATTTGCCAGAGTGGAGGCCATGTGTGTGTGTGTATGTGTGTGTGTGTGTGAGAGAGAGAGGGAGACCTTTAGGAGGGTAAGGGGCTGGCGCTTGGGTCACACAGACAGCAGCCTGAGATGTAGTCTTGTAGCTGGAATCTTGGAGAGATTCTGTGAGAACTGCCTCCTTCAGCATGAGGGACAGGCTGAGGAGAGATTTTCCTCCCTGCACGGCGTCTGTACTGAAGACTGTCTTGAGCATCTGGAGAGACTGAGGGTGATGGAAGGCCTGAATGAAAAGGAGGCTTGTTTTGGCTTCAGTCTGATGCCCCAGGGAGGCTCAACCTTAGGAGAAACCACTGAGTCCCATGGTTACGCTGGGGGCCTGTGTGCAGGCAGATTGGACAAGCTGACCCACTGGCCAGATGACCCTGGTGTGTGACCTCAGCAGTGGCTAGTCTTGGCACTCCCTCCACTGATGGGTGTCAGTTCAGGAGGGGCATTGGGGCAGGGTGCCAAGGTCTGGCCCCATTGCAGAAAGCCTCCCCCTGCAGGCAACCACCCGGCTGGGCAGCCTGGGACTTAGAGTTCCCCCATAAAACAGAGTCACGGTGCTCTTGTCCATATTGGCAGGGGAGACGGAACCCAAACTGGAGAGAGTGGGTATAATGTTCTCAAGTGTAAGTTGTTCTCTTGTAAATTTTTAAATAAACCTTTGGCACCCGTTATGTCTTCATCCCGGGAAAGCCCTTGCTGATGCCAAAATTACAGAACTGTTTCAAAACGTGTGAATCCACTGAACTGATTTGAAGTTCCACATGAACACTGCTGAGATTAGAACTTTAATAGTTCAGGGGTGCCTGGGTGGCTGAGTCAGTTAAGCGTCTGACTTTGGCTCCATGATCTCAGGGTTTGTGAGTTCAAGCCCTGCGTCAGGCTCTGTGCTGTCAGTGCAGTCTGGAGCCTGCTTCAGATCCTGTGTGTTTGTCTCTTTCTCTGCCCCTCCTCCACTCGTGTGTGTGTGTGTGTGTGTGTGTGTGTGTGTGTGTGTGTGCATGCGCTCTCTCTCAAAAATAAATATTAAAAAAAAAAGAATGAAGATGAGGGGGTTAAGAGTTTATTTAGGGCAGGTATTAGTATTGCCATAAGGCTCACGTGGCTTTAAGGGAATGGGCCAGCTCTGCAGAATTATCACGTGATTCCTCATTGACATTGGTGCTGTAGGCTTATGGCAGAGTTGTAGTTTTGTATGCAGCTGGTTCTCCTTGCAAACAAGGCCTTGAAGTTATCAGTGCCACTTGGTTTGCCTCCATCTGTCTGCAGACATTCAGTCTCTGTGTTGGTATTAATTACATCAAAAGTCAGAAAAAGAGCTGGCCTGAGATTACATCTTTCTCCTATTAAATCCATTCTGGGCAATTTGACTTTGGCACAGCATGTCATCCAATTTTGTTGGTAGTTTTGTTTGTATTTAATTTCCAAAATTTCTTGGGCTTTTTAGGTATTCAGGAGTGATAAATAGGCGTGGAGGGCTCTAATGTTTGTTTCTATACATGTATGCCTTCAGTGACCAGTCTATCTTAGAGGTTCTGCTGTGTGACTGTGTTCCCGGCACATTCTAGGCACTACGGCACAGCAGTCAACATAACGGTAAAATTCCTGTCCTCCTGGAGTTTATAATCTAGAGAGGGTAATAGACCCCTCCCCCCCCCACCCCTCAAAAAAACCCAAAACAATAAAAACTCCACAAAACCAAAAGGCAAAACCATCCACACACAGTGAATAAATTTATGGTTTAACATTAGGTGAGGATGATGAAAAAGTTAGCTGGGGAGGGGGTAGAGTCAATGAGGAGGGGTTCTTAGATAGGATGAGGAAGACAGATCTCTCTGGAGAGGTGACATGGCTCAGAGACCTGAGTGAAGCCTGCTGATTGGGAGAAGAGAGTTCTAGGTTCGGGGGCAGTAAGTACAAAGACCCCTGAGATGGGGATGTGGTCACTGGATGTTGTATAATATTATTTTAATTAGGATATGAATAAAAAATGTGATACTGATCAACAGTGAGAATGGGTACTTGGGGTTTGGGGCATGCCGGCAAGCAATGGGGTAGCTTCTCAGCCTTCTGAGAGTATGGGAGCCCAGGGGGACTCCAGACCCAGGCAGAGGAGTAGTTGGTGGGGTCACAAGGTTCCCTGAGGCTTGCTAGCTAAGAGGTGGCACAGCAAATTGGGCCAAAGGAGAGCAGAGTAGCTGATGGCACCTTGTCCCCAAATCCAGCCCCTGACAGCATGGCCATCCAGAGGAGTTGTTCTCTAGGCTTAGCTGCACCAGAATAACCTAGAGGGCTTGTTAAGACAGAGGCTGCCTGGCTCCATGCCAGATTTCTGATTGAGGAAGTCTGGGGTGGGACCTGCCAATACCTTTCATCCTATTTCCCAGGTGCTGACATTGTGGCTGGTCCAGGGACCACACCTTGAGAACCTTTCCTGCTGGCATCTATCCAGAGTGACTGTGGAAAGAGAATAAGGCTCGAAGCCTCGAGGAAAGGACTGGTCCCGGTCCCTCAGGATGGTTGTTTGGCCCACTGGGTCTCCTGGAGAGTATCATCCATGATCCTGGTGCCCCCAGGACCCTGTCCAGGTTGGCACTGTCCCTTGCTGAATGTGGGTGTGTGTGTGTGACAGACATGGCTCGTGCCTCTGTGAATCCATGCTGGTTGCTGTGGTCGCCATAGTTGGAAGCTTCTTGGGTTAGAGCCTACAGCTCAGATGGGTGAGGGGGGACACACCTCTGGCCCAAGGCCCTGAGCAGGATGCCCTCAGGAAATAGGGGGGGCTGACACTGAGAAGCGGCAGCACTGTCATCCTCACTTAGTGGTTCTCATTCCTGCCCTGCGAACCTCAGGTCCAGTGCTCTGCTGCCCTCTCCACCCCTCCCCGCATGGGTATGTGTAAGGGCTTTCTGCTTTGGTTTGTTTTTCCAGAAAGGTGACCTGGTGTTGTTGAGGATGGACCCCTGGCACCCGGCTTGGTTTTCCTGAGTGAGGCCTTCTGTTGTCACAGGTATAGCTCTGGTTGTGGGTTGGAGTGTCAAGGGAGAAAGAAGAAGGGAGGCAGCCGGCTATGCTTGGTGGCCTGGAGGCCTGGAGGGAGTTGATGGAAAACATCTGAGCCAATGGCTCCGTGCACTCAGAAAATAAATCCTGGCTTCCGAAGAAGCTGCAGAAAATTGATTTTTCGCAGCTTCAGTGGTCATCCTGAAGGATTTGGTGGGGCGGAAACTGGGCCCATTTCTCATCCCTGTGCTCTGTGCTGTCGGGTCAGGTGCTGAACGGGCTTCTGTTAGAGGCAGAGAGGCCTGGGCCAGCCCCCAGCTCCTGTCATGTACCTCCCACTGCCCTGTGCAAATGGGGAGGGGTGGAGGGCCCATCTCCCTCAGCTTGCCCTCACACCCGGCTGCTTCTTGCCCGTGGCTTGCCTCTTGCGCCTGCTACCATGGACGTGAAAGGTGCGTGTGTTCATGCAGCTGAGCTGGGATTAAGGCATTTGTACACGGGTGCAGCTGTGGGTCTTTGGTGTCTGGGGCACTGTGGGGCAGTGGCGGGCGGATGCCTTGGGGAGCTCAGCCTGTCTGTGTCTGTTTAGTCCCTCGCTGAGCACTGCCGTTGGCTGCTAAGATCTCAATTGGCCACGAGCGCCACGCGGGCTGCCCCAGGGACGGGCCTTGTCTGGGGAGAAGGATTAGCTTTTGGTACATTTTCCCTTCATGTGTGGAGCATGCACTTAGCCCAGGCCCAAGGGAGCTGAAGGTTCCCACAGCCAGGGAGGGAGCCGCAGCTACAGACTGATGGTTCCCGGAGCTCCTGTTGGCTTTGGATGATTTTATGGAAAACTTGGCTAGGGTGTTGTGAGGCATAGCTATGACCTCTTGGCCCAGCAGCCAGCACAAGGAATGGCTTAGCCTTCCTGAGACGTGTGGTGTGGGCTACGACGTCCCTCCCCCGGCCAAGAGTCCAGGGGACAGAGGACTTGGCTCTGCCCCAACTCTACCCCAAACCCTGAGACACCCTGGACACCTCCCTGCCTGTCTCTGGCCCCCAGCCTGCTCCTTGGCTATCAGGAGGGAATAACCCATTCCTTGCTGGGGTGGTGAGAATATCCACTGAGATGGGACTGGATCTAAAGTGCTCACCCTAGGGGCGCCTGGGTGGCTCAGTCAGTTGAGCATCCAATGTCAGCTAAGGTCATGATCTCACGCTTCTGAGTTCAAGCCCCACCTCAGGCTCTGTGCCGACAGCTCAGAGTCTGGAGCCTGCTTCTGATTCTGTGTCTCCCTCCCTCTCTCTCTGCCCCTTCCCCACTCATGCTCTGTCTCTCTCTCCCTTAAAAATAAATAAATTAAAAAAAAAAAAAAAAGAAGTGCCCACCCTTTGTCTGCCCGTGGAGGTGGGAAATCAGATACAGCAGGAGTCCAGGCCTCTGTTGAGGTCTTCAGTTGCCGTTGGTCAGGTTAGGAATCTGGAAACGGACCATCTTTCCTGGTGGTCTTCAGTGGCATGGCCTATCAGTGCCTTTCCCCCTGAGCAGCGGTGCCTTATATCTCTTGCACGTTTCCATCTTTCTGGACTCATTGGAAGGAGCTATAAGTGAACACACTGCCAAAAAATATCAAGTTCCTCAGGGAGTGGTGATGCTCAAACCTCTGAAAAGTGGCAAGCATTTCGGTATTTCTTGTTCCTTGTTTGTAGTGGCAGCATCAGTTACCTACACCTCATGGCCCTGATGTGTGAGCTTGGGGTTGCGGTGGGGTCATGAGCGGGAGGAGGAGGGAAGGAAAGGGGAGCGCTGGACAGTTGATCAAGGTGGAAAGTAAAGATACTTCCTTTAGGTGGAAAGTGAAATGGGAGGGACGCCTGGGTGGCTCAGTCGGTTAAGTGTCCGACTTCGGTTCAGGTCATGATCTCGCGGTTTGTGGGTTCGAGCCCCACGTCGGGCTCTGTGCTGACAGCTCAGAGCCTGGAGCCTGCTTTGGATTCTATGTCTCCCTCCCTGTCTGCCCCTCCCCCACTCATAGTCTTTCTCTCTCTCAAAAATAAATAAACATTAAAAAATTAAAAAAAAAAAAAAAAGAAAGTGAAATGGGAACCCAGATAGAAATAATAATAACGTCATATGACACTGTGATAGATATCAGTATTTTCCCCCAACTTGGACCTGCTCAGGGCTTATATGCCCTGGCATTTCATAGATATAAAATATTAATATCATAATGTTGTTAATAATAATAATTCTTGGGGTGCCCGGGTGGCTCAGTTGGTTAAGCATCTGACTGGCTCAGGTCATGATCTCACAGTTTCATGAGTTTGAGCCTACGTTGGGCTCTGTGCTGACAGCACGGAGCCTGCTTTGGATCCTCTGTCTCCCTCTCTCTGCCCCTCCCTCCACCCAAAATAAATAAATAGATGTTAAAAAAATAATCATAATTCTTAAAGAGTAGCTCATTTTTTATCAGACCTGTATTTACAGATACCGCAAAGTGCTAAGCACTTTATTATCTCACGTAATAATCTCAAGAACCCTGTGGGTGATTATTATTTCCATGTCAAAGTGGGGGAAAAAGAGGCTGAGAGGTGGCGTATCTTGTCTGAGATTCACTGAGGCAGATGATGGGAGCCAGCAGCTTGGGGCTGGAACTCGGACAGAACTTGGGTTCGTCCTAAGGATACCACTTCCTGGGTGCTTGGTTTTGCCTGGAAGGGGCAGATCAGCGGGAGTGTGCATGCTTGCCTTGTAATGAGGACGAGGATGATGATCCAGGCCATGGTTAAGGACCAAGCTCTGGAGCTGGACTGCCTGAGTCTGAATGCCCATAATACCGGCTACCAGCTGGTTGGGAGTGGGGGCTGGTGGGGGGGGGGGGCAAGATCCCGTGCCTCATCTGTGCCTACCTCAAGAGTTATCAAGAATTTCAAACTGTTGATACCTGTGAGGGTCCTACATAGACAGGTGCTATTAGTATATGCTGATTGTTGCTTTTACACATTCTCACACGTCTGCACTTGGGAGGTGTTTCCTGGGTTTTAGAACCTTGAGATTGGCAGGTAATGGATGCCTGATAAATATTCACTGAATGAAGGAATGGAATTTATCAAGTGGCTTGGAGGTCTCACAGTAACCTTCTCTTAAAAGGATCCTCCCCATAGCCTCCCCTTGCCTGAGACCGACCCACAAGTGGGGCTGAGCATGGCTCTCATCCACATTGGCCAGCACGAGTAGGATGGCTTGGTTGGTTTGGCGGGATGGTCATGGCCATGGTCCTCGTGGACCCCAGTGCCTGCGGGAGGCGCGGGCCTCTTGAGGAGGCAAGTGAAGGCAGATGGCAGCTCTCTGGCCTGCAAGGTTGGGGATCAGGGAGGCTGGCTGTTCTCTGAGGAGAGGGGGCTGCTGCATGTGGATGTGTGAGCTCTGGAGCTGGAGCCCTCCCCTGAACCTCTTGAGGGTGCTGGCGGAAAGCTGGGCCATCCAGAGCAGGAGGCTGCCCAACCTGTCAAGGTTAACAGATAGGCTTTGGCCCTCCCCTAGGAAGCCATTCAACTTCTCCCCTGACTTAGGCCACATTGTTTCAAAGCATGTGGTATAAACTACTAACCACCGGGGAATTGCTTGAATTAACAAACTCGTTTTTCCCGAGACCTGAGGTTGAACTTGAGTGAGGAGTTCAGGGCTCTTTCCAGAAATCCAATAGATCAGGAGAACTCATGTTACACCATGTTTTCAACCTTGATCAAATGCACATTTTGCGTGGTGGGGCCTTCTCCACGCCTGCACACTTCCAGCTGCACCCGATTGCTCAGAACCGTGGCAGACCAGAGTAGTAGCTGGCACCCGGGCCCGGCTTTGAGGGAGCCAGCCTCTCGCCTGAGTTGCAAGGCGTTTCAGAAGGTTTCCTTTCTTCTCCTCTCCCCGAAACTCCTGCCTCTCCCACACCTAACCGTCTGAGTACTATTACTAAGAGGAGGTATAAAGGTTTTGCCAAAATGATCCTGGGCCCTGGGCTGAGTCATGGGCCCCAGCTCCATTTTCTCCTATGTCTTGTTGCTGCCTGTGAAGATGGGCTGGGCCTGCCTCCCTCCATCAGAATGCCTGGCCCAGGGGTCACCGCAGATCCAAAAGGTCAAGAGGAGTTGATTTCTTTCCTGCTACAAGCCCCACCCACATAGCCACATCTGAGCCTGAGCCTCTAGTGGGAGCTCAGGGGAAGTCCAGAGATGGCTCTGCATCTTAGAGGAGACAGCCCTATCCAGTAGGCCGTGGGCTGTGCAGGGACAAGCATTTCCTGTGTGGTGTAGGCTGAAAACCACAGGGAACCTTGGGTATCAGGGTGTGGGAAAGGTGGGGCTCAGGGGAAGAGTTCCTACAAGAAGGATGGGCTTCTTGGAGGAGGTGGGGTTGCATTCGTAAGCCCGAGAGAGGAGAACAGGTTTTGCTAGACTGATGTGGAACTTCCCAAAAAGCAACACTGCTCCTCAAACCCTGTCTCCTGACATCTGAATTCTGGGGTTTCAGTTTTCTTGAGGGAAGGGGTATGTGACCCAACCTAGTGGTTTCTAAACCTGGCCCAGCATCCTGACACCTGAAAGCTTTGTAACACTGTTGCTATACAACCTCACCCCAGACATACCCAGTCAGTAGCCTTGGGAGGCTCTACACATCTGCACTGCCACAGCACCCCGGGGGGTCACAGTGCTGGGCCCCATTCCAGAGACCTAAACTATGCTCCAACCACTTCATTCCCTGCTGGTGGCTGCTAGGGGTTCAAGGACATTTGTGGAGACAACTTTGATGGAATCTCCATGAGTTTCATTGTATTTGTGGCCTGGAAGTAAGCTCCCAACTCAGCTCAGGCAATTGGAGGCAAGTTCTGGATTACATGACTCTGGGCCCAAGGGGTAGGAGATTGTGGTTCAACTACTCCCCTCTGTTGGCCTCTCTGTACCTGGGCTTTCACCCTCCCCTCTGCCCCTTCACCCCGGCTTCTGTCTTCTCAACCTGGGGCAACTTCCTCAACTTCAAACTTCTCAGTTTTAGGAAATGTTTACATTTTTCAGCAGACTCTGCTGCTGCACCTGTAGATATCTTAGAACTTGCTCACTTCTGAGTTCCAAGGCAAGGAATCAGATTGACCCAACTCATAGGTCAGTGGTAGCACTATGGAGTGTTACCTCAGGGGCAGACAGTACAAAAGATGGCTGTCATCAGGCCAGGGGTGGGGCAGGCAGGTCACGGCCCTGCCCAGCCAAGCCCAGCGAGTCTCTGTGTGTTTAGGTAGAATCTTCTGGGAAACAGCACCTTGGCAGAAGCATCTCCCCCAGGGAGATGTAGAGCAAATGGCCTTGCTTTGTTTCATCAGAGGAACTCAGAGTGGTCCTCAGAATCTTTGTCCTCCCTGGTTACTCTCCTGGCGGCTGCTGGTACTATAGGCATGTTCCTGGGAGGTTGTCACCCAGAAGAGGGTATGTCAGCTGACTGCACGAGGGCTGTGTTGTGTGTGTGTGCGCTTCTTTCTGCTGGGCTGGCACCTGGCTTGGAAGAGCACTTAGATTTGAATCCAGGAATATTTTTTTGCCTCTCCCCTCATTCTTCCAAAAGAGCTCCCCAGGGCTCAGGGACCCCTGAGCACTTCCTGGAGGGCATGCCCATAGGGATAAAGAAACTCCTTCAGTTTTGTGCTCCTTTGATGGCCATCATAGCTCCAGGTGGCTGAGGTCCATGACCAGAGTGTGTTCCTGCTGGGCTTCCTGTCTAGGTCAGGGCCACATATCCTGGCTTTTGGGAGTTTTCCAAAAGGATCAGAGCCAGTGATGAACGTTGCCACAGCCTCTCCTGAGCATGACGTATTAGTTATCTGCCAGAAAGGTTCTGACAGAGACACGCCAATGCCCTTGGTGGGACTCCCGGAAACAGTGAGGGTGCACGTGCTAACTCTGGACACTGTCACCTTCCTGCAGCCCGTGTTCCATGTGGACGCATGTGTACTATTTATGAAGCTAATAGGCTTCTTGATGGAGGGCGATGTTTACATGCTATAAAAAGTCCATTAACTAAATTTAAGTCTCTCTAGAGATCATGGGGCTTAATCTGTATTCTGCAGGTGACATGGAAGGAACCAGAAATCCCAATGACCTCTTCTGTTAGTCTTTGACTGGGATCGGAGATGTGAGCCTCACTGAATGAGTAGGTAGATGAATGAATGCATGAGATGTGTGAGAGCATAAGAGAATGATATGGTCGGGCCAAGCGTTTGTCTTCTAAGGCTTATGAGCAACAGTTAGGCTATTTTTAGCTGAGTCTTCAGTAAACAGCCTTTTATTTTGACTGCCAAGTGGCACAGTAAAAATTCTCTATGGTAACAAGACAGCTTTGTTATTTTTGAAGATCAAAGTGTTTTCAAATGCCATTCCCTGTTTTTAAATGAACTATTGAGACAGCATTTTTGGGTTTTTTTTGGCTAAAGACTTTGACCAGGTTGAGAATCAGTAGGTGTTGAACTTTACCTGGTGTTACATTCTAAGCCTGAGATGAGGATTGTCTCGGAATTCAGGCAGGGCCCTTTGGCCCGTCTGCAAATGGGCCATCTCTGCTGGGTCCCTCTCCTACCATGCAAAGGTCACCCAAGTCCCTGAGTTGGAGACAGGCACCATGTTTGTTTGAAATAGGGTCTCTGCTGCTCTTCCTGGGCCACAGCAAACCTTGGCGACTCAAAGACCCCCTGATCCAAAAGGTTTCCGTGATCACCTCACACTCCCACATCTCATGGAGAGCTTCCACCCTATCCCTCTTGGGGCTCACACTTGGGAATAATCCAACTGTGAATTCCCAGAAGCCAGCCCCAGACCTCCTTTTCTGGAGGCCTTTTTTCAACCCATTGCTCGACAGGTAGAAAATAGTCACTGATACAGTATCAAACAGCACAACGTGAGGTGGTGGGAAGGCATAGAATGACACCTTAGATCCTGGGAGGCAGGTGCCATGGGAAAAACAGAAACTTGAGAACCAGGGGATCCTGAGCTTGAATCCTGGCTCTTGCACTCACTAAGTATATGACCTTGGTTAAGGGACATGACTCTCCTGTGCCCCATTTTGCTTACTTGTAAAATGGGGATGTTGACATCTGTACCTCATGATTTGTTTTGAAGGCTTTGTGAAAATAATGATCATTAAGTTCCTGTGCTCAGTGTAGATAGGTGAGAACAAACTTAAAACAGCCTGGATCTGAATCCTGGCACTACCACTCAGCCTGCATTTCCAAGAGACCGAGTGACTTGCAGGTTGCCTCCATCAATGGTGTGCTGTCACCTCCCTCTTAGTGATGTCCAATGTCTCAGGCCCTGGGCTCAGCCTGTTGGTGGGGATGGTCATGTCATGAGTGCTTTCTGCTTGTCACTTGGGCCAGCCACAGGGAGGTGGCCCCATGGGCTATGGCTGCTGCCTGGCTCCTGTGCCTATGTTGGGGCTACAATGACTTCATGATCATCCTCCCAGTCTAGGTTTGTAGGATTTGGAGGAGAAGGACCATAGCAAGCTCCCTGTTTACCAGGCAGGCCCAGGAGCCCACCCAGCCTCTTGATTGCTAGCAGGCCTCAGGACTGGCCAGGCTGTGGTGCCCCACCCAGCCCTGACCTTGGGGCCCGGAGACCCCGTAGTGCCCTGCTTGTCATCCACAGCCCCGTCAGGGTCGGCTCGTCGCACCCAGGGGCTGCCCCCACGTTTTTCGGAGTCCCCAGCCGAGCACGCCGAGTTATGTAATGCTGCTGAGCCAACATTTACGAGTCGCGGCCAATTTGCTGGCCTCGAGTTACACTGTGCAGATGCTCTGCGTTACGGTTGGCTTTTGTCTCGGAGGCCGTAAGCAGATAGCATAACTCCGCTTACCATTAGACGTTCCGCAAATCATCTGGGCTCGAGCGTGCTGCAGCCAGACAGTTCATTTATGCTGCGAATGGTATGATTTGTAAAGTAATAAATTTCCCGTCTCTCTGCCAGCAATAAAGTACAGCAAGCAGGCAAAGCCAAAGCCCTCCAAAAATACGCTGGCTCCCAGTGAGACCTGGAAGAGAGTTGTGTCAGATTCTGTCTCTCTCTGTTCCTGCCTTCATTGGATTCTGGGAAATCAGGTTTGGGCCATAAATCCCCCTCTACCATCTGGGTGACTCTGGGCCCCGGCACGGACTTGTTATTAGCATGTGTAATTGGCCCCCACCATGACACATTTGTCACTTCCTGGGCCCCTGTCGATTCTGGCATTAAAGGAGACAGGAGTGATGGAGAGCCCCACCCTCTTGGTGTGCTTGGGGCAGAAGCAAGGCTCTTTGTCCTGGGAAGTTAGTGGCAGACAGTCATGGCGGTGGGCGGGTGTCCTGGTGGGAGCTTCTTACAGCCTCCTGTGCAAGTGTGCAAGGGCATTGTGTCACCCACTGCACGGGGATCTCATTGTGAAGGTGGCTGCTCTGAGTAGCAGGTCAAGGACAGAACTGGACTGAGCCTTAGGGTATCTGGGTACCCCTTTCCTACACTACACAAGACCATTTTGCTGCATTTCCTCTGAGCTGAGGTTTCCATGCTGTTCTTTAGTGGCCCTTAAAGGGACAGTCTCCTTCAGTCTGGGCAGTTCTGCCATCACCTGCAGAGACCCTGGGCTTTCACAGAGTTCTTTGTCTTGTGTTGGGTGGGGGTGTATAGATTCACCCCTCCTGGGGGTGCTTGAGAAAGGCCTGAGCGATGGGAATTTGCTGTTGGTAAAGCTGCTTCCCAAGTTGGAGGCCAATCTTGGAGGTGGGTAGTAGGAGTGTGGGAAGGAGGTACCACGGCCTTCCTGATTTTGCTGTCTACACCACAGCCCTTCCACCGATGGGCCTACTACCCCTTTATCTCCTTCCAACCTGGGTTAGACCTAACTACCCTCACTCACTGCATGTTGACCTTGGGCCCTTGACCTCCCTGAGTCTGAGTTTGCCCTGAGGTGGATGATCCTGCAGACGCAGGTTTCAGTAAATGCGGACCAAAAGTGCGGATTCCATGCCCGTATTGGGTTCCCCCCTCCCACGGTCCAGTGTGCGTGAATCCCTCCCCTCCTTGCCCCAGTTGGGCAGTCAGCACACAGCGTCTGCCCTGGAGGTGGCAGCTTGGGAGGTGATGTTTCCATCCTGACCGAAGACTGGAAAGTCTGACAGAGAAGTTTGTCGGAAAGCAGGGGCGTCCCGCATGAGCGTCAAGGGGAAGACTTGAGTCTTGGACCTTGGACCTTGTTCTGGGGGAGAGTAGACAAGGGTAGTTGTGATGACCCAGGGCCACGAGGACAAAGCTGCTTGTCACAACCTTTGTCTCTTTGGAGAGAGGTGAGGGCTGTAGGCAGAGAACATGGTCAGGGCTTAGTGGTCAAAAGACTGCAGAAGAGAGGGCGTAAAGGAAGAAATCGTTCTACCCTTGTCGGAAGGGATAACCTGAAGCTAGTGCTGACACTCCAGGGGGTGAGGAGTCCCAGGACCCGGGACAGGGTGACATTCCAGGGGGCCAGGAGCCCTGGGCAGGGGACCCAGGACAGGGCTCCTCCCCAGTCTGAGTGTCAGGTGCCCAGATTCCATGTTGTCTAGACACAGCTGGAAGGGTCAGTAGGGATGGGTAGAGGGCCCCATGATTTTGGCAGGATGTCACAGATCCCTCTTCTTCTGGCAAAATGGTTGATGTTTGCTGAGCAGCCATGATGTGCCAGGCCCCGTGTGAGGCACTTGATGCGTATTAGCTCTTTCTCACAATCCTTATAACAGCTCTCTGAGTAGACATCAGAAGGGGAAGCTGAGGCTCAGTGAGGTTAAATGATTTGCCCGAATTTTCCCAGCCAGGAGAGGAACGGAAATGGGGTTCCTGTCACATCAGAAACTTCCACTAGACCGCAGGCTCTGTGAGCGCGGAGCCGCGGCCAGTCCTGCTCCCTGCTGAAGGCCCAGTGTACCTCAAGGTGGCTGGCCCACACCAGGACCGGGTGAGACAGCCCGTGAGCACACACACGGGCCAGGTGTGCGAGGTTCTGAGGCCGCTGCTGGGGTCTCTGGGGCTCCACCTGGCGGCTCTGTCTGCCCTGTGGCAGCCCTCGTGCCTTGCCCGGGGGGTTGCACTTGCCGGTGGGGAGACCTCGGGTTCCCGACACCTTTCCCCCAGCTCCTCAGACCCTTTAGGTCCCAAAGAAACTTTTGAGTCACGTGTTTCCCTTGGATTTTGGTGATTCGTGATTCATGTTTTTGAGGAAGGCCGGAGAGTGACTCATGCTGATTTAATAAGCCTACGAATATTTTCAAGAAGCGGCTGATAAATCGCTGGCTGGCAGCCCTTTCCCCCATGGCCGCCAGTACCAAGTGCTCAGAAATCACCAAGTTAAACAAGTCTGCAGAAAATTCAATCTCCCCAGCATTATTTTCCTTATTTGAGCTAATAGCGTGCGGCGCCTTTCTTCTGGCACTGTGAGGTGCACCAGGGGGCCTGTGGAGAAGGAGAGCACATACTTTACTTCCAGCAAGTTCCTGAAGGTTCCACGGTGATCAGGGGTGCTAGGACCTCCCAGGGTTTCGCTTGTGCCCTTGGAACCAGCCTGCTGTGTCGCTGGGGGAGCCGGCCCCGTGCCCCGGCGCCTAAATGACGAGGTAATGTGAGCGAGGCCCCTTCTCCACAGAGGAATGAGAGCAAGGCCGACAGCAGGCGTCCTGGCCTCTCTGGGCCATGTCAGGACTCTCACACCTCGGTCAAGCCCGCTGAGCTCAGGTTACTTGGGATAAACAAGTAAAGGTGAAATGTGGCGGCTGGGAGGAGTAGGCCAAGGTGACAGGGCATGTGGCACATCAGACAGCTCTCTGGTGACTGAGAGGATCCCTGACCTGTAGTACGTCTTGACACCGGGGTTAATCCTAACGGGTTACAGTTCCATGCCGATGGCCCGCATATCTCTGCTCCAGCACGCTCAGGCCGGCTGGCTGGGGAAAACATTCAGAGATGCATTAAGTCAGCATCTGTACAAGGATCCGGTTACTGTTGGCAGTCTCTCATTTGGGAGCTCCAAGTCCCTTCCGAAACTCCTGTAGTCACGGGAGGGTGGGGGTGGGTAGGCCACGGGAACGAGGAACCCCGTTCCGGTGTAAGAGACTCGCTAAATCTCATCTCCTTTCCGTAAGTTCTTCAGTGTCCCCTCCCCACGTTACTGAGCCCCTAGTGGAAAGTTAAGCTCAGGGCCAAGTCCAGCCAGAGGAACAGGGCTCCGCCCTCCCAAGTGTGGTGCTTGGTTAGAGTGAAGCCTTTCCTCCCCTCCTCTCCTCCCTCCTTGTATTCATCCATCCGTCTGCAAAATATTGATTGAATGTGATAGTGTATGGAAAGCATTTAGCATCATGCATGGCTCAATAAAGGTTAGTTTTTGCTAGGCGAAAAGCGGTGAGTAACGGTACACACTGGTGAGGGTGCTATGTGAGACTGGGTATCTTGGAGACAATCTAGCTTTATCCCTCGCTGCAGGTGGGCACACTGAGGCCCAGAGAGATACAGAGAGAGACTAAGGGGGGGTCTTACAGTAAGCATGTAGCTAAGCCAAACCTAGGATGTGGGGCTCCTTCCGCTGTGGCGTGTGACTGATGCACTGCCATGGGTGGTCTGAGTAAGCTTCCTGGAACGGGTGGGTTTGAGATGAACCCGGGAATGAGCCCAGCAGCAGGGAGAGGGGCGGGTGCATGGGGTAGTGGAGGGTGTTGCAGCAGAGAAGGGCCTGGGATGTGGGAGGGGGACCACAGCCCTCTCTGTAACATCATTTGAGGAGCCCTGAGAAGGCTTTATTGTCCCCAACTCATTCCCTGTGTTACCACCAGCAGATGGTTCTTTCTGGCATGTGCAAATCAGACATAGTGGCTCTGGCACTCAAAGCTTGGTTTGCTTGCCTGCCTCTGTGCTCAGCAGGGACCCATGGGTCCAGGCTGGATGTCGCAGGCCAGGAGTGGATGCTAAATGCATCTCCCTGGGGAGAGGAAACCCTTTCAGTCACAATTTGCTATTGGCCCCTTGCATCTGTTTCCTGGGGCTGCTGTGACAAATAACGACAAACCTGGTGGCATGAAATACCAGAAATGTATTCTCTCTCAGTTCTTGGGGCTAGAAGTTCAAAACCCAGGTGTCAGCAGGGTTCCTTCCATCTGGAGCCTCTGAGGGAGTATCTGCTCCACACCTTACTTAAGGCTTCTGCTGGCTGCTGGCAGCCATGGTCTTTCCTCGGCTTGTAGCTACATGACTCCCATTTCTGCCTTTACCTTCACGTCACCTCCCCCTCTTCTGTCTGTATCTTCTCTTCTTTAAAAAAATTTTTTTATGTTTATTTATTTTTCAGAAACAGAGTGAGACAGAGCATGAGCGGGGGAGGGGCAGAGAGAGAGGGAGACACAGAATCCAAAGCAGGCTCCAGGCTCTGAGCCGTGAGACAGAGCCCGATGCAAGGCTCAAACTCACGAACTACGAGATCATGACCTGAGCCAAAGTCAGACGCTTAACCGACTGAGCCACCCAGGTGCCCCTGTATCTTCTCTTCTTAGAAAGACACGTGTCATTGGATTTAGGGCACACCAGTTAATCTGGGGTAAATTTCTTAACCGCATCTGCAGAGATCCTTTTTCCCCATAAGTTCACGTTGACAGATTTCGGGTGGATGTGTTGAGGACGGCCACCATTCCATCCACTGTGTCCCTCCAGCCATATGAAAGTGTAGCTTGAGAGATCCCAAGATAACTTGACGGGATGAGGAGACAAATGTGGTTAAGACACTGTAGTGGGGACAGTAGGAAAATTCCCAGAAGTGTTTGGGCCTTGGACACAGGTTTTTTGTTTTTTGTTTTTTTAAGTTTATTTATGTATTTTGAGAGAGACAGGGACAGCATGAGTGGAGGAGGAGCAGAGAGAAGGAGAGAATCCCCAGCAGGCCGTGCACCGTCAGTGCAGAGCCCAATGCACGGCTCAGACACACGAACCGTGAGATCATGACCTGAGTGGAAACCAAGTGTCAGATGCTTAACTGACTAAGCCACCCAGGACCCCTGGATACAGATTTTTTTCCTGAGACTGAAGACTTAAGGCCCAACCTAGAAGTGATGATCAGGGCTGTATGGGCATTCAGCTGGGCCTGTTGACAATCCACCATGTCAGAGATGGAACGTTGTGACCACAGCCTGCGCCTGGAATGGTCCAGAGCGCTGCTGTCCGGTAGAATTTTCTGTGATGATAGAAATATTCTTGAGTATCTGAGCTGTCCAGCGCAGTGCCTTCCCGTGTCTGTGGAGATATTGAAATGTGGCTAGTGCAACCGAACGCCTCCGTTTTTCCTTCTATTTAATTTCAATTAATTTAAACTTAAGTCGGCCTGTGTGGCCGGTGGCTGCTGTGTTTCCCAGCACAGCCCCAGAACGTCTTGATTTGACCCTTTCCCCGGGTCTGTTCCTCATTTCACTATCAAAAATAAAATTCATCAGAAAGAGCTTAAATTGCTCTTGGGCCGTTTTAGGTGCGTAATGCTTCGAGTTTTAACTTTTGGCCGAGAGACAGAGGCCAGATGGAGTTGACTTGGTTTAGACCGAAGACAAGAAAAGGTGGCTTTTACTCTTCGAGTGAAATGGAAAGGACGAGTGTTTTCCTCTTGACACTCTTGTGGCTGACAGTTGCCGGGTAGTTAAGCTGGAGGAGCAGCTAGCGAGGCCCAGTGAAATCTATCCTCAGAAGGAAGGGAGACGTGAGAGCCCATGTCTCCTCCTTTGGCCCGTGTTTGGGAATCTGTGAATTTGAGGTTCGCTGCTCTTTTCCACGGCTCCTGGAGAGCCACAGACAACATTTAGCTCTCATAAAGCTATTTCACCCAAATGACTCCTTGTTTCCCTGCTTCCCAGATGGATACTATATACTGTCTTGCTTTAGAGTGAGGATATTTATTTCTGCACACTGTTTAGACATGATCTTAAGCAACACTTCATTTATTTACACGTTTGCATGTTTTTGACCCTTGGGGATGAAAAATCAAGTGTTTGCCTGCAAGCAGAATATCTCAGAGGAGGTGGCTCCAGGGGTGAGAGGGACTGCGTCGGCTAGACCGACGCGGGGCCTCAGCTCATCTTGCCTCTTTCTCCTCGCTTCTTTCTGGCGTGTGTTCATCAGATTGGGTGGCTCTGGGGTGTGAAGCTCAGTCCATTTGCCGCCTCTGCGTCCATGTTCAACGGGAGCCCGTGGGTCCAGGCTGGAAGTCACAGACCAGCACAGCCGAGGGTTCGGTAATGCGGGCAGATCGGCCTGTTTTAGGTGAGGCACTGCGGCAGGAGGGGAGCGCTCAGGGTCATGCTAACACTGCACTGTGTACATGTAAGACACAAATGAGGGATTTAGAGGCGAGGAGGCTGATGAGTGTTGCTAGGCAACCCTTCCTCTGGGTCTGGAGGTAACATAATCTCTGGGAGCAGCCTGGGAGGAGGGCCTCCTAAGGACAAAGCTGAACTTCTGTTCCTGTGCCTGCCTGGCCTACCTCTAGGAGGGGGCGGGAAAGGTCGGCAGAGCCACGTTGTTATATAAGCTGCTTGGATGACGGATGCGTCCGTGGCTTCCATGTTGGTCGTGTTCTCTTTTTCTTGTATTTATTTGTACCTTGCCTTATACAAAAGAGGATCTAAGGGGCTTTCAGAAATACAGATGCTACAGCAGGATAAATACAGTAAATAAAGGTAGAAGCTGGGCAAAGGGAAAAGAAGGGTAAGAACAGGGGTGTGGCTGGTCAGTCAGCAGGTATTTATTGAGTATCGACCATGCACCCGGCTCTGTGGCTTTAGCAGTGAACCCAACAGCTGTCAGCCCTGGTGGTGCCTGCTCTCCTAAGGCTTACAGTGTTAAAAAAGAGGTGTTTTTTGGTTTGTTGGTTGTTTTTTAAGCCACAGGTCCAGTGGCTTTTATTAGCTGTAGGCTGCAAATTAGACTGAGCCTCCTTAGCGGCCAAAGCAAGAGGGGAACACAATGGTGAGGGGCTGCATGTATTCTCAGTGTTGTATTGGTTACAGTAGAGCAACCACAGTGAGCCTCATTCTCCTGCTCTGTACATGCAGAGCACAGCAGAGGCCCCATCTGCCCCTGTGCAGTCAGCCCCCTGGCCCCCCGTGTCACGGCTGCCTCATTTCAGGTACCAGCTTCCTGGCTGGGTCCAGAGTCAGCCCAGATGTCCTGGCCAGCTGCCCATGGTGAAGAGCTTGAGCATCTGGGGCCTGGTGAGTTCTTGAGCTCTCCCTACACCCTCCCAGGTGCCATGTCTTAGGCTAGACTCTCCCTTCCCCCTGGGATGCCTCCATCTCCGCGATTGTGACTGTGTTCTCCCCTTACCTGTTGAGGGGTCTCCATAGTTTTTGCTGTTCCCCCTACTGTCACTATGTCATTTGGTTCTCCCAGAAACACCTGTAAGCCAGCTGCGATTTCAGTCATCTTAACCATGAAAGGAAGCAGAGGCGCAGAGGGCCGGGCAGGTTGCTGGAGGTCCTATAGCTTCATGACTGTAACCCCTATCTTTGGCCTTTTCTGATTTGGTATTCCTTATTCTTCCTATAGAGGGAGCTGGCTTGCTCATAGACCCTGGAGGAGCTTAATCCGTCAGCCCCTGGCAGCTCTTTGGGAAGCAGGAAGCACTTCATCACCCCCTTCCATTGGCAGAAAGGACCTCCTTTTGTCCCATGCAGGGGTGTGTTGGGCAGCTCTTGGCATCTGGGAATCCATCCTCCCAAGGCAGTCATTTTGTTTGTCTTTTTGTTCATGTGTTTGTTCAGCAAATACTCATTTATTCAGACATTGCGGAAATACTTCTTAAACATGCCATGTACTGTTAACCCCCCATCCTCCCTGCCGACAAGGAGCTCAACGTTCATCTGAGGGAGAAACGTCAGTACATGTGAGGTTAGAGGACAGCGTGAGAAAGCTATGAGCATGACTTAGTATGAATGCTAATCAGCAGACTAAATTCGTGCCGCCTGAACAAACAGGTCATGTGTTCTCATTCCAGAGCTCCCCTCATCCTGTGCCCCTTCCATATGTCTCTCTCTCTTTGGGCAAAATTCACTGTCATGTGCAAGGGTTCAGAATACAACACACTCCGTACGAGTTAGTCGTACAGAAGTTAAGAAGGACCTCACCTCCTTGTTCTTGGAAGCATACTTCTGTTAATGCAACTTTTATTTATAGTAGCCTACTGTTATAAGACAGAGCCTGTGACAGGTAAGCCTGCAATACCCACCTCTTGTACGAGCAGTACTTTCCCAAGTGCCTGGAGCTCTGGGGCCCATTTCTTCCCGAAGAATGTCCAGGGAATCTTTCTTACTGACGAGAGGCCATGTTGCTTATGTGTCCCCCTCTAATGAATGTGGCCCACACTCACCTTACACAGCAGTGGTTTGGGGTGGATTTCAATGTTTTGATCCCTCTTTAAAGAGAGCAACCACAGCTCTTCCACTTATGAATTCTGAAATACCCTTTTGCAGCCACTGGGGTGAGAGATGATTGGGCCGTCGTTAGCATTCCATGCATCTCCTTGAGATACAGACCTGCATAAGTAAAAACATACTTCTGTTTTCTGAGATCCAAGGTACCAATCTCAGGGACTGTCAGACGGAATCAGGGGGCAGCCCGTGGGTAACATTCTCAGACTTGGTAAGTAGCTGGCCTGCCGATAGAGGAGATTAAGGTGCTTTTCATCTCCTTGCCCCTAATGGCAATATCTCTAGTTTTTAAAGTGACTTGGGAAAGTCTTCCTTTGAACAGTCAAGAGATTGTTTCAGGAAAAGCGAGTCCTATTCTAAACAGCTTGCCTGGGGGATGCTGCTGCTGAATTGTAAATGTAGTTACAGGAATTTTCCCTTCTATTTGCTTAAGAGTGAGGGTTTGGCTTTCTGGTCCAGCAGTTGATGATGTCCTACAGTGCCCCGAGGCTCCTCACACCCTCCCCAAGTCGGACTGTGTGTGGAGGCCTCTGGTACATTAGGGGCTGTCTCCGGACAGTCAGATCATCTCTCTTTATGTGTCTAAGGACTCATCTGCAGGCTGGCCCTGCTACAGGGGCACTGCCCTGGTGCCGCAGTCTGAAACTAGCCTTAGCCCTCAGCCCATTACGTTGGGTGGGTGGACAGGAGGAAGGCACCCTTGAAGGCAGTAGGCTGACAGAGGGATCATCAGTGTAAGAAAATTTAAGTTAACATTTAACTAACCCCTCTCTCCTTTACAAAATGGAGGCTCCGAGTGTGGACTCCAGAATCTAGAGTGCTTGGGTTCAAGTTCTGGTTCTCTAGTTATTAGCTGTGTGGCCTTGGTTGAGTCGTTATGTTTCTTTGATCATGAATTTCCTCAACTGGAAAGCAGTGCCTAGTTTACTGAGACATGAGAAATGAATCAATGCATATAAAAAACACTGCCTGCTTTACCTGTTGTGTGCTCAACGCACATTTGTTGGTATGATTATTCTAATGTTATTCATTCTTTCTTTGTGCACAAATTCCTTACCTCATTACCATTCATAGCTTATGTACAAGGAGCTGTGGGACTAGGGGATAAAAGTAAGATTTCATTTTAATTTCATTAGAAAAAAATAAATGCACATAAAGTAAAAGTGTGTCAAAAAGCATATAAATACCAAAAAGGAGGGTTTGTTATTAATACTGATATTTAATGAGAACGTCCACCTAGGCTGTAAATTGCTGCAAGAGAAAATTGCTCCCACCCTAACAATAAGAACAAACCAGACAGTTTATAAGATCATGTACGTTCAAGTCTGTCAGAGATCTGAGGACACAAGGTAGCCTGATAAAGAAAAATCCAAAGGGGGACAGTCTCTCCAAAGAGAGAGGGGACACCGACCATTTCATGTTGGGCAGAACAGCACGAAGAGGAAGTAGTTGTCGTTGAAGCAAGTAAGAAGGAAATTGCTGAAATTGTAATGAATTTTTTAGAGCAGAGTGTGAGCTAGTATAACTGTTTAGAATTCTTGGAAACTCTAAACCCAAGAGGTGTCTCCTCGCTCACTTTTGTCTATGAGGCTTCACTGAGAGCTTACAAGCAAGATTGGGAGCGAGACAGAAGAATAGAGAACTCTCTGAGTTGCAGCCATGCAGGACCTGCTTGAGTCTGCAGTTAAAGCAAAAGAAACAATAAAAACCCTCCTATGTTCCTGACCTTTCAAGAGTGAGAGGGAGAGGTTACCTACTAGGGGGAAACAGGGAACACTGGACCCCCTTCTCGCAGAGGCAGAGGTACACAAGACCTCTCTAGCACTGAGGCTAGAACAGGAGAACCGAGAGAAACTCTTTTGTGCCAAGAAACCCTCTTAGGCACTGCATGGGAAGGAGTCAGTGGTCATGTGCTGCTGGGTGAGAACTGGAAACCTACCCAAGTTCTTTATTCTGTACTGAGTATGAGATAGTGGTCATCTCAGTCCTGGGGAAGGCGGGGGAGCTGAGAGTGATCCTCTCTGAGCACCGCTATGTAGAGCTACCTGAATACGTTGTCCTGAACACTGGTCTTGCAGTGAGCCCCAGGCAACAGTGTACCACAAGGAGGGGGGAAGGACTGCTGAGAGAGTCTCTTCTGTAGTGTAGAGCCTGCTGAGAGCATTGGTAGTGTAGGAGCATTTAGATAAATTCTGTTACCTTAGCTTCACCCTAAGTACGGGGTACTACTAACTCCGGTAAGCCTCAGTATGAGATATGATAGTCTCCCACTAAGAAAATTTGAAGCCTGTAGTACACAGACTATAACTAAAGCAATAACCAAATCCCAAATCAGCTCAACTATAGACTAAACACTAAGTCAACTTCTCACCTTAACAGTCTGATAGAAGAAGAGTGTTCTCCATTTTGGGGAATATTTACCTCAGTCTGTACTATATTTTGTACGCAATGTGTGGGATTCAGTATAAACTATGACACACGCATCCCAAACAATGATATGACTGCTTGTCAAGAGATAAAATAATCAGTAGAACAAGATTAGAGTTGGCCCAAATCGAATTATCAGACAGGTACTGTACAATAACTATGGTAAATATGCTGAAAGATCTAGTGGAAAAGGTGGGCAACATGTGTGCATACATGGAGAATTTCAGCAGAGATGAGGAAGCTATAAAGATCTTTAAAAAAATTTTTTTTAATGTTTATTTTGAGAGAGAGAGAGATTGAGCAAGTGGGGAGCGGCAGAGGGAGAGGGAGACACAGAATCTGAAGCAACTCCAGGCTCTGAGTTGTCAGGACAGAGCAGACTTGGGGCTTGAACTCAGGAACTGTGAGATCACGACCTGAGCTGAAGTTGGAAGCTCAACCGACTGAGCCATCCAGGTGCCCCCTATAATGAAAGATCTAAATGGAAAAGCTAGAAATGAAAAATAGGTTGCAAAATTCTGTTGATGGACTTATCAGGAGATTGGAAACAGCAGAAGGAAGTATCAGTAAACCTAAAGGCAGGTCAATAGCAATGATCTAAATTGAAACAAGAAGAGAATAAAAGAGAGAAAACATGAAGCAGAGCACCTGAGGTCTATGGGACTCTGCCAAAAGGTCTAATCTGTGTGGAATTCAAGTCCTAGAAAAGTTGAGAGAGAAAGGGCAGAGAAAGTATTTGGAAAGATAAGAATCGTTTTCCAAAACTAATGGAAAAAAAAAAAAAATCACAGCTGCAAGACTTCTAGAGAACCTCAAGCAGGGTCATAGTCACATTGCTAAAAGCAAAGGACAAAGAAAATTGAAAGCAGTCATAAAAGAAAAATCTCATATAGAAGAAAAATGTTTAATTTCTTTTTTTTTAATTTTTTTTTAAATTTTTTTTTCAACGTTTATTTATTTTTGAGACAGAGAGAGACAGAGCATGAACGGGGGAGGGGCAGAGAGAGAGGGAGACACAGAATCGGAAACAGGCTCCAGGCTCTGAGCCATCAGCCCAGAGCCCGACGCGGGGCTCGAACTCACGGACCGCGAGATCGTGACCTGGCTGAAGTCGGACGCTTAACCGACTGCGCCACCCAGGCGCCCCTCTTTTTTTTTAATTTTTAACTAGGCTCCATGTCCAGTGAGGAGCCCAGTGCAGGACTTGAACTCATGACCCAGAGAGCAAGACCTCAGCTGAGATCAAGAGTTAGACACTTAACTGAGGGAACCACCCAAGCACTCCTAGAATAGCAATGTTAAGAGCAGCTGAACATCCAATTCTTGATTTCAGCTCAGGTTGTGATCCCAAAGTTGTGGGATCGAGCCCCACATCAAGCTCCATGCTGGGCGTGGAGCCTGCTTAGGATTCTCTGTCACTCTCTCTCTTTATCTTTTTCTCTCTCTCCTCCTCTCCCCACCCCTTCTGCCTTCTCTTCTGCTTGCACTTTGTCTCTAAGGAAAAAGAAAAAAAAAGAATGACATTTGACTTCTCATCAGAAATAATAGAGATCAGAAGACATTAATGTCATCTCTACAATGTTGCAAGGGAAAGCAAAAACTCTTGCCAATCTAGAATTCTATATCCTGTGAAAACTATACTTCATAAATGAAGATGAAATATAGACATTTCATGATTGAACAAATCAGTTTCCAGGAGAGAAGAAAATGCTGAAAGGAGTTCTATAGATTGAGTCTCTCTCTCTCTCTCCCTCTCTCTCCCTCTCTCTCCCTCTCTCTCCCTCTCTCTCGCCCTCCCTCTCCCTCCCTCTCCCCCCTCCCTCTCTCTCTGTCCCCCTCCTCCACTTGTTCACTCTCAAAATAAATAAAAATAAACATTAAAAAAGTACTTTTAAGTCTCTAAAAATAATTGGTCATTTAAAGTAAAACTAGTAACAGGAACATGGGGATTTATAGTCTTTTAGAGCTAAAACCTGTGGCAACAGGAACACAGTGGGAAGGTTGTAATCGGAAATATATTGTCATTAAGGTCTTACATTGTTCATGAAGTAATGTTTTTTGAAAGTTAACTGTGACGAATTAAAGATAAGCCTCTAATCTCCAGAAAACGCCTTGAAAATAAAATATAAGTAGGCATGCCTAAAATGTTAATAGAGGAGTTGAAATGAAATACAAAAATACTTGTTTCATCCCCCAAATTCAGGATAGGAATAACAGAAAAAGGTCATAAAGGAAAAATAACAAGCCCAGATTTGGTATATTTAAAATAAAAATATATAAGTAATTGATTTTAATGTAAATGGATTAACTTTCCCAATTAAAAGGCCCAGAGATTGTCATACTGGATTAAAGTATATGGAGTATATGGAGCCATATGTGGTTTATAGAAAGTACAACATAAACATAAAGTCGTGATCAGGTTGAAAGTAACAAGTTGGGAAAAGGTACCATGTAAACACTATGCATAGGAAAGCAGGTGGTGCTATACTAAATTCATAATGACTAGGCTTCAAGATGATTAAAAAGATGAAAGGGGCATTTTCTAATGCCATTAAGGGTTAATTAACCAAAAGATGTCAAAATATATTTGTATCTAATAACAAAACTCCAAAATACATGAAGCAAAAATTGACAGAATTAAAGCTGAATCCTATCTGAAGAATTTAAGCCTTTCTCTCAGTAATCAACAGGTTGAAAGATTAATGAGTATCTGGAAGATTGAACAACACTGCCAATGACCTGATGTAATTGACATTTATAGAACACTCCACCCAACAGAAGCAAAATTAAACAACACACAACGAAATAACCCATGAGCCAAAGAAATCATGAGATAAACCAGAATATATTTTATTTATTTATTTATGGTAACATTTTTTTATTTTTGAGAGATAGAGAGAGGCAGAGTATGAGCAGGGGAGGGGCAGAGAGAGAGGGAGACACAGAATTTGAAGCAGGCTCCAAGCTTTGAGCTGTCAGCACAGAGCCTGACTCGGGTCCCGAACTCCCAAACTGCAAGATCATGACATGAGCTGAAGTTGGACACTCAACTGACTGAGCCACCCAGGCATCCAAAAATATATTTTAAATGTAAAGATAATGAAAAGATCACATCAAAAATTTTGACTGCACAAATCTTAAAGGGACATGTAAAGCTTCACGTGCTTATGTCAGAAAATAGGAAAGGCACAAAATCAGTGATCTTTGTTTGTAGCAGGCTCTGTGCTGTTGGTGCAGAGCCCAACTCAATTACTGTGTGATAATGACCGGAGTCAAAATCAAGAGTCAGATGCTCAACCAACTGATCCACCCAGGTCCCCCTGTTTCTATCTTAAAAAGCTAAAAGAGATGAGCTGATTAAACCTCAGTTAAGAGTGGAAATCATTGAAATAGAAAACAAAGAAAGGGCATATCAGCAGAAACTGAAGTTGGCTTGTTGAAATGATTAATAAAATTGATAAACACTTAGGAAAAGTTATTGTTTAATGGATAGAGAGTTTTAGTTTTGCAAGATAAAAAGTTCTGAAGATAGGTTATACAAAGATGTGAATACACTTTTTTTTCCCAAATTTTTATTTAAGTCCTAGTTAGTTACTATAGAATGTAATATTGGTTTCATTAGTAGAATTTAGTGATTCATCACTTACACATAGCACACAGTACTGAACACAAGTGCCCCCCTTAATGCCCATCGCCCAATTAGCCCATCCCCACCTACTTCTACAACATCAACCCCTAGTTTGTTCTCTGTAGTTAAGAGTCTTTTATGGTTTGCCTCCCTTTCTTTTTTTCCCTTTTGCCTATGTTCATCTGTTTTGTTTCTTAAATTCCACTTATGAGTGAAATCATATGGTACTTGTCTTTCTCTGACTTATTTCGCTTAGCATAATATACTCTAGCTGTAGCCACACTATTGCAAATGGCAAAATTCCTTCTTTTTGATGGCCGAGTAATATTCCAGTGTGTGTGTGTGTACATCCATCCATACATACATATATACATATCGCATCTTCTTTATCCATTCATCATTTGATGGACATTTGGGCTCTTTCCATAGTTTGGCTATTATTGATAATGCTGCTATATCATCAGGGTGCATGTGCTCCTTCCAATCAGTATTTTTTTATCCTTTGGGTAAATACCTAGTAGTGCAGTTGCTGGGTCATAGGGTAGGTCTATTTTTAACTTTTTGAGGAACCTCCATACTGTTTTCCAGAGTGGTTGCACCATTTTTCATTCCCACCAACAGTGTAAGAGAGGGTTGCCCTTTCTCCACAGCCTTGCCAACATTTTGTTTCCTGTGTTGTTTATTTTAGCTATTCTGACAGCATGAGATGGTATCTCATTGTGGTTTTGATTTGTATTTCCTTGATGATGAGTGATGTGGAGCATCTTTTCATTTGTCTGTTGGCCATCTGGATATTTTATTGGGAAAAATACCTATTCATGTCTTCTGCCCATTTCTTAACAGGATTATTTGGTTTTTGGGTGTTGAGGTTGATCAATTTTTTGTAGATTTTGGATACTAACCTTTTATCAGATATGTAATTTGCAAATATCCTCTTCCATTTTGTCCTTTTAGTTTTTTTGATTGTTTCCTTTCCTGCACAGAAGCTTTTTATGATATGAATGCACTTAACACTATTGAACTGTAGACTTAGAAATAGTTATGAAGGTAAATTTTATCTATTTTTTAACCACAGTAAATAATTATAAAAAGGAAAAAGAAGACACAAATTACTAATAATAGGAATAAGAGAGAGGACATCATTAAAGATATTAAAAGGATAATGAAGTGATGTTACAAACAACTTTATGCCAGTAAATTCAGTGCCTCGGATGAAAGGGACAAATGACATGAAAAACATAACTTAAAAAACCAAAAGAAGAAGAAATAGAAAAATTTAAACCTATATTCATGAAAGAAATTGAGTTTGTTATTGAACATTTTCCCACATACAAAACTACAGGCCCAGAGAGTTTTTCTGGTGCATTCTTTTGCATATTTAAGGAAAAAGATAATACCTATTCTACACAAACTTTTTCAGAAAATAGAGTATTATGGAACACTTCTCTACTTTTTGTAGATCCAGCATTACTTTGACACCAAAACCAGGTGAGGATATTATAAGAAAAAATTACAGATCAAAGTTCCTCATTAACATGGGTATAAAACCCTTAAGAAAACATTAGCAAATAAAATCAATAATACATAGAAGTGGGTAGAGTTTATTCTAGGAATGATATAATATCTAAAAACCAGTCAGTATAATTTGTCAATCTGTATTCACTGATATAATTAAGGGAAGAAATATATTTCTATAGATGAAGAAAAAACATCTATTCACCTATTCAGCATCTATTCATGATAAAAACTCAGTAAACCAGCAACAGACGGGAGCTTTTTCAACCTCACAGGTATCATCTACTACTAGAAATCTATAGCTAACATGCTTATTGGTGACTAAATGCTTTCCTCCAGAGACTAAAGACAAAACAGGAGGTCACTCTCAAAACTTTAATTCGGCTTTTTACTAGAAGTCTTAGGTAAGGCAATAATATTAGAAAATGAAATGAAGAGTATATAGATTGGAAAAGGAGAAGTAAAGTTGTCTTTGCTTATATGTGACGTGATTTTGTTTTTCTTTTCTGGAATATGTGTTTGTGTATATATATATATATATATATACACACACACACACACATATATATGTATAAATACACACACATACGTATGCATATATATATATATATACACACACACACACATACACATATACATATGTATATGTATATATATTCATATTCAGGAATAGATTTTAGTGATTCATCACTTACATATAACATCCAGTGCTCATCCCAACCATTGTCCTCCTTAATGCCCTTTGTCCCTTTAGCCCTTCTCCCCACCAAACACCCTGCCAGCAAGCCTCAGTTTGTTCTCTGTGTTTCAGAGTCTCTTATGGTTTGTCTCCCTCTCTGTTTTTATATTTTTTTGCTTCCTTTCCCCCGTGTTCATCTGTTTTGTATCTTAAACTACATATATGAATGAAATCATATACTTGTCTTTCTCTGACTTATTTCACTTAGCATAATACACTCGAGTTCCATCCACATTGTTGCAGATGGCCAGATTTCATTCTTTTTGATCGCTGAGTAATATTCCATAAGACACATCTTCTTTATCCATTCATCCATCAATAGACATTTGGGCTCTTTCCATACTTCGACCACTGTTGATAGTGCTGCTATAAACATTGGGGTGATATGTCCCTTCAAATCAGAGACACATTTTTGTATCCTTTGGATGAATACCTAGTAGTACAATTGCTGCATTGTAGGGTAGCTCTATTTTTAATTTTTTGAGGAACCTCCATACTGTTTTCCAAAGTGGCTGCACCGGTTTGCATTCCCATCAACAGTGCAAAAGGGTTCCTCTTTCTCCACATCCTCGCCCACATGTGTCGTTGCCTGAGTTATTCATTTTAGCCATTCTGATAGGTGTGGGGTGGTATCTCATCATAGTTTTGATTTGTATTTCCCTGATGATGAGTGATGTTGAGCATTTTTTCATGTTTCAGTTGGCCATCTGGATGTCTTCTTTGGAGAAGTGTCTATTCATGTCTTTTGCCCATTTCTTCACTGGATTATTTGTTTTTGAGGTGTTAAGTTTGATAAGTTCTTTATAGATTTTGGATACTAACCCTTTATCTGATATATCATTTGCAATATCTTCTCCCATGCTATCGGTTGCCTTTTAGTTTTGCTCATTGATTCCTTCGCTCTGCAGAAGATTTTATTTTGCTGAGGTCTCAATAGTTCATTTTTGCTTTTGTTTCCCTTGCCTCCAGAGACATGTCAAATAAGTTGCTGCGACTGAGGACAAAGAGTTCGTTGCCTGTTTTCTCCTCTAGGATTTTGATGGCTTCCTCTCTTAGGTTTAGGTCTTTCATCCATTTTGAGTTTATTTTTGTGTATGGTGTAAGAAAGTTGTCCAAGCTCATTCTTCTGCATGTCGCTGTCCAGTTTTCCCAACACTGTTTGCTGAAGTGACTGTCTTTTTTCCATTGGATATTCTTTCCTGCTTTGTCAAAGATGAGTTGGCCATAGATTTGTGAGTTGATTTCTGCATTCCCTATTCTGTTCCATTGATTAGGGTGTCTGTTTTTGTGCCAGTATCATACTGTCTTGATGATTACAGCTTTATAGTATAGCTTGAAGTCTGGAATTGTGATGTCTCCAGCTTTGGTTTTCTTTTTCAGGATTGCTTTGGCTGTTTAGGGTCTTTTCTGATTCCATACAAATTTTAGGATTGTTTGTTCTAGCTCTGTGAAGAATGCTGGTGTTATTTTGATAGGGATTTCATTGAAGATGTAGATTGCTTTGGGTAGTATTGACATTTTATTTGTTATTCTAATCCATGAGCATGGCATGGTTTTCCATTTTTTGGTATGTGTCATCTTCAATTTCTTTCATAAGCTTTCTATAATTTTCAGTCTATAGATTTTTCATCTCTTTGGTTAAGTTTATTTATAGGTATTTTAGGAGTTTTGGTGCAATTGTGAATGGGATCAATTCCTTGATTCCTCTTTCTGCTGCTTCATTATTGGTGTATAGAAATGTAACCAATTATGTGACATGATTTAGTACAAAAAACTCTTAAGAGATATTTAAAAATGAATACAACTAATAATTTATTGTGTGATGTTGGAGGATATAACAAGTTATGATTCCGTATCCTAGCAATGGACAATTAACGATGACACATTAAAAATTTTTTTTAAGTTTATTTATTTTGAGAGAGAGAGTGCAAGTGGATTAGGAGCAGAGAGAGGGAGAGAGAGAATCTCAAGCAGGCTCTGCACTGTCAGCACGGAGCCTGATGCGGGGCTTGAACTCAGAAACTGTGAGATCATGATCTGAGCCAAAAATCAAGAGTCAGAGGCTTAACTGACGGAGCCATGCAGGTACCCCAAAGATGACAATTTTAAAGTACTACTTATTACAGCATAAAAAATTAAATACTTAGGGCTAAATTTAATGAAGCGTGCTTAAGATAGAAAGTATAAAATTTTTCTGACAGAAATTTAAGAATAGCTAAATAATGAAGAGACTAACCATGTTATAGGTTGGAAGACTTGATATTATTAAAATGTCAGCTTTCCCAAATTGATCAGTTTCAACTGAAAGACTGGCAGACTTTATCTTTGAAAAAATGGTTTTAAAATTGATATGGAAACCAAGGGGACTAGAATAACTAAAACAATATTGGAAAAATAGAGTAAATTTGGAATACTTATCTTACCTTATGACAAGACTGACTCCTATAGCTACAGTAATCAAGACAGTGTGGTAGTGATGAAAGGATGGACAAATAGAGAAATGGATCAGTATAGAGTCTATATATAGATCCGCAGATAGATGGTCCAGTGAATTTTGGTCCAAGAATGTCAAGGAAATTCAATCAGGAAAGAAAATCTCTCCACTAAACGGTATGGAAACAATTGGATATCCAGTAGAAAAAAAAAGAATCTTGGCTTCTACCTCTAAGTATATATAAAAATTGATTCAATATGGGTCATTGACCTAAACGTAAAAGCTAAAGCAATAAAATTACTAGAAAAAACTTAGAATATTTTTGCAACCTTGGGCTACATAGGGAAAGATTCCTTGGAGAGGTCACAGGAAGGGTGGTCCATAAAAACAAAACTTGATAAATGGATTATATGAAAATTAAAAATCTGTGCTTATCAAAAGACACGTTAAGAAAATGAATAGGTTAACACATATGTTAACTTATCGGTAACCTATAAGTCTGACAAAAGAGTTGGATCCAGAATATACAAAAACTCCTACAATTCAGTAATACTAAAACAATCCAATTAGAAATGAGCAAAAACAATTTGAATAGAAACTTTTCCTTAAAGAAGATACACAAATACCCAGTAACACATGAAAAACATTTGACATCATTAGGCATCAGGGAAATGCAAATTAAAAGCACAGTGAGTTAACCACTGGAGTTACCCACCAGAAGGGTTAAAGTGAAAACAGGTGACCGAGTGAAGTGTGGGAGGGGTGTGGAGGTCCTGGAACTCTTGGGCATTGCTGGTAAGTCTGTGAAATGGTATAAGCACTTTGGAAAACTGGCACTTCCTTAAAAAACTAAAAATACATTTACCCTATGACTCCCCAATACCACTCTTAGGTGTTTACCTGGGAGAAATGAAAATGTATTTTCGTATAAGTTCTTGTATCAAAATGTTCACAGGCATCTGGGTGGCTCTGTTGGTTAAGTGTTCAGCTCTTGATTTCGGCCCAGGTCATGATCTCACGGTTTTATGAGATTGAGCCCTGCATTGGGGTCTTTGCTGACAGTGTGGAGCCTGCTTGGGATTCTCTCTCTCACTCTCTCTGCACATCCCCCACTTGTGCTCTCTCTGTCTTTCTCAAAATAAATACACTTTTAAAAAAAAGAATGTTCATAGCAGCCTTATTCATAAAATTCTGAAACTGCAAAACAGCCCTGGTGTCCATCAGTGAAGACTGAATGGAAAAACACAGAGGTGTAGTCGCATAACAGAAAACTGAGCCACAGAAGGGAATGGACTGAGCTAACATGGGCAATATCATGGATGAATGTCAAAAATATGATGAGTGAATGAAGGTGCAAAAATGTGCATGCTATGTTGCGGTGCATTTATGAGAAACTCTAGAATAGGAAAAGCTAACTTATGGCGATAGGAATCAAATTAGTGGTGGATTCTGGGGGTGGAAAATTGAGAAGAGGTGTGGGGAAATTTTGGGGTGAGAGAAATGTTCTGTCTTTGTATATATTCATCAAAACTGATTGAAAAGAACACTTAAGACCTAAGCATTTCACTTTTTGTAAATTATACCCCAGTTTTCAAAACGTGGGCTAAAAAATCATTTTCTTACGTTGAACTTTAAATTATAGTTAACAGATTTGAAGGAACGATATTTAAAACAACCCATTGATATAACCATTACATTATGGTGGGGAAATGCTCTGATAAGGACTGTCAGAAACCTGATTTAAAATATTTAATGGGGTGCCCGGGTGGCTCAGTTGGTTAAGCATTGACTTTTGATTTCCGCTCAGGTCATGATTTGACAGTTTGTGGGACTGAGTCCTACAGAGGGCTCTGTGCTGAGTGCAGAGCCTGCTTGGGATTCCCTCTCTCTGCCCCTCCCCCATGCTCGCTTTCTTGCTCACTTTCTCAAAGTAAATAAATAAGCCTAAAAAACATATATTTAACTAGAGCTACATACTGTCATTATCAAACCCAGATCTAACCATTCAGCATAAACTTCGGGGGGAGGCAAGGAGGCAGGTAAGAGGCGGCCCCTGCCTGCCTTTTGGTGAAATCACAGCGTCCGCTGACAGGAGCTTCAGTGGTATCTGTTAATCACCTGTTTCTGAATCTGGAGTTTAGGAAATTCTCTTCACCACATTTCAAAAGCTAGGGAGTCATCTTGGTTATCTTTTGGAGGAACCCTGTTTATCCCCCTCTCCCTGTCCATGACATCAAAGACTTGGTTTTGTTGCAAAACTGTCTGGCCCAATGGCGTCAGGCTGGCTCTCCTTGGGAAGAGTTTCGAAAACAGGGATGACTCAGAGCTCCTCTGAGGAGCCTTTGTCCCTCCTCTTTTCCTCCACATGCTTTAGACCAGGGTGGCCAGGGGGACCTGGTTCCCATGGGAATGAGGACCAGTAGCTTTGCTGATATAGAAGTGGGGCTCTGTGAAGATTTGGAGCTAAGCCCTCCCTTCTCCCTGTGGGGGAAAAAAACCCCTCAACCCAGGCTGGGGAAGGGAGGGTTTATTTGCTCACTCGCCTTTTTTTTCCCCCTAGGTTGTTGTTATCGGTCATAGTTTTCATTGACTACGGAGTCAAACTGTATTCCTTTCCTGAACTGACAGAGCATGACTGGTAAGGGTCAGCTTTGAGTCTGCTCTTTGCTTTTTTCCTCTTTTTCTTTGAGTGCGAGCACATGATTGACATCCTTGTCTGGTTCTTAGGTGAGAGGCTATTTCTATTTGTTCGGCTCCCCTTGTTTCCCCTGCTAAAATACATTTTGTTTTTCTGAAATAATAGAAATACTAATTTATGTATTTTTAAAACTAGGGACGTTAGCTGAATTCATCTGTGGACGCAAATGGAAGGAAAGGTGGTTTCCCCACTGGTTTCTCTGCTCCCTGACGTGAATTGTGGGAAGTTGAAAATCTGGGTTGTTGCTTCCTCTGGTAACATTTCCCATCTCCCTAAATCATGCCACAGATGTGAAGTTTCAGTTTGATTTGGATTCTGGTATTATGCTTACAGAGGTACATGAAGACCCTGGCTTCGTAAATCTTTTTTGTTTTTCCACTTTTATTTTTAAATGTAGTTAGGCCCAAAGTTTATGTCCATTTAGCTGACCTTTTCAATAGTAAGAGCTGTTTTATAAGGCAGCAGAAGTGAAAGTTATCAGCAAGGCTGCTTAATGTAAAGTATTTATGAATGAACGTGCAAAAACCAATCTGGGGGTGTAAAACGTGGGGCTGTAGTCAGGCAGAACTGCTTGCGACTTGAGCCTTCTTTGCAGTCAAGCATAATTCATGCTGCTGTTAGCCCTTAAAACAGGAAATAATATACCCATTTAACTTAATCACAATTTATATTACATGTGCATATTTCTAAACAAATGTTGTAGATGGAGAGTTTGGTAGCAATAATATTTATGAATTACACTTTTAGTTAGCAAAGGAAATGTGTGACCTCTTACATTTGGTTTGACATTTGAATTTGGTGTTCAGTATATTTGACAGGGGTGATGGATTCTCATTAGCTCCACGTATAAACAGGAAATGCTTCCTTGGTGAACAGTTATTAATGTGGGACATCCCTGAATTTGAATGTTTAGTTGCTTTTTCTGCTGGAGACTGTGAAACTTGCTTCAGGTCTCTCTTTAAAAAAACAAAAAACAGAAAACAAAACCCAAAAAGTAAAAAACTAGGTTTTAATTTTGTGTCTTGCAAACCTGCCCAGCATACAAATTTATCCAACATCCAAGCTCTGAGAAATGGGAAATGGTTGACAAACTGGTGGCAAGTGAGGTCACTGAGGTCTGAGAGACAAGGAGCAGCCCCGGCTGCAGACACCCCGCCCCCGCCTTGTGGATTTTGCTCGCCTTAATTTCTAAATAAGATAACCTATAGGAATTAGAACGCGACATGGGGGCACATTTGAGTAAGCTCGTACTTAACCTTTACTCATACCAGGATTAAAGCAGTTCGTGCAAAACGGGAATCAGAACACGTTTGTGATGTGGCTTAAGGCAGCAATCTCATTGTGAATTTTTAGCACTCAGTTGGTATTCTGCCATGATACCAGGAAATGGAAGCTGGAGGAAGGGTGTGGGGAGCTAGGAGAGACCTCTCATCTCGGACGGGAACGAGGGGAAACCAGGCCAGTGGGCTGGTGTCTGCAGTGGGCTGGGGGTGGGGGTGGGGGACCCTGCACTCAGCCCCCTCTGAGGAATGCTTAGAATCTAATTAGAAGTTAGTGAGAAACCCGGAAAGTGAAGCTGGCAGGCCCTTAATCTGAATTTCAGGTCTTCAGAAGGAGAAAGTAGCGTTTTTATTGTTGGAGGTCAAAGTTTAAATTTAGTTTATATCAGATTACCAAAATACACTTTTGGTAAGGTTAGATTCTCATGCTCGGAGAGTCGGAGTGTAATGAAAGCAAACAGGGCCAGAGATAATCCCATTACAGATGAACTCTTCACTCGAAGCTCAGCCATTTGGGAACCATAATAATACCATCTCAGCATGAAGATAAAGGCCAAGAGCAGGGCTGCGAAGGAACCTCGCTGACCATCCTGTTTAATATATCCCCTTCCCCTCCCGGCACGCCCTGCCCTTGAGTTGGTTAGTTTTTCTTCTGCTTCCCCTACTAAAATTTAAGACCCCCGAGGGTAGAGATTTTTGTCTATTTTATTCACCGCTCTGTACTCACCAAGTAGACCACAGCCTGCCTCATACGAAGCACTCACCAAATATCTGATGCATGAATGCGTGAAGAAACCTCGTTTCCTTTGAGCAGAAAGCGAAGGTTTTTAAAATCAAAGATTTTTTTTTTTCAACGTTTATTTATTTTTGGGACAGAGAGAGACAGAGCATGAACGGGGGAGGGGCAGAGAGAGAGGGAGACACAGAATCGGAAACAGGCTCCAGGCTCTGAGCCATCAGCCCAGAGCCTGACGCGGGGCTCGGACTCACGGACCGCAAGATCGTGACCTGGCTGAAGTCAGACGCTTAACCGACTGCGCCACCCAGGCGCCCCTAAAATCAAAGATTTTTAAACTAAGGTAGGGGGCCAGCCTATCTTTGGATTTTAGGAGTAGCAGTGATTGCCTCGGAAGGAGGAAGGTGTCATCATTCCTATGGGTTCTGGAAGGGAAGCTCCAAGTCGTAGACTGGGGGTGGGGCGGGGGGGTTGCTGCCAGCTCTGAGGCCATGAGGTCAGGAGTCATACCTGCCCTGGTGCCTAAGGCCTTGCACCTAGCTATGGATGCTCCGTAGCTATGCTCCATGGCTGAGTGTCCAGCTGGATACAATTAATGAGGAGTTCTGTTGGAAGAGCACTCAGTTGTCTGTCTGGAAGGTACTGTCTCCCCCCTCAGGACCATGAATCAGTCAGTATAGGCTGAGCCGGACCAAGTGAACACCTCCAGGGGCCGACTGGAAATGGGCGGGCGGATTCTCCTGCGCATTCCCAGGATATGCACCTAGCAGGTCCATGTCATCCAGGTTGGGGCGAAGCATCTGAGACAAGGGGCTGGCTGGCAGGAAGGGACACATCTCTCCTCAGAGCCGGCTTTGCTGTTCCTGAGCAGTGTTCCTGAGGCAGAAGCCTCAGCCAGACATTCCAGGATTTGAAATAAAAAGTGTCACTGTTTTTGACTAAGGATGTGCCTTTGGAAACCTACCCTCCTTATCTTGATTCCTTCTTTACAAATCATGGGAAGTAGACCAAACTGCTTATGCCTCTAATGAAAATAATTCGCAGACGAGCCTTTTTCCTCCTTCCCCCACGGAAAATAATCCACAAACTGTCCTCTTGTATTCAAATACTCCCTTAAGAATATTGTTAGGAGCCACTGTTTTCTTTTGGTCTCTCAAAACTAAACATTGTCGATTTGTGTTCCAAGCCCCAGATCCCAACTCTTAGCTCCCAGCCCCTTGGTGGTATTATCGTTCTGCCAGACACTACGGCAGGAAGGCAGAGGCTTCTGCAGCAAAGACCAATTCCTTGAAACGACTCTGATCCTTCACTCACGGCCTGAGCTCCTCTCTGGCGTGGCACCTTGCAGGGAAGCATGAACCTGTCAGGTCTGGTTGTTGCCCTCAGCAGCTTAGATACCAGCCGGCAAGATGGCAGCTGTCTGGGAGCTTCCGAGTGGGGCGGGTCGGCCTGAGGTGGGGGGGGGGGGGGGGCTGTGGGAGCGAGCTGGACTGGGCTGGGGGTGGACACAGCTCTGTGACCCCAGAGGTGATGCTCACAGGCCTGCGGTCCCTGGGGGAGGCGCCCATCCTTTGGAGGGTCTGCCTTTGGCTCAGCCTGTGGCTGAGAGCTCTCTGGCTGTGAGTCATTCCCCAGAGAACCGATGCAGTGAAGGGAAACCGAAACCGCTTCTTTGTGGCGGCTGGGTGCCGACCCACGCTCAGACTCTCGTTTACCTGTGCCACTGAGGCCGGCGGAGCTCAGGAAGCATTGTTGGGCACCGCAGTGTGCCAGGCCCTCTCCTGGACCCCGGCCTGCCGTTACCCGGCTCGTTCACAGCCAGGGCCCTTTTGTTCGGGCTGCTCCAAGCTTGTATTCCCCTAATCCTCCATTCATCCAAGTCCTTGCGGTCTCAAAGCCAGGGGAGCCTCCGCCATGAAGCCCCCCCAGAATACCCAGATCCTGCCTCTGAATCCGTGTGGATTTTCAATGGTTTCCTAAGGGCTTTGTGTTTCCTAGAGCTCTGTGAGCTCCTGGAGTGCGGGGGCAGTGTCGCTGCGATTAAGTAGTGCCCTCCCCATGTGAAGGCTTAGCTACCTCCTCTCCCTTCCCACTGGACTTTGTTTTTTGGAATGAGTAAAACATTCCTGCCTAAAATATTGTAAAACTAACGTGTTGATGCTAAAAAGCCAAACAATATGGAGTATATACAGAAAAAGTTAATAGTTCGTGGGTCTTTCCTTCCAGTCTCATTCCCCGGGGGATACCGGTGTTCGCGATACAGCTGTTCACTACATGTACATCTCTTTCCATACACAGACAAACTTCAGTTAAAATGCATACACGTATATTGGGATTTCACTTTTTCCTCCTTATTTATGAAGTGGAATGTGGCTCATACTAAACATCTTCACATTGCTTTTCAATGAAGCACCCCATCATGGTATGGCATTAGTCAATTTGCTTTTTAAAAAAAGCCTCCTTTATCAATAAGGGGCATAGGCAAAGTCATCCTTCTGACATGCATGAATAGCTTTTAAAAATAATAAGAAATTGGGGCGCCTGTGTGGCTCAGTAGCTTAAGCATCTGACTTCGGCTCAGATCATGATCTCACGGTTTGTGGTTCAAGCCCATGCGTTGGGCTCTGTGCTGACAGCTCAGAGCCTGGAGCCTGCTTCAAATTCTGTGTCTCCCTCTCTCTCTGCCCCTCCCCACTCATGCTCTGTCTCTCTCAAAAATGAAATAAACATTTAAAAAAATATTAAGAAAATAAAAGGAAAATAAAAAGAAGTAGACGCAGTAATAAAAATGAATGATGTTAAAGGATGATGCATTATAATACGTGGGTAATTAATAATGAAAAAAAAAACCATCCTGACTTCTTTCTGGTAAGTTGTCATTTATTCTATTTCCCCTACTACCTACATCATTTATCTTGAGTGGTATCACACAATTTACTCAGTACTTCACCTGAGGGATTGATTTTAGTTTTTTGCCCTAACAAACAATGCCACAATAAACATTCTTGTAGGTATGGCCTACTGGACATAACTCCTAAAAGTGAGGATTTGGGCATTTTAAATTTTCTTGGATGCTTCTAGACACTCTGGCAGTGAATGAGTGCTGCTGCTTCTCTACACCCTCCCCAGCTCTAGCCTAGTTTGCTTTCATTTTGTCAATCTGATGGGTTACATTTGTTATTTAAAAAAAATGTTTAATGTTTATTAGTTTTGAGAGGGAGGGAGAGAGAGGGAGAGACAGACAGACAGACAGACAGACAGTGCGAGCGGGGGAAGGGCAGAGAGAGTGGGAGACAGAATCCGAAGCAGGCTCCAGGCTCTGAGAGGTCAGCACAGAGCCCAATGCGGGACTCAAATCCATGAACCGTGAGATCATGACCCGAAACGAAGTCGGACGCTTAACCCACTGAATCACCCGTGTGCCCCTATACTTTTTTTTTTTTTTTAATTTAGAACATTAATTTGCCGGGAAGCCATCTATGTATAGACATGCAGAGGCATCTAGTTTTATGTGATAGTTGCTATTGGACTGACTGAGTATCCACAGGGGGAAAAAACTGAAACAAAATATCCTATCCCACTGACTACACCTGTGTCATATATGGAGTTACTCTACCCTTGTGATATGTTAGGTTCCCAGGCCTTACTTAGAAAACCTTACCTTTGGGGTAGAAGACAGCACCCATTGTCCACATAACATACAAGGCATCCACATGAGCACCAGGTAAATCTCTCTTGGCTTGACATTTAGCTGTCAGCAGAGAAAGGGGTGGGTTTGGATCACTTACGCTCAAACTCAGTCCTATGCAAAGCTCTCATAGCAGCAAACATCACTTCTTTTGGCTTGGAAAAAAAAACCCACCAAATTTTGAATTATGGCAACCCCAAGCGGTGCCCTAAATCACCAGGCTTCTTACGTGCTGGTGACAACAGAGCCCGGGTGTAAGAGGTCCTGGTCAGAGGCACCCTTGTCCTCGGGAGGTTTGGGGGCGGTGTCTGTCTGGCTTTCTTTTCAGTATCTACTCCGGGGCTGAGATTTTCTTTAGGCCAAGTTTCAGCCTGGAGCAAATTTTTTATGGCTGTGAGCTAATCCCCTAGCAAACCCTGGTTTATATAGAAATGCTGACACAGTGCTAGTTCTGGTGATTCAACTGGGGCGGCTGGGCTATTTATGGTTCCCTGATGCCAATCAGGGATAATTCTCATTAAATAGAATCAGTTTCTGTTGGGACAGGGATCCCACTTTTTCTCCCCATTGGGGTGGTGGAACTTCTTGCCCCGAGACCTGAGCAAGTGGGCGGCTGCCTGTTGGGAGGCCTGCCTGAAAGGCGGCTCGAGCTGCAGTAAGTTGCAACCAAGGTGGGCTTTTCATCCTGGGATTGCAAGAGCCTTAGAAACAAATAAATATTTTCATCTCCTATTTTGTCTCTGGGCACTGGGCCTAAAACGCGTCTTGATTCTTCTCAGTGAAACTAGGGGGAGAAGCTGAGGATGACTTAATTCCCTTTTCCTCTTCCCCTTTCGGCACTTCTTTCTTTGTTCTGAGGATTTGGAGCAGGGGTCCTGAGCAGCCACTGTTTGCGGGCATGAGCCAATGGAGCTGGATCTGGGGGCGTGACGCAGTGTGCATCCTGGACGCCTCTGGCCTGTGCCCAGTGTGGGCAGCCTCCGGGTGGGGCTGATGGGGACACGGTGTGGATTTGGGACTAACAGGAGGGGCTGGTCCTTGGGGTGGGCTTCTTTTCCATCATCAGCAGATAAGAATCTTCAGTTTTAGTTTGAGCCTTTGGAAGAGCCAGGAAGCATATTGTTTCCATTCTTTGATTGTCTCTTTTTACCTAAGGGCCAAACTTAAAAAAAAAAAAAAAAAAAATTTGTGGTAAACTAGTCATAACATACAATTTAAACATTTGCAGGTATACAGTTCAGTGGTATTAGGTAAATTTACACTATTGTTCAACCTTGACCACCATCCATCTCCAGAGTTCTGCCTCTGCCCCAATTGATGCTCGGTCCCCGTTAAACACTAACTCCCCACTGCCTGGGGAGACAGGTTTTTGTCACTCCAGGATGAGGGCATTGGAGCCCTGAGCTCTGAAGGGTCTGAGGTAGGTAGAGGGGGGAATTGACCTTGCGGATGCCATGTGGCCTGGGTCCTTTTTATACTCCTTTTTCCCCAGGGCCACCTGCCAAGTTCAGTTGTCACTGCTACCCAGGGTCCTATTAGGATGGCTCTCAGGGGCCCCAAGAAGCAGCCATCTCCCTATGAAAGGGGACCCGCTTCACCTTGTCAAACCTGTCCCAGGAATATTCATGGGATTAGACAGGCCGGCAAATGTCATTATCCCCTTTTGTCAGGGGAGATGCTGAGAACAACAAGGCAAGCAATGTGCCCAGTTATCAAGTGGCCAAGCTGGGACTTGAACTGGGGCCACTTCCCTCCAGAGTCTGTGCCCTAACTAACCAATTCTGGGTATTTATCGACAGATGCTTGGCTCTCAGAATGGTCCCCAGGCCAACAGGGTCATCCCAGGAGCACCCAGCTTTTCCTTTAGCTCATTGAGGCCTCCAGAGTGGCCCCAGCTCATTCATGGCCTTTGAAGTGAGCCATGTCAGAAGTGGGGCAGCCTTGTATTTCACCAGCTTTTATGGGGCCTGTCAGGGGATGGAAGCACTTAGAGATGGCAGGCAGATAAAGGATGGGCCGGGCCTGCCTTGATAAGGTGGCCCAAGATGGGGGGAAGTAAGAGGGAGGGGAATTGGACACTGAAGCCGCCAGGGCTGTGGTTTCTGCATGGGAGTGTGATTTCTGCCAGAGCCGGAGAAGCTGTGAAGACAGGCTGGCGGCCACAGGATTTAGTGGTTTAGCTTTGTTGAAATCCTCAACTTCAAGGACTTCCTCTGGTGACTGAGTTTTGTTAGGCTAATTAAGAGCAAGCCCCGAAGAGTGACTGGCCAGCTGAGGAGGAGGAACAAAAAGGGTGGGTGAGGGATGCCCAGATGGCTGGGGAGGAAGGAGCTCGTATCCCTCCTGATGGGCGAGGGCCTGTTCATGACCCCCAAGACAGATGGTGAGGAAGATCCTGGGGTGAGGACCTGTTCCACCTTTGACGGCTGCTCTTCCTTCCAAGGACTCTTCTTCTCAAAGCCCTGCCAGGCCTGGGAACCCATCTGGGGCTGGGACCAGTGGGGGCCTGGACCCTGGTGGTGCTTGTGCATCCTTGAATTCAGGGTCATCATCTTGCTCCCACAGATGAGCCTGGCTGGAGACTACAACTTGGGACATGTCTTGTGAGGGGTCATGGGCTTGGGATGAGGGGAGGAGGCTGAGCATGGGGCGGGGGAGGGGCCAGGCAGGGGCAGAAGGCACTCTTGGATGAAGGGCTCCTCAGGGCTTTTCTGGGTTCAGAAAATAGGAAGGGTCTTGTTAACTAGTCTAATCCTCCCCTGAACCCCTGTGATGTGAGATGGGTATTATTATTATCCCTATTTTACAACTCGGAGAGTTTGAATAATTCATCGAATGTCACAGAGAGTGTATTTGAACCCACATCTGATTCCAGAGCCTCTTAAGTGCAGGTTATAGAACTGGCAGAAATGCTTGTTTTGGCCGTCTGCCTTCACACAGATGGGAAGAGTCAGGCGTGGGATAAGGTCTAGCTCACCTATGGCCTGACTTCAGTTCCCTCAGCTTAAGAGGCTTCCTGGGTGCAGTCTGTCAGAAGCCAAGCTTGTGACAGGTAAGGGTGAACTTGGAAGTGCCCACTGGGCCCTCTGGGGGATAGCTGTCCCCTAGCCTGGAGGGCTGTGCCTACTGCACAGTGCTGGGAACAGGACGGAGGAAGCCTTGGAAGGCAGGGCCATGTGGGAAGTCCCTGCTCACACCCCAAGAAGCCGAATAACAAGCCAGGCGCTTCCTGCCATGGAGAATGGAGCAGGAGGCAAGGCAGAGGAGCCAGCTGAGGCACAAGAGGTAAGGGAGGAGGTCTGGGAGCTGGGAGCTCTTGCCTAGGGTGGAGAGCAGGAAGCTGGGTCTGGTAGGATGAGCAAGAGTTGGAGGGTAGCCCCAAGTCAGGGAGAGCATTGCTCCTAGGCAGAAGAGCCTAGTGGTCTTTAGGAGTTAAAAATCCTGGCTCTGCTCTTTGTGGCCTTGAACAGCATGACCTCTCTGTGCCTTCCCTCATCCCTGGGGATAATGATAGTACATGCGGTGTGTGGTTGTTTTGAAGATCAGAAAAATTAACGCAGATAGAAAGCTAGGTCTGTACCGAGTAAGCTGTGGGGTGACTGGGCTGTGGGCTGCTATTACTTTCCCAGCTGAGAAACACGAGTAGCCACACGTTGGGGCGAAGGTAGAGGAAGGGGGCCGGCTTCTTGGCCTGGGAGTGGGTAGGCCACCCTTGTCTTCCTGGCTTGCCTTCCTGGCCACCTTCTCTCTTACATGGGTCTTCCCAGTACGTCATGTCCATGCTGCCAGAGAACATTTCCTGGGACTGGTAGTGTTGCTCCAACCTGATTAAGAATTGAAGCTTGTAGAGAACACAGTCCTAGACAGTGGAGAGCCTTGCACACTTTTTGCTTTAAGAGAAAGAGCATGTAGGTGGGGCAGAGCAGCAGAAGGAAAGAGAGAGAGAGAGAGAGAGAGAGAGAGAGAGAGAGAGAGAGAGAGAAAATGTCAAGCAGGCCCCATGCTCAGCACAGAGCCTTAATCCCACGACCCTAGGATCATGACCTGAGCCGAAATGAAGATGGACGCTCAACCAACTGAGCCACCCAGGCACCCCTGCATCATTTGTTGATTGGTCTTCATCCTCCCCATGAAAGGCCCTGGGAGGACGAGCCAGCCCTTGGTTTTGACCTCAAAGAGCTCATAGTCAAGACAGCAGACATTCATTCATTCCTGAATTCACTCAGCTACCACTTCCTTAGCACCTACTTTGTGCCAGGGACCTTTCTAGACACTGAGAACCCTGTAGGAAACAGGACAGTCAGCTCCTGCCTACATGCCAGACTGGTGGCTTGCGTTTCCAGAGTGGCCTCAAGATGCATGGGATCTGCAGTGGCCAACCTGATTCTTAGTCCCTACTCTGTGGCAAGCACTGGGAGTCAAATAGTAGATGATATGGCTGAGTGGTTAGCACCTGGGTCTCTGGGGTCAGAGAGCCTGGGTTTATATCTGAGCTCTGCCATTTCCTGCTCTGAGACGCTACACAACGGACTTGACCTCTTTGTACCTATTATTTGTCTGTAAAATGAGGATACTAACGAAACCTTCCTCAAAAGGTTATGAAAAATGAGATGGTGTATGAGAAGTGCTCAGCCTTCAGCACCCTAGCAGTACTTACAGAATGTCCCCCTGTCAGGACCACTGTCGTTCTTGCCCTCTCCTTGCCTGTAGGTGCTCAGAGCAGACCCTGGAAGGACTCTCCTCTCCTTCTAGTTTATTACAGGATTTGACATCAAGTAGTATTCAAAAAATAAGGTGCACAATTCTGGTTCCAAGTTAACTGAGTTCCTTCCTTTCTAAATAATCTTCAACAGTTGGTCAGAAAAAAACGCGGATAACCAAATGGAAAGATAGTCGAAGACTTGAGCAAGCAGCCCACAGAAAAGAAAATACACACAGCTTTGAAGCAAATGGGAAGAAGCCCAGCCTTAGCTATATTTTTTAAAATGTCTATTAACACAGCCAGATGCATTTTTCACTTTGCAGACTGGTGAAGGCTTGCACGTTTCCTGGTATCTTTTGTTGCACAGGGTGTGGCCAAGAGGCATAGTCCCACGTGGTGGAGAGTAGGAGCTAGTGTTAAGACCTGTGGAGGAAAGTTTGGCAAAATGGTGTTAAAAATGTACCATCCTCAGGGCGCCTGGGTGGCTCAGTCGGTTAAGCGTCTGACTCTTGGTTTCAGCTCAGGTCATGATCTCACAGTTCATGGGTTTAAGTCCATGCTCAGCACAGGGCCTGCTTGGGATTCTTTCTTCCCCCCGCCCCTCCGCTGCTTTCTTGTTTTCTCTCTCTCTCTCTCAAAATAAATACATATTTAAGGAATGCACCATTTCTCTGATTTAGCAATCCCACATGCAAGATTTTATCTTATGGGTATGTCCATAAGTAAATGCAGTGGTATGCCTTTGAGGACATTTGTTACATCCCTGTTTATCCCAGAGAAAAAACAGGGCTAGAAACATCCCCCGATAAAAGACTGGTTAAGGTACATCTGTGTAATGGAATACCCACAGCTGTTTAGAGGGCCTATTCTGTATTTTGGAGATCATCATACATCGCCAAGAGGCACATTAAGTAAGTTAACAGAACAAGGAAAGTTCCTAGCAATATGCATAGAGTGCTCTCATTTGGATAAAATAAATAAAAGGTATGTGGCAATACATATGTTTATGTGTTTGGAAGCATACCCTAAGAAATGCCTAACAAACTTCTCACAGTGACTTGATTTTCTTTAGATATAGGTCCCTAGGAGCTTGAGAAGAGAGGGAGACCGTTTATCCTACCTTTTGTTTTTTTATGTTTATTTATTTATTTTAAGAGAGAGAGAGAGCGCGCGCGTGCGAGCGCATGTGCAAGAGAGGGAGAGACTCTCAACCAGGCTCCATCCCCAGCAGAGAGACCTACATGGGGCTCTATCCTGTGAAACTCAACGTCATGACCTGAGCCAAAATCAAGAGCCAGACACTTGAGTCACGGAGCCACCCAGGCACCCCTCACGTACCTTTTCATACTGTCAGAATTTTTAAATTATTTGCATGAGTTACTTTTATAATTTTAAAGAGAAAAAAACCATTGAAGCTTCTCATTTGTAGTTAAAACATTTTTAGTTAAAAGATGAAACCTTGTTTCAAGTTGTGTGTGTGTGTGTGTGTGTGTGTGTGTGTGTGTGTGTGTGTGTGTGTTGGGACTGATAAAATGTTTTCCTTTGAAATCCTCCTAACTGCCCAAGAAGTTGCTTTCCAGCATAGTCACCCTTGTAAATGGTTCAAGCACAAACCAGGGTCCTGCTTTGCTTTGATTAAAGTGAACTGAAAGCTTGGAGATTAGATCAAATTTAGGTGGGCTGGGAGCCCTTTCCTGCCCAAGAGCTTTAAGAATTGGTAATCCAGTCCCGTGTCCTTGTCTCCTCTGTAGAAACAGAATACAGAAGCCCACAGGGCAAGTCCTGGGATTCTCAGGGCTCCCTTGGAGCCAACCTTACCGTGTGCTGATTTGCAGATGTTCTTCAGGAGAGTACACAGGCAGGTGGTCCTGGGTGGCTATGACTCAAGTGATCCTCTATTGAGTTAGCAAGGCTGTGCATTTCCTACGAAGGCCATCAGGGCAGCTTTTATGTGTGTGGAATTTGGGGCATAATCTCTGCTCTCTCTGTCCCTGGATCCTTGGTAGCTCCTATCATGAAGGAGTCAGACAGGTGGGGCCTTTGGAAGAAGCGGCAGGCACAGCCCACAGGTGGTCTCTATAATGACCCTTCAGGAGTCACAACACCCCTATCTTTTTCTTCCTCCTCCTCCTCCTTTTTTTCCATTTAGAATCTTTTATTCGTTTTTGTTTTAAGTTTAATTTTATTTTAAAGAAATATTCATTTATTTTGAGAGAGAGAATGCACATGCATGAGGGTGCCAGTGGGGGAGGGGCAGAGAGAGTGGGAGAGAGAATCCCAAGCAGGCCCCATGCTGTCAGTGCAGAGCCCAACACAGGGCTCACTCAGTCCCACAAACTGTGAGATCCTGACCTGAGCTGAAATCAAGTGTCGGATCTTCAAGCAGCTGAGCCACCCAGGTGCCCCTTAAATTTAATTTTAAGATAAATGTTGCATTCGCCCGTAGTTTAGGGAGTCAAGTAGTTCTAGAAAGAAGGCTTGTTGCAAGCGTATGCACACACACACCCATCCTGAACTTTTCCTTCTCCTGCCTTTTCTACTTCCCAGAGGCAACTACCTCTCATAATTTAGCTGATTCTTTTGATATTTACCTCTATATTTGTAAATAATGTGTTTATATTTATGCTCCTGGGATTTTTCAGCTTTGGGATTGTCTGTTGACTTCTCATTATGGAAGATGAGGATTCTATTCTTTTTCATCACTACCCACGTCTTGTCTCCTATCATTACAAAATAGCCGTAGCATAATTTTATTAGATCAGTATTCAGTGATTAAAATATTTTGACCCTGAAAACACAATTCATGGCTGAACTGTGCTGCCTCGTACTTTCTTGATGAACATTTCTTCTCTGGAATTGATTATCTTTTTTTCTTCTCCGTCCAGTGTTTTATTATCTGTCACTAATTCAACAGCATACTGTCCTCCAGTTGAGTAAAATTAGTCTCAAAGTTGTTTTCACAATGCCCGTTCTATTAATTTCCTTTTCTTGAGGAAAGATCTCCCAGAACCTTCTGAGCTGGGTTGGGAGCTTTCTAGATCTCTCGGCAGCTTTTGTTTGGGGTTTCTTCACTCTGATCTTGGTGATCCCGCGAGTGTTCTTTTCTGTTGGATCTTCTGTTTCCTGGATCCTGGATCCTCCTCCTTCCTCATTTTGGTGGAGCACATTTTTTCCCCATTTACCTACAAAGAAGTGAACAGTCATTTTGGTGTGACCTTAAACGTCTGAACATGCCTTTATTCTCTCCTCATACTTAATTGATGGTTTGGCTAAGTATAGAATTCTAGGTTAGAAATAATTTTCTCTAAGAACTTTGATGGTCTTAATGCCACTATCTACAAGTGTCCATTGTTGCTAAGAAGACCATTATATGAAATCAATCCGTCTCTCCCTCCCTTCTCCAGGCACTTTCTTTTGTTCTTCTTGTTTAGAAATTTCACTATGCAGCTCCTTGGTGTGGATATATTTTTACTCATTGTGTAGATTGCTTAGTGAATTTTCTTTGTTTTGAAATTCATATCTTTCAATTCTGGTTATTATTTGTAATCCCCCCCCTTTTTATGTTCTACCTCACCAACCCCTCCTCAGAACAAGTATTGTTTAGATATTGGACCCCCTGAACTCTTTCCCCAATATTCTTATTTTTCCTCCTTTTTTCTGTCTTTTTGTCTTCTTTGTCGTTTCTTGAACTTTGTCTTTAAAGTTTTTTTTTTTTTTTTTGCATTTTTTTTCTGCCATCATTTTTTAAAAAATTGCCAAAGGTTCTTTTTCATTATTTTCTAAACACTCCATTTTAAGAAAACATCTTGTTCTTGATTCACAGATGTAATATCTTCTCTGAGAATATTATAGTTACTGAAAGTTTTCTCCTTGTTCCCTATGTAGTTTGGCCTCTGTATTTCATATTATCATTTGTTTACATTTCCTGGTGATTCTTGATTGTCTGCTTATATTTACAAGTAGAGGTAACTAAAAAGCTGATTTGAAAGTTCTAGATGCTTAAGTAGGGCTATTTAAACTATGAACTTAGTGTAGCAGAAATCTACCTGTGCTGTTTTCATAAGGAATTGTCACTGTTGGCATCTTTTGGACTTTTCTCTTGCATTAATCTGATTACTTAAAGAAATTGTCCTCAGTCTCCTGCCTGGAGGATATATTTCTAGCTACCAGCATTCTGTGAGCTTAGGGGGAGAAGCAGGCTGTTTCTCTTTCACTATATGTATCACTAGTCTGCTCAGGCTATCATAAGAAAACACCACAGACTGGGTTGCTTACACAGCAGAAATTACTTTTCTTACAGTTGTGGAAGCTGAAGATCCAAGGTCAAGGTACCAGGAGGGCTGGTTTATGGTGAGGCCTCTCTCTTAGGCTTTCAGAAGACCACCTTCTTCTTCTCCTTACCCAGTCTTCCTTGTGTATATGGAGAAAGTGGATACTCTGGTGTTTCCTCTTCCTCTCTTGGGGCCACCAGACCTGTTGGATTAAGGACCCCACCTTATGACCTCATTTATTCTTAATTACCTGCCTATGGCCCTGTCTCTAAATACAGTCACATCAGGGGTCGGGGCTTCAACATGTATATTTGAGGGGGACACAATTCACTTCATAACGTTTTGTAGAATCTCACTATTTCTGTGTTCATTCTGATACTGTCACCTTCAGCTATGCTTCGTGATCTTGAGACTGTTTCACCCTTTTTGGAAGGATTCTTTTTCTTTAAATGATCTGCTGGAGTGGTGATGAGGCTGTCACTTGGCTACCTAAAATGAAGATGGGCATCTGAAAGCTTGGAAGGTTCTTAAACAGATTATAAACCAGTCCCCCTTTTTAAAAATGTACATTTGTCCTCACTTCTAGAAATAATGTGATTTTTTATTTTTATTACTGTTGACTTAGGACTATGTTTTTTGGATCTGCTGAATTGGTTAACCCCTTATCCAGATTTCAAAATATTCTCTCCTGTTTTCTTTGTCCTTGAGGATTATACCATAAAACATCTTTTTGTTGTCAATTAGTGGTGTTTCTGGAGAGAGTAGAGGTAAGTGTATGTTTGCTTAATTCTCTTTCTTTAACTGCACACCATATGTCTCCTTTCCTCAGGTGGATGCCCATATGATGAGTTAGACTCATTCCATCTCTCCCTCCAATCCAGCGTTTCCATAGAAAATCTCCACTGTGTCCACATATGTTTGATTTTGATGCATTAATTGATTCTTGAGGACTGATAGTCTGACATCACTTGACTGAAACATAGGGTGTGCCTTCTGGGCTTATCACAAATACACAAATCTTTTTAATAAACTTAGAAAATGATTTGTGCTTTGAATTGAACAAAACCTCCACATTTTCTTGAGCACCATTTCCTTACATTTTAAAACTTGATATATTTTCAGGGGAATCCAATCCATATGTGGTTGGGTTTTTTGTTTTGTGTTCTTTTTCTTTTAATACATCATAATATTTCTTCATAAAGCACTGCTTAAGTCAACATTCTTTATTAGCTTTTTTCTTAAGCCTTTTTCATTAGCTTTTATTTACAGCCATTTTTTTTTTTCAAAATTTCCCAACCACAACTGAACTCCCAAAGATCTGAGTCTCATTTGAAATGTTGACTTTTGTTGTGTTCTAATTAGGACAGACCAGTGTTTTCTAAAATCTTGTAGGCTTTGTCTGTGTTGCCCAGATGAGCAAATCTACATCCAGAACCCATTCCACAAAGCATCTTGCTACACGTTACTGTAGCCCAGAAGAAAGCACCTACCTGCAGCATACCTCTTGCTGTGGTCATCTGCTCTGCCATTGCGTAGACGAGAGTAGAAGGAGATATGCCCTGCCTTGGGGAGCTCACATCTAGTTGGAAAGACTAGGAAAGAAGGAGAGGCTGTATCATTTCTTCATACCCACTATGTGCCCGGTAATGGACTAGGCACTTTGCCATTATTGTCCTATCTAACCTAAGGATAGAGACATGTGTTTCATCGAAGCCTTCATAGTAGGCCTTCAGGGTAGATATAATTGTTATCCCCATTTACAGAATAAAGGTACCAAGGCTCAAAAGTTACTTAATTTGACCAAGATGGCACAACTAATAAGCGGTTGAGAGCCTGGTTTACAGTGTAGGCAGGATTCCACCATATGGACAGCAGGGAAAGGATTAGGTACGTGGCCTAGAGTGAGTATTCACTAATGATATGGAATTGATGTAATGGAGCCAGGGATACATTGGATGATACAGAGGGACAGAGTGTAAGATGGAGAGAAGATATGTGAAGGCTGTCACCATCAGGGAAGATGTGCTAGGGGGACTGTTATCCTGTATCTGTCTCCGTGTGCACTTCTGCCATGTGCATCCAAGTCACTGACGTCTGTTTCCCGGATACCATTAGGGCCTGCCAGCTGCTCTGTGCACTTTCCTTCTTGCTCTGTTACTGTCCGTTCTCCACACGGCAGCCAGAATGATCCTTTTTTAATTCAAGGTAAGATTTACCTACGGTGAAATGCACATAATTCAAGTGTGTAAACCGATGACATTTTGACAAATGTATATTCTTGCGTAACCAACACCACAGTCAAAACAGAGTATTTTCATCACCCCAGAAAGTTCCCTTATGTCCCTTTGGGGTCATTCCGACCTCTGATAGGCAACTATTCTTATTACTACAACCATAGATTAGTGTTGCATGTTCTTGAGTTTCATATAAATGAAATCACACAGTGTATACTCATTTGTGTCTGGTTTCTTTCACTCAGCGTAACGTTTTATGATTTACCCAAGCTGCCGTGTGCATTAGTAGTTCACTTTTTAAATTGTTGAATAGCGTTTCCATTGTATAAAAATAGCATGGCTTATTTATTAATTTTCTTGTTGAAGGAGCTGTTGGGTTGTTAGAGTTTGGGGCTAGTATAAATGAAACCATTACAAACATTGTTATACAAGAGATTTTGTGGACATACATTTTTCTTCTTTTGGGCGAGCAAGAAGAGTGCCACTGGTCATAGATAAATATATTTCTAACATTTTAAGAAAATGTCAAAACTTTTCAAAGTTGTTTCACCATTTTACACTGCCACCAGCAACATATGTGGGTTCTGTCTGTGTCTTTCCCACTGGACATTAGAACAGGTGAAGACAAGGAAGGCTGACAACATTTAACATTGGAGGGGCAGGGGAGCTGGGATAATTGGATATTGATATGGAGGAATACAAAGCTTGACCCTATTATCTATTTCAAATTAGTATTTGGAAATAAGGTGTGAGATAGGAGTCAAGGTTCATTTTCCTTCCTACTGTTAGCGAGTTGTTCTAGCTTTGTTATTATTATTATTATTATTATTATTATTAATCATCATCTGGTACTATTTGAAGAAAGACTTTCCTTTTTCACTTGAACTGCCTTGGCTCTTTTGTCAAAAGTCATCTATGTGAGAGTGTATTTCTGGGTTATCCATTCTGTTCCATTGGTATATTTGATGATCTTTATGCCCCTGCTATGCTATCTTAATCTTTAAAAATTGTTATTGAAGTGCAATTGACATAATATTATATTAGTTTCAGGTATACAACACAGTGATCTGACATTTGTATGTATTGCAAAATGATCACAATAAGTCCAGTTATGTTAACTCATCACTGTACTTAGTTACCATTTCCTTTTCTCATGATGGGACCTTTCAAGATCCACTCTCCCAGTTACTTAGAAATAGGCAGTACAGGATTAGGAGCTGTAGTCACCATGCTGTCCATTACATCCCCATGACTTACTCATTTTCTAACTAGAAATTTGTACCTTCTGGCCACCTTCACCCATTTCACCCTCCCGACTCCCTTAACCTCAGGCAACCACCAGTTTGTTCTATCAGGTTTTTCTTTGTTTTGTTTTTTTTGTTTGTTTGCTTTGTGTTTTTGTTTTAGATTCTACATATAAGTGAGATCATATGGTATTTGTCTTTCTTAGTCTGACTTATTTTTTATTTAAGACTTCTTTAATTTCTCTCCTATCTTGTAGTCTTCAGTGTAGAGGTCTTACTTATCTTTTATTAAATTTATTCCTAAGTATTTTGTGTTTTATGATGCAACCGTAGATGGTATTGTGTTTTTATTTATTTATTTATTTATTTATTTATTTATTTATTTATGGCACAAGTGAGAGAGGGGCAGAGAGGAGAGAGGAAGAGAGAGAGAGACAGAGAGAGAAGTAGGGCTCAAGCTCACCCAAAATGGGGCTTGAGCTCACCCGGAGTGGGACTCACGCTCATCAGGGAATGAGCTCGCCCAGTGGGGGGCTCGAGCTCTCCTGATGTGGCACTTGAACTCTCAAACCGTGAGATCAGGACCTGAGCAAAGTCAGATGCTTACCCGACTGAGCTGCCCAGGCACCCTGGTATTGTGTTGTAATTGTTTTGCATTTTGACTTTTATTCTGTGACTTTGAAAAATTCCCCTACTAATTCTAGTAGTGTGGTTTTGGGGGTGGGGGGTATATATTTTTTTATAATTTGCCACATAGACAATTCTATATCAGAAGGGAGACTGTTCTATTTTTTTTCTGACCGATCTCTATGGCCTATTTGTTGGTTTAGTTATTTATTTAGCTTCATGCCTTGAAAAGCTCTCCAGTACAGTGCTGAATGGAGCTAGTAAGAGTGTATATCCTTTGCTTGTTCTCTATCTTAGGGAAGAAAGCTTTCAATAGTTCACTATTAAATGTAATATTTTTCTTGCTGTCATTTTTTCATAGGTGCCTTTGTAGTTGACAGGCTCTAAGATGGCCTCCAAAGACTCCCACCTCCTTTTATTTACACCCTTGTGCAGTCTCCATTCCTCGAGTATGCACTGGGCTTATTGACTTGTTCTAATGAATAGACAGTGCAGAAGTGAGGAGATGTCACTTTAAAGTTTAGGTCTTAAAAAAAACTGCTTTTTTTCATAGGGTTCATTCTCTCTTGCTAGTTTGCCCTGAGGGAAGCCACATGCCATGCTGTGAGCTGCCCAGTGGAGAGGCCCATATGGAAAAGGACCGAGGGCTCTCTCCAGCCAACAGTTACTGAAGAAATGAGGTCCTGTTTCCAACAGCCCGTGAGGAATTGAATCCTCTCAGCAGCGATGTGAGTGCCCTTGAAAGTCTATTCTCTTCCAGCAGCATCTTATGGCATTTTCAGAGCAGACTGAAGCCCAACTGGCAGAGGGACAGAGGCTACTCTTCCGAGAGCTCTTGAGGTGCTCTGTTAAGCCACACCCAGATTCCTGACCCCAGAAACTGTGAAATAATAAATGTTTGTTTTTCCCTCTCATTCCTGATTTACCAAGAATTTTCATCGTGGATTGGCCCTGAATACTGTCAAATTCTTTTTTGCACCTGTTGAGGTTGTTATATAGTTTTTATCCTTTTTTCTGGTAAGGTGGTGAATTACATTGCTTTTCAAAGAGGCCCCACGTGGTTGTAATGTATTATCCTTATTATATATTATTGGATTCAATTTGCTAATATTTTCTTTAGGATTTTTGTATTTATGTGGGATATACTGGTCTGTGGTTTTGTTTTTCTTTTTGAAATAAAATTCACAATTTTAAAGTTAATGTACAATTCGGCAGGTTTTAGTAATTTCACAGGATGTGTATACATCACTACTGTCTAATTTCGTAATGTTTTTATCACCCCAGAAAGAACCCCTGAACCCATTAGCACATACTCCCCCCTTCAGCCCTTCTCCAAGCCCCTTGCAACCACGAATCAACTTCTGTCTCTGTGAGTCTGCCTATTCTGGACATTGCTTATAAATGAAATCATACCGTACGTGGCCCTTTGTGTCTGACTTCTTTTATTTAGCATGGCATTTTTAAGGTTCATACACGTTGCAGCCTGTGAGAGTACTTCATTCCTTTTTATGGCTGAATAACATTTTCCAGTTTGGGCTGTTAGGAATAGTGCCGCTTTGAACATGTGTACACGTTTTGATGTGGACATATATTTTCAGTGCTCCTGGAGATACACCTGAGAGTAGAATTTCCGGGTCATCTGGTTAAGTCTGTGTTTAAGTTTTTGAAGAACTGCCAAGCCCTTTCCCACAGTTTCCCACCATTTTAAATTCCCACCAGAAACGTTTTCCAGTTTTTCCACGGCCTCACCAACACTTCTTATTCTCGTCTTGTTGATTATAGCCATCTTCCTGTGCATATAGTGCCACCTCATTGTGGTTTTGATTTGCGTTTCTCCAACGGATAATGATGTTGAACAACTTTTCATGTGCTTATTGCCATTTGATTATCTTCTCTGGAGAACTGTCTACTCAGCTCCTTTGTCCATTTTTTGAAAAATGGGGTTGTCTTTTTATTATTAGGGTGTAATGGTTCTTTACAGGTTGTAGATACAAGTCCCTTATCAGATACATTAGTTGCGAAAATTTCCTCACATTCTTGTGGGTTGTCTTTCTACTTTCTTGTTGGTGTCCTTTGGAGAATAGACCTTTTGTTTTGTTTATTTTTAAGACAGAGACAGAGCATGAGTGGGGATGGGGCAGAGAGAGAGGGAGACACAGAATCTGAAGCAGGCTCCAGGCTCTGAGCTGTGAGGGGCCCTAAACTCACAAACTGTGAGATCATGACCTGAGCCGAAGTCGGATGCTTAACCAACTGAGCCACCCAGATGGCCCTAGAGAAGAGACCTTCTTAATTTTGATGCCTAGTTTATTTTTTTCATTTGTTTCTGTTAAGTCATATCTGCAAAACCATTGCCTTATACAGGGTCATGAAGATTTATGTCTAATTTTCTTCTAAAGACTTTACAGTTTTTGCTCTTCCATTTAGGTCTTTGAACGATTTAAAGTTTGTTTGTTTATTTATTTATTAAAGTTATGTTGAGAGAGAAATAGACAACAAGTGGGGGAGGGGCACGGAGAGAGGGAGACAGAATCCCAAGCAGCACTCTGTACTGTCAGTGCAGAGCCCCATGTGAGGCTCGATCCCACCAACCCTGTGAGATCATGACCTGAGCCAAAGTCAGGAGTCAGACTCTTGGCTCTGGGTGACTGAGCCACCCAGGTGCCCCTCTTTGATCCATTTCAAGTTAATTTTTATATAGAGTCTAAAATAAGGATCCACAGTCATTCTTTTGCCTGTAGATCTCCTATTTTCCCAGCATCATTTGTTGAAAAGACTGCTCTTTCTTCCATTGACTTGTCTTACCACCTCTTGTCAAAAATCAGTTGGCCATAGATGTTTGGGTTTTGTTTTTATGGAATCTCGGTTCCATTTCATTGGTATGTATGTTTATCCCCCAGGCCGGCACCACAGTTTCTTGATTACTGTAGCTTTGTAGTAAGTTTTAAAAATGGGAAGTGGGAGTCTTCCAACTTTGCTATTCTTGTTCCAGTTTGTTTTGGCTGTTTTTAGTTTCTTGAGTTTTTATATGAATTTTAAGATTAACTTATCAATTTCCACAAAAAGGCATCTGGAAGTTTTATAGGGATATGTTCAATCTGTAGATTAATTTAGGGAGTGTTGCCATTTTAACAGTCTTAAGTCTTCTGACTCATAAATATAAGACGACTTTCCATTTATTTAGCTCTTCTTTCATTTCTTTCAACAATGTTTCGTAGTTTGTAATTTTCCTGTATTGGCCTTGTCTGTTTTTTGTATGAGGGTAATGCTGACTTCAGAGTATTAGTTGGAAACCATTCCCTCCTTTTCTGATTTCTGAAAGACTAGTGTAGGGTTTCCTTATGTGTTTCTTTTAACTCACCTTTAGAGCCATCCAGTCCCGAAATCTTGGGAATATTTTAAATTATGAATTCATTGTTTTTAAAGGATAAAAGGAACTATGTACCAAAATAGTCAATTTTACTGTGTACTGTTAGAAAAGAAAAGAGAGCTTTTCAGATTTTTTATTTCTTTTTGAGGGCATCCTGGAAATTAGCATCTTTCAAGAAACTTCTCCATTTCTTTTTAATTGACAAATGTATCGGCCCGTTTATAAAATTCTCGTTATTGTTTTAGTGTCTGTAGAATCTGTAGTGAGACTCTCTGCCCTTTAAATGTACTGTTTAGAATTAAATTTTTATTTTGTAATTAAATGTAATCATAGATATGGTTGGATTTGGTTTAAGTGTACTGTCATGCAATATTTATTTTTCTGTTTGTTTCTGCTGTTTTAATACATTTTAAAAAAGCATTTTCCCCTGTTTTTCTAGAGTAACTGAGTTTCTTGATGATTGCATTTTAACTCCACTAATGGCTTATTAGGTTCACCTTCATTTTACTGTGTTTTTTTTACTTTTATTTTTAGTGGTTGCTTTACGTTTTAACATCTTTAACTTGTCACAGTCTATCTTTAAGTAATTTTATGCCACTTGATTTACAATGTGAGAACTTTACAATAGCATAGTTGTATTTACCCCGTCATATCCCTTGTGCTATTTTATTTATTTATAAAATTTTTTTTAATGTTTATTTATTTTTGAGAGAGAGCAAGAGAGAGAGCGCGCAAGCGAGTGAGAGCACACAAGCAGGGGAGGGAGGCAGAAAGAGGGAGACAGAGGATCCAAAGAAGGCTCCACACTGACAGCACAGAGCCTGAGGTGGGTCTCAAACCCACAAACACAGAATCATGACCTGAGCTGAAGTCAGTCACTCAACCGACTGAGCCACCAGGCACCCCACCTTGTGCTGTTTTAAAATTAAATCTTGGATCCTGAGAAACTCAACAGAAACCCATGGAGGAGGGGAAGGAAAAAAAAAAAAAAGAGGTGAGAGTGGGAGAGAGCCAAAGCATAAGAGACTCTTAAAAACTGAGAACAAACTGAGGGTTGATGGGGGTGGAGGGGAGGGGAGGGTGGGTGATGGGTATTGAGGAGGACACCTTTTGGGATGAGCACTGGGTGTTGTATGGAAACCAATTTGACAATAAACTTCATATATTGAAAAATAAAATAAAATTAAATCTTCTACATAAGCCATAATGCCATGTATGTATGTATATTCATTTGCATAACAAAATATCTCCTAAAGGAAATTTTGTAACTTTTTATTTTGTAATAACTTGAGACTTAAATAAAAGTTAAGAAATGCACAGAGTTCCTATATACCCTTCACCTGGCTTACCCTGTTAACTAGCATCTTGTATAGCCATGGTACAGTTACTAAAAGTAAGGAATTAGTACTGATACAAACTGTTAACTAGACTTTATTCAGATTTCACCAGTATTTCTACAAATGTCATTTTTCTGTTCCAGGAGCCAATCCAAATTCCTTCATTGTACCTAATTATCACCCTCTCCTTAATCTCTATCAATCTGTGGCAGTTTCTTATCGTTATTTATCTTTGATATTCTTGATACTTTTGAAGTTATTTCATGGAATGTCCCTCAATCTGGACCTCATGTTTTTTCATGATTAGGTTGAGGTTGTGCATTTTTGGCAATGATGTTATCAGGGGCATATGATGTCGATACATCTGATTGCTGGTAGGGTTAACATTGATCGCCTAGTTCAGGCAGTGTCTGCCAGGACTCGCTACTGACAGGTACTTTTTTTCTTAACAAATATCTTGGAAGAAATACTCTGAGACCAGGGGCGCCTGGGTGGCTCAGTCGGTTAAGCATCTGACTTCAGCTCAGGACATGATCTCACAGTTTGTGGGTTCAGGCCCCACCTCGGGCTCTGTGCTGGCAGCTCAGAGCCTGGAGCCTGCCTCAGATTCTGTGTCTCCCTCTCTCGCTCTGTCCCTCCCCACTCACACTCTGTCTCTCTCTCAAAAATAAATAAACATCAGAAAATTTTTTAAAGATTAAAAAAAATACTCCAAGACTCTACTAATATCCCATCTCTTCTCAAACTTTCTCTCACTAATTTTAGCACCCATGAGTGGATCTTGTCTGCAGCACAATTACTGTGATGTTCTAATGGTGATTTTCTATTTCCCTTATTCCTTCTGTCTGTATTAATTGGAATCCTTCTGTAAGGAAGAGCTATTCCTTCCACCTCCCTCTCCCGACCCTCATTCTTTCTCTTTCTCTTTTTCTTTCTCTCAGTGTTGACCCACATATATTAATTTTATGCTATAGGTTACTCTCTCACATGGCGTCTTGGGACTCAGATTGCCCCAGCGTCGCCATTGGGAACTCTTAGAGGTTGATTCATGAACCCTTTTCACATGTCCTCATCCTTTTTTGAGCTCTTCACTTTCTGGCACCCACGGGGCTCCACGCCTCCTCTTGCGTTTCCACTGCCCCAGCTTTGGCTTTAACCTGCGCACCCAAGGAGCCCCGGTGGTGGCGGTGGGGGTGGTTTTGTTTCGTTTTTGTTTTCTAATGGGAGAATAGGATTTAGAAGCTGAGATCTGGGCAGTAAATATAGTCGTTGCTACTGGGATGTCATTGTTTCTATTAGTTCTAGTACCCCAGCTTAGATGTGTGTATACTAATATTAATAATACTAATCCATGGATATACTCATTCACATTTACTTTTATCCCTGTCTCAATATATTTTATTTTATTTTTTTATTTTTTATTTTTTTCTCAACGTTTATTTATTTTTGGGACAGAGAGAGACAGAGCATGAACGGGGGAGGGGCAGAGAGAGAGGGAGACACAGAATCAGAAACAGGCTCCAGGCTCTGAGCCATCAGCCCAGAGCCTGACGCGGGGCTCGAACTCACGGACCGCGAGATCGTGACCTGGCTGAAGTCGGACGCTTAACCGACTGCGCCACCCAGGCGCCCCTCAATATATTTTAAAAACCATTACTTCAGGGGCGTCTGGGTGGCTCAGAAGGTTAAACATTGGACTCTTGATGTCGGCTCAGGTCACGATCCCATGGTTCGTGAGTTCAAGCCCCGCCTCAGGCTCTGTGCTGACAGCCTGGAGCCTGCTTGGGATTCTGTCTCTCCCTTTCTCTGTCCTTCCCCCACTCCCTCTCACAAAATAAATAAAGAAACCTAAAAAAAAAACCCCCACTATTAGTTCATATTGATATTTCTGGTATTGATCCTCGTATCTGCCCCGGAACCACTGTTCCTTCTGACCCTCCTCATTTACTTATTTGTAACTACCTTTTCAGATGGTTAGAAACCTGGTTTTTATTATTTGCAATATATCTATTTATCTTTTCAACTCTAGCATACATGTAAAGTTGCTTGAAAATTCCTAACCCATATCTCTGTGAGAAGCAAGTTTACTAACTACACCACCATATTTGACTGCATTTTTTTTCTCTTTAACTGTAGAGTCTCTCTCAAAATAGAGTTTTTGACAGTTACTTAGGTTAGTTCTTTTCTTCCCTACCCTGAAGGGTGTGCTTATACTGTTCTTTGTAATACACTTAGGAAACATTTGTGTTCCATCTGGGGTTCTTAACACATCCCTGTTGATTGTATTTTATATAAATTTACATGCAGTGAATTTGCTCTTGGTCGTGTATAGTTCTAAGAATTCTGACAGATGCATAGTCATGACTGCGTCACCAGAGTCCTGAAGCAAAATGGCTCTGTAACCCCCCAAATTCTCTTGTGCTTCCCTTTTCATCAGCCTTTCCCCACCCTCTGTTCTTGGCAACCACTGATTTATCGTTTCGTTGCCTTTCTCAAAATGTCGTAAAAATGGAATCAGAAAGGGGCGCCTGGGTGGCTCAGTTGGTCAAACGTCCAACTTCGGCTCAGGTCATGATCTCACAGTCCGTGGGTTCGAGCCCCACGTCGGGCTCTGTGCTGACAGCCCAACGCCTGCTTCAGATTCTATGTCTCCCTCTCTCTGGTCATCCTCTTCCCACTTTCTCATAAGTAAATAAAACGTTTAAAAAAAAAAAATGGAATCAGACAATATGTAGCTTTTTAGGTCTGACTTCTTTCATTTAGCCAAATGTAGTTAAGATTCAACCAAGTTGTATGAATCATTAGTTCCTTTTTATTACTGAAGAGTATTCCCTCGTATAGTTGTCCCACTGCAGTGGCATTTATCCATTCACTGGTTAAAAAGCATCTGGGTTGTTTCCAGATTTAGGTGATTAGGAGTAAAGATGTTATATAAATGTACAGGGGTTTTGTGTGAACGTAAGTTTTTATTTCTCCTGGGTAATTAAGTAGGACTGAGAATTTTTGGTCATACAGTAGTTCTGTGTTGAAATCTATAAAAACCTGACAGATTGTTTTCGGCGGGAGCTATATCACTTTGCATTTCCACCAGGAAGGTATATGAGTTCCAGTTGTTTTGCACCCTTGTCAGCAGTTGGTATTGTAATTTTAAAACATGTTGCACACTGTACTAAGTATGTAATGATCTCATTGTGGTTTTAACTTGTATTTGCCTAATGACTAATAACATGGAACATCTTTTCGTATGCTTATTTGCCCTCTCTATATTTTTGATGAAGTGTCTGTTTAGATTTTTTGCCCATTTTTAATTAGATTGCTTGTTTCTTTTTCTTGTTGAGTTTTGAGGGTACTTTACATATTATGGAAACAAGCCCCTTATTAAATACATCTTTTCTTCTGTTGCATAGCTCATCTATTGCTTCTTGTACCAGTGTATTTCATGGAGCAAACATTTTTCACTTTGAAATTGAATTCGCTTTTCCTTTTATGGATTATACTTTTGGTGCAGCTAGACCATTTTGGGGAGAGTTAACATTTGAATAGTATTGAGTCTTCCAATCCATAAACACAGTGTATTTTTCCATTTACTTAGCTTTGATTTCTTTCATCAGGGTTTATAGTTTCATCTACAGATCCTGTATATACTATGTTATATTTACACTTAATTATTTCAGTTTTTGGTGATACTTGAAATAATACTACTTTATTAATGTTGAATTCCAATTGTTCATTGCTAACATAGAGCAGTACAATTGATTTTTGTATATTGACCATGTACCTTATGACCTTGTTAAACTAGTCGTAGGAGCAATTTTAAAGGTGTTTTTTAAAACTTGTCTATGTGGACAGCAATGCCATCTGCTAATAGAAACAGTTTTATTTCTTACTTTTCAATATGCATGCCCTTTATCTCTTTTTCTTGATGTACTGCACCTGCTAGGACTTTGAGTACGATGTTGAATAGAAGGGGTGAGACAAGATATCCTTGGCTTATTCCCAGTGTTAAAGAGGAAAATGTTCCATCTTTCACTGTGAAGTGGTTTATTAGTGGTTTGTTCTGTAGATGGCTTTTATTAGGTTAAGGAAATTTGCTGCTGTTACTCGTTAGATGAGTTTTTATTATGAGTGGATTTTGCACTTTGCCACGTCTTGGTTTTTGTTCTTTCATCAGCTCACACAGTGTATTACATTGCTTGACTTTCAGATGTGGATCCAGCCTCGCATTCCAGGGATAACCCCACTGGGTTGTGATGTATTATTCTTTTTATGTATTGCTGGATTTGACTTGATGGTATTCTGTTGAGGATTTTTGCCTTTGTGGTCATCAGGGATATTGTTCTGTAGTTTCTTTCCTTATGATACGTTTCTCTGGTTTGGGTATTAGGGTTATGCTAGCCTCATAAAATAAGCTAATATTTTATCCTTGTCTCTTGTCTGTCAGACAATAACTTAATTCAATTAACTGAATTTAATTTTAGTTTAACTTTGTTTTGGTCAGAAAACAAATTTTGTTTGATTTCGGTTTTCAAAAACAAATGAAGGCTTATTCTGTGGCTCATTAATATGCTCCATCTTGGTGAAATATTATGTGTACTTGGAAAGAATTTTTATTGTAATATTTTTGAGACGCATGTTCTCTGCATGCCAGTCTGGAGCTCTGTCATTAGGTGCAAAGACAGTTGGGATCACTATGTTTTCCTGATGAGCTGAGCCTTTTATCATTACATAGTCTTCCTCTTTATCCTTCGTACGTTTCCTTGTTCTAGAGTCTGCTTTGTGTGATATTAATATATCATTCCAGTTTTATTTGATTAGTGTTTATATACGTCTTTTTCATCCTTTTACTTTTAGCCTATGCATGTCTTTGCATTTAAAGTAGATTTCTTGAACGCAGCTTACAGTGGGACTATTTTTTAAAGGTACAGTGTCACAATCTGTCTTTTTAAAACATGTTTTAATGTTTATTTATTTTTGAGACAGAGAGAGACAGACTGAGTACGAGCAGGGGAGGGGCAGAGAGAGAGGAAGACCCAGAATCTGAAGCCGGCTCCAGGCTCTGAGCTGTCAGCACAGAGTTCAACAAGGTGGTTGAACCCATGAACTGTGAGATCATGACCTGAGTCAAAGTCAGACACTTAACTGACTGAGCCACCCAGGCACCCCTACAATCTGTCTTTTAATTGATGTTTTTGGACCATTTCATTCAATGTAATTATCAATATTTACATTCAGGTCAACCATTTTATTGTTTTTCTATTTGTCTCCTCTCTCTTGGTTTTTGTTACCTTGTTTCATGCCTTTTTTGGATTAACTGATTATTTTTTTAGTATCCCATTTTCATTTATCTGTTGGCTTTTTGATGATATCTTTTTAGATATGTTTTTTTGTGGTTGCTCTAGAGGTTATACACCACAAACCCAACTTTTCAGTCTACTTAGAGTTAATGTTTTACTATTTCAAGTAAAATGTGGAAGATGACTTACAGCCAGGCAGATTCTCCACAACCCTTCTCTTTATGCTACAGTTGTTATGGGCATACATTCATTGGGCCTTTCTTTCAGGGTTCCGTTGATGACCACATTTTCTTTCAACAACCACGTGTGTTTTTAAAAACCTAAAAGGAAAAAAATAGTCTATTTTACTTAACCATCCTGTTTCTCTTCTTTCACTCTTGAAGATCCAAGGGTCCTAACGGGATCATTGTCATTTAGGGTGGAACACTTTCTTGAGCATTTATTTTAGCACCATTCTGCTGGTGACGAATTCTCTTAGGTTCCTTCATATGAGAATATCACTATTGTGCTTTCATTTCTGAAGGATATTTTCACTAGACAGAGAACTCTAGGTTGGTATTTCTTTTGTTTCAGCGTTTGTGTGGTGTTGTTTCACTCTCTTCTGACCCCCGTGGTTGTGATACGATTTCAGTGATATTTCAACTAGTTGTTCCCTTATATATAATGTGTTGTGTTCTCTAGCAGCTTTCAAGAGTTTTGCTTTATCTTTGGTGGTTTTTGCAGTTTGATTTTATTGTGCCAGGTGTGTTCCTTGCTTTTCCTATGCTTAGGCCTCCTGGCACACCTTGTTTTGTTGTGTTGTGCTGCACTGCATGTCGCAGATACTGCATTTTTCACAAATGGGAGGTTTGTGGCAAACCTGCACTGAGCAAGTCTAGGGGTGCCATTTTTGCAACAGCTTTTGCTCACGCTGGGTCTCTGTGTCACATTTTGGTAATTCTCACAGTGTTTTAGACTTTTTCACTATGAAAATTTTAGGGTTATTTGTGATCACTGATCTTTGATATCACTATTTTAATTGTTTCGGGGCTTCCTGAACTGAGCTCATAATAGACAATGAGCTTAACTGGTAAGTGTGTGTGTTCTGACTGCTCCAGTGACTGGCCATTACTCTGTCTCTCTGATCTTGGGAGCACAGGCTGTGTATGAGATTGTTCGTCATACTAGCTGGTTAACACCTGGGTAGTATTATGCTGGGCATGTTGACATGGCTGATTCATTGGTGTCATTCAGAAGCATGACATACTCACTTGGCTGTTCTGACACGGGGACACTTTGACATGGTCTAAAGAAAAACATTTAAAAAGTATTAAAATTAGAGCTTATATTTGTTTTATTGTCTAATGATGTGAGAAGTAGATATCCCTGACTTAACCCCCATCCCCAAAATACGACGGTCTAGAATGGAGGAGGCTCTGGATTGTGGTTGGGGTGAGGAAGATGTGATTAATTTTTTTTAAACTTTTAATTTCTTCTCGGTAGGCAGACATTAAGACTAGGCTGATTTCTTTTTGGATGATGCATGAAAATACCCTACATCTTTCTGAGAGGCCATTCTTCACTGGGCATCCAAGGGGCAGGCCTGGGAGTCCAAGCACCAGTGGGAACCAAGGTCAGGGTGGTCCCTGACCCATCAGAATGGAGGCTCCACACTCTCAGAGCACTTGCTGTATCCCCGTTGCCCCAAAACACTTTGATTCCCATCTCCCTTGTGCCACCATGTCTGCAGCCTTTCCCCTTGTGGGCTTATCCAGAAGATCGCTTGGGTGTGGTGTATGAACACAGACTCTGTGCTTTTTCTTAAAACTGCTTTTTTGATATCTCACGGTTTTGATTGCTCGCTTTTGGCTTTCCTTGGAGCATATGCTGCCTTAGTAGAAACAGGAGCTCAAGTCAGAAGGCTGTCTCAAATCCCAGCTTTACTACTGGGAGAGGTTGTCTATGGAAAACATGAGCTTTCAGGTCATGTGGACAGGGGTTCAGCCTGGCTCTTACCACCTAATTGAGCAGGTCAACTTCTCTGAATCTCGGTGCTATGGACTAAGTTGTGTTCCCTCAAACTCATAGGTTTGAGCCCTAACCTCCATTGTGATTATATTTGAAGATAGGGCCTTAGAGAAGTAACTCGGTTTGGATGAGATGAGGGTGGGGCCCTCATGGTGGGATCAGTGCTCTTGTATGAAAAGACACCAGAGAGCTTGCTCACGTGCTTGGTCACTACCCCCTCCCCTCCGCCCTGCCGTGTGAGGACATGGTGGTAAGGTAGTTTGCAAACCAGAGACAGAGCTCTCACCAGGGCCTAAGTGTGCCACCACCCTGATCTTTGACTTCACAGCCTCTAGAACTGTGAGAAATTCAGCTGGTTGCTTAATACCACCAGGCTTTGGCATTTTGTTATGGCATCCTGAGCGGACTAAAATGCTTGGTTTCCTGCCCTGTAAAACAGAGGTTATGATACTTTCTTTATAGACTTTAAAGAATTTGAACTAATTGTATATCCGTGAGTAGTAGCCTTCATATACCAGGCATTTCTTTCATTAATAGTACCACGGATATCAATATGATAATTAGAAATAACAATAGTTTTCATTTTAGGGAATGGGATGTTCCTCTGGAATGAATGATGACGATCAATACAAGTTTGCTTTCTTAGGCAACAAATGCTAAAACAAAATACGTTTCTGAACCAAATAACATCTATCACATACTTTCCTGCCTTCTTAAATGGTAATCTAAAGATAATACCTCATTGGTAAGGATCTGGTTTTCTCAAATCTGTTTCATGTATTTGTGTTTGCGATATTGGGCATTTTTCATGTGCTTATTTTCCATCTCTATAGCTTCTGTGATGAGCTTTCCAGATCTTTTACACATTTTAAAAATTGGGTGGTTTTCTTATTGTTGAGGTTTTTAAAAAAAATTTTTTTTAAGTTTACTTATTTATTTTGAGAGAGAGGCATCATGAGATGGGGAGGGGGGGGGGGAGAGAGAATCCCAAGCAGGCTCTTGCACTGTCAGCTCAGAGCCAGATGTGGGGCGTGAACACATGAAACTGTGAGATCATGACCCGAGCCAAAATTGAGAGTCGGATGCTTAACTGACTGAGCCATGCAGGTGCCCCTTTTATTGTTGAGTTTTAAGAGTTAACCCAATATGTGGGCTTTCTTTTTATTCTCTTAACTGTGTTTTTGGCAGAGCATAAGTTTTAAAGTTTATTAGATTTCACCCTATCACATTATCTTTACATGGACGTGCTTTTGCTGTTGCATCTAAATACTCATTGCCAAATCCGAACAGCTCTACACCTATAAAAGTAATTGAGTTTGCTTTTTAAAAACCTATACACAAGGAAAACTCCAGGCCCAGGTGGTTCCACTGGTGAATTCTATCAAACATTTAGGGAATACCTAATAGGAATTTTATACTAACTCCTTCAGAAAATACAGGAAGAAGAAATACTTCCCAGTTTGTTGATGAGGACAGCATGACCCTCATAACAGAACCTGACAAAAGAGTAAGTAAACTCTTGATCAATATCTTTCTCGAATGTGAGAACACATGAGACACATTAAGGAGACAAAAATCCTTCATGTAACTGTATCAAAACAAATCCAGCAATATGAAAAAGGATAATACATCATGACCAAGCTGTGTTTATTCTAGGAATGCAAAGTTGATTTAATATTTGAAACTCAATCAATATAAGCCACATAAACAGAGTGAAGGAGGAAAGCAGTGATTATCTTAAAGGCATAGAAAGCGCATTTGAGAAAATTTATCAGCCATCATTATAATAAAAATGAAGCCAATTAGAAAGCGAAGGGAATTCTTCAACCCAATAAAAGGCGTTTATAGAAAATCTACAATTTACTTCACGTCTGTTGCTGAAATAGGAAGCACTTTTCTCCCAAGATTAAAAATAAGATAGTGTTGTCCTCTCTGGTCACTTCTATTCAGCGTTGACCTGGAAATCCTAGCTAATGCCAAACGTCAAGTAAAAGAAGTGAGGTATATGGATAGGGATGGAGGAATTAAAATTGTCCTCATTTGGGGGTAATATGATCAGATATGTAGAAAAATCCTAGGAATCTATGAAAAAGTAACTACAACTGAAAAGTGAATTTAGCAAATTCAGAGGCTACATGGTCACTTTTGTAAAGGGATTATAATCTGTTTTGTCTATATACTCGGAGCAAACAATTAGAAAATAAACTTCAAGAGAGAATTCCACTTGTAGTAGTTATTAAAAAAAAAAAAAACCCATAAAATATGTAAGGGGAAATGTAATGGAACGTGCATAGAGCTCTACGCTGAAAACCACAAAACATTACTGAGGATATTTGAGGAGACTTAAATAAATTGAGAGAGGTGCCATGTTCGTGGATTGGAACATTCAGTATAGTTAAGATGTCCATCCTCCCCAACTAATGCAATTCATATCTGTCACTGTGAATTTTTTTGTAGAAATTAATAAGTTGATTCTAAAATACATATGGAAATGCAAAGGTCCTACAACATCCAAAGTAATCTTGAATAAGAAAAACAATTCGGAGGGGCACTGGGTGGCTCATTCAGTTAAGCGTCAGCAGAAATTCAGATTTCTGCTTAGGTCATGATCTCATGGTTCATGCATTCGAGCCTGTGTTGGGCTTCTCTCTCTCTCTCTCTCTCTCTCTCTCTGCCCCTCCGCAGCTGTCTCTGTCTCTTTTTCTCAAAATAAATAAATAAATAAATAAACAAACAAACATTAAAAAATGGAAAAACAAATTTGGAGAATTTAAACTGCCTGATTTTATTTCATTATTATTAATTTTTTTAATGTTTATTTATTTTTGAGTGAGAGACAGTGTGAACCAGAGAGGGGTAAAGAGAGAGGGAGTCACAGAGTCCAAAGCAGGCTCCAGGCTCTGAGCTGTCAGCACAGAGCCCGACTTGGGATTTGAACCCATGAACTTCAAGTTCATGACCTAAGCTGAAGTTGGGTGCTTAACCGACTGAACCACCCAAGTGCCCCTAAACTACCTGATTTTAAAGCCTACTCTAAAATTACAGCAATCTCTAGTATGAAGATCAGAAGACAAAAGTAGCAAAATCAATGATATCTATAAAAATTAAGTGGTACACAAAATTAAAAATGTGGAATATGATATTTTCATAAAACTCAGAGGTGGAGTTAAAATGTGGTGCTTTCAGATGTATTTGAATGTAAGCAACCATTAACTTAATGTAGACTGCTATTTACATAGCATGTTATGTATGAACCTCATGGTAACTACAAACCTATAATAGACACACAAAAAATAGAAAGGAACCCACACATAACACTACAGAAATTCATCAAATCATTAGGGAAGAGAGCAAGAGAAGAAGAAAGGAACAGAGAAGAACTACAAAAACAACAAGAAAACAGTGAACAAAATGGCAATGAGTAAATACTTATCAATAGTTACTTTAAATGTAAATGGACTAAATGCTCCAATCATAAGACAGGGTGACCTAAGGAATGAAAACAGAACAGAACCCTTTTTTTTTTTTTTTTTTTTTGGTGTCTGTGAAAGACTCATTTCAGACCTGAAGACACAGACTGAGAATGAAGGGATGCAAAAAGATAATCCAAGCAAATGGAAGCAAAAGAAAAGCTGGGTTAGCAGTCCTTGTGTCAGACAAGGCAGACTTTAAAACAAAGACTAACAAGAGACAAGGAGGGCATTACATAATGATAAAAGAAGAGATCACTCCAACAAGAGAATACAACAGTTGTAAATATCTGTGCACCCAACATAGAAGCCCCTGAATACATAAAGCAAATATTAACAGACGTAAAGGGAGAAGTTGACAGTAATACAATAATAGTAGAGCACCCCACTTATATCAGTGGATAGACCGTCCAGGCAGAAAACCAAGAAAGAAACAGTGTCTTTGATTGACACATTAAACCAGATGGACTTAACAAATATATACAAAACATTCCAGCCAAATATACATTTTTTTCCAAGCACACATGCAGCACGTCCAGGATAGATCACATGATAGGGCACAGAACAAGTCTCGGGAAATTTAAGAAGATTGAAATCATCAAGCATCTTTTCCAATCACAGCAGTATGAAACTAGAAATGAATTACAAGGAGAAAATGGGAAAAACACACACACACATAGAGGCTAAAAAACATGCCACTAAACAACCAGGGGGTTATCAAAGAAATCAAAGAGGAAATAAAAAAATAGCTGGAGACCAATGAAAACAGAAACATAATGGTTTAAAATCTTTGGTATACAACAAAAACAATCCTAACAGGGAAGTTTGTAACAACACAGGCCTACCTCAAGAAACAAGAAAAATCTCAAACAATCTAACCTTATACCCTTTACATGTAGAAAAAAAGAACAAAGGCGAGAGCTAGTAGAAGGAAGGAAATAAATTAGAGACTTAAAAAATAATGGAAAAGATCAATGAAATTAGAACTGATCCTACACTTATGGTGAGCACTGAGTAATGTAGAGAATTGTCAAATCACTATGTTGTACACCTGAAACCAATAAAACATTACATGTTAATGATGATTCAATTTAAAAAAGAAGAAGATGCTATAATTAAGAATTCTTCAAATATCACTTTCTTGTCCCTGGGGAATGCAGTGACATGTTCTTGTGTTCAAGTCAATGTGCAATATCTAGAAAAGATTATCATAGATTTTGCAGTCATTCTCAGACTAAAATATCCCAAGCATTGCATTAATCTTTTGAGGAGACACAAGATGAACCATAACTGATTGATCATAAAACAAAGAAAAGAGCTGGTTCTTCATAAATAGAAACAAAATTGAAAAACCTTTTGCCACCCTCATCAAGAAAAAGAGCATACATACACACATACATACATACATACATACATACATACATAAAATCAGAAATGAAAGAGGATATGTTACAACCAATACTACAGAAATACAAAAGATTGTAAGTGACTACTCCGAAAAAGTAGACACCAAGAAATTGGACGACTTAGAAGAAATGGATAAATTCCTGGAAACATACAATCTTTCAAAACTGAATCAGGAAGAAATAGAAGGTCTCAACAGACCAGTTGCTAGTGATGAAATTGAATCACTGATCAAAAATCTCCCAGCAAACAAAAGTCCAGGACAGGATGGCTTCACCAGGTGAATTCTACCAAATATTTAAAGAAAATCTAATCCTGGTCTTTCTCACACTGTTGCAAATAATGGAAGAGGAAGGAATCCAGATCAGTGACGGCTGAGTATTAAGGTTCAGGGCAGGGGATCCCACTGTACTGGGGCTCAGTGAGGGATAGAAATTTTGGGATAGACATGTTCTGTGTCTTTTTTTTATGTTTTTTTTTTTTTTTTTAATTTACATCCAAGTTAGTTAGCATATAGTGCAACAATGATTTCAGGGGTAGATTCCTTAATGCCCCTTACCCATTTAGCCCATCCCCCCTCCCACAACCCCTCCAGTAACCCTCTGTTTGTTCTCCATATTTAAGAGTTCCTTCTGTTTTGTGCCCCCCCCCCCCGTTTTTATATTATTTTTGCTTCCCTTCCCTTGTGTTCATTTGTTCTGTTTGACTTTTGGAATTTTTTTTTAACTTTTTTTTTTTTTTTTTAGAATTTATATTCAAGTTAGTTAGCACATAGTGCAACAATGATTTCAGGAGTAGATTCCTTAATGCCCCTTACCCCTTTAGCCCATCCCCTGTCCCACAACCCCTCCAGTAACCCTCTGTTTGTTCTCCATATTTAAGAGTCTCTTATGTTTTTGTCCCCCTCCCTGTTTTTATATTATGTTTGCTTCCCTTCCCTTACGTTCATCTGTTTTGTATCTTAAAGTCCTCATATGAGTGAAGTAATATGATATTTGTCTTTCTCTGACTAATTTCAGTTAGCGTAATACCCTCTAGTTCCATCCACGTAGTTGCAAATAGCAAGATGTCATTCTTTTTGATTGCCGAGTAATACTCCATTGTGTGTGTATGTGTATCTATATCTATATATCTATATCTGTATCTGTATCTTGATTGTGGTTGTGATTACATGACTATATATAATTACCAGAGTGAATCAAACTGTATCCTTAACATAGGTGAATGTTACTGACTGTAAATTATACCTCAGTAAATCTGTAGATTAGGAAAATATTTTAAATATAAAAAAACTGACACTTCCAGGTGCTAGTGAGGATATGGAGTAACTGTAACTGTCATATACTGTTGAAGTGTTTAGCATTGGACAGTCTCTCTGGGAAATGGCTTGGCAGTTTCTTTTATTTAAAATTTTTTTTAATGTTTATTTTTGAGACAGAGGGAGACAGAGCATGAGTGGGGGAGGGCAGAGAGAGAGAGGGAGACACAGAATGCGAAGCAGGCTCCAGGCTCCGAGCTGTCAGCACAGAGCCTGACCAGGGCTCGAACCCACCAACTGTGGGATCATGACCTGAGCCGAAGTTGGACGCTTAACCGACTGAGCCACCCAGGCGCCCCAATGTTTATTTTTTTTTTTTTTTCAACGTTTATTTATTTTTGGGACAGAGAGAGACAGAGCATGAACGGGGGAGGGGCAGAGAGAGAGGGAGACACAGAATCGGAAACAGGCTCCAGGCTCTGAGGCGTCAGCCCAGAGCCCGACGCGGGGCTCGAACTCACAGACCGCGAGATCGTGACCTGGCTGAAGTCGGACGCCTAACCGACTGCGCCACCCAGGCGCCCCCCCAATGTTTATTTTTGAGAGCATGAGCAGGGAGGGGCAAAGAGAGAGGGAGACACAGAATCCAAAGCAGACTCCACGCTCTGAGCTGTCAGCACAGAGCTGTATGTGGGGCTCGAATCCACGAACCGTGAGATCATGACCTGAGCTGAAGTCAGATGCTCAGCTGACTGAGCCACCCAGGCACCCCGGCAGTTTCTTTTAAATTCACATTCCCGCTTAACTGTCTTCCATTTCTAGGTATTTACACAAGAGAAATGGGAATATATGTCCACCTCAAGACTAGTGGTAGCAGTTTCATTCATAAGACAAGGAAGGCCTTACATAATGATAAAGGAAGGGATCCATCCAACAAGAGAATACAACAGTTATAAATATCTGTGCACCCAACATAGGAGCACGTAAATACATAAAGCACATATTACCAGCCATAAAGGGAGAAATTGAAAGAAACTAGAAAGAACCCAAATACTCATCAGTAAGTGAATGGATAAACAAATTATGGTACACTCGTACAATGATACAGTGGAATACTGCTTCAAAATAAGAAACAAGTTGCTTACATACACGATATCAGAGTCTGAAACCCATTCTGCTGAGCGACACAGAAGTACATCATATGTGATTCCATTTGCGTGAAGTTTTAGAACAAGCAAAACGATAGTGATTGAAGTCCCATTCATCATTGGCTGGGGTGAGGGTAACCGAGTGCCGAAGGGTACAGCGGGGGTTTGTACCATGCTGGTTACGTGTGTATGTGTGTGTCTGTGTGTGTCTGTGTGTCAACGAGCAGCCACATACACAAAAGGGATGCATTTATTTCACGTAAATTATGTTTTAACAAAGTTAGAAAAAAAGATATCTACCAAGACCCTCAGTTGACCGGAAGTTTTACCAGGTTCCTAAAATCATTGCCTAATTTGGATATTCTCATTAAGATCCTGCAGCCTGACTGGAGGCATTCTTAGTTTAAAAAAAAAAAAAAAAAAAAAAGAGGAGGAGGAGGAGGAGGAGGAGGAGGAGGAGAAAAGAAGAAGAAGGAGAAGAAGAAGAAAAGAAAGAAAGAAAGAAAGAAAGAAAGAAAGAAAGAAAGAAAGAATGAAATGTAAAAGCTTCTTCTTTAAAAAGGTCTAGTTGGAAGGTAAGGTCACACTCGTGAGGATTTTTCCTTGCCACCATTTAACATGAATTTTGTACCTCTCCAGAGATGCTCTTTAACTTGTTTCCCAGCCCGGAGCAATTCTTGTAGGACAGGGAATTGCATTTTTAGTTCTAAGGACTCAGCATGCTTTCTGCAAAGACGAAGCTGTCCTTCTGATTTCTGGAAATATGACCAGGGGCTGGCTTTTCCAAGAGGGCCACTAAGTCCCTTGTTTATCTGTTCATATCTATTGCACACATAAGGAACTGGAGGCTATTTAGATAATTTCCATGGGGAAAAAGCCCTTGTTATTTCAATTACCTAGTGATGGTCATTTAAAAACTGTATTTTATCTAGGTGATTGATCCACTGCCCCCCCCCCTTGGGGGTGACAGAGATCTGCTGTATTGGGAAGTGGACTCTGTTATTGGGGGCAGGGATGCACTGGGCACAGGGTCAGTGCTTCACACACATCACCTTGTTTAATTTCACCCTCACGACGGCGCCTCAGGGACCTGCCATCATCTCCACCCTTCACCTGTGGCTCAGGGTCACTGTGGGTGAGCGGTGCTGCTTGTCAGTTGGGGAACAGGATTCAGGCCTGGGACCTTACCCCCAAGACCCCGATCCTTCTGCAACACCTCACTACAGAAAATAATTTATGATCCAAAGATGGTCAAGGAAACAGTCCCACTTTTATTTTCTCTGAAATGCCTTTTTGCTTCACGCTGCCCGCTATGAGTCACTGGCATGTTCCGCATATCAGTGGCTCAGGACCATGGCAAGGGACAGTCCACTGCCACATCACCATCCCGCAGCTGCCAGCACGGACCTGTCTCTGAAGTCCCTGAGAGATTGACCCAAGCTGGTTCCCCCCTAATTCTGCAGAATGTTTGCCTCCCCACCTCTCAGCCCACCTGGAAGATCCCACACTTTTCTTGTGAAAAGACCAACCAAAAGTTCTCAGGGTTTCGAGAGCTTGTGTTACCCCCTCCTCTACCAAGCGCATTTTACACTGGATTGAATTTCTCCTCTTTATGCAGGAATTCAGCCCTGTGCACACGAATATCACCAGAGTCATAAATATTAAGAACGGATTTTTTCTTTCATTTTTCTCCTTCTGCCCCAGCGGCAGTACGGGCGGCAGAACCAGGCAGGTCTGTAATTCTGCATGGGCCGTATGGGTTCTGCGGGCTCCCTGGGGGCGGGGTGCGCCGGGCCGGGTGGTGCTGGCGTTACCAAGACAGGAGCAATGCTTTTGTGCGTGTTTGGAGGCTGGGGGAAGGTTCATGGCCAGGTCACTGCGCCAGCATTCTTTCCTCGGCCACGGCGGCCACGGTGGGCCCCAACGGGAGAAGCCCAGGCAGGGGGGCACGGGTCTCGGGAAGCCGAGCTACAGCTGCTGTGTTTGGTTTCCCTTTGGTCCCAGGGATTTAGATAAAAGGGCTGCTTTTATTGATTGGGGAGAATGGGGGAGGGAGGAGGCTGTAGAAGCCAGCCTTTGGCTTTTTGTTTTTCTAAGCAAACATTTATTGAGCATTTACTGTGTGCCAGGCATCATGCTAAATGCTTTTCATGCGTTATCGGTTTGAATCCATGTGACACCCTGCCGCTGGAGTCTCCTTTTTTTTTTTTTTTTTAATTTTTTTTCAACGTTTTATTTATTTTTGGGACAGAGAGAGAGACAGAGCATGAACGGGGGAGGGGCAGAGAGAGAGGGAGACACAGAATCGGAAGCAGGCTCCAGGCTCTGAGCCATCAGCCCAGAGCCTGACGCGGGGCTCGAACTCACGGACCGCGAGATCGTGACCTGGCTGAAGTCGGACGCTTAACCGACTGCGCCACCCAGGCGCCCCTGGAGTCTCCTTTTGACTGAGGCAGAGACTGTAGCTCAGAAAGGTTAAGTAATCTGCCCAAGGTCACACAGCTTATAAATGGGGCCGAATGTGGGCCCAGGAGCCTTCTGTCAACGCACTATTACTGTGGTCCCCTCGCTGCTCTCCCCACCCCCACCATTGCCACCAGAGCTGTCTTTCTGGGACTCAGCCCTGCTCTGCAGTCATACTGGCTTCCCTTTTCCCCTGTGCAAATTCACACGGTGATTTGAGCTCCCCTTCTTCCCCCCCGGAGTCCCACTGAGCCGGGGCCTCTCCACCCTGTGCTTCTGTCCCTTACACCTTGTAGTCCTTCACAATACCTGAGCCCAGGCCTCCTGCCAGGCTCTCAGAAGCCCCTCCTGTAGGGATCCACTCCCTCCCTGCCAATCACATCTCCTGTCTCAGTGCCTTTGGGCCCCTGGCGTGCATGGTCTTGGTAAGATGGGGTTCTAGAGGTTAGGAGAGGACAGGCCCATGGTGGGTATTCTGCTAATGCTTGTGATACTAACTTGCGTGGGAAAACTTAATTTTTGCCTCTCTCTCCTTAGCACCCAAGGTGTTTGATGGTCTCAGGACTCTTTCAGGCTCCTGCCCCAAGTGGCCTGGCCCCCATCCCTAAGGCCTCAGTGGCCATTCCCTGCGTAGGAATAAAGGGACAGGAAGAAATTGACCAGTTTTGGAGATGAAGGCACTGCCTCTGGGTGCACAGGTGGGTTGAGGCAGGTAGAGAAAGATGACGACCCAAGGGCCCAACATCTGGAAGGTAGATTGGGGACCAGTCCTCGGCTGAGGATCTGGCTGGCTCTGGACAGACATGGGAGATGCTGGGGTTAGACATGGGGCTGGCCAGGGGTAGACCTGAGACGCACACAGGGGTGCAGTGAGAGGGCAGGTGAGGGGACTCTGAAAGTGCAGGTGTTACCTGGCTAACAGGAAACCAGAGGGGCAGGGATTATCCAATTTAAGGTCACAGAGACAGATGCCATTTGCTGAAATGAGTTAGGATCCTGGCTGGGTATTTTCGTTGCAAAAAAAAAAAAAAAAAAAAAAAAAAAAAAACCCTCACCAAGGTATTACTGGGGGATCAGTGTTACCCACTCTGGTTAATGAGCTGATAATGCTTCCATGGGAACCTTTTCACAGAGCCCTCAGGGGAAGTCTCCTGGACCTCAGTTTCCTCCTTGGTGGTATGAAGGCCTGGCACAGCAGCCCTCCTGCCATGCAGGTGATGGTGCCCAGGAGAGACTGTCCCAGCCTGTGCTGCAGACAGTGATGAAGGGACTGCTCTAGTAGGTAGCACTCCTGAGCACTCGCTCTGCCGGAGGGGATAGAACGTGACTATGCTGCTTCCGGCCTTTCCCGTGTTAACAGTTCATTAAGGTTCCATCGATTCTGAGTCGTCATGAGAGTTTCTAGGTTGGGGGGCAAGTCTCTTGCCATGCCTAGCCTAACATGTAGGGTATCGACCGGTTCGTTTTGATCCTGACACCCCTCAAAGCTGGGCAGGGGTGGGGGGTTGAAATTCTCATTTGTGAAATGGAGCTGATACGGCTCCGACAGGGCAGGTCACTGTCCCAAGGTCACACAGGTGAGTGGCGGAGGTAGGGGTGAGTCAGGTTTGGCTTACTTGAGGACTCTTACCCGGGGTGAGTCTGCGGCCTTGATCTGGCCAGCTCAGCCGTCCGTCCTCTCTCCCGGGCTCTCCCAAAGCACACGGATCACAGGGTGTCCCGACCACGTTTCTCTGCATCCTCCCCTTGGTGAGGCCCGGTGGATTGTGGCTGGCACAGCCCTTCTCTTCCTGAGCTGGTGGGCCATGTGTGCCTGGTGGCCTTGCCCTCTGTTCGACACACTTGCTCTGGAAGGCTCTTGGTGGAGGCAGCTTGGGGCAGCATTGCTTTGTTTATAGTTAGTTCCCAAGCTTGGTGGTTCAGATGAAAACAAAAGAGAATGACAGTTTGGGTGACCACACTGGCCTGCAGGTGTCTGTTGCTGCTCACAGAGCACTTCCGTACCCATGGTTATGTTGGAGAGGCCCAGAGGCTGACTTCGTCGCCGAAGAACATTGGAAGGTTGTCTGGAACAATGACCAGGGCCTGTGGCTTGCTGACTGCTGCTATGTGAGTGCCGAGGGGCAGGGCCAGACTGTGGGTGAGGGCTCGTGGCCTCTGATTCTGCTGCTTTTCTGGTGTGTGAGCCGGAGGGTGTCGCTTAGTCTCCATGCCCCCACTTGTGAAACAGAGATGATCAGGAGGAGGAAGGGGAGATTGGTGATGACAATAGGTGCTCCCCATGTGGGGTGCGTGAGTCCTAGCAGGGACCTGATCATGGAAGGCAGCCCCTAAGCGGTAGAACTGGTGTGGGTTGCTGTGATGGCCCTGGGAGAGGTGAGTCCTCCCAGCCCCCTCCTCCCGTAGGCTGGAAGGAGGCCGACTGGCCTGCTGACCCCGCAAGACAGGTTCCTCTGCAGTGTGGGCCCTGCGCCTGCCCAGAGCCCCTTCTGCACAGGAGACACATGGAGATCCTGTTAAAGCCCTGGCGTCCATCGTTCAATCAATCAGGCTAATCTGCCTGGCCCTCGATAAGGGCGGGGATCAGGTTTCAGGGAGATTTTCCCGGGATTACTTCTAGTAGCCGCTCAGTCTAGACGGGCCTCTCAGTTACAGGCGCACAGACAAAGGCGAGGACCGGGAGTGCCTGGCCGCGAGGCTGCCCCGAGCCCTGCCTTGAGCTTCTCCCTCCCTCCCAGCCCCTGCTGTCTTCCTGGGGGGGCCGGGGCTGGGGAGAAACGGGCTCACACCCCAGGGCCCTGGTTGGTGGAAGTGAGGGTCCTGAGCCCCTGCAGTGTGCCCAGCAGGGCCCCATGGCGCCATTGCGATATGAGGATATGAGCGGCTGCTGTCTCTGATGTACTCCCTCTGTGCCAGGTGCCGTGAAGGACACAGCTCGCCTTGATCCCCTTCAGTGACCTTATGGTGTTGTCACTCTTGTGCCCATTTTAAAGATGAGGCCACTTGTGCACAGGAAGGTGTGGTCTCCACCAGACAGCGGTGGAACTACGATGTGAATGGAGGCCTGTCGCCGAGGTTACTCTGGGAACTCGGGGTAGGGATTAGCTATCGGAAGAAGGCTGTCCAGTGCTGCGGGGAGAGGCAGTGAGGTCTACCTGCGTGCCCCCCTTCTGGGTTCTCAACCTGGTTTTGCTGTGTGCTCTGGGACCTGGGCAAGTTACTTTTGGATACCCATTTGCTCATCTGTAAAATGGGCCTGATCTCTACTGTGCCAGACAGGGACATTGTGTGGGTCGGCCAAGAGAACGTGTGTGAAATGGTTTTGGAAATTGTGGAGTGCTGCATTACTGCCAGTCACCGGCTCCTAGTTTGCTGTCTGGCCATGAATGAATGGATGGATGGATGAATGATTCTGAATAACCTGCCTTGTAAGGTAGAATCAGTGAATCTTGTCTACTCCCTGTCTCTACTTCCACCACTCCCACTGATCCCTGGAAATGTGGGGAGCAGCCCTGGAGGCCAGGTGCTCCTAGTGGAAATGTGGGGACAAGCTCAAGGCCACAGGGGACAGGGAGCTGCCGGTAGGACCTCTCTCTCCAGTTTTCCTGGAAGATGAGCGGGAGGCATGTTCGGCCTTCACCCTTCTGGGGTCACACCTGTGTCTCCCTCTCAGATACTGCCGTGTCCAGGGGAAATGTGCCTGATCTTCTTGGGCTTTTGGAATAGGGAATAGCCCAGAGAGGGAACTTAAGGAAATGTCCTTTGGGGGCTAGACTGTCAACTTTGGTCATGTATGTGTATGATCAAGGTGGAAGGAGACAGACAGACAGGAGGCGTATATGGCTCTTCATCTGAGGACTCCTTTCCCTTGAGTTTGCAAGGTTCTATATTACTTTCTGGTTCACGTCTTACCCCCATGCCCTCCAACAAAGTTAAACACTTAACTCAAGAGAACAAAGTATCACTGGTGTAATGGATTAGCTTTTCCCAGAGCAGCAAAAACAAAAGTCAAAACAATAAAAAACAATTATAGCAAAGTTTACAAGTTCGATGAGACCCTCAGGCATTGTTCTTCTATATAAGTAACTTCTAACTCCAGCGTTTTTTGTTTTAAAGGTGTCAAATCAGAAACTGACCTTGTCTGTGAATGTTGGAGGGCAGAGGTTACACAGAGATAGCCTTGGGTGAGCTGACATGCATACCCCTTCCCCAGGAATGTATAGCTATTTGACCTATACACTGTGTTCTTCAGATCGGAGTATATAATGATCAAGGGAGCGTAGTGAGGAGGGAAGAGGAGGTCTATGTGCAAGGGATACTGGAGAGAAGCATGCCGAGCCCATGGAATTTTGAGCCTCAGTGACCTGAGTTTGAAGCCTGGATTCACCATGTTACCAGCTGCGTGACTCAGGAAAGTCACTTAACCTCTCTGAACCTCTGCTTTCTCATCTGCGAAATGAGGAGAATGATAGGACTTAGGTCAGGTTGTTGTTGTGAAGATGGGTCCAAGATGGACAGGCAGGACAGGGCTGTGTGAGGAGGAGAAGGCTTTGCCCTTGGGAGGATGATTGTGGGGAACTGTTGGCACAGCCACGAATCAATAGACTGGGCCTTCGTTGTGGATTCTGGGGGTGTTTAACTTGCCCTTTGTAATCGGCCTTGGGTGCCTCGACTCATTTCCATTTTCACAAATGCATCAAAAATGCCACTGGGCTCAGAACAAATGCCAATTTAACTCTGTAATGGAGTCTTAAATTTCCACCGAGCCATGCATGGCTGCTCCCAGCAAGATGAGCAGAATTACAATGAAATCAGCATGTGTTCATGGACGTTGACTGTGTTATTAGCATCTCTGGATTTGATGAACCTTGATCTTTTCCATGGTCCACGAGCAAATGATATCAGTGAAAAAGAGGTGGGAAAGGTACCCTTGGGTGCAAACCAGAGACATGCACTGCAGAAAAGGAAAAATGGTGGCATTTCTGCCACCTTCTCTCTGTAGAGTCTTGAATGAATCACTTGGCAGCTGTGGATCTCAGTTCCCTTAATCTGTCAGATGTGATCGTTCCTGTTTGGTCTACCCAGTGGGCTTTTTGGGTGACCACGTGAAAAGATGTACCAAAAAGATGTTTAAAAACAGAATTTTGTACAGATGTGTAGAATTGTTATGGGTGGATAACCACTGGCAACAGACGACTTGTCGGATTTTGTAGTTACGTTTTCACTTGCTGAGATCTGTGAGCAACTTGGAAACTAGGCCAACCAGGCAAGGGTTTACATTTCTAGGAACCCACATTTTGTGTGTTTTTTCTAATTACATATTCTTCCATTTCTAGAAACCCACACTTTGTGTTTTGTTTGTTTGTTTTTTGATTAATTACATATTCTTCCAATAGAGCAGCTTGGAGGCTGAGCATTGCCTATGTGCCTTACCCGTGTTATCTTATTTAGTCCTCCTCACAAACATAGGACACGTGTCCTATTATTTTTTCTGATTATTATTTATTGTGGTGATGATACTGAGGCTCAGACAAGTGAGACAACATGCCCCAAATCATACAGTTAATAAGAATTGGTGTTGGGGCACCTGGGTGGCTCAGTCAGTTGAGTGTCTGACTTTGGCTCATGTCATGATCTCATGGCTCTTGAGTTCGAGCCCCACGTCAGACTCTGTGTTGACAGCTCAGAGCCTGGAGTCTGCTTTGCATTCTGTGTCCCTCTCTCTCTCTGTCCTTCCCTCGCTCATGCTCTGTCTCTGTCTCTCTCTCTCTCTCTCTCTCTCAAGAATAAATAAAACACTTAAAAAAATTTTTTTAAAGAAGTGGGATAGTGTGTGAGGCCCTGAAATCCATTGTCCTCTAGTCTGGCCAATAAGCCCATTACAAATATTTGATCTTTCCTCTGTTTCCTTTTTCCCTCCTTTCTCTCTTCTTCAGTAAGGCAGTCAAAAACTCATTGGGTGTTGGTATGGTGGAGTGAGAAAGGAAACTTGGCAAATCCTCTCCACCCCAAAACAGTGATAAAACTAGACAAAAGTGTCCAAAGCAACCATTTAAGAGTTCTAGAAACTCACCAAAATCATACATTTCCGATAAGAATGTAAAATGATACAGCCACCTTGAAAACCTATGTGGTAGTTTCTTAAAAAGTTAAACATAAACTTATCATCCAATCCAATATCCAATTTTAGGTATCTCCCTGTACAGACCTTCTTTGACTTACAGCAAGTTTATATCCCGATAATCCCATCATAAGTTGGCAATAATGTAAGTGGCAAATGCATTTAATACACCTAACCTACTAACAACCTAGCTTAGCCAAGCAGACCATACATGTGCTCAGAACACTCACATTAGCTTACAATTGAGCAAAATTGTGTAACACAAAGTGTTGAACATGTCATGTCATGTATTGAATATATAGTACTGAAAGTGAAAAACAGAAGGTTTGTATGGGGACAGGGTGTCTGTAAATTATTGGTGGCTTATCTTCAAGGTTGCATGGCTGGCTGGGAGCTGTGGCTCCCTACCCCTGCCCAGCAGTGAGAGAGAATATCGTAACTGCCTATCGCTAGCCCAGAAGAGTAAAGTACAAAATTTGAAGTGTGGTTTCTAGCGACTGTGTATGGCTTTTGTTCCATCATGAAGTCAAAAAATGGTAACTTGAACCATTTTCACTCGGGTACCCTCTGTCTTGGTTTTCTCTTATTGTCATAACAAATCACCACAAGCTGGGTCACTGAAAATGACACAAATGTATTATCTTACTGCTTTGGAGGCTAGAGGTCCAACAGGGTCTCACGGGGCTAAAATCAGGGAGTCAGCAGGGCTACCTTCCTTCCTGGAGGCTCTCAAGGACAAACTTTGCAGTTTCTACAGGCTGCAGAGGATCCCTTGGTTCATGGCCTCCTTCCTCCATCTTTAAAGCTAGCAGCAGTGGGCAGAGTCCTTCTTACAGAGCATTATTCTGACTTCCTCTTCTCCTTTGAAAGGACCCTTGTGTGTACGTTGGGCCCACCTAGGGAGTCCATGGTAATCTTGCTTTCTTAACACCAGCTGATTAGCAACCTTAATTCCCCTTTGCTCTGTAACATAACATAGTTACATGCTCTGGGGATTAGGTCATAGACTTCATATAAAAGAATCCAGGATAATCTTGGTTTCTAAAAGTTAGTTGATTAGTAAGTTGGGGCATCTTTGGGAGCCATTATTCTGCCTTCCATACTACCCACAGTAAAAGAAAGTATGTGTCCACACAAAGACCTGTACATGAGTATTCATAGCAGCACTGTATGTAGTAACCCCAAACTGGTAACAATCCCGTTGTCTGTCAACTGGTTAATGGATGAACAAAATATGACATGTCTATAAAGTGGAATATGATGTAACAATAAAAAGGAAGTGCTGATGCATGCTACATCATGCCTGATGAACTTCAAAAACCTGATGCTAAGTGAGGTAAACCAGGTGTAAAAGATACATTTTTATCTTTACAGGGAAATTCCAGAAGAAGGAAATCTGTGGAGACGTAAGCAGGTCATTGGGTGCCTGGAGCTGAGGAATGGGGTCAGTCTGAAATGGACACTGGCAAGTTTGTTGGAACGATGGAAGTGTTGTAGAACCAAATGGTGGTGATGGTTATACAGTTGTGTAAGTTGACTAGAAAATCTTTGAGTTGTATACTTAAGCTGGGTTAATTTTATGGTAATTTATAATTCACTAAAGCTACTTGAATAAGGAAAGCATTTGTGCCGGCCCAACAGGCAACGTGACCTAGCGGAGGTTGAAGGCCACAGGAGGAAGGTGGCTGAGTGTGGTGGCAGCTTAGTGGATTTGAGAAGTTGGTCCTACACACAGGGATTGAGCAGATAAGTAAATACACTAAGGGTTAAGGAGGCTGGTTTTCCAGGTGTTAGAGGAGGGAGTCACTGAAGAGGAAAGAGGGAAGTGAGAACGAACATAGTTATGTTAGACTGGTATTGGAGATATGTGTAAACTCGTGGTTTTCAGTATAGATAAATGTAGAAAGTCGCATATAGGTAAATATTGCATATACATATGTATATGTATCTGCATTTGCAAATGTTGGTGAGCTCTTTCCACTGGAAGGCCTAGCAACCAGGACAAATGGCACACCGGGTTGCTCAGGTAATGGTTTCTAATAGCATTTTCCACTAAAGGAGACTAGGAATCCTTGGAGAAATGGCCGATTCCAGGGCTGGGACAGGAAAAGTACACTGTGCTAGAAATCTTTTCTGCCAGAAAGCAAGGAGATGATTAACAAATGAAGTGGGCACGTTGAGAGGACACGGAAGCCATCTTGAAGGGGCTCCCATTGGCACAATCTGGGACATTTGAGCATCAAAATATATAATGATGGTAATGGTTTAACACCCACAAAACTGCATCCCATGAGCCCACACTGGTGTAAATGAGTAAGTGTGGAATGAGAGAAAGCTCCACTTCACTGTAAAACGCCAACCGATCCATGTGGAAGGAGTCATGGGGTTAGATAAATCTCCATTCAGGGGCGCCTGGGTGGCTCAGTCGGTCGAGCATCCGATGATTCTTGATTTCAGCTCATGTCATGATCCCAGGGTCGTAGGATTGAGCCCCGTCAGGCTCTGTGCTGAGAGTGGAGCCTGCTTGGGATTCTCTCTTTCCCTCACTCTCTCCCTCTGCCCCTCCCCCTTGCTCGCACGTTCTCTCACTCTATCAAAAAAAAATAATTGGGGAAAAAATAATTATTTAAACTTGTTTCACATTTTTTAAAAAGTTTTAAATTTTTAACATTTTAATTCTTTTAATGTTTATTTTTGAGAGAGAGAGACACAGCACGAGCAGGGGGGGAGCTGAGAGAGAGGGAGACACAGAATCCTAAACAGTCTGCAGGCTCTGAGCTGTCAGCACAGAGCCCGTCGCGGGAGCTCGAACTCACGAATCGCGAGATGGTGACTTGAGTCAAAGTTGGACGTTTAACCGACTGAGCCACCCAGGAGCCCCTACACAATTTTTAAAATTCATTTGCATGTGACGATGTGCCAGGCCTCATTCTTCTCTGTAATTTGGAACTTACTCAGGTGTGAAGCACTCTTCGCTCCTGAATGGTCACAGGCTACTGTTTCTTCAAGTTTCTTTTCATCTGGACAGTTCTGCACTCTTTCTCTCTGTGTCCTTGCTCGCGATTAGCAGCTGTCCCTGTCTGCTGTTGCCACTGTGCCACCTACAGGTGCGCCTGCCTGTCATATGCTGTCTGCCCTGGCTGGAATGCCACAGGAACAAGCCCATTGGGGGCCGTGTCCCTGGCTCGGAGGGACTTGATGTGCGAGGAAGAGGCCTGGGCTTTCTTGCGTGGATGTTGTGACCACTCTTGTCTGCCCAGATTCCTTGCAGTCTATTCTTTAGCTCCGAAAATGTTCTAAAGAGGGGAGATTGCCTGAGGATTGGGTATTGGTCGTGACCACCTTTGGTTTGGGGAGATGTCTGGTTTCTTTTCTTGTAGGAGGGTTGCTTGACAGACCAACGTGAGAATGAGGGGTCACCCTGCTGCCCAGAGGTTGCCAGATGTCAGTAGATTAGCCAGTGCCACCTGCACAGTACGGTAACCATCGACAGCCTCTTGTGAGGGTGACTTCTGGGGTGCCATCCAGGGAAATACCAGCCGATGATTCTGTATTATGAGCTGAATAATGGCCTGCCACACCTCCACACTCAGATCATTTTGCCATTTCCTCCCTTGCCAGCCCGCATTTTCCGTGAGCCTCTGCATTTCTGTGTTGGCTGGACCCCTCAGCCCCAAAGCTGTGTCTGTCCTTCCTTCTTGGGGCCTGTGCGGGGAGTCGTTGTGAGGGCAGATCTCTAAGACGAACTGTCATCTTTGGAGACCACACTGCCAGTGGCACCTTTGAGCTTGGGGATCTGGGCAGGACGGATGGCCCTGGGCTCTGGGAAGCCGTCCCAGGAAGTTTGGTTTACCACACGCAAATAGACGGTCATCGTCCTGGAGCTGGAAATTTGGTTTCTGGACTCATTTTTATATGCTGTTTATGTTGGCCACTGTCCTTGGAACAACCTTGGCCAGCTGAGGGTTGAGGGAAATCGTGCCTTGTCCACTTGGAGAGGGTCATTCAAAAAGGTATGGGTTGTCTGGTCAGGAACTTTTCTGATAGGGTTGGCATGCCCCTGCCTGGCACAGCTTGGTTTTGATTTGGCCTGAGTGCCCTCTTGGGAATGGTAATAGGGGGTATGCCATGCCAGGAGAGGCCCCAGCAGCCAGCTTGCATCATGTGGAAGGCACTTTTTTCCCAAGGCACAACCATCATGAGCCGAGGAGGGTCTGCCTATGTGGCCTATGCACGAGAGCCTTTAAAATGTATTTGGTTGTATTGTATTTTTAATATTTTATTAAGTTCCTTTTAAAGTGTTTTGGAGCCCCAGCTGCTTATGCCAAAAGCCAGACCCACAATTCTTTTGAGGTCTACCCCTCCCTCCCTCTCCTTCTCTTCTTCCCCCGCCCTCTGTCTTTGTCTCTCTTTCTATCCCCTCAGTTACAGGTGTTTCGATGTAATCAGGTTTCCATGAGAGGAAAGCCTGATTTTGCCCTTCACCTCCCAGGAATGACCTTCATCCATTTGGGTTTTAGCAAAGGGTGTGTCTGGCCTCATCTGTGATTTGATCTCTCTTCTGAGCATGTCTTAAAGGCCATGGCCTTCAATGGATTTTTGACCAAATCTGCATCTTCGTGGCCACATCCTCAATTTGGTGAGGAGACCGCTCCGTGTCACAACTCTGGAAACCCAGGGACATCAGGACCCCTCACTTCTGCTTGTGAACTGGTTGGTCTTTGTCTGAGTTCACTTCTTTCTTGTAGTACCCTTTGAAGTACAGGCAGTCATATCAGCTCACACAAGGGATCATCTTTCCTGATGCTTCTCTGCCAGGAGCCACAAATAGATGAGGTGTCTATATTTCAGTTTTCCACATCTCGTGGGCAGCATTTTTTCTGCCATGTAACCCAGGTGCCATGTTTCTATCCCTCTTTAGGTTCCCTTACCACTAGCTATCCAGTGCCAAAGCCACTGTGCCAAAGTTTGGGTTGGCATAGCACTCCACCTGTAGGTGCCGATTTCTGTTTTACTTTGTGCAGCACAAATACCTCCCAATAGGTCCAGTGGCTTATGACAAAAATATGTTTTATGACTCAGGGTTCTGTATGTCTTCTGTTTTGCTCCACGCTGTGAGTCAGGTTCAGGTCGTTGTACTTTTTGGGCCCCATGTTGAATGGTACCTGCTGTCTAAGTCCCTCTCTTCTCATGGCATGTTCCAGGGGGTGAGCCCCAGCTTATAATTCTTTTTTTTTTATTAAGAAAATTTTTTTTGGCTTAGTCAGTTAGGCGTCCGACTTCGGCTCAAGTCATGATCTCATGGTCCGTGAGTTCGAGCCCTGCGTCGGGCTCTGTGCTGACAGCTCGGAGCCTGGAGTGTGCTTTAGATTCTGTGTCTCCCTCTCTCTCTGCCTCTCCCCACCCCCCCCCCCAAATAATTAAACGTTAAAAAAAATTAATGTTTATTTTTGAGAGACCAAAAGAGACACAGCACACATGGGGGAGGAGCAGAGAGAGAGACACACACACAGAATCCAAAGTAGGTTCTAGGCTCCGAGCTGTCAGCACAGAGCCCAATGTGGAGCTTGAACCCACAAACTGTGAGATCATGACCTGAGCTGAAGTTAGACCCTTAACCCACTAAGCCATCCAGGTACTCTTATAATTCTTAAAGTATTTCTTTCATGTCCCCACCCCTGTCCCATTCTCTGCCACTTTCTGAGTTGTTTCTTTACATCTTTTCTAGTTAATTCTCTCATCAGCTGTATTTATTCATTGGGCTTCTGGTTTCATTTTTCATTTCTAGGAGTTCTAGGTGATCCTTTCTTAATCAGATACACCGGATCAATTTTAAAATGTTCCTCTCCCATTGTGTTTAAGCTTATAGGCCTTATTTCATATCTGTACCTTGGCCCTTGGGGGTCAGTTTTGCTGCCCTTCCTGCTGACTCTTACTCACAGTGGTTTCTTTCCTTGGGTGTTTGGTAATTTTTCATGGTGAGCTCACATTTAACCGGTTATAATCTGCAAGATCCTGGAGAGCCTGGGTTGAGCGTGCGTTCTTTCGGAGAGATTTTGTGAATGGTTCTTCTTGGTGTCCAGTGATGTCATCTACCTGAAGACACTTGAATTCTACCTATCTACTTGGTGTTTCCTTGACTGAGGAAATGCAGATTCACCCAGGTGAGAGCAGGCTTGGGCCACGAACTCCATGGGACACTCCCTGAGTATTTCTCTCTCCGAGCCAAGGCTGGAGATGGCCAGGTCTCCTGGTTGTCTCCTTTTCCAGTGAGTGGATTGCCCGAGGTATAACTTTGAGAGTCCTAGGTCCAGACAGAGGTCCTAGTTTAGGCCTCCCTCTTTTGTAGGTCAGAGGCTTTTTTTCTGCTTCTGGGATTGGCTGATGACCTTACGGCAGCTCTGGTTTCCGTACTTACATGGCTTGGGCATCTTAATTCAGCTAGAGCTCTTAGCATTGTAGATTTCCCACACCTGTTTGTTTGTTCCCTCCCTCCCTCCCTCCCTCCCTCCCTCCCTCCCTCCCTTCCTTTCTTCCTTCCTTCCTTCCCCTTCGCACTTATATTTATGCTTACTGTGTCTCACCCAGCATTTCTGGATGATTATGGTGGGCGGGTGACCCAGCACATTGGCAGGAGCTGGAGGCCTCCCTCTATAATACACTTATCTCAGCCCTCCCTGGGCACACAGAAGGTCCTGCTTCTTAAGAGGCCTCAGGGGCTCGGCGCAGGGGCACCCAGGGGAAGGAAAAGACCCAATTTCTCTGTATGGGCTTCTTGTCTGAGAGAGGATAGGGCATACAGACACAAGGAGGTTGAAGAGGAAGGGACCCCTGTGCATTTATTGAGCACCTATCGGACATGTGCAAGATCCTGTGTCTGAACCACGCCTGTCTACTCCTATCATCTTACTCCATCCTCACAACAACTTTTGAAAGACTCAGAAATGTCAAGCAATGTACCCAGGGTCTCACATCAAGCCAGTGGGCTGAGCTGAGAAGCCAAGTCTACCCCTTCTCCTAGTCCAGTGCTTCTTCAGAAGACGAGGTGCAGGCGGGCCTGCCTGCCCGGAGCAGGTGCGTGGGAGGCTGCATGACCTTTCATGGACAAGTCCGCTTGCCTGAGTCTCTGAGCTTGTGTGTGCAACATGGCGGTGGGCACCAGTGAGTAGGGGCTTTGGGCAGATTTCCCCCCTCCCCTTTTCATGATGGTTGTGGAAGTTCCAAAGGAACAGATAAGTAAACCTCTTGAATGGGGTGCGGGGATACTGTACTGCATGTGAGGGCAGGGGGCTGTGGTGTGGTTGGGGCTAGAGGGGCCACATCTGGAGCCACTGGTGAGCGGGGCATGGACGCTTTGGGAAGAGGGACAGGTGTGTGTGTGTGGATGGGGGCTTGGCCAGGAGACCATGTTTCAGACTCTGTATGAGTCTAGCTGCTGTGCTGTTCGGTCATTGCCAAACACTTAGCGGCCGTGACTCCCCGGGCCCCGGACCCTTGGGTATTTTTTTTTTTTAATGACGATTCATTCCCAAGGATGGCAACAGCTTTAGCCCACAAGTCTGAACTTAGATCTTGTCTCCCAACCCAGTGGTGTTTGCTTATGCCTTTTCCGTTGAGAAAGTCCCATTCCGTGTCTTCTCCCTGGCACTGCCCCCACCCCCGGGCAGTCATGACATGTCAGGCTCCAGCATATGGTCGAGGCAGAACAGAAAGAGACTGCTCCTCAGGGTGCACGGGGCCCCTGGGCTGCGTCCCCACCGCTGTCCCAGTCAGCCGGGGCAGGAGGCTGTCACTCACAGGAGTGCTCCGGGACAGCTCAGCTGCCCCAAGCAACGCCTGGAGCTGGCCATAGGTTCACAAAGGCTTCCTGGCCCAGCAACTTGCAAGCTGGGACCTCTGGGTGGGGTTCTGTGATGGGAAGGGAAACCCCAGGGCTGGGTGGGGAACAGAGTGGTTAAGAAAGCAGACGCTGGAGTCAGACAGAGCCGGATTCGGGTCCTGGCTCTGTCACTTGGTTTGTGACCTCGGGCAAGTTCTTTAACTTCTCAGAGCCTCAGTTTCCCTGCCTCTGAGAACAGGAGTAACAACTGTACGTGGCCCTGTGTGGCTGCTGAGGGCCTTTCACACAGGACCCGACACGTGGTAAGCAAGCAGTAAATGCCACCTGTTGTTGTCATCGCCGTCCATGTTGAAGGGACCCTGGAGCCCATGGTGCCCGATTGTGTTGGCTGTGGTCTGAGCAACAAGAGGAAAGCCCAGACGAAAAAGCCCAGTAACTTAGAACTTGGGTGTAGAAATTGAGTGGTCAGTGTTGGTGCGATTGTGGCCCTTTAGCTGTGGAAGGAGGCTGTCTGAAGGCCCAGAGGGGTGACCCGGTGGTCAAAGGGGATGACCCCTCCCCACAGCATTCTCCAGAAGCCTGGCAAGTAAAACTGCTGCTCCCCACTCAGATCGGTTGGCTAGAGGCCAAGGAGGCTGCAGTGATGCACCCGTGCCTCAACCTGACTTGGGCTTCCAAGGGCCTTTCTTTTTTTAGAAAAAAAGTTTAATGTTTATTTATTTTTGAGAGGGAGGGTACAGGAGAGGGGCTGAGAGAGAGGGAGACATGGAATCGGAAGCAGGCTCCAGGTTCTGAGCGGTCAGCACAGAGCCCAATGCGGGGCTTGAACTCTCGAACCACGAGATTATGACCTGAGCTGAAGAGACAGTCACTCAACTGACTGAGCCACCCAGGGGCCCCTGCAAGGGCCTTTCTTAACCTGAAGTGGCCTGGGTTCCTGGGGATGGGAATCCGGAGAGAAAGCAGACACGTGAGGACCCCAGAAAGAATTAGGAGAAAGCCACCAAGCCTGTTGTTTGGGAAAGGATAGCTGGTCATTCTCTAGCCTGCAGGGTGCTTGCGACTGCGGTTGTATCGGGCCCTGCAGGCTCAGTCATCTGCAAAAGTAGGCATTCAACCTGGGTATCTGGGCTCTGGAGCCCGCTCTGGAGCTGGCTGTTCTCAGCTGTAGTGTACCTGTGTGCCTGGGGGCTGTCCAGAGCCTGCTCCCTGGGCCCTCCGTGGCCCTGCACTGCCCACGTTTCACAGTCTGCTAAGATTTTGCAAGATGGGGGTGCCTGGGTGGTTCACTTGGTTAAGTGTCCAACTTTCACTCAGGTCATAATCTCCTGGTCGTGATCTCTTGCAGTTCGTGAGTTCAAGCCCTGCGTCAGGCTCTGTGCTGACAGCTCAGAGCCTGGATCCTGCTTTGGATTCTGTGTCTCCCTCTCTCTCTGCCCCTCTCCTGCGTGTGTGTGTGCTCTCTCTCTCTCTCAAAAATACATAAACATTAAAAAAAAAAAAAGGCATTCGCAGGATAGAAAATGGACTCAAAAATCAAGTGGCAGGAGTCTTGCATTTGAAGCTTCTCAGGTGGTACTATGAAAGGTCTGTGTGGGGTGCAGTCTGGTGGGGAATGGCTGAGGGCATCATGGACTCTGGGGCCCACCCAGCCATGGGAAAGGGACTTTGTGTCTCCTGGACCAGAAGGTACTCTCACAGTCACATTCGTCAGGTGACACTAGGAGCCCAAGAGCTTTGTAGGGAAAGCTGTACATCACTGAATGGATTTCCTTCCCTTGGTGACAGAGATTCTGTTACTCCTTTCCTGATAATGACAGCTTACCTTTCTGTTTTTGTTGATACGAGGAGCATTTATGTCCTGAGGGTCTTTGAAGACCCTCTCGTCGATAGAGTCCTGCCCCCCAAAGATATCCACATCCTAATCCTCAGACCCTGTGAACGTGTGTGTTCCCTTGCATGGCACAGGTGACCTGCCAGGTGTGATTAAGTTAAGGGTTTGGGGATGGGGAGCTTACCCTGGATTTTCCTGTTGGGCCCATTGTTTTCACAAGAGCCCTTGTCAGTGAGTGAGGGAGGCGGAGTGTCAGAGTCAGAAAAGGAGAAGAGATTATGGAAGCACAGGTCAGAGAGAGGCAGAGAGAAGTTAGAAGATGCTTCTGGAATGGCTTTATAGAGGGAGGAGAGGCACAAGCCCAAGGATGCAGGCAGCCTTGGGAAGCTGCAAAAAGGCAAGGAAAAAAATTCTCACCTTGAGCCTCAAGAAGGAACACAGCTTGGTGACGCCTTGATTTTTTGTGTAGTGAGACACAGGTGGGACTTGTGACCCCCAGAACCGTAAGATAACTTGTGTTGTTTCAAGTTACTAAGTTCACGGTAATTTGTTATAGCAGCAGTGGGAAACTAATACAGACACTAAGACCTGAGGTTCGGTGCAGGAGACGGTGAGTGCAGTGCGTGTCCTAGACCCACCCCAGAGATCTGTCTTCTGCCTCACCCTCCTGGGCTCCAGAGCAGGGCTCCAGACCGCCCCTCTTCAGCAGATCTTCATGGGTGGGTGTGTCCTTAGCCCATGTGTCCTCATGAGCATGCGTTTCCTTCAGGGTTAAGTCTAACAGCACATTAGGAGCAAAGAGAAGGGAGGGTAATCACACGTGACATGGAACCACCATTCCATGCACCTTCTTTCCTATGGAGTCAGGACTGTGGGCTTTTTGACAACACTTTGTCTCCCTTTGGTTGCTTTCTTCCACAATTTTTGGCTCTGGGTCTGTGCTCCAGAGTACAGAAGCTCCCAGGAAGGTGAGCGCCAGTCAAGAGATGGGTTTCAAGTGCGGTCAGGGAACCACAGGGAGCCCACTCCACGTTCATGGCTGTAGAGAAAGCCAACATGGCCATGGGATCTGTGAGCTTTTTTTTTCAGAAATACCTTTGGCTTTGGTGTATCCGAGAGCAAGCGCTAAACCACTCTCTTCACCATGGCTTGCAGAAGTGAGCCTACAACGGGCAGCGGGCTTTGTTGAGAGGAACTGTTGGGTTGTGGGGATGGACAAGCGGGGTTCGGGGCGGGGGAGGTGAGGATGGAGGCAAACAGCCTTGGGGTTTTTCTTTATTTAAGGCCTCAGGAATCTTCCCTGAACAGGCCAGCCTTTGCCCATGGAGGGCTTCCTTCCAGAACTGGATTGGTTTGCATATCCCTGGACCTTTTAACAACTTAGAAAAACACATCAGTTCTTTGGATAAAGAGGAATTTAGCACAGACATTTACCATGGGCTTTAGGCATTTCAAGGTTGTTATAAAGGAAGCTGGGGCAAAAACAAAAAGGCAGAAGGACTGAGACAGCACTGCTTAATTTCCAGCACTGATACAAGACTGGTCCCTGGATCTTGAGCAGACCCTCTGTACCTGGTTCTTAGTTTCCCTGTCTCCTACGTACACATTCCCCCTGGGTCCATCCACTTCTGACTTGTACCCTTCACTGATTCCAGGCTTGTACATGGCTGCAGGTTTGCAAGACTTCACATCGAGGAGTCCTTGATCCATTCAGAAACAAAGAGAAACTGTTTTGTGAGTTATTAAAAAAAATTTCCCTTGGAAAGTAAGAATTCCACAAAGGTAGTTAGCAGACAGTCCTCAGAATTTGCAGAGAGATACCAATTGTCCCAATAATTCCAGAGCAGGGTGTGGCAGAGAACTAGATGCCAGCCTGCTGCCCCTCCCTGCCCCACCCCTCCCTGAGGGCAACCAGAGGGGCTCCCATCAGCCTGGCCTCCGCTGGCTGGGATGCTGCAGGGACCGGCTTCTCAGGAGCCACAATTACCAACTGCCTGTGGAGTGAGGGTTTGATCTCCGACAGCAGATAATAAATTGTTCCCATGCACTAAACCAATTCCCCTGAGCACTGGAAACGTGATAATTCCACCCTCTCTCTGCCGTCACTAACTCACACCAAGAAACCACACTAAACCATGATGCTGAAATTAAAATAATGTCTTTGTAGATTTGCTGATTACGAAATTCTAGGTGGGTTTCTTGACACTAAGTTTTTCTCAGTGATTAAGGGGCTTGCTGTCCTCCCATGCCTGGGGTACTTGGCATTACAGCATTTATGGTTGTGGCCCTGGAGCCTTGAGGAGCTGGGACTGAACCCAGTTCTGTCCCTGTTTCCTATGTGACCTTAGGTAAGTTATTTAACCTTTTCTGTTCCCTTGTTCTCAGGGGAGAATGGGATCTTCCTCACGGAGCTGTTAGGGCACTAAGCTACCGTTTATTGAGTGCTTGCTGTGTGCTGGGGCACATGTACCCTTGCCATAGCATTCGCGGTGACTTCATGGTGGGGGTGTCCAGGGGGGTAGTATTGTTCCTATTTTATAAATAAGTTGTAGACCCCGAGAAGCCAAGTGACTCACCCAAGTCCACAGCTGGTGAGCAGCACAGCTGGGACTCGAATCTGGAAGTGGACTCAAATGTCCTCTCACTCTATCTTTATTTTAATGTTTATTTATTTATTTTTGAGAGTGAGCAGGGGAGCAGCAGAGAGAGAGAGAGAGAGAGGGAGACAGAGAATCTGAAGCAGGCTCCACACTGTCAGCACGGAGCCCCATATGGGGCTCAAACTCACAAGCTATGAGATCATGGCCTGAGCTGAAGTTGGACGTTTAACTGACTGAGCCACCCAGGGGCCCGCAGTCTTATGTCCTCTTTCTCAACCACTGAGACAATGCTTGCCCTTGGAAGGGCTTGCGTGCAGTAGGTACGCAGTACAAATGAACGGACAAAGAGAAGAGAGCTGAGTGCATTGTCCGTAAACCTGATCCCAAGGAGTGTGTCAGGTCTCATGCATGAAGCCTGGATTCCCAGGATCTCAGCATGATGGCAGGCAGGCAGATGGCCTCCTCGGGGATTGTTCCAGGGCACGGCTGAGCAGCTGTAGGCCCTCTGGAGTGCCTGAGCAGTCTTCTCCCCTCCCTCCTGGGCAGGCAGGGATGTCTAGAGTTCGAGCCCAGATCCTAGATCCTGGAGGCAGGCGCAGCATTGCTTAGATTTAAGGAGTAAGTTCAAAGCAGAAAGGAAGCTCTCTTAAAAATGAGGGGCAGTGTGGGTGTCAGGGCCAAGGGAGGATGGTTGAGAATTCCCAGTAAAACTTTACAGCTTCCGCACTTCTGCTCCTCTCAATCTTCCCATGAAAACCGCGCATCTGGGGGAGTGTCTCGACTGAGTGAGGCCAGGAGCCACCCATTAGCCCCGCCAGGCAAGGCTTTCCGGCTTCATTAGTGCCCGCGCACGGCCCTGGTGGACGGCAGCCGGCTAATTGGGGGCCACACGGTAGGCCCGCAGGGAGGAGAAGTGGCCACCAGTGCCCGTGGGGGCCGGGATGGCCCCGACGCTGCCCGCCCACCCTGCTGGCCTGCATCTGAGCAGAGGACACTCTGCTCTTGTCCCTTTTATGTGTATTGACTTAGCGGAGTGCAAACATGTTAAAAGTTCACTTTCTCCTTTATAGGAGTCTATAAAAAGGCTCTTAAACTGGAGTCCTAGGGCTTGAGTGAGACAAATGTAGGATCAGGCCTTAGGGATGGTGTAGTCCGTCCCCCCGCCTTCACGGAGGTGTGAGCCCATTTCGGATGTTGCTTCAGCTTGAAGCCTGGAAACCCCAGCTTGGCTCATACAACCACAGCAGACCCATGCCAGCGGGCAGAGGGGTCCGGATGTGGGGGCTGCCTGTGCATTCTATCTCTGGTGTGTCCCTAGTGAAAGCTGGCTGGCCTGCTTGGCTCTCTGGGGTGTAACAGCAGGAGAGTCGGCCTTGCCCAGGGCCAGTGAGGGGTGCCTGAGATCCCGGGGTCTCTAAGCAACTACAGAAGAGGAAGTGTCCCACATGCCCAGCATCTGGCTAAGTGAGCTTCCTGATCATTGGCCCTGGTGACTTAGAGCCTAGGATGGCCTGCTGGGGTGCTGGAGAGGGTGGGGGTGCAGGATAGACTTGTACCTCTGGGGTCCTTGTGTGGCCACAAGAACCACAGAGCCCACGGCATGCCCTGTCCATGTAAAATGCTCCCTTTAAAGAGTGACTTGGTAATCAAGTGATGAGCCCTGTAGTCAAGACTTGCGGGTTGGGGTGGGGGGTACAGTTTGCAGGCTTTGGGAAATTGGTTTTGTTCCTCAGCCCTCAGTTTCTCCATTTGTCAAGCTGGTGGGCCCTCCCTGCCCTGCCTTGCCTGCCTCTCAGGGTTGTCGCAAGGCTACAGCAGGAGAGCGGCATTTGGGAATGGTGGGTGGGACAAAGGTGCTTTATGGCCCAGAGGGACCTGATCTGCAGAAGGTGACCCTGGCACTCCTTTGTTCAGCAGACAGCTAATGGAGGGGTGAGAGAATGAATGTGCTGGGGCTCACTCCCAGGGCCTGGCCAGTCACTGTGTCCTCCTCGCTGTGTCTCAGTGTATTCTATTCTGTAGGTATGGCTTTGGGCAGGAACACAGGATCTGGTCCCACTCACAGGCACACACCCTGGGGCATCTCCCTGATACTGGCTGTCCCTTTTGGCTCTGCTGATCTGCCCCTCGCATTGGGCCATGCTGTCCGAAGAGGTGTGGCAGCGCAGCGGGGGCCTCCATCTGTGGTCTCCCCACATGGCGCCTGGGCCCAGTAAGCAGGTCCCTCTGGGCACCAGGGGTGGTTGATGGGGCCAGAGCAGCCCCAGTGGTCAGCAGCAGCCTTCACAGGCCTGTCCAGCCCAAGGTATTCCTCCCGGCAACCAAGGGAGAGCATGAGCCTTGGCCTAGGCTCAAACAGGTATGAGCTTTCCTGAGAGCAGGAAGTATTCAAAGCTAAGAGAAAGGCAGCAAGGGGATAGAAACCTTTTGGAAAGAACAGTTACCCTCCAAGTGTAAATCTGGTCAAAGCACAGAAGAAGGTTAGCGTGGGTTCTGTACCTGATGGGCAGGCTGGCTTTCAAGTCCAAATTGGCCTTGCCTCTCTACCTTGCTTGAATTCTTTACTCTCTCTGAGTCCATTTTGTCACAAGTAAGGTGGCGATAGATCACAAACTGTAGAGTATTGGGGGGGGGGGGGGGGTGGAGTTTAATGCAATGAGTGTGAGGCACCCAGCGCAGTGCCTAGAACACAGAAATGTTCACTACATGGATATTATTATTTCTCCCACCATGATTTTCACTATCGGTAGCATAGAACCATTGATTGATCGAAATGCCCTGGCCATGGTTTTTGCTCCATATGCTAAGTTAAATGGTATGAAAAGCTTGGAGTGTCACCCTGAAGAGCTCCACCAACTCAGGTTCTAGAACAGTGTTGCCCAATACAATAGCCACTAGCCACATGTGCCCACCCACTGAGGACTTAAAATGTGATAAGTAAAAATGAGAAACTGAATTTGAAATTGTACTTAATTTAATTTTTATTTATTTATTTATTTAAAAAAAATTTTTTTTTTTCAACGTTTATTTATTTTTGGGACAGAGACAGAGCATGAACGGGGGAGGGGCAGAGAGAGAGGGAGACACAGAATCGGAAACAGGCTCCAGGCTCTGAGCCCTCAGCCCAGAGCCTGACGCGGGGCTCGAACTCACGGACCACGAGATCGTGACCTGGCTGAAGTCGGACGCCTAACCGACTGCGCCACCCAGGCGCCCCGAAATTGTACTTAATTTTAATTTAAATAGTCTCATGTGGTTCATGTGTACCATATTGGTCCTGAAGGTTCTAGAAGGTTCCCTCCAAACTGGACATGGCCTAGGTCTTCTCTGAGCTGTGTTAGCACCGGATGGAGAAGGGTTTACTAATAACTCCAGCACTTCCAGCTACAAACAATAAGGTTGGGGTTACACATGGTATTGGTAACCACCTGGCCAGATTCCTTTAAACTTGGCCCACATGAAGATGAACCGGCTACTCTCAAACACTGACCATAGCCAGAGTTTGGATTCTGGCCATGGCAGTTGCCTGGCTTCTAACCTTTATGGGAATCAGAGCAATAGTAAGAAATAGATCACGTTTATTGGAGTATTTGGCCCCGACACTGTGTTGCCAACTCTATTTCACAGACGAGACCACACCCCCAAGAGGTGGGGTGACTTAACTCGCTCCTCCTCCCTTCTCAGACCACAAAAATAGAGGCCCAGCCGGTCTCGTACTATCGGAATGCCAAAGTATGGCTCAAGGTCACGGGATGCAGGGCAGTGTTTCCCCAGCCAGAGCGGGGAGTAACTTCCCATTTTATAGCTGTGAGAGTGAAGGCTCCGAGGGTCCAGAGGACCTCCCCAGAGGTCACAGGGAGTTGGTCATTCCACGAGGAGGCAGGACGGTACTCAGGGCCCGCTGGTCCCTGAAGATCACTTCTCCTGTCACCCAAGTCCTCCCTGCCCTGCTTCGACTTCCTGTGGCCACTGTCAGGGTGGACAGGCCACACCACAGGGCACGTCCACACCAACTGGAGCGAGGGCAGGGCCCCGAGTGGGGTGGTCCTGCCTCAGCGGGGTGGGGTGCACTGGTGGGGGACTGACAGCTGATGGCCTTAATGGGCACATTGTCCCCTTGCTGCCGAGAGCACCGCCCGGCCACTTCCTCACACGCCGCGTGCTGGATGAGCTCATGTCTGAGGCTGCGGGCGGCACAGGGCAGCCGAGCTTGGCTGCAAGGAGGCCCGGGGCCCGCGAAGCCCGAGCAGTCTGGGGCCGGCGGAGTCGTGAAGCAGAACGTTGTAATGAGCGACGCCGGCTGGATTTATGGGGCTGCGCACGTGCGCCTGGCCTTCCTGCGAGGGTCTCCGCACGGGAACAAAAACAATTCCTGGCCCGAGAACGGCGCGACTGGGTCTTAACAAGAGCCCACTAATTACTGGAAGGCCCCGGCCAGGTCCCCAGCCTGTGGAGGAGCAGAGCGTGGGGCTGGTTCCTGTGTCAGCTTAGGCTTTGCTGGAGTCTTCGGTCTCTACTCAGGAGGCCCAGTGGGAGGCACGAGACATGCCACTTGCTACCTATGGCATTGCAGAAGCCGCTGACCTCCTCCTCACTTTTCCTCATCTGTAAAATGGGGCGATGTGCCTTCTGAGGCCAGGGGGTGACAGCATACCAGAGTGAACAAGGGTGGACCTCGCAGATGGCCCGTTTCTGGTTCTGAGTGTTGGTTATATGCCTCGTTCTGCTGTGTGCCTTGCCGAGAAACTTCACCTCTCTGAGCCAGGCTCCCTCACCTAGAAAGTGGGGATAACGGTGTTCAGTTTGCAGGGTGACGAGGAGGATTTGACAAGAGAATGCACGTGGACTCCTTAGTGTACCAGGTACTCAAACCGCTGCCACCTCTGCACGCGGTCATGGCTGGCTGTGTGACTGTCATCTTCCTACACAAGCATTCGAGTGGCAGATGGGTTCTTGAAGGCCCTGTGTCAGTGTGATTCTGCAGCTGTGCTGTGGTGTCTGGGCTTCAGAGGGTCAGACCCATACCCTGTCAGGGGCACGTCGGAGACTCATAGGGGCCGACACGTCCCTTGTCCTCTTTCCGCTGGTAGAATCTGGGCCTTGGACTGAGAGCGGGGCTTGTCCTGGGGCTGGGTCTGTGAGCAGGAGATCCCTGACTCGGGCTTGCGTGTTGGGCTATCAGGAAGTGGTGCTAGTCTCCCTCCAAGGACACCTGCCCTGTGGCCAGTACCCTTGCCTGGAAAGTTTGTGCACCAGGCCCCCTGGCACGCAGGCAAGAAGCTCTTGGCTGCGATAACTCGGAGGTCTCTCCTGCAAACATTTTCTACTGTTTTCCCTGTTTATGGATATCGTGGATTTAGCATCTGGCCAGAAAGTTCCCATGACCACTCCCTTTTCAAATCGAGAGCCAAAGAAAGCAGAAGCACCAGATGCCACGAGATCTGGGCTGTGGTTAGCAATGTGGTGAGAGGGTGCCGTGCCGGGGCCTGGGGCCAACATCACACTTCACTCTGAAGCCACCGTGTGCCCGCATGAAGCGAGAGATCCAGCAGGGTGGTACCCCTGGCTGACTTGCACAGGGATGGATTTTCGGGAACGACCATGTTCTCCCCAATCTTCTCACTGCCTTGTCTGACTCAGGCGGTCTGCCTGGTGACTAGCCTCTGAGGTCCTGGTGGAGTCTGCTCACGCAGTGATTCCCATCTGGGTCCTTGGGGTAAGACACCGAGGGTGCCCCACAGGGCAAAGGCCCCTCTCCCCGGCCTCACGGAGGGCAGGGTTTCTTTTGCTTGTCCACTGCTGCACGCTTAGGGCCTCGCATACTGATGGGTCCAGAAGGCTCAGGGGATGTGTGTGAGTGAGTGATCCTCGCTGTGTGATGGGGAGACAGCCGTGTGAACACATGACAGCCATCCAGGAGGCACAGTGTTGTGGCTGCTGAGTGTGCCTGGTGCACCGAGACAGGGCACCTGGCCTAGACAGAGAGGGGATCAGGGAAGGCTTCCTGAAGGAGGAGGAATGGAGGTCTGAGAGCAGAGACCTGAGGGTTGAACAGGATGACGAAGAAAAGGTGGCCGTGGCGTGTTCCAGACTGAGGCGCTGGCATACACGGTGGCCTGAAAGCGACGTAAGAGAGGCGTGCAACAGTCTGTACTGGTGGAAAGACGGGGGGAGGCAGGGAGGTGAGGCGGGGGGAGGCTGGGCGGCCTTCCTCGGGACCCAGGCCCATGTCCCCTTCAGGAGGCAGCTTCTGAACTTCCGTGGGTCCCTCTTCCCTTGACCGTTGTGCAAACGGAAATGCTGTGCCATCATCCCAGCCCGTTGTGAGGCCTGAGGCAGCCGTGTGCATGCACGTGTCTTGTGTGCTGTAAAGGGCTGTGTGGCTGATGGCTCTGGATGCTGCCCTGTAGAGGCCCTGGAGTGACTGGGGCCACTTGAGGTCCAGAGGTCCAGGAGGGTTCGGGTGAGGGCCCCCTGCCTAGCGAGGTTGTTTAAGGGAAGTTGTGAACATCCCCTTGGTCATTTGGATTTGCCCAGAATTAAGGCCGTGAGTAAGTGAGAGTTCCTCACGGTTGGCCTATCCGTGAGGTGGCGTTTCCCTAACCGAGATGTGCCACAGGGCCAGGTGACCTCTCTCCGGGCCTTTAGGGGCTGCCTCCAGGTGGGACGCCACGGGCATGACCTCCGTGGGACGTAATGAGGAGCTGCCGGGGTTCAATTAGGCGCCGAATCTGGCACTGCACCGTGTGACTGACAGCTCATTACCCCACTGCCATTTTGGGCGGTGGAATTTAATCTCCCAGATGGCAAGCAAATCAATTTGTCCATCCACTGCAGCTGAGCCTGCTCGAAGCCTACTCTAATTTATTCTCTTAAGCTTCAGAAGCCTTGCCGTTTCAACGTACAGCAATACCAGCTTCCCTGGCCAGCCTGGGCATGGGGTGTACAGGCAGGCATGTGGAGAAGGTTGAGTGGGCGGCCTGATCGGGCGGCTGGAGTGCTCAGGCAGGGCCCATGCCATCAGCCAGGGTCCTAGTCCAGGAGGCTGGGCTCATAGGTGGGAAGGTTGTATGTGGGAATAGGAGTGGTAGGACATCTAAGTCCCTGAGACCAAAGTTGCCGGCCCCAGGGCTAAGGCCAGAAGGCACTTTGGCCAGCATGGCACAGGTGATCTGCTTCCATGCATTCTAGGGCTGGGTTTCCCCATGCTGTGGTCATGGGCCTGCTAGAAGATTTGGAGGCTGTAATTCTGGGACTCTGCGCTGTCTGCCCTCAGTAAAGTATGGTCACAAGCCCACAGCCGTGGCAGGGACCTTCACCTTGCGACACTGGGACAGCATTCAGGGAAATCCGAGGCCTCTTCCTCCGCGATTATGGTGCCTGTGGCATGTGCTCCAGGGCACATGACGCCCCTGCTCGACTTTGGGTGCAGGGCCCCAGCAGACTCTGGAAGGCAGTCTGGGTGACCCCTCTAAGCATACTCAAGGGGGCTGTTAGCAAAGGTCTGCATTTACGGGGCAAAAACAGCCTCTCCGAGGGGAAACTTCAGCTGCTTTGTGTCCTGGGTGATCCTGTTCAAGGTGGGTGTTTGTCTGCGTGTCCCTCAGTTCTGCACTCTGCTGACATGGGGCTCTGGAGTCTCCTTAGGCGTGTGAGCGTGGGGGGCGTGGGAGGGGTGAGTGTCGCTTTGGTGGTAGAGGGATCTGAGGAAGACAGTACCTTCTGTGGAGAGAGCATTCGTGAAACGCTTTCTGGAGTTGGACAAAGCAGCCCGGCTGAGTTGGTTTTTAGGGGTCAGGGAAAGGCCAATCTATTTACACACCTTTGCTAAGGAGCATGGCGGGGCAGTGATGGCGGCCGGGATTAATGAGCAGTTTTATTGCCTCGCCTGTCAGGAGGGTCATGGGATATTATTTTGATATCGGGGGGCCCCCAGAAGCAAACACATCGGGTTAAGTTATAAACAGAAGAAATGCCAAAGGAAAGGTGGCCTCACCCCTGGCCATTGAGCGTTTCCTTTTCTTCTCAGCCAGGGATGGGCCCAGGACCCTCCTCCCACCCCGGTGCTTTCAGGGGGATCCCTCTGAGGCCGCACCAAAGCCAGCTCCCAAGATAACATTGGCCGGTGGCGCCGGGCCAGGAAAATTAAACATCACGGTTGCTAACGAAAGGAAACGTCCGGGCCATCCCCCAGCCTCCGCTGCCTCTGACAGAGGGAGTGCCGGCCCACTCAGGGTGAATGATGACACAGCCCGAGTGACATGTTGAGGAAACTGCCTGAGGACTGCCTGCGCCCGGCCCTGACCGGCCTGGTTGGGTCTTCCTCCCCTCCGGCCTCGAGATGGGGACCAGGATTGGGACTGCGTGACTGGACGAGAGACGGAAGTGACTGCTCATCTCTTGTTTTCTTCTCTTGCCTTCTTGCCTTCTTGCCTTTTCTCTGTCAGGGCAGACAGCCGCCTGACCCTGAACGGGCAGGAGGAATTCTGCCAGATAAACACAGGCACAGATGGACAGCTCCACATGCCGGGGCCAGAGCCAGGGATCAGGGGCCATGGCGGATGTGGCTGGCCTGGCTGCACGTGGGGTGCAGGTCTGGGCTTCTTGGCCCCCGGCAGACCCGTAGCTCCCCTGGCTGGCACCGCCAGGCCTGTGTGCTGTGTGGCCACTTACCATGTATCACCCTGACCTATGAAGTCCTGTCTATGTCTTCTGCTGCACAACCCCCACCCCCACCCCCTGCAACACTGAGCTAGTGCGCCAAGCTCCCTCCCGAGTCCCTGCCCATTTAGCACGCATGTCTCTGGGTCTCCCACTTGGCTGGACAGAGGCAGGGTCTCACCTGCCTTTGCCCGTTTGAGGCTCTTTTCATAGTAAGTACCCAGTAAATCCCGTTGGCCCCTAGATGGCTTTAACATACATTTCTATTCATCTGTCCTCTAACACGTTCTGTTCATGCTGCCAGGGCTGGCCACACACGACCTGTCTGGAATAGGCAAGAAGGCCTGCCTAACTGCAGCAGAACTTGGGAGTACATACCAAAGGAGAGGCCACCTTGGAGGTTCAGAGAACATACAATGGGGAGCACTTTGTTTAGTTAGACAACTGGGCTCATGTCCCAGCGCTAGCACTGAGAGCTGTGTGACCTTGGGGAATATGCCTCACCTCTCTGTGTTGTAGTTTTCTCGTCTGTAAAATAGGGATAGTATTACCAACATCACAGGGTTGCCATCCAGCTGAATGGATGTAGAGGACTGGGATATGGGTGTGCATACACACACACACACACACACACACAGTAGTTATTACTGTCATATTAGTCCCAGTTGGAGCTGTGGTGCTGTGTTAGATCTCAGACGCAGGAGGTGGAGGAAATTGTCTGGATTATTGAGGGCAGAGCCCAGCTGCCGAGGGCAAGGGCTGCTCCTCAGGAACAGGGAGTGGGGGGTGGCTGTTGTCTATCTAGTGCCACCACCAGATTGCAGGGCTGCACAGCCCCTAGCTTACAGAATAATTTCATTTTTGGTAAATTTCACTAACTGCAACAGCTCTTTTGAATGGAGGCATGTGTGCATTTCAAGTTTTCCTTGCAGTTACACCAAGTTTTCTTTCAAGTAATGAGCTGTTTTCTTTTTCCCCTGTAAACATGAGGCTGACATCAGAGAACAATTTTTGATCCTGGTTTTAAAAACTAACTGGGTGGTTTAGACATGATGGGAATCCCAGGCAGTTGGCTGCCTCTCTTTTCTGTTTCACTGAAAAGCATTTCTTCAATGAGCCCACATCTCAGGGGCGAGACGCACTTTGGATTAGTGAAAGTTTAGAAACATTTAGGTGATTATGGTAAATAATTCACGCAAATCCCGACAACTGCAACTTACTCTTTTGTGTTTGCTGGAGGAAGAGCCTAAGCTGGCTCCCTTTCCTGCATTTGCTTCCCAGTCCTCTTAGTGCCATCTAGTGGAGGCCCCTTGCTAAGTAATAGGATTTGCTCCTGTGGTCCCTTCTCCAAAGTTGAGGAAATGCAATTCACCTAGAGGCCTTTTAACCCTCGGTTCCTTTTGTGTTTCAGTCTCCAAGTTAGAAATACCACCACGGTGGGGGTACCTGGGTGCCTCAGTTGGTTAAACGTCTCTGCTGTCAGCACAGAGCCCACTTGGGAGCCTCCGTCTTCCTCCTCTCTCTCTGCCCTTCTCCAGCTCGCTCGCTTTCTCTCTCTCTCTCAAAAATAAGCATTAAAAAAAAAATACCACCATGGTTAACTGGATTTCCTTTTGTTGCTGATAAGAGTGAGCCATCAGGGGCCCTGCACTGTAGTTGTCAGCATCTCTGCATCTGAGTCTGGTGGTGACTTACTAGTCGTGTGATCACTGGGAAGTTACTTAACTTCTCCCAGCCTCAGTGTTCTCAGCTGCAAAATGGCTCTGAAAACAGGAAGTGCCCATTGAATTATCCCTGAGGCACAATGAAATTATGCCCCTGAGGGGCTCAAGACAGTGACTGGCACATAGCAAATGATCACCATCCCCAGCTAACAATAGCACGGTTTATTTCTCGTTATCCTGCATGCTGAGGATTCTACCTATAGACACAATGCTCTTGGGTGAATGATTGTACCGTGTGGTTTGTCCGAGCAAACACTTTGAAGATACTACTTTTGACCTGATGACATTTTAAGATGTGTCTTGAGAAGACCACAATAAAGTTTCTTTCTTTCTTTCTTTCTTTCTTTCTTTCTTTCTTTCTTTCTTTCTTTTTTTTTATCAAATTCTAATCAAGAAGTAGGAAGTGTAGACTCAGTAGAGATCTTGGGGAAGAAAAGTAAAAGTATTAACAACACCTTACCTTTATGAGAAACTTGGAAAAAACTGTCTTTCAGGTTTGAGTTAGAAGCAGTTGCCTTTTCATTGAAAAGCATGGTTGTGTGATGGCTTGGGACTTCTGTTTTGATTTCATTAGGCACAGTTGGGAAAGGAAAACTGATCCTTTATGTTCATCTCTGATATGTGTGTGCTGCATATTTTCTCCTGGTTAAAGTCTGTTCTAGAAGCAGGCCTATTTCTTTTTAGAGAGAAACGGTCTTCTGTGCATTTTAGGCAAATGTACCTTCTGAAGCAAAGAGTGTCTGTGTTTTGCTGAATTTAGGTAACACAAGGTTTAGCCACTGTCGTCCAGCTGGGATCTCCGTAAATACAGCTGACCCTTGAACAAGATGTGTTGGAACTGCACAGGTCCACTTACGCGAGGATTTTTTTTTTGATAAATACAGTATAACATGGTGTATGTATTTTGTCTTCCTTCCGTTTTTCTTAACATTTTCTTTTCTCCAGCTTTCTTTATTGTAGCAATACAGCCTATAATGCATGTAACATACAAAATAGGTTAATCGGCTATGTTATTAGCAAGGCTTCCAGTCAGCAGTAGGCTATTAGTAGGTAAGTGTTGAGGGAGTCAAAATTAGACTTGGACTTTCTTTTTTTTTTTTTTTAATTTTTTTTTTCAACGTTTATTTATTTTTGGGACAGAGAGAGACAGAGCATGAACGGGGGAGGGGCAGAGAGAGAGGGAGACACAGAATCGGAAACAGGCTCCAGGCTCTGAGCCATCAGCCCAGAGCCCGACGCGGGGCTCGAACTCACGGACCGCGAGATCGTGACCTGGCTGAAGTCGGACGCTTAACCGACTGCGCCACCCAGGCGCCCCTAGACTTGGACTTTCAACTGTGCGTGAGTTGGTGCCCCGAACCCCCACCTCGTTCAAGGGTCAGGTGTAATCTGCATCACTAAACACCCACCGCTGTGAGAAAGCATGTCAAAGCTGGGAGCACATCTCAGGGACCTTGGGAGTGGCACCTTGCCCTTGGAAAGTTTTTGGCTGCAGGGACCCTGTCCTACAGGAACAAGAGGCCCGACCCAGCTCCAGCAGAAGTCTCCAGGCTTCTCCAGCTCCATGTGGCAAGCGGCCCGGAGACACTGGGCCCGTCCATGAACCAGAGAGACTGTCAGGAGGGGGCAGACGGGAGGAGAGAGCTGGGCTCAGATTCTGAAGATCTGGGCTCAAGTACCAGTCTGCCACTTACCACCCACATGGCTTTCAGTATACCTGCTTCCTCACCTGTGAAATGGGGAGAACGCCCTTGCCCGAGTGTCACAAGGATGGAAGGAGAGACTTTAAATGAGCTCCCCCTACCAGTCATTAGGGCCTGAGGATGCTCCTGTGTCCAGGCAGCGGTGGCCCTGTGGTGGCTCTGGGGGCAGCCGCTCTCGTCCCCCATCCTGTGACAGGAGAAGTCCACCTAGGGCTCAAGGGCACAGTAACTTGAAACAAGCCAGTCACCACAGCAATTTAACATTTTACTAAATCGATTCACACAAATTCCAAATCGCAAATATAATTAAGGACAACAGATTCTGTTCTGCCTTTTAAATCTTTCATTTTCAAATCCATCATTAAGACAAAAAGTAAACAAAAATGAAGTCTGCTGCAAATTCATGATCTTTCTTCTTGAGGAAAAAAAAGGAACATTAGAGTAAAAAGAACGCCACTGGGTGTACAATAAAGCACCACGACACACGGTTACAAAACAGGCTTCCTGGATTCAGCCACACGTAGAAGACACTGCTCTCCCCGCTGTTCTGCGTCAAGCAGGATTTCATTAAAATAAACTATAAAATCTCCTAGGTTACACTAAAGTCAGACACGGTCTGGAACACAGTGCTTAACAACAGTAATGCCAACTATCAGTGCTAACGTAAAAACATCTTAGAAGGTCAAAAACAATTAAACTGGAAACCAAAACCTTATCTTCCCTAGATGAGCAAAACTGGAAATGAAAGGGTTCCGCCTCCCAACAGGCGTGAAGGGGATTTTTCTTTCTTTCTTTCAGATCGGAGGCGGGGGCGCGGCGCAGGCTGCTTCTGTACTTCAGCCTAGTTGGCGTCCAGCTTGGCCATTTCCTGTACGTAGATGCCTATACTCTCGCTGTCAAAAAGCACGAAATACACCGTTTTGATGGAAGAGGACATCGTTGACACGAAGTAACTGGAGATGGCCTTCAGAATCAGCTGAGCTGCCGTCTGCTTTGGAAAGCCATTCCTGCAGGAGAGAACGGGGCTCAGCAACCAGGGCCACCGTGGCCACGGGCCTGCCGCCCTCCCTCCCAGAGGCCCCCAGGGCTGGGTGCTGTGCTTCGCCTCGAGGGGTCTCAGTGCCTGCGAGGGCTGCTCACACACAGGGGAAGGGCCAAGCAACAAGCACATACGCACGACTTGTGTCTCCTGCGTGGAGTCTCCCAAGGGTAGTGTGAGTTCCCACATTTCTCTTCCCAGTGTTACTGTGGCTACGACGGGGCTTGACGCCACCCCTCCCCCATGGGACAGCTGGAGGCTGGAGCTTCTACAGGAGGGGACTGTTGTTCACACACATAGGGGCGTTAAAGCCTTCATGTGAGCCTTAGACTTGACAGGTGCTGGGGCTGCTGGCCTGGAGTGCATCCCAGGACCCACCAGCTTGCTATCACCCATAGACCAGGGCATGGGGGGCTGGGAGTGCAGGGGACGACTCCTGGCCGAGGGGGCTCTTTATCTCAAGAAATGGCATTCAAATTTCCCTGCCAGACGGCTGTGAATTCACATATTTCCACTTAAGGTAGAAGTCAGGTGGGAATTTTGGAGGTAGGGCTCAGAACTCTGGCAGAATCTGAAATGAGGCCTAGAGAGACTGGAGTCTCTTGCTCTACATGTGCCTGGGGCTGTTCCTGGTCAACACCACAGGTGCAGGACCCAGGGAACCTGGGACAGTGACAGGAACATAGCGGCTTGCCTAGGCTGGCAGAAAGGATGTGGGTTTTGAGCCAGTGGTCTGGATTCAGATCCCTTACTGACCCCCTGGGTACAGTTAAGGATCCTCAGGTGAGAGTCTGAGGCCAGGTTTCATGGCGATTTCTTTTTTCATTGGCAGATCTACAGTCTTCCAGAGCCCCCAGCCTGTGGACCATTGTATCCAAAGTGCTGGGCCAGCCTGCTGGCTTAGGCCACACCCCTCCTTCAGATGGGGTGCCTGCTGCCAAGGTGAGAGGTTTTCAAATGCATAAGGTGGAGGCTTTCTTAGAACATTCTGAGCCTTGCTTGCTAAGTGCCTCTGAGTTTTGAACCACCTTAGCTTATTCCTCTGGAGAGCCACACTTACTCTCCAGTTGTCAGTACTAAGCACATCTCAGGGCCACAGGGCAAAACCATTCTAGTGACTTGGTTTTCATCAAACAGGGCTTCACCCAGCTGGAAGATGGATCCCTAGTACTTGTAGATGCTTTGGAAGTGAAGCTCATTCTTAGCAGACAGGGGGTGTCACCCGGGGCACGTTCCCAGCCTGTGCCAAGGGGCCTCTGGGCAACAGTGGGGTGTGAGGCTCGTCCTCAGCCACACGGCGCCCACAAGGCAGCCAGCCAGCACAGGACTGCCCGGGAGGAGCGGGATTCAGAGGTTGAAGGAAGAGCTGCAGAAGTGTACCAGCTGCAGGAAGGGGGTGTCAGGCCCAGACTCCCCTGGAGCAGATCCTGGGCGCTCTGTTTACCAGCAGCGCAGGAAGGGTGCCCAGCAGGTGGGGCAGGACGGAGGGTGGTGGGGACCATGCTGAATGAAAGGTTTCGCTGGAAGCGGGGAGAATGTGGGACCCACAAAGCAAGTTCTTCCCCTTCCCCCCATCCACTCTCAGATCTGCAAGCTCATTCTGGGAAGAAGCTGTTATCATCACCCCTGACAGAGTTGCCCTGACCATTTTCACAGGATAGGTTGTCTGGGAAAAGGCACGTGTTGGCAAGTATTCGAAGACATGAACTCGACTTCCCATTTTAGGGGCATGTTCCTAGGGGCACGTGTATACATGAGTGTTGTGGGGGGTCCACCTCACACCCTCTGTGGGTGCCTGAGTGTGTACAGGCTGCCCTTCACCCAGCCCCAGTCCTGAGGGTGAGACCAGGGCCAGCTTTGGGGGAAGGCTATGCCGTTACAGGGTCACGGGGGTCACTGGAATAAGGGACCCTTTAAAGTGTCTCACAAAGAGCCAATATTTACTTTCCCACTGTAAACTCAGATTATGGCCTCTAACTTCATCCCTGGCAAGAAAAGCCAGTGGCCAGATCTGCAGGAGTTCCGGGAGTGCCTGGAAGCTGAGGCAGGACGGGGAGCCTGGCCCACCCTCCCGAGCAGCCTGTGTCAAGATCAGGGAGGGCTTATTCAGATGCAGGTTGCTGGGCTCTGTCCAGGGAATCGGACTGGGCAGGTCGAGGGCACACCCTTTGAGAACCACTGTTCTGCATGGAGCCAGCAAGGAGGTTTTAATCTGAGCTCACAGGGTGGGCCCCAAGGTTAAGAACCTAGAAGTGAGGGAGAAAAGGTGGGGATCGAAGGCTCTAGGCCCGTAGTATCAGTATCTGTCAGCCCTACTGTTAATGGAGCACGGGCTGGTCTCTTTCAAGGTTGTTGGGTGCAAGTGAATTTGATTTATTTCCAGGAGAACCTCTTATTGACAAACCCATCCCTCTGTCCTAGGCAAGCACAGCCTAAAGAAAAAAATGCAGCCAAGGGAACATAGCTGTTCTGGACCATGCAGGCCGCTAGGAAGGAGTGGGGAAGGTGATTCCTTTCTTTATGCTTTCAGGGCTCCAGAATGGTTTCTCGTGGCCATAGTGAGTGGCGCTTGTAGCAAAATGGAGCATAGCAGCAGCTGTTCTCATGGCAGTGCTTTACACACCACACCCGGAGCCCTCAAGTCAGGGGCAGCTGTGTCGCTGCAGGGGCCCAGATGGCCTCCCGTCCTCAGGAGGGCCAAGCAGCAGGGCAGTTAGAGGTTCAGGCCGTGGAGCCACACAGGATTTGAGTCCAGGCCCTGCCTCTGTGTCTTGTTTGTCATCCGGGGAAATGGGGTAGGTAAGCAAGGCACCTGTTATCCCTGGGGGCTGTATTGAACAAGACAACGTGCAGAACATCCTCAATTGGTAATGGCGTCTATAGAACAGGCAGTCTGGCAGCATCTTTCTAGAGGCTCATGTGGTATAAAACTGTCTTCCTCCCAGGCCCCATGATCGCTGTCACCACTGCGCTTTCCCTGTGCCGACAATGTCGGCCTCAGGCCCCCGGAAGGCCATCGGGGTCTGCGATGCCCAGTCAGCGATGACTACTGGCACGCATGGTATGGCAGGGTGACGCAGGGTCGCTGGTGCTGTGTGGGCCAGCTTCAGAAGCATCACTGGTCTGTGGGGTCTCTCTCATCTCCCGGCTTCCTGGCTGGTTGGGGTCCAGGTTGCTGGTTGCTTCCCTGCAGCCGTCCCCAGTGGCCATCCCTTGGCCAAGTCTTTGGGCCCACCTCCCCTAGCAACACTCTGTCCACCTTCTGGAGAAGACCAGATGCCCCCTCCCCCAACGCACAGTAGAGTAAGGGGAATGGGGCTTCCCTTGTAGTATTAGATTTGGGTTTGAAGCCCAGCTGCCCTGGGGCAGGGGCCTTAACCTCTCCAAGCATTAGTCTCCTTGACGTGGGTACACGGGGTGCTGATGCTAAGAGGCAGGTGTCCCTCATACTCCCATTTAGGTCCCATGGGGCCTGCCAGGGGCCATGGTTAAGGCATGTGCCTTAAGTTACTCTGCAGGCAAGTGTCCTAGACGCCAGCCTTTTGGTCTTGAGCCAACTAAGGAGCTTCCCCTGAAGTCATTTCAGTTGTCTTCAGCCTCAGTTTCTCTAGACTAGTGAAAGGGGACCACATGAGCTGTCACACCCTTTGGGTCAGCCTGCTCAGTGATGGCTGGGGGCTACATATTGGTTGTCTGTTCTTGCATTCCACCTGGACCGCAGGGGTTCTGGGTTCACAAGGGCCATGTCCCATAAGAGATTGTCATGCCTCCAGCCCTGCTGGGCCCCCACCTTTGATGGGGCATCACTAAGTGTCTCTGTTATCAGTGAGCTCACCTGCAGGGCTGGCCACAGCAGGCACACAGGACTCTAAGCCAACAGCTGTGTTGCACAGCCTGATCAGGGACCCTGGAAGCTCCTGTGGGGAGAGGCTATGTCTCGGGGGTTGGAAGAGTCCAGGCAGATTCTTCTGGAGGAGACAGACTGGCAGCTTGCCTTTGAAGGCAGAGCAGGATTAAAGGTGGATTCTAGACGGACTCTGGTTTTTGTATGGGACTGGTCCACCTGTCTAATTGTCTTGGCGGTTTGCAAGAGGGTAGGGCTGGATGTCACAAAAGGTTGAGTGACTTTAGGAAAGTGTGTCCCTGTGTGGTCATTTTTTCTGGTAGATTAGGTTTCCCTCTCACGGTGCTCCTGCGCCTTTCCATTTTCCATGTTCTATGTAGCTTTGAGCAAGTGCCTTTGTCAAGTTGGGCTGCCTGAAGGCCACTCCCTCCAGAGGCAGAGACCAGGGCAGCAGCTGAGAGCAGTGAGCTCCACTTCCAGAGGGCATGGTGGGGGGGATGGACTGGGGAGCACAGCCCCCGTGTGGCCTGTAGCCTTCTTTCCAGATGTTCTTGTCTTAGGCTAGTAGGTAATTCTGCCCGTTCTGTTTGGTTTCTTCCTATCTCTTCTAAGGCCAATTCTCAAGGTGGAGGGAGGCTGACGGCTGGGCCCAGGGAAGTCAGGGACTTCCCCAGTGGGGTTTCTGAGCTTCCCTAAAACCTCCTCCTGTACATCACCCTCAAGCAGTGGGGCGATCCTCTGGTGGAGAGCAAATGGGGTCTGGAAGGGGCTCCGTGCCTCTCATCTTGGCCAAGGACTTGCCCTAAAATTCGGGCTCTCCCCCGTCTAAGTCGTGTCACCTCAGGGGAGCGAGTTAACCCCTCTCAGCTTCCTTTTTATTTTTTCTTTTAGTGGAATTAATGACAGTGCTCACCCTGTAAGGGTGTTGTGAGATAATGCAGATCAAGGGTTTAGCACAGTACGTGGGACTCAATGAATACCCATAAATGGTAGCTTGAAAAAAAATGAACTGGCCTTGAAGCTCATAAATCTACAGAGAGTTTAATCAAAGTTCCAAACTACCCATTCCCTATATCCTACCCCTCCAGAGAGGGGGGGTATCCATGAATGTTGTGACCATAGTACCCAAGGACAGTCTCCCTGAGGTCAGGGTCTGGCCCCCGGGGGGCTACAGGGAGAGGGCATAAGGGTGGGATGGCCCTCCACATGTTGGGCCTTGGCTGAGAGAAAGTGACCCCTCTGCTCCTTGCCAACATGTTTGCATTTCTATTATTTTCATTCCAACCCGACTTTCAGGCCGGAGACACTGGATGCCACAAACAAGCTTTTTATTTCCCCTCCTAAAACCCACTGTGATTTACAGGCCGGCTCTGGTGTAATCCTAATCTTTACTCATGAAAGAGAGGGCAGCTGTTTACATGGCTCTGTGGGGCAAGGTCTGCCTGACAGATGTGGGGCCGCTGGCATTGCACATGTGCTTGCCTTTGGCATTCTGCCCTCTTAAAAGCTTCCAATGGATTGTTTTTAAAAACTTCTTACTCCATGAAAAATGTAGAGAATTACTTTTATGCTTCAATTAAAAGTTTCCCAATAGCTATATGAAAGAATATGAAATTATTACCTCCAATAAAGGCTCCTGTTGCTTCTTTCTTCGGAAGCACCTTTCATCAGAGCAGATCAAAGTGCATCCGAAGCACTAATTGAGCTTCAGGACCATCTGTGAGGGAGGGCCATCCCCAAAGCCGTGCTCACTGATAAGGGAGGCCATGGACAGAGAGGCTAACTCGTTTAGCAAAGGTCACACAGCAGCACTGTGCCAAAGAACAGACCGTCTACAGGATGTGGAAGAAGCAGGAAGCTGGCTACTTAAACTCTGATTCAGAAGCACTTTGTCAAAAAAAGGTTCGGAATCGACTCTGGCACCCATTACACATCTCCCTAGTTCTGGGGAAATTTCAAGCTAGGGGCGGGGGGGGGGGGTGTGCTGACGACCTTACAATGGTGGCTTTTGTCTTTGCCACCGGCTGTGACAGCCAACTGACGGCAGCCTGACAGCAAATGGCTTTCAATGGTCCCTCTCCTTTAGCTTTTCTTTTAAGAGACCCTTAAATGGTGTTGCAAAGTGATGTTCAACATAGGCTCTTGGCAAAAGAGAACAGGATTTAAAAGCACAGACCGGAAGTGTGGACAGCACCCAAACCAACACGTGTCATCACATACCTCTGGATGTCCCTCACTTTGACAGTAAAGTGGCACTCAGCGTACAGGGTAGGGAGACTGTGGGCATGCATGAGGGTGGGGCGCTGGCAGGAGCTATCACTGTCCCCTGAGGGCCCCTCTTCCCCCCCACATACTGTGGGAACAGGGCAGCTTGGGCAGACGTCCCGGTGCCACGTGCTAGGAAGCCTGCCCAGGGCTAGCTCTGTCACTTGAGGTGTGGAACCCCAGTGGCAGCAGTGTTCAGAGAGGCATCATTACAAAGCCTGCCCAAGATGGAGCTCGCAAACTCTACTCTTTGCTCCTCGTGGGTTCAGAGGGGAAGTGCTTTGAAAAGAGGCGCTTTCTCTAAACATGAGGAAGGGGGTTGAGGATGGTCACCCTGTGCGGCCTGCAGTGTCAAAGGAAGCCGGTATATGGCCGCCACACAGCCCTGCCTGGGCACTGGGAGGGTCCGATGGCAGAGACCCAAGTGGGCGCACAGTCTGGATCGGATGCCCCAGGTGCAGCCACGGCCAATACATAGCCCTGGGTTATGGCCCTCTTGGGCCCAAGATGTCCACAGCTGCAGCCTCTGGTGCCAAATCCAGAGTGTGAGGCATGAGGCACAGACCGGGACAGGGAGGACCCCATGATGTGATGGGAAGTGGGGCACCGCCCCTGCATCATGGCATGGAGTTCCCAAAGCACTCTCCCTTCTCAGAGCTCTAATTTCTTTTAGTGCACACCCAGAGTTACTGGGGGCTACTTCAGCGCTGGAAGCCAGAGCAGACCCAGCCCTATGTCACTGTCACAGAAGTGTCCATTCATGTCCGCCTTGCACGAGCCAGACAGCAGGACACATGGAGACAGAGCTGGCAGGTTGGGGGGGGGGGGGCCGGGCGAGTGAAGGATGCCAGAGATACAAAGGTAAGGGGCAGAGGCATGCTGTGGCTGGGAGGGTGCTCCTGGAACGAAGGTCCTGGCTTTCACACCTCCCCTGTCCTCTCCACTTCCCTCATATCTGAGTCTTCGTGTCCTGCCAGGTTCACTCTCTAAACCGCCATCTCTGATGGTCCCACTACACCCTGAAGTCACTTTCTATGCTGACATCTGCTGTCACAAAGGAAATGTGATAAGTTCCTCAGTCTTCCTGTCTCACTCCGTCTCTTCAATTGCTGTTCACCATTGCTTAATGTTTGTATTCTTTCCCCTCCTGTGCTTTGGGTCTTCTCGACTAAAGCAGATGGCTCGAAAACAGCCTTAGCTGACCGTGCACAAGTCAGAGCTCCACGATTATGGGCTAAGTATGCAGCTAAGTATAATGACCTCACAAGCCACGATGTGCCCTTACCTGCCGCTGCCAATGGACGGGAACGCGATGGACTTGAGCTTCTTATCGTCTGCCAGGGCCAGACAGTTCTTCACCGTCTTTTCCAGAAGTTCCTCACACTTGTCTGCACCCCAGACCGGACTGTTACAGTGGATCACAAACTTGGCAGGCAGGCCGTGACCTGCGCTGACAGCAGCTGGAGGAGACAAGACAGGAACAGTGAGTTCTGTCCCTCACATGCCCAACACAGTGCCCTCCAGCTGCAGCGTGCCCCCAGGCTCCCCTGTGGCCTGCATCCAGGGAGGGCTGCAGCTGCCTGCCATCTTGTGCTTCTGATGTCCCCCTAGAAACTGCTCACCAGCGAGTCTTCTCGGGAAACACCAGGTCAAGAGCCACCCTTGGAAAGCTGGCATTGAGATGCACCGCCACTAAGAATTTTAGCCAAGATTACAGCCAGCCCTCTCTGTACAATCCTCCCAGAGGCGGACCCTGAACCACCTAACTTGACTGCCTGTGTCAGAATGTTTGCAGCCTCAAATTCGCCTCTGGGGATCTCTAAGCCCCCTTCCTCCTGTGAACTCCTGTACACATAATTATGATGTGTCTATAAATCTCCCTGACAGAGTTCAGGATAAACCTATTAGGAAAGCAACTCCATTTAATGAGCCACTAAGCAACATGACTGGCAGCTCTGGTGCCCTCTTCTCCTCCTGAACTGATCTTCGTTTTTGACAGAATTAAATTGTTCTTTCACGCTGGAACTGGTTTCTGTTCCGGGGAGAGCTGCCTTTTTCCCACTACACATCTCTACACCCCACCAAGCTCCCTCCCTCAGGCTTTGCCTTCTCATCAGAACTAAAGGCACTGGCTTCGGGCATGCTATCCCTTAGGAAGTGTTCCAAGTCAGCGCCGGGTCTCCCAGAGCATGGTCTGGGACTCCTGTTCCCAAAGGTGCAATGCACAGGTGGTGGTTCTGGGTACTGGGTTTGCTGAGTGCCTCCTGCGCCATTTCTGTACAGGAACACACTGAGGCCCCACATCGCTGCTATGATCTGATTGTTGCCTGAGCCCACTTGGGGTGACCGTCCTCGTGGGTAGGACTGTCAGGTCTGCTGTGGCACTAGTAGGTACTGGGGAAGAGTGATCGGTGGGTAGTGCCTCATGGTGCAGAGAAACAGCTCTGAACTAAGAGGTCTCAGTTTGATTCTTGACTCTGGGCTCAAGTGCTGACCTACAGCAACATGAGATTTGGGGGGTTTACGCACTGGTCTGTCCTCGGGAGAAGTCACTGCTGAACGATGCGTGGGAAAAGACTGGAAAGAAACATCGGTAACTGTGATCATCATCCGTTTGTAGAGCCAGGGCTAAGGTTTTACACCACATTTATATGTTCTAAAACTTTTTCTAAAATTGATCTTAATATCAAGGACAAAATGAGTTATTAAAACAGGCAACCATATCCTCAGCCATGCTAAATGTAATGGGTTTGCATCAGCGGTGGCCCAGGTGTCACCTGCTGAGTTTGGGGTATGGAAGCACCAGGCTGACCTTTCATCACACCTCCATCTGAGGGCCACCCATGGGAAGCACCTCCAGGCTGGCACAGAGAGGTTCTGGGAAGGGATTGAAGAAAGGTCAGGAGCCCCTGGCTGGGTAGTTAATACTACATCAGTTCTCCCTTGTTCAATATGGGACTTTGGTGGAAATACCTGTAAGGACTTGGAAATGTACACACTCATTGCAAGCAAAAGATAATGGGCAAGGCAGAGGTCCAAGGCAAAGCGAACGCTACCCTCTTATCCACACCGGGCTCTGTGCCTAGCCCAGGATGACTGGTCAAAGAGGGTCACTGGTGTACCCTCTGAAAGAGGGCTTGTGTAGAAGTCACACAGTAACTGTTGACACCTGTATTCAATTAATAGTCATTTTTAAAGCAGCAGTAGGATTTGCAAGACAGCTTGGACACTGGGGACCATCCAGTATGAAGAGGAACCAGAGCCCAAAGGAAGATAATGGCTTGTCCTCACATCACTGGTGGAGTGAACCGGGCCTCACCCCACTGTTTGGACCCCTAGGTCCTCAGGAGGCCCTCTGTCCTTCACCTCCTACTGACCACCTCCAATTCCAAAATCCAGGCCAGTAGCAGGAAGAAGGCTCTGCCACTAGCTCTTAGCAATCATTCTCCACACATCCGGTTCCAAGTTATTTTCTTACCCTTGGTATCAGGAAAGGTGTGACTGGCAAATGAAAAATGTCTATTTCTATTTTGCCCATTAAACACACAGATGGCTGAATGAAAATGATTAATTTGCACTTCTCGCCAGCACTTTCGCAGATGGCTCGGTATCACTGCCTACAATTCTCAGCTCTCAGCTTTGCCAAACTCGAATGCTGTAATTCCTTAAAATCAGAGTCTAGACACCAAACATTTAAAAGCTATTTTGAGCAATAAAAAAAAAAACTGGAAAGGTAGTTTTCACAACCCTTACACTCCCCCCGACAATTTGCATGTGTTTTAAGTCCAAATTTGTAAGGCTAACCGGCTCGGAGACAGGTTTGCGTGGCCACGCACTCCTGAGTTCCAAAATGCCTCATAATCAGGCTTTCCTAATGCTGCACGGGCCATGCCCAAATAAGCAAGGCGCTGCCCCAGCTCACCTCCAGCTACTTCCAAGGGCCCGTTCTTTTTTCTGAGTTCCAGAACAGCTTCCACAAACTCCTTGCCGCCTTTCTTCTCCAGCGTGTTTCCTAGACAAGGACAGGGTGAGGTCAGACTGTCATTCTTGCATCTCAGGGCACACACAGACACTTAGCATGTCAGGTGATTACATACTTCAAATGATCTGACCAGCTAAATTTCCATACAGCTGCAAAACAGGAAACTACGACTTGGTTAAGTCATGAAAGTGAAATTTAGAAAAGATTCACCACTCGGCCAATTACCACTGAGCTGGCTTTGCTATCCTGACATTTGGGGGTGACTCAGGGTAATCCTGGATATGCCAGAGATACGAGGGACACGGGACACGCCTGTTCCCTGCAAGCGTGCCTGTCCTGCATTTCTCGCCATGAGAAATCAGACGGTGTTGGCTTCTGAGGCTCATGCCCCCCCCCTAGATTTTCTTCTCTCTGAGGAGAACCCCCAAATATGAAGGCTTTAGGGGAAGCATACCAAGTTCCCATCAGGGAGCCAGCTCTCCCCTTGGCAGTGTGCCCAGAAGAAAGCATTCAGATTTGGTCACCTCTGGACCACCGTTATGACCATACTTCTTTCCTATTTTGCAGCTCTGGTGTCAAAGGTGAATACAAAAAAAAAAAAAAAAAAAAAAAAAAAGGAAAGGAAAGAAAAAAGATAAAAAAAAAAAAAAAAAGAAAAAAAATGGCCTCAGACAGTATTTCCTTCATCACACTAATGACTCAGAATCACTTTAGGTAAAGGAAGGCAACATCAGAAGCAGAGCTTAAAGGGGAGCTTGTACCACATGAAAGTTTGTAAAAGAAGATGACTGTTCACCAGATTTTCAAGGTTAAACCCAGCGGAGGTAGGCAGCACCTTTTCTGGAATTCGGGTTCTTGCTAAGTACCCAATTCCTGCCAGGAAAACCGGGTTCCCACACAAGGTTACCAACACCTGTGAGGCCTGTTGGTTAAATGCCTCGTGTGGCACAACAGGCGGCATTGAAAACATGTGACAACATCGTCCTTTAAAGTTTGGCCAGAATGGGGTCTCTCTTCCTTAAGCTCTGATTCATCAGTTTTGCACATTTTAAAGTACTTTTCCTCACAAGAGGATAAAATACTCCCCTTAAGATTCACCATTTATCTTGGAAAATTCGGAGTTGCACTCGGCACACTGTAGTAGGTGTCAGTCAGGGCGCATCAGAGTGCACCAGCCCAAATTCTCTTTGGATTCACCCTGTCGGGACTAGGTCTTTTTCTCTTAGAAAAACCTGCCTCACTGGCGTGCTTGTTCTGCAGGAGTGAACTAACCCCAAGAAGTATCTGGAAGGAAGAGCACATCGTCTGGGCACTGTCACAAAAGAGACGGCACCGGGGCTGATGGCAGGCACTGGCCTGCACGCCGGCCCACTGCAGGAAGTCTGGGGTTGTGTGCATGAACGTGACCGGCAGGCCGGCACCCCCAGGGAGCCCTAGGATGGCGAAGAGCAGGCCCTGCTCTTAAAGAGCAATTAGCACGGGATGCTTGGGGTAGGATCCAGCATCCCTTATTAGCCCAGACTGCCCTCACGCCGCCGCCTGTCTTGGAAAGCAGTCACAGACACTTAAAATAGCAGAGGTGTCAGGAGGGAAAACACATCCACTCCAGAGACTTTGAACTGCTGTGACAGCCGCTGTCTATTTCTGACAAAGACCAGCGTCACAAATGGTGGCCGCACAGGCATGAGGGAGCAGGGTCAGGCCTCACAGCCACCTCCACCCGGCAGGAAGGGGAGACTCTGAGGATACAACCCAGAGGAGTGAGGCCCAATTACGGGTTCACTCAAAATATCATGCAGCCGAGAAAAACGCCTCTGAATTCTGAATCTGCTGGGTCCCAAACACTGCTGCCCGCAACACCTGGTCGGGCCTTCCCTCCTGACCCATTCTCAAGTTTGCAGGAGGGAAACAAATACGCTCTACGTGCAACTATTTTAGGTGTGCATCCTCTACCCCTATATGCTCTTTGGGGAGAACTGAGAAATTTGGGAGGCAAAATAAGATCAGCACTGGAGGAATACTACCAGCTCCTCTCTAAAGCAAAAACGATTAAGAAAATGGGCTTATTTGTAATTAAAGGTGTTTGATCTTAGGAAGAGTGTTTACTTTAAAATTTTTTTACTTATAATTAAATCTCGCTTTAATTAGAAGTGAAATTTGCAAGTTCAAATACACTCAATGCATTTCCCAAACTTAAAAATTGAACCCTAGGTTGCAGGCAATCACCCGGTCAGGACTGGACTCCTACACACACATATGTACGCACATGTTCATGTAGACACACGTGTACTTTGTAACAAGAAACAGGCCCATTTCGACTGTATTGTCAACACTAGTAATGTAAGACTCTTGTTTTTTAGGCTTCACTTCAGGGTTAATCATAAAGCAATTGGCTTCTTTGCCCCCAAGCATAAACACGTGTTACTCCCATGAGAACAAGAACATTATTTCATGCTTAGAAAGCAGGCATAAGTATTGGTGTTCAAAACAGCCTAAGCGAAAATTTAGGCTTGGGCATATGTCAGGCTAAGCCTGTGGTCTATTTCACTGTTAGAAAGAACTGTGATGGGTAAGAGTTAATCACGGGGCTAAGCATTCCTGCACTGGCATTCCTTCTTCCAGCAGTCTTGGGTCTCAGGAATTCACACCCAATGGGAGAAATAGAGTGATCGTGTCCTAGCTTCCTCTTTTCCCCTCTCACACATCAAAGTGGGAGCTGGAACCAATTGAGGCCATGCATGAATCTGGTTTGTCATTGTTTTGGCATTGTAAAAGATAGGTGGGTTCAGTACTAGTCTGGACTGGTTCACTGAGAAAAGGCACTGAGGTGGGCTTTGGAAGACCTGGGTTCTGGCACAGTCATTTAGGGTTCCGGCTGGCCAGTGAAGCCATCCGGACCTGTGGAGGTTCTTTTCCAGCCGTGACAGTGTCCGTGAGTGATGGGCCCCCTGACCTCGGGCAAGCTCATGGACCCAGGGTACTTAGAAGTCACTGAGGCTCAGCATGCCTCCCCTGTGCACCTCAGTGGGGGGGAGAGCAAGCACATCACAGGGGAAAGGATTAGCACCAGTTCTGATCACGGTTTAGGAAGGACCAGGTTCTTTCCCTGCTATCCCCCGGCTGGTTCCTAACTCTTGTCTCAAAGCCTCCAGCTCTATGTCCCAGCACAACTAATCCTGCTGAACGCACCCCTTCCACAGCCACAGCAAAGAAAGTCAGCTTTCTCTTCTCCTCGGGCCTGGGGGAGACCCCTTTGCGCCCGAAGGGTGCTAATTTCCATTTTACCCAAAGTCCTGAATGGCAGGATGAACCCAGGCCTCAGTCACTCCTGGTGGAAAGATAAGCCCTTAGCTGTTCTGTTTATTTCCCTCCCATCAAGTGTTCATTTGGTCAAGAAATAAAGAGAAAGAATATCTTTCTCTTAAGCTGTCTGACTTAGGAGCTCTTAAACTCCTCCAAAATCTTGTGAAAGTGGAGTTTATTTTAATTGCCTACAGCCTGATTTCATTTTGGCCTGGACGACTTGGTGAATCCCAACTTCCCGTCCAATGTGTCTTTTCCATCCACGTCCGAGATCCAAAATGCCCAGGAGAGCAATCAGCCCAAATCCCAGTGGCTAGGGCGGGCTGTGCACAGCGGGCTTTGCTCGTGACACTAAACAGAGCTGGACAGCCTCGCATTGCTAAGCTGTTGGACTTCCACTGTCTGGGACGCTCATGAAAATCCCCATAGCCTCAGCCTTCAACATGACTTCACTTCTGCCCGTAGCAAGGGCACCACTTTAGAAAGTGGTGTTCAAATCTACACCTAGGGCACCACTCTCAGGACTAGCACATCGATGGTAAAAATCATTAGATACACATGAGAGTAAGGCTATACGGTAAGCGCCAATCAGGAGGCAGACACAAAACAAGGTGCTTTGCTTAAGTTATCCTAACTCTCACTATTATCACTCTTGCGATAGGACAGAGAAACCGAGGCACTGGGGAGTTAAGGAACTGGCCCAGCTCTCATGACCTACAGATAGCAAGGTTGGGATTTGCGCTCCTTCTACCTAGCTCCAAAGCGGTGCCTTTTTGCCATCCATCCGGATGCCCCCTCATCACGTAAGCAGCACAGCATACTCTTAGAGCAGGGCACTACCTGACTTTCATGCAGCAGGCCAGCGGCCCCAGGGCTCGGCACCCAGCCTTCCCTCTCTCTCCCTCACCCCACTCAACCCTCAGATGTTGAGCGCCAGAAGCCAAATGACTATGGGTGTCAGCTGCCAGGGAACAGGAAGGAGCTTTCTGGGTCTAGCAGAGTTTCTCAAGTGGTCTAGGCACCCCACATCAGAATGAGGTGACTTTCATGCAATAAAGGTCTGAGAACCTCAGTGTGGGAGAGTGTTCTCAAAATGCCCGAGTGCACCTGAGGCCTTGAGGCCATCTTCAGGAAAGCGTGCTTCCGATGCCAAAGTGGGGGGAGCGGTGCTGACACCTGTGCCTAGGTATTGCTATGTGTCTGATCCACAGCGGTCACATCAGTGGTCTTGGAGGCCACTCGGCCGACCTGGCTGCATCCCCTTCGCAGCTGAAATCACGGGTGAACCCAGTCTCCGACAAAGCTGTGCCTCGTGAAGCAAATGCAGAAATGATGCTGCCGAACCAGTTTCCAAACCAGAAGCGCGCCCATCTGTGAGCTGCATGACGCACCCTGGCTGCCAACTAGCTGTACCTCTCGTGTCTGCAGCCCGGGGACTGGAGACCTTAGCAAGGTCGACCTTGGGGAGGCCGGGGACAGCTGGAAGTGTGAAATGAATGCAGCCCTGCATAGCTGTCAAAGGATCAAGCTGTCTGCGGCGGCCGACTGACCATGCACACACACACTCGGCAGCACCCGGCTAGGCATTACCTACTTCACCACCGGTGTAGAAGTCAGTGTTTGTCGGGTGAACGACAGCATCACTGTCGATCGAGGCAATGTCAGCCTGTACAACTTGCAACTATAACAGGTAAACAAATGTATATCAACTGTGTTGGACCGAGACCCACGCACAGGCACATTTACTAATGCCCCAATGGCGGGGCTGGCCTACCTGGTCGATTCCAACATGTGAGCCCAAGGGGCAATCAGTCCACGAAGTGTGCGCACATGTGGATGGGGGTGAGGAGGAGGAGGAGGAAGAGGAGGAGGAGGAGGAGGAGGAGGAATATCAAATGTGACATGTTTAAATTAAACATTTGAATGACATGTCCAAAAAAAGAGAAACACACACATGAGATCATTTCCAAAGATTAAAAGAAATAACAAAACAACGAATGCCCCGTTTCACTTCGCAAAAGCCTATAAAACTGGCACCCCACTGAGAAGGCTACTAAAACATGGCATCTGTTTTAAAAAAAACGTGGACTATCAGGCCAACCACAACAACGAGTTTCTCCATTTTGTTGGCAGCCGTCAACGTTCAGAGCTGGAGTTTTGGTCTTACGACATTCAACGTTTGGTCTGCCTTCAAGGGACAGCTCTTGAAAACCAAGAAAACAGTATGTGTGCATAGAGAACTGCCTTTATTTTTTCCCGCTCAATGTGTACAAATGTGTTTCCAGGTCTACCATTTACTCTAGTCACTCTTTATTTTCATGTATTTTACACATAAAACATACTTTGGATAGATAGGATCCCTGCTTTTTCTAGCCTGTGGCTTTTCTTTTTTTTTTTTTTTTTAAGAAAATATCCATATGAAGAGAGTATGTGGTCGGAAAATAAGGCCGGGCAGGGCATTCTTGAGTCCCAGTTCCTATGTTTCCGGCCCACTGTTACACCCAATTGGTGTGGGTCGAGCCTGGGCTCTGGAATGAGCATCTGTGCCAGTAAACGAATCTGCCACCTTACAAAGGTAGCCAAAGGTCGGGGGTAAAGGTTTATAAAACAAACCTGGGTCGGCATCAGGCCTGAAGCTACCTTGGTGGGCCTGTGCTAGTCTGCTGCCCCTGTCAAGGCTCAAGGCTGAGAGGTCAGGAGCCTTCATTGAGCCCCTGAGCTGACAGTTCTCCGGGCAAAGATCAAGCCACAGAATGGGATACTGAGGGATCCCTCTCAGCTTGCCCCCAACCAGGGAGACACCATGGCTCTGAGGCAGAGTTGTCCTCTGTAGGAGCTCACCCAGAAAGAGATGTTGCCCTTCTGTTTAATATCATCCCCTAATCAAATAATTCATGAAGCTGGCATGCAGTCATATACTGTTTTCAGTTGTAGAAAAAATTGAGGAAGTGACAGTAAGTGGTAAATTTAGGGGAAACCAATTTACTGGTGGATTAAAAACAACTTAATGATATACTGATGCAGTTTAATTTTCTCCCTTTTCAAGTGCTTTTAAGCTTTGTCATTTCTAATTAGGGCTTAAATGGAGAAACTATCATTTTGTAGTAACCTGAGATTTTTCAGTTCTAAAAAAAACAAACACATTTTTAAAAAATCCCTCCCAAGTAACCAGCAGTCAGTATGATCATTATGGAAGAGAATTTAGATAGCAATACATTTACAATCAAGGGGAAAATAGCCAATTGCACTCAATGAAACATTATCGGATCATTTCCATTTGAAATGGCTTGGAGTGAGTTAACATTGAGGATTTCCTTCCAATGTTCAACTGGGATTTGGGAATTTGGCTTGACCATCTGAAGTTTGAGACGATGAAGAGCCTAAATTCTGGGTTCCATAACTTTTCATCTGACAGCTGGCGGTGCCAAACCCCATCCCCAATTACCTAGGTCATCTTTAAGGTCAATGTCAGCATTGGTAGGATTGATTATGGCCTCCACCTCAAAGCCGGCTAAATTACTGATTTCACTGTGAATAAGGTTCAGCTGAAAAGAAAAGCATGAGGTGGGAAATAACAGGACAGCCGGGAAGTCACAGAGAAGTGAGCCTTGGGATACAGATGAAGGGCAGTGCACACTCCAGGGGCACTGGGCGCACGGGGTGGGGGTGGGGAGGCGGGACAGGGAGTCGCTGGCTAAAATGAATCCAGTTCAAACAAGGCTCCAGGGCTGCTCGGGATGCTGAAAGGAAGCAAGCTAGGCTGAGGCTCCAGAACCTGCTGGGTGACGCTTGGGGCCAAAGGGAGGCATAAGCCATGTGGACTGGTGGATCCACTTCCCTCTAAGGAACAAAGTACAGCAGCTATCAGGACCCAGCATCGGGGTGCTCATTGCCGAGGTGGGAACGGTGTATGTGACCTCTTCTTTGAGCCCTGGGATGGTACAGAAGTCCCAGCTGGTGTGGGAAAGCCCTAGTAGCTCTGCCATTCTCCTCTAACTGGTCATGGGTCTTTAAAGTTGTCCCCATCACCCTGACTACTGGCTGGCTGGCTCCCCTGCCCTGCTCGGAGGTAGCAAGGAGCAAGATGGTTTGTTGCTTAGAAACCTCTAATCCTGAAGTTCTGGTGAAAGCCAGGAAGAGAACCAGCAGTTCTCTGGCAAGACCGTGTGTCTCTTAAAATGTTTCACCCTGTGGAGGCCCACTGGGTCGAGGATTTTCCTCGAGTTTCATGAGCATGGAAACCAACTGGCTCTCTTTGAAGAGCCAATGAATGTCCTCCCTTCCCACAGGTATTCCATTGCTCTAGCAAGCTTAAGGATGAGAGAAGCCCTGAGTTCTAGATTCGCCTGTCAGAAGGACAAGTGGAATTAGCTGGCCCAGGACTACTGTCCTGGGTCCTACCCTTTCCCCTCCTGTTCTTAGGTCCAAGTGCCTACAGCAAAGTGCTAGCTCACTCTCTAAGACGCTTATCCTTCAGTGACATGAATTCCTAACAGCTGCAGCCAAGAGCAATGCCTAAGCAGCCCTCAGAGGAGCTGGTGCCTGGGACCCACTGTGATCCACGCTGGAAGAGCTGCCCGCAGCCGCAGGGCCCAGCAGGACAGGAGCCTTTGTCCAGGCACGCACTTGGAGGACAGGGCCGTGTGCAGCCACTTGGCAGGGAGGCTCTTGGCAACTAAGCTCCAATGCACTGAATTTCTGAGGCCAAGTGTTTTGTTGAAAACAAAACCAAACAAAAAACCTGACACCCTATAAGCACCAGAAATACAAACCCGCATTTCTGATTCCCAGAAGTAGACAGGAGATTCTCAAAAAAGACCTGCTGAAACTAAGTCATTCTTTGTGAGAAAGCACTTCTGGAAAGAAATCTGGTCATACGACTGGAGAAAGGCTCAGCAGGGTCCCACTTCTAGTTAGGGCTGGAAGGTGGAAGAGGAACAAGTTTTCTGCACCGGGACTTCCTGGGATATGGTTCCCAGCACTGCAGGTGGTTCAGGGGCCACCAACATCCCCGAACCTGGAAGAAGCCCACAGGGGGGTGGGGGGTGGGGGGGTGACCTCACACAGCAGAGCACTCAGCACTGCAGGACAGAGGCATACAAGAGACCAGTACTGGGGCGAGGGTGCTAACTGCTGTGCTGAGGGAGAAGGGGTGTGCATGGGCAAGACTAGGGGGGCTCGAGGAAGGCAAGTGAGGAGTTGGGATTCAGGACAAGGTGAAGGGTTTGATTATCATATAAGTATTGCATCTCACTTCAAGCAAACAGTGTTTATAGCAACTCAAATTAAGTGAATCTTCCCTGCCCTTCCTCCTAAAACAAACACCCCAAGACCCTATACTGTAAAGTAGTAGCAGGTTGCTGAGGGAGGAAGGGAAAGGAGAAAACCGGGAAAGCAACACTTTACTTGGTATGGTATAGATAAGTACACTTTTAGGATACCTAGGAGTTTCCTTTCTTGTTGTTTTAAAAAAAGACATGTTCAGATCCCTAAAATTCATGCTATTTTTTATCCAATGGTGTAGATGCTTCTGAACTTATACTTGGAGATGCCTCAATGGAAAATCAGCTGTTTTACATGGGCTTTGATTTGGCTAGCAGAGAAGACCCCAGAACATGGTCTCTGACTCTGCCTGGGGAGAAGCCCCCTTTTGCCTGTGGGATGGGCTCTCTGGACAAACTGTGTGTGTGTGGGGGGGGGGTGGATTCCGGGGGCTTCATGGCAGTGCTGAAGCGAGGGAATGGTCGCAGACAGCGCAAATTCCTTGCAGAACTCCCTATTCACTCTCTGCACCTTCCTTTCTGACAGAGGCAGCCTGCTTTCTGAAGCACCGCACTGAGCCGCGGCCCCTGCAACAGAGAATTCCCAGACAACCAAGTACTCTCACTCTCCCTCACATCTGAGTCTTGCTTTTCTGACTATATTCCGCTGTGTACCAGGCTTAGTACAAGTCCTCAGAGTGAGGGGCTGAGCCACAGAACCATTCTGCTATTAAATATATAGAGGTACTTTAAAAAACCACCTCTGAACTATATAGCATGTGTTTGGGGTGGGGGGAGCCTTGTGTGTGTCTGGGAGAGACATGGGTGCGAGGGGAGAGGCCACATGGCTAGAGGCACTTTGGAAAGACACCTGGGTAACCAGATTGGCTTGGGCGGGCAGGCCAGTAGACAGAAGCCAACAGTGAAATGATTAAGAACAAAGGCCAAAGCTCCCCTGAACAGGAGGAGAAAGCCCATGAGCATGGGATACAAACAGGCCACGTGTGCAAATGTCTTGCAAGGATCCTGTTGTCCAGTGGGTACATACAAATAGGCCTGGTGGGGCCAGGAAAGATGGCCAGTCCTGCCAAGTCCCAACCCCCTTCCCCCAGGAGCCACATGGCTCTATGAAGCACAGGGCAGAGCAGGGGGACCTGTGGGCTGGGAAATAAGATTTCTGGGTAACTGCGAAAATTCTGGTATTTAGTTTGATTCTCTGGGAGGCGGGACTAATGATTTCGCAATTTGAATAAGGTCTCTACTTCTTTGTCTTATCATTGGGAATGATGGGAAAATAAGTTTTGGGGGCACCTGGGTGGCTCAGTCAGAGACTGAGACTTTGGCTCAGGTCATGATCTTGCAGTTCATGAGTTTGAGCCCCATGTTGAGCTCTGTGCTGACACCACAGAGTCTATAGCCTGCTTCAGATTCTGTGTCTCGTTCTTTCTCTGCCCCTTCCCTGCTCATGCTGTCTCTCTCTCTCAAAAATAAACATTAAAAAAATACATAAATAAAAGTCTTAAAAAAAACAAAAAAAAAGGAAAAATAAGTTCTGAATGACACCACGGGGAGTTTAAAACATCTGAAGATTGCTGGCCACCGTAGAGAGTGACGAAACGGCACTGCCCGTTAGAGAGCAGAAGGGGGTCCTACTTGGCTGTGGAGGTGGAAGAAGGGGACCTAGCTAAGTGTCCCGTGAGACCCTTCCACCTCTGGGCCCTGACTACCCTAATCTCAGCTGGGTTTACCACATCCGGTCTCTCGGTCTGTAGTACCCCCATATTCCCTCCAGTGGTTATGTCCACATTAGTCCTTTTTCTCTACTCACAAGTGAACTCATTAGGAGAAGCTCCCAGAAGGCAGAGACTGGGTTGTCTCTTAACCCTGAGTGCCACAAGAGGCCCGAGACAGTGCTCAGGCTGCTACAGGCACACAAACAGAGCTGGAATTGAATGTCAAACATTCCGACAACTCTGAGGTGAAATGCACATCTCTCTTCTCTTAAAGCAGGGCTAATGGAAATGCCAGAGCTCAGAAACCGGGCCCTTGGTCTGCAATGGACCTCAAGTGGCTCAGGGCCAACCTGGTCTTTCTGGAAGGCAGGCTGTGGCCCCCACCACTTAGGGCAGGTCAGAAGGAGGCCTGCCAATGATAGGGAAGGAGCCAGTGGCTTGGAACTACTAGACAGATATGTGGACTGTGCCTTGACATGACCTATTTGGCTAGAGGAATCCTATTTTTTTTTTTTTACTTATCAAAAATTCCATTTTAGGAAACAAAAGTAATTGATAAACAGTATCTGAAGGACATGTTAAATCTAGCCTGGAATTATTAAGTTTTGACATCTCTTTGACAATGCCTTCACAATGGACAAGGAAGGGAAAAGACTGACCAGTCTTATTTCCTTGTGCTGGCCATATACAATGCAACTCTCTTCCTGTCACCAAAGTCCACTTCAACCAAGGCCAAGGGAGAGGGCACTGTTTCTAAGCCCCTCATGGAGAACTGTGTCTTCTCTGTGGCCCCATCCTGCCCTGCCTCTGGGATCAAGGGGTTTTCTTTAACGGTGCTCTGATGCCCTGCCTGCACACATCCCCAGATCTCCAGCTTTAATTCTCCTGAAGATCTCACGTCTGGTGGTAGCATCTGGCAGGTTTCAGGCTAGACCTGCCACACAAAGGACACATGTGAGCACCGCTGGAGGCCTAGAAGCCCGGAGCCAGCACCCTTCATGGCATGTGAGAGGCCCATTGTCAGCTGTAGGGGTAGAAAGACAGCATCAGCCCTTTTCTCCTCACTGCCGTTTCAACTGCCTCCTCTCCTTATAATATTCCAGCCTCTGGGAATCGGGTGTCTCTGCGAGGCAGAAAACCTAAAGTACCCTGCCCCATGCCTTTAGTGGCCTATGGGGCTGCAGCTCCGATCCTGACAGTTGGGAGGCTTGGAGACTCACTCACACTCTCCTTACGCTGCCTTCCCTACTGCTGACCAAGGAAGCCCCAATCAGTTACTACCACTGACACAGGTTTATGGAAATACACATTGGAAGAATTTTTTGGAAATAAAAAAAACCCATCAGGTTTTTCAATCTCTGGAAGGAAGCTGTGAATCTCTGTTGAAGCACAAAGCAAAAACATTCGGTAGATTCAGATTCACAGCACTGTCTTCTTTTTGAAAACAATTCAACAATGTGTGTGAACGCTGGATAAAAGCAGAGTAATGAGGACGATCACTCCTGAGACTTGAGAACCTGAAATACACCATCGTCAATGATAATTAGACTCCAGGCTCCTGAGCCCTGGGCCAGCTTCTGTGAGTAGCTTAGCAACCAGGCCTTGCAGGGATGTGCAGGGTGCAGTATCACCTTTCTCTACCTTCTCCTGCTTGCAGCGTTCAAGCATGGGTTTCATGGCCAAAGATGGGAAAACAGGACTCGTGGGACAAAGGGTACGATACGGTCTTCATCTTCAGGTACCCTTCTTAGGACACTGCCTAAAATCCAACTCACAACTAACGTCCGTAGACTCTTGAATACAGAGAACTGAGGGCTGTTGGAAGGGAAGGGGTGGGTGGGGGAATGGGCTAAATGGGTGATGGGCATGAAGGAGGGGACATTTCAGGATGAGCACTGGGTGTCGTATGGAAGAGATGAATCACTGGGTTCTACTCCAGGAGCCAGGACTACATTCTATGTTAACTAGCTTGAATAAAAAAACAAAAACGAACTAAGGTCTGTAGTAACATTTTAAAATGCGCTTTGTATGAAAATTCTCATCAGTTTTAGGACTCTTGCCCCTCTTGCATTATTAAGCCATGACTTTCACCCCACAGTAATAGCCAATAAAGAACCAGAAAGTACTGCTTGCAAAATAACGCTCCTGACCATAAATACGTGCTCTACCTCACACTTCAGGGCCCAGCGTTCCAGAAAGGGTTGCTGGCACACTAGTTTCCGATGCTGGCACCCAGGCTGACTTGAGGTGTTCCCTTATTCTGTGATGCCACAGTTGGGGAGATAGAGGCATGCCTGCTAAAGGGCATGTGTGGTGCTGGATTTGGGGGTACCTCGCCCTGGATGTGTGAGTTTTGGGTCATTAACCTGGCAGCACATTTGATGCGGAGGGCAGCCTCGCGGTAGCTCAGTGTTTGTTCTCCCCACTGACACTTAACTGTGAGATGTGGGAAAGAAGGTGGGTGGTCTGTCTGGGTCTGCACGCAGCCCCCTCTCTGACAGCTGACCGCTTTACACGGGGTTCAGCTCAACCAAACAGAAGTCAAGACCTCAGACAGGCATATTAGTTTCTTTGCCAAGTCTACTTCTCCCATTTTCCTGTTTCTTAAACAACATTAGATGACACATCTGTAGGTTATTATGCAGTGTCAGTACTTCCCTATAGCTTTTTGCTCTCCCCTCTTCCCAATCCTGAATGGGGTACAGTGTTTGCCGATTTGTACTCTCTTGTACTGTTAGGCCTGTGGCACCTGGTCCTGAGACCCCACATGGTGGGGAAGAAGGCACTGCGTGCTGCAGAGGAACTAGCAAGGTGTCTGCGGCCTTTGCCAGCTCCCTTCCAGGGCTCACAGGCAGCAGAACCCAGACAAGACCCTGACCCCCGAGATCGAGAAGGGCATCCATTTGTACATGGACACCTGTGTGGCTGAGTGCTGCTATTCTGAGGGTACTGGAGTTCGTCCACTAAGGGGGTGTGAGGCTGGCTGTGGGGTAGTCAGCAGGAGACAGCAAGACCACCACAGGGAAGGGAGAGGCCAGGGGCAGGGCACCCAAGGGTGGGATGGGAGAAAGCGTGAGAGACGGTGGGGGACAGCAGGAGGGCCTGAACTGTTCTACCTGCTGAATCGGCTTCCAGGCCTGGCTGACGGTCTGCAACAGGGACCTAAAGACACTGGAGCTACCCCTCAAGAGCAGGCTGTTCACACTCGAGTTCAAACCAAAGCAAGTGGGAAGGCACTTCGCGTTAACGTTCCGTGTATTACCCAGAGGACAAGTTAAAGGGTGTGAAAGTAGACCCAGATGGTTGCCTTCATTGCTGAGTTGAAACTTTTAAACAAATAAAAACAAAAATCTTTTAAATGAAAACTCTGAAAGCCCCAGACCTTAAGATGACAAGCGCTGCTTATTTTTCCCTTTGAAAAATGCGTACAAAATACAGATAATGGTTATAAAATGTCAGCTGCAATGGTTATTTGCTGGAACACAAGGTCCACCACAGGAATTGCATCATGAGAGCCTGAGTGCAATTAGTGACAGGAAGGGGGGAAGAGGGGAAGGAGCGCTTGCAATGCAGGAGCAGGAGGGCTGTGTCACTGAGATGCAAAAGAAAATTGACAGTGAGGTTGTAAAAATGATGCAGCTTCAGAACCAAGTTGTTAGCCACAACGCAGTTTACATGAAGGTCAAATTCATTCATGCCTTTAATTGTTTCTCACGTAGGACTGAAACATTAAGAGAAGCGTAATTCCCTCTCTCTCCACCCCCCCGTTTTTTTTTTTGTTGTTTGTTTTTTTGTTTTGTTTTGTTTGTTTTTGGTGTTAATAGAGCATTATTAATTAACTCTCACTCTCAGGTCTTAAAAGCCTTTGCATCATTTTTATTTTCAACAAAAGTGAATCATCTTTTACAAAACCATGGCGTCCTGGCAAAGCTGCATCACTGGGATGGCTGAAAATACATTGCCCACGATTAAAACAAACAAAAGATTGGCTTGAGGAGTCCAGAGGTGGCTCAGTGCACCCATTACCTAAGGACGTCTAAAAACAATCCCGCCCCCGGAGCAGAGGCTCTGACTTCAGTGCCCACCCGAGCCTGTGCGCTGCCTACTAGACCTTTCCTTTTCCAAGACCCAGCTTTGACTTGGGGCAGTTTTGCTGGCCGGGGGCTACATGATGACCAGTGTATCCCACATTAGTAGCTTCTTCTGCAGACTAACCCCGGGGTTGTCCCGAGCCCCCCCCCCCCCCCCCCCACCAACCACGGGAGCGGCTTTCCCGCTTCTTTACCACTACCTCTTCTTCCCACCTGCCACTCTCCCCCACTGCTTCTGCCGCAGCCCCCCGTGAGGCTACCCACTCCTCCTTCCACACCCACACGGCCAGGAGTGGCCTCCGGGAATCCCCAGGCCTTCCTGCAACAGAGGTGGCCTCCACCCGACTGTCCCAGGGCCGCGAGCAGACCGAGGCCGCACATCTGCCTACCTTCTGGCCGAGGAAGAGGCTCTTGGTGGAGAGTACTGTGAAGCCATCGGCCGGCGTTCCCTCGGTGGTGCTGTCGGCGCTGGCTGCCTTGCTGACTTCGCCCTGCTTCTTCTTGCACAAATACAAGAGTCACTATGAGGCCCATGCAGGCAGAGACCAAAGGAATCTGGGCTTTTCTAATGGGGAGGAAGCTCACAGGCCCTCCCCTTAATACTGCAGAAAACAGGAAACTAAAACACAACCAGTTTGGGGCCTGTCTCAGCTTGGGAGCTGCAGGCTCACTGTGAAGTTGGGGAGTTCTATGAGGACAGTTAGCTGTATTTGCATCACTTTGTCATGTAAACACACAGCTACTTAAAGGCAAAACTCTACTGTAGAATGATAATCGAGAACAACTATTTTTATAAGTTTAGGCCAATTAAGTATCTCTTACTTAAGGGTCTTTGCTTTCTCGATGTCTGCACACTATTCAAGTTGGAGGGGAAAAAGCAATCTGTTCCTGGTGACTAGTTCTCAAAGAGCAAAAATCAGACCAAGAACCATAATCCTGCAACCTCTTCCAGCCCGGTAGGTAAGACACTCCCAACTGTCCTTCATGAAAACCAGCCTTGGAGAAGGATCCCTATGGTGGCTGTTGCTGAGTCCCGCTGCCCCTGGGGACTCCCCGTCCTCATAGTGGGCATGGATATCAGCATCTCATGGGCCTCCTTCCAGCCCCAACCCGACTCAGATATGTATACCCTGGGGTTCCTAAGGACCTTGCAAGGTCTATTGTCCAGAGAGGTTTAATTCATTTCCAGATCCTCAACTTTCTCATGTACTTTTTCCTGAAAGTGATCTACCCTAAGTGATCTGCACATGTGATAGAGGTCTCATGTCAGAACTCCCTGCACCACCACCCTTGTCCTGCTTCCCACAGTGACTAGTAGCCTGGCACACCCCCAGGGAGGGAAAAGGGATACAGGACTTTACCAGTCTTTCATGCATTTCTCTTAAGCATGAGGATTATAAGAGAAATGGGTATTCTGGCTCATTTGGGGATGTTCTGCATTCACATGTATCATACACTGAGGATAGCGGGAACAATGTCAATTTGTGTTTAGATACTTCGCCTTTTCCCTTCCCAAGTACGATCAAAAAGGACATCACTCTTGAGAGATGCTCCAGTGTGAGGAAACCAAGAAAACAGGGGATGAAAGGTATCCCAGATGACCATGCATTTATGAAGGAAGGCTCTGGACCACAGACCCTGTCCACATGCCAACTTAGGGATTCAAATTCATTAACATATTAACATTTTTGCTTACATTGAAAAAATAAGGGCTAGTTTTACTCAACACTGTAACAAGAAGGAATGCTTTGACATTTAAGTTCTATGGCCAACCTCGAACATTTTCCATAAACGAAATGACCTAAATCCGAAGCTCCAAGGTTTTGATATAAATAAGAGAAAAATTATTTTATCACGAAACAGGGTATTAGCAAAGATATGATAAAATGATCACTATTATGGCTTTCCTAATTCTTCCAGTACGCCAGACTGGACAAATGATAGACCAACAGTGAAAAAGGTATAACCCACAGTTACGTGGTAAGTCTTAGTAAGCCTATTTTTAATACACTTTCCAGGAAACAAGAAAGGGAAAGGCTGGGTGACAAATCCTTTCACTACTCAGATGTTTCTAATTCTGTGCTTTCAACAAAACGGGAGAAATACGAAAATGACTTAACAGATGAGAGATCATTAAAGAACAGACTGATGGAGTTAACAGTGCCAGTTTCTTAGTTGTGACAAATGTACCGGGGTTATGGAAGATGTTACGATGGGGAAACTGGTGAGGGGCATTCAGGAACACTCTGGACTGTCTCTGTAACTTTTCTGTCCAACTAAAACAATTGTGAACTAAAACATACTAAAAGAAATTGATGACAGATTACTATGTGACTGCTGCCACATAACTCAAGAGTTCGGAGGATCGAGTGATATTGCTGTGCCCCGAAATCCTTTCCATTCCCATTCAACTACTTTCTGTACGTAAGACATTCCAAGTACTTACACCTATAAATATCCAAATATAGGATGCTGAACCCTGTTTCATTTTATAAGTAAGTAACTGTCCTAGGAACCTGAGTGAATTATAAAAACGATCTCCATCTATCCCATTATAAGACACGGTTATGGGGAAAAAAAAGATACAGTTGAGGGAATATTTTCCTTAATATTTATTAAATTTGCACAGTATTGGTGTGATCAACTGTGTGTTAATAAATGTGACAATGATCCAATCCTGTAGAATCCACAGCATTTAGTGGATTTATGATCACAAGAAATTTTTTCCAAGTAAATTTAAATTTATATACCTTATTTTTGTTCTGAACATCAAGAAAATACCAGCAGCATAAAATGTTTGACATTAGGATAAAATATTGTGGGACAAGTGAAAGGGAAATACGAGTTCAAGGAGAAAACTAATGTAAATTTGCTGCCTGTTAAAAAAGAGCTTGTCTGTATGTTTTTAAATGATGGTACTCCAAATCAACGTTGTATTTCAATTTCTTTGGATACATGTAAATGAGTGATGAAACCGTGTTTTGCATACCAAAAATTATACACTTCACAGATATTTAAATTTATTATGAAAAGTTTAGCTGTCAAAATTTAAATGTGTGAGATATAAATATCTTCAAAATTGTTTTAGGATGTAGGCAAGCAAAAACCTTTGAGAACTACTGCTCTACCCAGGGAGTGCAGTGCATGCAGGGGGTCCTCAGTAAACACTTGGGAATGGGATACAGTTGATAAGTAGATAAGGATTTAGTGCTTATGCCCCCCAAATACTTGGACTTTTAGAGGTGAGAAAGCCTTAACTTTCAGAATTTCAGGTATCCAAGAAAGGGAGCTGGTTTTACTAGATGGGGTTGTGACAGCTTCTCTGGGACCCGGGTATAAGTCAGCAGCTGCCTATGAAGCCAAATTATAAGGCTTAGCCTGTGATAATTAATCCTGGTGGCTTTCAGCAATGGTTCATTTGCTCAGGGCCTCCACCATTAAAGCTGTTGCCCATGCTATACACTGGGACAACCACTAGGGGAAAACGATAGGAAGCTTCCTCAAAAAATTACAAGCAGAACTATCATATGATCCAGCAATTCCACTTCTGGGAATATAACCAAAGGAAACAAAAATCCTGTGTCAAAGAGAGAACCATACCCCCTGATCACAGCAGCATCATTTATAACGGGCAACACACAGACACAATCTAAGTGTCCACAGAGAGATGAATGGGTAAAGAACTGTGGTATATATATACTGAAATATTCAGCCATAAAAAAAGAAGAAAATCCTGACAGGAAGCCCACAGAGCTCCAAAAACTATGAACCCAAAGAGACCCACACCAAGACACATTATAATAAAATGTCACAAGTTAAAGATTTTTGACAAGGAGAGAATCTTTTAAGTGGCAAGAGAAAAACAACTTGTTGTTTTCATACAAGGGAACCCCCATCCGACTATCAGATTTTCAGCAGAAATTTGTAGGCCAGAAGGGAGAAGCACAATATATTCCAAGTACTGAAAATTAAAACAACTTCCAACCAAGAATACTCTACCTGGCCAAGGTGTCCTTTGAAATTGAGAGAGAAATAAGTCTCCAGACAAGCAAAAGCTAAAGGAGTTCATCACCACTAAACTAGCCTTATAAGAAATGTTTTTAAAAGGACTTCTTTAAGCTGAAAAGAAAGGAGTGCTATTAGTAATAGGAAAATACATGAGAGTATAACTCTCACTAATAAAGGTAAATCTATACTAAAGGTAGAGAATTAATCGCTTAGAAAGCTAATATGAATGTTAAGACACAAGAGTAGTAAAAATAACTGCGATAATTAGTTAAGGGATGCACAAGATTAAAACACATAAAGTGTGACATCAATAACATAAAATGTTGGGAGGGTAAAAATGTAGAGTTTGAGAATGTGTTCAAACTTATGTTATTAGCTTAAAATAAACTGTTATAGGTTGTTCTATAAACCTGTGTGTCCATGATAAACACAAAGCAAAAGCCTACAGTAAATGCACAAAAGATAAATCTATACCACTAAAAACACTCATCAAATCACAAAGGCAGAGAGCAAGAGAGGTAGAAAGGAACAGAAGAACTACAAAATAGCCAGAAAACAACATAATGGCAACAAGTACATACCTGTCAATAATTTCTTTTGAACTAAACTCTCCAACCAAAAGACAGGGAGGCTAAATGGATAAAAACACAAGACTGATCAGGGCACCTGGGTTGCTCGGTCCGTTGAGCATCCTACTTAAGCATAGGTCATGATCTCGCGGTTTGTGGGTTCCAGCCCCGCATCGGGCTCTGTGCTGACGGCTCAGAGCCTGGAGCCTGCTTCAGATTCTGTGTGTCTCCCTCTGTCTGCCCCTTCCCTGCTCACACTCTCTCTCTCTCCCTCAAAAATAAACAAACATAAAAAAAAAAACCCACAAGACTCATCTATACGGTGCCTCCAAGAGGCTTACTTCACAAGGACAAGACAGACTGAAAGTGAAATGATGGAAAAATATTTTTCATGTAACTAGCAACCAAAAGGAGGCTGGGGTACCTGTACATGTATCAGGTAAAATATTCTTTAAAACAAAGACTACAATAACAGATAATGAAGACCATTACATAATGATAAATGTGTCAATCCCACCAGAAGATATTTGTATATATTTCATAAATTCCGTAAACATTTATGCACCCAATCCAAGAGCACATAAATATATAAAGCAAACACTAAGAAACCTAAAGCCAGAAGTAGAAAGCAATACAATAATAATAGGGGACATTATACCTCCATTTTCATCAATAGATAGATCAACCAGACAGAAAAATCAATGACTCATTAGACCAGGTGGACTTAATAGATATATTCAGAACATTCCGTCCAAAAGTAACAGAATACACATTCCTCTCAAATGCACATAGAACATTCTGTGGTAAAGATCATGTTTTAGGACACAAAACACATCTTAAAAAATTTGAGAAGACTGAAATTGTATGAATCATCTTCTCTGATCACAGTGCCAAGAAACTAGAAGTCAATTACGAATAAAAAAAAACTGGAAGATTCAAATATGTGGAGATTAAACTACACACTACTCAACAACCAGCGGGTCAAGAAGAAATCAAAAGAGAAATAAAAAGATACCTTGAGACAAAGGGAAACGGAAATACAACATGCCAAAACTTACGAGATGCAACAAAAGCAGTTCTAAGAGGAAAAGTGTATAGCAACACAGGCTGCTTCGAAAAAACAAGAGAGGGGCGCCCGGGTGGCTCAGTCGGTTAAGCGTCCGACTTTGGCTCAGGTCATGATCTCACGGTTTGTGAGTTCGAGCCCCGCGTCGGGCTCTGTGCTGACAGCTTGGACCCCGGAGCCTGATTCACATTATGTGTCTCCCTCTCTCTCTGCCCCTTCCCTGCTCATGCTCTGTCTCTCTCTGTCTCAAAAATAAATAAACAATAAAGTTTTTTTAAAAAAAAAAAAAAAAACAAGAGAAAGCTCAAACAATATAACCTTACACCAAAAGAAACCAGAAAAAAGAAAAAGGAACAAATGAAGCCCCAAATTAGTAGAAAGAAGGAAATAATACAGATCAGTGCAGCAACACATAGACAAAAATAGAAAAGATAAATTAACCTAAGAGCTAGTCCTCTGAAAAGATAAACAAAACTGACAAACCTTTGGCTAGACTAAGAAAAAACCCAGAGGAGTCAAATAAATAAATCAGAAATAAAAGAGATGATACAACTGATACCACAGAAATACAAAGGATTTTAAGAGATGACTATGAACAATTATATGCCAAAAAAATTGGACAACCTAGAAGAAATGGACCAATTCCTAGAAACACACAGACTACCAACAATGAATCATGAAGAAATAAAAATCTCAACAGTCCGATTACTAGTAAAGGTATATAGCATCAGTCATCGAAAACCTCACAACCAACCAACACAAGTCCAGGACCAGATTTCAATGGTTAATTCTAGTAAACATTTAAAGAAGAATGAATACCAATCCTTCTAAAACTTCCAAAATATAAGAGGACATTTCCAAACTCATTTTATAAGGCCAGCACTACCCCGATACCAAAACCAGACAACGGTGCCATAAGAAAAGTAAATTACAAGCCAATATCCCTGATGAACACAGATGCAAGCCACTCAACAAAATACTAACAAATGAATTTGACAATGCGTTAAAAGGATCATATACCATGATCAAGTGGGATTTACTGTGGGGGATGTAAGGGTGGTTCAATATCCCACAAATCCATCAGATACACCACATTAACAAATGAAGGGTAAAAAACCCCCCACAAACCTATGATCACCTAAACAAATGCAGAACAAGTCTTTGACAAAATTCAACATCCATTTATGATAAAAAAAATCTCAACAAACTGGGTATAGAAGGAACATACCACAACATATTAAAAACATAAATGTCAAGCCCACAGCTAACTTCATATTCATTAGTGGAAAGCTGAAAGCTTTTCCTCTAAGATCAGGAACAAGATAACAATACCCATTCTTGCCACTTTTATTCTAATATATATTAGAATATATATAAATACATACATATACACACACATACTATATATGTATATATGTATATATATATACTATACATATAATGTATATGTGTATATATATATATACACACACACACAGTATGTATGTATACATATATATATATATTATATATATGTATTTTATTCTAATACTATATTAGAAGTCCTAGCCAGAGAAATTAGGCAAGGAAAAGAAAAGGCATCCAATTCAGAAAGAAGTAAAACTGTATCTGTCTGCAAATAGCATGATACTATAAAACCCAAAAGACTCCATCAAAAACCTGTTAGAATAGAGGCACCTGGGTGGCTCAGTCAGTTAAGCATCTGACTTTGGCTCAGGTCATGATCTCACAGGTCGTGAGTTCGAGCCCCGCATCAGGTTCTGTGCTGACAGCTCAGAGGACAGAGCCTGCTTGAGATTCTGTGTGTGTGTGTGTGTGTGTGTGTCTCTCTCTCTCTCTTTGCCTCTCCCCTGCTCACACTCTGTCTCTCTCAAAAATAAGTATACATTAAAAAACTTAGAATAAATGGATTCAATAAAGTTTCACGATACCAGATTAATATACAGAAATCTGTTGCATCTGTATATGCTAATAACAATTATCATAAACAGAAATTAAGAAAATAATCCCATTTACAGTTGCATCAAAAAATAAAATATATTACAAATAAATTTAACCAAAAAGGCAAAAAACTATATCCTCAAAACTCTAGTACATTAATTAAAGAAACTAAACCAGACACAAATAAATGGAAAGATATTCTGTGCTCATGGATTGAAAGGATTAATATTGTTAAAATGTTAATACTACCCAAAGCAATCTACAGATTCAATGCAATCTGTATCAAAATTCCAATGGCATTTCTTATGGAAACAGAACAAACAATATTAAGATTTACATGAAATCACAAAAGACTCCAAAAGACAAAGCCATCTTGACAAAGGAGAACAAAACAGAAGTCATCACGCTCCCTGACTTCAAATTATATTACAAAGCTATGAGATACAAGTGTAATCAAAACAGTATGGTATCAACACGAAAACAGACACACAGACCAGTGAAACAGAATGGAGAGCCCAGAAATAAACCCACATATTATGAATTCATGACATAAGAGCCAAGACTACAACAGGGAAAGGGCAATCACTGCAATTAAACAATGTTGGGCAAATAGGATAGCCACGTGCAAAAGGATGAAACTGTACCGCCATTTTACATAATACACAAAAATTAACTCAAAATGGATTAAAGACTAGAATGCAAGTCCAGAAACCAAGAAACTCCTAGAAAACAGATGGTAAGCTCATTGTTAATGCTCTTGGCAATGATGTTTAGTATATGATATCATAAGCAAAGGCAATGAAAGCAAAATAAAAAATGGGACTACACCAAACCAAAAAGATTCTGCAGAGCAAAGGAACCATCAACAAAATGAAAAGGCCACCTTCAGAGAAATTATTTGCAAATCATATACAGACAGGCCCTGACTTTGAATTTTTCTGCTTTCCAATGGTGCAAAAGCTATATGCATTCAGTAGAAAGTATACTTTTAATTTTAAATTTTGATTTTTTTCCCCAGGATAGCAATGTGCAGTACTATACTCTCTCGTGATGTTGGACATCAACACGCAGCCACAGCACCCAGTGAGTCACAGAGTCATGATGGTAAATGATTGACAGACTTACGCAAACATTCTGTACCCATAGAACCATTCTGTTTTTCACTTTCAGTACAGTATTCAATAAGTTACATGAAATATTCAACACTTTATTATAAAATAGGCTTTGGGTTAAATGATTTTGTCCAGTTGTCGGCTAATAAGTGTTCTGAGCACGTTTACAGTAGGCTGGGCTAAAGCTATGATGTATGGTAATTATGTGTATTAAATGCACTTTCAACCTAATGATATTTTCAACTTACAACGGTTTCATCATGACACAACCCCATCATAAGTCAAAGAAAATCTGTATCTGATATGGGGTTAATATCCAAAATGTATAAAGAACTCATACAACTTAATAGCAAAAGAAAAAGAATTTTTTTTATTAAAAAGTGGTCAGAGACCTAACTGTGAGACCTGAAACCATAAAGAGCCTCGAAGAGAACAGAGGCAGTAACTTCTTTGACATCAGCTGCAGCAACTTCTTTCCAGGTATGTCTCCTGAGGCAAGGGAAAGAAAGGCAAAAATAAACTGCTGGGACTGCATCAAAACAAAAAGCTTCTGTGCCGGGAAGGGAACAATCAACAAAACTAAAAGGCAATCTACAGAATGGGATATTTGCAAACGTCCTATCTCAAAAAGGATTAGTATCCAAAATATATAAAGAACTTATAAAACTCAACACCCCAAAATGAAAAATCCAATTAAAAACTAGGCAGAAGACACAAATAGACATTTTTCCAAAGAAAATATCCAGATGGCCAAAAGATACACGAAAAGCTGCTCATGATCACTCATCATCAGGGAAACACAAATCAAAACTACAATGACATATAACCTTGCACCTGTCAGAATAGCTAAAATCAACAACACAAGAAACAACAGGTCTTGGCGAGGGTATGGAGAAAGGGAACCCTCTTGCTATATTGACTGGAATGCAAACTGGTGCAGCCACTGTGGAAAACAGTTTGGGGGTTCCTCAAAAAGTTAAAAATGGAACTACCCTATTATCCAAAAAACACAAAAATACTAATTTCAAGGGACACATGCACCCCGATATTTATAGCAGCATTATCTACAATAACCAAATTATGGAAACAGCCCAAGTATCCACTGACGAACGGATGAAGAAGATGTGGTATATGTTCACAGTGGAATGTTACTCAACCATCAAAAACAATGAAATCTTGCCATTTGCAATGATGTGGAGGGAGCTAGAGAATGTTATGCTAAGCAAAATAAGTCAGAGAAAGACAGATACCATATGATTTCACTCATCCATGGAATTTAAGAAACGAAACAAATGAGCAAAGGGAAAAAAAACAGAGGCAAACCAAGAGATAGTCTCTTAACTGTAGAGAACAAACTGATGGTTACCAGAGGGGGAACGGTGGGGGGGGGTGGATGGGCTAAATGGGTGATGGGGATTAAGGAGTGCTCGTGTCACGATGAGCACTGGGTATTGTATGGAAGTGTTAAATTACTAACTGTTCCCCTGAAACTGATATTATTACACTGTATGTTAAATAACTGGAATTTAAGTAAAAACTTAAAAAAAAAAGTGGTCAGAGAATCTGAATACACACTCTTCCAAAGAAGACATACAGACAGGCAACAAGTACGTGAAAAGGTGCTCAACATAACTCATCACCAGATACATGCAAATCCAATCCACAGTGAGGTATTTATTGCCTCACACCTGTTAGGCTATTATCAAAAAGATAATAAATAGTTAAGTGCTGGTAAGGACATGGAGAAAGGGGAGTTCCTTGTGCACTGTGGTTGGAAATGTAAATTGGTACAGCCACCATGGGAAACATTATGGAGGTTCCTCAGAAAATTAAATAGAACTACCAAATGATCCAACAATTTTTACTTCTAAAGAAAACAAAACACCAACTCAAGAATATATGTGCACCTGCAGGGTTACTGCAGAATTATGTATAATAGCCAAGTAATGAAAATAACCTGAGTATCCATCAATGAAAACATGGCTAAAGACAATGTGAAATTTGATAAAGATACTTATATATTATATATACTAACATATTTTATATCCTGATATATATGTCCTTACATGTAATACGTCCTATTAGATATGTATCCTATTATACATTATCTCCTCATGTATTTTATATATACATATACACACACATACAAAATAGAGTGTTATCACTAAAAAAGAAGGATGTGACCTGGAGGGCATTATACTAAGCGAAATAAATCAAGACAGAGAAAGACAAGTAACTGTATGTTCTCACTTATGTGTGGAATCGCAAAAAAGAAAAAAAAATCCGAGTTTACAAATACAGAGAACAGACTGATGGTTGACAGAGGTGGTGGGGGGGGGGGGTGAAATGGGTGAAGCTTGTCAAGAGGTACAGACTTCCAGTGATAAAAAAAACCAAAGTCACGGGGATGTAATACACTGCACGGTGACTATAGTTTTTAATACCGTACTGCATATTTGGAAGTTGCTAACAAAGCCGACTTGAGAAGTTCTCCTAAGAAAAAAAACTTGATAATTACATATGGTGACAGATGTTAACTGGACTTACTGTAGTGATCATTTGCAATATACACAAATATCAAATCATCATGTTGTACACCTGATATTAATATGATATTAAATGCCAATTATATCTCAATAAAAAAAGAATTCATATCCATAATAAATATGTACTGTAAGGTATTTAAAAGAGATAGATAATCCACATTTTTAAAACTGCCTAAAACACTAGCACAAAAGGAACTATCCAAAGGGCCAAAATTTGTTTCAGCATATGCGAAAGCTAAATGGTCATGAAGACAATGCACAGGCATCAGACTGGCTAAAATCTAACTCTCAAAAAGCCTGCCTTGGCAAGAATGTAGAACTGGAATCCCCATTTGCTGCAATGGGAATGCTCACTTTCACCACCACTCGGGAAAACTATTTGGCACTCTCTACTAAAGCTGAACACATGAATACCCTGTGATACCACAATTCCACTTAAAAGTATACTCCCAAGACAATACAACATGTGTGCACCAAAACGCATGTACTTTCATAGCAGGAATATTGGTAGGAGCCTCAAATTGCAAACAACTTAAATCTCTCAAGAGCAGAATGGATAGCCACGTGGTGGTAAATTCCAACCATGCAACACGCAGACTCAGTGCTATATGCTACATAAGATAACCTAAATGAGTCAAACACAATGTTAAGACAAAAATAAAGAAAAAAAATACACCCTAATGGAGTTAAATGTACTATGGAGATTAAAAAGGTCCCTTACCTCGCTCAGATTCCACCTAAGTGTCTGTACCTAATTTTTTATTTATAGTTGTATATTTGTGGGAGAACTGGATGTCAGTGGTCAAAAGGCTCAAACTTTCAACTAGAGTTCCAGTCCAAAAGTATGACGTGGGAAGACCCTGACCCTCACCTCCGTCATAGACACACCCAACCTCCAGCTACTGATAGAGCAATTCCTTCTGAAGAATTGAAGGCTGACTGAACAGCTTTCGTACAACAAAGATAAAGAGACCACACAGAAAATAACAGAAGGAAAGAGACACAGTGATGAAGGGAACCCCCCACCCGCTGCTGCGAAGTGCAGTAGGGAAGGAGATACTGAGGGACTGGGAGCAAATTTGTTAGCCTTGGGCACAGAAAAAAAAGCCTTGATTTAAAACAGAAGCTAGTAGGGGTGCCTGGATGGCTCAGTTGGTTAAGAGTCCGACTTCGGCTCAAGTCATGATCTCATGGCTCATGACTCCAAGCCCTGCGTCAGGCTCTGTGCATTGACAGTGTGGAGTCTGCTTGGAATTGTCTCTCTCTTCTCTCTCTGCCCCTTGCCCTCTGGTTGGTTCATTTTCTCTCCCTCTCTCTCTCTCTCTCTCTCTCCCTCTCCCTCTCTCAAAATAAATAAATAAACTTAAAAAAAAAAGAGTGCCAGTATATAAAAGATCTAGATCCTCTGGCCCTCTTCTGCTTGTGCACATTCTTTCTCCCTCTCTCTCTCAAAAATAAATAAATATTGTAAAAAGAGCAGCTAGTATATAAAAGATCCAGCACTATAACTCCACCAAGTGACAGGGAAGCTGCTGGAACTCTTTTCACGTCAGAGGGGCTGATGAGTGCCATGGTTTACATTTCCCCTATACCTTGGTAGCATGGGTGGATGAGAGCAGGGTCCCAGGGCTCCAGATCCAATATCCTTGATGAACACAGATGAAAAATCCTCAACCAAGTATTAGCAAACTGCATTCAATGCAAGAATACATTAAAAGGATCATTCACCACAATCAAGTGGGATTTTTAGTCTAAGGATGCAGGATGGTTCGGTATTAGCAAATTAATCAACATGATGTACCACCATCAACACAATAAAAGATAAAAATCACATGATCATCTCAACAGATACAGAAAAAGCATGTGACACAATTCAACATCCCTTCATGATAAAAACTCTCAATAAAGTAGGTTTAGAGGGAATATACTTCAACATAATAAAGGCCATATATGAAAAACAGCAAACATCATACACTCACTGGTGAAAAAGTGAGAGCTTTTCCTCTATCAGGAACAAGACAAGGATGCCCACTCTCACCATTTTTATTCAACATAGTACTGGAAGTCCTAGCCCCAACAATCAAAAAAGAAAAACAAAAATAAAAGGGATGCAAACTGGTAAAGAAGTTAAAGGGTCACTCTATGCAGATGAAGTGATACCATACATAGAAAACTCTAAAGACTCCATCAAAAAGCTACTAGAAGTAATCGATGAATTCAGTACAGTTGCAGGATATAAAGTTAATACACAGTAATTGGTGTGTATACACTAAAAATGAAAGAGCAGAAAGAGGAATTAAGAAAACAATCCCATTTACAATTGCACAAAAAAGAATAAAATACCTAGGAATACACTTAACCCAGGCAGTCAAAGACCAGTGCCCTGAAAACTATCAAGAAATTGAAGACAACACAAATGAAAAGATATTCCACCCGCACGGAATGGAATAATATTGTTAATATGTCCATACTACCCAAAGCAATCTACAGACTCAACACAATCCCTAACACATTTTTCACAGAAGTAGAACAAGTAAAACCAACATTTGTATAGAACCACAAAAGACCCCAAACAGCCAAAGCAATCTTGAGAAAGAAGAACAAAACTGGAGATATCACAGTCACAGATTTCAAGATACACTCCAAAAGCTGTAGCAATCAAAACAGTACGGTACTGACACAAAAACAGACACACAGATCAACGGAACAGAATCGAGAAATAAACCCATGCTTATATGGTCAATTAATCTACAACAAAGGCAAGAATATACAATGGGAAAAGACAGTCTCTTCAACAAAGGGTGGGGGGAAACTGGACAGCTACATGCAGAAGAAAAATACTGGACCACTTTCTCATACCACACACAAAAATAAGCTCAAAAGGGATTAAAGACCCAAATGTGAGACAATAAGCCATAAAAACAGAAGAAAACATAGGCAGTAATTTCTCTGATATTGACCTTAGCAACATTTATGTAGATATGTCTCCCCACATAAGGGAAAAAAAAGCAAAAATAAACTATTGGAACTACATCAAACTAAAAAGCTTCCGCACAGCTAAGGAAACCATCAAGAAAATGAAAACGGTGGTGGTGAGGGGGGTGCTCCTGGGTGGCTCAGTCAGTTAAGCATCCGACTTCAGCTCAGGTCATGATCTCACAGTTTCTTGGAGCTGGAGCCGGCTTCGGATTCTGTGTCTCCCTCTGTCTCTCTCTGCCCCTCCCCTGCTCGTGCTTTGTCTCTCTCTCTCTCTCAAAAATAAATATTAAAAAAATAAGAAAATGAAAAGGCAGACTACTAAATAGCAAATGATATTTGCCATGATATACCTAATAAGGTATTAATATCTAAAATATATAAAGAACTTATACAACTCAACACCAAAATAATAATCCAATAAAAAACAGGCAGAGAGGGGCACCTGGGTGGCTCAGTCAGTTAAGCATCCAATTTCGACTCAGGTCATGATCTCACGGTTTCTGAGTTCGAGCCCCATATCGGGCTCTGTGCTGACGGCTCAGAGCCTGGAGCCTGTTTCAGATTCTGTGTCTCCCTCTCTCTCTGCCCCTCCCCCACTCACGCTCTGTCTTTCCCTCTGAAATTAAAACATTGAAAAAAAAAGGCTGAGAACATGAATAGACATTTTTCCAAAGAGGACATACAGATGGCTAACAGATACATAAAAAGATGCTCGACATCATTAATCGTCAGGGAAAACGCAAAGCAAAACCACAATGAGGTATCACCTCACACCTATGAAAATAGCTAAAATCAAAAGGACAAGAAATAACAACTGTGGGCGAAGATATGGAGAAAAAGGAAGCCCTAGTGGGATTACAGAATGGTGCAGCCACTATGCAAAACAAGTAAATACAGTTGCCATGTGATCCAACAATTCCACTACTGGCTATTGACCCAAAGAAAACGAAAACACTAATTTGACAAGACACACGCACCCCTATGTTTACTGCAGTATTATTCGCAATAATGAGTAGAGAGAAGCAGCCCAAGTGAGTATCAATAGATGAATGGATAAAGAAGTGGCACATACACATTTAATACACATTCACATACAAAAGAATATTACTCAGTCATATCAAAGAATGAGATCTTGCCATTCGCAACAATATAGACAGACCTAGAGAGCGTTATGCTAAGTGAGATAAGTCAGAGGAAAGATAAATACCAAGATTTCGCTTACTTGTGCAATCTAAAAAGCAAAAGAGATAAATAAACAAAAAGCAGAAACAGAATCATAAATACAGAGAACTCGTGGTTGCCAGAGGGGAGGGGGTTGGATGGGAAGGGCAAATGGGTCAAGGGCAGTAGTAGGTGCAGGCTTCCAGTTATGGAGGGAAGAAGTCACACGGGTAAAAGGTCCAGCACGGAGGATAAAATCAATGCTACCGTAACGATGCTGCACAGTGACAGATGACAGCTACAGGTGCGGCGAACGCAGTAAAAACATCCCGAGAAGACCCAAAACTAATTTAACATTGTAGGGCAACTACACTGCTTTTTTAAAATACTCCCCCAAAAGGTACAGAATTCCAGTGAGGAGATAAGTACAGGGGATGTAAGGTGCGGCAGGACAACCATAGTTAACACTGCTGTATGGCATATGTGAAAGTTGTTGACAGTCCTAAGCGTTCTCATCATAAAGAAAAACACTTTTTTTTGTATCTCTATGAGACAAGGGAGGTCATCTAAACTTAGTGTGATAATCACTTCATGATGTATTTAAGTGAGGTCCTTATGCTGTATACTTGAATGCGTGTAGTGCTGCACGCCAAGCACAGCTTAATAAAACTGGAAAACAGTGCAATAGAGAACGAGAGGGGGAAATTGTAAGCTGGGTATATATTGCAAAGGCACAAATATATTCACGATGAGCCCAGGATGTGGTATTAAAAAAACTTTTTAAGCTGTTGCCCCACTCACCTATAACAGAAGGCGTTCAGCCCTCCACCAACAGAACAGAGGGGCTTCTGCCAAGGAAAAGTAAGTGGTCCACGGTCAAAGGTCATACAAGTGACACTATGTTTGGGCTCTGAAATTCTGCATTTCATTTCTGGTTCTACTAGTGATGTAACCTTGAGAAAACTGCTGGACTTCCCTCTGCCTTCAATTCCTTGTGGGGAAAAGGAGTCTAAGGTGAGAGAACTCCTGTTAAGCCACTGGCCTTGATAGAAGGCCGCCAAACCCTGTCTGTACAGGACGGGCTTTTCCTCCCCGGTTCTCTCCAGCCTCTATACCTGGCAAATGGCTGTCTCTTCCGCGCAAGGTTCCCAGCCCAAGACAGGGTAGTCGCACTCAGGTGCCTCGTGAGATATCACAACATTCAAATCATTAGTAATTGTTTCATGAACTTTTACATAAAGCCTGTAGTCAGGGACTATTTCCCTTCCCAGCCTCTCGGATTAAAATGCCATTTTCTTTTAAGAAATGGTGATAGTGGTAGATTCTTTTCAGATCCTGGCCCGAAGGGAAAACGCTAGCAAGCAATACTCTCTGTCAAGCTCTGAAATGTTGATTTTGGAGTTTTTTGTATTGTTCTACAAATCTCAAAGCCCCCATGTATTGTACCTGCACCCTGTTTTGTTCTGAACGGCACAAATCCTCACCAGTCAGAGTCAGTGGCCTTTTTAAGAACACAAAGGACTGAGTGTCCAAAATGCCTTACGTGAAATCATCAATCCAGGATTCCCTATGCACACTCTCTTTCACCCTGATGTCCGACCTGCTAGAAAGCTCATTAAAAAGCCAGCAAAATCGGCCTCTTAATTGCAAGGATGGCGGCTTCTCGAAAGAACCAATCTCTTTCTTTGGCATCCCTAACCCGAACATTCACCACTCAATTTTCAGTTTCAATATTTATTTCTCAAAAAAGAAACAGGTGCTCTCCCAAAATCACCTTGGGCTTTCTGCCAGGCAGCGAGGAGCAAGCCTATCTTCATGATCCAGAGGGTGATTTCCACACGGGGGTGGCGTTCAGTTAGGGTGGTAGTGCAGATTTAGGTTTAAATAATCCTACGTGAGACTGAATCACTGTATTGTGCAGCTGAAACTAATATGACGCTGTAGGTTAACTGGAATTTGAATAAAAACTTAAGGAAAAAATAAGAAAAATCCTAGATGAGAGCATTTTTTATACAGATTTTTGGCAACAACTACCTATCTTCTTGGAGATCTCGTAAAGACTAGCCTATGGCTCTCGGTAAACATTCTGACAAGGGGTGTTAACCTGGAAGATTTAAGCATAAACGGTTTCCTTTGAATCTTCAGCATTTTATGCCCTTGAAAACCTTATCTTGGGAAGGATTCCTAGGCTCCTCCAACTGCCAAAGGTGTGCATGTTATGGAAATGTTGGAACCTCACATGCCAAGTCCTGTTGAGTTCTCCCTGGGAGGGGGACAGGCACACTTACTTGCTGGTCGTCTGCCAGTCACCTCCTCTACCAGTCACCTGAGGGCCCAGACACCTTACCCTCTCAGGTCTCTGTTCAAGGGTCACCTTACCAAAGAAGCCTCACCTGTGTGAAGTAATACCGCTGGTGCTGTCACTCTGCTGTATTTTTGTCACCGCACCCGCCTGTACCCACAGCCCTTCTGGAATGACTCTGCCTCTCCTTGCTAGACCAGAGCAGAGCTCACCGAGCACCAGGGGAGGGCAAGGGCCTTTGTTCACTGCTGTGCCCTCACTCCCAAGAGTGATAATGGGCACGTGCAGGCTGGATGAATACTGATCGAACGAACGCATCTTCTTTCGACAACTTTGGCGCTGAATGTTACAAGAACAAGGCAGATTTTGGAATTTCTTAATGGCACAAAATGTTCTCGATGTGACCAAGAGCCATCAGAAAACAGTCTGCTTCAGCAAGTTCACACTGGGGACTTTATCCTACGGGTGCGTGGGCACACACACCCATCAACCATCGCGGTCACTGTGGCACTGTCTGTCGGAACGCTCGGGACAGCTGTAGGCTCACCCACAGAGACGTGGTTAACACGGTACTGCACACTGTAGAGGCCACTCGCACCACATCATGAAATAGAAAGAACCAGCCATATAGTCAGAGCTGTAGAACAAGTCAGTAATAGCAGCACCCAACCCGTGTGCTGCACACCCTTCCCGTCCTTCTCCACAAAGCCAGTGAGCAGGCGCCCTTAAGCACTGCCCCACCCTGCGAAAGCACTGGGTAACAGGACTTATTTATATCCAAAGGCAGGTATGACGAGGAGGACTGTATGGGCCTATACGCTTTTCCATGCGAAGACTTTCTGAAAGGCCCATAAAAATTCACTGCAGAGACTGCTCTGGGGAGGAGTGAGGGGCCGTGGCGAGAGGGGGACTTCTTACAGCACTCTCTTTCATACCATCCCAACTCTGACACCGATTACCTCGTCAGAAACATGATGCAAATAGGCACAGTCATTGAAGCATAAGGCTGGATTGCACCCCTTCATTTCATGGGAGGGGGTAAACTGAGGCACAGACTTGGCTGAGGCCACCCAAGTAGGAAGGAGGAGCCCTAAGGCACCACCAGGGCCCCGGACTCCTGGCTGCGGTGGGTTTTGGCACCTTCTCCAACCGGTTCCACAATAGCTGACTCAGCTGTCACAACTGGAGACTCTCAAAACCTTCCAATTACATAGAACTGGGGGGAAAATTATGATTTGGAATTCACGTGTTGACACTTGAAAAATACCAACTCCCTTTTACTCCAAGTGCTTTAGCATGTTAGGAAGGCTTTCTCTGCATGTCTCTGGAAAGGTTATTTTCAGAACATTCCACTTAAACCTGGAGATGCAGGTTTTCTGCTGTTTCTGGGAGCTGACACCACAATTTACATTAAACAAATGTTTTGAAAATTAGCTGTTCACGGTTCCAATTTCAGCTTCCCCCAGGGTTTAATGTTAGCCAAATACTGGTACAGTAAGCAGACAATGTGTTTTATTGTGTGGAAGAAAAACAGACCACCATAACAGACTTCCTGCTTTTGTAATCAAGGGAAAAGCTGAATGTTCGAGTGATTATTGGCATATGGTTATTAGAAACACTGAGTTCCAAATATAGCTACTAGGAGCTGAACACACACACACACACACACACACCCTTCATTTGAAGTCCAAAAAGAAAGGCACAGCATTCTTAGTGTTCGCTTAAGTGGGAAGGCAGAAAGTCATCAGGCAGAAACTAATAGGGGAAGTAGTGGGATGACGGGAGCGGGGTTCAGCCCAGGGTTGCCCGAGACACAGAATCAGAGAGGCTGCTCAGACGCCAACCAGCAGTGGGCCTGCATTAACAAGGGCCATGGCTAGGGCCACAGCCAGAAGAAGGCTCAGCCAAGCACTAAGGGCACCAGCTCCCTGAGGCCCATGTTCAAGAGATGATGGACCTGACACCTTGATCCTCAAACATTTAGAAAGGCTTGCCCATGCACCTTTCCCCTGCCTTCCCTGCCCCACTATTCCCAGCAAATGCAAATGCTAGAACGGTTCAATATGCTAATTTTACAGTTGGTGAGCATGAGTAAGAGCATTCTGCAACATCCTCGCCTGGTCCTGAGCCTCCCCCAGGGACTAGGTGGAGCACAAGCGCCTGGCAAGAACCTACAGGACACTCCTCAGGAACAGGTTTCTCTCTCACAGAGCTGGGAGTGATTCTCAGGTGGGGTGGGGTAGGGCAAGGTGGTGTCCTGGTGGCAAGAGGAATTCAGATTTTGTTTTTAGGGAATCATGTGTCTGCGCCCAGAAGGGTGTACAAGAACTTCAACCATCAAAGGCCAGCGAACAGCGTAGACACAAACTTGGGAGCCTGGGGCCTGCTCTGTGGACTGGCTCAGAGGAGAGGATGTGTCGGGAGTGTGGCCCCGAGCCTAGCCCCGGGTCAGTGCTGCTGCAGCCTGTCCTGGGAAGGTGTCCTCACCACCTCATCAGGTAAGAGGCTTGGGTTTTGCTCGGAAGAACGTGCTGACACTGCATCTGACCCACAAGGCATTTCCACCAGCTACTACTGAGGGTCTCACAAAACAGCCAGGTCGTCTTCTGCCACGGGTAAATTCCTCCTCGTCTGGCTGGAGACCAGAAGGATCACACCTGAGGGGGGCGCCCAGGGCAGGGCAGCTTACATTCCATTTTACTGATGATGAACTTTCACTGCACTGTCCCTCGTTTGTTGGCCCCGGAGGTTCTGACAACAGCTCAAAGGCGGGGACGGGTGAGGGAGGAACACGGAGCACGTGTTCCAGTTGCTTCCAGTTGTGCCAGCCCTTGATCCTGCTGATACTCAGACAGGTAAGAACAACCACCTGCAGGCCCAGACCTCCCGAGGGTGGGCTGCTGTGCTGCGTGCAGTGAGGAGCGAACATGGGGATAAGCTGGCCTGCCCCACCCAAGAAAACATTAGGTCACACTAATGAGAGGGCTTCACTCACCACAAAAAGACCAGCACCTAGGACCTGCTCGGTGTAGGCTGGGTCTGGTAGGGGCACCTGAATAACACATCTATTTTTCTCCTTAACAAGGCAACCGTCCTACAGAGCCAACTGTCTGAACCATCCTACTGGAAGATGCACAGTGGAGGACACGCAGGCACAGTAACACAGTGACAGTTCCGAGAGGCAGCCAGTACCTGTGGGTAGGACCCGATGGCAGCCACCCCTAGCACAGGAAAGCTCCTGCACACGCAGATCCCTTCCCAGAGGTAGAAGCATCTCCCTGGCGGGCCAGGAATGGGCTCTTTCAGCCTGGGGCTATCTGCCCCAGACCCTCCTCACACCCCCTTGCCTACCGGGATCCAGTCCCCCAATTCTGCCCACCTGAGCTGGACTAGCCTCTCCGCAAGCAGCTCCCATATGTTCCTCCTTAGTCCTCGGATAAGTCTCAGCACAAAGGAGCCACTCATGACCTCACCTGCTTGCACCTGCCCCAACCCGCCCACTCCTGCCAAATCACATACCTTGGATTTCCGAGCCCCTTTCTTGCCTCCTGCTTTCTTAGACACAGGCTTCTTCTGGGATGGAGACTTGGCCTTTTTGGCTGGGGGTGGTGTGATGATGGCTTCCAACTTCCCTTTGGATCCTCGTTTCTTTGCTAGCAACTCCGGATGGATGTTTGGTAACACTCCCCCACTGGCTATGGTGACTCCTTTTAGCAGCTTGCAGGAAAATCAAAGTAGCAGATGGTGAGCCAGCCCACCCTGTCTCTGACCTTCAAGAAGCCGGCCCTGCCCATTCACATTCTTGCTTTGGGTTGGGATGAAGAGCTCCTTCATCCACGGGATCTACAAGGATGCTGATGAGACCCAGGCTCACTATACAGGGAATAAGTCCTCAGGGTCCCTCACTCTGGTGAAATTTCACTATCTTTCCTCCAGGGAGAGCCAAATACCTTGTTTCATTCCCTCCTGCTCCCAAATAAAGCCTGGAGGAAGAACTGCCATGGGGGCGGAGAAGCTGCTAACGGTCCAAAATGCAGCCCAAACCTCCGAGAGCCAGCCAAACACCAACCTCCCTCCATCTCTCAGCCACTGTGACTGCCTGCACAAGCGTCTGGCGTGCGGGACGCGGAGGAGAGCCCCATACCTGATTTAGCTCTTCGTCGTTGGCCACGGCCAGCAGGATGTGCCGGGGGGTGACCCGCCCCTTCTTGTTGTCTCTTGCTGCGTTGCCAGCCAGCTCCAGAATCTCAGCTGTGGGGAGCAGAGGGGTAGAGCAGCTGGTCATGTTAGATCATCAGGGGGTCCCGGGCATCCTCCTGATACCCCCCACAGTTCATGGTGCTGTGAATGGGCACAGGCAGCAGCCTCATCAAACAGCTGCCCTGAGGTATGAAGCTGCAGGGGTCCTACCTGGCCACACTTTGAGCGAAGCTACAGAGGTACCGAACGGAGCCAGGAGGCCCCCAGTCCATCTCCTTTGTTTTGGAGATGCGAACACGGAGGCTTAGAGAGAAGGGAGGAGCTGAGGGTCTCTTGGTGATAAGTGGTGGAGCTGACATGTGAACCTGTTTCCCAGAAGGGGCTGCCCTCAGCCGGCACTCCACACGTCACCAGGACCAACCCTGCAGAGCCAGAGTGCGACCCTGAGAGGCAACCGAGCACCATAAGCAACGGCTCATGCATGTGTCCACGGGATGGTGGGGGGAGGTGGCTGAGCAAATCTGTTGACCAAAGCAATGTCCAACACTGCACATTCACACTCAAAGCCAAGAAAAAAAAAAAAAGTTGTAATAGTCATTCTAGAGAAAAAATGAGATCTGAATGTCAACTGGATATTAGATACTAAAGGATTATTAATTTTCTGGGGTGTGGCCATAGCATCAGTACCCTGTAGAGAACACTGTTCGTAGGAGATACCTGCCCAAGTACTTGGGAGTGAACTATCTTGATGTCTGCAATTTAGTCTCTCAAACAATTCTGACAGACACCATGGAGTAAAACTAACGTGGGGATACGCTACGTGCTGTTAAGTCTAGGTGTGTGACACAAGCGTCCCTCCTTCAGCATTCTGTACGCTTGACACTGAAAAAAAAAAAAAATGTTACCAGCTAGCAAGCTAGGAGTTTGGTCCCTGGTTGGTGGTTAGTCAAAGTCCCCTGGCCGGTCCTTTGGGGCAGGCTCTCACTGGACAGGGTGACAGCTCTGCCACAGCACCCAACCCGGGGGACAGCCAGTGCCCTTTGGCAAGAGGGTTTTTCTCCCTGGCAGCACAATGCTCTTGCTGTCAACATCATCACTGTGTCCTCATTTCCTTAACCCAGACTGTCTCAAAATGTATCTTACACCCCCTCCCCATGTCTGCAATTCTGCCCATGCTGTGGTCCTCTGGGCCCAGCTCAAGCCTGACCTCTTCCTGGTACTAAAGATTTCCTAGTATTCCAGGTCACGGTGTCAACACTGGATGTCTCCAGCAAAGGCAAAACTGAGACTCATTACAAAGTAAGTAGGGCAAACCTTCTAGCTACATGAAAATCCTGTCTTCAAAGTTTACAATATTCCATGGTACACATCCACAAGTGCCAAGTGCCGAATCGAATGCAGTAACTATGGTGTGTGTAGAATGCTGAAAAATTGCTTGGCTACTCACACAAACTCTCATATTGGTAGAAGTGAAAAACCAGTCACACCTGGGACAGGTTTCCACTCTGAACCCAAGGCAGGACTTCATTTACTCCATAATCCCGTCAGTGAGCACACACGAACACTGGAGGCACCACAAGGCCCCTGGCCACCTGATGCTCCCAGGCCAGTGTCCCTCATGTTGAATTTCACAGTTGAGAGTCACCAGAGTGAGGCCCGGGGAGGGCCCGGGACAGGAGGAGAACCAGCCTACTTCCCACCCTGACTCATTAGTCTCAGCAGGACTGTTTCCCAGCGCCCTGAGTGCAGGTGCAGGGGAAACAGCCCCTCCAGCCATTTCACTGAAGCCTCCCTGTAAGTGATCATGGCAGAGTGTCCCTATGCCTAGCACAGATGGGCCTATTTTGACCAATGCAGAAGAGGGTGCTTGGGATGCCTCAGTGGCGCCAGGCCCCAGAGGCCATGAATGCAGAAATGAGCCCACCTCAGGCTTCTTCCTACTGTGTTCACTGAGGAGGCAGCACACCTGTAACACTACTGTCCTGCCCATGGCTGGCGAGGAGCTGAAGTGGGAGCCTCACGTGGTGTGAGCACATGCTCTAGGAGTGAGGGCAGAGGGAAGACAGTGAAACTGTGGCCATCTCTGGCCGGAGACCAAGTGGCAAGAAGGCCAGAGAGGAGCAGGTGGCACCAGAGAACTGAAGGCCATCTGGCATTCTTCCTGGCCTCAGCCATCCCCTCCGCTCCTTGCCACCTCTCCCCCCCCCCCACTTTCTGACACCACAGGGAAACACGGGGCCATCCATATCTGCAGAGCCAGAATGCACACAAGGAGGCTGTTGGATTACAACCTTTTCCCAATAAGGTGCTAAGAATGCTTTACCTGGCCTCCATTAGAGACCCACAACGGAGCCGGAAGTCCTCTGGCATAATGGATTGAAAGGATGGCTTCTCAGGCACGTGGACGTGGCCAGTTTCCTCTTCCCGCCCCCAGAGTGTCAGTGGAAGGCTCTCTCCCATGAGAAGGCACCATGGCCACTGTGGGCAAGGGCTGTGGTCTTAGGTTAGGCAGCGCTGCTTTAACTTTTTCTGTGTGCAGTGAAGATGGTGATGACAGATGCAAAGACTCAGAAGGTGGGTTTGGGCCGCTAATTTGGGTGGGAGACAGGCAGCATGTACAAGCATTTAAAGTACAGGAAGGACTGTGAGTAGCACCCGTGGCACAGCAATCTGGAGATGAATTCTCTAGGAACTTCCCCCTCGCTTCCAGCAGCGTTTGTGCCCCCGCCCGCTGCGCTCTTGCTTTGTGGCTAAAGGTTCTAATGGCCTGAGCTTCCACACTTGGGCCATCGCAAGGCCTGCACTCACTTACTGCTAAGTCAGCACGGATCCACGTGGAAGCGACACTGAGGGATAGGTGTGTTGAGTGGGATGAGGAGCAGTGTAGCTCCTTGGAAAGAGCCAGGCTGTCACTCCTCTGCCTCCTTCACCAAGGAGCAGGAAAATCCCCAACTCTTTTCTGGCTGCAAACCCCATCCAGCATTCAATCTGCGAGTGCCAAGAGGACTGGCCCTCCTGCCCTCTAGCCCTCTACTGCCAAAGGGCAGGCCCTCAGCTCAGCCTGTGGGGAGGGAGAGGAGGTGTGGCAGGTGGGGAGAACAAAGAGGGGCACATATTCACACTCCAGCTAGTTGAGCAAGAGCCATACCTTCAGTTGACTCCTGCATGTTTTCCAGAGGGTAGTTACCATAGCAACTCCTTTGTCAAGGGACACCCGAGACAGAGCACCTCTGAGACACACCTTTTATGAGAAGCCTGTTCCACGCCCGACCGTGCCATGCACCGCAGCAGGCAGAGAGCCGGGGCAGTTCACAGCAGCCAAGAAAGACGGAGGCCGATTCTGACAGCTAACAAAGGCAGGAGCCCAGAGCACGAACTCAGCCCTGGCCAAGTCTCCATAAATGCCCCCCCTGTAGTCCTCAGACCAGTTTCAGAAATAGCAATCACAAGGGGCTTTCCTGGCCAGGAGACGGCGGCCCGCCGCAGGCGGAGAGGAGAGGGCTGCAATGCCAGCTGCTCGGCCCTATGCAACAGTCCCCATCTGCTCTGCAGAGGGAGTGGGTGCTGGCTGCTGGGGAACTGGGGCAGGGCACATGCCACCAAAGGAGACTTCCTCGTTCAGTTTCCTTCCTAGTAATTGATCCCGTCTTTGCAAATGACAGCAAGGGCAGGGTCACGGAAGCCTTAGGCTCAGAGCTGTTATGTAGGTTCCTGCCACGGCCCCCACCACATACACAGTGGGAAGGGCTCATGCCCCCACAAACAAGGGGGAGGGGTAGTCCCGGGCCAGCTTCAGCTCTGTCTTAACCTGAATGGAAACCATGCCCTCCTGCAAGGGACGGTTTCCTACACTTGATTCATCTTGTATTTTGGAAGGTTTTGTCCATCTCTAAAAAAATTTTTTTTTCCCTGCCTACATTAAGATAAAAGCATTCTGGGAAAGACAATCCAGAAAGCACCAGATCTACAGACACAAGTCCTTTTCTCTATGGTGTCCAGAGCTTCATGGTTGGATCCTCCTTTGGAGGTTGCTTTTAGGAGCTACAACCCTGTGGGCGGTAACCAATACAAATGGAATCTGCAAGAAACCACAGGAGGAAACTGGGCAAGAGCAGTTAGGAAGAGAAAAAACAGACCCCTTCCCAGGTTCTCCACCCCCTCAAGCCATGTCTTCCTGGCCAGTGATGGGAAAAATTTTGTTACCAATGACCAACAATGAACTGGTTTGGGCCCAAAGGGTCAACTGGTTTGGGGTCAGCCTTGGAAAGGACTCTAAGTGTGGTAAGGTTCCCAATGATAAATCCTGTAAAGGGTAAAGGGGACATGTTGAATGACAAGTAACACTGGCCGGCTTCTGAGCTATTTTTTTTGTTTTGAGATCTTTTTGTTTGTTTTAAGAGCTAACTCACAAAACACCCAAGCGTCTCTGGCTCCCACTCCTGGCCAGGGCCGGTCTCTGGCGAGTAGTGAGCCACTGGATCCATCCTTTGTAGTGGCCCAGACCAGTAATGAGACCTTATTCTCTACTCAGAGCAGCAAGCACTGCAGACACCCCTGGGCCCCCCAGCCCCCAGCCTCATGGAACGTGATCTCTTTAAGGCCACTTGACAAAATTCCCACAGCCGTGAATAATGGCATTATTTGGCAGCCTTTTCAGCTATAGACCAGCTGTCTGAACGTGAATACCTCTGACAGGTCTACTTTCCAAGTTCACCCAGAGACCAAAGGCTTAGTCTTTCCCCACCCTGCCCCTCACCAACCCCCCCCCCCCCACATCTTGAACTGAACCCTATCTGTTGTATTGAAGCATTCCGTCTATCTTCCTTTAGGGAGATGAAGTCATGGCTTGCAGAATTAGACTCCTAACAGCTAACAGGTGACGTGTGGAGGCTGAGCCAAACTCTAAACACAAACCTTGCGAAGACTCAGGGGCTTCTCCAGAGCTGTTTGAAGCATCTCCGTTAACAAAAGAAATATTGAAAATAACAACCAGAAATCAAAGGAAAGCAAATGCTCACGTAATCCCAAGGAGAAAACAGATATTTGCTACAAGGCCAACAACATGACGAGCAATCTGTTTATTGTATTTCTTTCAATTCATCGGGCCTCCCTCAGCAGTTCACGGAGTTCAGAACTGTTTTACACCATTCTGGAAAGCTTTAACCCAATCAACTCCAATTGGAGAGGAAATGCTAAGAGTTTCCTGCATCCCGATTGCACCACGAGTTCCTCCAATTCCCCTGGGGGCCCAGAATCCACCGGCCCGCACCTCACCTTTTCAGGAGATGAGCGGCAGAGTCTGAAGCCTGCTAAGCTGTCAACCCAGAGCTCCAGGGCCTCACTTACAGGCCACAGCAAAGCTCTCCAGTCTGCCTGTCCCGGGGCCTCAAAGGAACTGGGGATTCCACAGAGAAAATAAAACCGACAGCAGTAACAGAAGGTAGCATTTTCTGTGCAAGATGCAAGGTATTTTGTAACAATGAGCCATTCTGCTGCTTTTCTGCAGATGTTCCAAGTCTGACACATACTGTCCCTTGCTGTTAAGCCCACGTTACAGACCCCTCCTAAAAACCCATGAGCATCTGGTCTAGTCTCCCACCTTCCCCACGTCTCCCAGTAAGACAGAAATACAGCTTAATTTGGGAGTTTCTAAAGTAAGCTGGTTCTTAGACTTCCAAGTAAAAAGTAGGTCATTCTACATGATACAGATTAACAAAAAGGAGATCTCATTCTTGACAAACATGACCTTCCTCTAACCCTGCAACCCAGCCGAGTGCCTGAGTACCTTCCCTTTCTGGAACATCTTCCTGTATCTTCCCCCAAGTCTCCAGCACTTCTGTATAAGCTTACCTCCTCGGTCTGTCTTGAACGGAGTGCAAGAGCCACAAAGGGCAGCGTGCTACAGCTAGGGTCTGCTGTCAGACAGCCTGGGTATGAATCCCAGCTCCCACACCTTGCTGTGAATGGCCAACGCACACCCAAGGCAGGCTCTCCCTCTCTATAGAAAGGGGATGAAAATTAGGTCACTCCAGGGCTAGTGAGGATTAACGAGTTACCAAGTTCCATGGTTAGAGCGGTGGATAAATGTAAACTACAGTTATTGGGGCTACAACCACACACTTCATCTTTTAAAAAGTGTAGCAGGCTGGATTTCCAGGAGAAGAAAACTAAACTTCCTATTCCTCAGTTTCCTCCTACCACACTAACGGCCTAGCTAAACGGATAGATGCACGTGCATGAGAGTTGGAAGGAGGAGGAGGAGAAAAGCAATATAGAAAACCTGGTGTTTCCTTGCCCGATAGTTTACTCTTTGCTGTTACACTTAACAGTTTACATATGTTTGAAAAACGCACTTGAACCTGATTAACCTTGGGGCTGCCAGACTTACCTTGATAGAATGCAGCACCCAGGGCGGCCCCACAGGCAGTCTCTGCCTGGGGATGGGGTCTGGGGCTGTTGTCTGACCCCCACAGAGTGCACCACAGCAGGGGCAGAACCAAAACCGTTTGCTGAGACAGCACAAGTCAAGGCCCAGGAAGGTAGGTGGAAGGATGAGGTGCCGGGGGCGGGCCCAGGAAAGCCTGCTCTAACTCTCCCCACCCCTGGCTGACAGCTGGGCCAGGCCCTCTGCCCTCCCACTCACTCCCTTTCAAGGACGCCAAGTTAATCTTCAAGGAAGCGGTTAATATGTGTGTTTGTTTTGATACGGAAAATCACAGCCATTTGTTCTTAATTCATCTCGGGAAGGGGCGAACAATCAGATGTCTGCTGAAATGAAAAGATCTGAAGGGGGTAACGTAAAGAGGAAACTCACTGCAACAGCCCTGACGTGGTGACACTTCCCTGACAGAGGGACGTTTAAGGAAGAGAACAAGAAGTGCTCGTGGGGCGGGCTGCCCTCGTGCGGGGGGCGGAGGCGGTGCCTGTCCTCCGCACTTACGCGGCGCATGCGCGTTCACGGACCTGTGACGCAGACATGCCTACTCTTGAGTGGAACTTCATCGGGGGAGAGCATTTTGCTCTACCGTCTTTGGTGCTGTTTCCCTTATGCACAGTTTGTCTTTTCAAAATGTCAGAAGTGAAATGAAAACGCAGCGTAAATGAACAGAGGTAACTATGGTATGTGCACCGCCCCCCCTCCCCACCACACCCCCACCCTTCGCAACTCTGCGTCACAGGCGCCCCCCCAGGCCCTGACAGCTGTCCCAGCCTGCTCAATCCTGCTTCTCACAAGAGTTATGAGCATTTGGACTTTTTAGGTTCTTTGCATCACCGACTCTCTTTAGAGCAGTGTGAGGGCACTGACTTCCTCTCTCCTAGGGCTCTTTTCGCTCCTCTTTCCCCCAGCACCCCACTTGTCCTGCAGCTGCTACAGCCAGCACCTCGACAGTGACCTGACCGCCCCTTCTCTATAGCCCAGCACAGGTCATGCCAACGGCCACGGCCCTTCTTGTGTTCAAACCCATCTCCTTCCTGTCGGTGACTCCTCACCCCTGCAGGACCCCTGTCCCCTCTGCCCACGCCAGGCCACAGGACCCTGCAACTGCTCAGGGTCTGCCCCTCTTGGGAGGCCTTGTCTGCCTCCTTCACCAGGCTGTGGCTCCACCCAGGACCAAGCCAGCCTTAGAGGACTGGGTGCATACCATCCTCCTGTGACGTCCACTGGAGACAACGGAGATGCGCAGTATACTGAGGGACCCTGAGACCCCCATGCTGTCCTGGTAACTGCTAAGGTCTGAGCTCCTGAAGAGAGCCTACAGGAGATGCTCTTCTAGAGACGAGTCACTATGCTGAGTGGCCTCACAGAGGTTACTTACACTCTAAGCCCCAATTTCCTTCTAAGCAGAATAGGAAGTGTGAGGATCCTGTGAACTACCAAATGTGAAGCACTTAGCCAGTGCCTGGCACATAGCAAGTGCTCACTATAAGGCAGATGTTTCATTCCTTAATCGCTCTGCCTTTGCCTAGCACTGAAAGCACCGGCCTCCATGCCCCCAAAGCTAACATTACCACAAGCCACTCTCAATCTGGAATGGGGACCTGCCAGGGCCTGGGGAGGAGGCCGGAGGGCAAGGAAACCAATGCTCCTCCAGGTAAAAGCCTTCATTTTCTGATACTGACTTTCAGCAGCCAATAGCCAGATTTACAGAAGCTGCAGATAAATGTTAACCAAAGACTACCTTAGTTACCAGTTACCACAAGGAGCATCCGTCAGGACAGACATGGCAAGGGAAGCCTACGATTAGCCTTTTACAGAGGCCCTGGATTCCCACATGGCTCCCACAGTCCTGCAGGCAAGAAATGTGGGCTCTGGCAGAGCAAGAGCCTCCTTGTAATGAGGACGACATTTATAAATGTCTTCTGTAAAGGCCACTCTACAAATGTCTCCCTGTGTACGCAGGCATGACAGTAATCCCGTGAGAGGACACCTCAGCATCAGGCGCCGTCACAGGCCTCTGAAGTACCAGGGAACACGCTCTTCTGGCCACCACACAGAAGGCACTTGCCTAAAAAGGAAGGTGGGACATAAAATGAAGGAGGGAAGACATAAAGGAAAGGAAGGTGGAAGCCAGGGTCAGAGCTGCAGGCAGGCTGAGCAGCCTGGCAAATGCAAGGAGAGTCCCTGTTATCCTCTTGGCAGCTGGAACTGGAGGCGGCTGGGGGGTGGGGTAGGGGGGACGGGAGAGACAGGGAGATGGAGGGAGGCGCACTGTCCTGAATACCCTTTGGGTCTGTCTTCTTGCTACAACGTATTTACAGCTCTGAGGAGTGGCTTTTCACTTTCACGATATTTTATTCTAGGTTGACTAGACATAGAGGCCCTCAGGCAGGGAAAGAAAGCAAGAGGACTATAAATATGTTTTATTAGTTGCTGATATTTTAACGGGAAGATATCAAGAGAGAAGATATTTGTAGAATTCTTATCACTTCCTTCTCCTCTTAGTAAGTAGTTCTTTAAAGCCATTCTTGGTGGTCATCCACAGAGAGACCCTGGGGTACTTCTAGCATGGCTCCTGGGATGCTATTTAAGTCAGTGGAATAGCTCCTTGCTTCCTCTGCTTTTCAAGGTACAGACATCCTCAGTGGCTTTTGTGTCAGAAGTGAGAGATCAGCTCTTGATAAACTTTCCATGCCTTCCCATTTGCCACCAACAGCTGCCTGACACTTGCTGTTGCTCAGGTCGGTCTGGCCCCCGATGCCTGGTGTCATTAGCATAACCCTAATTATGCCACATTTAAAAATCCAGGGGTCTAGTTCAGCTCCCATCTCATCAATTTCCTGGCAGGCTGTGACCTTACCAACATTCCCTCCTCCTGAAATTCATCCCTGTAGCTGGTCTTCTTACCTTCAGTAAAAAACTATTTACTAAGCGGCTGCAGAAGGTAAGCCCTCATGCTGGTAGCTGAGCACACAGTGATGGGGGAGGGGTGGGGAAGGTACAGTTCCAGCCCCCGGGGTCACAAATACGACCTCCGATATGTCTGACCCATCACAGACACTCAGTACAAATCTTCTGAAATGAACACGGATTCTTTCAACTTTCAGCACCCAGCCTAGCACCTTGCACCTGGTTAGAGCTTGGGAACTCCTTCACCAATAGGTCATTAAGGATGGATCACTAAACAAGTACACTAAGCACTTGCACCACTGAGACAGTGATTGAGGATGGAAGTACAGGGACATTCTCCAAGGCACTGGCCTGGTTTCATGTATTAGAGCCAACACTCAGGATCCATGGCAGGCAGTATGAACTGAACTATAAAGCAGTCATCCAAGAGGAAAGTCATCCCAGCCCCCTGATGGTCCAAGATCCAGGCAGGCCTCACCTCACAGTCTCAAGTGAGGTCTCAGGGTTGGCTCAGGGGCCTGGGGGGTACTGGGGAGATCAACAACCCTCAGATTCTCCCAGCCAAGATTCTGGCTCAAATATCAGTGTCAGTCTGTGCACATCACGTGTACCCATTATCCTGATTCATTATTTCTTGGCATTTCATATTTTAGATTTTGAAATGAAAACGGAGAAGAAAAATATCTTTAGAAAGATAGATAACTTACATATAACTAATAATACTGTCTCCTGGGAGGAGAACTGGGTAGGAAAAAGAGCACGAAGGGAAATGAATGTCTCACTGTATGTCCAGGGGAACATGGAAATTTTACCATTGGTAAACATCACTTAGTAAAGAAAACAATCAAAGACAATAAAAGACCTACCAGATATGAGAAACATAAAGTATGTAACTAGACAAACCAATGAAACAGAAAATAAAGCCCAGAAATAACCCTAAATATATCTAGAAATTTCACGTATGGTAAAGGTAGCATCTCAGATTACCAGGGAAAAGAGGAGATAATTAATTGTGTTGAGAAAACTGGGTAACCATCTGAAATAAAATTAAGTCAAGCCTTATCTCACACTATGTATCAGGATAAATGGATCAAAGTAAAAATGTAAAAAATTAAAACATAAAAATACGAAGCAAAAGCACAGGGGGAATTCCTTTGTAACCTTGAAGAGAGGCAGACTTTATGAACAACAAAATCTGGCAGAAATAGATTTATGAAGACTTCCATTATTAGGATTATTCAGATAAACTTGACAATCATTCCACAATATGTATGGATATCAAATCATCACATTATATGCTTTAGATATATACAGTCATATTTGTCATTTTCCTTGATGAAATTGAAAAAATGAGCTATTCAAATAAATACACAATAACTTTAGTTAGAGAAATAATTTTTAGAGAAAACTTTGAAAATGAAGAGAAAATAAGAAATTATAAAGAACAACCAAGCCGATTCAAAAGAAAACCAGACAGGACTTCTAGAAATAAAAGTTCAAAGCTGATGTTGAAAATTCAGTGACTGAATTAAATAGCAGATAAGACACAGCTGAAGAGAGAATTATTAAACTGGGAGACAGTTCCAGAAGATAGATCAGAAATAATTATCCACAAATAAGACCTGCAAGACAGAAATGAAAAATAAGAATGAGATGAACAGATATGGAAGAATGAAACACTAACATATATTTGATTTGTGTTTTATAAGGAGAAAGATCCCAGAATAAAGACACTAAAGAAGTAACAGCTAACGACTTTATGGATGTGACAGAAGCGTGTTCAAAAACAGCCTGAGAAAGCTGATCACTAAAAGACCTCATGAAATGAAATCCTCAAGGATGTATCTCAGTCACAATTAAGTGATCCCAGATGGCAGGTCTGAGAGGAAAGAGGCACACTTAGTGTTGGGCACACCTTTTTCCTTGCCTGAATCCAAAAACAGGTTTTGTCTTGCTGTGTGCTTTTCCACTGGCCCCAGCAAAAACCCAGCCCTTGATAGGGAACTTGTCGATGCATTTGCAGACCCCAATGGCAGAAATGAAAGTGGCATGTCACCGTTCCCAGGGAAATCATGAGGCAACAGTGAGATTCCTTGACCACCGAGCATTCCCAGGCAATGCAGCTTATCTTGGAGAAAACAGAGAGGTTATCAACAAATAGCGCTAGTGCTGTAAATCCACGTCCCAAGAGGTGAATCTAGACACAGACCTTATACCCCTTGCAAAAATTAACTCAAAATGGATCACAGCCCTAAACATAAAACACTATAAAACCCCTGGAAGATAACATAGGAGAAAATCTGCATGACCTTGGGTTGGCGAGAACTTTTTAGAGACAACACCAGAGGCATAATAGATGAAAAAAGAATTAAGATGCCAGACTTCATTAAAATCACACACTTCAGCTCTGTGAAAGACACTGCTAAGAGAGTAAGAAGACCAGCCACACCCTGGGAGAAAAGAAAGCAATGAGGCCGTTCCTTTCTGATCCCAGTGACACAGTCCAGCCCCCGGCCCCGAGAAGGGAGGGGTAGCAGGGCCATTGTTTCATGAAGTGGACCCCAGTCACACTTACACTCTCATGGACCACCTTATGGACCCTTTGGAAGGACTGGGTGGTGGACTGGATAGAAACTCAGTGTTTGAGCTCCATGGCAGATTCACGTGCTTGTGGGAGAAGGGTGCTGTCAAGCCGGGCTTCTACCTCCACATCTTGCCTGGGGTAGCGAAGCTCCAGGCATCGCACCCTGTGGCGGTTTCCAGGCTCTCTCCTCAAGCCCCGAGGCCTGCCAACCCTGGATCTGCTAACAGGCGGGCAGGCCGACAGCACACGACGAAGAAAATGTCAAAGGCACCTTGTGATAAACTGCTTTTCCAAGCACTCCTCGGATGTCTACCCACCATGGAATCATCTACTCCCCTGGGAGGGTGAGGGAGAACTAACAGTGCAGCATAGGTGGGAGCACCTCCTAAATTAACACATGATTGGCTCTGCAAGATTATGTATAATGATGATTTTCTGTGATGGGCTATCAGTGGAGATCGTTAATCGCAGATATTAATAAAAACAAATATTGAAGCTAAAATCTAACTTCCTTTCATGCGTGTGTACATACACACAAGAGGCAGTCAGGCCCAGCAGCTATCTCTGGGCAATGGCATGAGCTTTAGCTTCTTACATTTAAAAAATATGTGTTTTGGGGCGCCTGGGTGGCGCAGTCGGTTAGGCGTCCGACTTCAGCCAGGTCACGATCTCGCGGTCCGTGAGTTCGAGCCCCGTGTCGGGCTCTGGGCTGTTGGCTCAGAGCCTGGAGCCTGTTTCCGATTCTGTGTCTCCCTCTCTCTCTGCCCCTCCCCCGTTCATGCTCTATCTCTCTCTGTCCCAAAAATGAATAAACGTTGAAAAAAAAATTAAAAAAAAAAAAAATATGTGTTTTGTAATATTTATTTATTTTTGAGAAAGAGAGAGACAGAGTGCAATTGGGGGAGGGGCAGAGAGAAAGGGAGACACAGAATCCAAAGTAGGCTCCAGGCTCCGAGCTGTCAGCACAGAGCCCGACGCGGGGCTTGAACCCACGAACCGCGAGATCATGACCTCAATGGAGGTCGGATGCTTAACTGACTGGGCCACCCAGGTGCCCCTATATTCTTACATTTTTAAACACAAACTGCTCATATCACCCAAAATGGGAATATGAATTTAACTATGGTCTGCACACAATGGGTGTCCAGTGCACTAGTCTCAACTCCAGTGTTCCAGCTTCATTCTAGTCGCAGCCCTCTGGCTCATTAAATCTCTTCCCTTTCGTGTGTGTGTGTGTGTGTGTGTGTGTGTGTGTGTGTGTGTGTGTGTTCAGGAGAATAAAACTGGCAAAGGGCTTTGCAGAAGAATGAGCACTGTGGGGTGGTGAGAGTCTGAGGGCAGCATGAATGCCCAAGACGGTGCCAGCAAGAGTTAGCTGGGTTCTGGCCTGAAGTGTTAGTCTAAGGTAGGAGTGGTCAGGCAGACAAGCAAGAGACTCAGGAGGAATTTGGGGGGGCCTCAGAGCATCAAGGAGCCAGCCTGACTGTCCTCTTGTTCCTGCCCTATTTTTAGCTGCAGGAGTAACAGGACACACTCGGGTGTCCTGGATAGGAAAGTGGTAAAGAGGCCAGGTAAGTGATGGAGCCAAGGGCAGCCTCTGCATACCTCAATCTGCCAAGCTTGTCAGATCCTTTCTTTCCTAGGCCAGAAGCACCAAGTCTGATAGGTGTTTGCTGAACCGAGTATCCGTGTAACAGGACGGGCTGCTGAAAGGGAGGGTTCCCCCTCCTGCACTGAGAGGAGACAGGGCGGGGACGGAGTGCAACCCAGCCCCTAACACAGGAGAGATACCCAGCATCTGACCCAGTTACAGATCAGAAATGAAGCAAGCTGAAACTTGGGATAAGGATGATCATTTCATCAGCCAAACCAGACAGCAAGGTATATTCGCAAGAGTCACCCCTTTCCCTTAGGGTTTTATTGTAGGATGTGGTTAGGCACAAGGGCTGAGACTCAGCTAGTCTGCAAAGTGGCCATAAGGTCACCCAGGGGACCCTGCTTGTTCCCCAGGCCAGGAGCTGGCCCTGTAAACTTCACCACGGCAGCTTCTGACTGGAGCATCTATGGGGAGAAGATTCCAGGTACTGATTAGAAGACAGGGAGGCTCTGGTCCCCAACAAGAGACAGGAGAGGGAAGACCAAGGCTGAAACATGGGCACTGAGAGTGGCAGGGCTTGGGAAAATGGCAGGAGTGGGGTTTAGAAATATAAAACTCCAGAGGTCATCATTTTGTAGTTTAGATCCAAAGAAGACAGGAAAAAAAAATTCTAGCTATAGCCTTACCTTGTGAGAGGTGGAAATGCAGTCCTATGGTGCTGGGCTTTTATTTTATTTTTTTTTATTTTATTAAAAAAAAATTTTTTTTAATGTTTATTTATTTTTGAGACAGAGAGAGACAGAGCATGAACAGGGGAGGGTCAGAGAGAGAGGGAGACACAGAATCTGAAGCAGGCTCCAGGCTCTGAGCTGTCAGCACAGAGCCCGACGCGGGGCTTGAACTCCCGGACCGTGAGATCGTGACCCGAGCCGAAGTCGGACGCTTAACCCGACTGAGCCACCCAGGTGCCCCTGGTGCTGGGTTTTTAAATGGACCACAATTTAGGGACCCATACCAGCAGGCTGCTCCCATAGCTACCTTGGGAGAGTCTATATCTATCACAAGGTGTCAGCATTCAGTCTTGAGAGCTGGCTGCCAGGGCTTGACATCTTTCTCAGAGAAACCCTCTGGGAGTGCACTGAATTTCTGCAAACAAGCTTAAGTACTAGGAGGGAAGTTGGTAGAGTAAGGTTTGTGCTCAGGACACGTGACAGGGTTTCTGCCCCCCCACCCCCCAAAAAAGGAAAAGATGTCATCGCACATCTTTTTGGATTTGATGAACAGGAACCAGGCCTGTTCTTTGCTCAAGGGTTGGATAAAATGGCTCCAAAGGCACTTCCCTTCCAGGAAGTAAGTTCCTTGGGCAGAGACTTTTGTCTTGGACCTCAGTGTCTGGCACAGAGCCTGGGGTATGATAGGCCATCTCCGGGTCAATATGTGAGCAACTCAGCTTAGCAAAGTAAGTGCTAAGGGCTTCCCAAGATACCACCTCACCTAGCAAATGTTCAGGCACCTTCTATGGGTTGGGCCCTGTATGGAAGAGGAAGACCCAAGGTCTCCTTATGTATCAGCCAAGCTTCCTGCCTCAATGCCACAACAAACCAAAGCTGGTTCTTCATGACAGCTTTCGATTTTGTTTCCTCACTGAGCCTTCCCTATAGTGCCATCTGTCATGGGCTAAAGCCACACCAGTGTTCCCTACACTGTACTGTGCAAGGTGTTTAAAGGTGTTCCTTAAAGACTTCTGTGATAAAAGTCTGGGAACCACTACGTAGCACAGCTCCTTCCCATGGGGATTCACAGTGACACCAACATGTTAAAGGCTCTAAAGAGTCTTGCTATAAAGAAAGCTATTTCTTGCTGGTTCCCAAACTAAAACAAATTCCTTTACTGAGAAAATTGTCGAGGTTATTCATAAATCCACCTCAAAAGAGAGGATGTGAATCTAGCCATCTTCTGACCTCAGTCATACGGCCGTGGTTTTTTTGGTGGAATACCTCTCGAATTTCACCAGATACGTAGGTTCTGCTGAGCACTGTTTGAACAATGCTGACCCACAGGACCTTGACCCATGACTCAAGACCATCAAATCATAAGGGTGCTTGCTCTTTGCTCTACCACACACTGTTCATTTCCCACCACCCTCCACCCCCAACTGTGGGACTCAAGCACCTTTAACTTATCCCCCCCACCCTGTTTGCCCTATTCCCTTATTGGTCTCTGGGCTTGGGGATCCCCATCATCAATGGAAAGGTCACTGGGACAAAAGCCACGCCATATAGTTCTCATTTCACATCTCCTATACCTTCCAGTAGTGCTATGCTGGGCACAGAGGAGAGATTCCAGAAGCTTCTGAACTGATTAAAGTCGGGTTCCCTTTTCCCTTACATATCATTTAAGGGAGAAGTACCACAGTACCATGGGGGCAAAGACAATGAATGGACTGGGGCTGCCCTGACTGCCTCAGTTTCCATGCAGTAACACTTACTTCCATCTACCATGTATTGAGAGGTTACTAAAAAAGCTGGCTAAACACTTTAGATGCAGTGTCAATCCTCACAGAGCCCCAAGAGCAATACGGGCTGCTATACTCCCCTGGTGGAGAATGGAGGGAGGCCCAGATAGTCCTCCACACTGAGAAGACAAGTGGACAGTGTCACACTGCTTGGGGAGAACTCCAGGAAGAGGCCAGCAGGGAAGCTGGATCTGGGGAAGGAGCTATCTGGCTGCCACGACTAAGCTGGTTCCAAGTGTTGCCTTTTTCCTTTTAAGTGCAGCAGATGATTGGGCTCTGGACCCAAGAGGACAAAGAGAGGCCTGCTTCACTTTTCAGAGCAAGATGCAAAGCTACAACCTCCTCCCACATCTACCCCAGCCGGGAGCAGACTGTACGAAGCAGAACCTATGTGGTCCCTCACCACTGAAAACACGCTCTGCATGGCGGGGGTGGGAGGATGGTGGTGGGGTGTCACTGGGCTCTGACGGTCCCCTGTCTGAAGGGCTGCTGGTGGTTCAGACACTTTTTTTTTTTAAACATGTATTCATTTTTGGGAGAGAGAGAGAGAGAGTATAAGCAGAGGAGGGGCAGAGACAGAGGGAGACAGAGAACCTGAAGCAGGCTCCAGGCCCTGAGCTGTCAGCACAGAGCATAACGGAGGGTTCAAATTCACGGGCTGCAAGATCATGACTTGGCTCAACCCAAGGCACCCTGGTTCAGGCTCTCTTAACGGTGGTCTGGCCTCAGCTCTGGCATGCTCAGCTCCTGGCTAACTAAGAAATCTTCCAAGAAGATTTCCATGCATGTGCCAGACGCTCAGTCAGAAGTGGCCTCCAACATCAGACAGAAGAGTTCGGTAACAGGACATGTTGGTGGTGAGGCCAGTACAGGCTTCAGGAGGAGGAATCCAGTGCCACTTGAAACAGAGCAGAGAGAGTAGGGCCTGAAGCTGCCAGGGCATTCTGCGGGCGTCTGGTGAGGCCTGGTGGCTTCTGGCGAGTTGCAGGATAACACGCATGAGCGGGTGGTGACAGGCCCCATCACCAGCCCTAAGGAAAGTCACCTCAGCAGCCAGAGCAGGAGTACCAGGGACTTCCTCCTCTCTCAAATGCTAACGTGAGATTTGGGCACTTACACGGTGAGGGCGTGGGAAGAGCACTTCCCCTGCATCCTCTCACTGCAGCTTCTAGAACTCTGGGAGACACTCCCCACAACCCCATTGTACAGATAACCAAACCACAGCTCAGAAATGTGAGCGACTTGTCTGGGGCCATAGTAATGAAAGGGCGGCTCTGGCACCTGGGTCCACATCTTATCCGTCCAGCTCCACTGCCTCTTCCTGATGTCTAATGAACACTGTGGCGTCCCACATGGTCCCCAGGGCCAGCTACCAAGGAGACGTCAGCTCCCTGCTCCACAGCCACCTAGTCCCACCAGGGCCCTGTAGCTCAGCAGTCCTCTTAGCAAGCCCTCTCAGACCCCTCATCTCTCCACTGAGGCCTGCTGAAGGCAGGAGGCCTAGCCCAGCCATGTGCAAGGGTACCATGGGGCACTCCGCCATCACCGTGCCTGCAACTGTGTGTACCACCTGTAAGAGTCTGGGTCGTGCAGAGAACATAATCCTTCCACAAGCCTCTCCAGCTACCAGCAGCACGTACAGTTCTGCAGCATCACCGCCTTTTGCTTGCCTGGGCCGGACTCGGACAGGCAGCTCTGAGGGGTGAAGAAAGGTCTTGCTCTGGATTCGATCCCTGGGCCAGATGCAAGTTCGGTGAGGACCTGCTGAGTGAGTGGTGCTCGCTTCACATGCCTGGTGTTAGAGCATGATGTCTGCGCCACATCCTTGTCTAGGCCCTGAGCTGTTCGAAGGCTGCTGCTCGGGCTTCTCGCTCTTTCCCTGTCTTCCCCAAGCTCTGGGATGAGCCTGGCACCCAGCAGGCACACGGAGTACAGTTGAGTGAGTGGCACTGCGCCTCTCCCAGCTCTCACAGGGCCGGCTGGCCACACAGCTTTCTCCAGGTCTCAGCTGAGATCTCCTCAGAGAAGCCTTCCGAGCCAGTTCATCTCCAGGCCCCCAGTTAGCCCGGCCCCGCTTTGGCCTATTTACGCTCTCTGTGGCATCTATCACAGGCAGTAACCATCTGGTGTGGTTGGTTCTTTCTCCCAGACTAGACCATGAGCCCCACAGAACAGGCCCCAGTCATTCCTGTGTTCTCATACAGGGCCTAGCATGGTGACTGGTACACAGCAGGTGCTCAGTAAGTGTGTGGAACAAACCAGAAAGTGTCTTCGGGGAAATAAAATCAAAGAGCGGGACAGAAAGCAGGCTTGTCCCACCTTCCCTTCTCACTCATGGATCAAAACCAAAGCTGTGACTGGGCAGATGCTCAGAACTTCCAAATACCCACATGCTCCCACATCCCAGCCCAGGGAGCTTAGGGCTGGTCAGTCAGTGTGGGCATGCAGCACTGTTCTGAGGGGCAGAACGGAGCAGTGTTTTCACTGGATAGCGCCCCAGAGCTCAGCTACTCTCCCATCAGGGAACAGGACTCAAGTAACCACAAAAGTGACTGATGGCTCAGGATGTCTCCCGAGGTGTCTGTCACGTAGGCCAGGCACCGTGCTGGGGGCAGGCATAAGGCAACGGTCAAGCCAATGACTCAGCAGTATGTGAGGGCAGCAAAAAGTGGCTCAGATTCAGCTAACTGTAGCTCTCCTGGAAAGACTTGGTAAAACTTAAAAATATGTATGATGTTTAATACACAGGGGTTAACAAGGCTGCTGCCTGAGTAAAGATTTGCCTTGAGCTACTTTCTAGCCCTAGTGATGGGCTGTCCTGACCATTCCCACACCCCTCTGTGACCACTCCCACACACCCACGAGAGCAGGGGCGGGAAAGGCATAATGCTGTGGGTGCAAACAGAGTCAGGGTCTCTGGCCCCATGAGAATGGACCCACTGGCCTCAAACTCATGAGCACTGTGCTCAGTTCCAGAGCCAGCCAGGCAACCAAAGACGACTAGATTTTCTGCGTGGCACACATAGTAACTGCCTCAGATATGCCGGAGCAACGGTCTCCCCCCCAGCAAACTAAATGGTAGAAGCTTGACGGAAGACACGAAACTGATGTTGTACTTGACCTACCGGTAGTGTCTGTGGACATCCCCGTGACAGGGACATCATGGCATTCGGGCACCAGGAATCGTGGCCTAGCTGGGTACGCCCAGCACATGAGCTTTCCCGTTGTGCTCACACAAAGACCTGCGGCTGTCACAGCAGCCTGAAGCTGGTGGGACATGGGCTGTTATCAACATTTTGAGGTGTAGGGGAACTGGGGTCCACACAGGTTAAGTGAATCACTCTAGGTCACAGAGCATATATAACCGCCAAGCCAGAATTAGAAATGTCCTCTACTTCCTGTCTAGTAACTTCGGCCCTGACTGCCAACGTTATACATGGTTTTCCTGCCTGCGTCACGAGCTCCAGTCCTCTGTTTCCTGATCTACAGAAGAGAAGAATCACGACTAGCGCATGCTGCCAGGCATGCCACCTAAAAGAGTCTCTAAGGAGCCAAGGGTTAAATGCCCCAGAAGTACAGATGCCTCCCAACTGTAATACACCCATGTCTTTTCCTGCCTAGGTGCTCTCAAAAGAACAAAGACACCATATCCCTCAGGACCATGTTCTTTATGGAAGAACCCTCACTCTTGCCTTAATGAGAGACCAGGGAGAGCAAGAGGTAACCCAGCTCTTCTGCTTCCTCTTACCACTTCGGAAGAGGAAACCTTGTCTTGCTGAGTCTCCTCGTCTGGCTGGAGGAGGGCTGGCTGCAAGAATCAAGGGTGCCCTTCCTGCCAGCTACCCTGACTGTGTATGGAACAGTAAGTGGTAAAAGCGTTACAACAGGCCAGCAGGATCTATGTCCCGTCCCAACTCCTCACTGGCTATATGCGACCCTATGCAAGCTCTCTTATGCTTTAAGGCGGGTTTTGTCATCACTAAAAATGGGGGTGACATCCCTGCCCAGCCAGCTTCCCACAATTGCCATGGAGCCACCAGTAAGACCAGTAAGATTATTTCTGGGAAAAGAACCACCCCTTCTCTCCCTCCCCCCCCCCCCCCCCCCGCCCCCTGCCACCAGAGAGAGAGCTGATTCCAAGACCGGTGCTGGGAAAATTCAGGGTGAGTCCAGAACATCTCATTGTGTGAAAAGGCAAGAAGATGTGTAAGAATGGAAGAGGCCGCTGCAAAGCACAGCAGAACCAGCTTGAAGGTCAAATGTGGGACAAGGTGAACACCATACAGAGCAATGAAAGGATAGTGTATTACCCACTAAACCAACGAAGTCCATGAAGCAACACTGAGAGTACAAGAAATAGAGAGGAAGGGCAGAAGGAAAGTAAGTTCATTACTGAAGAGTGCCAACTGATAAATGTAACAGAAATGACAGAAATAGAAAAATCACTCTTTTATAACCACTACAGTTATAACGGATTCAGGGAAGATCATCAAGTGATGCCAAAGCCATCAGGTGAAGACTGTGACTCAGGAGGTACAGAAGTCCATTAGACACCACCTTAACCAAATGACCAAACGGAATCACCAATGGCAGGACGAATCTACATCAGGCGCCTCCCGGCGTGATACCAGGCAAGGCCTCAATGCCACTTAGGCAATCCCCCTACCAAAATGTTTAACTCGAATCCAAGCCTGAGACCAGCCCAGGCTGAAGGTCATTCTGCAACACAGCTGGCCGGCACTCTTCAAAAATGTCCATGTCACGAAAACTGGGGAATGGTTTCAGCTTCAATAGGACGAAAGAAACCCAACAACCAAAGGAAATGTGTGATCTTGAAATGGATCCTGGGTCAGGAAAGACAACCAGACAAAATTATAGAGGACGTTTTGGGGACAATTAAGGAAATTTCCACATGGACTGTGTAACAGCCAAAAATCAAGGTACAAACGTGTGCACACATGCATGTTCACGTACACACACAAGGTGGGGGGGAGAAAAGGCAAAGGGGCCAAAATGTTAACAACCGGGACACCTAGGTGAAAATGTTCATTGTACTACTCTTACGAGTCTTCCGGGGGTTTGAAAAGTTCCAAAATAAAAGGAAGCAGGCAGGTCCCATCAGTCCTGGGCAAGTGTCAGAACAGCCACTCTGTGAGCACAGAGGAGCCCTTCCTCGGTGGACCCGGGCACACTCACCTGTCAGATACTCCAGGACAGCAGCCATGTACACGGGTGCCCCCACTCCAATCCTGTACTTGGGGTGGCCTTTCTTGATGTACCGCAGCATCCGCCCCACGGGGAAGATGACTCCCGCCTTGGCGGACCGGGAGGTCTTGGTGGATTTCTTCTTCCCACCCCGGCTCGACATGGCGGCGGCCCTGGAGGTGAGTCAGTAAACACACTGTGGAGGCAAGAGGCACAGCCGTCAGGATCATGGGGGCAGTGCACCCCTCTTCCCCACAGTCTCCGGCCCCTACAAGAAAGGCCACTCCTCGCGGCCACTGAGTCCTCCGGGCCCAGTTCGTGTACTTGGTTGGCGCACTCTGGCCCCTAAGAAGAGATTGGCTACACTTTTCACATTTTATACCACGACATCAATTTTATCGGCCACTTACATTTAAACGTTACTCTGACAATGAGTGCTCTTAAGTACCCTGCCTTTATGCCACGTGGTATAAAAGAAAATGGGATTTCTTGGCTACGTCCAATATGCTTGTTTAATAATTGCATTTTCATACACTTGAGACCAGGGCTGATAAATTTGCTGAAGTCTTCGTGGAAAAAAAGCAAACGATGTCACCTTCCCCTGGAATAAAGACGTAAAGCCTGACACCTAGGTCGCCTGATGGAAGCAGCATCTCTACCTCGTGACCCTTTCCCCGTGAGGGGCAATGGCAGCTCACAGGAGTCCAGCAGATAGTCAGGCTGCAATCACAGGCCCTCAGAACATGCCCAGTCCGCTAGCTGGGCCTGTCCTTAGAGAAGAGGGAGAAGGGCTTTTCTTACCCTGATCCTCCTCCCAATCCACATCCAAAATGCCACGCAGTCCAGAGGATGCCCCCTTTTCAACACCTCACGGAGGGTCCTCTCCTCTCCACCCCAACTGTGACTGGATCCAGGTTGTCTCTAACCAAATGATCGCAAATATGTCCTGAAGAGATCTCCCCACTACTCGCCCTACTCTCCAATCCACCAGCCCTCTGATGGTGGTGCATACGAATCCGAGTACTCGACGGCCCGGTGTTAAAGCATTCTCTGGCTGCCACAGTTCCTGAGGTCAAATCAAGATCCTGGGCCTGTCATGCGATGCCCTAGAAATCTAGGCCTGGCACATCCATCCAGCTTCACCCCATACCTCCTGGGGTCCAAACTCGGACACGGGGCAGGGGTGGGGGTCACACACAGTTCCCTTCAAGTGCCCTCCCCTGCAGTGGCTGTGCCCTTTTGCCAAGACCTTCTCTATTCCTCACACTTGCTTCCTGCTCTCTGCCATCCCTACCCTGAGCGCTCGGGTACAGCCCCTCCATCCACTGGGCTCCCTTGCACTTCACACCATGGCAGTGATGTGCATACAGCCCCCGCTTTCAGAGAGCTGCCCCTGGCTGGGCCCCTAGCACAGTACCACTGAGGTCTGCATGTTTGCTAAGAGCACTCAAGGGTCTCAGATGTTTGCTAAAAGCATTCTGGTCATTCATGCATCCACTTTAGGAATGATGCTGGAAAATGGAGACGGTAGTACACAAGGCAGATGAAGTCGCTGTCCTCCCAGAGTTGGTGGGGAAGAGGGGAAGAGAAAGAGGAAATAACCCTACAGTCATTTAAATGATCATCATGAAAGGCAGTGAGGGTGCTGGGAGAGGAGCTGTGAACAGGCCTCTCAGCCTGTTCTCCCGCACGAGGCAAGCATGTCTTAGAGGACATTTATGCTCAATCATTTAACCAAATGGGCAGGTCTCCCATCTACTGGTAAACTGAGATCAGGCTGCGTGCTGTGTGGGTGCCTCCAGCTCCAACAGGCCAGGCCTCTATGCCAGTGGAGTTAGGAGTCCTTGTTACTCTGATGCCCAACCCTGTATTCGGAACATGCTTGCGGTTCATACCTAACATTAGTGTGACCCCTAAGATATCTCAAGTCATGTGCCTGACAGCCATGGCCAAAACAACAGAGAGCAGAATTTGGGGGCCCTCTGACTTAGAATGAAGGTGGCTCAAGCCCCAGCTCTGAAGAGATGTTTGGAGGGTTGTGGCAGGGGGAGGGGCACTAAAGACGACTATGATAATACCTTGTATTTCTCATCAAGGGGTACCAAGTGTTAATGGATCACTGAGTGCTAAAAATAGAGTCCCAGAAGGGTCTGCGCTTCTCTGAAACAATGAGATGGCTCCATTTCTTGCTGTGATGAGCTCCATCTTGAGACATTCCCTGCAAACAGGTGCACATGCTCACTCTGAGCAGGAAATGGTATATGTACACGTGTACATGTGTGTGTTCGCAGGGAAAGCTGCCGCTGGGTTTCCTAGCAGTCATTTGCTTTACCACAAATGTGTTTCACAGACCAACCCAATGCCTCTGGACCCAGAGTTTTCAGATCTGAACATTTCCCCTCTTTCAGCAGGAGAGGCCTGCAGTCAGTGATGATGAATGCAGCTCAGTCCCATTCTTACTGGAGCACAGGCTTCAGCCCTATCTCCAGGCAGACCTGTCTGGGTAGGTTTGGGGCTGCCTCTGTGGGAATCAGTAACGTCCTGCCCCAGGGAAGAGCCATTAGCATTCAGAGACCTGATGGGCCCTAGACATGCTCATTCTTTAAAAGTGATGCCTTCCTTCCACTCCAGCCAAGAGTCTTGATGTGGACATGGACATGGACAGGACAGTGACTCCCAGGTCTCTAGTCCAGTGCACACCTAGCTACAGAGCCCCAGAGCTCTGTTCTGACTGCCTGTGGCTAGGACCCACTTGACAATCCCATGGGCACCTTGAATCCCTTCCTGTTCCAAATCCTGTGGAATTTTCAGCTCCAGCAGTGACAACCTTGTGCATGAAGCCCCTAAGTGGAAGTCAACATGGGCCCATTCTCTCTGCCCACTTTCCCAGCACCCAGCCATTAGCCAAGCTCTGTTGAACCCACCTCGTAACTGCCGAAGCCTCTTTCCTCCTCTTCAGCCTCCCTGCCTCGGTTCAGCTCTCTCTACTCCTCATCTACCTTCCCCAGCACTAGTCTCTCTCCATGGATGCCAGGGGATCTCTGCTCCCTTGCTGGTTCCTCACCACCCTGAGCCAGCCACAAACAGCATCCTTCAACTACTTCCGCAGCATCGCTTCCTGCCACCCCTCCCCCTGGGGGCGATGCTCCAGGCCACCACTGGTTTCCTGCCCTCGGATGCAGTGTCCAGAATGTCTTTACACAGGCTGTCTCTCCTGCCTGTGACACCCTCTGTCCTTGTGCCAATCTGCTGCACTGGCACTCGTGAGATCCCTGTCCTCGGACCCAGCCGTGGACTGGAATCGCTCACTGCTTCACGTTCCCAGAGAACATATCCTGGCACGTATCTGTGTGCCTGCCTGCCCAGCTCAGCCGAACCGCAAGCTACTTGATGCCAGGCACTGTGGTCAGCTCATCCCTAAGTCCCGGGGTCCCAGGCAGGGCCTTAAACGTCATGGATCCTCAAGGGGTATTATGCTGAGAGGAAACCATCTTCACACCTAGTTTTCAGTCAGGCTCCTGATAAAGCAGCCCCGTCTTCACCCCTCCCCTGGGAGCGGTCCTGCAGCTCCTGCTCCTCACCCTTCCCCGCATTCTTCCTGCACTTTTTTTATTTTAGAGAGAGTGTGTGCACATGCAAGTGAGCGGGGAAGAGGGGCAGAGGGAGAGAGAGAATCTTACGCAGGCTCCACGCTCAGCACGAAGCCCACGTGGGGCTCAGTCCCACGACCCTGGGATCGTGACCCGAGCTGAAATCAAGTCGAGTCGGATGCTCAACCGACTGAGCCCCCAGGTGCCCCTTTTTTATTCCCTGCACTTCTAGCTAGGTCCCCAATGTGCAGCCACAGCTTGGAAAGACGTCTGAGTCAGCCATGCAGCTTCATGACATCCAGTCATGTGTACGGACTTTAAAAACATCTTGGAGAAAATCACCTTGTGGCTGGGCAGTCTCCAGATGAACCTGTGAATGTGCCGGCACCATACTACTCTTCAGGGGTCTATGGAGATGTGGGCACCCACGTTGGGGACAGAGCGGCCGTGATTGAAGTGGCTGTTGAGCACTAGGCCGCGTAACTCAAATTCCAAAGTCAGACTGACCTCATTCAAGTTGTGGCTCTGTCACTTACCACCCATGCATCCTCGGGCACGTGATACGATATTACCCTCTGAGCTTATTTTATCATCAGTCAAGCGGGGATGAAGGTAGAATCGACTTCAAACATTTGGTGGGAAAACTGAACAAAACATGCATATATGGGGCCTGCCAAGAACTCACTGAGTGGGTGCTCAGGTAAGTCAATAAAAACAACAACAACGAACAAAGGCCGCCTCCTCGAAAACCAATGTTGGGTATTTGAACTGGCAAGGACAGCACCAGTTGCTATAACAAACAAGCCCCCATAGCTTATTTCTCTCTCATGGAAAGTCCAAAGTAGGTTTCCATGATTGGTTGGTGCTTCTCCACATGATTCAGGGACCCAGACCCCGCCCCCCATCCTTCAATGCACAATTCCCGATGTCACCACAGAAGGAAAGAGGTCATGGATGCTAACACATGAAGGCCTTCGGGGGCCACACCCAGAGGCGGAGCATACCACTACTGACCATGATTCATCGACTAGAACTTGGTCACATGGCCACACGTGATTGCAAGAGAGGTTGAGAAACGCCCTTTTGCTATTTGCTCAGAAAACAGCCAGTCTCTGTCCTATAACAAACCAACTTGAAAGCTGACCCTGAAGCCAGGGTGGGAGCAACCAGCCAAAGCCTGTTGGGCCCTGTTTGACCCATGCCCTGCATCCAGCCTCTTCTGAGAGATGGACAGTCCTACGTCACAGAAGAAAGTGGCTTCTTGCACACTCGGCTTCTCTTCAAGGCATGGACATTGCTCAGGAAAGAAACAGCTGTACTATCTTGTCAGACTGACAAAGCAATGTCCTTCCTTCCCGGGCTAATCATCCAGGAGAGCCCCCCCTTCAATAAACCAGAAGTCCTCACCCCTAGGGAGGACCCCAAGTGCTTGGAAGACAGTGACACGGCCTCAGGCAACCTCACTACACATGAGCGTAGCTGCTTTTTTGACTGTTATCGGGCCAGGAAATGAAGACTCTGTGGTTGATCCCAAAGGGATCTCTGTGGTCTTTACCTCTGCAACTCCTCCAACTATAAATCAATCACAGTAGACATGACCCTTGCTTGCAGAAACCCAAGGCTTACCCAGAGACAAGCTAGGCTTGAGTGATAGGCAGGTCTCTGACCACCGGCTCCTCAACAACTGAGCTGTGACTGGGGCACCTGATCTGTCCTCTTGGCACAGGACTAGCGAGAGGCCTGGCTGTGAGGATCCCACGAGTAAGATGGACACGAGAATGACAAGCCCTTTACTACCACAAGGGCCACAGAGGAAAGAGGGTCAAAGGGCTGTCCTACCTACTACCACACTGTTGCACTCTTCCCCAACAGGGCACTGTAACAGGCTCCATACTGCCCTGTAAACCACTTTCATCACTTCGGCACATACCACCCTCTCAGTTGATAGCACTCTCTCCAGCCCTGTGTCTGTTCCTGCTGTGGCGGTGCCTTGTGCCCGCCAGTCACAGTCTGGTTTGGGCCAGCCCTATGCCCAGACTCCAGCCTTGTGCACAAGGCCCCACTGACCTCCCGCCCACCTCTCCCTATTTCTAGCAACGAGGGCTCCACCAGGCTGAACGGCTCCCGGAGTCCTTAGTGGACATTCCTGCATGTGGCCCGAGCCCAGCTACAAATCCCTCGTGACGTTCCTCACCCTGACACCATTCTTTAATATGTTCAATTGCTTTTCTCAATCTTATATAAAGTGCTCTGCAAATGCAGTTCCCAGCCCTTTCTTCCAACTGGATTGCTACTCAACATCCAATTTATATAAATATCCTGAAGCCAACCTCCCCAACCTTAGCAGCTGCTATACTGTATCATCACTGCCAATTTCCTTGTCTGTCTTGGTGGGACGTACCAGTCTGCTCCCCAGTGTACCTCCAGGAACCCACTGCCCTGCCTGGTACCTGGTAGGCCCTCAAATGCTGGCTGAATGGTGACTAATTAGTTGGATGCATTTACAGTTCTCTGGACAAAGATGAGGACAGCATTTCCAAAGGCCACAGGACTCAGAAATGTGGCAAGTGGGACAGCAGTCAGGGACCTTCATTGAAACCATTCACGGACACATGAATGTCCTGGCCGATCCCTGTGGGAGCTCAGACCCTTGAAGTTCAGGGAGCTTGTGGGGCCATCTTAGAGATTCCCAGGGAGGAAACACCACAACGGCCCTGACGGCTGAGGTGGGAGCCCCACAGAGGCCTTCCCACTCCCTAATAATTCTGTGGCTCCAGCCACCTCTCCTCTTGCCAGGCAACTAGCTCAGTAAGAGACTGGAGGGAAATACTTCCCTTTCTCACACCTGTAAGTGACTGACCTCCACTAAGGCTACAGCACAGAAAACTCTTAATCAGGGCACTTAGAAAACCAACTGAACTGGAGATTGTGAGGTCCTCTGTTACCTAAGCAATGAATTTGTGCATATTGATACCGAATGAAATGTTGACCAGAATTGCTGTGGAGCTGGCAGTCACACGGCCCCCATCCCAAGCACCCGAGGACAGGGAACCTGAGCGATCAGCGCTTACAGTTGCTGTCGCCGAGGGAGGACTGCACCATCCACTCCCTGCAGCTGGATGAATGCCCACGTGTCCACATGCATTTGTCAGCTTCCCATCAAGTCCAATCATGACAGCAAACCTGAGACACTTAATTCTGAAGCACAGGACACTAATCCTGTTTACAGCATTCTCTTCCATTTACTCCTACCATACCAGATGATTAACGGTGTCACTGCTGTCAGGTCTCCAGAGGCAGGAGGATCTACTACACAAGTATCGCTCACAGAGCTGGGGTTCAGAAACAGCGTTCTGATTGGCCGAGAACAGAGACTTGTTCTGGTGCTCGAGCCAATCAGGGAAAACCTCTCTCTCCATTCATAAAACACTAGATCATAAAGGGAGCCGGAGGATTAAAGAACTTACAGTCCACCCTCAGTGAACCAAGGGATTACAAACAAGGAGAAAAGGACAAATTGAGATAATAAATAAATCCTAAATGGCACTTTTTGTTCCAGCACACGTGTCTTCCTCGTGTGTTAGGTTTTTAGTGGTGGGGAACAAACAGAAACCCGAACCAAGTGTTATTCAGGAAAGAGTTTACAAGAGGCTAGGGGAGTCAGCACGACATTTCAATAGCAAAGCACTGTCTTCCTGCCTCACAAGGAAACTTTAATTCACACTCCTCTCTCTTTTAAAAGTTGTGCCTGGGGCGCCTGGGTGGCGCAGTCGGTTAAGCGTCCGACTTCAGCCAGGTCACGATCTCGCGGTCCGTGAGTTCGAGCCCCGCGTCGGGCTCTGGGCTGATGGCTCAGAGCCTGGAGCCTGTTTCTGATTCTGTGTCTCCCTCTCTCTCTGCCCCTCCCCCGTTCATGCTCTGTCTCTCTCTGTCCCAAAAATAAACGTTGAAAAAAAAAAAAAAAAAAAGTTGTGCCAAACATTAAGATAATAATTTCAATGGAAGGTTATCAAAGGAAAACTTTAAATGTGAGCTTCAATAGGGCAGGACCCTGGCTGGCTGGGCTTGCCATCCAGAAGCCATTCAGTATTTGTGGAATACATGAAGCATTCACAATAACAATAAAAAACATCTGGCCATGATTCTTTCCTGCTCAGAACCTTCAACGGCTTCTTCTAGCTTCACCTGAGTTCCCTCCACGATCCAGCCATTCTGAGCCTCTGGCAGTTCCCCCACATGACCTCTATTCTCACTGTTCTAAGACTCGACACATGGGGTTCCCCAGGCCTCGAACACTTGTCTCCATCTGCCCTCCGTTGCCCAGCCAACTCCTACTTGGTCTTTCTGTACAGTAAGGGCTTGCTTCCGCTTATGTCACCTTTCTGGGGGTTACTATGGGAGCTCCTGTGGCCTTCTGCACCAAACTCACAATAGCCCCTTGCCTGTCTTCTCCTTGTGTCAGTTTCCCAAGGACAAGGACTGAGCACTTCTTGATCATGCTTTTGTCCCCAGTGCCTGACTCAGAGCTGATTCTCAGGAAATATTTACTGGAAGACTTTAAGACACCAGTCAAGAAAACAAGCTATACAACTCTTTGGAACCCATCTGGGCTCCCTTGTAAGAGCTGGGGTGGGACCTAATGTACTTCTAAAACTGTAGAACGTGGGGAGGACTCACAGGATAGGTGCGGGGTCCCTCTCGTCCCTGCTCCTTCCCAGCACATGTGCCAAGAACGGGGCTCTGAAAAACCCAACACAAATCCAAAGGCACAATCAAACCAAAAACTAGAAGCTGCTGCAATTCTGATCAATACCACATATAGGCTCTTATTGGACTTCATCAGCTTGGACTTTGCACTTTTGTTTATTTAAATAAATCTCCTTTAAATGACTGGGGGCAGCATTAGCTCTGAAGGTATTGGAGGCAGATCCCAGAAAACATGTACTCCAAGCCTTCCTGTGGGGAAGGGATGAGGACTCTTGGAGTTCTGTTGTCACCAGGACCAGAAGAAATGGCAGAATGAGATGTACCATTCCCTGTGTCTGGGCCCTTTGGTATAGACCACGTTAGTGACTTAGGACAATATTAGACTGTCACATGTGATGTTCCAGACTACTCTTCATTCTAAAGGACCTACCTACCTCAAATAATTTTCACTTAAACCCTTCCCACCTCCCCAATGCCTTTAGGGATCAGCATTAACAATGGTGACAGGTTAAAACAAAATACAAGAATGAAGAGATTTCCCACCCTCCACCTAAAACTATAGGGGGCAAGAATTTAAAGACTGAGGGTTTTTGGTTTGTTTTGTTAAGAAAAAAAAAAAAAAAAAGGTTTATAGGACCCTGGGTGGCTCAGTCAGTTGAGCATCCTACTTTGGCTCAGGTAATGATCTCATGGTTCATGAGTTCAAGCCCCACATCAGGCTCTGTGCTGGCAGCTTAGAGACTGGATGGAGCCTGCTTCGGATTCTGTGTCTCCCTCTCTCTCTCCCCCTCCCCAACTCACGCTCTCTCTCTCAAAAATAAATAAACATTTTAAAAAACTTTTAAAAAAGGAAAAAAAATATAAGGTTTAAAAGCATATTTATCTTCACTGGAGAGCCTCTTGTGCAAGACAGAGATGCGGCTACCCAACGTCAGCTAGTTGTTGTACGATGGGTATTAATTCCAGTTGCAAGCAGGGAGTGGCCATTTCAGAGCCGGTAACCCCCCCTGAAGGCACTAAAGGCGCCCCTGCAGTAGGCGGATTCCACCAAACTTACAACTAGAGTCTCCCATTCAAACCTAAAGCTGCTTGAAATTCCCCTAGTCTGTGAGGCAGGAAGCCTTGGAAAAAAGCACCTTGCCCCCTCTTTAACGGTAAAACCTCAAACCACAAAGGTGGAAGAAAAAGAGAAGCTAGCAGGAGTGCCCCTCTTAATTGTCTATTTTTATATGCTGTTTATTGGGTCGTTAAAATCTTACAAGGATTTCACGGTAATTGTAATTGTTGAATTCCAGGTTTGTCTTAGCTGATTGTACGGACATTTCTCACTTTCAAACTCAGCAATATTTTTCCTAATATCTTGTCTGAAAGAACCTTCCAGTCTGCCGACCAGATCCTTGAGTGATCCGTGGTCCCTGCAGGAGTGGAGGCGGGGCGCGCCACCCCGCACACCTGTTGTCAGGTGACACCGCCTGCAGCATCCAGCGCACTCACCTCTCCACTCCACCCCACCCCCAGCGAGTCCCTTCCCTCCCGGCCTTCTCCACCGGGAAGCCTACAGCCTTCTGGAGTTACCTTAAAAAGGAAAGAAAGAAAGAAAAAAAGAAAGGAAGAAAACACAAAAACCTCCCAACCACAAAGCAAACAAAAGGCCGATCAGAAGATGAGCGAGGGCAGCGGGGGTTCCCGCGTCCCCTCTCCAGCCAGTCCCTGGACAACCCCCTCCCCGGCCCTGCCTGGCTCCAATCCCACAAGTATCCCCCAGCCGCCAACCCTCCCCTCCCCGCAGAGAGCGAGCCAGACGCCTGCACCACGGCCACCTGGCTCTCGGGCCCGACTTATTGTGCTGGGGCCGGCAACTCGCGGGCCCGCGGGGCCCTCACCAAGTACAACTCCGAGCACCGCAGCTCCCGGTCGCCCAGGCCCACGCTGGCCGGCCAGCGCCGCGGGGCCTCCCCGGGCCTCTAGCTTAGCCCGCCCGCCCGCCCCGGGAAGGGTCGCCGGGGGAGGGGCCAGCACTGTCGCCTTCCCACAAAAGCGCCCAGGCGCGGGCAGGAGGACGCGGTTTGGAGAGAAGTTGGCTTCCGGGTTCGCTGTTTGAACAAAACCAAAGAGAATCCCGCGCGGCCGGGCGGGGAGGGCCTGGGAGGGCGCCGTGCGCGCGCGAGGCCCCGCGTGGGCCACGCCGAGCGCGGCGACCCGAGCCCGGCCGAGCGCCGCCTGTGCGCGCCAGGCCCGGCCGCTCCCAGGCCCCCGCGGCCGGAAGCGCGCGGTGGCCGGACCCGGCGGCGGGGACCGGGCGCGGGGCGAGGGGGCCCGCGCGGCACTTACGGGGCGGCTCGGCGGCGGCGGCGGCGGCGGCAGCAGCTAGGTGTCCGGCCCGTGCCCTCTCGGCCGCTCGCGCCTTTTCTCTCCGCGCTCGTCGCTGGCCCGCCCGCCCGCCTCCTCGCTTCCCGCCCGCGCGCCGCGCGCTCGCCCCCTCCGCCCGGCTCCGCTGCCGAGTGAACTGGAACCAGTCGCCGCGGCCCCGGGATTCCCACAATGCACAGCGCGCCGCTCGTCACATCCCATGCCGTCCCCGCGCGTCCGGCCACCCCTCCCGCGCCACCCGGGCGCCCCGGCCTTGACCCCAGCCCCGCGGCTGCGCGCGCCGCGGCCTCGGCGCTCCGCAGCCGGGACGTCTGTCCGTCTGTCCGCGGGCCGCCCCGAGGCCCTGCCCGCGGGCACCCCGCCCCGAGGCTAGGCGCCCGACGCAGGGCGGGCCCCGCGAGCCGGGGCGCGCCCTGAGCTAAGTCCTCAGAAGGGGTCTGGTCCCTCGCAAAGGCGCTTCTCTGGCGCGCGTCGCAGCCCGTGGGTCTCGAGCGACACTTCTTGAGTGCCTACTGTGTGCCTGGCATGGAGCACGGGACTGTAGCTGACTCAGCCCTAAAAGCCTTCTCGTTAAGCCAGGGAGGGGGAGGCACAATTGCTGTTACCAGCAAACACTTTTCCCTCCACCACCAATGCAAACCTCCCGCGCACCTGAGAACGTTCGCCGTGTTTCCGTTCGAGCCCCCATCAAACTTTTTCCTGCCCCACGACCAGCCACTGCACATCATGCTCACCTGGGGTTCTTTATAGTGACCCCCGGAAGTCTGGACCTGCTTTGTGCATGGAAGCGGTTAGCTACTTTGATTCAGCCAACGTTCACTATTGGACTCAAACTGGGATTTACAACATCAGAAGTGATTATCACACACACTTTTTTTTTTTCAAACTGCAGGCAAGCAGAAAGAGAAGGAACCACTGCAAAGCCCATCTGTATATTCCTAAATTGGTTCCTTGCTCTAGAGCGTTAGTGCCCCATCCAGGTTGCCTAAATAGGGACCTTCTCTCTGCGTCCTTCCCTCTCCTGGCCAAACTGTGAAGGGGGAAGCCACCTCAGCACCCAGGTGTGGACCAAATCTAAATAACAATACACGCCCAGCAGAAGTTTCCTGTGCTCTTGCTGGAGGTGATGGGAAGAGATTATGGAATTAACCCAAAACCGCTCCTCCCAACTCTCTGGCCGCCCCTATAGCAGCGGTGGTGACTTCCTCCCCTCACTATGCTGCTTTCACACTTCAAAAGTTTGCAAAGCAGTGTCCAATACAGGCCATTCATGCATTCATTAATCCGGTTAACCATTGCGGTCATACTTTGTGCCATGCTCCAATTTGGGTGATGGAGATGAAGCAGTGAACGAACAGGCAAAAATCCCAGCGTTGGAGTTTGAACCCCATAGGGAAATAGGCAATAGGAAAAAGGAGAACCAGTCTCCTTAACAGGAGAGAACCTCTGGGCTGAAGGGAAGACCAAACCTGGGGGGGGGGGCGGGGTGGGGGGGGAGACTCGTAAAGCCTGTTGGTGCCCTGGCAGCAGACAGATGTGAAGCTTCTTCTTCGACAGGTCCTCAGTGATGGCCAAGGCCAGACACAGAGGATGACCGTCCGATAGATCCCAATCTGCAACCTTAGGAGGCCAAGAAGTAACTCATTCACCGCCACCCCAGCATTGGCTCTGACTCAGTAAAGATCACATATACCCTATAATTTCACCCTCATGACAGGCAGGCTAGTTCTGTACGTTTCTACTTCCATTTTACAGATGAGGACGCTATAGTTCCAGGAAGCCAAGAAATCTGCCCGACATCACACAGAGTTTCAAACCCAGGTTTGTCCAGGACCTGAGTTTTCATGATTCAGGCCTGAAGGGAGCCCTTCTGGAGGTTCGGTTTTCTCTATGTGCACAGTCCAGTCTTCCATGTCCCCCAATGCAGAGTGGGTCTTTTTGTTCCCACCCAGTCCCACACCACCATCCATGGGTTAGAGTCTGTACCCTTCCAGAGGTGATCTTAGTGCGACCCCACCCCCCAACACCCCTCTCCAGCACACTGTTCTCATAGAACTCACTAGGAGTATCGTCCCCCAGAGCTGTTCAGGCAGAGGCCCTGTGTCCATCTCTCTTTAGAAGGCTCCACCTTTTCTCTCCTTTGTCTCTCCTCCTTATTTTGTATGCCTTTGGTGACCTGTCCCCTCACCTACTCTGGCTCAGGGAGGTTCACAAGCTGTTTCCCCTCCACTTGCAAAATAAAATGCATGTTCACCGTGTGGAACTTGGAAAATAAAATTGCACAAAATTTAAAGTACACCACTCTTAGTACACCATTCTTAGTACACCACTAGGAGAGAACCACTATTCCTCTTTCAGCTTTTGTATCCATATCTACTTAATATTAAATATATTTGGGTTTCTACTGCATTTAGTGCTTGTCACTTGCCTTTTTAAAAATATGTTTCGGGGCGCCTGGGTGGCGCAGTCGGTTAAGCGTCCGACTTCAGCCAGGTCACGATCTCGCGGTCTGTGAGTTCGAGCCCCGCGTCAGGCTCTGGGCTGATGGCTCAGAGCCTGGAGCCTGTTTCCGATTCTGTGTCTCCCTCTCTCTCTGCCCCTTCCCCGTTCATGCTCTGTCTCTCTCTGTCCCAAAAATAAATAAACGTTGAAAAAAAAATTTAAAAAAAAAAATATGTTTCAACGTTTATTTATTTTTGAGAGAGAGTGTGAGCGGGGGAGGGGCACAGAGAGAGGGAGACACAGAATCTGAAACAGGTTCCAGGCTCTGAGCTGTCAGCCCAGAGCCCGACGTGGGGCTTGAACCCACAAACCATGAGATCATGACCTGAGCTGAAGTCAGACGCCCAACTGACTGAGCCACCCAGGCGCCCCTGTCACCTGCCTTTTAAGCTTAATGGACGTTTATGAACATTTTACCAGGCCATTATTCTAACACAGCAGTTCTCAAACTATTTGGATTCAAAAACCTTTGTCCTCTTAAAAATTAACGAAGACTCCAAAGCACTTTTGGTTATGCAGGTTATGTCTATCAAGATTTGCTCTATTATAAATTAAAAAAAATTTCAATATTTATTAATATATTCACTTTAAAATGTATAATATATATAAATAATGTATTTGTATGAAAAACAGTCTCTAAACAAAAAAATGCAAAAAGAAAAGTGGCTTTGTTTTGCCACTGTGCACATTTCTTTAACGTCTGAGTTAATCGACGATAGCTAGATTCTGATGTTGTTTTATTTGAAGCATACAAAGAAAATCCCATCACACACAGGAAATTATTTCTATGTATATAAATCCTCTATTAAAATGGAGAATTTTAATAGCCTGCTTAGATTATTTTGCCTGTTCTTCTTTAATATTATACCAAAATTCAAGAAGTAGTAGTTTCATAAAGGTTCATTGCGATGTAGAATCTGAAACTGATTAATGAATTTTGTGAACTAACACAAAAGTTCATGAATCTGTCTTGTATCTTGAATGGATCTTTTAGCCATGCATGATTTGGTAAAATCATACATTGGTCATTTGGAAAATGTTTTCTTTCCAAATGAGTCATATAGATCTTCCAGTCTTCCAAATGTGAACACCTTTCATTGTAAGTATCAGAAAATCACATTTTTTAGTATCAGCATTGATATCATCAAAAGATTTTTAAGTATTGGTAAGTTGTAAAGCTTATGGCAGCAAAATACAAGTGTTCCAAAACTGTATTAAAAAAAATTTTTTTTTTTTTAGTGTTTATTTTTGAGACAGAGAGAGACAGAGCACAAGGGGGGGAGGAGAAGAGAGAGAGAGGGAGACACGGAATCTGAAGCAGACTCCAGGCTCTGAGCTGTCAGCACAGAGCCTGACCCAGTCTCGAACTCACAAACCATGAAATGATGACCTGAGTGAAGTCAGATGCTTAACCGACTGAGCCACCCAGGCGCCCCCAAAACTGTAATTTTTGCTTGAAAGTTCAAATTTATCATTGGCAACATAATTTTGGTTATTTTCCTTGAAGTGACAGGTTAGTTTCCTGCATTTTCAAGAAACTGTTTATCACATACACAGGACTGCATTATGACTTCTGCAGGCCTTAGGCATTTTCCCTTCATGGGTCCCTTCCTCCATTAAAACAAAAACAAAACCCAAAAAACCCTGCATTTTTATAAAGACAAATATATTAACATTAGATATTAAAATGGTGCCTTACAGAGAATTCAGCCCTGCACATTCCAGGTCTAAACAACCATAGTTTGTCAGTCACTTGGCCAACTTCTCCATTGCTGAGGCTCACAAGACTTTATGGGCCCACAGAAACATTTTCTTTTAAAATCAGAAAAAGAAGGGGCGCCTGGCTGGCTCAGTCGGTTAAGCGTCCAACTTCAGCTCAGGTCATCATCTTGCAGTTTGTGGGTTCAAGCCCCGCATCGGGCTCTGTGCTAATAGCTTGGACCCTGGAGCCTGCTTCGGATTCTGTGTCTCCCTCTCTCTCTGCCCCTCCCCTGCTTGTGCTCCGTCTCTCTCTCAAAAATAAATAAACGTTAAAAAGAAATGAAAAAAATCAGAAAGAAAATGAAAGTTAATTCTTTTAGATAGAAGAAAATATCTCAATAAAAAATATTAAAATATTTGTCTTTCTACCATTGCAATCATAAAATATAATTTTTGTATCTTTTTATGGAGAAAAGGGTCCACAGAGGCAAAAATGCTCAGGGCCCGTGACAGTACTAATGAAGTCCTGCAGTTATTGTTTCAAGAACAAATGGTGTTCGTTGTAAAAAACAGCTAGGTTAGCGCCCAACTCAATCACACAAAGGTTTTTCCTCAAGGCGACCGTCTTTGTGATATGGTGAAGTGCTTTCTCCATGCTTCTCATGTGGTCACGTAGAATGTTTAGAAATGTATCCTAAAGGATCAAGATTCAATAAAATTAATATTTTTTATTGCTTAGTCACGGACATTCCTAAGTGAAACTTTTTTTTTTTTTCCTGAAAGTGTTTGGCAAAGAAGAAAATGAATATCAGTGCAGGGTGGTGTCCTTGCTGATCTGTACTAGGTCACCAGCGGTATTACTCACTTCTGTGTTTGCGTCCTTGGTGCAAAGATGAAGACAGTGAAATGTCTCAATAATGTCTTAGTTTTGTCATAAGAAGTTCTGACTCGTGGACTCCTGGAAAGGGTCTCAGGGACCTTCAGGGCTCTGCAGACCCCATTTTGTGAAGCACTGTCCCAAACATCCTGGGGCTGTACCATCATACTTTGTTTCCTTCATGTTATTCTTTTTCCTTTTAGACTGTTTCCAACTCTATTACAAAGACACAATGAATACCCTAAGAGATACATCTTTGTGCACATCCGATTGCTGATCAAAGAGCCACTGCATGAAGCTTTAACACAGGGAGCCAGGTGGCCCTACAGAGAAGGCAGGACAGCGTGCCTTGGTGGGCAGCCTGAACATTCCTGCATTCCCCAGCACCTCTCTGCCCCACACTGAGTGTTCTCCAAGACCTGTGATGATCTGAGGGTCTGTTTAGTCGGGTGTCACCTCTTTCCCAACGTCCCTTTACCTTGATCTTGATTGCGGAAGGGCAGTGAGTGGGTGTCCAGTTAATTCCTAAGCTTTTGATCAATACAAACCACACCAAGAAGAATGTGTGTGCGCTTGAGGGAGTGGGGGGAATCCCAGGAAACAAAGCCTCTGGTACACATCTCCCCCACCACCCTCTGCCCCCACAAGCAGACAGATGTGTTCTTTTCCACGGAACAGGTGCATTTGTCATCTCTACTGGCTGGGGACTTTCTTCCTTACTTGATTACTTCAGAGATTAGTTTTTCTTTGATCTGCAATTGGCGGCAACATCTGACACTTTCCCTTGTTTTCAACAACCCATACCCCATCTCGTCTTTGTTAAGCAGTTAATGCCCTTCTCCAAGAGGAGCACACGTACATATTTACCCTTAGTAAGGTGTAACAAGGGGCTGAGGAAAACCATCCTAGGATGGGTGTGGGAAGGAAGAGGGGCTGTATTACCTCTTTCCAGGCAACTCTAAATTTAAATATCTTTTCCCTAGTGAATTTAGTGCTGGATTGAAAAATATAGTGTGAAGGATTCAGACCACCTGTAGAGCAGTGGTCTTCAAAGTGTGGTCCACAGACCATGGTGGGGTGCCTGACACACTTTATTAGGGTCCGTGCATCAAAAGTACTTTCATAATAATGTTAAGGCCTTACTTGCATCTTTCACTATGTTGACATTTGCACTGATGATAGAGAAACACATGGTGGGTAGACCGTTGGTGCCACAGTATGAATCAAGGCAGTGGTTTCAAACTGCTAGCAGTCATGGGATTCTTCAACACACACACACACACACACACACACACACACACACACACACACAGCTAGTTTCATTTAATTTAAAATGTCCTTAATGAAACAGATTTAAAAATTTTTGTATCTGCCACCATGACTTGACAGCTTCCCAATACTTAAAACTTTTCTGGGGCACCTGGGTGGCTCAGTCGGTTGAGGGTCCAACTCGTGATTTTGGCTCAGGTCATGATCTCACGGTCATGAGATTGAGCCCCAAGTTGAGCCCTGAATTGGGCTGAGCTAGGTGTGGAAGCTGCTTAGGATTCTTTTTCTCCCTCTCCTTCTGCCTCCCTCCTGCTTGCACTCTGTCGGTCTCTCTCTCTCTCTCTCTCAAAAAAAAAAAAAAAAAAAACTATAAAAAAGAACATTCTGATGAGACTGGTGATGGTATTAACAGACACTTAAAAAAATTTTTTTTGACGTTGTATAATAAAATCTGTCAACATTTGGAAAGATCTTATATATCTTAGTGATTTATGACAGTACAAGCTAGTGAACTAGTATTTTCCAAACAACTAATGTACGATACTACAGCATCATGAGTAGGTTTAAAAAATCCAAAGTGCAAGATAAAGCAATGGATTTAATATCTCAGAGTATGAAGAGCTCATTGATATGTTTTAATAACCCACATAATGCTAAGAAGGTATTTTAAGAAACTACCACTTGTCAAGTTTGGGTGTAGAATCAGAGAACAATATCTACAATTATTTGAAAAATTATTATAATATTCCTCCCTTGACTACATAAAAATCAAAATAAAACTTTTGCATGGAAAATAATCCAACATAAAAAAGTCAAAAGACAAATGACAAACTGGAAGAAAATACTGGAAAAATATAACACAGATAAAAAGGATTTTCCTGGTCTTAAATCTGCTTAGGCTGTTGTAAGAAAATACCATAGACTGAGTGGCTTAAAAAAAAAAAAAAAGAATTTTCTCCAGGTGCCTGGGTGGCTCAGTCAGTCTTCAGCTCAAGTCATGATCTTGTGGTTCATGAGTTTGAGTCCTGTGTAAGATTCTGTGCTGACAGCTCAGAGCCTGGAGGCTGCTTCAGATTCTGTGTCTCCCTCTCCCTCTGCCCCTCCCCCATTGGTTCTCTCTCTCTCTCTCTCTCTCTCTCTCTCTCTCTCTCAAATAAGTAAAAATATTTTTAAAATTTTAAAGTAAGAATTTTCTCACACTTCTAGAGGCTGTAAAATCCAAGATTCAGGTTCTGATTCAATTCAGTTTCTCTTCCAAAGCAAAGCCACTTGTCTTCACATGACCTTTCCTCTGTACATGTGTGTATGGGGCCAGGGGTGGGGTGAGGGTGAGGGCAGGGAGGGCTCTCTATTGGATTAATGTCCCATCCTTATGATCTCATTTAATGTCAATTACCTCCCAAAGACTCTATCTCCAAATACAGTCAGATTGAGGGTTAGGACTTCAATATGAACTGTGAGTGGCCATAATTCAGTCCATAGCAGTCATATATATATATACATATATATATACATATATATATACATGTATATGTACATATACGTGTACATGTACATGTACATATACATGTACATGTATGTGTACATGTACATGTACATGTATGTGTACGTGTACATGTATATGTACATATACATGTATAGTACATGTACATATACATATATATACATATATATGTAGTGAAAATGTATATATATATATGTATATATATATATATACACATATATATATATATAGTGAAAATCACCGAGGGTAATTAAAACCATTGAAAGACTGCTCAAAAACTGTGAACAATTAACAAACAGAGATTAAAATAGTGCTTACAGTATGAAAAGATGTTCAACTTCACTCATAAGTGCTAATAAAATCACACCTCGCTATCATTTCTACTTACCAGGCTGGTACAAGTTCCAAAGCTAGAAACCGTTAGCACAGGAAACCGGCTCTCATGTATAACTGGTAGAACTACAAGCTGCTATGGCCCTACAGAGGGGGCTTTCACAGTGTTTAATAAAGTATCCCTAACCAAGCAATTCTGCTTATAGAATTTACTCTGAAAATGCACCCCAGTGATATGAAAATACAAACCCACAAGATTGCTCATTGCTTCATTATTCGTCATTGCAAAATATTTATTGCAAACACTGAAATATCCAGGCATGGGAGATTGGTTGAATAAACTATGATAGGTACACACTAAGAACCATACACTGTAAAAACAAATGATGATCCCTGTGAACTGATGACGGAGTGATTTCCAGGAGATATTGTTGTGAAAAACGCAGACGGCAGGCGAGCATATATATAGGATGCTACATTTCGCGTAAGAAAGTAGGGAAAATAAGAACACATGCATATTATCTGTACAAATGGTAATGCAGGGGGATAAACGAAAACCCTAAAGACAGTTACCTATCCGTGAGGGGTGAGGGACAGAAAGAAAGGGACACAGTGACATTTCTCTGAGTATATTGTTTTGCATACTTTTGGCTTTTGGAATAATGTTAGTGCTCTGCATACTCAAAAACCAGCATTTCATCTATAATGATAGACAGGAAGAAAATTCCTAAAACTGAAATCAAACTAAAACCCAAGTGTATCTCAAGTGAATGTCATAATCCTCCTGAAGGCAGGGAGAAAGAAGTAATCCACTTTATTTATGAACACAGTATTTGATACTTTTGGTCTGTGGTGAGAAAGCGCATCAGGGAAGAATTCCAAACAAATCCTGGACCACTTTTACGGACTTGGTTTTTCGCAGTGACCTGGGAAAATCAATTCTAATGCAACTTTGCATCTACTATAGGTTTTAGTAAATGAGTACACGTGTTGATGCTGTTGGGAGTTAGGGATCTCAGAGTAGGAGAAGGGACACCCAAGTATGAAATGAGGGAAGTCAAGAAGGAGCCCTGTGAGGATGAATTGGGACTGGAGGTATTGGTGTGAACTCACTTCTAAAATATACATGCATATGTATGTGTCTATACCTGTATATGTGCACACATGTATATATGCGTGCATACGTATGTATGTTTGTATACATGCATGTTTCCTCGCTCTGTCCACAAGCAAAGACACCCCTTGGCAATAAGCACATCTAGCACTCATCTTGGTTTCTAATACTACTACCTACTAAAAGAAGCCAGGGCTCCTTTGAGAAATGGCTGGAGCAGGAAGTATGCAAGATAAGCCTGTGATATCTTGTTATGCCAGAAAAATAGGGAAATACACACACACACACACACACACACACACACACACACACACAATGGGGGCATGTCACAAGAGCAAAGTGGCCAGTTTGAGGGGGCACCCCATGGGCTCAATTTGGGACAGTATGAGGGATTCTTAAGTCCATACTGAGAATAAAAAGATCTCATACACATATGATCACATATACTTATTATATATATATATATGTGTGTGTGTGTATACATATATATATGTACACATGCATATATATACATTTTAAATATGCATTTATAAAGGTGAGGGGAAGAAGTTCTCCTACTCTAGTAGAATATTGAAATAACTGGTAAATGTTGAGGGAAGGGTGAAGTTAGAAGAACATCAGCCTTTCGCAGTGATGCTGATAAAGACTAGTTTGGGCAAAAGTCCGCAGTGGATACTGCATTAGTTTCTGATTCCCGTTACAACAAATTGCCACACATATTGCAAGATGTGCCCTCGACATTTTACCAAGAAATTGTTTTTTCTATCTTTCCAATGATTACAAGACCCCAGAATATTTAACCGAGGATATTTTAACTCTTTCAACGTTTCATTATTCTCATGAATCTTCTACATCTGCTTTAAATTCAGCTACATCACTAGGATTATTTTGTGCAGTTCTACTCATTTATATTTACCCTTTTTGGTGTTCTTCATTCTCCTTTGCACCACCTATGCTGTCATGCGGATCTTTTTTATTTTTCCTGAAAAAAAACTACCATTAGTGCCGGCAACTAATTCTCTGTTTTTCCTTCTTTTTTTTTTTAAATTTTTTTTTCAACGTTTATTTATTTTGGGACAGAGAGAGACAGAGCATGAACGGGGGAGGGGCAGAGAGAGAGGGAGACACAGAATCGGAAACAGGCTCCAGGCTCCCAGCCATCAGCCCAGAGCCTGACGCAGGGCTCGAACTCCTGGACCGTGAGATCGTGACCTGGCTGAAGTCCGACGCTTAACCGACTGTGCCACCCAGGCGCCCCTGTTTTTCCTTCTTTAAAGAAGTCTCAAAACTTCTTTACTTCACCTTCACTCACAAGAAATTCTGTTATGGAAAAATTAAGACATTTACAAAGTAAAGAGGAGAGTGTAACGCATTCCCATGGATTCATCACCTAGTTGTGACAATTATCAAATTTGGCCATTCTCGCATCTTCTCCCAACCGCACCCCAACTTGATGGTAATGCTGCTGCTGATGATGATTTTTTTTAATGAGGAATGTTGCACAATGGTCTTTAATTTTTTTTCTTTAAAAATGGGAAAAGAGAAGGAAATGCAAGGCATTTCAGTGTATCAATTGCATTATAAAATCTGATACAGATAGAGATAGAGATAGATGTATGCATATATCAAAAGATAAAAGGAAAAAATAAGATACTGTGGCTGTAGAGAAAACAGTGTTAGAGAAAATGCAAAATTTTTCGTAAATCATGGAAAGCACCAGCCTGACAGCTTTACTTTGTCAGTGTTTCTCAGAAGATAGATTATAAGCCAGAAAGATTTTTTTGTTTAGATCGGTTGTAAAAGTAGGCAAAAGAAATCTGACACTTCAGAATCTGTCTCACAAAATCAAATATGGAGAAAACAAAACCTTAAAATTTTAGTATCTGAATATGTAGAAAGGCAAGTGTTTTGACAAGTAAAACAGGTTTTATGTTGGTGAAATCAGTTATTTTTTTCTAAGCTGCTTCTTTATGGTGTAGACTAATCCAATTGTTTTATTTTTTTAATTCTTTCTGACTTTCATTCATTTTTGAGAGACAGAGACGGAGCATGAGCAGGGGAGGGGTAGAGAGAGGGAGACACAGAATCTAAAGCAGGCTACAGACTCTGAGCTGTCAGCACAGAGCCCTATGTGGGGCTCGAACTCATGGGTCCTGAGATCATGACCTGAGCTGAAGTCGGGCACTTAACTGACTGAGCCACCCAGGTACCCCTAATCCAATTGTTTTCTGAGGAAGGAAGTTAGGAACTACAATTGCAACAATGGTGAAAAATACTCAACTATGCCCTGATATTGTAATCTAGCAACTCATAACTTGTGAATTGAAGTTTTGGTAGGTTTAGGTAACCTGTTGCAAATGATTTTTAGAAGATGGGCAGTGGGATATGGCCTGACCAATAAAAACAATGATGATGATGATTTTTAATAGCTCTTTTATTTTTAAGGTAAAATGTGCATCATGGAGGTACACACACTTTAGTTGTGTGATTTTGACAAACAATACCCTACTTTAATTGCTTCCTTTATCACAATCAGAACATTTTCATCATGTTAAAAAGTTGCCTTGAGTCCCTTCCCAGTGAATCTCTACCCCCAGAGGCAACCATTGATTTGATGTGTTTCACCTCACATTGGTTTTGCCTGTTTTAGAACCTCGTAAAAATGGCATAATACAGTTTATCTCTTTCGTGTTCCATTGTTCTTGTTTGAGGGATCGATGCATTTTGTTGTGTGAATAAATACTGCATAAGTTTTTTATTGTTGAATAGCATTGCATTGTATGAATATATCATGATTTGTTTATTCATTCTCCTCTTGATGGACCTTTTACGTTCCTACCGGCAGTAGAAGAGTTTGGATTGCTCTACATCCTTGCCACTTTCCATTCAAATATCTTCCTTTGTGAAATGTCCCATAAAAAGTAAGATTGTTTGTTCTTTTAACCATTAAGTTGTAGGTGTGTTTTTATGTCCTGGACACTAATTACTTCTTAGTTATATATCTTGCAAATATTTTCTTTTGGTCTGTGGCTTGCCTGTTTATTGTCTTTGTGATGTCTTTTGATGAACAGGTGTTTTTACTTTTGACAAACTCCATTTTGTCAATGATTTCTTTTACAGTTTTATCAAAATCTTTGGCCCCTGATCGTGAAGATATTTTCCTTCAGAGCTTTATACTTTCAGCTTTCACGTTTAGGTCTACCATCTATGACACATCAAATCTTGTGTGTAGTGTGAGACAGGGAAATCAAGCTTTGTTTTGTCTCCTTTGGGTCCTCAGTTGTTATGGCATCAGTTGATGAAAACATTTCTTTTGGTTTGTTTTGGCATATTTCTTGAAAATGAATTGACCATATATACACATCTTTCAAAAGGAATTTGGTGTTCTGCAGTCATTTGGTGAGAGGTCTTCCCTCGTGAAATCCTATGTCCTTCAATCTCCATTGCCCCCAGAATTCTCTGATGCTTTAGAATATATGATTTTTATGGGTTGCCTGGGTGGCTCAGTTGGGTGAGCGTCTGACTTCAGCTAATTTCATGATCTCATGGTTTGTGGGCTCGAGTCCCATGTCTGGCTCTGGTGTGAGCACAGAGCCCACTTCAGATCCTTTGTCTCCCTCTCTCTCTGTCCTTCCCTGTCTCACACTCTTTTTAATATATATATATACATATATATATATATATATATATATTTTTTTTTTTTTTTTTAAATGTTGTCTGCTGTTTCTAGGTCTTGTCAGTGGGAGCATTGCCTTGCCACAAGCTACTTCATCAACCGGGAAGTGGAACCCTGTGTCGAATTTGCTGTCGTTATCTTAACTTACCAGAGACAGACGCTCTTTCCTCTTTTCTCTTACATGAACTCCAGGGGATAAATTTCCCTCTAAGCCCAGGTTTTCTGTATCCCACAATGTCTCAGCCAGCTCAGATGGCTCTAACAAAATTCCATACATGTGTGTGGCTTAAACAGCAAACATTTATTTGTCATTGTTCTGAAAGCTGGAAATTCCAAGATCAAGGTGCTGGGTGAGGACCCTTTTCCTGGTCTGCACATAGCCACCATCTTGCTGTGTCCTCACATGGTAGAAAGATGGGGAGGAATCTGGTCTCTTTCTCATCTTACAAGGGCACTATTTTGATTACGGGTGTTCTGTCAGTGTCACCTCAACTAAACCAAATGACCTCCCAGAGGCCCAATCTCTGAATGCCATCACACTGGGGATTGGTGTTTCAACATAACGAGTTTTGGGGAGACATAAGCACCCCATTCCATAGTACACAAGTTTTAGTATGCTGTCTTCATTGCTATTCAATAGGATTCTCCTTTCTATTGAGATGTCTTCTTTGATCCATGACTTACTTAAAAGTATATCACTTAACTTCTGAACATTTAAGAATTTGGGGAGTAATTTTATTGTATTTTATTTACCAATTTCTAACTTCATTCCACCGTGTTTAGAGAATATCTTCTGTATGGTTTCAATTCTTTGAAATGTGTTGAAATTTGCCTTATGGCTCAACATGTGTTCAATTTTGGCCAATGGTCATGTGCTTGCAAAAATAATGTAAATTCATTCTTTTGCTGTTGGGAGGTAGTAGTCTATATATGTTAGTTAGGTCAACATTTTTTATTGTATAGTCAAATTCTTTTCAATCCTTACTGATTTTTTTTCCTTGTTATGTCATCAAGAAAAATGTATTGAAGTTTGTCCCTTTCCCTTTTAGTTCTTGCAAGTTTTATTTTTTATATTTTGAGCCCCTGTTTTGAAGCACATACAAATTTGGAATTGTTATATATTTCCGGTAGATTGACCCTTTTAATATGCATTATCCTTCTTTATCTCTAGGAAACACTTTGTTTTAAATTCCACTGAGCAAACCAGCTTCCTTTTAGTGACTATTTGAATTGAATGTCTCTTGCATCCCATTAATTTTTTTAAGATTTTTATTTTATTATTATTTTTTTATTTTTAGTAGGCTCCACACACAATGTGGGGCTTGAATTCACAACCCAAGATCAAGAATCACGTACTCTAGTAACTGAGCCAGCCAAGTGCCCCCATCCCATTACTTTTTTTTAAAGTTTATTTATTTATTTTGAGAGAGAGAAAGAGCATGAGCATGAGTGGAGGAGGGGCAGAGAGAGAGGGAGAGAGAATCCCACCCTCGTGGTTTGGGACTGATCCCACCAACTGTGAGATCATGACCTGAGCTGAAATCAAGAGTAGGACACTTAACCGATTGAGGCACCCAGGCACCCCCATCCTACTAATTTCTAATAATTCTGTATCCTTATAAAGTATGTATTTAAAGAAGCATTTGGTAAATGTTGTCATTATTTCTAAACCTACTCTAACTAAGACTCTTAATTGGAGCATTTCCATCATTTATATGTGATGTTAGAGCTGATATTTGGGGCTAAGCATTGCAATTTACTATTTATTTTCTATTTATTCCACCTCTTTTATGTTCCATTCCCTTTCTTACTCTCTTTTCTATTATGCACTTTTATTCTATTTTTTCTCTATTAGTTGTGAGTTACACATTTAGTAATCATTTTGTTAGCGATAAGCCGAGATTACAGTGTGCATTTTTGATTTGTTAAAATCTAATATAAATGAATATTTTTACAAGTTTCTGCATAATACAAGGATTTTAGAATGTTTTCACTTACCTCCCTCCTTCTGCATTTTCTGTTACTGTTGGATGTTTAATTATGTATATAATAACATAATATAATTGTGTGTGTTTATTAATATGTAATATGTGTATGATTTAATTACAAGTAATGCTAAATATGTACTTTTGCAATCCCACATGACATTATTATGGATGTTTTCAAAGTGAAAATTCATTTGGCTTAAACTACTTGTTTACTTTCTTTAAAATAAAAATTTTATCGGGGCGCCTGGGTGGCTCAGTCGATTAAGAATCTGACTTTGGCTCAGGTCATGATCTCGCAGTTCGTGAGTTCGAGCCCCGCATCAGGCTCTGGGCTGACACCTCAGAGCCTGGAGCCTGTTTCGGATTCTGTGTCTCCCTCTCTCTCCGGCCCTTCCTCTCTCTCTCTCTCTCTCTCTCTCTCTCTCTCTCTCTCTGTCAAAAGTAAATAAACATTAAAAAAAATTTTTTTTTAATAATGAAATAAAAATTTTATCTTCATTTTAGGTTTGCAGAAAAGTTGCAAAGATAGCGAAGCAAGTTGCACACACCTTGCACCCACTGTTCCCTGTCACTAATGTCACTAATGCACTAGGTGGTGCATTTACAACATAAGGAGCCAACACTGGTACATGATCATTCCCTAAGCTCCATACTTGATTTGGATTTCCTTAGTTTTTCCCGAACATACTGTTTCTGTCCCAGGATACCACTTCATGTTTGGTCACCACGTCTCCTCCTGCTCTGGTCTGTTATAGGATCCAATTTTCCTTGACGTTAATGAGAGTGCCAAAGAGTCCTGGTGTTGTGTCGAGCTCACGGTGCCCTCCCTCGCACCCATGTTCCTCCTGCTCTTCCCCACTTCCCTTTTGTCCTCTCTCCAGCCCCCGTTGCAAGTGCATTTCTTAGAAAAGTGTCAGCATGCAAGCTTTTGCCTCTGGCTCTTTCTTCTAGGAAATCCGCAGTAAGACTGTCTCGTTCTAGGCTCTGGATCTTTGGGGTCCCAACCAAAAGCCTGAGTGGCCCTCCTGATTGGCAGATCTCGAACTCCAGCTCTTGTTCCTGCTGAGAGGCTGCCAAAAGTTGTACTCGGCTTCTCAGCCGCCACTTTCTGATCACCTTTTCCACCAAAAAGTCCCAATTGGCCAATATCTCAAGGGGAAAAATAGTGCCAAATATCAGGCTCAGCTTCCTGGGCTCCCCTTCTCTCCAAGATCTTGCTTCTAGAAATCCTGCATTTTTCTTTCTTGCCATCAAACCATTTAAAGATATATATTTCTGCCTTTTTTTTTTTTTCTTTCCCTAGTTATTTTTAGCTAGAAGCTTGGTTCAGAAAAAAAGCTAGTTCTCCATTTCAGGAAGCAGAACTCACAACCCTGGGTTTTCATAGGAAACCACAGGGTACCGCTAGAAAAACTGCTGTTTCCTTACAGACTCTGGCAGGCCCCAGGCCCGGCGGAGAACAGAATAGGGCTCTGCCCCTCACGCACCTTTTTATTTCTGTTGTTTCTCACTGCCTTTGTTTTCTAACAGCTTTCCATGTTTGAGTGTGTTGGTGGAAGGTAGCTTTAGTATAATTTTCCTTGCTATATACAGTTGGATCTCTCAGCTGGAGAATTTTTTTTCTAATATATATTTTCCTAGAAAATGGTCAAGGTTTTGAAAAATGTTGATGTAAGATCATACTTAACAGTTACCTATAATTTTATTTTTTGTTAAATTTAAAAAATGTTTAATTCCAGTGGAGGTGACATACAGCGTTATATTTGTTTCAGGCGTATAGTGATTCAGCACTTCCATACCTCACCCTGTGCTCATCACAGCAAGTGTAGCCCTTAATCCCCATCATCCATTCAACCCAACCCCCCACTTACCTCCCCTCTGATAACCATCAGTGTGATCTCTAGGTAAGAGTCTGTTTCTTGGGGTGCCTGGGTGGCTCAGTCAGTTGAACGTCTGTTTGACTCTTGATTTCAGCTTAGGTCATGATCTCAGGGGCTGTGGAATCAAGCTCACATGGGGCTCCATGCTGCTTAAAACTCTCTCTCTCTCTCTCTCTCTCTGTCTCTCTCGGGGCACCTGGGTGGCTCAGTCGGTTGAGCGTCTGGCTTTGGCTCAGGTCATGATCTCACAGTTTGTGAGTTCGAGCCCTGCATCAGGCTCTGTGCTGACAGCTCAGAGCCTGGATCCTGCTTCAGATTCTGTGTCTCCCTGTCTCTCTGCCCCTTCCCCGCTTATGCTCTGTCTTCCTCTCTCAAAAATAAATAAACATTAAAGAAATTTAAAAAAAAAGACTCTCTCTCTCTCTCTCTCTCTCTCCCTTCATCCCAGTCTCAAACGCTATGAAGGATTGCTACTTAATGAGTGTTTACCATGTGCTAAGTCCTCAGAGCACCTGAATGGCTCAGTCGGTTGAGTGTCCAACTTCAGCTCAGGTCATGATCTCATGAGTTCTTCCAGCCCCACGTTGGGTTCTCTGCTGTCATTGTGGAGCCTGCTTTGCATCCTCGGTCTCCCTCTCTGCCCCTCCCCCGTTCTCTCTCCAAAATAAATAAAATAAACTTTGTTTTTAAAGATTCTTTCTCTTCTTCTCCTTTCCCCTCTCCCATGCTCACGTGCTCTCTTCCGCTCTAAAAAAAAAAAAAAATTAAAGAGTCTTCTTGACTTTTCTCTTTTTTTCTTCACTTTCTTCGCTTTCTTCATACATTTCTTAAATTCCACATATGAGTGAAAGCATATGGTAGACTAAAGAACTTTCTACGTGAAGGAAAAATGCAGAGTTAGTCCTTGGAACAATTGCAAGGGAGATAGAGGTGGGGAGCGTGCATCGCAAAGATGCTTACCTCACTGTCCCCCATTCCATCACCCAGGGAACTTTCCACAATTCTGGTATCTGCCTCCTGTCCCTTTCCATAAATGTTGACTCCAATTTTCCTTTTCATGATGATTGCGTTACCATCATGTGCACCAGCTATTATATAGTATTGCCCTCTGGTGGATGGAACTGTTGGTCCCTTATAGAATGGGCCCAGAATGCTGCCATTTTGAACCCTGTCAACAAAGGAGGAGACAGAACAATTAAAAGAGAAAAAGGACTGCCGACTCTCACATCTTATTACAAGGAGTCTTTTCCCCCTGGATCTCTTGCCCTAACTCACCAGGGACTGGTGAATTGTGCCTGTGATAACTGTTTCTGAATTAAGAATCAATAAATAACAAGCAGGACTACACTTTGGCCTCTCGGTTTTAAAAAATACCCTGGGGCTGGTTCTAGGTTGAGAAGGCAGGCGTGATTTGGGGAGAATAGGATTTGCCGAATTTCAAAACCGCTCTTGTATTTTCCAGGGTAGGCTAACTGCTGTAACACATAAGCTACACATTTCACTACTTTACACAGGAAAGTTTATTTCTTCTGCGTCGGGCTTCCCTACATAGCAGAGCAACTCCCTTGCTGTGATGTATTGAGAGTCAGCCCTCAATAGAAGGGTTTGTTAAAAAAAAAAAATTGTTTTCTTGCTTGTGTAGTGTCCCACCATAGATTTTCCAGGTCAGGTGACTCTCCTGTATGGCTCTCCTCCACCTGATGTCACAGGAACTCAGGCTGCTTCTGTTTGATGTCTCTGCCCTCTTCTAGGGCCACAGAGAACTCTCAAATTAGCCAGTAGCAAGGAAAAGGTAGTCAAGGCTTGCACACAGGGAAGTTTATGAGCCAGACTTGGAATTATACCCACTCTGGGCATTTCATTGGCCACCATCCAGTCAAATGGCTGCACCCACCTGAGAAAGAGGTTAGGAAGTATAGCTTAGTGGTGGCCCAGGAGGAATAGGTAAATGGTTTGTGAACAGCTATCAAGTCCCTACCACAGGTCTTGTGCCTGTGTCTGTGTGTGTGTGTGTTTCTGCCTTCCAAAGAAAAAGTAAGAAGAATGTCTCGGGTGTCGCAAAGAGCCTCCAAACCTTGTTAGATCATTGATGTTCTCAGTCTACTCAAATCCTGAGTTGACAGCAACACGGGATGTGATTTTTTTCAGCCACTTAAGACTAGAAGGAAGAGGCTTTTCAGTTAAAACACAGAATATTTTCCTGGTCCTGGGATAGATCTAATTGGCCAATATTATTTTAAGTAAGCTCCTTGTTGAAATTTGACATAATATAGAAAAATTCAGAAAAACCACCGGCCCATAAGAAAACAGCTCAATGAATTTTCACAAGGTCAATACAGCCATGTGACTATCACCATCAAGAATGAAAACATTACCCCATCTTAGAAATTGACAAGTAAGGGTGGACAGGAGGGTTCTTGGTGATGTGAGAGGGTATTCTAGGGGCACTGAGTTGTAGTACATTGCTTGGGTTCTCCTTTAAATGTTAGCTCCAGGAGCTCCTGGGCGGCTCAGTCAGTTAAGCGTCCGACTCTTGATTTCGGCTTAGGTCATGATCTCACAGTTTCATGAGTTCGAGCTCCACATTGGGCTCTGTGCATTGACTCCATGGAGCCTGCTTGGGTTTCTTACTGTCTGCCTCTCTCTGCCCCTCCCCTGCCTGCACTCTCTCTCTCTCTCTCTCTCTCCCTCAAAATAAAAAAAAATAAACTTAAAAAAAAAAGTGCTAGCCCCGAAGTTGAGGAAATGCTAAAGTGGCCTGAGGTTTGCCCTCCCCTTGATTCCAGACATCTGAATTACCTCTGACAGGTTAGTTCCTCTTTTAGAATCTCTGTTTTCCCATGTGTACTATGGGAGGTTTGGACTGACAAACCACTAAGCCTTCTCACCTTGGGACAATTCGGTTTTAGGACTTGCTCCAAATCCTACAGGATGGGTGTGATGGGGGGAAATGCATGATAGGCCTGGACAACATCGCTTGGGCAGACAGATGCCGTAGCCCCAACTTGTGCCCAGGCCCGGGGCCATCTTCACTGAGTTCTCCAGATTGTGGTCCGGGCGGTCATTCTCCAGTGCTGTGCCATGAGCCATGCTCACCCCGTTGGTGTTCATTTGTTTTGGCTTCATCGAGTCTGTGTGTGCTGCGTGGGCTGCTGGACCTCGTAGAGTTGTTGGTGCACAGTCATAGCTAGGAGCTGAGGGTGTAGAATATGGACTTGGGCAGACTCAAGTGCCAACTCTGACTTTATCAGAAGCTGGCTGTGTGACCTTAGGTGAGTCATTTAACCTCTCTGAGACAGGCTCCTTATCTCTGAAGTTCCGAGGAGACAGTCACCTACCTCCTAAGTTGTTGTGTGGAGGAACTGAGCTAATCCTTGGTGCCTGGCCTCTAAGTGCCAGGGATGAGGTCGCTGGCAAGCCTGGTTGTGGAGAGTTTAGGAGCAGACCGGAAAGGCAGTCACCAGGTCCTTGTGACAGCAGCTGTGGTGGAAGCTCTAGCAGCTTCCCGAAGTCTCAGTCATGTGATGGATCCTTATATTCGACAGCCGGCTGTCGCTCCTTTGCGTAGGCTCCTCCAGCCCTTACCATAGCCTTCTAAGCATTTGACTCCTGGTACAAAAGCCCTCTTTTGCTAGAAACACCTAGAACAACTTCAGTTCCTTGCACTGAACCCAACTGGCACAGGATGGTGGTACTGCTAACACTTACACAATCACGGGCTGAGGCAAGCTTTCCGAAGAAGCACTCCATCAATGGTACTCAGTAATGGTTGCCATAAGACTACCTGGTTAGCTGTTCGAAAGTGGGGAAAACCAGTTCTGTAAATGGCAGCTTGCTGCCCGCCAGTGCTAGCAGGATTTTTTCTTCCTCCCACTTTGGTTTTTCCAAGCAGTCAGCAGGCATCTCTAACAAGAGGAAAATGATCCTTGGCTAATGTTGCTTTCCCCCTTGTGTTCTCGCCAACAATTCATGTTGCCTTAAGAGATTAGGCCTTTTTATTGCTTGCCTCATTGCCCTGCTGTCTGCACCAAAGTTATGTCTTGGCTGGCTGGGCGTGTCCTTCTGATGGAGTCCAGGCCTGCTGCACAGAGAGCAAGGGGGTTATTTGATCTCTTGACTGTGGCTCTTATAAGCCCCATTGAGGGTGCGCTTACCCACAGAGCTCTGCTATGCTAATTGGCCCCGGGTAGCCGAAGAAGCGAAATCCCACCTAAAGCAGTGAGTGTTTCTTCTGGCAGGATTTGATGTTTGGGAGAAGGCAGCCTCTACGGGGGCTCAGGGGTCAGCTCTGGATCCCACTCGACCCTTCCCAGATTCAGCTAATGGGCAGCCATTTCTTGATCAGGGTGATGGAGGGTCATAAGGGGCATCTCCTGCCTCCGGAGAGATTTTCACTCGGCCTGGACTTAAATCCTGGAATGTGAGAACACCCCTCTGATTGTTTTTCTGTCAAGATGAACCCAAAGCCTGATATCTTGCCCACCAAGAGCTGTTCCACAGACACTGCTGGTGAGAAGGTAGAGAAGTTAGCCTCTCCACTCCTGACTCACTTTTTTTTATTATTATTATTAAAAGCTGCATGGCACTTTTCCCGCTCTGAATTCTCATTGCAGCTCTTCCTAAAAGGCAGAGTGATCCTACAAAGCCCACAGATAAAATCATTAGACCCTGGAGAGAGTTTCAGACTCAATCCCTTTCACTGGCAAAAGCTTAATGAGAGTGGATCCCCAGCACTGAGTGGCTCTCCCCCAGCTTGGTCATTCTCACCTGCCCTGGTCTTCCCAGAATTGCCCCTGCCCTGGGAACCCCCAAACCCTTCACATTCTCTTCACTGCTGTGATGTGCTCTTGATGGGCACTGAACTCAGCACTAGGAAACTGTTTGTCTACAAAAGAAGAAGAAGAAAATTCACTCTTTGAAAAGTAACCCAAATCCCCTTTTCTTTACCGTGAGTCCCTACCTCTCTCTAACGAATGTCCCGTCTCCTTTGTATACAGCAGAGTTCTCCAGACTTAGCGTGCTTGAGAATTACCTGAAGCAAAAGCACAGGCAGATACCATGTCACCCCTACTAGGATGGTTCTAATCAAAACCATGGAAAATAACAAGTGTTGGTGGAACCCTTGTGTGTTCATTGCTGGTGGGAACGGCAAGTGGTGCGGCTGCTGTGGAAAAAATTTTGGGGTCCCTCGAAAAGTTAAACATAGAATTATCATGTGACCCAGCATTTCCACTCGTGGGTATATTCACCCAAAAAATGGAAAACGGGGGCTTGAGCTGATACCTGTATACCGATGCACACATAATGTACTCACGATGTACTCACAATAGCCAAAAGTAGAAGAACCCCAAGCGTCCATCAACGGAAGAATGGGGGCACCTGGGTGGTTCAGTGAGTTAAGTGTCCGACTCTTGATTTTAGCTCAGGTAATGATCTCATGGTTGTGAGATCGAGCCCTGAGTCAGGCTCAGCACAGAGAGAAGACTCTGCTTGGAATTCTCTCTCTCCTTTCTCTCTGCCCCTACCCCACTTGTATGCTCTCTCTCTTTCTCTCTCTCAAAATAAATAAATAAACCTAAAAAAAAAATAAGGATGGGTACACAAAATGTGGTATAGCCATACACTGGAATAGTATTCAGCCATAAGAAGGAATAGAGTTCTTTTTTTTTTTTTTAATTATTTTTTAACGTCCATTTATTTTTTTTTTAATTTTTTTTAACGTTTATTTATTTTTGAGACAGAGAGAGACAGAGCGTGAACAGGGGAGGGGCAGAGAGAGAGGGAGACACAGAATCTGAAACAGGCTCCAGGCTCTGAGCTGTCAGCACAGAGCCTGATGCGGGTCTCGAACTCACAGACTGTGAGATCATGACCTGAGCCGAAGTTGGACGCTTAACCGACTGAGCCACCCAGGCGCCCCTAACGTCCATTTATTTTTGACAGACAGAGAAAGAGCATGAGTGGGGGAGGAACAGAGAGAGGGGGAGACACAGAATCTGAAGCAGGCTCCAGGCTCTGAGCTGTCAGCACAGAGCCCGATGAGGGATCATGAGTTGAGCCAAAGTCGGATGCTTAACCAATTGAGCCACTCAGAAGCCCCAGAAGGAATGGAGTTCTAATACACACGACAACATGGATGAACCTTGAAAATATTTATGCTAAGTGAAATAAGCCATACACAAAAGGACATGCATGGTACATTTCCACTTACACACAGTCTCTAGAATAGGCAAATTCATAGAACTAGACAGTGGATTAGGGATTACCAGACCCTTGGGGTAAATGGGGAGTTACTACTTAATGGGTACAGCTTCTGTTTGGGGGGATGAAAAAGTTTGGGAAACCGTGGCAAAGATTGTACAACAGTGTTGATGTGATTAATGCCTGCCACTGAATTGAACATTTAAACATAGTTAAAATGGCATATCTCATGTGGTATTTATTTTACCGTAATTAAAAAAAAAGTTACCACAAGAGCTTGCTGAAATGGGCCTTCCCAGGACGCTCCCAAGCTTGTTGAATCAGTATGACCAGGGTGGAGCTCCATCATGACTTGTCAAGTGTCTCTGATGTGGGTAATCCAGGGTGTTCTTTTAGGATGCAGATATGCATAAGGATAGGTCAGGCCACCTGCCTTCCTTGGGAAACATAAAGAAACAAAAGAGGAGGGTGGGCCAAGCTTTCCTGAGGCAGGACACGCCCACTTCACACACCCTGATGAGGAAAAGTAGGCCATGCCGAGCCCTGGCCTGGTGAGGACGGGCACACCAGTCTACTACACAGGCTGCATCTGAAGGTGGCACTCTTGGGACCAGAGGAAGAACAGGGACCTTGCGACCAACACCGTGATTCTGAGGTCCAGGGTCTTGTGATGGCACCTGCCGGTCTCCGGGCCAGCCCTCAGAGCCCTGTCCCGTGTCCTTCTCCAGCCTGCACCTGCCCAGCCAGGCTTCCCTCCCGGCTCCAGCAAAGGCCAGAGGCAGGAGCTGACTTGGGGTTTTGGCCGCTTCCGGAGTTGGTCATGTTGTCTTCTTTCTTCCTAGTTCTCCCAGTGCCAGGGTCAAGTTTGCTGTTCTTTCCTCAGGTGGTACATGATCTCCATTCCGGTATTCCCCTCCCCATGACCAATGCACTTTACTGTATTTATTGACTATGTCTTTTCTTGCATGCAAGTAATCAAATTACTAGCAAAGAGAACGACCCAACAATGACACAACCTCGCTGGGCTGATATTTGAGAGTTGTGCTTGTTGCCTGGCAACTCAAATATTCTTTGAGATTGGTTTACGCTTCTACTCTGAGTTCCTAACACTCATTTTCAGAAACTATTCTGATAATGCCCCATCCAGAGAAAAGCTGAGGAAAAAAAAAAAAAAAAAAAGGCTGAACCTGGAAACTCAAATCTAAGTCTTGTTCGTCTTCAGGACGGAAAGACGAAGAAGGGAAGAGGCTCGCTCGTTCACTCCTCTGCTTTCTACCGAATCCCGACCCGGGGCTGGGTCTGCACCTTGGGAAGTGAGAGTGGACAGGACACAGCTCTCGCCTTCGGGGAGCTCAGTCCCAGGTGGGGTGAGGGTGGGTCTGGGGAACACATGTCAACTGGCCACCATAAAATAGTTGACTGGTGGGCAAGGCAGGGGTGTGGAGGGAGGGCCAGAGGCTTGGCCTGATGGGTCATAGATTGGAGGATTCAGGGAAGATCAAAAATGAGAGGACACTTTGAGGAGACTCTTGAGAAATGGGTATTTTTTTTAGGCAGACAGGATGTGGTTGGGACCCGAGCTCTCCAAGCCGTGAACAAGATCACCAGTCAATATGGGGCCAGATGAGGGGAGGGGAGCCTGCAGGATGCAAAGCGGCCTGATCCCTTGCACTGGAATGACACCCTTACAAGTCCAGACTGGATCCTGTAGGCAGTAGAGAATACCAGAATATTCTGAGCAGGAGAGTGCTGTGGTCAGATTTGCAGGGTTATTGAATGTATGGAAAATTCCGTAAGAAGAAAAGAAGAGTGTGATGAACCAGGAGCCCATACTTAAACTGAACAATTATGAATGCTTCTCCAACTTTTCTTAATGTATTTCTTTGCTAAAATATTTTAAGGCAAATCAAGCCATCTTCTCTAGAAACTTCAGTGTGCCTCCTTTACAAATTCAGATTTTCTTTTTACTTGCTATCACACCTCACACACTTAACAGTAATTTCTCAACATGTCATCCCAAGTTCACAACCAAATTTCCCACATTGTCCCCAAACGTTTTTGTTTCAAGGTTGCTTTGTCTGAATCAGGTTTCAAAGCCAGTGTGCACACTCCAGTTACAGTTTTTGTTTTAGAAACCTCACCCAGGGAAGGGCGGACTCTGGAAGGTTCAAATCTTCTAGCCCCGGGGAAGAGGCCAAGTAACATTGTTTCAGTAGGAAACATGGGCCTGCAGTTCAGGCGAACAGGCCCGGCGGGAAGTTGCTCTGCTCCTGGGCAAGAAAGGCTGGTGTCACTTGGAGCCCTGGGAGGACGGACTCTGAGGGGTGGCGGGCTTGGGCGTCTTTTGCAATCTTTAAGAGAGATGGGGGATGGGAGCTTACCGGCGGCAGGTGAGCGTTGAAAATCTACCTTGATTTCACAGAACTCTGGAGGCAGTCGCAGGGGAACAGTGAGGGTCAGAGCCTTCTGCGGTGCCCCGAGCGGTGGACACCAACAAGGTAAGGGGACAGGGATGCGGACAGCCTTTACAGGAATCTTTAAGAGAAAGCGGATGGGCCATAGTCAGAAAGGACGGCGGGCGAAGGGGAACATCCCCAGGTATGGCAGGTCTGTGACCCTCTAAAGGCTAAAAGGCTCTAGTTTGTCACTCCAGCAGTAGAGGAAAGGTCAGGTGGTGAGTCTCAACTGAGGCCGCGTTCTGGAAGATAGCCCAGCTCTTTCAAGTGGCCTTAGCATCGAGCATGCCCACAGAAGCTGATGGCAAGGAGGTGGACATGTGCAGGAGGGTTTACCTAGCAGGTGTGTTGTTGCTTCATTCGTGCCAGGAAAAGCTGAAAGTAGCCTGTAGGTGTGACAATAAGGATATAGAGAGACACGTTTTCTCAGCCTCAGCTGTCATTGTTTGAGGTCAGGTGAGTCTTTGTTGTGGAAGCTGTCCTGGGCATCATAGGGTGTTTAAAAGCATCTACCCACTAGATGCCAGTAGCCACCCCCACCCCACCCTGCGTTGTGACAACCAAAAATGTCTCCAGACATTAAAAATGCCCCCTGAGGGAGGGGCGAAATCCACTGCAGTTGGGAAATACTTAGGTGAACGCGTGATGTGCCCTTACGGTGACATATTACAGCATCCTAAAGATGTCTTTTAGGGGGCCCCTGGGTGGCTCAGTCAGCGAAGCACCCGACTTCAGCTCAAGTCATGATCTCCCAGTTTGTGGGTTCAAGTCTGTGTCGGGCTCTGTGCTGACAGCTCAGAGCCTGGAGCCTGTTTCAGATTCTGTGTCTCCCTCTCTCTCTGCTCCTCCCCGACTCATGCTCTGTCTCTCTCTCAAAAATAAATAAAAGTAAAAAAAAAAAAAAAAAAAAAAGGATGGCTTTTAGGAGTGATTTAGGATGTGTGCCAGAATCCTTACAATATAATAATAAGAAGAAAAAAGTTGCACATACAATTTTTTATACAAGAATAATGCTAAATGTACAAGTAAGCACACATCATACCTGGGAAGAGGTGGGAAGGAAAAATACTAACATATGAAAGGAAATTAATTCTGGATGATAAGTGACCTCTTTCCAAGTTTTCTGTTTTCAGGAATAATGAAACCACCACATTTTCTACACGGATCCTGGGTGTTTTATATTTATTTATTTGTACACACAGTGTGGCCATGCACCCACTCATTTATTTTAAGGAAATTTATTACTGATCTAACTTATGTCCAAAAAGAGTTTGTAGGCATATAGCTCAGTGGATTTTCACCCAGTGAATATACTTGTGTAAACCGGTGCTCAGATCAAGAAACAGAATATCAGCAGCCCTCTCAGAAGCCCCGTGTGTCGTCTTTCCGTCATTCCCTCCCCCCAGGATGACCCAGGTCCTGATTTAAATACCATAGATTCCCTTTACATACTTTACAGCTTTATATTCTTTATATAGATGCGATTGTGCATGCAGCGTGAACTATTTTGTATCTGGCTTCTTGAGCTCAATGCTGTTGGTACGATTCATTTATGTTATGGTGTGTGGTTGTAGTATTTTATAACGAGCGTATATTATTTTTAAAATCATAAAGCTATTTTACAAAGACGGCAGATGGCAGCTATTAAAAACCTGGGATGGTTTCCACTTCCCGATGATTGTTCTACAGTTCTCTGCTGGGGAGCTGGTCATGGCCTCCAGCCCTTGGTCCTCTGCCTCCTGCCTTGTTCTTCCCAGTTGGCTCTCCGAGTCTAGGGAGGACGTAGGCTGATCTCACCATCCCCTGGCTCACCTGCTGTCACCGGTGATGCACATTCGTGTTTGAACCCCCTCCCCCCACCCCCGATGAGGAGACTGATCAGACAAGATAGGGAGAGGGGCATGTGAGGCTTGGCACAAGGCTGAACAGGAAGGGGGGCCTGGGGTGTCCCAAATGGGGCTGGGCACTCCTGAAAAGAGGGTCTTCACTTCTGTTCCCATGGTGACTGTCACTGGCATGCCATGGGTAGAGACACAGACATCATTTGCCTCATCTGGTCCCCTGGCTTGTCACATTCGTCAGGGTAAAGCAACCTCCTGGACACTCCTTTGTTCCCCAACATCATACAGAGGAGGGACTGTCATGATTTCCCAGTTCAGGCACCAAGAGTCCGATGCCGAAAGAAGTAACTCGTTAAGGCCCTGAGCTGGGCCACAAGCATTGCCTCTCAAGGCCACTGTCTTGCCCTCTCCCGTCGCTGGCTGAGATGGGGGCAGGGGGGCAGGACTCCATCCGCGGTGATGTTCTCTGTCTGCTGACCTGGTCACAACCAGCTGTGTGGTCAGGCAAGTCATTATCTCAGACACCGCTTTAGTTGGTTTGGCCATAAAACGGGCAGCTCAGTACCTCCCTTCTTCATCCCCCAAGCCCCGCCTCCTCTCGCCAACAGGAACCCCTGGAAAAATGTTCTGGAAAAACGGAGGCATTTTTACGACTCTCTCCTCACCTAAACCTGCTGGGCCAGGACAGAGCGCAGACCCTCGGGCCCTGACCGTTATCCTACACTTTGGACCCCGGCGCCTCCGGCTTTGATGTCGTCTTGGTAAATGTCCCTAAGTCACCAGTGGGCTCTGATCTCCCCAGCACCTAATAATTCAAACAGCCTGGGCAGTGAGCAGCTAATCAGCTGGGCAGCCTCTGCAGCTGCACAGTGAGGTCGAGAGAGAAGGGGTCCCTTTCATTCTTAGGGTCTCATTCCACAACCCGAGGGCCAGGGCAGACGCCACCATCTCCTGGCCCAGGGGGGGAGGTTAATTCCTGCAAGGACCCGGGCGGGCATCTGCCTGGCCGAGGCGGCCAGTTGCACGGTTTGAATCATGGCCGTGGCGGCCAGGCCATCGGGTGGGAATTAAAATTTAATTTAGAAAGTCCTGTCTCTGCGGCCCTGGTGGCCGTCGTCTGGGTGATTGACTGGCTGGTTTCTTTCACCTTTGCACGCCTTGGGTTTTTACTGGCGGAGGAAATGAAGGCTGAACTGGGGCAGGAAATTCCATGTACACAGGTGTTTCTGGTTAGCCCCGTGCACCTCGCCCAGGGGCACGTTTGGGGGCCAGGGATGCCTGTGAGCCCGGGGCTTCTGTGACCCGGCAGCTGCTGTGGCTCTGCCCGTGGGGAAGGCTGGACAGGGCACTTGGGCCCCTGCAGGGCAGACAGGGGTGCCAACGAATGGTCCCACGGCTGGTTCCGTGCCTGCCCACCGCTGACACAAGATCACGCAGGCGACTTGGCGAGAGGCGCCCCAGAGTGGCGCCTGGTGGCACCAGGGCCTGACCTGGAAGATTAGCGGCGCCCTGAGGCGGTGTTTACACGTTGTAGCCAGCTCTTCACGTGGCTGACCTGCCCCCATTTTCACATCTTCTGAAGGGCTTAAAGAGCCACAAAGCATGCCCTCCCTTGCTTAAAGGGGCTCTGGAAGGGCTGGGGAGGCCGCCTTGGGCTCGGTCTGAGACAGCCATCTGGGGGCTTGTTCCAGAGGCCAAAGAAGGAGCTTTCCTTGTCCTATGGCTTCCCCATGCTGCCATAGGGGCATCTCCACCAGCAACCGTTCACTGTGCGAGTGAAGGCACCTGGGGGCTCCCCGTCCATCCAGAGGGCGCCTGGAGGGAGCAGGCCTCCTGAGAAATGGCACGGGGAGGTACACTGGCTAGCTCTGGGCAGAGGCTCACCCCCACCCACCCACCTCAGTTTTTTAATGGACATCCTAGGAACGAAGTCTGCTGTGTTGGCCGATTGAGGAGATACCCTCGGTCTGTGAGGAGCCCACAATCTTTGCGCGGCTCTCAACTGACCATCCAGCTCCCGGGAACGTTCCCAAGGGAAGTGCTCAAAAGGAAAATCATTTTATGAGTAGCTTAGAGTATTACTTTAGACACAGCACAACAACAACAAAAAATGTAACCAATGAAAATGCCCTTCAGTTGGTTGCAGACCGAGGTATGTCATTGACGTAATACCGAAGAGCAAACAGATCACTGTGTTGAGTTGTGAAACCATGTAAAAGGCCCAGGAAACGACTGAAGAGAAGTCTATGCCCCCCGATTACGACGTGTGGAAAATGTGTACCTCAAGGAAGACTGGAGGAAGATGCAAGTAATTGTTCATTTAAATATATTTGTCATTCAATATTTAAATGCATAATTTAAAATGAAAATTAAGTAAGAACAGAGATCGATATGAATATGTGTAAGTTATCGAGTTCCCACTAGGATGAGACCCCGTGTTGTCTGTCCAGGACAGGATGTATGGGATCTCAAAGGCTGGAGAAAAGCCTGTGACTGGAGCTTGGCCACCGTGGGGGGACATAAAAGCGGGGTCATCACAGTGAGTGTGGCCACCCACGTGAGGTTGTGGTTAGGGTGTTCTGGGCATCCTGGGGGAAATGGGGCTAAGCCTCTGGCACAGTTCAGGACCCCGCATAATCCCCTGGTCTCTGAAGAGGGGTGGGAGGGTCCGCAGGGCTCTGACCAGCACACGGCTGCCCCTAGCTGTAGGGTGCGAGAAATGGGTTTTCACTGCAGTGAGGAGTTCTAAGGCTGGGTTACCTAAGCAGCACTGTAGAAGGGACATCATGCTTTGTTTTTGTTTTTTTTTAAGTTTATTTATTTATTTTTAGAGAGAAAAGAGAGAGGATTGGGGGAGGGGCAGAGAGCAAGAATCCCAAGCAGGCTCAGCACTGTCAGCGCGGGGCTTGAATTCACAAACCATGAGATCGTGACCTGAGCTGAAATCCAGTCGGACGCTCAACCGACTGAGCCACCCAGGCGCCCTGGGACCTCTTGTTCTTAGTGAAGCACAAATGAATGGCTGCCACAAGTGACTGTGTAGGTTGAGGTACGGAGGGGGCTAAAACTGAGCCCCCTGAGCCCCCTACCCCTACCTCTACCTTGGCCTCGGACCCTGCCAGGTATGCTGCAAGGCACCTAGGGTGGGCATCTCTCTTGCTCAACATACTTCCCATATTTCAAGGCGTAGCTCCATCCTCTTGCTCCCAGGAACCTCTTCTGAGCAGCTCAGCTCTTGCCAGCCTGTGCTCAGAGTGCTTCTAGAATCTGGATGTGGTCCTGAGTCTGAGGAGGGCAGGGGCCAGGCCTCACCCTCTCTGGACAGCACCTCCTTCCCCACCCTGGGGCTTTCAGAGCGGTTCTCCGTGCCTTCTCCGTGCCACAGATGCAGAATAGCAGTTGGAGTGGTAGCAATGATTTGTGAATTTCAATTCCTCTTCTTAAACCGCTTGCAGATATTGCTGCTGCTTTCCTCCACTCCCCCATCCTACTTCTTCCTTCGCCGCAGACAGGACTTAGGAAACAGTAACTCACACTCCCCCCCTCTGCTTCTCCTGCTCCTCCTGTGGGTATCACTATGGCTACTTCGGGGATAAGCCTGATTCTGATCCACCTCTGAGCACCCTAGAACCATCAGACAGGGTGCTGTTCACCTTTGGGCGGGGGGAACAGCAAAGAAAGAGAGCTTCCCAACACTGACTGCTCACTGAAAGCCAAACACTGCACTCAGCACCCCGTTGGCATCATCTGGTTTCATTCCCCCAGACACCGCACGAGACAGGCGGTGCTCCTGCTTATAGATGGGAGACCCTGAGGCTGGAGGAGATTGGTCTCTTGCCCAAGGTCACGGAGCTAGTAAGAGGTAGAGCCAGGCTCCAGACTTTGACTGTCTGATTCCAAAGTCTAGGCTTTCCTTTGCTCTAAATCCCTCCACTCAACCTTCTCTTTTGTCTGCGGAATTCTAGGAAGTGTTGGTTCTGTTTCTCATCAGCAGGGCCTCGTGCTCCCCGCAGAGCAGGGTCTCTGGGCATTTGCACATCATCCCTACAGGCAAATGTTGGGTGTGCAGAGCCTCATCTCCAAGTCCAGGGTGTCCAGAACCAGCTGGAATCAGAGGCATTCTGGCCCTTTTCCCTGCCACATGGAAATGTCATTTGCAATCAGCCGGCTGTAGTTGGAGAGCTGCCTTTTAGGTGCAGCGACTAAAAGGAGCACATGGAAACACTCAGTGCCTGAGCCAGCATCGGAGAGGCCCTGGCTTTTAGCCATGAATGGCGGCAGGTCCAATAATGTTGAGCTCCAGGCATGCGTGTTGCCAAGAAGCCAGAGGGGTTTGGAGATTGACCAGCTCCTGCAGCACGTGAAGATGCCTTGCACAGTGCTGGGCGTATGGGTGCTTGAGAATGTAGATCCCTGTTTGGTGACAGAGGGGCCGTGGTCCCGTGGGCTAAGTGCCCGGTGATGAAATGTTCTGTGCCATGGCTGCCTTGGGGGTGGGGCGCGGTCTAAATCATGGGACCGTGGGCTTCTGACGTTGTATGCGAGTGTTATGCATGCTCCTGTATCCAATGGGCGGCCATAGCTTTCTCTGGGCTTTCAGAGCTATCCCAGACCCAAGATCCTACTATCCAAGAGGCTGCAGGTAGGGAACAAGAGATGAAACCATTCAGCATGTTCTAAGATACGCTCACCCCTGGGACAGCTGGCAGGGGGAGATGTGCCAGACTGATGAGAGTGTGAGGAGGGGGAACAGGTACCCAGGTCAGGCTGCCTCTCTGAGCAGAATGGAGCTCCTGCTGACTCCCCTCCTACTCTGACCACACAGGCTGCAGACAGCAGAGCCCTCCGGCCCTTGGGGGGAAGATGGCCTCCCCCACCATCATCTGTGAACCTCATCTCCAAGTTTAGAGCTTCCTCCCCAGGTGGGGTTGCCCCCTCTCTGAGCTCCAATTTCCCCATCGGCCTGTGGCCGTATATCTTCTCCTCTTTTCTCCTGGCTGCTTTATAGCTTGCTGGAAACACCTTCCCTTAACACTTCGAAATGTATCACTTGAAAGCATCTTAACGTTAACCAATGCGATTCTTTTTTAATTTGAAGGGGCTTATTTCTCTGAATGGCTTTCCTGATCATATAGGAGGGCATGCTCCCTAATATTAAACTTTTTCTTTAAAAAGAGCAAAAAATGACTCACATCTGTTTGATATTTAATTCAAATTGAATGGCAGGACAGGAACAGAATTACACTGCAAACGGCCATAAAGAGCCAAGCATACGGAACCTACACGCCAGAAGATTTGAAATGACAAAGGATTGAGGGGGATGTGGCCTGGGCAATGGGGCATGTCCTACCCAGAAGCCAGAGCTGTAGTAGCAAAGCCAGGAGAAGCCGGAAAGTGGGAGAGGGGCTCCCTTTTGCACTGGAGGATTTTGTAGGGACTGGTATCTAGATGCATGTAAGTTTGGGGTCTGGGATCCAAGCCCCCAACAAGCGTCCTGATCCCATCTGGAATCCAATGCTCGTCGCTCTACGTTGGGGTGGTGACCTGTCTGGGCTCCCCAAAGGGCTCTCGGGTAATGCTCGCACACAGCCTGGGTGACCAACCAGTCACTGCCCTGATCTCGGGGTCCTGGAGGCCTTGGGGTTGGGCTACAGCTCGGAGGTTGAGCTCAAAGTCTCCCTGCTCCCTGCTGATCAGTTCACCAGAAACTCCAACACCCAGCGTCTAAGAGGGCAGGGAGATGAGGTGGGGCCTAGAGAGCTGTGTTTTCCTCCCTTCTCAGAAAGAAGGTGACTTCTAAATGCCAGGCGACCTGTACTTCCTTGAGCTCTGAGAGTGAGATCCCAGGAAAGAAATGAGCACAGCCTCTTAGCTAATACCTGCGGGCATGTTTGAAGTCAGGGGACTGATTACAGGATCCAGGCACAGCACTTTAATTGTGAACCGTGTCTCGTGGCATCTGCTAGGCGGGCATCGACAGTGGGGTTCTACAACCCAAGCTCAGCCAGAGCTTGTAGGCTTCCTCTCACCAGGTGTGCATGGATGGTGGGGGTGAGGAGAAGGGCAAGAGTCCCCCACTTACCAGCTGAGTGCATTTGGGAGCCTTTCCCCTCCCTGCACTTTTGTTTCTTTAACAAAAGAAAGGGTTTAAAATCCTCATAAGGTTATTTGAAACATCTAACATTAAAAATACAAATGACTTCACTTTTAAAATGGCCAAACACCATACTGTTTTCTTAGAATGGTTACCCTGACCTCTCCAGCACTTCTGTGTAGGCACCATATGCATCTCAAGGCATTTTCACATGTTTGTTTGTTTGTTTGTTTGTTTGTTTCTCTGGCCCACCGTTCTCAGGTGCTGGAACTTTTTCCACATGGTGGTGTGCTAAGAGGGTCCCATACTGTCTTATAAGAGCCGATTGTTAAACAAGCCACCACTGAAAATTAAAGCACAAAGGGGTGCCTGGGTGGCTTAGTTGGTTAAGCATCTGACTTCAGCTCAGGTCATGATCTCCCAGTTCATGAGTTCGAGCCCCGCGTCGGGCTCTGTGCTGACAGCTCAGAACCTGGAGCCTGCTTTGGATTCTGTGTCTCCCTCTTTCTCTGCCCCTCCCCCACTCATGTTCTGTCTCTGCCTCTCAAAAATAAACATTAAAAAAAAAAGAAAATTAAAGCACATGAACTTAGTGTTGAATAAGTTACATTAAATACAAAGTTAAAAAATAAAAACTCACAGTTTCCTAATTATTTTACTATATTTGGCTATATCTGTGCTCTTGGGGTATTTGCATCTAGTCTCTCTGTGTGCAGAAATGCTATCTGTGTGTGTTTACTGCACATCTCTTTCCAACTCCAGGTTCAGTGGTGTCACCCTGATACCTTGAAACTGACGATGGTGGGAGAATTTCCATCACGGAAATCAGAAATCGGCAAACACTACACAATCAGAGGTCTCCCACCACCCAGAGAGCTGGTGGTTAACTGTCTGCCAGCCCCTGACTGACTGTAGAGATTGGCAGAGTGAAGTCTCTAGAGCCTTTGGTGACTTTCTCAGTATGCCGCGTCGTTCTCTCAACCTGCTGCTTTGTCCACCAGACTTAGATCTTCCAGCATTCCCAGGCCCTCGTGTGCAGGGTATACGGCATTGCTTTATTCAGAACACTCTGAATTTGGCCTCCTCCGAATGCCTCCTACCATTCCTGTAATGAGGTCTCTCCTTGGCTTCTGGTTTTTTCCCTGAGCTCAGCCAAAATATTCACCCTGGTTTTGTGAAGCATGCTGCGACTCTCAAGTGGAGGTATTTTCTCTTTAACTGAGAAGCAAAACTCACAGCTCATAATGACCCTGGGGATTTCTAACCAACACCTTACCCGGGGTGCTAGACAGAGCCCAGAGGCTTGCATGTGTGTGAGAGTGTGTGAGTGTGTGAGTGTGTGAGTGTGTGTGTGTGTGTGTGCACGCGAGATGGAGAGTGGCATGGAGAAGGAGAAGTCAAACCACATGAGGCTTTCCTGACATTTCAAATTGAAATCTGCACAGCAACCACATCCCCAGGGGAAGAGGAACGTAAAAGTGAAAGATGGAGCCCCCTGATTATTAGCTTCCCTCCTGGGCCTCCAACAAGTGTCTACAGGGGACCATGTGTTCCTCAGTAAGGAGGGCCAGGATGATTCTGGAAACCTCTGACATCAAGCATGCAGCCTGCTTGCTTCCAGTGTTCCCCGGGGGCAGAGGTCCAAGTTTGGGAGCTCTGCACCTCGTACATGTGTTTCTGGGTGGTGGGGGGCTGGGCACTTGTGTTGAACCATAGACATAGGACTCATCTGGAAATGGGAAAACCTATTGGCAGAGAGTAGAAGAATCAGGGGTGTGAGCCCTGCAGGGCCTTGCTGGATTTGTCCTTACCTCCTGGGCTTAGGGTCCTATAGAGAAGATGAGGGCACTCATGGAACAAACCACTTACCCTGGCCTCTTCTCATTCTGAGTAATTCATTGTGTAAAGTCCATTTTAACCTGTTAAGCCAGCAGCTTTGTTTTGACATGAGGTTCTTCTCAAAACTCATTCCTGGAGGCCTGCTTTCACCCCACGCAAATTCTTTGTCCCAGCTCACTTTCTTGGCAGTCAGTCAATAGACCCCTGCTGAGGAGCCGGGTGGCTGTCCCATCCGTAGACGCAGACTCGTCCGAGTTGGTCTCTGCCTTGCCCGGGGCCATGTTGGCGGGGCGGAGCACACGGCAACCACACGTATTCCCAGCTGAGGAGATACCATGTGGTTGATACCATGGATCACTGCCTGGAAACCCCTCTGAGTGTCCCACAACAGGCTTGGAGCTTGGGGGGGAGACCATTCCCTTTCCGGAAAAAGTCAGGAAAGCTTTCTGGAGGGAGAAACGTTTGGGGATGGGTGGTGGCAGTTCACACTCACGGCCGGCAGTCATTGAGCGTTTCCAAGGCGTGCGTGCTAAGTTCCATTACACATATGTGTGCATTTCCATCTGCACAGAGGGGGCGCGGGTACTGACAGCATTCCCGTTTTGTACTTGGGCGTCGGCGGCTTGGGAGATGAGGCAAGTTTTAGGGTCAGTAAGTGGACAGCGGTGGGGATTTGGACCCTCCTCTGCTGCCCTGCCTCTGAGGTGGGGGGAGAGGGGTTTTCAAAGCAGGAGCCCCGGCTGGATTGCGTGACCCAGGCCAGGATGGCCCCACCTGGCTCTTCTCTGGACCTCACTGTCGGTACCTGTCCTCTTGCGCCCTCCTCTTTCCTTTCTTACAGAGGCCAAAGGATATGTGGTTGGGGTGACGTGTGGGAGAGGGAGGGGGTCTGTGCTCGCCTGTTGCCTCCAGGAGGCCCCCAGGCAGGGGAGCCCTCTAGGCCATGCCCCCTTTCCTCTCCCTTTCTGGTGGCCCAGGCCCCCTTCTCCCTTTTTTTGCCCTCGGACCCTCCGTCTCCCTTCTCTCCTCTGCTTACCGGGGCGGGATGGGGGGGGGGGCAGTCCACCCTGCAGACTGCCTTCCCCAGGTTTGCTCACCAGCTGCCTTCTGGCTGCCTTCGGCCAATAAGAACCGCAAGGGGTGGGCGAGGGGAGCAGTCAAGATATGTCACCCTCTCTTTCAGCGCCGCACGCTGGGGAGAGAGTCTGGAGCGGCAGGTGTATCTCCTCTTTGGCTCCAGCCTACCCCCTCCCCCCGATGGCCTCTGACCCTAAGGTCCCAGCTTCTGCAGGGACAAGGCACATTCGTTCTAGCTCTGTGCCTGGCAATGCCTGCTCTGGTTGACTCTGCAGCCCCAGGGGTGGGAGCAACTTCTGCTCTTGCTGATTTCTGAGGTGCGTGGCCTGTTATGTTTTTGCAATGCTTACAGTGGTTTTTGTTTTCTTGACTGGATCCTGCTATGCACCCTCTCCTACCTCCCCCCCCAACCCCCGCCGCTCCCTCCCCCCAGGCAAGGTGACCTAATAGGACCCATCGTGCAGAAAGCTGCATATGAATGGAGGAATGATATCATGGTGTCCAGATCCCTCAGAGAAGAAATTACGGAAAGGAAACCCGTGGCTGGCTGCCTGACTGAGCTCTCCCTGGGAACCACCCCCCCCCGCCCCCCCCTCCCCGTCTCTGCTTTATTCTGAAGAGTCCCCACCCCCTACCCCCTGCCTCTGTGTCTTTAAAGGAAAGCAAGGCAGATGTCTCAGCTGGGGCTCCTTCCAGCAGTTTGAATGCTTGGCTCAGAGCCTGGACGTCGTGATGGTTTTGCTCCGGTACCTGCTCTGTGTAATTTCTCTGTTAGGTAACACAGAGGATCGGAGAAATAACAGAGTGGGGAAGAAAGCCCCCCTTCAGAACTCCAGACCCCATGGGTCTTTTCCCTCCTTCCAGGACTGTGATTTGAATTTTATTCAACTCTGCCCCTTCTCAGACTCCTTCCTGGTTCCCAAAGGTCTGGAGCTGGGCACTGTAGCTGCCAGTGCCCCTTAAAAAGGTAGGCACTGTGGGGGAAATGGAGGCTATGTTGCCCTGGAAAGAAGAGGCAGAGAACAGTAACAGTTCAGGGAAGGCTGGCATTATCGGGGGAGGGCACATCTTTGCGGAGCAAGCCCCATACCAAACGACACTTTAAAGCCTTTTCAACTCACGTCCTTAAAGAAGAAAATAATTAAACTCTTCTGCTGGGGATCACCTGGCTTCCCACATCCCTTCACTTAGGATGTTTTGTTCCCACTGGAGCGTGTGATTGGAAAACAAAGGTAAATGAGAGCAATTTATTCCCGGATCATTTCTTCCCCCGGCGGGCTTAAAGCTGCCTCAGCCATAAAGAGTTTACAAACTCTAAAGAAAGATAATAACTTCCCTTCTCACGGCCCGGTCATAGGGAGGTAATGTATGTTTCCAATCAGCTGAGAATGTAATTCAAATGGTAGGTTTTATTTCACTTTAATCCGCCTGTGAGTTCACATTCAAGGTAAGAGGGATCACAGCCCTGCAATGTGAATAGAGTTCATTAACTTGGCATCTCCACTTAGAGGCGGAGGAGCTGGGTCTGTCTACTCTTCTCCCAGAGCCTTGCACAGGCTTGGGCCTCGTGTGCCGGCCAGCGACCAGAGCGCGCCGGGATGTGGGCAGGGCAGCCACAGCGACAGGAAGCTGGAGGGTCCAGTTTGGGGACCAGCTAACTGATGGCAGCATCAGCATCACCAGGTGCCATGGGGTAGAAGCCGAGGAGGAAGAAATGAGCTCACACAGTAGATAGAGTAGATAGTCTCCCCTCCGCAGCCCAGTTTGGGGGTGGGGGAAGGTCCTGGAGGTGGTGATGAACTGTCCACACTGCCTGGGCTTACTTGCTTCTACACACATCTTTGCTGACAGCAGCCTAGCTACTCAGTGGGCTGTTAGGCAAAGAATCCGTTCTTAGCTCTATTGGAATCCTGTCTCAGCTCTATTTAGTCACAGGGAGACCTTGAACCAGCCACTTGACTATGCCTTGCTTTATACATTTATGAAGTGACTATCCATTTGAGGGGAAAGGGATATGTTTTCTTCATTGGCCTACTGTGAAGCCTTTTTTTAAAGTTTATTTATTTGTTTTGAGAGAGAGCGAGAGAGCACGAGCAGGGTAGGGGCAGAGAGGGACAGAGGCAGAATCCCAAGCAGACTCCACGCTGTCAGCACAGAACCCGTCGCGGGGCTAGAACTCACGAACCATGAGATCATGACCCAAGCAGAAATCAAGAGGCAGACACTTAACCAACTGAGCCGCTCAGGCGCCCCTGGCCTACAATGAAACGTTTAATGCCGCTCGTTCTACAATGAAACTCACTCCTGCAGGGTAAGCGTTACCCTCTCCAGCCCTTTCTTTGGAAATACTGATGCCTTCAGCAGTGTGATATCTTAGCTTCCCAAGCCACAGGGAATCCCTTCAAGGAACAGTTCTGGTCTGTGCAGATGGGGTGTCGGTTTAGGGAGGCAGCGTGTTCCTAGCGAGTGTCTGGGGGAGGAGGTTCTGTGGAGGGTGGCCTCCATCATATGGGCGTGGAGCAGAGGTATCAAACCAGATCCAAGGAGATGTGGGGGGCTGGGGGCCCACACTCCATCCTGCCGGTCCAACTCAAGACTCCTAGTGATTGGAGCCCCTCCTAGAGTCTCCTGGAGGTACCTATGTGCCTCTAGGAAGTGCTGAGAGCTGTCTCTCAGTCACATGGGGGGACTTGTCACATCTGTCGACCTTCTCCAGCAGTCATCTCACAGAATCTCAAAAATGCAGCATCCTGGCTGGCTTGGGCTGCAGAGGCTCAAGCCGCAGAGAGAAGCACAAGCTGTGTTCTGCCCCAGCTGGAGGATCTGGGCTCTCCTCACTGAGGCCTAGAGCTGGAAGAGATTTATTGTCTGCCCACGGCTTTCAGCCCCTACTGCCCCAGTTGGCCGAACCATCTCTCCTCCTGCCACTACAAGCCTTGGCCATGCCCTCACCTGCCTCACTCACGCCTTAACAACTCACCTTGCCCGTCTGTCTGTCCATCCATTCTCTGACCAGCTCCCCAACGGCCCCCTGGAACACAACAGCAAACCACCCGTGGTCCTCATCTGTGTGGAGCCTAAGTCTCACAGGGAGACAGACACAGAAACTACGGCGACAGCATTGGGGTGTCCAGTGCCCTTCCTTGCCCCCAGCCACAGCCACGGTTGTGCTGTCCTGCCATCACATCCTCACCATGCTTGCTTATGCCTCAGAGCCCTGCACATTTATGTGGCGTTCTCAGGTCTCCCTGGAAATGGGGCTCGGGAGGTTACGGTGTCCCACTTACAGACAGGTTGGGGAGACTCCCATTCTTGGAAGAGCAGAGGAATGTGAAGGTTAAAATGTCTTAAAGGGCACAAGGGGTGATTTCTAGATTTCCGGACATGCCTTCAGAGAATCGTAGTGCTCTGGGGGTAACTGTTGTAGCCCTTTGTAGCAGACGTACGCATGTGTGTATATGCTGAGTGTATGTGTCAACCCGCATTCAATTCATTCCACCGAATTGGACAGTGAAAGCTTACTCTACTGAGTACCTACTATGCGCCAAGCACCACACTAGGTGCTTCATATGCGCTGCTTCATTTTACCACCACCGCTGGCTGTCACTTTTCCCATTTTCGAGAAGAAGAAACAGAGGCACAGAGACATTCATTCACTTGTCCAAGGTCACAGAGCTAGTAACGGTGGAGTAGGAATTCCAACCCAGACAGCACCGGATTGCAGAGCCCCGGCTTGGAGCCGCCCCAGCGGGTGGGCGTGGCCCGTGTCCGTGCGTGCACGTGCACCCCCTCGCCTCCGCGCACTGCCCTGTGTGTGGGAGCTGAGGGAATGCAGAGGAGGTTTCTGGGAGGGTCTTTCCAACCTGCTCAGGCTGCCTGTGCAGGCCAAGTGTGCAAATGCAGGTGGGTGCAGGGACCTGGTGATTTAAATGGTTCTCTGGTCAAGAAAGATGGAATCTAGCACGGAGCGGAGCTTTGCTGCCCTGCAACCTGGTACGAGGCAAGCGGAGAGTTTTCCAAGGAGAGTTTGTGAATCAGCAGAGTCCGAAACAACGAGCCGGACGTGTCTGGGCTCCCTCCTGCCTCGTGTCTGGCAGGCATCCTGCAGCCTGCTGCACACTTCATCCTGGGGCCCAGAGGGACTCCCAGACACTTCCCTCTGAATCTCCCACTCCTCATGGGGGGGGGGGGTAACTCGTTTCCGCTCATAGACCCCCAGCGGCTAGGGTTTACTTTCTTCCGGGGGGGAGGGGACCCCTTGAGTGGTAGAGGTTCCGTGCTGGAGCAGGGGAGCTGCCCCCTGGGACTCTGGGGTAGCGTGCCACCAGCCAGCTTCCTCTTTTTTGCCTTTGAAATTCAGGTGTGGTCTCCAGGTTGTGGCTTCCCTGTTCTGTATGTTCTGTATCTGCTCCCTTATACACAGTTTGGCGAACGTTTTGGTCTCCGGAGGGATGATCGCTGCATTTTGAACCCGTGTGTGAAATACACAAAGGCAGCTCCAAAACAGTGGGCTTCATCAGACCGCCCAACACACGGCTTCTTCTGCTTGCCAGCCCCGACCGTGTGTCTCCCATCCAACAAACTCTAAATATCAGGCCTTCTGGTGCAAGGAACAGGTTAAAGCCCCCTTCTGACTGCCCACCAGGGCTGCAGCAAAGGCAAAATCCTTTATCAGGAAATCACAGACTGCAGGTGAGGCCTTGGGTACGGACCCATCACGTTCCCTCTGTCAGGTTTCATGATGGTATCTAACCCTTCCTGAGTGCCTACTATGTGACAGATGCTTCACTATGAGCTCCTAAGACCGTCATAACATCACCAGTGAATGGTGACTGTTATCTTACCCACTTGCCGGAGAGGGAAATGGAGACCAAGAGCAGGTTAAGTCCCTGGCCCAACATCACACAGCCAGTAAGTGGCATGATATTGGGCAAGATACCTTTTCTAAGCCTCAATTTCCCCAGGTGTACAATGTGTTAACACCACTGTCCATCTGAGTGTTTTGAGGATTCAGCTGGGCAAGGCACATAGCTCCTAGCAGAGGGCTAGGCACACGTAAGCACTCACCAGACATGGCCACTTAATGGTAGAACTAATGTTAACACCAGCCCGAAGAGAGAGAAAACACGATGTTTACAGCACCAAGAACAGGGGTGATCAAATAATTCAGTGATTAGTTCCTCAACAGGTGTCTTTCATGAGCCCAGATAAACTCTCTGGGGGCAGGGACTTTGTCAGCCTAGTTCACTGCGGGTTCCTGGGGCTTTGCATAGCATCTGGTGAAAGTTTGTTGAATAACTGAGTGAAGGACCGTTTGGGGGGCCCCCACATGCCATTCACAGCATTGGACAGCCCCTTCTTCTTACAGCCCTTGCCCTCCTCTGCCTTTTGCTGTAATCTGAGTGTACTTGTCCTATTCCCCATTAGAAGGGAAGCTTCCCAAGCCAGGACAGGCCTGGTTCCTGCCCACTGCTGTCTTCCCCATGGAGAGGATGCTCAGAGAGTGCCTGGCAGACCAGCTGAATCTTCTTGCCAGGCTCAGTGTCTCCAATATCCTAGAGCATGGTCTAAGATGATGATGGCCATCTGCGTTTGTAGGTCCCTCCCTTCACGGCACGGGTGAACATTGTTTCTCAATGATGCTTGCAAGCCCCCACTGGGGAGTTGGAATGGAGATGATGTGGAGAGTAGGTACTTATGCTCAGCCCCTCTGTTCACTGAGAAGTTGTCCCACCCTTAACCTGCATGGCTTACTAACTAGTCCCTTATATTGGAAAGACCACCCCACCCCCGTTGGTATATGACCCACTTTGAGTAAAATTACCGTTGAGCTGAATTTTACCACAACCTCTTCCCCCCACCCTCACGGACTTAGTCTTGAAAGATTTCTCTGCTCTGGGAAGCCACCTTTCCCTGGAGGTCTTGCCCTCCCATCAGCCAAGGCTTTGATCCAGAAATAACAGAGGGAGGGAGTGTGAGGATGACCGTGTGACAGTGAGTTTCCCGGCAGGCCCAGCCCCCAGCTCCCCGCCCCCAGGAAACCCTGAGCTCTGCCCACATCCTTTCCAGAAATGTGAGCCCCCACCTTTCCAATTTCCTCTTACACCTCTTCTGTGTTTCCCGCCCCTGCCTCTGCGTGACAACGTGGCGTGCACGCACCCCGTCTGGCGATCAGGGAATCCTACTGGGCATGCCAGCTTAATGAAATACTTACAGTTTATTAAACACAGGCTTCCCTAAGCCCTGAGTGCCTGTGGGTATTAGAAAGCCCAAGGTAACCCCGAGCTACCACGAACGTAATTGGTACATGTGTCCATGCATTCCTCGTGCAACCTCAGACTCCAGCTCTTAAGCGGCTCACGAAATTAGCCACATAAAGTAACTCCTAGGCAGACAGGCGGGGGGAAATGTGGGGAAAGGCTGAGAGAGGCTCTCAGAAGCCCTCAGGGCCTCTAACGTATACAAAGTTCCCGTTCCTTTACGTAGCTGTAACCATGGAGGGTGCTCTCCCAGCCCAGGCTGTTCCTGTTTGCAGAATCTGTTCATTATTACCAGGCCCGTCTTGCTTGTCAGCCTCACATGATGTAGCTACAAGAGTTCAAGTTCTATTTCAGGTAAGCCTTGCTCTGGGCCGCTGGCGGGGCTAGCAGAGCATACTTTCTGAGGGCTCCTTCTGGAGCTGTGTTTCTGTTCCTCCTCCAGGGCTTGGATGGGAAGGGCTGTGGTGAAGCCCCAGGTGATCTGGAGCTCGCTGCCCTGAACTTGGGGGCTGCTGCTCCTGGGGTTTGCTTTCCCATTCATCAGTCTCCTCAGCCTGGGGCCTATGAATCAGGGGCGAGGAGCTGAGATGGAAGCAGCAGACAAAGGCCTCCAGGGAGGTGCCTCGCTCTATGCGGACCACCATCTGGATGCCGGAGAAGGCAACCCTGTTGACCACGCTCAGTGGAACCTGCTCCAGGAACCTCAGAGTCAGCCCGTTGACCCACACACAGCCTTTGCGGCTCAGGGCCTTCAGGCAGAAGGCCAGGGGAGTGTCACCCTTCTCCCGGTAGGGCTCCAGCGACAGGTGTCTGCGGGAGAGGCACGGGAGCCGCAGCTGGAGGTGGGCGTCCGGGCCCCGCCCCACCAGCAGTGGGTTGGTGTCATGCTGCAGCTTCGGTGGGACGTTGGCAAAGGTGTCTGGGTCCTGCGTGGGGTGGTACAGGCTCACATGCAGGACCGTGAGGGGCTTCTCCATGGATGGGAGCCTGGGAAGGATGGAACACAGACAGAGAAGTGTGGTTGGAGCCTGACACCTCTGTGACTCCCTGAACCTAGACATGCTTGCCTGGCTCAGGGGCCCTGGACGCCCTCCAGCCCAACAGAGCAGAGCACGGAGTGTGGACATGGTCATCCTGCTCAAGCCAGGATAACACCGAGGCTCAAGCTGGTGTGGAAGTTCAGCCCCACTGGTTCTTTTTTTTTTTTTTTTTTTTAATTTTTTTAACGTTTATTCATTTTGGAGAGACAGAGACGGAGTGCGAGTGGGGGAGGGGCAGAGAGAGGGGGAGACACAGAATCCCAAGCAGGCTCCAGGCTCTGAGCTGTCAGCACAGAGCCGGACATGGGGCTCGAACCCGTGAATCATGAGATCATGACCTGAGCCAAAGTCGGACGCTTAACCGACTGAGCCACCCAGGCGCCCCTCAGCCCCACTGGTTCTAATCTCAGTGTCACCTTGATCATATTCTGTGAGTGGGCCTTACCACCCATCCACTCTGAGCTTTAGTTTTCTTTTCTGTACTGTCAGTATGCCCCTCCTTGTCTTTGTAAGGTATATGGGATACCAGCTTCTGCGGTGTGGTTATGGTGGTGGCCTACTGACATCTGGAGACAATCTGGCCCTGTTTTGAGGGGAGGGAAGAACAGACAGACAGGATACACCTTCCTCGTATCCAACCGTCACACAAAAATGCCCTTGCTGGGCCCTTGTTTGAGCCAGGCACTGAGCAGCTCCTGGCAATGAGCACAGGCAACAGGAGAACAAGAACTTGATTTCCGGAACACCCAGCTGGGGGAGGAGACAGGTGCCTCTTGCATCAGGAATTATGGAGAGAGACAGAACAGGGAAGCCCAGTTGGCTCCTGGGGGAACCAGAAAGGCTCCCTGGAGACCCAGAGGATGAAGAAAAACAGCTAGCATGTTCCAAGTTGCTTCTATGGGCCTGGCCCCATGCCAAGTGTATTTTGGGCATGAATGTCTCACTATATGGGCAGAGGACAGATCCTGATGGAGAAGGTGGAGAGCCATGAGAAATGTCACTCAAGAACCAACAGGGGCTCACGGCGTCTGGATGGCTCAGTTGGTTGAGCACCTGACTTCGGCTCAGGTCACAATCACACAGTTTGTGAGTTCGAGCCCCGTATCAGGCTCGCTCTGCTGCTCTCAGCACAGAGCCCTCTTCAGATGCTCTGTCCCCCCTCCCCCTCCCCAAGTCATGCGCATGTGCTCTCTCTCAATAAAAAAAAAAAAAAAAGAACTGACAGGGGCTGTGTGGAGGCCAAGTAACAGGGCGGCCACAGTGTGAATCGCACACATCCTTTGTTCCAGCAACTCCATCTCTGATCATTTGTCCTTTAGAATGTCACTGGCACATGCAGTAAGGCTACTTACAATAGTCGGCTTTGCTCCTGCATGCCTTTGAGGAATATAAACTCTCTGGCACATCCCCCAACCCCATATGGCCCAGAACCTGCCAGAGCCTTCCCTGGGAACCAGGGGATGAGTGGGTTTGAATAACTAATTGTACACTTTCTCGGCACCAGACTTTGCTTACAGGTTTTTCTCTGCTAAGAATGTATCCTCCATCCCAAACCCTGACCAAATACCGCTCCTCTTGAAAGGCCCGGTTCCAATGTGGCGTCTTCTATGTAGCTCTTTTCCTGTCTCTGCCCTCTGACCCTTTCCGGACACCGCCATTCAGTCCATCTTCTCATTACACGTCAGAATTATGTGGGTCCTCGTCCTGTCTTCCCTGAGCCCTCCTGCTCTGTCTCTGAGACTTCCCAGGGGCAGGCTGTGGTCTGAGCCGCCCTGTTGCCCAGTGTCCCATTGCCCTGTACAAACAGGGCCTGGCCACATGTGTCTGGGGGCACATTTGACAAATGGCTCAATGAAGAGACGCTCACACAGGAAAATCATGTGAAACCAAGTTTAGGTACGCGGCAAATGTGAGCCTAGAGCACAAGGGCTGTGTGTGGAGGGGGGTGGGGCTGGAATCCTGTCACAGGTGGTCTGAATCTGGGGCCCTCCACCCCTTCTGCATTTTGGGTGAAGTAGGTTCATGGTGAAGACCTTCCACTCTGGCCCCTCAGACCCCTCCCTTTTCCCTAAAGCACAGACATACACATGTCTCCATCCACAACCCGCTCTGGCCCCAGCCTGCAGGGGACCTCCTGACTACAAAAGACAAGCTGGGCCCGGAATGGCCAAGCGGGGTATCCAAGTCCTCACGCCAGGCCAGAAACTCAGAGTTCACTTCTAGGACCCGATCTCACATCCCAGGGACCCTGAGAAAATCCCTCAGAAATGAGGGTTCACCGCTGCTCGTGAGACATTACTCTCTGCTCCACTGCGCGCTCCAGAGCCGACAGAAATCCCCCAGCAGCGCAGAGCCCCGGAAGAGGCCCTCACATCTCCAGGACCCTCCAGTTGTTCTGGGGAAGCAGAACCCAGCCCTACCAATGCCGTCTCTGGGAGGAGACAGCAGAAAGACACTGAGATACGTGCCTGGTGAGTAGCCAGCAGGGGCTCTGCTCCCCCCCTCCCCCCCCCCCCCCCCCCCCCCGCCCCAGGCCATCTCCCCTGGCTGTACGTCAAGTCTCCTTCCACCTACCTTACCGCCAGGGGCACCTCTGGCTGTGACTCGGCAGCCATGAGCTCTCAGGAGCAAATGGGTCCCGGCCAGGGCAGGTCTGGCTTGGCACTTAAGGCTGCGGTTTGGGGATGTGATACGTCAGAGCATTCATCAGTTTTGCTGCTTTCTTCCTTTTTCCCGTTAGGAAGGAAAACGTACGTGTGATTTCCCATTGCAGAAGTGCAACCCTAGCGCTGAGTGGTTGAGAAACCGCAGCCTGGGATCCTTGCTAGCCCTGGCCCCTGGGGGGTGGGGTTCCCCGCTGGGCTTCAGTACACTGCCTGGGTCTGCAGCCTGTCCCCAGGCACCCCGGGAGCTGTGTCCAGGGCACCAGTCACTGGTGCTGCTACTCTTCTCTGCTGCCAACCGCGGGGGTGTGTGGGTGTGTGGGGTGAAGGCCTCCCAGGCTTGTTAGAAAGGAGAGGCTTTTTGAACAGAGAGCCAATGAGGGGAGCCCCCACTTATGTGGGAGAGTGCGAGGAGAGTGTTACAGATGGGCCGGCGGTGGCCAAGAGGGCTGTGGGTGACAGAGCAGTCCACTCAATATCTCGGGAAGGGCAGGGCCTCAGCGGATGGGGGTGAGGGCTGCTCATGGTGGGCGGCCTGTCCCACAGGACAGCAGAAAGGCCATCTTCTATGCTCACCCCTCCTGGGCTCTGCTGGCCTTCCAGAGCAGCATGGAAGAGACTGAGATAGATGCTTGCCCAGCACTGTGAGCCCCGGCCATCCTGGAAGTGACCCAGTGTCCACCGGCGTATTCATACTGCCTTCACTGTACCCCCCAAGCTGGCAAGAGACAGGTGCCCATGGTATACAGGGGGTAACGGGGGCCCTAAGAGAGGCAGTGCCTGGCCCAAGGCCCCAGAATGCGTCAGCATATAATCCTTCCTCTTTTTCCCATCAAACCTGGGCTATCCTGGGGATTCTTGGGGGGTATCCAGGTGGGTAGTACAGCCCGATGGTCTCCCGATCTGCCTCACTGTCCCCAACCCACAGCTTACTCTCCCCCCGAGAATGACCCTTGTAGCCCCTGAGAACTCAGCAGGCCACACTGTGGGGGCCAAGCCCCTCTGGGCACTATTCAGTGCTTCGTTCTGCTTTATCTCTTCTGAGCATTTAGACTCTAGTTGCTTAGTAACTAAGAAGGAAAATAGGAAAATCTCGAAACGGTCATCTGTCCCCATGTGTCCCAGCCAGTGTGACACAAGCACGAGGGCTCCCCCAGGAAACCAGGTCCTCCGGAGATGGGAACTGTATCTGCCCCTGGGGGTGGGGGGGGACCAACCATTAACTCCAGGCTGCCTCCCTGGAGGCATCTTCTTCACTAGCTCTCTAAGCTCCAGCATGCACAGAGCTGGGCCAGGTGTGTGTGTGGGAGGCCTGTCCCCATGGGGATCCGCCCAGAATATCAGCATTCCTGTCAGGAACCCAGGGCGGTGGGCAACAGGCAGAATCCGGGCAGGGGCTTTGCTACCTCTTGCTCTGTGACCTTGGGCAAGTCCTATCCCCTCTCTGGGTCTCAGTTTTCCCTCCTTGGGGATGGGACACCGCCTTCCCGTTGTACCCTGCGACCATGTCTCAGTGAGAGAAGGGCTCTGTCCACACTTCCAGCCCTGGCATGGGACAGTAGGTGGGCAGAAGAGATGTGTTCATGGCCCCCTGTGCCCTCAGGACCTGGGTTCAGAGCATTCCCTAGCAAGAGAACTAAAACAGCCAGGGAATCCATCAGTACGAGGAAGTCTTGCCTGGGCTGTGTCTTCTGAAGGAGAACAGGAAGTCCTGTTCGTCACTGGCTGGCAGTCTCCTGAGGGGACAGCGAGAGCAGGGGGAGAACAAGTGCTGGCTTCTCTCTACTTGGCCCCCTTGGCCAGGATGGCCTTCTCTAGTTGCTGTCGGGACCCCGAGGAGTGTACCTCAGTGAGCAAATGTCTCTGTCGTGTGCTCCTGGGAAAACTCAGGGACAGAACAACAGTTTCCAGGCCTTTCTACAGTGGCGGGCAGGCGAGAGTTCTGGGGTCACACAGGCTCTGGTGTGAGGCTTGGTTCCTTCTTATAGCAGGTGTGTGTGTGACCCCAGGCAAGTTACCTGGCCTCTCTGAACCTGATTTCTGCTCTGTGAAATAAGGACAGTTTGTTGTGTGAGGGCTAAATGAGATAGGCGCCAAGTGTCAAAGACATGGTTCAAAGCTGGTACGTGAGGGCCGCTCGTGGTAGAAGCCTTAACAGAAGACCGCGAAGATGCACCTTGTGAGAGACGCTGGAGGAGCAGACTAACAGCCTGCACAAACCCCAAATTCTCAGAAGGCCAGGTTTTGCTTTAAAATTTCTTTTTTGATGTTTATTTATTTTTGAGACCGAGAGAGACAGAGCATGAATGGGGGAGGGTCAGAGAGAGGGAGACACAGAATCCGAAACAGGCTCCAGGCTCCTAGCTGCCAGCACAGAGCCCGACGCGGGGCTCGAACTCACAGACTGTGAGATTGTGACCTGAGTCGAAGTCGGATGCTTGACCGACTGAGCCACCCAGGTGCCCCGACCCAGGTTTTGCTTTAAAGGAACATAATTTTGGAGTGCAATACCTAATTTGCACGCATTTAACATAAATTCCATTTTCAATGATAATGAAATTAAAAGGGCGTGCTCCAGGAAGACTCTCCAAGTTATGGCCTGGGGCATGTGGCCCTAACACAGGAGGACAAGGTTACGCACTAGACAGATGAGGCAGCTGAGGCCCACAGCAATTAGTCAACTAGCCTCAGGGTCTCGTATCTGAGAAGCGGCAGAACCAGGACTGGGACCCATTCCATGGCACTCTTGGGCCTGATCGTGAAGCTGCTGGGCCTCAAAGGTGGTATTCTCTGGAGTCCAGCTGTCCTGCCTTCTGCAAACGTGCTCCTGCCGCCTGGCTGGCAGTGCGCTCGGGAGAGAGGGGCTGGCTTCCAGCAGCCGGCCAAACTGTGCGGAGGCCACTCTACTGATGTCCCGGTGGCCTGTGGCCACCAGGTGGCAGCACCCACAAACCTAGTGGCCTGCTCTCCGAGGGGGAAGGAGAGGATGGGCAAACCATGGGGGAGTCATTCACCAGAGGACCTCAAAACTCATTGTGTGTGCGTGGAGATAAAGCAGGAAGCCAGCGCAGGAGACCCTGTGGGGCAGTGGTCACAAGCACGGGTGCGGGGCCAGACAGGCTCAGAAGGGTAAGTAAACTGCCCACGGACACAGACTTAGTGCACAGCAAGGATGGGTGAGAAGCCGGGTCGGCTCTGGTAAAATGGAGTACCGCGGGTGCCCTCGAGGGAGGGGGGGACAGCAGGAGAGGAAATGCATGCAATGCGCAGAGCCTAGGCCAGGACCTCATGCAGGGGAAGTGGACTATGGCCGCAGTTACCATGTCTGTTATGATTGTTACCACGTACCTACTGTTACTCTGATCTTGCCTGATTGCTCCCTGCCCCCACTGAGCTCTCCCATAAGACAAAGAGCACCTGTAACTCATAGAGATAGGTGCTGTGAAGGGGGGTGGGCACAGAACCACGAACCTCCAGGAGGAGCATCTAACCTGCCAGGGGTGGGGGACACCTGGGAAGGCCTCCTGGAGGAGGGGACGTTTGTGCTGACTCTGCAGGGTGGGATGTGGGACGGTGCCTGGTGGAGGAAGGTGGGAGACCGTACCCAGTTTCCAGAGATGCGTCTGCCTCCCCCTGCCCCATGCTCTTGGCTAATAAGAAGGCTAACCACCAGGTGATGGTTGGTTAATGAGAGGGCTCACTGAATGAGTGACCAGGGTTTGTCTAGCGCTACCGGTATCTTGGCCTGAGCCCCGGTGGGAAGCAGATGGCTATCGGGGTTGCCCTGATTGCTCGTTCCCTCTGTGTTCACTCCCAGAGTGCCGGCTGGGCCCCTTGCAGAGGCTGGGCGGGCCGGCAGACCTGGGTGGCCTCCTCCTGCCGAGAGCCAGAGACAGCGGGAAGGCCCTCGGGAACTGCCACCATTGCCACCCAGGCCCTCCCCCCCATTCCAGGGGCCACTACCAAGCCTGATTTCACTGATTTCACGATCGTGCTAAATGCTTAATATGTATCCATTTTACTTATTGTTAAATCCCATAATAAGGACTTACCTAAGAGCTAAATCCTGGAGCCCTGACCAGTGCCCGGAACAGGCCTGGGGATGGGGTGCCTGGGATTTCTGAGGCCTTCTTGGCTCTTACCTTGGGGTGGGGTGTTCAGAACACAGGGAGCTGGTGCCTGTAGGCCCACCAGTTCCCTTACAGTTTGACCTATTTTTTCCCCACTGAACTAAGAGCCAGCCCTTAGGTTGCCTGGGGAGCAAGGGCTCAGGGAAGGAGGAGGCATCCTGGCTCTTAGCCAGCATGCACTCCCTCCACCTCCACCCACTGGATCCAAAGCAGCAAGTGTCCAAAAGGCAGAGAGAGAGCCAGCCTTGGCTTTCCTGTGGACATAATTTGGGGCAAGCCGCTTTTCCTTTCTGGGCCTCAGTGTCCTCATCTGTAGAATGGGGATCATCATGCCTGCTCTATAGCCACCGTCTTCATTTAACACTTTATGAGGAGTCAGCTTTCACTTGGTTGAAAGGACTTGCCTATGGCTGCTTTTCTGTTTCCATCAAGAACCCATATTGAAGAAATACAGCTTGGTCTTATTTAGAGGATGCATCTGGCTAGGAAAGATGGCCTCAAACACAGCATAACACACATCAAACATGGCCTTTTTGTTTTTAATTAAGTGAGGTAAAAGCCTAGCATAAATACTTTTAACTAAAGTTTAGGAATAAAGTGTATTTTGAAATTAGCGTGTCTTCAAAGGCAGACTTTTAACATACCATGGGGGAAAAAAACTGTGGGAATTTAGGTGGTTTCTGGCGCCTAGAAACACTCCATGCAGATCTGATAGCAACCCAGGAGGGAGAAGAAAAAGAAAACTCTCCCTCTGCAAACAGTTATCTGCCTTTACATTGTGGCGAAGTGTACAATATATAAAAGTTACCACCTCAACCATTTTAAATGTGCAATTCACAGTGGTACGTATATTCACATTGCTGTGCACCTAATCTTAGAACCTTTTCATCTTGCAGAACTGCAACTCTAAACTCGTTACAAAACTCCCCCTCTTTCCAGCCCCTGGCAACCGCCATTGTGTTTCTTTCTATGACTACTCTAGAGACCTCATATAAGTGGATCGTACAGTAATTGTCCGTTTGTCACTGGTTTATTTCGCATAACACGATGTCTTTAAGGTTCATCCATGTTGTAGCCTGTGTCAGAATTGCATCGCTTTTTAAGGCTGAACGATACTCCATTGTATCACTCCACCGAATACGCCACATTTTGTTTATCCATCCATTTGTCCATGGATGCTTGGGTTTCTCCTACCTTTTGGCTATTGTGAATAATGCAACTCTGCACATGGTGTACAAATACCTGTTTGATTCCTTGCTTTCAATTCTTTTGGAAATACACTTGGAAGTGGAACTCCTGGATCATCCGGTGATTTTATGTTTAATATTTTGAGCAACCACCATGGCGGCCATAGTGGCTGCACCAGTTTACGTTCCCCCCAACAATGCACAAGGATTTGGACTCCTCCGTATTGTTGCCAACATTTGTTATTTTCTGTTTTGTAAAAAATAGTAGCCATCCCAATGAATGTGAGGTGATAGCTCATTGAGGTTTTGATGTGCGTTTCCCTAATGATTACTGATATTGAGTATCTTTTCATGTGCTGTTGGTCATTTGAACTGAACGTCTTCTTTAAAGAAATGTCTACTGGGACGCCTGGGTGGCTCAGTCGGTTAAGCATCTGACTTCAACTCAGGTCACGATCTCGCGGTCCGTGAGTTCCAGCCCCGCGTCGGGCTCTGGGCTGATGGCTCAGAGCCTGGAGCCTGCTTCCAATTCTGTGTCTCCCTCTCTCTCTGCCCTTCCCCTGTTCATGCTCTGTCTCTCTCTGTCTCAAAAATAAATAAAACGTTAAAAAATTTTTTTAAAAAAAATAAAGAAATGTCTACTTAGGTCTTTTGCCCGTTTTTAAATTGAGTTATTTTTTCCCATTATTGTAGGCATTGTTTTCTTTCTTTCTTTTTTTGAGAGAGAGAGAAAGAGAGAGAGAGAGCGCGCGCAAGCAGGGGAAAGTGGCAGAGGGAGAGACAGAGGGAGAATCCTAAGCAGGCTCCACCCTCAGCGTAGAGCCTGACGTGGAGCTCGATCCCACAACCCTGGGATCATGACCTGAGCTGAATTCAAGAGTCAGACGCTCACCGGACTGCACCACCCAGACTCCCCCTGTACACTGTCTTTATATATTCTGGATATTAACCCTTATCAGATATAGGATTTACAAATACTCTCTCCCATCCCATAGGTTACCATTTCTCTCTGTTGATTGATCCTTTGATGCAGAGTATTAAATTTTTATATAGTCCAGTGTACCCTTTTTTACTTTTTGCCTGTGGTTTTTACTATCATATCTAAGTCATCATTGCCAAATCCAGTGTCATAAAGATTTTCCTCCAAGAGCTGTGGGGTTTTATCTCCAACGTTTAAATTTTTCATCCATTTTGAAACAATTTTTGTATACCACCTAAGGTCAAGGTCCAAATACATGTGGATGTGCAGCTTTCCTACAAAGAGTTATTTTTTTGTTGGAGGTGAGAGGGGTGGAGAGAGAAGGAGAGAGAGAATCCCAAGCAGGTTTCACACCCAGCACAGAGCCTGATGTGGGGCTCAACCGTGAGATCATGACCTGAACAGAAATCAAGAGTCGGATGCTTAACCGACTGAGCCACCCAGGCACCCCTACAAAGAGTTATTTTCAGATAAGATTTATGACTGATGGTGACAATGTACCGTATTTGACCATATGAGGCAACATAAAATATTTTACATACCTTGGTAACAATATAAAACAAAGTGCCTCCAAATTTACCTTGTAGTTTTTGTTAATTTTATGTTCCCATCTTTATGGCTGAACAGAAATACTCTTCCTTTGGAATAAATAACATGCCACACTGTCAGCAGTACAGATTATTTTCTGACGATATAAGTCTCACGGAGGTGTGAGTGGGAAAATCGGTGATGGCTGTGAGCTGCCAGGCTCCCGAGCCCACCATTTCCTGCCTGTAAACTGGGTCCCATGCCCTTGCTCTCTGCCCTTGCCTGATGCTCCTGGCGTCACAGATTTTAAGGGCAAGGGTTAGTGTTAGTGCTGTCTTTTTGTTACCACAGGCTTCTGCACAAAGCCATAGCCAGACAACCTCCACTTCACAGGTTTGGGTCCCAGACTCAGAGCCCATGAGGAGAATTCTGAGCCCCCAGTACGGTAGATTCACAAACCCCAGAGGTTCAAAGCATTTCAAAATTTTTGAGTTTGCTCATAATTTAAAACTCTTCCTAGAAAGTTGGTTGTCTAAACCATTGGCTCATTCCCACAAGGAAAACTGGTCCCCACTGTGGGGACTGCCGCCAGGAGAGGAAGTTTGAGGGGACTGTGCTGCCCACAAGTGGGGGTTCACTCACATCTACCACCTCTGTCTACCCCACCTCAGGCCCCCGCCTGCACGTGGAATAGTTATCATGAGCTGGAGGAGGACCCAAGTTTCCTGGGGAAAGCCGCTAAATCATGGAGGTTTCTGATGCCAAGAAAAATAGGCTTGGCCTAGCTCTGAGGCCGTGAACCTCAGATGCCACCTCAAGAGGCTGCCATCACCGTGGGCAGTGCCATCTGGCTTCATTTTGCCAAAACAAAGGCAAGGCCCTCCAGCAATTTCTGTGGATTTGTTTTGCAAAATTAAATTGTCTGCTTTTAATTCTCCTTTACCAGTTTAATACCTATTGGAATTTCAAACCCAGTGACATTCAGAAAACCCACTCTGGAGTTAGGTGTCAGATCCCACATGACCTGCATTTCAGCCTGGGACCAAAAAAAAAAACAAAAAAAAAAAAAAGAGAGACACTATGGAAACTTCCAGGGAGCAGGGGCCTTGGCAGAGTGGGATCTCTAGGCTTTGCAGCTCCTGGACCACCCCAACGTGTAGACATGCTCTGAGTCCATAGGGACTATTAGCTGTCTCTCCACACCCAGAAACAGAACCAGGCTTCCCTGCTTCGGGACCCTACCCCAGCTCCAGAGCCAAGTTCCACCTCATGCTTTCTTTTTTTTTTTTTTATTACTATTATTTTTAATGTTTATTTATTTTTGAGACAGAGAAACACAGAGCATGAGCAGGGGAGGGGTAGAGGGAGGGGGAGACACAGAATCCGAAGCAGGCTCCAGGCTCTGAGCTGTCAGCCCAGAGCCTGATGAGGGGCTTGAACTCACGGACCGTGAGATCATGACCTGAGCTGAAGTTGGACGCTTAACCGACTGGTGCCCCCAGACACCAGCTCGTGCTTTCAAGTGGGCCTCCTGGACCTCTTCCTAAGAGGTCCAGGCCCGGGGGGGAATTGGCCTCCTCTGCACCCAACCCTGCATGGGCTCTGTACTGGCCGAGCAAAGAGACAAACTCTACTTCGTGGGGATCCAGGCCAGTGCACAAGACAGACTCTTGGACACATACCAGCTGGAGGAACCAAGAAGAGCATCATGAGACCAAGGGAGTTTCAACAAGGTCCAAGACCAGCCTGGGGGCATAAGGAGGGCTTCCTCAAGCAGGTGATGGCAAGGCTGGGTCTTGAAGAAACAGTGTGTGTTGGCTAAGTTAAGAAGGAGGAGCGGGTGTCCCAAGAGGAGATCTTGCACAAGCAAAGTCTCCCTTGGAAAGTTCGAGAGAGCCGATGTCAGGAGAACCACAGAAGGAGTGGGCTACTTCCTCTGCCTCCGAACAAACACCTGGGACTCTGCTATCATCACTGCTCGCAGCTACTCCTGCTCTTCCCCTCCAATCTCTCCCTTGACCCTGTCAAAGCCCCCAAGGCTGGTTGATGCGGCATATTGGCCTTCATCGCTTAGCTCATTGTCCTGTCTCTGCTGTGCTGTTGAATGTCCTGTTTATTAGGGTGCAGCCACAGCCCCTCATAAAAAACATGCAGTCACTGCCCCCCGGGACCAGGGGGGAAAGAGGCTGCAGCGTCCAGCTGGGAAGTCTGGATGGCTCCATGCCCAGGGGACGTGCTCAAGTTCATGGCTCGAGGGAGGAAGTTTCGTTTCTGAGATTGTTTTCTCCAGTCTAGATATGCAACATTTCCCTGAACGTTCTAGGTCCGTTCTGAGATGCAGGCTCACAGAGTGAAAGGCTTTGTGTTTGTCTTGTTTATATGCAACGTTTTGAAAAAGTAATAGACTCACATAGTTCACAACCCTTGAAAAGATTAAAGGAAGCCGAGCGAAAAGTCTCCGTCACCCTTCCCATCGGGTAACTGCCTGTGTCCTGTGCATCCTTTCAGATATTCTTATTTTTTTTAATGTTTATTCATTTTTTGAGAGAGAGGGAGAGACAGAGCACAAGCAGGGGAGGGGGCAGAAAGAGAGGGGGACACAGAATCTGAAGCAGGCCCCAGGCTCTGAGCTGTCAGCACAGAGCCCGACGTGGGGCTCGAACCCACGAACCTTGAGATCATGACCTGAGCCAAGACGGACACTCAGCTGACTGAGCCCCCCAGGCGCCCCTTTCCAGATATTCTTTATGCAGTTCCAAGCATGTATGCGTATACAGTCTGGCCATGCCCTCCTCTTTCCTAAACACTGCCTGGTGCCTTGCATTGTGGAGGTGTCCTTAAGACCAGCAGCTCAAGTTCTCCCCAGCGGTTTCTCACTCTTAAAATTATTCTCCCTGTCCTATGATATTTCACACAACTAGCCCCAGCCACGACAACAAATATTTCATACCCTTCATGCATGACATTTTTCACATATGCTTTACAAATGTGCGTCTTCATTCCGAACCGAATGTCGTGGGAAATATGTCTTTTCCACATGGCCGCTACTATAATATAAAAAGCATTTTCCCCTTTCCCTCGGCCCCAGGGGGGCACTATATCATGAAAATGGAGAAGTGAAGAGAAAATGAGAAATCCTGCCTCCAGAGCTCTCTCTCCAAGCGGTTTGCCAGAGGCTCCCTGGGACCGTGTCACCTCCCGAAGCGTAAATCACCAACGAGGCCTCCGCTCAAGTTGTCACCCGGTGGCCTAGCGCGTGGCTATTTCTGTTTGGCGGCCATCGACTCAGAGCGTCCATGCTGTGTAAGTGTTGCCCTCTGCGTGTCTGCCTCCATGCCGGCTGCCAGCGGACCTGTTCCTAAGATGGGCATATGCTCCCCTCTGGGTTTCTACTTGAGGCCCGGGACCACTGTGGTTCAATCCTTCAAGGCAAACCCCGCTGCTGACGGACTTGCTGCAGACGACGGGATGCCTCTGACACCTTTAAATAAAGCCCAGGGGCTTCTCTGCTCCACCTCGGTGGGCCTTTGAGAACCTCTAGTACAAGCCAGTATCTGGACTGCCTGGAAACCTGGGAACCCGGCTAACAACCAGGGCCAGGGCTTGGCAAACGCCAGCCTCAGCCTGCCTTTCTTTCCCTCCCTTTCCTGTCCCTCTAACCCCCAACATGCGCGGGTTATGGATGAGTGTGGCTCAAAGAAGCAAGATTTCCCCCAGTCTCTTGCTCTGCGATACTTAATCTGGAAGCCCGATGCTAAGAACGTTTACGGTTTGTGAGTGCTAGGAGGCACTGTTGGGCAAGTTTTGTGTGCTCCAAAAAGGGTCTTGCTTGTATATATATATATATATATATATATATATATATATTTTATGGGCTTAAATTTTTAGAGTAGTTTTAGGTTCATGGCAAAATTAAGCAGAAAATACAGACAGTTCGCACATACCCCTCGCCATGCCTCGACACACAGCCCCCTCCACTGTCAACATCCTGCACCAGGATGATACGTGTGTTGTAATCTCTGAATGTACCCCGACACGTCATCATCACTCAAAGCCCGTAGCTTACATAGGGTTCACTCTTGGGTTTGGAAAAATGTATAATGACGGGTAACACCATTACAGTCTGCTACAAAACAGTTTCACGGCCCTAAAAAATCTCTGTGCTTGGGGCACCCGGGTGGCTCAGTTGGTTAAGCATCTGACTCTTGATTTCAGCTCAGGTCATGATCTCACGATTTGTGACTTCGAGCCCTGCAATGAGTGAGCTCTGCGCTGACAGCACGGAACCTGCCGGGGATTCTCTCTGTCTCCCTCTCTCTCTCTGCCCCTCCCCTGCTCCCTCTCTCTCTCTCAAAAATAAATAACACCTCCCTCCCCTGTAAACTTTGGCAACCACGGATCTTTTTACTGTCTCTGTAGTTTTGCCTTTTCCAGAATGTCATATAGTCGGCATCAGGCAGTACATAGCCTTTTCAGACCAGCTTCTTTCGCTGAGTAATACGTATTTAAGATTCCTCTAGGCTTTTTCACGGCTTGATAACGCATGTCCTTTCTGTGCTGAATAACGCTCCATTGCTGGAATGTACCGCCGTTTACTCATCCACTCACCCGCTGAGGGGTGTCTTGGGTGCTTCCGATTTGGGGCAATTATGAGTAAAGCTGCTAGAGACCTCCCTGAGCAGGTTTTTGTGTGGACTTGAGTTTTCAACTCATCTGAGTATGCAGCAAGGAGCATGCCTGCCGGATCCCTGGCTGTATATTTGGAGGACAGGACGCTCAGTGGGGCAGGCTGTCCCATTCTCAGTCAGCTCACTGGGGCCCTAGCAGAGTCTCTCCTCTGTCAGGGCCAGAGCTCCCCCTACCTCACTTCTTCAGAGTCCACTTCCTGTCCCTCTGGGTGGCATCAGCCCAGTGCCTCTTAGCGTGGGTGGAGAGGCGCCAGGGAGATGTGAGTGAGCAGGACTGCATCTTTCCCCCTCCCTCCCTGTACTCCACAAGTTCAAGGGCCCGCGGGATGTTTTGGTATGAACTGAATTCCCCCCGCCCCCCAAACCAGCATTAAAAAAAATCCAGAACACAACATTTCATTCATTTTTGGTATTTTCTGTCATTATTAGAATGACTGCCATGATTCTAGTTAGTTAGTTAAATATTTATTTTGAGAGAGACAGAGCACGAGCTGGGGAGGGGCAGAGAAAGAGGGAGACAGAGAATCTGAAGCAGGTTCCAGGTTCTGAGCTCTCAGCACAGAGCCCAACGCGGGGCTCGAACCCATGAACCGGGAAATCATGACCTGAGCCAAAGTCGGACGCTTAACTCACTGAGACACCCAGGCACCCGTGTCATGACTCTTATTTAAGTGTTGCAAACACAGAGCCACATCGGCATTCAAATTGGTTATGGTGATTTACCTCAGGAGAATCACAGTCCCCCATGGAGCCCTAGGGAAGTCCTACCTTTCAGGTACCCCAGATGAGCCGAGCAACTAGGACTTTGCCCCTTCTGTCTCATGGATTCTCTGTCAAAGAAAAAACTGGCGACTATCGTTGGCCTGCAGAGTGTGGGATTTTAAACATTCTCGGTTGTCAACGTTTGAAAACTAGGGACCTGGAAGTATAAACCTTGCTTGTAGCTTCTCTTGAAAAGTCATAAAATGAGGCCACTGGGGCTGCTGTTCACCCTCGGGGTGAGCTGGGACTCGTCCCCGTTTGCCCAGCCACTCCCCCCCCCCCCCCCCCCCCACCCCGCCATGTGTCACTTACCTATGTTACGTTCTAGGCTCCTGTTGCCTTGAGTTTGCAGCTCTTAGGTGAGGTGTGTTCACTAAGATGCGATTTTTCTTCAGCAGTGAATCCCCAAAGGATTCACAGAAATCATTGCCAAGTAGCAAAGCCTGACAAGTGAGTGGGTGGCCTTTCTAGACTGGGGTGCTTTGGGGGTCCCTAGCTGTGCTAGTGTGTGACAGCAATGCTGTGAGCACTTTCCACACGTTGACCAATTGGATTTCTTCAATACGCCTATAAAGCCAGGGCCGTTCTTGCCTTCATTCTACCAATGGGGAAAACTGAGGCAGAGGAGTTAAGTCTCGCACCCAAGATCACACAGGTGATAAACATGATGTCTTCAAAGTCTTGTGACCTTAACCACCCCACACACTGCCTCCTGATAAAGATACTGTGAGGGCTAAACGGGCCCCCTCAGGAAAGCAGGACCTAGCCCTTGGGAGTGGAGTGGAGCCCTGTAGGGTCTCCCAGGTCCCATGCAGGAAATGGGGGGCTCCTCAGGACTCAGGTCAGCCGCCTCTCAGGGAAATGATGGGAGGGCAGCTGGCTGGTGCCTGGACAAGACCTTCAAGTCCCCACTCCCCTCTTTGCCCTCAAAGCAGGCGGACCCACCTTTCCACTTGCCTGTGTACTTCATCCCAGTCTCAAGTGCTATGAAGGGCTGTTACGCACTGAGTGTTAGTACACATTAAGTACTCTGCAGTCATTGTCTTCTTTAACCCTCTTGATGACCATATAATGTCAGTCTGTTGCCTCCATTTTATGGAGGAGTAAACTGAGGTTTAGAGAGTTTCCCTCACTTGCCTGAAGTCTCAGAGCTCGTCAGTGATAGAGCGGGCCGTGAACACCGTCATAGACTGAGTGCTCAGTCCGCACCACTTCCCTCTCCAAAGCTCGCCCCTTGCCCCCGCCTTCCGCTCCCCCTCCTTGGTTGTGATTTCTGGCCCAGCTTCATCTCCAGCTCCCGGGTGGCCCCACAGCCCCTCCTCCCCTCTCTGAAACGTGGCCTGCCTTTACTCTTTCCTCTCCATTCATTCACCAACAGGATCCAGCTTCTCGTTGTCGTGGTCAACTCCACCATCTTACTCACTTTCCATTTGATCCACCCATTTTTTAAAAATGTTTATTTATTGATTTTCGTGGGGCGGGGGGAGGAGCAGTGAGAGAGAGAGGAACGATCCCAAGCAGACTCCGTGCTGTTAGCACAGAGCCTGATGTGGGGCTTGATCCCATAAACCATGAGATCATGACCTGAGCCGAAATCGAGAGTCAGACGCTTAACCAACTGAGGTCTGCATCAATTTTGAGAGGAACAATACAATTGCCTACTATGATTATGTTCTCATCTCTATCACCTTTTAATCCTTTTCATTTAGTCGAATTTTGCTTTATCTGTATCGAGATCAAGCTGTTAGGCATCCACACACTCCCCATTGATGCCCCGTTGCCTTACTATCTACTCTGCTCATAATGTAGCAGCTCCGTATCTCTCTGTTTTCTACCTCTTAGAATGCATGTTCTCTTAGAACCTGCAGCCGTATTTCGTTGTTTTCTACCCCATCTATTTTTCTGATAGTTTGGTTTAGGCGTAGTTTCTTTCATTCAATAACTTAACACATACATATCGAGGACCTGCTGTGTGCTGGGCACTGGTCTGGCCCGGGGGGTTCAGCAGTGAGCTGCTGGGTTGGCACATTCACTTCTTGTAGCTGTTGTAACAAACTAACACAGACCCTAAGCCCATGCTGTTCTGGAAGCCAGAAGTCTGGAATCACTATCACTGGGCTGAAAGGTGTCAGCAAAACCATATTCCCTCCTTTTCCTCCTCTGTAAAGGAGAGACACAACAGTGACCGTCTTTCAGCATTGTTGTGAAGATGCAAAGAGCTAAAACAGGCAAAGGGCCTATAGCAGGGTCTTAGACTAGGAGATTGGAAATGTTAACTGTTGTTGTTTGAGCTTTAGTTTCTGCAGGAAACGACTATGAGAGTAAGCCATTGCTTTGTTTTTCTGAAAAGGGGAAAAAATAACTAATAGAAAATTTGCTTTTATATAGAAAAAGCCATGATGCTGTCTTGGGATGGAGAGCTTCCAGCCCACCAAATAAAATACCTGAGAGTTTTGTTTTGTAGAATCACACGAAAGGTGGCCTTTGTTCAGGGGAGAACTGGGTCTCTGGCCAGTTTGCTTGCAGAAATATGAGGGAAGCAATTTTCCTCTCAGGGACTCAGAAAGCTGGATGCTTCTGGAACTGAGGGAGGGACTGGACTCACCCTTCTGGAGGAGATGCTAGTCTAGGACCCCAGAGAGACAGAGTCAAGAGGAACCTGGGGCCAGGCTGGCTTTAGGACTTTGAGCCTGGCCACCCCCAGCAGCTACTTATGGGTTTCCCAGCATGCTCTGTGGCTCCTGTCATTCTTTCAGGCAAGTCTGGTCCTTTTGGGTTTTGGGGTACTTGGGGGGCATCCCTGACCACGTTGGGGATGAGGAGGTCTGGGCATCAGTGGAACCTGGGAAATCTTGTTATGAGGTGGCAAGAGTTCACTGGAGAAAAGGAGAATGGGGAGCCAGGGTCAGGAGGTGTAACAAAACAGGAGCCACAGCCAGGATTTGACAGAAGGGCCAATTTAACCTGTAGACCCCCAGAAACACTGGGGAGGGAACCTGATCAGAGCTGGCCATCATGAGCAGATAGGGTGAAGGCTGGGTCTCTTGTGCTGTTTGGGCCGGAGAGAGAAGCCTGACCCTTGGGAGCAGTGGGTTCTGGGTTACAGATACGATTTCCATCTTCACAGCAACCCTCTAATCACGGAGCTTGTGTTTCAGGTGGGGACACAGACGCACAGAGAAAGCAGCATGCCCTTAGTCACACAGCTAGCCAGCAGCAGAGTTGGGTCTGTCTGACCCCAAAGCCTGCTGGTCTCCCAGGGAGGAGGCCCTTACCTCAGCTCTGCAGTACCTGCAGTCGTTGCATCCTGCCCAATGCCTTCTACGCAGGAGAGTTCCTTGGTAGTTCCTGCCCTAGACAAGCTGGTGGAAGAGAAGCCCTTCCTGCATATTCTCAACACCATCCAGACTTCGACTCACTCCCGGGCCTTACTCTTCTTTTCTCAATGAGGCGACCACGTTTTCTGGTGATTGCGAGGCAGCGTGCAGAGCGTGGACTCCGGAGAAGCATTGCAAATCGCGGTTGACATCACAGCGGTAGGGGCGGTAGGGAGGCGCCCTGGATCTCTCGGCTTCCAACAGCCCTTTCCTGCCAGCCTGCAACGCTGCCTGTAGATGGCGCTCGGACCCCGCTCCCTGCCGCTCTCCGTGCTGGAGATCCCAGTGTCAGCCTGCCCGACCCAGAGTCGGTGGGAGGCGCCAGACGTTCAGAGGGCGAGCTGTCTCTTCACTGCTCTTCCTTTAGCAGAAACTGTGTGACACCTGCTGAGTATCAGGACCCGTGCTGTGTTCTCGGTGTTCAGTGTTCACGGTCCAATGAGGAGGACAAATAAGGCCGTGGCAATTCAGCGTGACCTCGTCTAGGACCCTTGGGTCCTGGGCAGGAACTCGAGAATTGGGGAAACACCAGGCTTGGTGGCCTTGCACCGTCTAGGGTGAAGGCTGGAGTTAGTGTTCTCATAGGCTGTGCCTGAGGGAATATTCGGGACCAGGCACCGCCAGGCACACTGTTGGGGCTCGAGAAATGAAGGAGAGCAGATGAGGGCATGCTGGGGGCATGGCAGTGGCACCAGCAGCACCGAGAACAGCAGTGTGATCATTTCCTGGGGACTCCTGGGCTCCTTAGGGTCTCACTGTGGCACTCTGGGCACCTTCTCTGAAGCTGTTTTCTCCTTAGGACTCAGAGCTGCACCTGGCCTTGAAGAGACATCGAACCACAGGGCAGCTGGTGCAGTAGCCCCCAGAGGGAAGCAGAGCAGAAGGGAGTAAGTGGAGGCATTGGGTTGACAGAAAGAAAAGAGTATCCTACAGACAACACCTCTCCTGTGGCCAGCACCGTGCTAGGCACTGAATCCTGCATTTTCCTCACGACAAGCCTTTCTGGAGACCTTCTCTTTTTGCTTAGGCAGAGAGGATCACAGTGGTTCAGGAGAGGGACAGCCTCAAGTCCTGGTATACTTGGGGTGAGTGGCCAATGAGAAGCTGTGCTGTTGTCACAGGGAGTGGGGGACCTGGCAGACACTAGGGCCAGGACCCCTTTGCTGGTGAAGGAGTGGGGGCTTGTTAGTGAGCATATATGTGCAGAGCTGGGGAGTGTCTCTTCCTGAGTCAGGCCAGCTCCTGACCACACGCCCAGACCAGCTCTGCTTGTCCCCTGGGTGCTTGGCTCCAGGGTCAGACCGCCTCTGAGGGCCGCAGGGTACAGAGTACAGAGGGTAGGTGGGGGAGGGTAGGTGGGGGAAGGCATGTCCTCTTAGAACCTGCAGCCGCTTCTGTCCCCGTACAGAGGCTGGGTCACCTGGCCCACCTTGGAGGGTTCCAGGTTTTCACTTGCCTGGCCCTGGGTCCTGGGCAAAGTTCTGCTTACAGCCTGTTTCTGAGCCCAAGTCGACCAATAATGCCCACAACCCACGCTGTCTCTAGCCCCGGCTCTCAAGCGACTTCTCACAACCAGCCTCTTGAATACTCTCCCAGCCGTGCTTGATCCTCGCTCTCTCGCTTTTTTCTTCCTTCAAATAGTTCATTATTTTGCACGGAGATTTTGCTTTTCTTTGACTTTTTTTTCCCCCCTTCATATATAGCCTGATAAAAGAGCTCCCGTTATTTCAGAATATATTCTGGGACCTATTTTGTGCTCAATTACACACCATCTATAGTTGATTTTCATGAAATTTAAATAACAAAGGCGGATGCTTATGTCATTTCTTCCTTATAAAAATACACCCTTGAAATCCTCTCTTATTGGCAAGCTGCAGCGTGTCCACAGTTTAACAGCTTGTGTGTGTGTGTGTGTGTGTGTGTGTGTGTGTGTGCGTGCCTGTGTGCTGCCTCATTAGAAGTGCACACAGAGTGACGTGTGTCCTGGTCACAGGAGCTAAATTTGCACTCACTGTCCCCAAGTGGAAACAGACTGCCCGGAACGCTAGCACTTGATGGCATCTGTTACTCTCGGCAACGGGGTCAGGCCGGGGCGACCCGACGGGGAGGTCAGAGATTCTGTCCCAGGGGCTAGAGATCCAAGACGAGCGCGCGTTGGTAGGGGCTTCGGGACTGCAACTGGACCGGGTAGGATCTCTGGGGCGCAAGACATTCAATACCCACCCTGGACTTAGGGAGCCTCATGAGCCCCAGGTGGCAGTGGACAGCTCTGGAATCTGCATGCCTCATAGCCCAGGCAAAGTAAGGGTTTGTATCCTAGAAAACTTGACCGAAGTCCTGGAACTGAAGGGGGTGGCTAAGAAACAAGAGGGTTTGATGGGACCCTGGTGATGGGGCTATTCTGTTCAGCCATGAGATAATGATATTTGACATGTGATTTTGCTTTTCCCCCTTCTGGATGGGATTCCCCATGTAGGGCCCAGCAGAGAGGAGCGAGGGGAGTGAGTCCCTGGATGGGAGGCTGCCTAGGGCTGGTGATCGCAGAAGTATCTAGACTTGGAGGAGAGGGGCTTCTGTCCCAGATCTAAGCCCGCTACCTGTGCCCCTCTAGGAGGGACTTTTCACAGAGAAAACAAGGTGCTTTGCTCTAGATCGTGATCCCAGGGTTTTCTGCTGGAGGCCTGCTTCCCGCAGGCTCCACGTGGTAGGAAGACTTGGTTTAATGTGCACTGAACCTGACTCAAGGTCTCCCCTTAAAGAAGCTGAGGCAGACGCAGAAGGGCGCCCACAGCAACAGGAGCCGTTCTGGGTAACGGTTGGCAATCCGGAGATGACCTCCTTTGGGCCCAGTCTGCCATTCTGACGGCTTGGAGGGCCACGCCTTCACCTGGGCCTTAAATGGCCTGATGCCTGAGAGAGCAGATAGGGGATGTCTGCGTGAAGGGACAGCACAACAAAGGCCGGGAGTGGGGCATATACAACTCAGGTTTGGAAGGAGAGAAGAGCATTCGTGGCTGCTAAGTTTGTAAAAGATAGTGGGAAAGCGTCCCGGAAATGTAAATCAGGATGAAAATAGGTATTGTTGTGGGGCTAAGAAAAACCATAGAACTAGGTCCAAAACCCCCACACTACCCAACTTATTCAGGACCCACGCCTGAATAAGAATTGCAACAGTAGTTAGTAGTTAAGGATCCAGGCCCCATTAAATCAACCATGATGGAGGAGGTTAATTCTATTCTAAAAATAGAAACAGATGAACCTACTTGGTGTTTCCAGTGAATAACATAACCATACTGAAGGAAGAAACAGAAAAGTAACCCGAGTAACTTTTAAACACAATACTTTGACTATATACCCTCAGGTTAAGGCAAAAAGAACCGCAAATATTAAACTCTACTTGTAATGTGTTTTTCACAGTTACACGAGTATAGCAATTTTCTGTGGTATTGTGGGATTAAGCAAATGAGTAAATACATAATGCTGAGAGTCAGATTCTCACTGTTGGAGAAGCAAATACAAAACAGAGGATAGAGGAAGCCTAGAAAGAATTCTGTGAGGCACCTGGGTGACTCGGCTGAGCATCCAACTTCTGCTCAGGTCGTGATCTCATGGTTTGTGAGTACAAGCCCCAGATGGGGCTCACTGCTGTCAGTGCAGAATGTACATCAGATCCTCTGTTCCCCTCTCTCTCTGCCTCTCCTTGCTTCTCTCTCTCAAAAATAAATAAACATTTAAAAACAAAGAAAGAAAGAAAGAAAGAAAGAAAGAAAGAAAGAAAGAAAGAAAAGAAAGAAAGAGAAAGAGAAAGAAAGAAAGAAAGAAAGAAAGAAAGAAAGAAAGAAAGGAAAAAAAGAAAGAAAGAAAGAAAGAAAGGAAAAAAAGAAAGAAAAGAAAGAAAGAAAGAAAGAAAGAGAAAGAAAGAAAGAATGAATGAATGAATGAATTCAGGGGTGCCTGGGTGGCTTAGTCAGTTAAGCATCCGGCTTCAGCTCAGGTCATGATCTCATGGTTCATGGGTTCGAGCCCCGCGTCAGGCTCTGTGCTGACAGCTCAGAGCCTGGAGCCTGTTTTGGGTTCTGTGTCTCCCTCTCTCTCTGCCCCTCTCCTGATTGTGCTCTGCCTCTCTCTCTCTCTGTCTCTCTCTCTCTCTGAAAAATAAACATTAAAAAAAAAAGAAAGAAAGAATTCTGTGAGTTGGATTCGAACTGTAAGATTGAAGGTACCAGTACGTACAGTATACGTAATATATACATACATAAACAAATATGCATATATACATACGTACATTTTCTACCTTTGTACAATGAAACGTCCTGAAGCAAAAGCACCTTAGTTACAATGAGCACATTTAATATCTAAATCTTGGTTTCTAACTGCCATTCCTTACTAAAAAGGAACAAGGGTTTGTTGGAGGATGGCTGGGGCAGGGAAAGCATAAGATGAGTGTAAGACAGCTGTTTATGTCAGAAAGAATGACAGGGACAAATTAAAAAGTTTCAGAAGTCAGCTGGAAGCGGCTCCCACAAGTCATATCTGGAAAATTATAAACATCAAAAAACAAATAATGACAGTGAAAGATGATAACCCATTGAATAAAAATAAAATTCCATGAATCCAAATGGTATAAATGTACACATGAATGAATGAATCGATAGGTGAATGAATAAATGGGGGGAAAGAGAAACTTTTCCTTACAGTATAAGGCCAACTAATGAATCGAGAAGGAATGGCGGAGTTAGAAAATTGTCATTTTGCAAACATTAAGTAATAATTGTTATAGGCAAAAATGGACAATGGATGCTAAAACTGGGTGAAAGCTCGATGTGAATCGGAATATTTAGAGTCCCAAGGAATCTTCCTGTAATAAGCTTACTAATTATAAGAATAGTAGCTTTACAGTGGAGAGTCCTGGAACACATCACCTTAATCAAGTGCTTAAAGTTAACATTAACAATATTGGAACAATTCAGTAAATACCAGTGCTTCCTCGTCTGACGAACTGAGAAAGAATCACTTCTCACTTCTCACACATCAGTTCTGTAGTGTTCCTGCCACAATGTAAAACTTGAATCTGATGATGAGGAAAGATCAGAAAAGTCTGTATTGAGGGACATTATACAAAATAATTGGCCTAGAGACGCCTGGGTGGCTCAGTCGGTTGAGTGTCTGACTCTTGATTTCGGCTCAGGTCAGGATCTCACAGTTTGTGAAGGGCTCTGCACTAACAGCATAGAGATTCTCTCTCTCTCTCTCTCTCTCTCTCTCTCTGCCCCTCACTTGCTGATACGTGCATGTACACACATGTTCTCTCTCTCTCTCTCTCCCTCTCTCTCAAAAATAAACTCTTAAAAATACATAAAGAAAATAAAATAATTGGCCTATACTTCCCCAAAATGTCTAGGTCACAAAAAATGAAGAAAGGCTGAAAAAACCATTCTAGATTAAAAGAGATTGAGGAGACATGACAACCAAAAGCAGTATATGATTCTAGATGGGATCCTGGCCTAGGGGGGAAATACTTAAAGAGGACATTATTGGGACAACTGGAGGAATTTGAATACAGATTGGACATTAGATATTGGCCTATGTCAATACTAAATTTCCTGATTTTGATAATTGTCCTGAGATTATGTTTTTAAATATTCTTTTCTTAGGAAACACACTGAAGTAGGACTAGTGGGCATGCTCTAGCCCAATGGTTCTCAAAGTATGTTCCAAGGACCCTGGCGGGGAGAGGAGGGATCCCTGAGACCCTCACATGGAGTCTGTAAGGTCTTTGTCTTCCAGCTACATATTTATGTGAAAAAGCATTTTCATATAGTTCAAAACCACATCAGACCAGCTTGAATGCAGAAGTAGATATGTGAATCTAGTTGTCTTCTATTAAGCCAGATATTAAAGAGATTAGCAAACATGTAAATGTCACCTTTCTCGCTAGTTACTGTTTCAAAGAACAAAGCTCTTTTTCATTAAAAATGTCATAGGTTAACATGAAATGAGATTGTTACTTCATTCAATTGATTTCAGCTTTATTGAAGTACAACTGACAAATCAAATTGTAATATATTTAAAGTGTACAGTGTGCAGATTTGACTTATGTATACATTGTGAAAGACTTCCCACCATCAAGTTTATTAACATATCCTTCACTGCCCATATTTACTTCCTTTTTCTTTTTCTTTGTATTCTTTTGGGTAAAAACAATTAAGTTCTACTCTCTTGGTAAATTTTGATTGTACAATACGATATTATCAACTCTAACGTATAATGTTATTCATTAGATCCCTAGACATTATTCACCTTACAACACAAAGCTTGTACCCTTTTAGCAGCCTCTTTGTAGTTTCTTATCCCTCTGTCCCTGGCAACCACCATTCTACCATTCTACTCTGTTTCTATGAGTTCAACTTCCTTTTTTCTTTGTTTTAGATTTCGCAGGTAAGTGATACGGTGCAGTATTGACCTTTCTTCCTCTGGCTTATTTCCCTTAGCATAGTGCCCTCTGGATTCATTCATATTGTCATAAACAGCAAGATTTCCTTCTTTTTTGAGGCTAAATAATATTCCAGTGTGTGTGTGTGTGTGTGTGTGTGTGTGTGTGTGTGTGTGTAACATTTTCCTTATTCATGCATTTGTTGATGGACACTTAGGTTGTTTTCTATTTCTACCTTTGCTATTGTGAATAATGTTGCAGTGAACACGGGAGTATAGATACCTCTGCGAGACAGTGATTTATCTTCCTTGGCATATATACCCAAAAGTGGGATTGCTGGATCATACGGTAGTTCTATTTTTACTTTCTTGAGGAAACTCCATATGTTTTTCATAGCGGCTGCACCAATGTACGTTCCCACCAACTGTGCACACGGGTTCCCTTTTCTCCACATTCTTGCTGGCATTTGTTATCTCTTGCCTTTGTGAAAATAGACATCCTAAAAGGTATGAAGTGACATCTCATTGTGGTTTCTATTTGCATTTCCCTGATTAGTGGTATTGAGAAGCTTTGCATGTACCTCTTGGCCATGTGTATGCCTTGTTTGGAAAAATCTATTTGGGTTCTTTGCCCATTTTTAAGTTGGGTTATTTGGTTTTTTGTGTGTGTGTTGTTGTTGTTTTTTTTTTTTTTTTTTTGCTCTTGAGTTGTATGAGTACCTTGTATGCTCTGGATATTAACCCCTTATCAGATATGTGGTTTGCAAATATTGTCTCATTCCACAGGTTGCCTTTTCATTTGTTGATGACTCCCTTTGCTGTGCAGAAGCTTTTCAGTTTGCTGTAGTCCTTCTGGTTTTTGTCTGTTTTGGTTTATTATTATTTTTGTTGCTTTTGTTATCTTTGCTCTTGGTGTTAAATCCAAAAAATCATTGCCAAGACTGATGTTAAGGAGTTTACCCCATATGATGTCTTCTAGGAGTTTTATGGTTTTAGGTCATTTCTTCAAGACCAAAATGTTTAATCCCTTTATTTAGTTTTTTTAAATGTTTTTATTTATTTTTGAGAGAGAGAGAGAGAGAGAGAGAGAGAGAGAGAGAATGAGTCAGGGAGGGGTGGAGAGAGAGGGAGACAGAAAATCCAAAGCAGGATCCATGCTATCAGTACAGGGCCAGATATGGGGCTGGAACCCACAAGCCTGGAGATCATGACACGAGCTGAAGATGCTTATCCAACTGAGCCACCCAGATGCCCCCATTTAATCCATTTTTAATGTTTATTTACTTATTTGAGAGAGAGAGAGAGAGAGAGAGAGAAAGGGAGGGAGGGACAGAGAGAGAGGGTGAGAGAGAACCCCAGGCAGGCTCTGTGCTCGGGGATTGATACCACTAACAGTGAGATCATGATCTGAGCTGAGATCAGGAATCAGACGCTTAACTAGATGAGACACCCAGGTACCCCTGTGTTTAACCCATTTTGAATTTTTGTGTATGGTGTAGGATAGCAGTCCATTTTCATTATTTTGTATGTGGCTGTCCAGTTTTCCCAACACCACTTATTGAAGGGACTAACATTTCCCCATTGTATATTCTTGGCTCCTCTGTTGAAAATTAATTGACCACATATGCATGGGTTTGTTTCTGGGCTTTCTTTTTGGTTCTACTGATCTATGTGTTTGTTTTTATGCCCATACTATACTGTTTTGATTGCTATAGATTTGTAATATAGTTTGAAATCAGAACATTGATGTCTCCAGCTTTGTTCTTCCTTTTCAAGACTCCTTTGACTATATGGGGTCTTTGTGATTGTCCAAGCAGCTTACTCTGTTCTTAGTGGATCCCAGTAATTGAGGGTATGCCTAGACCAATCAGTGTCCCAAAGGGGAGAATCACAGCCCATGGGTGCAGGCTGATTAGAAGCTAGGCCCACAGACAGTGGCTTGTAAATATGCAAACTTCTGTCAGGGAAAGACTCACAGATGAGTGATTTTGCCCATTTCCAGGACAGGAGAGAGAGCCTGCATGATGAAACACTGGCATTTCTGGATTATGCAGAAGGTTCAAGGAAATGACATGTGGAGCACAGTACTTGAACTCAGGGTCATCCCGAGTAGAAGGGGGTCAGTGCACCTGAAAAATCAGGGATGAGTGGTCACCAACTTTTTCAAACTAATCCTATGCCCACCGCAGGGATTTGGGAAAGGGGAAGACATATATGGCCATAGGAGAAATACTGGGAGTTCTCAGGAAGATAGGCACATAAGCACAGATCATTCATTTCAGTTCCTGCTGCCTTGAGTAACCAGATAGCATCAGGTGATGACAATTAGGAAATCCCTGAATCTTAGAACATTTGGTTAGGGAAGCTTATAAAAATTAAGTCTAAGCATCCATTGTTTTGTCTAAGCACACATGAGAATAATTGTAAACACAACAACAAAAACCTCCTGACAGCTGGCTCACTGTCACTGACCTGGGAAGAGAAAGGGTCTGGCAGGAGCAAGCCTGGATGGAGATCAGAGCCAAATGCAACGGGAGCCCAAACCAGCTCCAGGAACCAGCTAACCCCGGGGCTTATATCGCACACAGTCTAACTCAGGGCAAACTAAAGCACCTGGTCCCCGAATTCAACGTGAATCCAAGCATCAGTTGCCTAAAGCTGTCAGAAGTCATCATCAACATGGTCTTTACATTGCATCTTCCTGGGACTGAACTGATATTTCATTCACGTGAAGCTTCCAGACTAGGAGTAAAAAAGGAAAACACAAAAACAAAATTAAACACAGAATCGCCATTCGATGCACCGTTTCCATTTCTGGGTGGAACACACCCAGTATAGTTGAAAGCAGGGATTCGGGCGGCTAGGTGTACACTCACGCATAGCCACATTATTCATAGGAGCCAAAGGTCAAAGGAACCTTAGGATCCACTGACAGATGAATGGAGAAACGAAATGTGGTCTATACAGACGATGGAATATTATTCAGCTTTAAAAAAGGAAGGAAGTTCTGACACATGGTACAATATGGATGAATCTTGAAGATATGTTAACTGAAGTAAGCTAATCAAAAAGGACAAATACGTATGCTTTCGTTTCTATGAGGTACCTAGAAAAGGCAAACTCATAGAGACAGAAAGTAGAAAGGTGGTTGCCAGGGGCTGGAAGGAGGAGAAATGGAGAGTTATTATTTAATGGGTATAGGGCTTCATCTGGGGATGATGAAGAATTTCTGGAGATGGATAGCGGTGATGGTTGCACAACAATGTAAATATACTCAATACCACTGGACTGTACACTTAAAATGGTCAATTTCATGTTATTTGTATTTTACTACAATAAGACGAACAATAGGAACACGCCCCCTCTGCTCTCAGTCTGTACAGGTTCTTGGTAAAGGCGGAACTCAGCTTCTAAGTGCATGTCCCGGAGGGGTCCCTGTGATCCAGGTTCAGGAGCTTTCTGGGCTGTTCCAAGGCTCTGATGAGGCACGGGCAGCAGAAACGCAAGAAGAGGTCTCCAGAACTTGGGCTTTCTTTCACCTCCTTGGTCAGAGCCACCACCTCCTGGATCAGATGCCAAAGAACCGAGGGGAGCAAAAGCCAGGAGGGTATCTTAAAGGTGCCCTGACCCCCTTGTACCCTCCCGGAGTCAGGGCACACCGTTGTACTTGGCTTTCCCCCTTTTCTACCAAGTACCACTGATCAGAAATATGCATAGATAAAGGAGGCTCCGGCCCTGTCCCAGTTCTGCAGTTGGGCTCCCCGACAGTGGGGAAAGGGCAGCTCGTCCTCCAAGTCCAGCAGAACTCGTGTGTCCAGCTGCGCAAGACAACTGGCTGAACCTCACCACAGCCATTGTAATCACCACGTGCAGAAGGGGTCTTATCACATAACAACTTTCTCACCCCTCAGGGGGCAGGAGGTGGGGCCCACCGGCAACCACGGGGACTGTGCCTCCGTTCATTATTTTCCAAACAAGTCAGTAGAAAATTGAGGTTTCTGAGCCATTTGCAGATTAGTGAGGACTCAAGATGTGGGTCCACATAGCCTGGCTAAGCCCAGGACTAAGACACTCCCCTCTCCCCTCCTCTTTAAGGCGAACCTACCCTACCGTAGATACATAGACAAGAAAAAAAGGGAAAAGCAGAGACGTAAGTAACCTTTCCAGCTCTCCTTGTGGCCCCACCGCGCAGCAACTCCTGGATTAATCTTTCTTTCTTTCTTTTCTTTTCTTTTTTCCTTTTTCTGCTCAATGGATTGTGGTCAAGGCCATTGTAACGTGAGCAGTGCCTCGGAGGGGATTGGCCGAGGGGGCTGCGAGGGGCCCCTTTCACAGAGGGCTAATTGCGTTTCAGACCACCAGTATTCGGGAGCTACAGATGTCTTCCTTCATTTGCCTAGGCAGCACAATTGGACCCATCTGTTGCATTTATTCCGCGGGCTCCCCTGCCCGCCCCCGCCCGCCCCCACCCCCTCACCCCCATCCCCTCCCTTCCCTTGTCTGCTGGGCCTAAATTGAAAACTCATCAAAATGTAATCCAAGAGCAGTTTGGCCGCGGAGCCGCTGAGAAGGGGCTCGGTGGGAATAAAGGCCCCCCGCCACTTTACACACGGGCCAGAGCCTGGGGAGCCGGGTCACAGGCAGCCTTAGGGGGGAAAGTGAGAAGTTAGCCGGCAGATGGGCTGCTCCACGCGGCCCTATAACCTGATGCCTCCGAAGAGGGGCCCTAGCAACGGGCTGGCCCAGGCGCGAGGAGGCCGCTGCCCTGGAGGTAGCGACCCCACCTCACAGGCCTTGCCCCTGGCCCAGGATGCTTCGATTTCAAACGGGGCTGGGGCCAGGGCTCATCACTCTCTGACCCCCATCTGCCCTCTGGAGCTCAAAGGGATTTCCAAGGCAGAGAGGGCAGGGACTGTGTGGCCTCCCAAGGGCTGGGGAATGTGGCACTCCAGAGGGCAGCCTGTTTGCCAGCCCCACCCTCCTGCGCGGCCCCGTGCTTCCCTTCATCCACTCCTCCCTCTGCTCTGCCTCCCTGTGATGTCTTCAGGCTCTTCCCTGCACTGCTTCTCTTCCTCCCAAGAGGCACTGGGCTCTGGAAGGTGTGGAGGTGGCTGCTAATGCCTTCGTGCCGCCCAGGGCTCACAGGCTGGCTGGGAGGCTGGCCTGGGAGCTCGGGGCTTGACATAGCTACAAACCCCAGCTCTGGTCTCTTTTGGGGTCCCCTTTCCAATACCTCACCTATCCTGGGCCAGAAATAGGGCCATTACCCTGAGGAGCAGCTGGTGGCTACACCCTCCCACCTGTCTGCTGCTGACCCCTGGGGGAGGGCAGGCTGCTAGCGGGCGTGATGTTTTCCCATCAGCAGGCTTGGAGGAACAGCTATGGTAATGTTTCACTGCTGGGCACATCTATGAGCTGTGTGCCTAGAGCCTCTCTTTGTTGCTGAAGAGTGGGTATGGGGTTTTCTAAACTTTCTTTTTACTGAAGCCCATAGTAATATATATGCATATATATATGCGCATATATATGCATATATATACATGCATATATATGTGCATATATATATATATATACACACACACACATATATACTTTTTTCATAGCAATCCAATATACACACATAGATGTATAACTAAAGCAAAAGTTTCACAAAATAATACTTCCCCTGAGTCTAGGCAACGCCCTCTGATATTTCCTATTCTAACATTCTGTTCCATTGTTTAAAATGCTGATCCACCACACTGCTTTTACAACCTACCAGAGCAGTAGTTCTCAAATGTTCATGGCCATGAAACCCCTCCTGCCGCCCCTAACCTGGCATGTATAAAAATACAGGCCCCTGGGCCCATCTCTGAGAGGTGGTTCAGAAGCACTGGGATAGGGTCCGTGAATGGATGTTTTTGACAAAGCGCTCTCCCTCCCCTTTAAAGGGAATTCTGTTGCACCTCGACAAACCCTGCTGCTTCCAGTGTGCTCTGTGGTCTCAATCTCATGGTCTGAGCTGGAAACAATAGAGTGACCAAGATGGGCAGCTCAAGGTGAGGCCTTCCGAGGTCGCCACCTCCCCACCATGTCTTAATTAAATCCTCACCCAGTGAGAGTGTGGATGTCAGGTCTGGCTTGGCTGGCTTTTAATTGAAGTGTTAATTTGTAGCTGCAAGAGCGAGGGCCCTGCAGTTCTGGAGCCTTCATTTGCCGCCATCCTAAGCTGATTAGCTGTGCTGGGGTGAGAGAGGGGCACAAGCCATCAGCAGGGGAGCTAGCTGGGCCAGAATCAGGCCTTGGAGCTGCCTTTGCGGAGAGGGGGGCAGGCCAGGGCCAAAGCCTTCTGCACCTGTCTCGTCTGCCCACCAGCCGCCAGGCAAACACCTGCCCCAACGGGCCTCCCAGGCATTGACCTGGTTTCTGCTCCCCCGATCCCCAGGTCCATCTCTATGATAAAGAGTCATCTTTATCCTGTGGGTCTTGCACTCACACACCATTGTCTACAGGATAAACAATCAGCTCTTCAGTCTGATGCCCAAGGCCTCCCAGAAACTGGCCCAAGAGCATCTCCCAATGTCCCCCTCTCCTGCCCCCCCCTCCCCCCGCCTTCATCCTTGCTGAGTCGGGCTGCTCTCAATCCCCACCCGGGCTGGGAAGTTCCATTCCAGCCTCCAGCCCTTTGATCTGATGTGCCTCTGCCTGGAATGCCCTTGCTGATTCTCGTCCATCCTTCAAGGCTCAGCATCACTGATACCTCCTCTGAGAAGCCTTCTGTTCTGTCAGATTGTCAGGAACAGGACTTACTGCAGAATGAGATGGGCTTGGGGAGAGAAGAAACTGAAAGGAGACACGTGCCCAGGCACATAGGACAGCTGGATAATCAAGCCTTGGGAAGGCCAGGACAGGCAGCTCTGGGGTGGGCCCAGTCCTTGTGTCCCCTGCTCCTTTCCCTCTTGGGCTCTCTGCCTGTCCCTGGATATCTGCCCTTGTTGCTGGTGTGAATCTGGCTCAGTGGTTGTTGGCTCTGGAAGGAAGTAGTCTGGGCTCACAGCCTGCCCTGGCTACTTACCAGCTAAGTGACTCTGAATAAGTGACTTCACCTTCCTGGCCTGTTTCCTTGTTTGCAAAATAGCAACAGCCCCTGTCCTACCTGCCCCTGAATTGAGGCCTGTGTGAGTTGCTTCCTTCATCAGAGGCACTCTTCCCCAACCACAGGGTCTTCGCACATGCCATTCCTACCGAGCAGAACATCTTTTGCGCTCTCTTCCCAACTGAGCTCCCATACATCCTTCCTCTTAGTAGCCGTCCCCTTGACCCGGTCAGAGTCCCCCACCCGCAGCAGTCTCCGCACTGGTACCTTTACTCTGTGACCCTTGTACTAGTAAGACATTCACAGAAAAATCCGCATGAACCGTTTGTTAAAACTCTGTCTCCCCACCAGACTCTAAGCTCCATGGAGGTAGGGCCTGTGTTGCTCTTTCTCACTTCTCTATCACTGCTTTATCTCCAGGTCCCAGCACAGTGCCTGGCACAGAGCAGGTACCCAATTAATCCTTGATGAACGAATGCATGCAGAGTGATGGAGCTAGGATTTGAACCCAAACCTGGGTTCTCAGCCCGACCACACTGGGCTTCCTAGGAAGGCATGTAATGGGATCAGCAGGTTGGGGCTTCCAGGTGTTCAGGAGTCACATCAAGTTGGGGCTGCAGGTGGCCTGGGGTGGGGCAGTAAATGTTGCCACTGAGGGAGAGGGATGGAAGTATCTGGGGGTGGAGGGGGGCAGCTCAGGCTAATCCTGCACTGAAAGGGTTAATGGAGGTCTGTGGAAGACTTCCCACCCGGTGGTAACCACCCAAGCCCTCACAGGGCTGATCATCCACACCGCACACAGTAGAGATCTGGGCTCAGAGTGAATCCCAAGACCAGCCTGGCTCACAGCACCCAGCAAGGCAGCCTGGGGTCCAAATGCAACATGAACAGAGCCGGCCACTCCCTGCAAGGCCAGGTCTTCCTTCTGGAGCCACGAGGTCACTGCAGCACTGTAGTGGCCTCCAGGGAGCCTTTCATCCCTCAACAAAGAGCATAGCCTTGGGGGTGAGGCCTGGGGGTTAAGCGCCTGTTTGGAAGATACACTGCTGGACATCTGAGGCCATGTCATTCATAGGACTGGTGGTGCTGCCTTACTCTCAGCTGAGCCTCAGATGCCCTCTAACTCCTGGGACCTGGGGACTGGAGACCTCTTGGAGGCTGGGTGATGGTCAGCAGGCTCCACCCACTTGGACAGGGGGACAGTGGGCAGCCCATGAGTCAGACCTAGCACAGATATCTTCAAGGTCCAAGGGGGACCCTCAGGTTCCCGTCTGAGTCACAGAGGTTTCCCGCAGCCAAGCCACCTTGTTCTAACCGCTCCGGCCGGTGCACCATGCAGAGGGACTCGCCAAAGTCCTTTCCAAGCTCTTCTTCCATTATTTTGCCCTGCACATGTGTGACTTTTGGGACCAAACAAGCAGTGTGGAAGGGAAGAGTGTAAAAGGGTGAAGGGCCTGTTCTGACCTGTATGCCCACCGCCTAGAGGTAACCAGCACTCTGAGCCAGTTAAAGGCCACTTACTATCTCTTTAACTTTGGTCTATGTGCAAAGCTCTGTGTGCCTCAGTTTCCCCAGCTATAAAATAGGACGAATAACAGTACCAATCCCACTGGAATGTTGTGAGAATAAAATGAGATAAAACACGTGGAGCTCTCAGAATAATGAATTTACTGAACACACGCCAAATGCACATACACAAAAGGTAGGTTTAGCAACAAAGTGTTGTGCGTGCGACTTCCAGAAAATTTTATGTAAATTCAAACAAATGTGCGTGTAAACGTAACTGTACTTGCATATGCGTGTGCCTCCTTTAAAAAATCACAAACTTGGGGCGCCTGGGTGGCGCAGTCGGTTAAGCGTCCGACTTCAGCCAGGTCACGATCTCGCGGTCTGTGAGTTCGAGCCCTGCGTCGGGCTCTGGGCTGATGGCTCAGAGCCTGGAGCCTGTTTCCGATTCTGTGTCTCCCTCTCTCTCTGCCCCTCCCCCGTTCATGCTCTGTCTCTCTCTGTCCCAAAAATAAATAAAACGTTGAAAAAAAAAATTAAAAAAAAAAATCACAAACTTATGGGGCGCCTGGGTGGCTCTGTCAGTTAGGTGCCCAACTTCAGCTCAGGTCATGATCTCACAGTTTGTGGGTTTGAGCCCCACGTCGGGCTCTGTGCTGACAGCTCAGAGCCTGGAGCCTGCTTGGGATTCTGTGTCTCCCTCTCTCTCTCTGCCCCTCCTCCCCTGCTCCCATTCTGTCTTTCAAAAATAAGTAAATGTTAAAAAATAAAAATAAAAATCACACACTTATTTGGAAATACCATGTACACTATTCTACACCTCATCTTTTTCACTTAATGATATAGCATGCATGTCTTTCCATGTGGGCAAAGATAAGGTCCTTTGTGATGGCTACATAGTTTCGTTATGAACAAATAGTTCCATTTACTTAAGTAAGTACTGCGATGAGTATTTAGATAGTGCCACATTTTTGCTATTAAAACAACACTGCCATATCCTCATTTACTGTAGTGATGAGTGCATTTTCATCTGCAAATGTTAGAAACCTAATGTAAACTGGCTTCATTGAAGAATAATTCATTGGTTCATGTGGCATAAGTCTGGCTACAACTTCCATGTCCGTGCAATCATGCTCATATGATGACTTTAGCGCGCGTTCTCTCTCTCTCTCTCTCTCTCTCTCTCTCTCTCTCTCTCTCTCTCTCTCATTTATTGGCTTTGCTCCTCTCTGTCTGGCTTTGTTCTCAGTCTCTCCACATGCAAAGGCAAGATCTACTCCAGGCTCACATCCTCCCAGTTAAGCCAAAAGGAGGGTGTTAATTTCTTGTTAATTCTGGCAAAGTCCTGGAAAGGAGTCTAACTGGCCTGACTTGAGTCACTTACACTTTCAACTTTGTAGTTGAAACTTTTCAACTGTACACATGACAGTAGACCTAGAACATAGTTTATTAGAAGTGCAATGGTGGGTCAAAGGGAAAGCTCATTTGTAGCATATAGAATCTTCTCTGCCAATATTTGAGCATCACGGAAGCCCTTGGGTTCATGGCAGGGGAGGAGGTAAGGGAAGCTTTTGACCAGTTTGTGGCAGGGAAAATGCAGGCATCTACCCAATGATAGCTCTCACAGTTCTCATGGTGCCCAAGTGGCTTCAAGAAGAAGACTCCTGGCCTGGCGTTCAATCTTTCCTGGGCATCCCACCCACCACCAGCTGACTTCACCAGTCATGTCATATCACTCCCTGCTTTCTGACCATACCAGATCCCTCACTGTCCCCTGAACATGATACCCCTTGGGTCTTCTTTTTTTTTAAAACTTTTTTTTTTCAACGTTTATTTATTTTTGGGACAGAGAGAGACAGAGCATGAACGGGGGAGGGGCAGAGAGAGAGGGAGACACAGAATCAGAAACAGGCTCCAGACTCTGAGCCATCAGCCCAGAGCCCGACGCGGGGCTCGAACTCACAGACGGTGAGATCGTGACCTGGCTGAAGTCGGACGCTTAACCGACTGCGCCACCCAGGCGCCCCACCCTTGGGTCTTCTTTAACAAAATAGAGCACAAAATTCAAGTGGTAACATTTTATTGGGAATTCAATTCCAGGGAAGCAGGAATAAGGGGAAAGGGAATGAGAGAGGCAGGGAGAGAAACAAATATAAGGGAGAGCTGGCCATTGTGTGGCTTCCAGCATAGCAGATTGCTGTCTGTGGACATCTTCAGAGGCTGTATGAGGTGACTACAACTCCAAACAGTCCGGAGGAGGCAGAGAGAAAACTTGATTGGCTTCTGTCTCTCGTTGGCCAAAGTTCACCTCCACAGGGTGCCGATTCCCCCGCCCTTCTAGGCTGTGTCACCTAGCCCTCCAGGAGTCACAGAGAAACCAGGTTCTGAGACAGCAGTGTTGGCCTCCAAGCGTGCCCCAGCATGTCCACCCACCTGTATAGCCTTCAGCTTCACAGGCCTGGGGAAATGAGCTGGTTGGTGTGCCTGTGTGGGAAGTCCCTTGGCAAACGGGAGGGTCATGCTGTAAGTGACAGGAGGGACCAGAAACAGCCATTGGAACAATGCAAACTAGAAAGCAAGGCCAGTGTGCAGATCTGAGCTGGTACATAATTGAGTCTGGGACAGTTTGTGCATGCTACCACACTTAACACTTATCCTCCCCAGGCAAGTCTTTCATTCCAAATCTTTGTGTCTACTCAGCAAACAACCATTTGTTTCTCCATTGACTACTGAGTGCCTACAGTGCTCCCAGATGGAGGGAGCAGTGTTGAGTTAGATACACCCCTAGCCTCAGGCAGCTCACTCTCTAGGGGGCAGATCCACAAAAAGTGACTGTATCACAATAGGATGTTCTCAATACACCTGCCATTTAGAGAGGACACCATGGAAAGATGCTCTTTGGAGTGACCCAAAGCAAGAGTTGCTTATACAACCCAAAGGTTTATTTTTCTCTCTGGATTTTCTGTCCATGACTAACATGACAGCTCTACTTCATGAAACCCTCATGAATCAGGTCCCTTCCATTCCTAGCCTGGGACCTACATCTCATCATCCAAGATGGTGGCAGTGTTGCGGGGGGCAAGATGGAGGAAGAGATGAAGAGGCAAAGGGCACAACTTCAGCTCCGTCCTAGAAAAGGTCCCTGATGGCTGCCACATGCCACTTTTGCTTATATTCCATTGGCCAGAACTTAGCCGCATGACCACATCTAGCTATAATGGAGGCTGGGAAGTGTAGTTTTTCTCTTGACCATTTACCATGGGAGAAGAAAAGACAATCGGCCATCTCTCTGTCACAGACACAGGTGGTGGTGGCAGTAGGAATTAGGGGAGGTTCCTTGGAGGAGGTGGCCCTTAAGTATCTTAAAAGATGAACTGGAGCAGGCTATTTGCAGAAGAGGGGAAGGACATTCCAGACAGAGGGGACCATGTGAGCAGAGCATAGGGTTGACATATGGCAGCATGCCAATGTTATGTGTGTGTGTGCATAAATACATGTACCCGTGTTGACAGGGGTCAGCGTCCAGGGCTGATGCTGGAAAGACAGGCAAGCCTTAGGTGTGTGCCCTGTGCACCTCAAAAAGGGATTTGGTTTTATCTCCAAATGTAGTGTATAGTCTAAACTATAGAACTGAACTGTAGGTCAGTTTCTAAACTGAAATATTCCAGAAGTCAAATCTGTAAGAGAAGATGAAGCAGGAGAGGAAGTACGAGTAAAGGAGAGAGCCTCTTAGGCCTCTGAGCTGGGTGACCGGTGGATGGAGGAAGGCCAAGGTGCAGTAGGAAAGAGAAGAGGGGTTCCCTTTCTTGAGTTTGAGGAAGTTGGCCAGGAGTGAGGAGAGCAGGTGGGGTGGAGGAGTGTCCAAGGAACAGAGGGTCTAAAAGCTGGACAGAGAGAAGGCCGGAGACTGAGTTAAGGGTTGTAGTGATGTGTGTGTGTGTGTGTGTGTGTGTGTGTGTGTGTGTGTAGTTGCAGAAGGGGAAGGAGTAGTGGTGAAGGATGATCACATGTAGAGTGTGGCTATGAGAGGAGCAAAACTCAAGTGTCAAGAGGTGAAGGTGGCTGGTGGGCCTGGAGCTATGAGCAGCTCTTTGGGGGTGAGGGCTGATTGTCCCACCAGGTGTCAGGGTCTCCAGAGGGAAGGCCACATGGAAAAGAGGATGGAGCGTGGAAAATCACACTCCTCAAGAACTAGCCTCTCTCTTACGGTGACTATTATCATGGTTGACATCCTTGTCGGTCAGCTGGGGTGAGGGATGTGTGTGTGGTATCCGGGGGCGTGGAGAGCTATTGCTTCTTGTGTTCATCCTCCTGGGTGGGGAAACACATCCCCAGGCCGATCGAGGAGAAGAGCCAGGCCCTCACTAGGCCACAGTCAAGAACTATGGGTCAAGGTGCCAGCGCCTGCGGTCCGGTGGGGTATGGGTCGCTAGGAAACCAGGCAGGCCTCTGCCCGGCGGAAAGCTCCCTGTGTGGAGGGCCCAGCGCTGGGGCCTGTTCTCCCAGTGCCCCAGGGATAATAAGGACTTCAGAAAGGACAGCCCTGACTCAGGGCTGAAAGAGGCTTTAGTTCCTTGTTTGGCGGCTTAAAAAAGGCAAACAGAAGCTTTTCTCCTTTGGGGATCAATGTGAATCCCAGAAAATCCCATTATTTCCCTTTGAGATCAGTGGCCTGCTCTTGAGGGCTTTCTCTTCCCCAAGGCAACAGCCCTCTCCTCGCTCTGTGTGAGCATCCTGCCCCTGCATGGCCCCAGAATGGGTTGAGGTAAGGGATGGGGGTGGGGGACGAGGCACAGGTGAGCCCCACATTACAGCTGTTTCTTCCTGCTGACTACTTAAACCTTATTCCAGCCTGATCCCTCCCTGCCCCTAAGAGCAGGGGAGGGGGGTGGGCCAACAAAGCCACTAGCAACATGTGTTTCAATGTTCTCCTCTTCCAGGAAGCCATTTTTGACCCCAGGAGAGGCCCGAGAGGTCTTGCTTTTCTAGACTGCTATGTCATTCAGGGTCTGCATCTGGACTGTCACCTCCTATCATGGTTGTAGGGGGTGAGATGCATATCATCATGGAAGGATGACCATGATATCGATCGGACGCCATTTATTGAGCCTTTACTCTGATGCATGGCCCTGGGCTAAGCTCCCTTAATGTGTCTGACAACCCCATGAGGAAGGTATTATTATTATCCCCATTTACAGATAAGGAGACTAAGGTAGGAAGAGGCCGAGTACCTTAGTCAACTCAGGCTGCCGTAACGAAATACTACGGATGGGAGAAGTTAAACAATAGAAGTTTGGGAAGCTGGAGACCCAGGATCAGGGCTGTCGTGGTCAGCTTCTGGCGAGAGCTCCCTTGCTGGCTTACAGATGGCCACCTTCTCAGTGTGTCACCCATCACGTCGCAGAGGGAGAGAGAGGTCCCTTTCTGTTCTTCTTTTTCTAAGGCTACCAATCCCGTCGGATTAGCTTCCCACTCTTATGACCTCCTTTAGCCTTAATTACCTCCGAAAAGCCCTATCTCCAAATACAGCCACCTTGGAAGTTAGCGCTTTAACATATGAATGGGGAGGGGCATTCAGTCCAGAGCACCCACAGGCCCATATGAGAAGGAGCAGACCCCTGGCTGATTCTGACGGAAGTGAGGAATCTATCCTGCACCTTTATGTTTTCTGGGAAGTTACTCCTATTCAGTCTTCTGTTCAGATGAGACCCTCCAGTCAAGCTTTTCTGAAAAGGCAATCTATGAAGCATGCCTGAGCTTTTACCCAACTTGGTCACCGAGTGCCAGCCACACATCCAGGACTTACCCAGGGGCCTCCTTTCCAAAGTTTTCATCCAAACCGGCCCGTCCTGGGTTCTTCCTAAGCGCCGAGCGCTGAGCCAAGGAACAGAGCAAGACTCACCACGTGGAGACGACACCCTGAGGGTTTGCCTGCTTGCTGTGTGCAGGCCCTATGCCAAATGCCTTCCAAAGCTCCTGGCCTCGAGGAGAATCCTCACCATTTGACAGACAGTCAGTCTCAGAAGGGGGTTCGGGAACCTGCCTTGTGAGTGCAGAGCCAAGACGGGAATCAGGGACTCACCACTGTGATCCACTGAGGTCCTGGGCACAGCTAGGTGACATCTCCTGTGCAGCCTGGACATTTTTTTCCCCTGGCTGGCTGCCCAAAGCTCAGTGGTGCTCCGGGAAGGGGTAGGTCTCTTTGAAGCGATTTCTAAATAGGTGAGATGTTGGTGACATGCCCTTTCCAGTCACATCACACGCTGGCGGGGTGTACAGAGAAGCCCCAGGCCTTTTCTGGAACCTGTGTTTGACTCAGACACTTGCACACAAAGGCACACAGACACACAGTAGCTAGAAGGAGGTCTTTTGGAGATGTGCTCCAGTGAACAGGGAAGAAGGATCTTTCATTAGCATAACAAGAGTTTGCAAAGAAGTAGGTGCTCCAGAGAGCCCTTGAAAGCTATTTGTTCTTTGAAGTAGGCTAACATCCCCTCCAGCCTCAAGCTTTCCTGCAGGAGCCTGCTCTAGATAGGGCTGTGGGGTTTTCAACCCTGGATGCTTCCCCCAAGTCCTGAGAGCATTTGCACATCCCAGGCATGGTATTCGGTCTGGGGAATGTGGACAGAGGGGCCCTTGTGGGAGCCAGGAGCTGGGCCTAGCCCAGCTCTATCCTGCCAGGCGGCAACCCTGCTCCCTCCAGGGTTCCCTTCACTGAGGAAAGGCTGATCCGCTTAAAGGGGCTCTGTGCTTGCCAGGCCTTTTGGCCTTGCTGTCCCCCCAGGTGGCCTCTACACAGGCTGATGCTGGATTTGTACTCACTCAGCCCGGGAGATGGAGTTGGGGCCAAGAGGGGACTGATGGCCAGAGATCAAAGGTTAAGAGGGGTTAAGCTTTCACCCCTGAAGGTCACCCATCAGCCATGAGACAAGTACCTCCAGGTATTTTCCTAAACCCTAGAGCAGAGGTAGGCTTGCAGGGAATGTCGATTCATTTACTAAGGAAATACACCATCTTCCTGGCTTGGACGCTCTCTTCCCCCAGTTTCTAATTACTGAACTGGTTCTGATTAGGGTAAGTCACTGTCTCTCTGGGCCTCTGTTTCCCCATCTTTCCAGTTAGGACCTTGGATTTGATTGGTTACCAAAGGCAGATGGCTCATTGTCCTGGTCCATTTGAGCTCTGAAATATATTTCTGCTCTTGGGCAGTGAGAGCAGGTTAGGCTAGACACGGTGGTTAACATGGAAGATGGCCAGCAAGCTGCAAGGTGTTTTTTCTGGAAACGTTGGAGATGAGGGCAGGCCCCGCTGGTCTATAATGGAGCAGTGAGGGGGGATGAACCCCAAGCTGTGCATCAGCCTCTTGCATCTGCCCATCTAGATGGATCTGATTCACAGGGGCTGGAGGCCAGCAGGCCCCACCAGTGGGGTGAGATCAAGGCTTAAGGGGGTTGATTTGTCCTGCCAACACAGCAGGGTCCTTCCAGAAGGGGCGGTGGGACATTCTCCCACCTGCTTGCCTCTGACCAGTCAGGTACAGTGCCAAGAGAAAACTGTCAGGATGGTGGCACCCACGCCCGCTGTGCAGCCCAGGGGTTCAGAGCTCGTGTGGAAGAGGCACACTGAGTGTTGTGGGTGGTATGATGGAGAAAGAAAGGGAGGGGAGACAAATTGCTCAGCTTGCCCTTCCCCCCTCAGGGGGCTTTCTGTTCTCATTCACAGGAGTCCTCAAACCTCCCCTTCAGGGATCTGGGGCCAAGGCCACAGGCTCCTCCAGGACTGCCCTTTCCTGTCTTGGTGGGTCAGAGAGAGGCAGCTGGTCTAAGGAAAGGACAGCAGATGTGGACAGAGGAACAACCAGGGGCCCACTGGGGTTTCATAAGCATGGCCCTGGAACCAGGAGGTACGAGGATCAATTCAGGCTCCATCACTGGCTGTGAAATCTGGCAGGTCATCAACCTTTCGGTGCTTCTGGGTGGGCTTTCCATCTACAAAGCCAGGTGTTAAGGCAGTGTCACTTATTGAGCGCCATGATGAGTGCTCAATAAATGACAAGGCAGGAACAATAACAAGGAGAAGAAAGGATTGGATACTCTGCTTGATGTTCGAAGTTCTTGGGGGAGTCTCTTTGCAGCCCAGGGTGGAGAAGGGATGAAAGTCCCATTGGTGGATGAGGATTGTTGACGTTTGTGGAGTGGCTGCTCCCACTGCAGATGCCCACCGTTTCTAGTTCTTACGGCATTTGTCCCTATCAGCAGCCCCATGGAGGGGTGCTCCTACTCTCTCCATTTTACAATGAGCCCTATACGGCTTCGGGGTGGAGCTGGTTTTAAGCCCATCTTGGATTCAGAGCCTGGGGTTTTTTTTTAATTTATTTTTAAAAAATTTACATCCAAGTTAGTTAGGATATAGTGCAGTCATGATTTCAGGAGTAGAATCCAGTGGTTCATCCCCCACATATTAACACCCAGTGCTCATCCCAACAAATGTCCTCCATGATGACCCTTGCCCATTTAACCCATTCCCCACCCACAACCCTTCCAGCCACCCTCAGTTTGTTCTTGATATTTAAGAGTCTCTTATGTTTTATCCCCTTCTTGTTTTTATATTCTTTTTGCTTCTCTTCCCTTATGTTCATCTGTTTGGTACCTTAAATTCCACATATGAGTGAAGTCATAGGATATTTGTCTTTCTCTGACTGACTTATTTTGCTTAGCATAATACACTCTATTTCCATCCACGTAGTTGCAAATGGCAAGATGTCATTCTTTTCGATTGCCGAGTAATATTCCATTGTATATATATACCACGTCTTCTTTATCCATTCACCCATGGGCTCTTTCCATACTTCAGCTATTGCCGATAGCACTGCTGTAAACATTGGGGTGCACGCGTCCCTTCGAAACAGCACATCTGCATACCTTGGATAAATACCTAGTAGTACAATTGCTGGGTCGTAGGGTAGTTCTATTTTTAATATTTTGAGGAACCTCCATACTGTTTTCCAGAGTGGCTGCACCAGTTTGCATTCCCACCAGCAGTCAGAGTCTGAGTTTTTTTTTTCAACGTTTATTTATTTTTGGGACAGAGAGAAACAGAGCATGAACGGGGGAGGGTCAGAGAGAGAGAGGGAGACACAGAATCGGAAACAGGCTCCAGGCTCTGAGCCATCAGCCCAGAGCCTGACGCGGGGCTCGAACTCATGGACCGCGAGATCGTGACCTGGCTGAAGTCGGACGCTTAACCGACTGCGCCACCCAGGCGCCCCCAGAGTCTGAGTTTTTAAACAAAAGCTCCCCCAACTACTAGATGGGCCCCTACCACCTTCAGCTGTTTCAGAAAGTGGTTTGGGGTTGGGTAGAGAAGAAGAAAACAGAAGTCCCAGAGTCACCCTGGACTTGTGGGGGAGGGGACAGAGAAGGGAGCCCACTCTGCCTTCCCCCAGAGAAGGGGCATTGAGGCTTCTCTGATCCTGGGCCTGGGGCAGGAGCCTAGAAGGGGTGTAGCTGCTCCATAGCTAGGCTTACCCTGGCCTTGGCCCCGGGCATGATGCACCAAAAGAGTCAAAAGGCTGTGCCCCTACTACCTTATTATGTTCTTCTATGAAGAAGGGTAGGAGGGGGTGAGGAAAGCCTGTATTCTCGGGATAGAAAATAGGAGATGTGAAAACAGAAGAGTTTAAAGTCAAAGGAGATGTTGCTCTGATGGCCTGGTTCCTGGATCCATCGGGCTGAGGACACAGAGAAGGTCCCTGAGACTCAGCAACTCAGCAAGGTCCAGGCACGGACCAGAGACAGTGGATCGAATGGCTGGACTGAGCAGCTTCCCCATTCTTCCCTCTCCCAGGGGGGCTCATCACACCCCCCTCCACAGCAGTGGTGGATATGGCAGTGATGGAACAGATGGCCGTCCCCGAAGAGGCAAAAGGGAAGAGAAACCTCTGGCTCATTGAAGGAGGAGGCTTAGGCTGGGAGCAAAGCTCACGGAGAGAGACATTTCCCTCTCTAGCATTTTTATCATTGGGGACCTTGCCTCAGTGATCCCCCTAGAACAGGCTGGGGACCTTGCCTCAGTGATCCCCTAGAACAGGCTGGGGGCCCTAGTAAGGTGGCTGTGCCAGGACAGACAGGAAAAATGGTGCGGGTAAGAACTGGGGTGGCAAAGCTGTCTCACCCTGGGCGACCTCAGACAAGCCCTCTGTCAGTGTGTGAAATGAAGCTAATGCCACCACCAGGCACCCTCAGGCCCAGGAACATCAAAAGAGCCTCACTCAGGCCAGGGCTGGGCCTTTCTTGCCCATGCCTCTGCCCTCAGAGCTTTTCAGGAATCTCTTACTACTATTATGTGGATGCTGAGGCCCAGAAAAGGGAAAAGATTTTTTTTTTTTTTTTATTTAGACGAGATTTTTCTTACTGTTATTTTTGACCTCGGAAATATCTGAGGGCTCTAGGTGCTAAGTGAGGAGACTTAAGGAAGTGAATCAGGTTGGGTGATATATGTGTGTTGGGGTGGGGGGGTGGTAAGTGCTCTTTTTCCCTTGGAGGATGTGATAACATAGGAAGGGGGACTAGATGACACTTGGTTTAGGTGAGACTGTAAGCTGCGGTAGTCCTAGACTTACAGCGTAAAAAAAAAAAAATCTCCAAGCGGCTCTAGCGAGTTACTGAAAAGCATGCCTAGAGGCAGTGCTCCAAGGCCAGTGCCAGTCTCCCTCATCCCTCCAGGAGCCCACTGGTCTTCTCATACTTCAGAGTCAGTCTGTGGGAAGGCCACTTCCCCCTGGAGCCCTGGATCCTGATACCCTGCAAACTAGCCACTCTGTGCCCCTCTCCCTCCTACTGCCCCATTCTCTTAGTGGACACTCAGAACTGGGAAAGACAGAGCCCCAGACAGAAACCACAGGCCCATCTCTGCATGGCCTTTGACAAGGTGAGTGACCAGACAGGTCCTTTCTCTGCTTCCCATCTCAGGGTGTCTGGCTCACTGGGGGGCCAGTCACTATGCCTGAGAGGTGAGCGTAAGGGTGAGGTGGGTGCAAGGCAGGGCCAGGAACCCCAATAAAGCAATCACAGAACATACACTAGGCACCTACCTACTGGCTTTGGATTCTACCTGCCTGGCTCCCAATTGAAGTTTACAAGGAAAATTTTAAACCTTTAAAAACTTCCTGAGCTGCACCCTACATCATATCAAGATATAAAAATACGGGTGTCTGGGTGGCTCAGTCCGTTGAGCCTCAGACTCTTGATCTTGGCTCAGGTCATGATCTCATGGATGTGGGTTTGAGCTCGGGGTTCAGCTCTCCTCTGGCAGCGTGGAGCCTGCTTGGGATTCTCACCATTATCTGTCTCTCTCAAAAAAAAAAAAAAATATATATATATATAATAATAATAATAAATTTTTTAAAAGTTAAAAAAAGATATAAAAATACTCCCAGATCCCATGTTAAATTTAATTTTTCTATGAGTATACAAGTTAGTTGATTTACAATTGACTAATTAACGATGTTATATATACAGACATTTAAATGTTTATTAATTTCAATTTTGCTGGAGTTGGGTTGTTTTGTTTTTCAGAGATAGTAATTTTTTTCAAGTTTCAAGCATTTCCTTAGGCCTGTGATAAAGCCCGAGGCTTTGTGCTTCTGTTTTGTGGGGTTGTGGCTGCAGGAGGATTGTGGGGGGAGACGGCCTGTCCCCCTCCGCCAGCCTCCGCAGGCCCTTAGGGAGGCGCCAGATTGTGTGGGCGGCGTCGCCTGGGGATGGTGGGATGTGGCTCCCACCCGGCTGAGGGCAGGGGAGACTTACGGGCTCGCCGGGGAAACTCGGCCCAAGTGGCCCCCCTCCCCTCCCCCAGGCCGGGGAGGAGGCCGCCGAGAGCTCTCCAATTGGAGAGCCTTTCATCTCTTTGTTTTTACAGTGATTAACCGGTCCGAGCGCGCTCCAAGCGTGGCTCCAGGCAGCGCAGGGGGAGGGGATAGCAGGGCAGGGCCAGGAAGGGAGGGAGGGGCTCTGGGCTTTGTCGCTTTATGGGTACTGTGCTGCCATAGCAATGGGGCTTTCTATGGCCTGACTTTCATTCGATTCCATTAAAAAGCCTGTCTGCTCAGTCTCGCGAGCGGAGAGGGCGTTCCGTCTTCTCCAGTCTTGCCCTGCGCCCCTCGCCCTTGGGGAGAGAGTAGGGCGCAGACTGGGCTAGATCGCCGGACCCGCAGGGGTGCGGGGGTGGCGAGCCGAGGACTTGATTTTGGGCACACAGCACCCTTCCCCAGGTCGCCAAAGGTGGGAGGCTAGCCTCGCGCTCCGGCGCCCCCGGGAGCCCCTTCCTCTCCAGGGGCGTTGGGGCTGGAGGGAGGAACGCAGTTCAGCCCTAGTCCGGCAGGAGGGAGGCCAGGGCACCTGCCGGTCGCTCCACCTCTGCATGCATTTCACACTTTCTATCCTGTTAGGCGTCCGCACTCCTATGCCTATGCGGACTTTTTCCCCTCTGGTTTTTATGTCATGTGGATTTAATCTAGTTAGACGATTTTCTGCTTAAAATTGCATTGTTAACAGCAATTGTTTAAAAGTGGACCGAGAGCCTAGGCGCCCAATCTTTGAACCGGGCGGGTTTTGCATGCCTCTGCTCGGTGCACGAATCGGCCAGCACGGATCCGAGAGAGGAGGGGGAGGGCGACATAGAACAATCCTCGAGCTTTCTTGCTCTTGAGCCTTCAGGGCCTTTCCCCCAAGCGCAAACAGATGCAAATGTCTCTGCAAACATTTCACAAAGCTATAAAGAGAGAGGCGGCCTCTCCAGGCCTCAATAGCCTTTTAAACTCAGTCCAATTGCCCCTAAGTAGAGGTAAAGGGTCCGCACGCATTTTTTCACTTTGGCTGGAAGCGGGGGTGTAAGAAGAGACGGCCTTGTGGGAGCGGGGGCTAAATAAGGGCTCCTCTGGTGCAATGGTTTGTGCCGTCTACCCCGGCTGCCGCGCACGAAGACAGGCTAGAGGGTGCAGTGGCTCTGGGGACCCCAGCACCTCGGGCCGTCCGGGACCGCGATGCCGAGGAAGCTGGTGCCACGAGAATGCGCTCCCGGAGGGGGCGCGGGTCCTTTCAGGCCCACAAAGGCCGCGCTAAATCGCGGCGTGCACAATAGCATGAAAGGGCGCGCTCAGGCCCTTCAGCAACAAAGTGGGATCACACCGCTCCAAGGGGACTGATAAGCTTTTAACTAGTAGGCACGACGGCGTCGCCTCGCCCTTTGTGCGTGCCGCGCCGCGATGAGAGCGGGTGTGTACCCTCCTGGCCCCTGGGGGTAACGGGGACTCTGCCTTCCGCGTCCCTCAGAAATCCAAGGGCAGCCGGGAGCGCATAGCACCAGGCTTTTCCTTCCCACCTCTCCAGCAGAGGCTCCTGAGGCCCGCGGGTGCAGTCCCTAGCTCGCCCCAAACCCCTGCGTCCGGCGCGCCCACGTGGGCCTCGCGGGCTTAGAGGCTTGGGCCCTTCTTCATCCCTCCGAAGACCGTGTGAAGACTTCGGGATCTTAGACCTGAGGAGGAAGTAGCTCCAGCAAAAGACTCCAGCGTGAGTGCGAACTCAGCTGCTGGTCCCCAGCATGTAGCCAAGTGGCCACCGCCTCCAGTCCAAGGCCTTCCCTCTCATACACCGCTGGCAAAATGTGCCCTGGGCGCGCTGGGCGGCTGAGCCCCTGCAGGCACCCGCCGGGAATGGCCCCTCTCTCCTTCACCTTCTTCCCGGCACTGTGCGACCTAACATACCATCCATGTTTGTTGAGGCTGGGTGGGGTGTGGGGGGTGGTTGCGGTGCGTTTGGGGGAATTGTGGTCGCCGAACCTCCGGCCTGGTGGTCTCAGTGACAGAAATCAAATGATACATTAGGTGTAGTCCCAGAGAGTCACCAACCTTTCATACCTGAGCTGGGGTCGGTTTAATCCAGTCGCTGGGGCAGGAAGAAATGATCGCCCCGTGGAAGGACAGGAGCGTTTGGGCTTCAGTGGCAAGCCCAGGGGCATTTGAGTCTGTGGGTGTCTCTGAACCGGATCAGTCCCTAAAGTGTACTTTGAGGGCATGGGCCATATCTCACTCCTCACAGGCAGTGGCCCTTAAGGATGTTCCCCGGGTGTCGGGTGGAACAAATGAATGAGTTGCATGGAAGGGCTCTGGGCAGGAAGTCTCCAACTGTCCAGCAGTGAGAGATTTTGGAGTTTTGAGTGCCAGGGAAGGAGAAGCCCTCCCTTGATGGCACCCCCCATCCCCCCACCCTCCACCCCGCACATTCTCACACACCAGCCTTCTCTGCTCCCAGGCCCCTTTCCCTCTGCCTTGGTGTCACTTTCACTTGTCTTCATTTGCTATGTCAGCCCCGGGCTGTCACTTTCTTGAAGTAGCGGATCCCAGCCCCAGACCTGATCCAAACATGCCTCTCTTAAAGCTGGTGTTTTGTGTGTGGCCAACAGCACTTTCCTTCACCTCAAAGGCCTGGGCGGCCTTTGAATGCCCCCCAAAATCGTGGTGGCAGCGGGGGTGCTTACCTAGATCATAGGCTGGCTAATGTTGGCCCCCGTTATTTTACTGAGGCTTTCTTTGGGCAACCTCCTTTAACATCAGTGGTGCCAAGCCCCTGAGCTGGTACCAGTGTTTATCCCCATGGTACAGATGAGAACTTCCAGGCCTAGAGTTGCTGTCGCTTGTCAAACAATGGCAGAGTCAGGATTTGAACCTTGGCAATTGGTTCCAAAGCCCAGGTTCTATTGCGAGTTTGTTACAAACCGAGCGTCTTTCTCCTCTAACTCCACCCCCACCGGTGGCACGAGAGACCAATTCTCCAGGCTGGGGGACGCAGCCTGCCTCCCAAGAGGCGCGTCCCGGTCGCCCTGGGCAGGTGCAGGGCCCAGGCGGGCGCGTAGGGCGGGGCGGGGGCGTTATCTCCTGACCGATGGCGGCCTGCACATCTGTTTATCTCTGAAGCCGCGCTGGATTGGATTTCTCGATGTTTATCTCCCTCGGAGGAGCAGTGCGCTGGGGCCGCGGAGCGCGCAGCTGCGAACCCGGCCGTGATTGACAGGTCGGGAACCTGGCCTCCCGCCCCTTTCCGTGTGGGTGCGGGAGGCTCCTCGGCCCACTGCTCCCCCTGATCCTGATAAGAGAAAGCGCTGCAGGTGAGCGTGCGGGCAGCCAGGTGCCTCTGGGTTCCCCTGGTCCGTCAGCGCGCCGGCTAGGTCTCTCCTTCGTTAAGGACCCCTTAGCTGAGCCAGAGGGACAGTGTTGATTTAGCGATGTAGATTGGGGACAGAGGATGGAGTTGAGAGTTGAGGGGCGATGGGCAGTGAATAGATGGAGGAAATCCCAATGAGTGCATTTCCTAACCGGTCAGGTAGGCAGCGTCAGGGAACTGAGGGAAGGTCCTCAGAAGTGCCCTCTGCTCCTGATTGCCTGGGATGAAGAGGGAGGCCCCATGTGGGGAAAGGGGACTGTGAGGCCACAAGTACTTCCAAGTGAGGCCACTTCAGGAGGCTACAAAGGTCAGCGAAACTGAAGATTTGACCATTTAGCTACCTTTCTTAGCCATACCCCCATCCATTCAGGTCACCTCCCATGGCCTTTTGTTATTGCAGTTCGTAGTTCTATGTAGATCCCCGGTGTGGTCCTGTGACTGATGGGGGAGGCTGGGTCAGTGCTGAGGCACCCTGGCTTATTACATGAGTGTCAGCATGTATTGGTGATTTAAATTCCCCTGTCCCAGTGGCTACCTAATAGATGTGATCTGTCCCTCTAAAGTTTATTTCAATTCCCTCCCTTCATCTACCACTTAGCTTCCCATTTTCACTGTCCAGCCCCCTTGAGAGGGGGATTACTGAGTACCCCTTGTGCTGCTGATGTTAGGGACAGATTAGCACATCTGTTACAGCCCGTACCCATCCCTTGCAGTAGAGGTCTGGGGTCTTGAGCGACAAGAGATAGGACACTCAGTGTGAGAAGTGCACACTGTACCTGGGTTGCTTGCTAAGGACTCAAAGTCTACAGAGAGCATCGGCTGTTCTTACTGGCTGTGTGGGTGGCCCTGTATGTTCACTGATGACATCCAGGCACCTGGATTTATCGTTTCACGCAGACTATACTGAGCCAGCTAGTGGCAGTAACCCCGAAATAAATTCAAGTGTTGTCATGGGCAAACGGATACTGGGCAACTCCCCACGGGACACACGTCCACCTCTCCTGGCAGAATGGGCAGTGATTCTCTGGGCTGGAGGGCCAATGCATTGTTCTAGAGTGCCAAGAAATAGAGATAGGACTGTTGTTAGCAACCTCAACTGCCCTTCTAGCCCTGCACCAGACTGGCTGTCTAATGACATGAGGCGTGGGACTGGTCCACAAATGCTATCTTGTTGGTTTCCTCACTGTTTATGCTGCCCTGTGGAAGCAGATGATGGTTCTCATGAACCTTTACTGAATCAGAAACCAGAACATCCATGGAGGCCCACAAGGAACAGAAAACCAGGGTTCACACTGTGAGGGATGAGACGGCCCAAGTCTACGAGTGTGTTTCTACTGAGTGTTAGCCTCTCTTTTCCAGAAGCCACCGGGGACTCAGACCTGGTTCTCTGTAGCCAGAAGCTCTGCTGGGAGATCTGAAGGGCAGAGAAGGCCTCACCTGAGCTCTCTTTCTGGTCACTGAGTCAGGTTCAGGATATTGTAAAACAAAGCCTGTTTTGAGACATGACTGGTTAGGGCTGATTCAGGCTTCAAGACATGGATTCTGTTTTCCTTTTGTGAGTTACAACAGTCACCATTAAAGTTGGCATCCACCATGACAGAGGCCAAGACAGGCAGAGGGAGGGCCTCATCCTCCCAGTTACTTTGGACAGGTGGAAGTTAATCCATTCTCTCTGAAACAAATCATTATGTCCCTGAAGAGACACTGATGGCCTCTTACCACCACGAGGAGGCTTAAAAGGTTTTCCCTCTAAGAGCCAGGTCATGAACATCTTGAGGTGAAGTCAGGAATGGAAGGAATTTAACCATCCACAGTTGCTGGCCAGCTGCCAGGGGAGAGCCCTGGAGCCTTGTTTGGAAAACAGACTCTATGGGTGGCTTAGCTGAAGAGAAGAGAGCAACAGAGTGGCTGGAAAGAGGGCATTGGGGAAGGACTGAGGAGTGGACGTAGAGCCTTCTCTGCCCCCTGGAGCCTTGAGAATATTTGCTTTTAGAGAAAGAGGCATGGGAATTGTCCTGAGCATAACTCCCAGCCCTATGGAGAGCTGAAGGCAGGGCTTAAGGCGCCATGGGCAAAGGCTCCCGAGGGGTGTCCTGGAGAATCTGGGCAGAGACTCCCTCGTTCTGGTTGCTGGTGCAGCTCTCCCACACCTCTGGGTCACCTCCATTATTTAGGCCACAGCACTGGTTGGTCAGGCTGCTGCTGCTCCCTCTTCTTCCCCCACTCTCCCCGCCCCCCCCCCCCACTGCCCATTGTAATAGACCCTCCATCTGACAAAGTCCTAACATTTAGAATAAAGAGATAAGGGCTGGACCTTTAAGGAAGAGGCTTCTTTTTTCTAACAATTTAGCCTGCTGCCCTCATGAATCATTAAGATTCCCTTGGTGTGGGGCTGCACAGACACAAATCCCTCCCCACACTGTACTGCTCTGACGTGACCAGGGGTTCAGGTCTCCCTGCCTCACCCCTCCAGGACACAGGGCTGGAGCAGCCCCTCTGTCCCACACAGAGGCCCCTGGAGGCCTGCCTCAGATCTGGGGATGGAGGCCTGGAGAAGCAGCAGGCCAATTTCATTGGCTGACCTGAGAGGCTGGGGAGGTCTCCCTGCAGAGGGCCTGGGCGGGCCGGTGGCCTGGGGACCTTAGGAGGTCCCTGACAGTGAAGTCTAATTTCTTTTTTCCTTATGTGGTCAAAGGGTAGTTGAAGATTGAGGTGAAAGTTCTCTAAGCACATGATATGCACTTGGCCTGGTTTTTCCTTTCAGGGTCCTCAGAACTTCTGCTAAGTCTGACACACAGCAGGTGCTGAGAAACAACCAGCAGAATTATGGAACAGCTATAGGAGTGAGGAATCAGAGAAGAGAGAGACCCCTTCACAGAGTTTTATTACCTGGGGCTCTGACATCATGTCCTAGGTAGGTTGTAGCCTTTTGTGTCTTTAGAAGACTTTTCTTTCTTTTTTTTTTTTTTAATGTTTATTTATTTTTGAAAGAGAGACAGAGTGTGACTGGGGGAGGAGCAGAGAGAGAGGGAGACACAGAATCTGAAGGAGGCTCCAGGCTCCGAGCTGTCAGCACAGAGCCCGATGCGGGGCTCGAACTCACGAACTGGGAGATTATGACCTGAGCTGAAGTCGGATGCTTACCGACTGAGCCACCCAAGTGCCCCTTTAGAAGACATTTCTAGAAAACTGCACACATCAGATAGTTGTAAATTGGAAACTTGGAGTTGTCCTAGATTTCTAGAAACTTGGTAAGGAGTGTGAGAGTCCTTACCTGAGTGGCCTCTGGGAGATAATTAGGTCATAATGGTGGAGTGCTCATGAATGGGATTAGTGCCCTTATAAAAGAGACCCCAGAGAGCTCCCTCAGTCCCTCTGTGAGTTGAGGACATGGTGAGAGGTTGCAACTGAGGAAGAGGGCTCTCTCCAGAACCAGACTGTGCTGGCATGCCAATCTCAGACTTTCTGCCTCCAGAGCTGTGAGGAATAAATATCTGTTGTTTATAAGCCACCCAGTCAATGGTTGTTCAAGGAGGTCAACGAAAGGACATGACCACCAGGTGACCATTGAGCTGGGCCCAGACAGTCAGAGGCTTCTTACCTCCTACTCTGGCCTTGGAATGTACATTCTACACACCCACTGTTCCTGTGCTAGGAGCCACGTCAAGGACACAGCTTTGAGAGAGTAATGTATTATTGAGACCACCTTGGACCGAACCCCATTAAAGCCTATATATAAACTCTTCAGATTCTAACAGGAGGGCACTGAGATTTACTGTTCTTGCGCCACCTGAGATAAGCCCGATATGTAAATTCCCTTGCTTGTTAAAATTGCCATCTACCAATCTTTCCTTGGGCTCTCCTTGCTGCCCTTGTCCAGGGACCAGTTTCAAATTTCACCCGGGGAGTTCTGGAGGTTCCCAAGTGACAGTAGTAGTTGGAGCTGACAATGACAAGGATGCAGGCAAGATGCCACTTGAAGGGATGACTGGGGTCAGAGGATGTGCTTTCAGGACGGCTCATTCACAAGGATGGCAGGTTAGTGCAGGCTGTTGGCAAGGGCCTCCGTTTCTCGATTTGCGGACCTCTTCACTGGGCTGCTTGAGTGTCCTCAAGACACAGTAGCTGGCTTCCCCCAAAGCAAGCGTTTCAAGAGAGACCAAGGAAAACCTGCACTGTCTTTTCCGCCCTCGCCTCGGTAGTCGTATGCCATCACGTCCACGACATCTGGGGGCACTACACAGGGCATGAGTAATGGGAGGTGAGGATGGTCAGGGGCCTCTGGGAGGCTGGCTGTCACACCTTGTAATGTAGTCTATACCTTCTTAGGTATCGCCCGCAGTGTTCATGGTTACTCTTTCTCCATTCGCTCTTTGAGAGCAGGGATCTTTGTCCTTTTGACTTCGCACGTGTCCACATGTCCACGTGTCTGCCACATAGAGGCACTCAACAGATAGTTATTAAATTGTAGTTAGCGTGAATGGAATTCTTTTCCCAGGGCCTGAAGGGGGTGAGGGAGGTGGTAGTCCGTGCCTCTGACTTATGTTTGTAAAACAAAAATCTCCTGCCTCTCACTGTCGCGTGTTGGCTCTGTGGACTTTTTGTTGTCGTTGTTGTTAAAGTAAGGCCCACCTGTATTTCTTTTTTTTTTTTTTTTTTTTTCAACGTTTATTTATTTTTGGGACAGAGAGAGACAGAGCATGAACGGGGGAGGGGCAGAGAGAGAGGGAGACACAGAATCGGAAACAGGCTCCAGGCTCTGAGCCATCAGCCCAGAGCCTGACGCGGGGCTCGAACTCACGGACCGCGAGATCGTGACCTGGCTGAAGTCGGACGCCCAACCGACTGCGCCACCCAGGCGCCCCGGCCCACCTGTATTTCAAGGTAGCTAGCGAGAAAGGGTTACGGGCACATGACTCTTCTGCTTCGCGGGAAACAAAATGAAACGAAGTCTCTTCATCTCTTTATGCTGTAGTTTTCCTCGTGGGAGACATGGAATATTGCTGGGTATTTTTAAGGATTAAGTGACACAATGAATGCAAAGTACATCTTAAGCAGTAAGCTCTCAAAAATCGTGTTAATATCACTTGAACCTCGGAGGTGGTTGACTCTTAAGACAGGCTGCAGGAGAAGTGGAGAAACTCTCTCAGGTGCTTCAGCGCTGCCTGGATAACGCCTCATGTGTGTGTCCTTGCCAGAAGCACCTGTGCACACCCATGCTGAGATTCCTGGAACCACCCAGGAACGTTCCTGGGCGAGTTGAGGAGGTAATGGGGTCCTTCAGTCACATCCTTCAGTCAGATCCTACTAGTTGCTGGCCCTGGGCTTACACGCAGCACAACCCTTGGCCTCAGGGGCCTCACCAACTAGGGGAGGGGCACACAGGTGGGCCAGTAGTCCTGGGACAGTGTGGTCAGTGCAGTGTAGACACAAGTCCTAGAGGCTGGGGGTACAAACGGATTCAGAGTCAGCCTTATAGAGGTGGTGAGCTTTGGGGCTGCATGGGAGTTGGACGGCCTGAAGGACATGAGGTGGGGGAAGAGAATGTCCCAGCATAGGAAATGCATAAAAGCCGGAAGTCCCAGAAAACAGGGTATGGGGGGGCCCATGTGGAGGCATAAAGAGAGATGACACTGGGGAGGTGAAGAGGTGAACGGTCTGGAATTTTATTGTGTAGGGTTTTTATTTTGTGGCCCTAGCGAGACTTAAAGAATGAGGTTGTCAGACCTGTTTGAAAGCCCATGGGTGGTCTTCTGGAGGACAGAATGAGTGAGACCCAAGGCAGGGAGATGGGAGAGGATGCTCGTGCAGGGACCCTGAGGCAAAAGGTAGAAATCCCAGCTTGCAGGACTGCACGGGGCCTGGCCCAGGGACCCTCCAGTCTGATCTGCAGGTCCCTTCCCTGGGGTCTGCCCAGTGACTGCTCATGGAGGAGGCCTTGGGTGACCACGTCACTACGTGACAGCAGAGAACGAGGGGTGGGGGGCTTTGATCTGCTGCCCTTTTAACTCTGTACTGCTTCCACTGGAAAAGAGGGGACTTGTTTCAAAAGAGCTCCACCACCTCTCTTTCCCCTTTTCTCCCATTGGAAATGTAACGAAAGCCTTGTCAGTAAGTCTTTATGTTCTCCCAGCACTTCTGCTATGCCTGGCTCAGTGTACCCTCGGGGTAAAGACAGTGGTTGCATTTATTTCCCCTGAAGACCAGAGCCTGCCCACCCATCTTTTCTCAGCAACTTGTAGCACAGGGTCTAGCCCTTTTGGTGGAGGCCCAGTAAGCTGATGATGTTGGCAAATGGATTCAAGCATTGTTTTCTTTTTTAATGTTTATTTATTTATTTTTGAGAGAGAGAGAGAGAGAAAGCGAGAGGGAGAGAGAGCGCACAAGCTGGGGAGGGGCAGAGAAAGAGGGAGACACAGAATCTGAAGCAGGCTCCAGGCTCCACCTGATGCGGGGCCCGAATCCATGAACTGTGAGATCATGACCTGGGCCGAAGTCGATGCTTAACGGACTAAGCCACCCAGGTGCCCCTCAAGCATTGTTTTAAAGCCCTTTCTGCAGAGTCCTTTTTTTGTGTATGCCCCCACCTCACAGAGCCATCTTCCAGAATGGGATTTATCAGATCTGTTTCCACCCCATTCCCTCCCCAACCCAGGTTCACAGCCAGGGAAGCGAAAGATGAGCTGTGTGCTTGCTTGCTTGCTTCCTTGCTTGCTTTTTTTTTTTTTTTTTTCTAAATGACTGGGATCTCAATTAAAGGGAGCTACATCTGTCATGCCCAGCCTGGGGACTTTGGGGCAGGCTCTGGGGGGCAGCCTGCAAGTGTCTTGAACCAGCCCTCTCCATTCAAAGGTGGTAGGGAACCCTCAAACTGACCCTGGAGGGTCCTCGTGGTCTCTTGTACCTCTTCCCTTCACCCCTGACCCCCACCTGGCCCCATGCCAGGTGCTGGGCTCTCACCTTTGGGATCGTCAGCTCCCACCCTGTGTGTGAGATGGCGGGGGAGGAGAAGTGTCAGGTTTTTGTAGTGGAGAAAATCTGGCAGTCCTGAACTTATTCCTGAATCAACCATCTGCTGAGTGTGTTTTCCAGGATTATGATACATTTTTTGAGGGAGTCGGGGAGAGAAGAGAGTGAGGAAATGGTGATTCCTTCTTGACTTTTCCCCTTTTATTCTCAGAGCCCTGGGAGGCTTGGTGTCAGACCCAGCGTCAGGTCTGACTCTGCCACTTGCTTGATCCTGTCTGTTCCCATCCAGAAATGGAGACAAACACGTTCATGCTCTTTACCTGAGGACCCAATGAGCCATTATCTGCAAAAAGTTTTATAAACTATAGATTGATGTGATCCTGCCTGTTTTTCCCATGTTGGGGAAGGGAAGGGCCTGAATAGCAGGCATTAGATGAGTGTGGGGCACCCTTGGGACTTCGGTCCAAGGTGTCATCATGGCTTTTCCTTCCTAGCTTCCATGGCAGGGGAGTTGGGATGCAGCATTGGAAGCTGACCTGTGGTTATCAATTAATTAAAACCCACTGACTGCTGAAGCAGGTGGGGAAGGGAAGGAATGAGTCTAGCACCTGCTCCAAGGGAGTGAGCCACCAACCCCAGCATCCTGGCTTGGCTTCAGTCTCTGACAAATGTCTTTCCTCATCGCAAGAAATGAGGAGGGGGCATGGCCTGAAGCTGGTCTCCAGAAGGAAGTGCACAGTTGAATCAGATGACCCAGATTTCCAATGGCTTCTCTTTCCTGCCCTTTGTGAATACTTCAGATCCCAGAAGAAAACCTTTTCCCCCCAGGAAGGGTGATCAGCTGTCCTGGTTTGTCCCAGACTGAGGAGCTTCCCAGGGTGTGGGACTTCCAGTGCTCACACAGTGACTGTCCCAGGCAAACCAGGATAAGTGTCCCCTGAGAGTTTATTCCTCTTGAATCGATCCCTGTTACTACAGAAGTGGCAACATCGCCCCCACCCTCCCTCATCCCCAGGAGGGAGAGGGAGGAAACTTGATTTTATCTTCGCCTTCTGCATTGCCAGCCTTGTGGTTGGTGTGAACTGGTCAAGGAGTGGGTCACAGTTCTTGGATGAGTCACTGTCTGATTAATGTAACGTTATCTACCCAGGTCATGGTGAGAGTGTTGGAAGATAAGAGGACCATGAAATGCATAATTCATATCAAGAGGGTGAGATCAAACAATGTTTGTCTAGCTCCATCTGAAGAGAAGTCTAGAATAGGAGACAAAGGAGGTTTATGTTTACCTTTTTTGTCTAGAGTTCTAAGTGGTAACATTAGGGAGTTGGGGGTTAACATACTTGAGGTAAGCAGAGGTGACCTGAGGTGTTAGGGTGGGAAAGGCAGGGACTTTGCAAGTTGACCTACCCCTGAGTCCTTCTGCTTATTTCCTGTGTTACCTCAAGTATGCACTTGACTCCTCCCCCCTCAGTGTTCTTATCAGCAGAATGAGAAACTTATTTACTACAGGGTTGCTTTGAGAGTCATGTATCACATTGTGTGGAAAGTGCTTAGCATATGATCCCTGGCACATAGTAGGGACTCAATACCTGTGAAATTCCTCAAATCTCTCAGGGATTTTTTTTTTTTAATTTTTTTAACGTTTATTTATTTTGGGGACAGAGAGAGACAGAACATGAACGGGGGAGGGGCAGAGAGAGAGGGAGACACAGAATCGGAAACAGGCTCCAGGCTCTGAGCCATCAGCCCAGAGCCTGATGCGGGGCTCGAACTCACAGACCGTGAGATCGTGACCTGGCTGAAGTTGGACGCTTAACCGACTGCGCCACCCAGGCGCCCCTCTCAGGGATTTTAATAGGCTTGAGAACTTTTGCTTTGCTTATACATGCTTTTTTGAAGTGTTTTTTTTTTTCTGACCATGTTTTGTAGTATTTGCTTCATGCAATAGAACACATGTAAGGTATATATAAGTTATGACACAAAATTGAAAAAAGAGCCCCTGGAAACTCATCACTCAACTTAAGATCTAGAGCATTCCTGTAGTGGTTCCCTAGGGCTGCTGCAACAAATTGACACCAGTGAGGTGGCTTAAAACAACAGAAATTTTGGGGCACTTGTGTGGCTCAATCAGTTAAGTGCCCAACTTCAGCTCAGGTCATGATCTTGCAGTCTGTGCTGGCAACTCAGAGCCTGGAGCCTGCTTCAGATTCTGTGTCTCCCTCTCTCTCTGCCCCTTCCCTGCTTGCTGTCTGTTTCTCTCTCCCAAAAATAAACATTTAAAAAATTTTTGAAACAACATATATTTATTCTCTCATAGCTCTGGAGGCTATAAGCTCCAGAATGCAAAGTGTGAGCAGGGCCACGCCCCTTCTGAAGGCTCTAGGGGAGACTTTGTCTTTGCCTCTTCCAGCTTATGGTGGCTCCTGATGTTCCTTGGCTTATGCTAGCATAACTCCAGTCTCTCCATTGTCTTCCCATAGCCTTATTCCCTGGGTCTGTGTTTCAAATCTGCCTCTCACTTCCATTAGAAAGACCCAAGTCATTGGATTTAAGACCCACCCTAAATCTGGAGTGATCTCAACCTAAAATCCTTAACTTCATTATAGCTGCGAAACCCTATTTCTAAATAGGGTCGTATTCACAGATACTAGGGGCTAGGACTTGGACATATTTGGCGGGGGGCACACTGTTCAGCCCGCTGCAATCACCGTTACATTTACCCATGTGCCCCTCTTGTGTCCCTTTGCCCTGCCCTTGACCACCATCCTGAAGTTAGTATTTTCTTTTTCTTTATAAAAAGGGTATTACATAGCTTACAGTGCCTTTGTGCCCTGCTTTTTTCGTTCAATAGTATCTTTCTAAGACCCACTCATGTTGACATATGTAGTTGTAATGCATTCATGCTTAATACACTCTACTATGTGCTGGTACCATAGGATATTTATTCCTTTTCCTGAAAATGAATATTCACATTGTTGTTGCCACTTTGGGGCAATTAAGCGATGTTTCTTTCACCTCTCTGCTGGTGCTCACATGCAAAAGTTTTCCCAGAATATATGACTAGGAGTTGAATCGCTGGGCTCCAGGTGGGTAACGTTGTACAAAATGAAGTCAATTGTTTTCCAGAGTGAATGTACCAATTTGCATTCTCATGAGCCAAGTCCACCATGTTCTCCATTCTCAAAGTGATTTTTTTTTTGGTCTAGGAAATGCAAAAACCTCAGAATTTATCTCCTCTGTATTGGTATTAGATGATAAGATCTCACCTCCCCCCCACCATGATTTTCCTCCACAAAGATGATTTCTGGTGGGTCTCTGCCCTCGGAGAGAAAGCACCAGACCCTGCAGCCTCACCTGCTGCTGACTCCGTAGTCTGCCTGCTCTGCAAATCCACCTTAATGGGTCATTAGAGGTGCCTGGAAACTGTAATTATGGTATAGCATTTCATGGGTTTGCAATTGCAGGCTGTGTTTTCTAGACGCCCGAATGAAGCCTACTGTGGCATGATGCCTCTCGGGAAGTTTGCATATTATATTCTGGATAATGGATAAAAAGAGATGCTCACCTTTAGCTCAAGGCACGACTTAGTTCAAGGTGAGTGACGTAGGCATCCCCTGGTTGAAATAACATATATTAAAACTGGCAGAGTGGAAGGCATGCTGCTGACCCACAAGAGCTAGCGTATAGCAGTATATTCTGGGAATCTTTTTCTACAGGGGAAGGGGGACAAAGCATCATTTGTCCCAGTTAGATCACACAGAGTCCTCACTAGAGGTGACAGAATGTGAGTACAGCAAAGGGTCCTAATCAGTCCCCTGACTGGGGAGACTGAAGCCCAGCGAAGAGACATGACAACGTAGGCGTTGGGGCTAGCTGCATCCTTTCCTGGAAGCCTAGTTAATTGCCTAGGTTGCCTTCCCAGAAAGCAGAGCCCGATTCAAGCATTCTTGAACAAGTGGTTTATTGAATGAGTGTTCCCAGGGTGCACAGGGGTGAGGGAAGCAGGACACGGCAGGGGAAGAAGTTAGGCCAAGGTGTGGATTCAGTTGCTGATAGGAGTCAAAAATGGTACAACCGCTTTGGAAGGTGGTTTGGCAATTTCTCATAAAGTTAAACATGCCCTTCTTATATGGCTCAGCAACTCCACTCTTAGGTGTTTCCCCCAAGAGACGTGAAAATATATGTCGCCTTAAAGACTTGTGCATGAAACGTGTATAGCGACCATTTTTGTTATAGGCCAAACCCAGAAACAACCCAAATGCCCATCAACAGGTGAAACACACATGCGTGGGATTATCACTCAGCAAATAGAATAGTTTGTATCACTGATACACATAACAACATGACTAAATCTCAAAGACATAAAACGGTTCATATGATATGATTCCTTCCATTTATGTGGAAACTAATGGCAAAACTCACCTAAAGTGTCAGAAAGTGAATCAGTGGTTGTCTGGGTTCAGGGAAGGAAGACAATTGAATGGAAGGGGACAAAAGGGAATTTTGTGAGGCGATAGATATGTTCTGTATTTTGATTGAGATGGTGGTTAAACCAGTGTATTCTTTTGTCAATACTCAACCTGTTTACAGGTTGTACACATTTACAAGTTGTATGTATGTGCACCTTGCATTGCCTATATATTATACCTCATAAAGTTGTTTTGATGAGAACGGAAATGTGGTTATTTTGGGGTGATGGAAGTAAAGATGTTTTTCATTTTATTCTTTTTTTTAATGTTTATTTATTTTTGAGAGAGAGAGAGAGACAGAAGAAGAAGCAGGGGAGGGGCAGAGAGAGAGGGAGACGCAGAATCCCGAGCAGGCTCCAGGTTCCGAGCTGTCAGCACAGAGCCTGACACGAGCCATGAGCTCGAACTCATGGATTGTGAGATCATGACCTGAGCTGAAGTCAGACACTTAACTGACTGAGCCACCCAGGCACCCCTAAAGTTTTTATTCTTAATTTTTCTCTGTGCTTCTAAATTTTCTACAGTAATGATCTCATCACTTTCCTTTTCAAAAATACACTGTCACGGTGAAAACATTCTCTCCATCTTTAAAAAATTTTTTTTTAATGTTTATTTATTTTTGAGAGAGACAGAGTGCAAGAAGCGGAGGGACGGAGAAAGAGGGAGACAGAGAATCTAAAGCAGGCTCTAGGCTCTGAGCTGTCAGCACAGAGCCCTATGCGGGGCTTGAACTCATGAGCCAAAGTTGGGGACTTAACTGACTGAGCTCCCAGGCGCCCCACATTCTCTCCATCTTTGAAGCTTCAGCTCAGATGCTCTCCCCTTTGCGAGCCTTACCCAATGCCTCTGTCAGAGTTAATTGTCCCCTCTTCTCAATCCCCTCTGACCGTGTTGGGACCACTGCCAATCCATTTGCATTCTGTCCTGGGCTACTGTTCCTGCCTCTGTACTCTCTTCCATGCTCTGTGGTTGCCCAGTGGTGGGAGGGTTGTGTTAGCACAGAATCCTGTGCGTGGTGGGCAGCTGTACAAAGTTTGTCAAATTCAGCTGGGATTTGTGAGACTGGGGAGAAGTTTCTGGGGGGAAGTTCAGAGCTGGCATCACCTCTATATGCACTCACTTGTAAGGGCCGGGGACTGAAGCAGAACCCAGAGCAGCTGAGAACTTCACTTCAAGTGCAACCAGTTGCTAGCTGCATAACCTCCTTTGACAAACCCCTTGAACTTCAGGGTTCTTTCTGCAAAGAGGGGGCAAACCTCTCCCTGTTTGTTGTGAAGCCTAAGTGGCACAATGCTTGACACACGGTAAATGTCAGTTCATGCTGGCTGCTATTGCAATTATTGTCATTATAACAAACAATAATAATATAAAGTAAGGGAAAGTACTAAGATATACACAGGTAAATGAAGCAAGGGTTTTCTTCCTGGTAAAAGACTTCTGCTTGGATTAGTGGTGTGTAACATCAATCTTTAAAAGCCAATCAAAAATTAATTTTCTTCCACATTAATGGTTTTTGAGAAAATCAAAACCATTTCCCACAGGAGCAGGCATCCCGAAAGGAGTTTGGATTTTGCTGGCTCTGCTCTTCATTCAGGTATCAGGTGGCAACCAAGGCCCAGCCTGGAGGAGGCCGGCTTTCTCCAGAGTGTTTGCTGGAGCCGGCCTGACACAGATCTGATAGAGGTTGTCAGATCTCCGAAGAACAATCGAATTTCTAAGCAGAGCCCCTTCTCGGAGCTGCGTGGTGCTGCGTTACATTTGTGAATGCCAGCGCGCTGCTAAGCACGTCCTGGTGAATAGAAGTGTTTTGATGTTTTGTTTTTGGTCGGAGATTGAAGTCCAGTGTCTTGGGACCCAGTGACTTCAGCTGACCTTCCTGCTACATGGACAGGGCTAAATTTCAACCCCTGGAGGCTTCTGCACACAAAACCTCATGCCTTGCAAGGGCAGGTGCAAGGAAACCCAGCGGAAATCTGAAATCTTCGCTGCTTCAGAGACCCGAGCTCGCTTCTGTCAGAGGAATTAGGTTTCACAAGCCCTTTTTTATGTAGAAAGCATATCATTAAGGGAATCTGGACAGGGCGACTTATTAAAACTGCTGCCTGTAGCTGAGGGAAAGCCGTAAATGCCTAAGGACATTTAAAAGCTAATGGTGTGCATTTTTATTACTATCAAATTTTGTATCTTTGCAAGTGAATCACTTGGCTAAAGTAAGGGGCTTCTAGAAGTTATTTTAGGTCTTGACCACTCTGGAAAACCTGTTTTCTTCAAAACTTGTATTCCAGTTTTGAAATCAGTTTTCATTTATAATTTTTAATCGACTAAGCAGCCTTATAAAATTTGTAAGTTTACTTTCTCACCATTTTTGAGCTTCTGTTGATAGTTCTAACTCCTCCAGTCTTGATTTTCACACATAGCTAGTTTTTGCACCATTTTAATCAATGTGTATGTAAAGTTTGTAATCTATTTCCCTTTACCATCTTATTTAAGCTTTATGTGCCTACATAGTGTTAACAGCCATTCTTAGCAGAGAATACTTTTTCCATGCATGATTCTGCTCTGTTTCCTGAGTTGTTGCCCTGGGGTTGCGTACGTCGAAGTTTGTATGGTGGTTGCTGTTATCAATGGCTTATTTGCATCTTTGGCCATTGAGGGTTTTCTTTAAAAATTATCTTTAACAGTTACTATTTTTGAGAGAGAGAGAGAGGGAGAGAGAGTGGGGAGGGGCAGAGAGAGAGAGGGAGACAGAGAATCCGAAGCAGGCTCCAGGCTCTGAGCTGTCAGCACAGAGCCCAACGCAGGCCTCGATCTCACGAACCATGAGATCATGACTTGAGCCGAAGTCAGATGCTTAACTGACTGAGCCACCTAGGTGCCCCAAGTGTTTTCTTTTAAAAAAATATTTCCTTTAACTATTTTAGAAAAGGTGGCTCTGCGAGGTGCTTTGATATTTGCAAGGGTCCCCAGTCTTCCATCCCCACTCCTTACCCTTCCTTGAAAAACTCCAGGCTGCTCACGCACCTGCAAGGTGTTCCTCAGCCCCTCCTCTGATGTCTGGCAGTGCCCCCAACATATTGGTGGTCTTGTATAGCCCAAAATCAGGGAGCAGACTATTTTTGTTCTTCAGGCAATCTCCAAGAAAGGGTTTCTGTATGAACCCAGGTTGACTGAGCTCAGCTGGTGTCACAGAAGCTGTATTTAAAAAAAAAAAAGAAAAAAAGAAAAAAAAATCCCATGGTATGTTTAATTTGTTAAATATCCATTTTCTGGATGGGGTACCTGGTTGGCTCAATCAGTTGAGCATCTGTCTTCAGCTCAAGTCATGAGTTTGTGAGTTTGAGCCCCGCATCAGGCTCACTACTGTCAGCATAGAGCCCACCTTGGATCTTCTGTCCCCCTGTCTCTCGGCCCCTCCCGCTCACATTTTCTCTCAAAAATAAATAAAACAATAAAAAATCCATTTTCTGGAGATTTATGCTAGCTAAGTTATCCCCCCCCCCCCCCCCCCAGCAAGTGGTCACCTTACAGATGACAGAGTTGCTGAGGCAACTTCATGGTCCAGGACTGAGGATCTTCTTCAGCGTGGTGATCCTTGCCATTATGGCTGATGGGTTCTGACTGAACGCGCTTAGTTGCGCACACTGTCATTTTGACAGGAAACATCCTTGGAGCTTCTTTAGGACCCACAGGACCTGGCTCCTGTCTCTTTTTATGTTGTAGCTTCCACCACGCCCCCTTTTGGCAGAGCTCCATCCATACTGGTCCTGTCACTGTCCTTAGAGCACGTGGATCTCACTCCCCCTGATCTGAGCAGGGCTGATTCTGATCACTCAGGTGTCAGCTGAGAGGCTGTCTTCCAAGAAACCTCTAGACCATCACTTCTAGAGTGGTTTCCATTCACTCGTTAGCACATTTTCCTCTTTAAGTCTTTGCAGAGCTTTTTATCACGATCTGGTGTTTTGTGCATTGACTGTAAAAGCAGGGATCTTGTCTGTCTCATTGTCCCATATCCTAGAACAAAACCAGGCACGTAGTAGGCACAAAAAATAAATATTTGTTGAATAGCTGAGTGTCTGTTCAAGGAGCGCTTACAAAAAGTTTCTAGGGAGATACTGCGGCATTCAGAAAATATGAGCCAGGGGGCGCCTGGATGGCTCAGTCATTTAAGCGTCCAACTCTTGATGTCCGCTGGGGTCATGATCTCTGGGTTCATGAGGTCGAGCCCCATGTCAGGTTCTGTGCTGACAGAGCAGAGACTGCTTGGGATTCTCTCTGCCCCTCCATGCTCATGATTTCTCTCAAAATAAATTAAAAAAAATTAAAAAGAGAAAGAAAATTGGATCGAGGTACACAGTCGATTCTTAAATACTAGTGTTGATGTGGCTATTTTGCAGATCAGTGGTCAGCCCAGGGAGAAGAGACTCACATTCCTGGCTGTTTCCTTGCAGCATTATCTCTCTGGGAGTGGCAGCCTGTGGCTTCCAAGAAATGCTATTAGAATGTTTGTGACACAGTGGCCTGTATACAAGGAGCATTCATTACATGCATTCATTCATTTGGCCAGCTCTTGCATTGTACTGTCAAGAACTCTGAGTTTGATCATTTCCTACTTACAAGCTAACAACTTAGCCTGCCCTAGTTTCGCATTAGTAGAAGATATGAGGCTCTCGGGTCAGAGGCAAAGGATTGTTTCTTACTCACAGCACTAGCAGTAATCAGAGTATTACCATCTTTGTGATGGTTTCCCAAGCCCCGATTTCCAAAGGGTGACACGAAGAGGGCCGGCTGACATCCACACACACAGTGAGTTACAGGAGAGGAACCCTGAGCTTCGGGAACCTGATTCTCTTATACTGGATAGTTCCCTTTGCCCGCAGGGAGACACTAACTCTGTCTTCCAAGGATGTTTGATATACAAATATCTTTGAAAAGGTAATCTGGAGTGAAGAGTAGCCAGTGCCTCGACTCACAAGATGTATAGAGATGCTTGAGACTCATGGAGCATTGTCTCGCAATAAGAAGTATGGTAGGCCCTCAAATTTATTGAGCAAAGGCCTGAATGAATAGTGAGTGTTGCACACAGCACTACACAGTCAAGTAAGACATGGTTTCTGTTATTGGTGGCTTGTGTCTTCGGAAATAAATGGTAAGGCAGTATACTGGTGAAGCATTTGTGCTCTGGGCTCAGATGCCTGGATTTAAATCCTGCACCCATCGCTCATTAGTCTTGCAGCCCTGCTATCTGATTCCTCATCTCTAAAATGGAGGTAACAGAGCTATTGTGATCAGATAAAACCCCAGTGCAATCATAAAGCACTTGGCTTAATGCCTAACCTGTGGTAAGTATCCAAGTAAGTGTTAGTTTCTAGGTTGAACCATATGAAAGTGCCATTTCTGTAGTTTAAATCTCGGCAATTTTATGTGGTTCCACCTAATGATATCATCATTATTATTCATCTTTTGCTTGGTTCCAATTCCTGACGTGTAAATGGCTGCAAAGCAGAGGTGTGCCCAGGGTCAGGTGAGGCAAGCCTGGAGACGCAGAAAAGTATCTGGGAAAAAGAATTGGGCCTAGAACCAGATGCGGCTCTGAGCCCCACCTTCTCCTCTCATTAACCCCGTGACCTTGGGTGAACCACTTAACCTCTGAGCCCCTTGTCTCATCTGTGCAATAGATACAATAATCCCTTCTACCTCACTGGACATCATGAGGCTAATATCAGATGATGGATGTGAAATTGCTTTGTAAACTGGAAGGCACTGTACTTACACTCAATATGAAGAGTTCTTAAAGGCTGTGAGATTTGTGTCTGGCTTCAACCAGACCATCACTAGGTATAATTTAATATCCCTCCTAAGTCCTCTAATCACAGTTTTACATTTGAAGTATAGAATCGGCCCCTAAACTCAAATTGCTGCATTAGAATCAAGTTACACTAGTCAGGTTTGTATCTAAGGCCTATAGCCTTCAAGCACCATAGGGACCATCTGGTGACCAAAGAAAGAGATCATCTCATTACAAAGGATAATTGGCTTGCAGCTAAATCAGTCGATAGCTAACATTTATCAAGTTCTTTTAATGAGCCAGGCACAGTTTTAGCTGTTTATGTGAATTACTTCTCACTGAAACCTTAAAACATTCTATGATAGAGATTGGTGATGTCCCTATTCCCCATTTTACGGATGAGGAGACTGAGGTGAAAAGAGGTGAGCGATTAGGAATCGGCAGAACCGGAATGATGAGTTACATTGCTGGGGCACTTTCAAGAATAGTAAGAAGCACCCATTCCCAGTAAGTTGGTCCCATTAAGGGGAGGCTGGAGAGACATCTCTCCTGGGCAGCAACAGTCTTTCAGCTGCCACTGATATACTGCTCTACTCGAAGCCCTGCCTGTCCCACAACCTGTCTGGGCAAGCCAAGTCCTGCTGGGTGCTTGCAGGGTGTTAGAATGGTTCCACATTCTATCTTTGCTGCCAGCCTGCCTGTGCCCTGCTAAAGAAGTGCTAAAGAGCTAAGAGGAGTTGAGCTCTTACCTCCTCACTTGTGTGGGGACTCTCTGTGGTGTGAAAACTAAGGCTCACCTGTTTGTTTTCCCATATATTTTGAGCCTGTGCTCTCTCCGGAAAGAGGTTGCTTCTAGCTCTTTGTGGGATGAACGCATTATCTCAGAGTCAGCAGGTAGGATGCCCTTGCGGTGATCCCAGACAGTTAGGGTAGGCCTCGGTTTCTATAACAGAGATGCACAATGATATGGTGGCTTAAGGAACAAAATTTATTTCTCTTTCACCTAACACTCCAAGAGGAGCATTCTAGGTGGCCAGGTGGCTTTACTGCATGCAGTCATTCAGGGCTGCAGGGTCCTCCGATTTGCTCTACCATTCCTTAGGGCTCTATCATTCTCTTCTTTTCTTCTTTCTTTTCTTGTTTTTTGTCTTTCCTTTCCTTTCCATCTTCCTTCCTTCCTTCCTTCCTTCCTTTTCTCCTTCCTTCCTTCCTTTTACTTTTTCTTAACATTTTCAATCCATTTCATACCAGCATTTTTGTAAAAAAAAAAAAAAATCAAAAGGTGTTACTGGAACAATGTAGGGGGAAACCTCTCAAAGACATGCAAAGTACAAGCTCAAAGTATTTTATTATTATATATAACAGATTTATATTGGTATAAAATGAAATCTAAAATAATTACTAAATACACCTTTTTCCATTTCTGTCTGTATTTCATCAGGGACTAGTGCTGGAGAACCCTTCAAGTGGCATTGGTCTGGATATTGTTATCATCCTCATGGCTGAAGCTGGGTTGCCTCATGTCCAGGTGACAGTCATGGGAAGGAACTCTACCTCACTCCATGATCATTTCTTTGTATTTTTAAGTCAGTCTTTTTGAGATATAATTTACATAAAATAAAATTCACCCTTTGAAGATGTATGAGCATTGGCAAATTGTGTAACTATCATCACAATCATGATACAGAGTATTTCTATCACCGCAAAAAGATCTCTGTTGCTCCATTTCTTTCTTTCTTTTTTTTTTTTTTTTTTTTAATTTTTAATGTTTATTTATTTTTGAGATAGCATGAACGGGGGAGGGTCAGAGAGAGAGGGAGACACAGAATCTGAAACAGGCTCCAGGCTCTGAGCAGTCAGCACAGAGCCCAACGCGGGGCTCAAAAACAAGGACAGTGAGATCGTGACCTGAGCTGAAGTCGGATGCCTAACCAACTGAGCCACCCAGGCGCCCTCTGTTGCTCCATTTCTAATCTTCTCCCCGACTTGCCCCTGGAAATCGCTAATCAAATTTCTATTCCTATAGTTTTGCTTTTTCTGAATGCTGTGTAAATGGAATCATACAATATGTAGCCTTTAAGTCTGGCTTCCGCCCCCCCCCCCGCCCCCCCACCTAGCTTTATGATTTTGAGACTCATTTATGTTCTCCTATAGGTCAATTAACTACTTTCAGTTGAATAAGCAATAGTTTCTTTATCCCTTTTCCTGTGGATGGCCACCTGGGCTCTTTTTAGTTTTTGGAGAGTATAAATAAAGTTAATATAACATTTGCATAAAGGTCTTTGTATAAACATATGGTTTCATTTCTCTTAAGTCAACACCTATGAGTAGGATTGCTGAGTCCTATAGTAAACGTATGTTTAACTTTAGAAGGAACTGCCAAACTGTTCCAAAGTGGTTTTGCCTGCATTTAACTTTTAGATTTTATTAATATTTTAGCCAATATCTTCTTACCTATTTGTATGGCAGCCACTTCTCTCTCCTATGCTTTGCCCAAGGTGAAACTGTTCACATGCTCTGTCTCTCCTTGGAGGAGCACTCTCTTCCTGTAATTCACTTTATTTAAATGGCTTGTGACCTTCCATCTTTGATTAGCTGACAAAAAAAAAAAAATCATGATTTTGTAGGTTATATGACTTTTTATTATTTTTTAGACTGGGGGTGATGTTCTTTGCAGCTTTCTATGTTTTATACAAAAGTGCAAATTTCCACCATCATCATAAGCTCTTTTTTTAATGATTTTTATTTATTTTTGAGAGGCAGAGACAGAGCAGAGAGGGAGAGAGACACAGAATCCAAAGCAGGCTCCAGGCTCTGAGCTGTCCCCACAGAGCCTGACGCGGGGCTCGAACTCATAAACCGTGAGATTATGACTTGAGCCGAAATCAGACGCTTCTTAACCGACTGAGCCACCCAGGTGCCCCTCCACCATCATCATAAAAGTGTCATCCTAGAAGTGGCTCGCAACATTTCCACTCATGACCCAGTTCAAAGACCCGGTCATATGGGTGTGCTTAACTGCAAAGAATTCTGGGAAATGTAGGATAGTCATGGGCCCAGGAAGAAGAGGAGAATGGGTTTTGGTGAATAACCAGCAGTTTCTGTCACTAGTCTCCAAACAAGTGAAATCTAAAATAATTCTGGACTGTGCCAGGTGCACAGTAGGTACCCAGGTCGTGTTGAGGGTGAGGTTAATCTAATAGATCCAACCGGAATATTTTTAAGGGATAAGTACAATTCTTTGGGTAGAGCAAATATCAAATTTGAGGTGACAAAGTAGTAGTGTCTTTTCGTTTGTGACTCAATAACTTGAGACCACCTTGGCATATGCTGGGTGCACATTGTCCTTTCCTATCAAAACTGGAGAAAGGCATGCTAGTCAGCGGTGTAGCGGGCTTCGCCTGAACCAGAGAATGACTTCAGCAGGCAACCGGGACTGCTGCCAGAAAGGAAGGCAGGTCAGCCACGTGAAACCCTAACCTCCATTTTTTGCATCCTGCCTCCAGGATGCCTGGCTCCCAGACACCAGCCCGGCGGGCAACAGGTAAGCACAGTATTCGAGCTAGGTGTTTGTTCTGAGCTAGCCCTAGGAAGTGACAGCTCCAAAAGTTACGTACACCTTGGGCTTTGGCTTATGGGTTATACAGGCCATCGGTGTGACCAGGCTCCTGGCTTCACCATTAGGCTCTTAGGTGTAGAGCTTTAGAGCCTCGATTCCCTGTGTAGCCTAGGTTGGAACAATCCCAGAAATATTTTCTAAAGGAACCGTAGGACTTGGTAAGATGGATGGGGACTTTCTAGCCAGATATAAATAAATGATGAAGAAACTGATTTTTCACACAAGGATGCCACCAGGTTCTGAACCCTGCTGGTTTTGCAAACTGAAATTAACAGTGACACCCCAGCTGCTTGCCAGAAAGCTCACCCCATACACTCTCCAGGCTCTCTCGGCTTTAGTCAGGAAAAGGCACATTCAGGTGACCATCCTTGCGTCTAAGCCAGGCTACTAGATAAGCCCTTACAGATTGTGCCCCGTGCACAGCCCGCACAGGAGGGGGTGGGGGGTCCATGCCCCACTGCGCAGCCTGCCACAGGGGTGGTGTACCTGGTGGAGGGAGAGGAGAGGTGCTATTCCTCATTCCTCCACAGGCCCTGTACAGCAGCTGCAGCCCTGTTGCTTGGTTAAGCTTACCCCTGGATCATTCTGGGCCTTTCCACTTGTGGCCTGCATGCTTCCATTTGCATTCCTTCTGAGACAGTGTAACAAGCAGCAAGCTTGCTAGAGGATTGCCTAGGTTCAAACCCCAACTTCACGACTGTGTGGTTTCAGGAATGTTCTTTGACTGCTCTGTACCTCAGTTCCCTCATCTGAAAAATGGGGATAATTGTATTATTGACGTCACGAGTTGTGAGAATTAAATAGATTAATATGCATTGTGTCTTCAGAAAGTACCTAGAACACAGAATAAGTGCTATATAAGCATTAGCTAGGATAGTGATGTCAATGGTGATGTTGTTGAGGACGTTGCCCAGGACATCAAGAGCCCTCTTCCCCTATCCCATTGTGAATTTTCTCTGGGGCATTTTTCTTTTAGTCCCAAGCCCAGAGCAAGTTATGGTCGTTTTGAGCAGCAATCTGTCTTTAATATTATGGACACTGCAACTCACATTCCCATCTTTGCTTTGGGTGCTAAATGAGCAGTTTCAGCAAAATTACCCACTTGCAGAGGGCTTTGGGGGGATGGATTCTGTGTGTTCATTGCTCCTGTTGAGGGCATCCTGGATTTCTCTCTTTCTTTCATGACCCCAAACAAATCCTACTCTTGGCTTCTTCACAAGTTGTACTGGTTCTGACGGGTCTTCACCCCTTCTCCCACTATAAGCCTTTCTTTAGGACGAATACACAGAGGCTTGGTTGGGTCCCTGCTTCTGTCCTGGTCTCTGAAGCCTACATCCCTCTGTGTGGCTTTTAAAAATAGAAATCAGTTCATTAAAAAAAAAAAGTTGGGGGGCGCCTGGGTGGCTCAGTCGGTTAAGCGTCCGACTTCAGCTCAGGTCATGATCTCGCGGTCCGTGAGTTTGAGCCCCGCATCGGGCTCTGGGCTGATGGCTCAGAGCCTGGAGCCAGCTTCCGATTCTGTGTCTCCCTTTCTCTCTGCCCCTCCCCCGTTCATGCTCTGTCTCTCTGTCTCAAAAATAAATAAACGTTAAAAAAAATTAAAAAAAAAAAGTTGGGGGGGAGGAGGGGCACCTGAGTGGCTCTGTCCTTAAGCGTCCAAATCTTGGTTTTAGCTCAGGGCATGGTCTTGCAGTTTGTGAGTTCCAGCGCTGCATTGGGCTCTTCACTGACCTGTGGAGCCTACTTGGGATTCTCTCTCTCCCTCTCTCTCTACCCCTCCCCCTGCTCATGCTTTCTCTCTCTCTCTCTCTCTCTCTCAAAGTAAATAAACTTATTATGTATATATATATATATATATATATATATACATATATATATAATATGTCAGTATATATATGTGTACATACATATATGTGTATATATGTGCATATATATAATAAACTTATTATATATATAATATATATCAGTATATATGTGTATACATATGTATATATGTGTATATATAATAAAAAACTTATTACATATAATTTACGTTATATAATAAGTTATATAAGTTTATTATTATATATGTATATATATATACACACATATCAGTTTTCAACTGTTTCAACCTTTCAATTACCTTGAAAAAAAGAATCATGATTTGCACTGCCCCTCATCTGTCTCCATCCTTACCCCCCCCCCCTGCCCCCTGCCCACCATGCCCTGTGTGCCTGTCACATCAGCCTCCTTGCTGTCCCTCTATACACCATTCACGGCCAGGGCTTTCTCCTTGCAGTCTTGTCTCCCTGGGACACCTCCCTCCAGATAATGCCATGGCTTGCTCTTCTCCTCTCTCACCTGAGCCTCCCCTCAGATGTCATCTCATTAAAAGCCCTTCCCTGACCATCTTTTTTTTTTTTTTTTTTTTTTTTTTTTCAACGTTTATTTATTTTTGGGACAGAGAGAGACAGAGCATGAACGGGGGAGGGGCAGAGAGAGAGGGAGACACAGAATCGGAAACAGGCTCCAGGCTCCGAGCCATCAGCCCAGAGCCCGACGCGGGGCTCGAACTCACGGACCGCGAGATCGTGACCTGGCTGAAGTCGGACGCTTAACCGACTGCGCCACCCAGGCGCCCCATCTGACCATCTTTTTTAAAAGAGCAGCCTCCCTTGAATTCTGGCATTCCATATTCCCCTTGTTTTACTTGATTTCATGTTCTCCCCCTCAGCAACTAGCACAGTCTCTCATGAATTTATTTTGTCTTTCCCTGTGAGACTCCAAACTTTCGGTGAGCTCCTTTTGGGGTGTCCTGGTCCCCATGGTGCCTAGAATGGTGCTCAGCACACAGCAGGGGCTTCACAAAGAGTTATTAAAGATAAGGGTGAAATCCTGCATTTCCTGAGCATCCCAGGCTTTCCTGGCCTGGTTTCCTGAAAGCTTGGAAGCAGTGTGTAAAAATACACATTACACCAGGACAGAAGCAAACAGAGAGACAAAGGTAGAGAATAAATAAGACTGTCTCATTGCCTTCTGATTCCTCAGTGGAAGTTTCTGTTGAAGTGAAACACGGCTGTCAGCAGGAAGTTCTGTGCTCTATCCTTGAGTAGAATATTTTAGTAACCTCTGGTCTGTCTTCACAGATGCCAGTGGATAGATGAGAGTTTGCTGTAGGAACAAAGAGGCCCCTGAGCTGGGGATGAGCATTTTAAATCACCTTCCTTCTTTCCTTCCATTTGAGAGCTCTAAGGGCTGAACATAGATGCTTTCTTCTTTGGAAGGACAACATTAACTGGCAGGGGTGAAGACGCCCCCCAGCAACTGATGTTGCCGAAGATGTTCCTTTAGATGCAAGGTGCTCTGGGCCCTGCACCTTAAGTTGTGAGCCTGTTTTGGCAACAAAGTTGGGAATACGGTTAGCTCTTCTACAGTCCTGGGGGTAGTGATGTTTCCCATTTTCCGTGCCGACTGTGTACAGTTACAGCAGACAAAGGTCCTACTGTAGCTGTGAGCTCCAGGATGCCTGGGGGGTTTCAGGGTGTTTGCTGCTAGTTTTCCCAAGGATTTTGGACAATGATAAACATAAGCAGCTGTTCTCTTCCTCTGGCCCAGCTACGTGCACATACACCATGGCTGAGCAGGGTCCCCTGCCCGGCTTGCAGTCCCGGCCTGAAAGGGAGTTACTTCCGAACATCCTATGCACAGGAAAGCAGAAAATCTGAGGCAACCCGTTTGTGTCTTTTGCTATAGGAAAATGCAAAGCTAGTAGAGTGAATTAATTCTGGGACAGACAATAGAGTGGGGCCCCAGGCAGGGTCATTCAAGAGACACAACTTCTTCCTTGAAGCTTTTAGCAGAAACAACTCCACTCTGAGCCCTCACAACTTCTGAAGCTTTTCTTGGAGGATTCTTTGTTTGCTCCAAGGGCAGTTAGAGAAGGCATTCAACTTTCCAGAACCTTCTGTAAAGGAGCCTTTTTATCTGAAAGAGGGCTCCTTGCCGGTGACTAGGCTTAGCAATGCCTGCTGGAGACCCAGCATATGAGTCTGTGGAACCAACTCATCAGGATGTGTGAGGAGGGTTAACACATGCACAAGGGGAAAATGCTATTAATGGCTCTCCTTTTGGCCCTCTGCTTCTACTCACCTCCTAAACAGGTAGATTTCTTTTAATATTAGAGCATACTATTTTCCTGAACCCATTTCTACCTCCTGCCTCTAAATAATTCAATTCATGAAAAGGGACAACCCAGTGGGGAAAAAAATTGGTCTTCATGTGTGGTAACTTGTAAGCCAGGGAACAGGCCACAAGGGCATTTTAGGAAGTATCTCTTGTAATCATCCACATTCTGAAATTTACAACAAAACTGCTTGTGGCCAATGCTGTTAGCTACTTGTCAGACAACAGACAAACTCACTGCAGTCAGAAAAATCCCCACTGGGTTTGGGCGGCTGATTTCTCTGGCAGCAAATGAAAGCTTTGGCTGTTGCCCTTAAAGAAGGGCTGAGCAAAACATGACTGAGCCCACCGAATGTCTCCCTACCCGCCCCCCTCACTGTAGGCACAGCTGGGGAGATATATGTGTGTGTGTGGGGGGGGTGTGCAGACACCCTAACTCACAATTTTAGGCAGGTGCACACGCCATCCAGACATACCACACCAGGGTAATTCATCCCACACCTCACAGCCAGGGTGATCCTAGCCTCAATGGACAACAATTTGGAGGCATTGTTTACCAATCAATTTCTCCCTCTAAATAGGCTGTTATAAGAGTGGACCCTTCTGCTTGCCCAGCCTGGGCCCACCTGTCACTGGGACTTCCTAGCCAGTGGTCACACTGTATTGATCTTTTTAATCCCCTCTCTTTGAAACACAGAGCCAGCTGATGTGGAGTTCCTCAAAAGAAAGAGTCTCCCACCGCCCCTACCTCTACAGGTAGCTGCATATCCGGGGCTAATTCCCCACTAAAAAGTCTTAATTGGCTTACGGGGAGCCTGAAAGATCTCCCTTGTGCTTATAAGGTGAAAGGAAATGATGTCTCCCAAATGCCCTGGCCCGTCTTTATCCATTTCTTGGTGGAAATCAAGTGCATTGTATATTTTTAAGTGTTTTTGAAAAGGGAGTGGAGAGTTTGGAGGTGGGTGAGGATAGTGTTTCACTTTAGTGGTTGAGCCGCCAGGGGATGGGAAGAAAGCCTCAGAGAGACACCAACATGAGGCGAGAAACTTGGTGACTTATTTTTTTACTTCGTTTTTATTTACACGAAACATCTGCAGTACAAAAATGTAAACTTTGATACCTCATAATAATAGAATAAACTCTTTATGTACAAAAATACATTTTCATATGAAAGAAGCATCTTGAATAAATTAAAGTACTTTCCAGCCCTGTGCCTGAATAGCTACGCAAGTCTGGGTTCTTCCTAGAGCAAGCCTGCAGTGGTGGGGGTCGGGATCCATAATGCATGAAGCCCACTCCTTGTCTCTCCTTTTTAAGCCTTTTCATTGTATTGTCAGCCGGCTCAAACCGAATTTTCATGCTCGTTTTTCTTCATTAGAGTTCTACAAATTGTAAAATTGACTTTTCACCTCGTCTTCAGGGGCTGAGCTGTCCCTTTTCTAAATCACACTGAAGTGGTGGCTGGGGTCAGCTCTGAGCCAGCCACAAAGGAGGTTTTGTGGAGTTCAGAAAGTGCAAAAGGAAAGGCCGTCTAGGGGCGGGCAGGAGGGGCCCAGGGCTGAGGACTGGAGAAACAGACCAAGGGGCAGCCACGGCGGCGAGGGTGCAGCGACCTAACAAGCGGCTCAGGTATCTCCCACCCCTTTAAAGCTCCCGCTTCCTCCCTCCGCCCAGACTGGGGGTCCTGAGACTGCAGCTGGGGCTCCATCTACTGCCTGTTGCCTTGGGAGGGGGAAGGTAACGGTGTCCCTGAAGGGCCTAGTGGTAAGGGATGAAACAGGGCGTCGTGTGGAGCAAGTCTTTGGGCAGCCCGGGGAAGGAGAAAAGGGGGTCGCCGGGGCCGTAGGCGAAGTCTTCCGAGGCAGTGGGGCTACTGGGGTCAGAGAGTGGCGAGGCCGCGGCGGCGCAGGGAGAGGCGGCTGCACCCGAGCCCCAGGACTCGGCGTCGCTGGAGGGGCTCGGGGGCCCGGGCAGGCAGGGGGCGCACTGCGGCGGCAGGAGGCGCTCCCGGGCACCGCTCCCGGGCAGTCCCTGGTCGGCCAGGCGCAGAGTCTCGGCCAGAGCCCAGATGTAGTTATAGGCGAAGCGCAGCGTCTCGATCTTGGTGAGCTTGGTGTCGTCGGGGAAGGAGGGCAGCACGCTGCGCAGCGCGTCCAGAGCCGCGTTCAAATTGTGCATGCGGTTGCGCTCGCGGTCATTGGCCTTGACACGCCGGCTCCTGCGCAGCGAGTGCAGCAGCGCCTCGGAGCGCACACGCGCTCGGCCCCTGCGCCGCCGCCGCTCCTGCTCGTCGTCTTGCGCCCGGGGAGTATTGGACGCTGCAGGAACCGCGGGAGCGCCCCTGCGCACTGGCACGGGCGTCCCCGAGGCGGAAGCTGGCGGCTGGAGCCCGGCACAGTCCTCCTCGTCGGTGAGGAAGCCGGATAGGTCGCTGCTGCTGCTGCTGGCGCAGTCGAGGTCCGAGAGGCATTTCTCCAGAGGGGCCGGCATCGTTGCGTGGCACAGGACCGACGGGCAGGTAGGAGGGCGCCTGGAGGACAGGAGCCCGGACAGAGGGTAGGGCCGCCGGGGCGCACTTACGTTCCAAATGGCCCAGGCCAACCCTGTGGCCGCTGCGGGCTTCACGGCCAGGAAAGGTGCTGGGGCGCACCTGGAGCTGGGTTTCACCTCCTCGCCTCGTCTGCTGCAGGGGCCACGCTCCCAGTCGGTCTCCCGAGTGATCTCGCCGGCGAGCAGATCAGCTCGTGTGAGTACCGAGTGTGGCACACGACCGGCCTCAGGACCCCTTAAGTACCCGCCCCAACAATGGGCGCCCCCCTCCCTTGCCACCTCCGCCCCCGCGGCAGCCCCCGTGAATGGAGCGAGGCGGCAGGTCAGCCCCGTGCGGCGCCCGGGTATTTGCATAATTTATGCTCGCGGGGGGCCGCCCCGGCCCCTCCCCCCTCCCGGAGCGTGCCCGTAATTACCGCGGGCCAATCGGCGGCGTCGCGCGCGGCCCCGGGAGCAGTCTCCGGGCTAAGCTGGCGGGGGCGTCTCCAGGCAGCGAAACGGAGGCGGGGGCGCCCGGCGATTAGCGGCCGAGGCACGCTCCTCCGGGGGCGGGCCCGGCGCCCCTCGCTGGGGTGGGATGGGGAGGCGGGGCTCGGGGTGGAAAGTGTGAGCCGCGGAGCAAGTTGCGGAAACCTGGAGCCGGCTGGGAGCCTGGGTTCGTTTCCTCTCTCCCGCTGCTGAATGGCCGCGTGACTTTGGGCAAGTGATTTGACCTCACTTTCCCCGTCTGTAAAATGGGACACACGTCTACCCTGTTGAGGATGTTGTGAAATGATGTTCGGAGGACAGTTGGCGCGGCGCTTTTGTAACGCAGCGCTGGATAAATGGTTGGGAGAGGCAGCGCTCTCAGAACCGAGGGAAAACCCTATCCACAGACGGAGAGTGGCCGGGTGTGGATCATAGAGCAGAGGGCAGGCGTAAGCGCTCTCGCTTCTTCCAGGTTGGTGAAGAAATAAGGGAAGGTCTCTGCTGACCGTCGCCTAGGGGCCGGGACCGGGAGGCAGGAGGTGGAGGAGCAGTTTGGAAAGTAAAAGAATGGATGATTTTTTCGAGTGCAATCTTGGCCAAATACTTCTAACACCACCCTAGTCCCCCAGCCCTCTTATTCCAACACTTTCAGATGACTTTTAAAGTAACAGAATCTGCTCCCCTCAGGGAGCCCTCCTTGCTCCTCTCTGCCCCCCACCCCCTACTTTGCTCTGCCTCTCTTGAAGGTGCTTGCGGCCTCTGAGGCTCCCTGGAATGTGAGCCAGACAGGGGACCTGGCTTTCCTGGCCCAGGAGAAAGGGTAGCAAGTACTCAGTAGCAGTCACTACCCACCTCCCTGGATTCCTTTCTATACCTTAGTGATATAAACGCACCTATTAGAACAGGTTTTCACTCTGCTGGTCAGCAGTCGCTTTTCCACCAGTGTTCATGTTGGAGCAGTAGATCCCAGGCACCCCCACGTTTGTAGTTAGGGGGAAATAGTCACTAAGGAACAGCACCAGATGATGCAGGTGGGAAAGTTAAAAAACGAAATGAACACCTTTCAGCAAAGTTTCATTGTCCTCCCTGTGACATCTGGATGATGGCCTCAGGCCTGGTCTGTGGCCTGTTGTCCTCAGAGCTGTCTCTGCCTGCGACACCCTCCCCTTTCTATAGAGGTGTTGTCTGGAGGCAGAGCCTGCCTCCGCAAACTGTCCAGTGACAGTCTTCAGGCTTCGTGGACTCTATCCAGCCCTGCTTTCCCCTCTGCTGCGCCTTACGTGTACTCCCAACTTGGAGAGAAGGCTGGACACGGTCATGTATAAGAGCTTTAGGTTTGTTAGAAGTCGCAAAAAGTGGATTTGATCAGCTTAAGCAAGAAAAGGGAGATTGTTGGGTGATGCGAGGCATTTCAAGGAACACAAAGCTGCCGGCATTTGTGTGAGCCTACAGGAGCCTAGGTATCCTCAGCCCTGCTCCCAGCCTGTTCCGTCCCTGCTTTCCTGAGGCCTTGGTGCATTCCCACTACCTGTGACTTGACATTGCTGGGCCCCTGTATTGTATTCTTGAGACTGGAGTACTAAGTCACCATAAATGAGGCACCTTAAAACAACAGGTATTTATTCTCCAGGAGGCTGGGAGTCTGAAGTCAAGGCATCAGCAGGGTTGGCCCTTTTTGGAGGCTCTGAGCGAGAATGTGTTCCAGGCCTCTCCTAGCTTCTGGTGGCTGCTGGTAGTTCTTGGCATTACTTGGCTGGTAGCTGCTCTACTTCAATCTCTGCCTTCTCCTTCTCTGTGTTTCTGTGTGTTCTGTTGCTTATAAGGATACTTGTCGTTGGATTTAGGGCCTGCCCTGATCTAGGATGAGGTCATCTTGAAATCCTTATCTGTATTCCAGCTGCAAAGAACCTTACTCCAAATAAGTTCACATTCTGAGGTTCTGGATAGACGTGTCTTTTGGCGAGCCACTATTCAACATGCTACAACTCCTTTTCTGAATCCCTGGAGGAGAGAATCTGTTCAGGGACTAGGGTCACTGGAGTGCCATTTGTCATTTCTTGGCTGCCTTGCACCTGAGGAGCCTTCCTGTTGAGGAATCTGAATGCATGAGCACCTCCCTCCCCATTCTTGGCAGTTGGAGTGTGGCTACGTGCCTTAAGTGGGGTCAATTGTATGCCCTGCTTGGAACTTAGGCTCTGAGCCAGTGACAGTTCAGAGTATGCATGTGTTGTGCTGACAACCTGGAAACCAGTGGCCAGTGGTGGAAGGGTTGGCCAGGAGCAGTGGATATCCTGCCTTAGCTCTTCCTTGGGTCTGCCTGTCCCCCAAGCCCCCCAGATTTCATGCCTGGTTCTCTAGTCTTCTCACTGACTGCACAAGAAACTCCATAGTAGTGCTTTTCCTAGTAGGGCTCTTTTGCTTGAGTTAGCTAGGTTTGATGTCTGTGTGTGCTAAATAAAACACCCAAGTTAAACATTCAGTTGCCAAAGCATGGTGATTGAGGCAACCCATATACCATATTGCTTGCCTGTTCTGGGGCAAGAACTGTGCCAGACACTGGGTTAACAGGGATGAAAACCTGGCTGATGGGGGTCATGGGCTCTGAGCCTCATAAGCCTAGGGTTCACTGCTGGTAGAACTCTTGGAGATTATTCATCCATGCATTGTACCTCATACTTAGGAAACTGAAGTGGCAGATGGAGGGGTCTTTTCTCCAGGTGACCCCAGGGATCTCTGGGGGTCAAACTAGAGCCGGATTCAGGAGAACTTCCAGCCCCTATTCCATGTTTTTCCATCACAGTTAATCAGTAAGTACATGGTGAGCATTTTCTGCTTTCTGCCCTGTGCCAGATGCTCATATAGAGTCGGGCAGACCTGTGGTCATGGGGCAGGGGAGATGTGGCCACAGAAAAGTGACCTTTTCCTGGCTGAGAGAAGCACTGAGGGCCTACTAAGGGAGCAGACCTGAAGAGCGTCGTGCACCTCCAAAGGGAAAGGAGGTGGTTAGGGAAGCCTTCCTGGCAGAGGGAGGCTTGAGAAGGCCTTGAAGAATGAATGGGACATGAACAGATAATTTAGGTAGAAGGGGGTGTGTGGGCATGACTGTGGCAGCACTGTGGGGGCCAGTGGGAAGAGGGTAGAGGTAGTTGTGATGGGCCTTCTTCCTCTTTGTCTCCTTCTCATGGTGCTTTCTCTGAGCAGGGCTGTCACAGTTGTTCAGTGGTTTACTGCACAAGGGCATCCATCGCAAGTGGGGAATACATTCTAATCTCTTTACCACGTGCCGAGCCGTGCACCGTGATGTGAGATTGCATCTTTCCAGAGAGGTGTGCTTTTCAAGTGTGCCCAAAGGCACTTTATGAGCTCCCAGTGGCTCTGTGCTCTCTCCTGCCTGTGTCCCCCTCCTCTGCCAGTACCTTCGTGACCTGACTGGGTAGGCATCTTAACCTTGCCCTGCCTGCTCCTGGCTCTTGAGCGGTGAATGGGGCAGCTCCTCCCTGGACATTGGTGCCTGCCCACTTTGCTTCTAGTAAGTACATCTGAGGCTTGGGAGGGGGACCTCTCCTGCAAGTGACCTGCTGAAGGTGGAGCTGAATCCTGGGAGAATGAGAATGAGCTTAGGCTCAGGTGTGTCCCCTTTGAGGCTCAGGGCTTTCCCTTCCGAAGAAAAAGTTTGAGAAGTTTCTCCTGACCCCCCACATCCCTTGGAGCCTAGTGCAGGGCATGTCTGTGGAAGGGCACGTCTGTCTCAGAGCACAATAGGATGCTATCTGGGCACGCACTAAATCCAGCCACAGCAGGCACCCAGGTGGCGAGGGCTGCAGTAGGTATTCTGGCTGCCTGATGTGTGAGCCGTCCAGCTGCCCTTCTGCTGGGGGTGGAGGTAGGTGGGTGGGGCAGATGTTCCAAGGGTTTGGGTTAAACCAGAGTTTCTCACATTGTGGTCACCTGAAGCGGTAGGGATGATGGGGGACCCCAGCCCAGATGATGGGGGACCCCAGCCTGTCAGAATCTGGAAGTACGGACCACATGCTGAAGTCGTGATTGACTGATACTTAGAGCCTCTGTTTGCCCCTCATATTGGAATAAAAGCCTTTCTTTAGCATTCACCTTCCTGTCTCGTGCTTATTTAAGCCCTTGAGGCAGATCAGACATGTTTCTGTGACAGCTCAGAGGTGTTCTAAGTGATACCAAGACTGGGGCTTCTGTTGCTCTGCTTGCCTGTGTGACACCCTGGGGTGTCCCTGGGGGAGGATTCCTGGAAGGGATTCAGGGGCTGGAAGGTGCAGCCCTCTTCTGGGCAGTTCTGGAGGTCTGACTCAAGACCACTGTGGAACCAGCAGGGAGGTGATTTCAGTCCCTTACTGAGACGACCATTCTGCTGTCCACACCCTGCTGAAGGAACCAGCCTTCTGGAGAGATGGGAGGAGAGGCTCTCAGGGTTGAGGAGGGCATCTGATGTTTCCAGGGAAATTTGAAATTCTTGGTGTTTTTCTTTTTTTAAGCTGAAGAAAGGCTGAAAATAGGAGAAAATAGTGGCATATTATAAATGTTTACCTGTAATAAATTAATATGGTCAGCATGTACATATACAAAGCTGACTGTGTTGTTCACAAGACAATTTCAGAATTTTTAACCAATTTTATTTCTTTTTAAGTAAACTCTACGCCCAGTGTCGGGGTCAAATTCACAACCCCGAGATCAAGAGTGGCATGCTCTACTGACTGAGCCAGCCAGGCACCCCAGAAAATTTCAGAATTTTTAAATGAACATCAAATCATCACACATGTAGATATGGAAATGCAAGGATGGAAGCAGATTTAAATTTGTTGTTGCACATCCTCTTCCTCTAGCCTTGTCAGTGACTCAGTGGCCGTGTGTGTGACTTCATTTGGAGTTAGTGCCCACAGCCTTTGAGCCCTTTTGTGGACACGAGGCTGAGCCAGATGGCTTCCTTGCTGTCCTCCCTTTCAATTATCAGAAGCATGTAAGCCTGAGGTTGAACAAACTACCTACCTTTTAGAGATGCTGCTTCGGGAATGAGGCTGAAAGGTTAGTGTCTTGTAATTCCCAGTGCTGGCATGAGCATCTGAATGTGTTGGGGCATGGGGAGGACACCATCACATTTCATACTTTTCTCCCAAACTGTTTTAGCTGAAATTTATCATTCCCTATCCACACCAGTTGTTAGAATATCAATTTCAAGAGTGCTGTGGCATCTACATGTAGATCTGAGTTTTGTTATGGGCAGTGTCTGTCCTTTTTTCACTCCTCCCTCCCTCCCTCCTTCCCTCCTTTTCTTCCTTCCTTCCTTCCTTTCCAGTATACATGAACTCTCAGATGCCATTTAGGATAACATAGGTGAAGGTTCTTGGCGTGTTACTCAGCCACTCATCCACCTGGGTCTTGGGCACAGGGCTGGGCAGTGTACTGAGTTTATAAGGCAGATTTTTGCACAAAGGAAAGTATGAGGGCCACCCTTTCCAAACAAGACCGTTAAACTACCATCATAGTTTTCTTTCTGGAGCTACCTGTGGGGAGGGATGGCATTGGTTTGGTGGGTGGCATTTTAGAAAGAAAACACCGTCATCTTTTTTAGGAAAAAAAGAAGAAAAAGGTGCAGTTACTCCAGAGGAAGCGATGAAGGATGATGTTGGACCCAGAGGCACACAGTGTTCCTTTCAGTCTGTTAAATACACCCGCAGATATGCGTTTCCATCTAAGAGAAGCAGGGTAGGGGTGGGGAATGGAACGGAGAAACAATTCCCTATTTTCTTTACTGATGACCCATGACAGTTGTGGAAGGGGGGGTAAAAGGGAGGGGGAAACGAGGCAGGAGGGGGGAAACAGAGGGGTCTTTCAGTGACAGAGCAAGGAAAATGGCAAATTATCCATGGTTTCCAGAAATCCTTGGAGGCCCCCTCGGCCCCTGCTCTGCTAAATACAGTGCCGGCTGTATGCATTTCCCACCTCAGAGATGTCTGCTTGAATATTCTGGGGCATTGTATACTGATGTGTTTGGTTATGTACAGTCTGCCTACTTGTGGGATGAATGTTGGCCTCCAGGGGAAGTCCTGGTGCAAATCAACTTTATTCTAGTGCTGTGCAAGAAGTGCCTTCCAAAAACACATGGGGCAGTTCTGCAGCTGGATAAATTCTTTCCAAAAGAAAGTTTCAAATTTGATTGGAGTTCTCAAGCCTCGTAGCAGGAACAATATGTGCTTGGGCTCGCCCAAGGTTTGAGGTGCGTTTGTGGTTTGGGCCAGGCTTGGGTGAAACAATGTCCTTTTTGTGCCTTAAGTACTGTGGGGGAGGCGAAGGGGGGTGTGCATGCTTGTGGCGGGAGGGCCCATGGGGTGCAGACCCTGAAATGAAGAGGGAGAGGGCAGAAGGTACCCACCCCCCCTTCCCCACCCCCCTCAGGAGTGAGGCTTGGAATCATTTTCACATCAGCCGTTTGAGGCTAGAATCAATCCAGAACCTCCTTCAAAGCCTCTGAGTTTTGCCTTCCTAGATTTCTTGAAGTGAAAACTTTTGGACTCAGATTTAAGAACAGTAGGCCTTGCTGTTGCTGTCACCAGATTCAGCTTCCCACATCCAGGCCGCACCTGCCACGGGATATTGCTAAAGCCAGAGTTCAGTTTTGTCTGTTTCATGGTTTTGCATCCTTAAGAACATCTTCCCTGGGGATTAAAAACACAACCCCCCCCCCCCAAAATGTTTGTGGGTCAAATGTGGGAAAACCGAACGAGGGTGTTTTCTTCTGTGTGTACAAAAGAAGTCACGGTGAAATTTATCCTAATGGAATTGAAACTCTCGTTTTATGGAGACAATTCTGAAATAAACACAGAGAATGGAGATATAGCTGAAGTGTTTTCCTTTTGCTTTTTCTCTACCTTAACGCTCCGTCACATAAATTCATGTTGGGTTGGAACACAAATGCATTTTGTTTGTAGTAATTAAAATGTTTTAATGAGACAACCATAAAATCCACCATTAATTATTTTATTTCAAACACTTCTCCCTTCTTTTGAACCAGGTCTATTTAGAAATAGTTTAGAGAGTAGCCTGCAGTTTTATTCTTTCCTCTGCATTATACACAGGAGTGGAGAAGTCATTTATAAATAATTACACAATGTTTTGGGTCTTTGGGCTTGTATAATATATCAAAGCGATTAGTACACTTATTGTTCCATTGTAAATGCTTTTTTTCTCCTTTCAGTTTCACTTGCCTTGTCTTCTAGCTAAACCTTTTTCTGGAAATCTTTTGTCTTCTTCATTCTTTTTGCTTGTTACAGTCCGGGAGCATTCTTCTTATTCAAACACTCACAGCAGGGGCAAAGAAAGCGACTTCGGCCGCATCTTAAGTTTTACCGTAACTTTCTGGCATTTTCTTTTCTTCCAGTTTTCCCAGACTACCTAGGGGCAATGAAGAATTATAACATACATGAATTATTGGTACTCCCCTCGAGTTAAAGGGGGAAGAAAGTGCCTCATTTTCTATGCCACCCCCCCCCCCCCTTCCCCAGTCCTGAGCGAGCGGGCGGCCGAGAAACAATGTATTTATCACTTTGCACGTCTTCGGGACGCCGGCCGCGCCCGCGCGCCCCCTCCCTCGCCGCCGCCACTCCTTTCACGAGCCCCTAATACAGGCTCCCGGGCGGCGCGGCCGGGGAGGGCGCCCGGGCCCGGGCGCGGCGGGGCGGGCCGCGTGCGGGGATTAGGGCCGCACGAGAGGCTACTGCGCTGCGGCCTCCAGCCACGTGAGGAGGGACCGGGCTTCAAAGGTGCCCCCCCAACTAATCCTTGTTATCCGGCGGGGCCCGCCGCTCCGCGCTGGCTCCCCCGCCCGCTCCCGGAGCCCGCCGGCCTCGGGGGCAGCCCCGGGCCAGCCTGCGGGACGGCGGGGCGGGGCCTGAAACTCCGCTGGCTAGGGTGTCGTCGGGGGTGCTCGGGCATGCGCGTGTGGCCGCGCACGTGGGGAGCTTGCCAGAGAAGGAGTTCGCGGGAAGAACGCCCGCGGGAGCCGGCCCGATGCCCCCACCCCCCAGGGGGCGTTTCCGAAGCCGGCGCGCGCTCAGCCCCGCGGTCCCCGCCCCGCCGGCCCCCGCCCCCGCGGCCCCGGCGAGCGCACGTCGCAATCTGTCAAGCCCTCGGCCCCGTTTCCATATGAAGGGCGCGCCGGGCGCCTTGGGAGCGCTGAATGGCCGCTCGCGGTCGGGCGGGCGCTCACGCCCCGCGGCCCGGGCTGGATTTGGCCGCATTTGCATAGCAGGTGCTGATGCTTGTCCATTCTTACTTAAAGAAGTTTTAATATGGGATAAATTACCAGAAATTAGGAGCAGGCGTGGGCGGGAATAAAGGAACCGTGTCGCCCGTCTTCTTATCGCCGCCTGGCGCAGGGAAGGAGAGAAATCTTAAGTGAGATTCGACTTTAGAAGTCGTCTCCTTAACAAGCTACCGCTCCCCACCCCAACCAAAAGGAGCCAAGAGAAAACAGGAGACAACTTTAAGCAATTTGACTTTAGAATCTTTTCTGCAGCCAGTAAAGCAATGATATCAGGGATAGTAATACGATTAGCGATCGAAGATCTTTGAGTCAGAAAGTCCGCTTGAGTTTAAAATGTTAATCCTGGCCCTAATCCGCCCTGTTGGCAGACTGGAGTGCAGTGCTACAGTCGTTTATGCTTTCTTTCCCTACTCTTATATCAGGTGAGGCCCCTTTCGGCAGCCCATTTCTTGATGACAAGGAGGGCACACTGATTTGCCCAAGGCGACATCCCCCACCATCTCTGGACAGGGGTGCTGCGCTTCCCCTGCCCCTGGGAACCAGGCTCCTGTCGCTGTGCTGGCTTCCGAGGTTCATTCCATCTGTTTGGCATCTTGCAAAAGCTTGGAGCAAAGTGGATTTTCGAGGCGATGGAATTTTCAGGAGATAGGGATGGGACAGTTCATCCACCCAGCCTTGTCTCCCATCCTCCTTTAAGCCAGACCTCAGGGTGTCCTCTTGAAATGGGTGGCTGGTGTTCAGGTTTTCAGGTTCTTGGGGACTGGGGAAGGGGAATGGCTGCCTCAGACTCCAGCCTGCCAGACAGTGGGTCTGCTTATCATATTTGTGCAGAAAAGGCCTGAAGCCTGGGACCCTTGAGGGGTCTCCAGATACTTGGGCCGACTAGGAGCTGTAGGGAAGAAAGGGTAGACCTAACATGAGCAGTAATACTCCAGTGCTCTCCACACCAAGATGCTGCCACATGTGCTGTCATAGGTCTTGGATAACAGGCTGCCTGTTCTGTGAGGGACAAATGTCAAGGTTCTCTCCTTTGCCTTCTTGCTGAGGCACTTTTCTCCTCTCTCAGGCCCACACACTGCTTTTTCAGCCCCCTCTGATCTCTGGCAGTTTCTCTCTCTGGGCCCAGAGCGAACCCGCTTTGGGCAGGATTGCACCTGGGATCTTGCAGGCAGGCCTCTGGCTTGTCCCAAGCTCTTCCCAACAAGCCCGCTTTTCCTGGAAGGCAGTGTGAAATGCCCAAATGGACCATATGGTTTGGAGCGAGAGCCTTGGAGCCCACAGACAATGGGGGAAGTGAGAGGCCCAGGTCAGTGGCGGAGCTCACGCGGCTGCAAACCTCTCTTTCAGCCTAATGAAGCTGTTGTCTGGGGGTAATGATGCAAATGCCCCAGCCCTTTCTCGCCATCGATAGTCTAGAACGTGATTTGTCATACAATCTGAATCTTTGGGAGGACTTTAGACGGAACCTCCCCCAAAGATGGAGATGAGCCATATGTGCACTTTGCATCTGAAGTGGGGGTGGGGGCTGTGGGAGGGAGGACACAGCCCACTCCGACTTCTCAGAAGGACTGCCTTCTGACAGCCAGGAGGACTCAGTCCCCAAGAGCCCAGTGCTGCCTGACCCAGGGGGCTCATGAGTGGGTGCAGTGCCCTATTGTCTGATGACAGATCAGCATTGTGTGTTGGAAAAAAGATGCAGAGGATCTGGTTATTCTGAGTAGGGTGCTGTGCCGAGTGCCTCAGCTGATGTTAATTGCAGCCAGGATGGACACTTTAGTATTTCTGAAGCAGAAATAGTGAAAGAAAAGTAGGGACCAGGCGAGAGGCATCCTGAGCGTGGAACAGGTGGGGGAAGACACAAACCAGAGTGAGAAAGATGAGCAGGAAAAGTGTACAAATCAGCTCACACTGTGTGTGTGTGTGTATGTGCACACATGTGTACACGCGCATGTGAACCACACACAGGCATATGTGAACACCCAGTGCCCACACACAAATCCCCTCTGTCCGAAGATATCCTTCGGGCGCCAGGCATGCCAGGCCAGGCACTGTGTCTGAGGGCACAGAGAGGGTGTGGCAGAAAAGAGTGGCCTCACCTGTGGGCAGATGTGACTCTGTCACCTTTGCTTCTCCTGTTTCCTTTCTAGGGCAGACTCCGCCTCAGAGACCCTTCTCCCCCCTTCATTATCATTGCTATTATTAGGGCCTCTGGTGCTTCTCTATTGCATCTAGCACACGCTGAGGGAGAAAGTAATGATGGCTCCTTACAGGAAAGGAGGCAACTTCTCAGTGCACCTGCCACTGAGGTCCTGTGAGTGCCTGCAGAGTCTGGGCACAGGAATATACTACTCATCAGCAATCTCAGCAAAGCAGACTGCCACGGAATGATCGAATAGCCCTTGTTTACTGCATGCAATAGATTTGTGTGTGGGCACTGGGTGTTCACATATGCCCGTGTGTGGTTCACATGCGCGTGTACCCATGTGTGCACATATACGTAGCCCTTCCTCGCCTTCAGAGCAGGGAGTTGGGTTGCATCTCTTCTCTGGGATTACCCCACGTCTGTAACCTGAGTATTGGCCCCCAGGTCGGCACCACAGCCCTAGGCTCTGCTGGGTGCCCAGCCCCCAGCTGGCAGAGGGCTCGCCGGGGGGTATCTGTTCACTCATTCTGTGGTGGTTTAAGTTTAGGAGTTAGAATGGGATGGGCTGGGAAATGGAGGCCCATAATCCAACGAGAGGTCCCTAATTACCCCTGCTGGCTTGTGGGGGTGAGGCAAGGGCAGATTGAAACCTTGGTCACGCCTCCACCGCCAATCACACCCATGGCCACAGGTAAGTCGTAGCCAAGCTCTGCCAAAGCCCCGGCCACATGATACTCTTTCTGCACCCTCAGATGCTCCCAGCCTCCCCTCTGGACACTGAAGGAGAGGGGAGGGGGGGGAGCGATCGCGGTGACAACACCAGCTCTCAAAGCCCTGGCCACAAGCTGCTCACCGCAACACCTGTTACCATCGAGAGGTATATCCCGGGGTGGGGGCTGGGAGGCGGCCGTGCTGCAGTCTGGGGTGGGGTAGGGGTAGGGTGCTGGGAAGCCGGTAGGGCTAGACTTTCTGCTTATTTGAGGGCTTTGCAGAAAACTTTGGTTAGAAACATGGAGATATTTCTAAAGCATCCCTGTCCTCTTTCCTGCTTTAACAAATACGGTCCAGATACCCCTGGTGAGCATGCGCCCTGGGAGTGCCCAGAGTCGAGATGTTCCATGACAGTCCTCTTTACTGCTTGACTCCACCATCCTCCTCATCATCAATGTTCATATTCATATAAATACCCTTCTGAACAGTTTTTTTTTTTCCCTAGAGGGATGTTAAGCTTCAGCCTCAGTTTGTGTGATTTGATTAAACTTGCAAGCCCGTGCGTCATGCATTTTAATCTGCCTCTCAAATGTGAGCCGACTGAGGCTCAGGAAGGTTAAGATACATGACGAAGGTCATGGGGCTGGCAGGCTGTAGAGCCAGAATGGGAGCCCAGGGCTACCTGGCTTCAGCATGCGGGACACTGACCACTGGTCATCTCCCTTTTCTCATTTTATGTGAACATCCACTCTGTGGCCAGCTCCACCCAGGGGCTGGTGGACACGGGATGGAAACCACAGCCCTACTTTGTGGGGAAGGGCAGCTGTTGCAGGTGTGGGTGAGACTCTGTGGAAAGAGGTCTGTTCTTGTCTGTTGGTTGGTCACTCTTGTGGAGAAGGGCCGTGACCCTGGACTACAGGAGACGTTGTTTTGAAGTCAGCTTCTGTTCTCGTTTTCTTAGTGAGAATCGAGAAGTCTGGGTTCTGTGCCCTCCGCAGCCTTGAGAAAATTCTTCTCTCACTCTCTGAATCTCACAGAAGAATGATGGTGTGGGAGGTGGAGGGGGGGGGTATAAGGTGTCCCCAGGGGCTTGCAGTCCAGGGGGAGACATGTAGGCTCCAGTACTGCTGACACCTGAGGTCTTGGGGAGTCACCTGGCCATATGACATCAAATGGTTTCATCTCCTCTCTGGTCTCCCTAACTGCTTGGTGAGCAGAGCTTATGAGGGGCCAGAGAGCTGACTTGTGCCGAAGCTGAAGCCAGCAGCCTCCCTGAGTGGCGATGGAGGCATTCTGTGTGCTCTCTTTAGTGTGGAGTTCGTGCTTCTAGAGTGTGTGGGCTGTCCCAGTCAACTTGTCCCCGTGTCCCTGAAGAACTCAGCATGATCTTAGCACCCAGAAACTCTTAAGTTACTCACGTTCTTTGGTTCTGTGGTTGTTCATGCAATTCATTCACTCGCTCTTTCATTCATCGCCAGGATGTTAAGTCAACTTCTCTTGGGTAGAAGATCATTCAACTTCCCTGCCTAAAACCCTTCACAGTTTTCCCACGGCACTCAGTATAACGTGCCCCCATCTTTTAATTTGAACTCTAGTTAACAAGGCTCTGTGCTATCTGTCCCCCTCCTGCCGGCTTGGGGGTGTGTTGTGGGGTACCTCAACCTCACAGCCAGTTCCTCTCCCCTTGGCCCTCTGGGTTCCAGCAACACTGGTCTCCGTTTAGTGCTTTTAATGCTCTTCGGGGCCTTGTCCTTGTCATTCTGCTTGAAGCGCTCTCCCTATGTGGCTCCTTCTCAGAGGAGGACCTCCTGACGATCCTGAGCAACCCTTTGTCACAGCGCTGCCCCCACTAGCACACGGATCGGTGGGTGGTCTGCACACTGCTTGCTGCTGTTCCTCGTCCGTGTCTCTGACTAAACTGAACGTTCTGTGTGTGGCAGTTCCCTGTCTGGCTTATTAACCTCCGTCTCCCCAGTAGCTAGAACAGTGTTGGTACGTAAGAGGTGCCCAGGACGTCTTGCGGTGGAATGTGGATGTACATTTGGATGTATTTTAAATGGTGAAATCTGTGCGTCTCTCTATTGTGTGTGTCTCCACCTTCCCAGCTCTGGGAAAATCTGGGCTGAAGAGAGACTGAGTCATGGGCGAGGGATTTAGTTTGACACAGTGGGAAACTGGGTGCTTCTGGGTGGAGTGTGTCCAAGATGAGTGTCTCTCTAGGCACGGGGACGTTTTCTGACTTGGCTGGATGGGGCACATTTCTTACTTGGGTCTGACTCCCGTGGGATGATCTTGTGTCTTCCTGGAATCCACGGGACATCCCGAATCACACTGTTTGTGCCCAGAGGAGACACTGCTGAAGCAGATGTCTCTTCTCTTTATGAAAGAGATGTGTGGGCATGCCTCTCTAAGCAGTGTGGGAATGCACGGGGCAGGCTTTCCAGTCCGCAGTGGAGAATGGACCTCCCTGGAATGCTCACAAGGGGCAGGGAAGAGGAAGGAACCCCTCAGAGTAGAGTTGGGACTGAGCAGTTGCTGGGGGCAAGGCTCACCTGCGCAGGTGACCATCAGCAGGAAGCAAGCTGGGACTGGTTCTTAGGAAAGCCATGTGGAGTGGCAGGGGCCAGAGGCGCATCTCTGTCATTTCCGGGAATCCACGCGTGATGGTATGTTTTGGGTGGAAATGTCAGTGATGCCACCCTCCAGCAAGCCCTCAGCAGCCCTCTCAGTTGCTCCCTTTCGTCCCCCAAATCCTGGCTCTGCCCACTGAGCACTGGCAGGTGCTCTAGCTGAGGGCTGCACGTGGGAGCCATTCCTGCCCTCAAAGAGGTGGTACTCTGGGAATCAGAACAGGGGTGTGCAAAGCAGCCAGTGGACAGAGTTCAGAGTCCAGAGTGCTAACCATTACACGATAGAACCCTACGCCAGTGGACAGAGTTCAGACACAACGCTGCCTGCGTGCTCTCATCCACTCAGCCAATCACCCACCAGTCATCTACGGGGTACCTCCCAGGCGGAAGGGTCACTGTGTGCAGTGCTGGAAAACCCAAGAAAACTGGAGCTGCCTTGAATTTACATCCCAACAGGAAGAGACTACAGTCCCAAAGATGAATAAACCCCTAAGATAGCAGGTGGTAACAAGTGGCAAACAAACTGGGTGCCACTAAGGGGCAAAGCAGGAGATACTTACTCTAGCTGAGGTGACAAGGATGATCTCTGAGGAGATGACATGGAAGTTGGTACTTAAAGGATGAGAAGGAGTCAGCCATGGGAGGTTCTAGGGGGAGAGCATTCCAGGTGGAGGCCCTAGGAAGTGAGGACTCTGGGGCAGGAACAGGCTTGTGTGTGAAGAACTGATGGAAGACCAGTGTGTATTGAGAAAGCCTTCCTAAGCGAGGTGCAGAATTTGGACAGGGGGTGCGTATCTTTGTAACAGGTACCATGTGCCTGGCACGATGCTAGTGTTACACCTGATTTAATCCTCCCACAAACATAGTGCTGTGCTCCTGTCCTACGGAGGCAGTGGATGCTCAGACAGGTCAAGCCAGTTGCCAAAGGCCACGCAGCGAGACAAGTGGTGGAATCAAATTTTGAACCTAAGTCTGGTTCAAGAGCCCAAGTTCATAACCACTAGGCGATTTGATCTCCCAGGGTCCAAGGAAACAGTACAAACGGCATGCACCTGTGACATGGAAAAGGACAGAGAAGGGAGAAACCAGAGAAAATTGTAGTCATGGCCTTAGGCTGTTGGAAGATCATGGAGAGAGGTGTGTGGATCATCATACGATGAAAAAGTCATCGTTTGCTTCTATCCTCAAGAGTTTCCCTATTCTTGCTGGAGCAGGGCTTCCCGCGGGGGGGGGGGGGGGGGGGGGGGGGGGTGCCTTAGCTGTCTAAAGGCGGAAAGCAGCGCCACCTGTTGGTGAAAGAGAGTGATGATCGTATGACACGAGATCAGGTCGATTCATCATCACCCGTGAAATATTTGCTAGTCATCTACTGGGTACGGCCTGCCCTGGACGGGGTGGGTAAGAGTATGCAGGAGAACCCGGAGACATAGCTCTGCTTCCAGAATGGAGAGGGCTGAATTGGGAGGTGGAGCTCCCTACTTTGGTCTTTCTTTATGGGTACCAGGGGATCTCAGAAAACAAACAGAAACGGATGTGCCAGAAGTAAGGGATCTGGGTGGGCTTGAGGCTCTTGGAGAGGTTCTGGCAGTGAGGCAAACCTGAGCAAGCGTTTTTGCATAAGATATTCACGGCAGTGTTGTTTGACGTGTAAAATTTTGGTAAAAACGTTCCATGTGTCCATCAGTAGAGGAGTGGTAAATAAAGTATGTTGCATTCCTATAAAAGCATACTATGTAGCTATAAGAAAACAATAAAAAACCCTCTTTAGGTCCCACAGGGAAAAGTATCCAAGGTATATTAAGAGAGAAAAACAAGGGTGAAGACTTAACTTTGTATAGTATGCCATGGGATAGAAATATATACAAAGAGAGGGTATAAGAAGAAATATTTTGCTTGCCTAAGGTAAGAAAACTCTGAGGCCTCCTCAGGACACTGTTAACACAGTGGTTGCCGGAGTGAGTGGATGGAGGCAGGAATGGGAGGGATAATGTATCTTTTGATTATTTTTTAATTTTCAAATTAAGTATATTATTCCGTATTCAAGCTAGTGGTTTTTTAAACAGGAAAATTATAAACAAACCAAAAATAAAATGAAATTCTGATCCCACTGGAGCTTGGCCCTGCTCCTCCTCCCCTGGGACTTTGCTTCCTTGGGTCTTAGAGCTGACCAACTTTTGTGGATCATGCGTGGTCCAGAGTTCTAGAATCTGAGAACTTTTCTGGAGGATTACCCACTGATTTAGAAACCCTATAGACCTCGTATATGGAAGATATGTTGTTTCTCAAAGGATTCTTGTAAGGCTTTGTTTCTGATTTCTGGATATCAAGATTCACCAAGTTGCATTTATGAGACTTTTGTACTTAATTGTAATTAATGATGAGTCCAGGTTGGTGATGCGTCATTTAGTTGCTGTCCCCTATTTACTGAGCACCTACTAGGTTTGGGTACTGCGCTTATTCCTGGGATTGTCCCAAAGAAGCCTTGGTCCCAGGTTCTGCCCTAGGAGGGGCTTACCGCCTGGAAGGAGAGCAGGGAGCCCTTGGTGAGCCCCAGTTAGGGAGTGCCTTGAGTCTGCCTGACAGAACTAGGAAGGCTTCAGGGAGATAGAAGTGCTTACGTGGAGACTCAAAGCGTGAGCGGTAAGTGAATGTTCCTCCAACATAGAGGGTCAAAGAGAAATGGCGGTTGGTTTTTTTTTTTTTTTTACTGTCAGAGCAGGTGTGTTTTATTTTTCAAGTGCTCTGTGTTCGTTTTAAAAAACAAAGGCATGCTTTCTGTTTCTTTTTCTTAGTTTCCATTAAAATTATTGTAAGAACCACTTCGGCTACACCCTGGTCACAGAGAGGTGGTCATTGCTTCCAGTCTTACGGCGGCAGAGGTCACATGCAGCTGGTAAAGCCTCTGATCTTCCTTCCCTCGCCCTGCCCTGCGGCCCCTGCCTGCGTCTTAGGCCTGACTCTGTCGGCCACAGCAGCTAGGACATACTGCACTGTGGCTGGTGCCAGGGCCTTGGTCATGGGGGTCTTGGCCTGCTCTTGTTACCTTGTATGCTGTGGGGGAGCCTCCTAGGCCTCCTAACTGGGCTGTGTTCCCTTTCTGACCTCAGTTTACCTGTTTGAGAAATAAGAGGGTTGGACCAGGGGACCTGCTAAGGCCTTCTAGAACTCACCCCCTGTGGCCATGATGCTGAACACATTGGGAAGCTCACGATATTTCCCAGGGAGTGGGGGTCCAGTGTATTCAGGTGGGCATGGCCTCTCTCCACCTTTCTGTCATGATTTTAAAGATGATCTTTCTCTGAGCCCCAGTCAGGGTCAGCGTAGCTCCTTGAAGGAACATTGGAGAGGGAGTTGGGGACAGGCCTGGGTCTGGGCTGAGGTCTTTTCCCCTTTCAGGCCTCAGTCTCTTCCCCTGGGTCACCAAGAGGCCAATGGAGGAGGCATTTTCCAGCTCCAACTTTGCCAGAACCATCCCTGGTCCCTCAATGGCAGGTGTGGAGACCAGGTCCTTTAGGCCAGCCTCTCCCCTTGGTTTCCTGAACGCGCTTCCTGAACATCTAGTGGGAATGAATCAGAGCCCTGTATGTGTGCAAGTGCTGTGTGTGTTCTTGCTTAGCAAGTGTTCCCTAAAGGGGAGCTAGGGGGCAGCTGCAGGAGCAAGGGGGTGAGGAGGAGGGGCCTTGAGTGCCATTTGGCCCCTCCTCCCACTCAGGGAGGGGCTGCCATTAACTTTGAATATTATTATTATTTTTTTTTTTGAGAGAGGGAGAGGAGAGTAGTGGTGAGGAGGGGCAGAGAGAGAGGGAGAGACTCTCAAACAGGCTCCACGCCCAGCACAGAGCCCGACGTGGGGCTCGAGCTCACCACCGTGAGATCATGACCTGAGCTGAAATCAACAGTTGGATGGAAGCTCAACTGACTGAGCTGCGCTGACACCCCTAACTTTGAATGTTAGTATCTCCAATGAGTTTATAATTAAAAATGGCAGGCTGGAGAGAAGGCAGGTATCCTCCAACTTTGAATCTGCCTCTATTTCTACATCATACCATTAAAGTCTGCCAGATTACAGACCGCCTGGGTGGCTCAGTCGGTTGAGCGTCCGACTTGGGCTCAGGTCATGATCTCGTGGTTTGTGGGTTCGAGCCCTGCGTCGGGTTCAGGGTCGACAGCTCGGAGCCTGGAGCCTGCTTCGGATTCTGCGTCTCCCTCTCTCTCTGCTCCTCCCCTGTTCTCTCTCTCTCTCTCTCAAAAATAAATAAACATGAAAAATAAATTTAAAAGTCTGCCAGATTTTAGGGGTCTAGGACAAAATGTCATTTAGTGACTAGCAAAGGTTAAAAGCACCCACTCATTAAATGGAGAACAGAGATGCTACAGCGTTCTGTTTTGGCATTTTGTCCTATGGAAGGCCTCAGTGGAGCAGCGTGAAGAGGCCCTCCAAGGGGCTTTTCAGAGCTGCCCTGCAGCCATGATCCTGGTGGGACCTGGGCTAGCCTTCACAGGGGCGGCTCTTCCTCTGAAGGCACAGTGTTGACAGGGCGAGAGCAAGGAGGAGTCAAGGTGTCCGTGAGCTTGTGGGTGGACGAAGTGTATTGGGAATGTTTCCCAGCCCCTGCACTCCCTTTGGGACTCCCTTGCCCCCTCCAGGTCGCTGACTGAGCGGCCACCAGGTGGAGCTCGGCACCAAGCCCCCAAAGACCTCGGCTCCCTCCGGGAAGCCTTTTCCAGACTCCCGGGCTGGGAGATGGGTGCAAAGGACTTGGAAAGAAAAGTGTTCAGAAGCAACCCCCCACCCCCACCCCAGTCCCTTGACGAGCATCACAAACTCTCTGCCTTGAAGGAAATCCTTTCTCCTTGGCACCACCCCGGCCCCTCCTGCCCCACCACGTTAGGGGCCGTTTCCTTCCACCACGGGCCAGGGAACGGAAGCTTGGAGGGCTTGCCGGGTTCCCAGAGCCAATCTGGGGCAGAGTCCAGCTCCCAAGTCCACGTTCTCCCCCCCACCCCCACCCCGGGTGCGGAGCCTACCTTCTGTCACAGGGCTCTGTGCTGTCTTCCCCTTAGGTCGCTGCATGGCATGATTCCAGGTGTCCATCTCTCCTCAGCAAACGAAGTCACACACTGTGGCAGCCCCTTGCTGCCACACCAGATGAGAGCTCTGCCCTGGCGCGCCACCCCAAGTGTGTGAAGAGAGGGAAAAACGTTGCTGCTTTGTAAAAAAGTTTTAATGTTTATTTATTTTGGGGAGAGAGAGAGAGTGAGCAGGAGAGGGGCAGAGAGAGAGGGAGACGCAGAATCCGAAGCAGGCTCCAGGCTCCGAGCGGTCAGCACAGAATCTGACGTGGGGCGTGAACCCACGAACCGTGAGATCATGACCTGAGCCGAAGTCGGACTCTTAAGTGACTGAGCCACCCAGGCGCCCCTGACTTCTTTTCAAAGAGGTAATATATGTGCAGGAATGACAGTTAAACAATAGCAAAGAGAGTCTAATGAAAAGAAAGTCTCCCTCTGTTGACCCAGTTGCCAGCATCCTTCCCTGGAGGTAACCACTGTTACCATTTGGGGGCTCTTCCAGAAATACATATACGTATTGGTACATAGACTGTGTGTGTGTGTGTGTGTGGTAACAATTGGTGGCATATTGTTCTGGATACAGGGTGCCCCAGATCCACCTTCTACCTTTCATCACTCTGCATGGTGCCCCCGGGGCTAATCGTTATGGACCTTGTGGGGTTGGGGGGCTCCCACGCCCTCTGCTTTCAGGTGGGCTCCATTCATGGCAGGCAGCAGCCAGAGGTGTTTGGTGAGAAGGGGCTGAAATTGGAGTATTTTTTTCCTGTCTCCTGCCTGCTACATTGCCTCTGTCAAAGGTTCTACCAGTTGCCCTGATCTCCGGCTCCCGTGTGGGTTTGGTGCCATTCCTTGCTCCTTCAGGGCCCGACTGTCGACAGCTTCCCCCTGTCGCTAACTCCAGAGGACTGCATTATCCTACTTGATTTCCCTTAACTTTGCCCACATTTTTATAAATCCTTCCAGGGGTGTGCTGGTAAATGTGTAATCACTGTCTCTCTGGGGACCCTAACCAAACCAATTTGATTTGTAGCATTTCCTGATTCCTGTCGTGCAAATAAATGCTCCCATTACGGCTTGTTCCAGGCTTAGCACAGTTTAGCAGCTGGCTTATAAACATTATGAAAATGTAGCCATTGGCTCTCTTGGGCTGGTAGTGCTGGCCCCAGCACGTCACTGACTTTCCTTTATTAAGTTACCTCTAATTGCCTAGTTGGAGTGTGCTATCCATTTAAGGAATACTAGTCAGATCTTTTGTAGGGTGTCAGAAATGAGTATTTGGGGGGCATCTGGGGCAGCTCAGTCGGTTAAGTGTCCGACTCTTGACGTCAGCTCAGGTTGTGATCTCACGGCTCATGGGTTTGAGCCCCACGTTGGGCTCCATGCTGACAGTGTGGAGCCTGCTTGGGATTCTCTCTCTCCTCTCTCTGTCCCTCCCCAGCTCACTCTCACTCTCTCAAAATAAATAAACTTAAAAAAAAAAAAGAGAAACGGGCACTTTTGATAATAATAATTCTTTTGATAATGACAATTCTGCCAAACTACTCTCCAAAATGGCTGAACCATTGCCGCCTTTGGATCCCAGGCTCCTTGAGCAGGGTTTTTGCATACACTTGGTTGGCTGACTGGAGTGATGAAAAGAGAGAGTTTGGAGGAGTACTTTGTCGGGGAGACAGGTCAGAGAACATTTGCTTGGGAACAGCCTGTGTGAGTATGTCAACAGGAAGCCTCTCGAAGAGGAGGAGGGAGGCCTCCCACCTCCGTATCCCTGTCTAAGCTACAGGTGTATAGATCTCCTCATTAGCAGAACCCAGGATGTGGAGAGGGGCAGGGGTGTGAAAGGTTGAGGCAGGAAGGACTTGGACTTGGGTCCGACAGCTTTGGCTTGACTCTGGCTTTGCTCCTTGCTGGCTGTGTTGTTTTTTCAAGGGTCTGGGTTTCAGGTTCCACATCTACAGAATGGGGATAAACGTTCCTCTTCTCTGTAAATTTGAGGATTTGATAAAGTATGTCACGTGTTCCAGGGAGGGCCCGCACATTTTAGCTGCCCTACGAGTGATAGTTTTGGTGATAATGATGATGAGTGGCCCAGAGAAGGCAAGAGATCTTTGCCTTTAGAAGGTGTTTATATTTCAAGGCACTAGAAACAGCCTCTGTCCTACCTGGGAGGGTGTGTTTCCAGAACCCAGGCGCCTAAGTCTGCCTTTGGCTTTTCTTTCAGGATACGTATGCTCTTTTAATACAAGTGCATTTGGCCAATTTCCACAGAGTGGCTTCTTCAGAAACCTGCCTGGCATCTTATTTGGAAGGAATACAGTTGAGGCTTGTTTGTGAAACTACAATGCATAAATTTCTTTGTATTTAGAAACCTGAGTTAAAAAAAAAAATGTGTTTCTGAGTGTACTGATGTTTTTCAAAAATGGAGGTTTCAATGTTCTGAAAACCAAACTGGTCCTACCAGAATGGGGTAGAAAGTGGGAACTGCCCACCTCCTGAAAATCTTCCACTGACAGTTTGTGAACTTGCAGGAACGACGTTGAGATGTGGAGGAGAAAAGCGATCCAAGATTTCTTCCGGGGATTAAAAGTGAGTCCAAAATTGCAAGGACTCGGGAGAAAAAGGCTCTTGTTAAGCTCCGCTTTGAATAACCGAGCCCCTTTCTCTCTGAGCACCAAGTGTTGAGATGCAGCGTCCTTACTGCCTAGAAACCCAACAAAGACTGGCTTGGTGGCTGCTTTGAGGTTTCTGTTCTATGTAGAATTTTAACCGTGAAAAGACACAAAGATTGGTTTCTTCTGAGTCCTTAACGGAACACCACAAAGGGAGACAATTAGTGGGGAGCTGGGCTGCTGTCTCTCACCAGCTATGCCGCTGCTGCTCAGAACCCCTCCAGGAGCCACGTGGGGTACACCACCCGGCCCCTCTCTATCTCCGGTGCTTGGAAATGTGCCACAGACTCAACTGTGCAGGTGTGGAGATTGCCGGACTCCAGAGAGGCCAGGTGCTGTGGGGTCTTTATCTGTAAGCCTGGTTGTGCCACCTGCTGGATGTCCTAATCTGTAAAATGGGATAATAATGCCCGGATTGAAGGCCTGCTCTTTGGATGAGGTGAGAAATCATGGACAGCGTTGGCTTGGAGTAAGCACCCTATAGTAGTAATCCTTTCTGTAGTATTTGTGTTCTTACTGTTCCAGGCTTTATGGTACAGATATCCTTCTGCCGGACTTTCAGAGCCCTTCAGACCATTTCCAGCTCCACATCCTCTCCTGTGACTGGGCAGGTCTCTGTGATTTTCCCGTTCATCTTCCCATTATACATGTGGATAAGAGGCCATGCCCCTGATCAGGAACAAAGCTCTGGTTCTCTCTGAAGTCACCTCCCATAGAAATAAAGGTTTTGTGAGCTCTCCTCTCTGGGGATCATTGCAAGAGTTAATGGAGACAGTGGAAACAAAGCATCTGGCTCAGTGCCTGACCCCTGGGAGATGCCGAGAAGGGCTCTTTACTTTGCTTCTGCTTGGACCTTGAGCTGGAAAGGACAGCTAAACAGAGAGTACCTCCCACAGAGGCCAGGTGCTGCCTCTACACGTAACCCAGGTGACCTCGTTGCCTCACCTGGTTTGTGGAGAATAGCATAGGGAGCACGTGTGTGGACTTTGTATTAGGACTACTGGATTCCAATCCTTTGTCGCTTTCACCAAAAAGGTGTAAATTCCTTCAAACCTTAGATTACTCATTTCTAAAAGGGTTGATAAAGATGTCCATAACGGTTAAATCGTTTCAGGGTGAAATGTCACGAAGGATGTAAAATATGTGGCCCACAGTAAGAACTCAGTGAATTATTGCTGGTGTTCTGCGTGTGTCTGAATAAATATTTCTGTAGTTGGCGTAGGAATAGGTTGTCTGACTATGTATATATAATGAAATTGAAGTATGTACCATAACATATTCAATTGTATCATAACCTCTTGAATTTGCTTAGTTATTTGTTTATTTATACCTATCATAAATAATGCTGCAGTGAACATCTCCATGCAAGTATTATTTTTTTTCCGAGTGGGATTCTTTTCTTAGGATGGACTCCTAGAAATCAAAGTGGCTGAAAGGATATATATCCTGCAGTCCCTGAGGATATTTCCATATTTCCACAAGGCTGCAAAGAGAGATTTGAGCTGCTATGAATACTCTTTTTTAAAAAAGTTTTCAAAATGTTTATTTATTTTTGAGAGAGAGAGAGACCCAGTGCGAGTGGGGGAGGGGCGGAGAGAGAGGGAGACACAGAATCTGAAGCAGGCTCCGGGCTCTGAGCTGTCAGTACAGAGCCTGACGTGGGGCTCGAACCCACAAACCATGAGATCGTGACCTGAGCTAAAGTCCAGTGCTTAACCGTCTGAGCCACCCAGGTGCCCCTATGAATAGTTATTCTTACAAGCCTTATTAAAAAGTTATTGCGAGCATCATTTATTCCCTACAACTGGGCTTAATATGTTTTCTCTTTTATTCATATATTATGTCTCTTGATTAAAAGTGACAGAGACCTGACTCTAAGCAAAACCAGAATGAGTTGGCTCCTGTAATTGAGAAGAGAGAGCGGGTGCAAGTTCAGGCAGAGTTTGATCCAGGGGCTAATCCATGTCGTGTTTGTAGTCCCGGCCTTCCGTTTCTCTGCTCCGATTCCTTCTGTGTTGGCTTTGTGCTCAGGCAGGTTTTCTTTCAACGATCCCACACATGACCTCTGGTGCTCTGAGTCCACGTTCTTATGACTTGTGACCAGAGAAAAGAGAAGCCTCTTTCTCCCGCTTCCACCTAGTAAATCTTGTGACGTCCCTGATTGGCTTTCTTGCGTCCTGTGTCCGTGTCTCAGCCAATCAGCATGCTTGGTGGAGGATGCTGGGCCCGGCTGGCCGTCCTGGTTCAGGGACCGTGCCTACTGCTGGGGTCAGGTGGGCGTGGACGTCGTGATTCACAGCCCCCTCAGGCTTTCCGGGCTGGGGCACGGGCAGGGGCAGGGGCTTTCAGAGGAAAGTGCCAGAGGCTGGCAGGGTGTTACTGCCAAAGCGGGAAGTTAGGCAGCATGCAAGTTGTCAAGTCACCACAAGGTGGCGCTCTCGCTCTTTCTCCTTCAAGTGAACCCTGCCTTTTGCCCGGGTCTTCCTCTGCGTCCGTTGCACCGCAGATCTTGAGTGGGACTCCTCCCTGGTGGCTCCCAGAAGAATTCAGACCTTGCCGCCTGTAGTGAAAGGAGCAGGCCATGGGAGGGGTTGTATGCCACGAGGGGCGGTGTGCCAGGAAACGTGGTGCTGTGTGGACATCACCCCAGTGGTGATGTTCCGACAGTGTATTAAGCCCCTTTCCCTCAGCTCCCCTCAGCCTGATTCCTCAGTATAAAAGTTCTGTGAGTTCGTTCCCAGAGTCCATTTCATGAAAAAGAGCGTTTGAGTTAGGGATGTGGGTGTCCTCTCAGGAATATTTGAGAAATCTCAGGCCTCAGGCTTCCTGAACCTTCTCTCTTGCACCACGCAGCCTCCTGTGCTGAGGAGGCCAGCAGTGGGGTTGGGGACACACTGGGAGAGCCACCCCTGGGCTCAGGTGGACCGGGCTGTGAGTGCAAGGCCACCCTCTGGTCAGCTTTCCGATGACTTGGGTGAATGAATGTCGCAGTGCTAGGGCCAGCATGACCCTGGGGGACCTGGAACCTTCTGGTCATGTGTGGACCGCAACGTATCTTAAGTTTCCACAGGGTAGATTAAATGCTCTTAAGGAAGAACCTGAATTTCATGGCTCAGCTCTAGAAGCATTTTCTCACCCCCCCCCCCCCCCCCCCCCCCCCCCCCCCCCCGTGACCCCTCTCCTTGCTTTCCTTTCTCTACTGGTCTTGAAACAACTCCTCTGCCCCAGGCACTTGCCAGAGGCTGGGAATTCAGAGACAAAACCCATTCACTGTTACCAGAGATCCCACAGCCTGGGTGCAGTGACAGACGTTTCTAGAAATAAAAATGCCATTCAGTGTAGAAATGCCGAAGGTGTGGTGAAATAGTACGGCTTGGACAGGGCTGAGTTGAAATTGCGGCTCGGCTGTTTAGTACCTCGGCTGTTACGCGAGTGACGGACTCTCCGTCAGACTCCATTTTGTTTCATAAAACAGGGCTGACAGTACAGACGTCGATGCCTAGTTCATAGAGTTGACGTGAAAATTTAACGAGAACACGTGTAAGGCACTTTGCCCCGAACTTAACACAGGGAGATGTGTAAGTCTTATTGATTGGCTTATCTTGGATGCGATTTACAAATGTCTCAAAGCTGAGAGACAGAGTTAGTATACCGGGTGATAGAATGTGAATTTCAAACACTCCCGAGGGGTTTAGAATGTCAGGGAAGAAATCGGTGAGACTAAATTTGATTGGGACAGATGTATAGTGGTGGGCTTAGGTTCAAAAGATCAGGTGGCCAGATGAAAGGTTGGAGTGGGAGTATGTGTGGCATGAAACTAAGCTCTTGTATGATGAGGCCTTGGGGATCAGTTCAGTGCTTGCCTAATGGATGTGATGAGGTGGCTAAGAACAGTAGCTCAGACTTAGGAGGGTCCCTACAAGCACAGTGTCCTAGATAAAGGAAAGGACCCACAGCCATGCAGGAGGTGGTTTGGGCACTGCGACCTGGATGGCAGAGGGCCTGGAAGCCATCACCTGGAATGGCTGGGAGGGCGCACAGGTTAGCCTGGAGAGATCAGACCCGTCAGAGCATGGGTCCTGCTTTCCACAAATGTCAAGGGTTGGCCCCTGAAGAAGGTATCATACTACCTCTGTGTTGCTCCAAAGATAGACCTCGGGAAGCATCTTTCAGTTTCCTGATTCAAGGAAGAATCGTACAACTTTTTAGCACTTTTCCAACCACGGAGTGAGCTGCTTTATGCCTTGTGAGGCTCCCGGTAGTAGTAGAAGCATTCAGGCAGCCTCTGGACGCCCATCTGGGGTGGTCTAAGATAGGACTTGCTCACACAGAGTCTAAGGAACCGTAAAGATGACTTCGGGGTAATGCCAGAATCTCCTGAAATTGTTTGTAAAATAGCCTGTGCATGTTTTTCGGGGAGAAGGAAACAGCATTCATCAGGAAATTTGGGGGAAGGGGCGCTAGCATCCCAAAGCAGTTTAAAAACACATAATTTTAAAGAAATTTAGCTATTGGGTGTAAGGTATGACTATACTTTAAGGTGGTTTTTCTCCCAGACGTAAGAGTCTTTGTTAAACTGTTAAATATATTCTTGTGAGTAACGTGAAATTGTTGTTATTATTAGCTGCCAATTTATGTGTGCCTATTATGTGCCACACAAAGTTTTACATATTCTATTTGCATTGTCTCATTTAGTGTTTTAAAAAAATCTTTGAGGTTAAGTATTATTATTTTTTTCCCATTGTATGTGATGAAACTGAGGTAGGAAAGTTCTCAGAAGGTTCCAAATTCTTTTCTTGATAGATATGTGTCCCCACATGTAGCTTTGTAAAAAATGTTTATTTATTTATTTTGAGACAGCGAGAGAGAGAGGGAAGGAGAGAGAATCCCAAGGATGCCCCATGCTGTCAGCACAGAGCTGGATGGCTGGGCTCAATCCCACAAACTACGAGATTGTGATGTGAGCCCAAACCAAAAGTCAGACGCCTAACTGATGAGCCACCCAGGTGCCACTGGCCCTTTTATGCCTAGCAGATGTGATGTTATGTTGGAAATGTTATTTATTTTTGTTGTTAATTTTAGAGAGAGAGCATGAGCAGGAAAGAGGGGTAGAGGGAGAGAGAGAATCTTAAGCAGGCTCCATGCTCATCGAGGGGCTCAATCCCCCAACCCTGGGATCATGACCGGAGCTGAAATCAAGAGTCAGATGCTCAATCGACTGAGCCACCCAGGTGCCTCATGCTGGAAATTTTAAAGGCAGGATGATAATAATAACAATAAGCAACCATGTATTGACTTTTACTTTCTGTGTTGAGACGTTTATTTCATTTAATGCCCACTACAGCCCTATAAAGTTGGGCTGGGAGAAATTAAGTCACTTGCCCATGGTCATTTAGCTTTTAAGGAGAGGACCCAGGGGGTGCCTTGGGTGGCTCAGTTCATTAAGCGTCTGACTTCAGCTTGAGTCGTGACCTCACATTTCTTGAATTTGAGACCCACATCAGGCTTTCTGCTGTCAGGGCAGAGCCTGCTTCGGATCATCTGTCCCTCCCCCCCCGCCCCCCCCCCCCCCACTTGTTCTCTCTCTCTCTCTCAAAATAAATAAATAAACTTAAAAAAAAAAAAAAAAAAAGGAGAGGAGCCAGGATTTGAATGGGCCCATCTGGCTCACAGCCTGTGTTCTCAGCCTTGTAGACACTTGGGGATGGGACGTGGAGCTGGGGCCTGGGTCCCTTCTGTGTATCTGTCCCATGAGGGGCTCTTTGAATGGCTGGGAGAGGGGAGAGGTCCAGAAAACCCCTTAAGGATCTGGGACAGGTCAGGTCAGGCAGAGCAGCAGCTGGATGTACCCTGAAGCCTTGGGAGCAGGACACCAGCCTATGGGGCTAAACACAGAGAGGACAGCTGAGTCAGGGAGCCTGAAGGACTCCCGTGCCCCCCAGCGCTGCCCCAGCTCAGGTGGCTCTGCAAGGTGAGGCTCCAGCCTAGCCTGTGTGTTGGGGCCATGCCCTCTCTCACCTCAGCTCCTTCCAGGCTCAGAAGGAGCCTTTAAGGAAAGCACTCCAGACTTGACCAAATCGGGCAGCAGGCAGTCGGAGGGGAGTCGTTTTCAGAACTGATGTAGGGGGAGGGAAGGCACTGTGGGTCTGCGGGGTTTCCCCAGTCCCCCGGATCCCAGTCCCCCGGATATGCTTCAGCTCTCCATTCCTGAATCACAATAGGATGTCAATGGCCCACCCATATCCCGTTACCCCTCACAGAGCGTGCCAACCGAATTGTCAAGGAACGATTTACCTCAGTCCTCTGGGAAGTACAGCCCCTTGGCTGATTTTGTTCTCTTGAAACCAGAGTCTGATACTCCAGTTGTCTGGGGAATTTCAGACACACGGAGAGGGGGTAGGGATTTGGATTTGGACCTTCACTGAACAGATGGGTCTCCAGAGTACCATGTGCCTGCCCCCCCTCCTCCCCCAAAGAGAACAGTCCATGGGTGTCAGTCAGCTCCAGTCTTTATCTAGCCGGAGAGACAGGCCAGGGTGGAGCAGGAGAAACCGGGAGACTGCCCCGGATTCTGTAGGGTGCTCTTTGGCGTTAAAGAGGCACCATTTCTTCCAAAGGGCCAACGCTTGCTTCGAACTAGGTTGCTCAAGGGGGGAAATTGAAGAAGCATGTCTCAGATAGCGCACAATCCCATGCCCTGTGTACTCTCCTGCCAGGCCCAGTGTACTCACTGTGTGATGAGCAAAAGGGAACACTCTTCATCATTTCCGTGGGACAGCAGTCATAGACCAGGCTTGTCTCAGACAAACCAGGACATATGGTCACCCTACCTGGAAGTGTCCAAACGAAAATCAAGACCCCCTTGACCACTGTGTGAACATGCACAAGTTACTCAACTTTCTAAGCCTCAAGTTCTCCATCTGTGAAACGGGGCTACGGACAGTGTTTGTTGAGAAAGCATTCGATAAATACCATTTGTGGTGGCAGTTACAGTTTCTATTAAACTTGGTTGCCCTTCCAAGTGCGGGGAATCAGCAGGGTTGGTATCTTAGCAGCTATCAAGGACTTGGAGGGTATTCTTTCTCTCATTATTCTCTCAGTCTATAATATTTTTTTTGACTATATTAATGCAAGTAATTAGATCTGTCTTTGCAGGCCATTATTTCGAGGGGACAAAAGCCTTTGTAATTTTGAAACATTCTTAGGAAACAATGGAATGAAAGAAAGAGCCTGTTGCTTGCTTCCACCTTCCCTTTTGCTCCAGGGGAATAACGTTGAATAGGAGATGAGAGTTTCATTTGCATCCAATTAGACATGCCTGCAACTCATCCCACAATGTCAACTCTCATTAGGAAGTGGGGTTGATTCTTTCAAATCCAGTTTTGAATTAATTTTTTGAAACCAAAAATGGTTTCACCTTGTTTCGAGCTTAAAGGTCGAGTCGAAGTTGATGCTAGCACAGCACAGCCATCTTGCTTGCTCAGCCTTCTTGGTGGCTGCGGGAAAAGGCTGTGGCTCCTGGTTCTCAAGCAGAATTTTCGTCTGCCGGACGTGGGCCAAGAGCAGCCGTTGCGCACTTGTCGGGCTCACTTTGTTGGGTCAGCGGGACAAGCCCGGAGGAGTGTGTGGTGATTGCAATCTTTAGCCTCCAAAAGACGAATGAGGCACACTCAGGACAAGCCTGGCTAAGCCTGGCTCTCTGGGTGGTCCAGGTTAAGTGCATGATTGATCTCTGTTCTCTAAACAAGAGTAAAGCCCCAGGTGAGGGCAGAGCAGTCTTCTGTGGGCCCGGGGTCAGCAGGAACCTGGAGGCAGTGTGCACTTCAGGGCGCAAAAGCCCTGCCAGATACAGCTGGGTTCGAATCCTGTGTCTACCGCCTGGTAGCTTCATGAATGTGGACAGTGCATTCATTTCACTGAGCCTTGGTTTTCTCATCCATGAAAGGGAGCTACTGATAGAAGCCCCTGCTATGGCTGTTTGCAGGATTCAGTGCGATAAGGCACAGCAGGTCCTCAGTACAGGGTTTCCCTGGCTGTCTGGTTCACTGCTGTCACTGTTCTCACACGGCCCCCGGGGGACCTTGGAGAGCCCTGGGCTCAGGTACATCTGCTCTTTGCTGCCCTCTGGTGGCAAATATCAGAGCGATCTGGAGAGCAGGAAGCTGGGAGAGGTTACCTTCAAAGTAAGACAATTTGGGTTTTCTTGCTTTCTTGATGACCTCTGAGAATATCTTTTCAACTTTTCAAAAAGAGGAGGACAGGGGAATACCCTGAGGTACCTAAAGTGGGATGATGTCTTCCTTGTGTGGGAGGTTGCCCAGAAAAGCTGTGGTCGGCTTGCTTGCCCATAAGGTTGGGGAGGCTGGCCCCAGCCATGGATCACTGGGCAGGCCAGATAGCAGACAAAGACAAGGGAGAGGAAGAGACATGCATGAAATGGGGGGTAGATGTTGGAGCTGTGGCTGGTTTCCCTGGACATTCAACTGGGGCATGGCTGGTGTTCTGAATTCCTCCAGCAGTCCCTGTGGTATTCCCTGTCTTTGCTGGCCTGCCTTATCGCCACTGGACACAGAAACCACAGGCCACATCAGAGCCAGGCTGGAATCAACACTTCCTGTTTTTGTCTGAGAACTACTGGCAGTTTGCCATGAGCCCTCTCCAGGCTGGTAGAGGTCTTGGTCAGAGGTTGCTTCCTCCAAGACTAGGTGGGCTGTCCCTTTGGAGTAGCCCCAAAATTGGCCACGCAGCCCTCTAGCATAGTGTGCTTAGACCAGCGGGCAGTTTCAGCTGGGTTTGTGACTCCCTCGTAGCCTGGGAGTTTCTGGAGGGGTCATTCCCAGCAACCAACACGGTGTGTGACATGTAGCAAATGCTTCCTAATGAGACAGTGGCTGGGTGGATAAACCGTGGACTCTGCCCATGAGGACGGGACGGCATCTCACCAAACCTGCGTTCCCCACGGTGTTCGCTGCAGGCCTCTGCACGCAGTGGTAGCTCAGTAAGTGGGTGCAGAGAGCGTGCTCTGAGGGTGCTCCAGACGAAGATTAATTCACAGTGTTTGAGTACCTCACAGGTGCTGTCCTAGGTTCTGGGAGGGTTTTACAAAGAAGTGTAAGACATGGTCCCTGGCTCCTAGGTGCACATCTTGTTGGATATTCAAGTCAGGGGCGCCAGGGTGGCTTAGTCGGTTGGGCGTCCGACTTCGGCTCAGGTCACGATCTCGCGGTCCGTGAGTTCGAGCCCCGCGTCGGACTCTGGGCTGATGGCTCAGAGCCTGGAGCCTGCTTCCCATTCTGTGTCTCCGTCTCTCTCTGCCCTTCCCCCGTTCATGCTCTGTCTCTCTGTGTCTCAAAAATAAATAAAACGTTAAAAAAAAATAAAAAAAAATGTAAATTGTGGAGAACAAGTCATATAATAACTCAGGGCCAAGATGAGCTGTCTGGATGGGTGTTAGAGTTGCTAGAAGGCTGGCTCCATGGGCTTGTCACATGTGAGTTACACAGAGCCCTGTGCTGGGGTTTGATGCTCTGGTCTTGCTGTCTTGACATTTTCAATTTTTGAATAGAGGGTCCTGCATCTTTCTTTTGGCCCGGGCCTTGCAGTTATGTAGCTGGTCCTGATGTGGTGTCCAAGCTGACCAGGAAAAGCTCACGGTAGAGGGTTTGGCCGGGCAGAGAGCTGGGCCAGAACTCATGAGGATGTGGCCATCCTGGCATCCAGCCTGGTGTGGCGCTGCGGACTGCTCAGGAAACTGGAGGAGGAAGGGGTCGGGGGTGTGGCATTTGGAACTCAAGCTGTGCCCCACTGCGGGGAAGCAGTGGTTCTGGAGGTGGAGCCTGCATGGGGGCCTGGACTGCCTGTGTGCCCCAGTGCCCTTGCATGCCTCCCCAGGGAGGCCCAGGCGAGCCACGTGGAAAGGTGGCCTGGCCTTGCTTTGCTGCACTAGAGTCCTTCTCCTTTCTGGAATGTGGTAGGTGGATACCTCATAGGGCTGCTGAGAAGGCCCAAGGAGAAAAAGGATGAACAACAGCTGTGTAATCAGCATCTTCCCTGGGCAGAGCCCAGTGTCTGGCATCGGAGGGCCCTTGTTTGGTGTTTGGTGAAGTGTTGGGGGCCCAGAGCCTATTCTTAGTGGTCCAGCTAATAATTGTCTGTTGGTGGACAGCGTCTAAGCCATCCAGGAAGCATAGCCCAGGGTTTGTTCTCCAGGGACACACGGTCTCTATAGAAGAGGAGATATTTACATAAAGTCTCTCGCCCCTTCTCCTCCCTGACACACTAGGGCTCGAAGTCCACTTCTCCCTCTACTGATTGTCTGTGTTTCCTAATCAAATTTCTTGACCTGTCTGGGCCCCTGCAGCACAGCATGGCTGGCAGGGTGGATATAGAGTGTGCAGGGCAAGGACCCGGGTCAGTGCCTGGCATGCCATGAAGGCACATTGTTACTGTTCCTAGGAATCCATTCTGTGCTTTGGGAGGTCAGAGAACCAAGGGGACACCTGGACCAGCAGGGCTGGGGAGGAGGTACTCGTCCTGGAACCACAGATGGGACAGAGAGAGCAGGGGGAGGATGCGTGTGTGGTGTGTTTAGAGTGAGTGGAAGGTGAAGCCTGAAACTCATGTTGCATCACAGAGAACCCCATGCCCTGTGGCCCCATGCTGTTGTGGCTTTGCGTTGCCAGGCTGGTGGAGGGGCTCTTGCAGCTGACTTCTTACACTGGGCCCGCCTCATGAGGCCCCACGGCGTGCTGATCTGGGGCCAAGCAGGGTTCAGGGCTCCCAGGGAGAGAGGCCTGGCCTCTGCTCTCCCCGGCCCTGGTATGCCCCCTCTTACTGGGGCTCTCCTCCTCTGTTCTGCCTGTCTGTGTCTGGTGTCCCTGTCCAGTCTTCCTTCTCTCTCTGTAACACAGGGAAAGGCGGGACTAAGCCCTGGTATAGTGGCCCTCGCCCACTGTCTCCTACTCCCCTCAGCAGAAACGCTGTCAGGCTCAGCTATTGGAGCAGTGTGATGAGTGACCGTGGGCAAATTTCTTCACCTCTCTGGTCCTCAGTTTCCTCAGGAATACAGTTGGTATAACTTGGCGTTGTCAGGAGGTGAGGCCATGCTGGAAAGGGTCGATAGTCGCACTCTGCTGAGGACACGCCAGGGCAGGGTGCTTGCTGTGTGTCCCCCTAAGTGCTGGCAGAACCAGCTGTGCATGTCAGGAAACTGTCCTCAGAGGTGAAGTGCACCTGAGTGCCTGGCTGCTGGTTCCTTGCGTAGTGATCAAGAAGTGTGGACAGGGTGGCTGTCCCTTTAGGTAGCCCTGTGGAATGTGGGGGACACAGGTGGGCACAGGGAGGCCTGTCCACCACCTTGGATACAGTGGGCTGTGGGGTTGTGGGTGGTTTGTGCAAAGTACGGAGAGGCCAGATCTTGTGAATATTAAGGGTGCTGACGTTTACCATGCATCACCAGGCACTGGTATCCTGAGTAGGTATGCGCTCGGCACCCCCGGCTTGCAGAAGCAGAAAGAGAGCTTCAGCATCTCTCTGGATGTGCCTTCCAGACAGCCTGGCTCCAGAGCCCCACAGCCTCGAGCTGGGCACTTTCCAACTCTCCCTGCACCCCAGTGGAATCATGGGGGCCTGGACCACAGGGATCTTGACTGGTCCCCCATCTGCCATCTTCCCTAAATGGAGACCCTACTGTGACCCTTTAATTCCATATGTATGGACCTGGTTAATCCGATGAACCCATCCTGAGACTTTAAGACCTAGCTTTCTGGTTTTAGGACTGTGACGGCATCCCGCAAAGGTGACAATATTGACAGGTATTTGGAAAACGCCAGTTTTCCTTCTTCTCAGTGCACTTGTCCCAGTTTATTCACAACGTGGTAAACATATGGTTGTCATCCTGGCCTCACTGGATAGAAAAAAAGTCAGTAGTCTAGAATTTGGGTACGTTTCAAATATATTTTATTACTTTTCTTTTTGTCTTAGAAAGAATATGAAACCTGCATGCAATGCTAATGGTTTCTGACACGTGCATAGCATATGACACAGCAGTACAACGAGGCATATACCAAAGGGGCAGTGTGCGGAGGGGGCGTTCTTAAGAGTCTATGTACAAAGGAAAGGGTGTGGGGTCGCCGTAGCTTTCAAGAGAGGACTGTGCTGTTTAACGTTGAAGAATTACATGGGGCATTACAGGTAGAATGCTTCCGTACCGCATGTTCTGCCACCAGGAGGGAAAGAAACATGCTTTAAAGGTTCTCCATCATCAATAGTGTGTCTGTGGCCGTGTACTGTGCGTGGATTGGTCTCTTTTTAAGTGTTGTTGTAAGGTTTCGCTAACAGTGTTGGGAACTTCGCGTGCTTCCAAGCTTCCAAAGCAGTAAATACTGAAGCAGTGAACCTTTCACAAGAAGGAGAGAAGACCCAACCCCTTCCTTAAGGGCCCCGTGCTTTGCCATCCCAGAATCTTGGAAATGTTTCCTAGAATACGTAAAAGTTAGCCGGGGTTGGGGGTGGAGGGGGGTGAAGCACATTTCTGTAGCAGACAAACTTGAGTCCCTCACACAAGTTTGCAGAGAGATCGGCTTCTGCTTGCCCGGTGACGGGGGCCACTGTGGCGTCCCCCCAAGGCTGTGACCAACCGTGAGCCCAGGAGAGCCCGTGGCAGCTGTGTGGAGGCGCCAGGACCTCTGAGCGGAAGCGCCCCGCATTAGCAACGGAGCAACGCTGCTATGAAATGTTTCAACCAAGCTCTGTGTTCCTCCCAGGCGCTTATAAAGCTCAGATGTAGTGATGTCTGGACAAATACAAAAAAAAGCATTTTTTTTTTTTTTTTTTTTTTTTTTTTTTTTAACAAAGGAAAGGCATGAGTTTCCCCCTTTCGGTAAAAAGCAGTGTGTGATGAAGTCTGGAGCACAAGAGAGAAGGGTCTCACATCTGGAAGCCTTTCGCACACAGCTATAAAATGTAAAAACTGACCCTTGGTAAAAAGTGCTTTGTAACAATATATAATATGTGTCTTATGCCTGTGAGAAAGAGAAGGTTTGTTTTTTATCTGCAGAGTCCTTTGCTCGTCTCCCAGCTGGTGTGAAGTTTTCCTATGAGGGATTTTTCACCCTACTCTTCGTAGACCCTGGGAAGAGAAAACACCCACGTTAAGTGGCTCAGGACATGACACAGGGCGGGGGCTAAGCTGCTTCATCCTTGCCTTCGGGAGTGCCCCTCCCGGGAAGGCAGGAGCTTGGGAGAAGTAGGAGGAGGGGGGGACACCTCAGAGGAGGTCATCGCATGGACCTCAACATCTTACCCGAATCTGGCTTTGTGCATTCTCAACCTCTGCGATCCTCAAAGCCCTATGGAGCAAGCCCTCTCTATATATGAGGAAACTGAGGCACAAGGGACTTAAGATTTGCCCAACGAACACTGAATGTCCACGGTGGGAATGACGTCTGTGTCCAGCATGAGCAGGGATGGGGCAGGGGAGGACAGGGCATCCCGTCCTTCAACTCAGGCTTGTATCTTCCCTTGTGTTTTGCCCAGAGAATGCATGTCTTCCGGAAAAATGCTAGTTCTAGAAGCTGCTGCCTAAAGACTGAAGGGTGGTTAGTGGGGCTGGGGCCTGTCCCAGAGGCCTGTGGCTCAAGGTCACTTCCTTTTAGTGGTTGTAGGACCTGCATGACCTCCCCCCCTCCCCTCACCTCCCAGACTGTCTCTATTTCAGATCTTAAATCCCTTCTGTTCTGCCCCATGGCTGTTTCAGGGCCATGCTTCGTACTCAGACAGCCCACCCATTCCTCTGCCTCATTCCTTGTTTTGGAGTAAGACCACCTGACTGTACTCCGCCCGATGCTGCTGCTTCCCGTGGCAGCCGGGAGCTCTGGGCTCTCAGATGCGGAGCTGCTAGGCTGGCTCCACAGACCAGCAGCTCCTGGGCCTGCCAGCAGCCCCCACGACTAGCCTGGGCCGGCCTGCTGGCATCTCCTTCCTGCACCCTGCATTTAGCATCCTCTTGCTGTCTCTGCAAAGGGGACTTCACGGTAGTTTCTTTCTCTCCATTCTACATTCGTGGAGACATTTCCAGCCTTTTACAGGGGGAGGGGAGGTCGGGAGGTGGGAAGGGCAAGAGATCGTCCCCTTCCTCTCCCAGGATGCCTCGGCCTCCCTAGAAAGAGGATGAATTCATTTTGTAATGAAGCCACGGGAGGCTTGGTCACTGAGTGGCTCTCCTCACTGGAATTTGCAGATCTAAAAAGAGCAGGGTTGCGGTTGTCCCATGCCTGCCTCCCCGTCATCAGAGCCATGGCCCAGGTGGAGGGCTGAGGGACAAAGTGTGGGCATCGCCCGAGTGTCTGCCCTCAGTCCTGTGCAGACGGTCTCAGCCCCCTTCACAGACTGGCCCTGCATTTAGCCCCATTCCACTTGGATGACGCAGGGCCTGGAGAGTGGCAGTGGACAGGGCGGGTCCTGCTTTGGCCACGTAAGCTGCCTGCCCTGACCGGAAAGAGGGCTTCATTCCCATCAGATCCACAGAAAATAACCTCTTGCTCTCATCAGTTTCTATTTCAAGCAGTTGCAGACGAGGCGGTTTCGGAGGTAGTGCAAAGGGCTCAGATAGTGGGGTTGGGCCTGAGTGTGGGCTGTGGGGGAGCCGGTCATGGGCTGAGCCTCGAGTGGAAGGGCTGGGGAGGGGGGAGCAACGGGAGGGGTGGCTCGGGCAGCCGCTCCAGGCAGGGAGAAGGTGACCTTGGGAGGCCTGGCTTTCTGCCATGTGCTCCCAGGGAAGTCACTCCCCATTTCCACTTCGCCCTGGTTTCCCTCTCTGCAGAATGGGGTGCTGGGCCCAGCTCCCGAGGAAGTCCCCTCTGTGTGTGTGTGCACATATATACGCATGGTATATAGGTACAGGTGTAGACAGGCCCTGAGTGTGGGAGGAGTAGGTGTGCCCTGGGACACGCTCACTTTTATGTGGTATGGGGAAACGGGGAACTTGCCAGACATGGGACCACAGGAGATCAGAGATGGAGAGTGGCCTTCTGATTGTGGAAACAGAACCCAGAGAGGACAGGGGTCTGGTTCACAGCTCTGGTCATCTGGCCACTGCTACCCCCTGAGATTAACAGTGGCTCTGATTTTAAAGGGTTAAGTCCAAGGTCCCTCCCTGCACCTGCTTGGGAGGGAGTCTGTCAGCTTTCTGGGCAGCAGGGGACACGGGGGGCCCCTTGAGGGAAGGAAGTGTTTGTTGGTAAGGTATTGTCCTCATTGTGTGGTGGGGGGTACCCCGTGTTACAGTTAATAAACACAGTTACTTAAGTGGTCATGTTTCACGACACAAGAATCCCAGAGACCCATGCCAGCCTCTTGCCCGTTCACTTGACAGAGGGAAACTGAGGGTCAGAGAACTTAGGTTGCTTTAAAAAGAAGAGGAATTGAGACTACAGCTTAACACGTTAGCATGGTGCAAACTTTAGTTCACAGAAGGATAACTTTTCGATGCTTACAGTTGTCCAAGGGAGCAAGGGCCTGCTTTGTGAAGCGGCGAGTTCCTTACCCCATGGGGTTATGTGAACAGGCTTGGCTCTCTGCTCGCCGTGGCTACTGTGGTGGGTGTTCACCCCTTCGACGACGCTAGAGGAGCTAGCCGGGGTCTGAGACCTGGGGCTGGTGGGAAGGTAGGTGTGAGGAGGTGGGGGCATGCATACCTGCGTTTCTCGTTCCAGGCGTTGTACCACTTGATGAACCGCTTGGTGCTCTGCAGCTTGGGGTGCAGGCAGTGCTCCTGACCCCGGTACCTGGACACGCTCTTGGTGGTGATGCTGAAACGGAGCAGCGTGGGGTGCAGGATTGAGGAGCCTGAATGGCAGCCCCTCCGTGTGGCCTGTGGGCCGCCCTGGTCTGTCCCAGTCAGGGAGGGCCCTGAAAATGTGGCCGCCTCCCTCCTGTCAGGGGAACGGGCCCTGGTGCTCACTGCCTGGCTGCCTCTTTGGAAGGTTCTGGGTGTCCCCTTAATCTCCGATTTCACATACAGTTTAACCCTGTATGGAGTGATTGGCTCTCACTTCTCCCCTGGAGTTCTTAGGGTCTGGGATAGTCCCCTTCCCCCTATCCCCTCCCCCACAAGGCTGTTGCCTGCAGGGCTCATGCCTCCCTTGGAGAACAAAGCTCTGGGGACTCTTCCAGCTCCTCTAAACCTAGGATTGGAGAGGTGGAGAGAGCTAATATCAGCAAGGTGCACACGCCGAGACCCCTTTCCTTGGGTACAAGGAACTTGCTCGCGGCAGGGCTCAGACATGCCCTGCACATGGGTGGTCTCTGTCTGACCCTTCAAACCCCAGCGCCCCTTGATCCTCTGAAGTCTGTCCCGGGGCTGGGACATGATAGATCCTGAAGTTAAGTCTTGCTGGCCTTGCAGCCCATTTTGATTCCTGAGCCTGAAGTCCCAGTTGTCTCAGCCCCCAGCAAGAAAATAAGACCTCCTCCCCTCAGGCCTCTGTCAGCCCATGTGCCAAACCGAGTGGAGGCCCTAGCCGTGCGGCAGAAAAGCAGGTGGCACTGTACGGAGTGTAGGGCCTGGGTGTGAATCCCAGCTCTTTCTGTAGGACCTTGGGTAATTTCTCTTAACCAGTTTGCCCATCTATAAAATGGGTTTAATAATAGGACCTACCTCTTAGGGTTATCGGGTAATGAAAGGGTATAATGTATGCAGAGTGCCTAGCACCTGGTAGACGCAACGTGGAGAATTCCTGTCATTAGTAATTGTCTTGGAAGATGAGATGGCCAAGGAGAAAGAGAAGCCTTAGTGTGTGAGCTCCAGCCTGGATGGGGAAAGCAGGACTGCTGCCCAGGACTGCCATGCCCCTCTCACCCTGGGCTGGGCCAGGGTGGCAGGATTTTAGGAGGAAGCTTCTGGGTAGGGGAGGAAGGATGGTGTTCCAGAACAAAGGACCACCTAGGCGATGTGGAAAAGTGGAAGGTGAGAGGTGCCACTCCCTGAGTGGTCATGGCACGAACAGATGATGGTGGGCTGGGGAATGAGCTGAGGGGGCAAAGAGGGGCAGTTGGAGGCTGGATTGGGAAGAGAAAGAAGGGAGGGAGAGAGGGCAGTTAGGGCCCTGCAGGTTCCCAAAGGTAAAGTGTCAGGGCACATGGGCCAAGTTCTAGATGGGAGCAGGGCCACCACAAACTGAGTCTCCCTGTTGACAGGGAGAGAAAAACCGAATCTTGCCACCAGAATGGGGGCAGAATATTTCTGGGCAACTTGTTCTCTTCCCTTCTCTGTGCTCAGAGTTTCCAAGGCCCCCCATTGCAGCCTAAGCTTCCTAGAGCAGGGGTGGCTCTTCTGCTAAATGCTGTGGACTGGGCTCTGCCTTCACTGGCCCTCTGAGACCAGTCGCTCCCCGGGTCCTGTCCCTCCTGCTAGGTCTTCAAGCATGGGGCCAGGCTTCCCAGTGCAGTCTGCCTGTTCTCCTCTCCATAGTACTCGGTCACTCTGCGGGAATTTAACCCACCGCTCTCTCTGCCTACAGTGCTGCTTTTGCACTTGAAGTGAAGGGATGTGGGCAAGCCTGATGAAGATGCCCTCCTCAGTTAGGTCACTGTGCAGGCTGGGGATTCCCAATTCTGAAGGTCGGGGCAGCAGGGAAGACACTCAGCCCTCCCACCACAGCCCTTGAATGCTTGTCACAACATTGGGACTATGAAAATTGGTTGTGGGGTGAAGACATGACGATTTATATTCCCAGCAGTTGCTCAGAAATTCTGGGTCCTGTGTCCCCTCTCCTCAGTGGTTCTGGGGTGCTGAGGGTTTGGGCAAGAGTTCATAGGGCACAAATGGCCCTTTATAAAATCTGGAGTCTACTCCCACTTGCAAAGCACACTGGCCTCCCCACCCCACCCCCAGCCTCATCAGAGATTTCTGGGTGACTCAGGGTGAACTGGAAAACTTGCTTTTGTTCAGCACTTGTGGCTGAAAACCTGCTTTGGCAAAAAGTGCTGGCCCTGCATCTGATCTAGAGACTCTTAGGAGCTTGAGACAGGAGAGGATGTTCAGCCCTTCAGTGCTGTGGGCGGGGCTGGGTGTGGGTGAAGGTTTAGGAAGGAGACTGGTGACTGTGTTTGGACCTCCCGAGGCCCCTGCCAGTTTTCACAAGGTTGCATAAAGCCTTCTCGCACCTGCCTGCTGTCAGTTTCCTCTCTATTCTGAAAAAATTTAGTCGGGAGAAAGAGTAAACCTGTTTATTCAGGGTCCTTTAGAGAAGTCTCTGCACCCCATACCCTGCTTCTCTTTCTCTGCAAGGTCTTGGCACCTGGCCATGGGGTGTGGGGTGGTTCTCAGTACTTAGAGGAGTGCAAACTTAATTTGCTACGTCCCTGTCATCTTCAACCCCCAAGCTGGAAACCATGAAGGACTTGTAGCTCCTCCTGTAGCTTGTGGGAACACTAGCCCCCACCAAAAAAAGATTTTCCGGCAGTTCTTCTGGACTTGGGTCTACTAGGCAAGGGACAGGGGTTGATTTATGTGCCTGGGCAGAAAGGCAGTGGGGTTCGGCTTAAGCCTGGTGGCTTTGCAAATTCCCCTAACTTCAGCCTGACTGTGCAGCCCCCAGGTGGCAGTGTGTGGGGGGAGGTGGGCTGCCTTTGCATACACTGTGCAGAGGCCTTGGGACCATCGGGGCCAGCGGATAGAAGGCACTTGCCCAGACTGAGAATAAAGTGTGTCCTGTTTCTAGGGGAGGGGAAGAGGGGCCAATGGTCCGTGGCAGACCACGGTAGCTGCTTTGCCAAGGGCTTCCTTCCTGGCCAAGTGCATACTGATGGGGAAACAGTGGTGCTGGACTCAAGTGGTTAATTGGGAAGGCAGAGGAGCAAGGAAACTCCGTGTTCTCTCACTCTGTCCCAGTTTTAAAAATATTCTTTGCATCCCCACCAAGCAGGGCTCCAGCCGCATGGCACGTTAACCCCAGCAGATCACTTTGCCCAGCACTGCTCAGGCTCAGGGACCCACAAGAGTCCAGCCGGTGGTGGAGGATCAAGGATCAGTCTCAACATGAAATCGCTAGCAGCCAAAAAAGCTGGCTGTGGTCCCCCGGTAGGGAAAAGGCTCTGAAAGGAGGGTTGGGTCTGAGGACTTAAAGACAGCATTTGTTTTAATTCTCTCTCCAGCAACAGGAAGGCAACATGCGTCCCAGTTTGGGTGCAAGTTCAATAGTTCTGGGTGAGTTTGGAGCGCTTTCAATCCCGATGCTCTAAAGTTGGCACGACCAGAGCCATTTAACCCTTGATCACCCCAGAATGGTGGGCAGTGCAAGCACCTAGGCTACCCATTTGAATCTTAGCAAGGGTGAACACCCAGAGGCTGTTTCCAGAGAACAGGGCAGTTGTCCCTCTTTCCAAACTCTTTCAGACTGTCACGCCAGCGTCCTAGGGACTTGCTGGGCAGATACAAAGCTTCCTCCAAGGCCTTGCCAAAGGCACAGAGGAATGTCTATTAGCCCCACCGACCCAGCCCCATGCTGTGCCCCAGCACCGGGTTAAGAGCAGCCCGCACACACGCTCAAGGTGAGGAGCCAGAACTCACATAACCATCTTCTCCTCACAGTGCGGGTACTTTGGCTTCATTTCCAGCTTCTTCACGTCGCTGTATCGAATCTTGGGCCCCTTTCGGGAGCATTTACATTTGGACCCTGGGAGAGAGAGCGACGGGTATCATTCAGCTGCGTGTGCGGTCTCCTGCGCCCCCCCCCCCCCCTACCGCCCTAGGTGCCCACCCAGGACCTCGGGGGTCCCTGGAAGCCCAGCAGTTGGCGCCCAGGTGCCCCAGGACGGGACGGGACGGCGACAAGAGACCTCCCGGGCACTCACCGTCCACGCGTGCTGCGCACAGCGCCAGGAGCAGCAGGAGTAGCGCGGCGGACAGGAGCCTCATGCTGGCCGGAGGGGCGCGGCGCGGGAGCAGGGACTGGGGAGGGCGCCCGGCCGGCCGGCTCAGCTCTCTCTGCTCGGAGCGCGCCTCCGGCTCTGCTCCGCTCGCTCCCGCTGCGCCCGTCGGTGGGTGCCTGGTGCCGGCTGCGTTCCGCTCTCGGCTCCGCGCTGTCTCCGCAGCCTCCCTCCGCCCGCCCAGGCCTCTTTTTAAATCCGCTCCTGCCCTCGCGGCAGCGAGCTCATTAATATGCAGAACCACTCGGTGACTCACTGAGATTTCTCAACGAGGTGGGGGGAGGAGACCTTCCCCGCCCCGGGACCGCGATCTCCGCGGCGCACACTGGGAGCCACGCGCGCACACACCCATTCATACCCGCTGCCCTCTTGCTTCTATACACACTTGCACACCCAGACTCCAGCCCGCGCACACCGCCAGTGCCCCGGCGGTACCGGCTGTTCCGGACACTTTAGAGGCTGCTTAAGGGCGCTGCTTTTCTGAATCGCATGGTTCCCTCTGGCCAGACAAGCATGCTGTCCTGAGCTGCTGAGAGACCCAGGCCCGCGGCCCAGATCTTCTGAGAACTGAAAGGGTTTTGGAACAGGTGCCAGGTGTGAGTGCCAGCAGGCCTGACTCCTAGGGCGTGAGTTGTCCCTGTTGGGCCAGCAGCCTTGGTGGCCAGAGCACAAGGCCAGGTCTGGAGGGAGGTTGCCATAGGTTGTACAGGAGCAAAGTCATTGCCTGTGGTCACTGCGGCTGGCTCAAAGGATGCGCCCGAGGGATTTTTGGTCACTCTGAGAGGAAGACTTCCTAAAGTTGGTACCTGGTTGTGCGAGCTGCCTGCGGAGTGGTGAGAACCAGCCAGGGGTTCCTTGCTGTCATACCATTCTCTAAAGGCTCTGCCCAGCAGGGACACATGGCAGTGGTAACCATTTGGACAAAGTTCATGTTCCAGACATATGCCAGGCTCTGTGGCGTAGTGTCGTGGGCCAAGGCAGGGCAACAGAGATTCCTGCTTCATCACTTACCAGTGCAAGTGACCTCACTACTCTGAGCCTTCATTGTGCCTTCTGTAAAGCAGGAGTGTCACAGTGCATGTCACAGGGTGGCTGTGAGAGGTGTGGAAGATCAGACGTGTAAAGTGTCCGACAGAATGCCCGACCCATAGTTGGTGCCCAGGAAATCTTACCTATCGATATCATTATAGTATGTATTTTAACCTATGTTATTTTGATTCTTATAAATCATTTTCCAAGTTGGTATTTTCATTCTTTTTTTGACAGGCATGGGAACAGGTTTAGGGAGAAGAAATAACTGGTCTAAGACCACAGAGCCAGGCGGCTAGGTCAGGAGGGGCTGGAGAATTGGGGCTCCAGCCTCTGGGCTACCCTGCCTCCCTCAGGCACTTGGGGAGGTGCTTCCTTCTTAGACCCAGCAACAGGGCATGGAGTATCTCAGGCTCCAAGGGTCCCTGGGCTTGGCTCCCAGGCCAGAGCCGAAGCCAGGGCAGAAACTGCCAGGTTCTTCCAGCTCACACAGCTCTGTGCTGTCAGCCCAGCAACTCCCTGGGGGTGCAAGTACCCAAAGGGGGTCCTGGGAGGATGGGGAGGGCAGGCTGCTGGGGACAGAGTGGAAAATGTGTACCGTCTCTTCCCAGTTTGAGCTCCTTGGCTACCTGGAGGGGATGCTGAGCCATGAAGGGCCGGCAGAGCTTATGAGCTGGCTTCAGGCCATGTCCTGAGTCCTGTGCATGCAGTTGGATTTGTACTTGAAGCAAGGCGAACCGCTGGACATGTGGGTTTATCTAGAAGATGAGACCAAGGGAGTGATTTGGGGCAATAGCATTACTTTTCAAAATGTTTAGTCTTTCAAAAAAAATTTTGGTACAAAACCAAAATGTTTGTTACAGAAAAATCGGAAAACACAAGCCGAGGAAAACATAAAAGAACACACTTGCACCCACTGGGAGGTCTATACCAAAATGCTAACAGTGTTATCTTGCCCAGCACTTTTGTGTTTGCTTGCATGCATGTGCACAGGTGTGATCAGTGTGCGTGTCCTGTTTGAAAAGCCACTTGTTTTACCTGTCTCTGTATCGTCAACATTCTCCCATATGACGGGTTTTGCTTCTACAGTCTCTCTTTTAATGGCATCATCTGTGGTCACCTAGCATTGTGGCTGAGAGCTCAGTGTCTCCATGTCAGACTGCCTGGGTGTGAGTCCTACTACCAGCTCTGTGACCCGGGGCAGATGACTTCACTCTTTTCAATGCTGATTTTCTAACCTGTGAGGTTGTGATGATAATGGGACCTATGGCAGAAGGAGAATTAAATGAGATGCTGCATGAAAAGCTTTTCATGTGGTCCCTATGACAGAGTAAGTGCTCAGTAAATGCTATGGATTGTTGTCATTATTTTGGGTGCAGCCTGGTCCACTGTACAGATGTACTGTAATTACTTTAAGTAATTATTCTTTGCTAAATGTTTAGATTGTCTTGAACCATGTTCTCTCAGTGGCGTGTGACATATACTCTTGTAGCTCAATTTTGGGGCAGCCCTTTAAAAATTGATCGTGTCTCAGAATCACTGGGCCATTGGGGCATGCTCATCTAAGGCTTTTAATACAAATTTCCCTTCAAAAAATATAATCCATTTTATTTTTCACAAGGAATTTCTTACCTGCCAAGGTTTCTCAGAGCATGTGACATAGATTTTTAAATTAACAATGCTGATTAGGTAAGTGGGATCTGACAGCATCAGGGATCATGGGCACCGAGCTTTTGTAGGAAAAACTAGTTGGCCCTAAACATACGGACCAGTTTCCCAACTTCCAGGGCCAGACCAGAGGTCAGACTACCCATTGTTTTGCCCCCAGTTGTACTCCGTAGACTACGTATGATCATCTTTTGTTTGCAAAATACAGCCATGTGTTTTTGCAAGCACAGCTCACTCCTGTTTGTGTGAGTTCTTCGGGGGCCATGGGCAGAGGAGAGGATGGGGGCCTCCTGCTGCCAGCCTGTCTGTGGATGATGCTGCTCAACTGGGAGAGAGAGGAGGGTCTTGACTTTTGACTTGCCTTTTGGGTGCAGACTCTCCCAAACTCATGTGGGGGTCTTTGAGCAGGTGGAGGAGGCAGGGTGAGGTGGATAAGGGCGAGGCAGTTCTGTGCACAGTGGCCCTAATTCCGGGGTGATCCCTGGGGTGTGATGAAGGACCACACACACATTCTGCCCTTTGGGGCATAGTCTGGTTGTGTGCGTGTGTGTGTGTGTGTGTGTGTGTGTGTGTGTGTGTGTGTAGATGCCTGCAGCTATTTATGGTCAAGCTGGCTTCTGTGGAAGGGGTACATGCAACGTGTGGGGGACACAGAGGTGGGAGGAAATAGAAGCAGGAAACCATTCCTTGAGGGAGTGGAAAATTGGCTGACCCTAGGGATTTCCATATTTATTCTGTTCACAGTGATTGAGCACCCACTGTGTTCCAGGCTCTGTGCAAGGTGCTGGGGATAAGGTGAACAGAGGAGGGATGTGCCTGTCCCCAAGGGGTTCAGAGTGTAGTGGGGAAGATGGACGTTAATCAGACAACCAGAAATGCACCTGAAATTGCTGCAGAGCTAGATGTGATGAAGGGAAGCTGATGCTATGGGCCTCGCCAGGGGATCTGACCAGGTGGGGAGGTGGGAATGGTTTCCCAGAGGAAATGTCCACCGGGCTGCAGTCTGAAGGATAAGGAGGAGTTAACCAGGTGGCAATGGCAGGGGACCATTCCTGCCCCCTTGTAGTCTGTGCTCCTCACACAGTGATCTCCTGTAGGTAAACCCCTGCTTAATGCCCTACTGGCTCCTGATTTCACCCAGAGTCCAAGCCAGTCCCTGCCAGTGCCCCGTCCCCTCGTGACCATCCGCCATTCTCCCCTTGGCCATGCTCTACCACAGTGCCTTGTCTTCTCTGTCAGACATGCCGAGCCTGGCCCCATCTTGGGATCTTGTGCTTACGGACCCCTCTGCCCAAACTACTGTTCCCCACGTGTTGGCAGGTGGCTCCTCTGTACAGAAGTCTCAGCCGGAATAGTCACTCTTCAGAGTCAGTCACACTAGCACTCTCACAGTCACTCTCTATGCCACTGGTATATTTTACTTTTTACATTGTCTGTGCAACAACCTCACACTGTACTATGTTCAGTTTATTTGGGAGTGTGTTGTGGGTCATCTTCTGGTCTGCTGGTTCCATGAAGGTAGAGTCTCTGTCTTTCTTGCTCATCCTCAGTAAATCTAGGCTGTGTAGACTCCAAGGTCGGGGTCGGGGGGTGGGGGGGAAGAGTGTGTGTGTGTGTGTGTGTGTGTGTGTGTGTGTGTGTGTGTGTTTGTGTGTTTGTGTGTTCGTGAAGGGAGTGGGTAAGGGTGGCCATTAGCAAGGCCACGTTCTGAGGAAAGCCAATTCTTCCCAGTGCATTTGCTTCAGAAAAGTGTTTGCCGGAGGGAGGAGGAGGTGACTGAGCAGGAGTGTGGGATTCCAGGAAACCCCGCAGGTGTCAGGGCACCACCTCATAGATCCGCTGAGCAGGTAGATCCTAAGTGGTCAAGGCTGGTTTCCTGTCCAGGGAGCGGAGAGACAACACTTCCTGTGGTGAGATCAGTGTGCCTTTCTCTGAGTGTCGCCCCCACCCTGTGGGACCCTGGGCAGCCAGTTGCCTCCTCTTCGCTGGCTCTCTTTTAGCACAGTTCTGCATAGTGACCCCCCTCCCCAGGGCCTCATTCTGAGGGAGAGGGGGATGCAGGCTGAGGTTTCCTGAGGACAACTCTTGGTTTTATTCTTTATACTTGGAATGGTTAGGGCAGCTGAGCAATTAAGCCTACAGGAAATGGTTCAGGGGGTAGCCAGGCAGTGTTGAATTAGGCTTCAGGCAGCCTTGTGGAGCAGAGGGGCCCTGACTCCAGTGGGTAACTGAGAGTGTTGTGTGTTTCCCCAAGCATGCTACAAGATGCTTGCAGCAAATATGACAGACGAACCCTTAGCATTCACCCTGCCATTTATTTATTCAGCACCACCTCACTGGAGACAAACATCTTCACTATATCAAGAACACAAACAAAGATATTTTCAAAGGAGGCCCTAATAAATAAATGAGCAAAGGACAGACATCAAAGGGCAATTCAGGGGAAAAAGAAAGAAAAGCAATTATTAACCAACTCATGAAAGAATGTGCATCTTCATTAGCAATCAAGGAAAACCACATTAATGCTGCAGTATCATGGCATTTTGGTTTGGGTCCTACCAGATAATGAATATTTAAATTTTTAAAATGTTTTATTTTTGAGAAAGAGAGAGAGAGAGAGAGAGAGAGAGACACACACACAGCATCTGAAGCAGGGTCCAGACTCTGAGCTGTCAGCATAGAGCTTGACATAGGGCTTGAACTCACGATGTGAGATCATGACCTGAGTTGAAGTTGGATGCTCAACTGATTGAGCCACCCAGGCGCCCCATGAATATTTATTTTAAATAGTAATATCCAAAGCAATTGGATAAAGGGAGGGAGCAGAACTCAGCATCCCTGGTGGGACTACAAATTGGTACAAGATTTTGAGAAATTATATTTATGGTATGTATCCAGAGTGTTTGAAATAAACTACTTTTTCCCCATTAACCCACTTCAGTTCTATTTAAACAGCTGATAAGGGAGAAAGGCTACGTGCAAGTAAGGAGTTAACCTAAAGGCCCAACAATGGGACGTTGGTTAAGTAAACAGTGAAAGCTCTGAATGAAATATTATACTGGTGTAAAGACTCCTGATTATAGAATCTGTGGAATTTCGCAGAGTAAATGCTTATGCAGTAAGGAGAGACAACACAAGGTCGTGTAAACACCGTGATTGCAAATATGTAAGGCAGCAACCGCTATGTAAAGCATGGCAAAGTAAGAGATACAAACATCGTCCTCTTTGAGTGGTGGGACTTTGGGCATCTTGTAAAGGGTTCCCTCCTTGCTTTCCAGTTTGTTTGAATGTTCTTAGTATGAAAGGGACTCAAGAGCATTCAGTTGAGGCGGTGTGGCCTAGGGAAGTCTTAGCTCCACTTTGTAGGACAGTAGGCTCTCCTGCCCTGAGGCCGGCACTGCACAAGCAGCACGTACCTACCGTTCTTGGTGGTGTGGGTGAGGCCCGTGATGAGGGCTCGTGCCCCGTCCTCACAGCTGTCCATACTTTTCGCAGCACAGCTCGCTGGCCTGTCCCCGCAGGCCTCACCCGGCCTAGTCCTGCTTTGTGTCCTCCTTCCCTAACCATTCCTGCTTCATGTTCACAGCAGGGTGCTGGCCTCTCCCCCAGACCTCTGGGAAGGGAGCCCTGTCTCCTGACATGGGTCCTGGGAGCTGCCTCTCACCGGTTGCACTGTAGCCGAGTCCCCCGTCCCTCCAGCCACACCCTCTCTTCCTCAGTTTCTTAAAAACTCCAACTCAAGCTCCTTTGCTGGCTATCTGTTCCATCTGAAGGCTTCTGCCCCAGCCGTTGGCCAGGTTGATCGCTGCTTTGCCTTCTTAACCTGCAAAGATGTCATTTCACAGGGAAGCCTTCCCAGACCATGCACACCTGCCCCTCCCGTACCCTGTCCCGATCTGGGAGAGGTTACTGCTGTCGGCCTTCATGGTCTATAGACCCATTTCTCTTTGGCACCACTCCACACACCTACAAAAGTTCATTCAAGGTTTTCCCCATCCGTCCATGCGCTTCAGAGGACCTTCTTGTCCTAGCAGGAATCCAGGGCCTGCCCCACAGCAGGTGCTGAATGAATGAATGAGTGAATGAGTGATGAACAAATTACTGTAGATCACAGTTTACCGCAGTCTGGTGAATTAGAGTCGGACTTCTTGGTTTAGAATCCTAGTCTACCACAGTGTGCCTCCCTGTGCCTTTGCTTCCTTACCTGTAAAAAGAGGGTAGTAGGGCACCTGGGGGGCTCAGTCAGTTAAGAGTCCGACTTTGGCTCAGGTCATGATCTCATGGTTTGTGAGTTTGAGCCCCATGTCGGGATTCTGTGTGGACATCCCAGAGCCTGGATCCTACTTTGAGTGCTGTATCTCTCTTCTCTCTCTGCCCTCCCCTGCTCATGCTCTCTCTCTCTCTTAAAAATAAATAAACATTAAAAGGTTAGAAAAAAAAGAGGATAGTAAAAATAATAGGACTGTGGTGGGGATTAAATGAGCTGATACAGGACAAGGATACAGCACAACGTCTTGTCACATAGCAAATGCTCCACACATGTCCGCTCTTATTTTTACTATTATTATTAAATCTCCTAGGCTCACTCCCTTATCTGTAGGTTTGCTTGCTAATTCCTCTTGCTTTATATTTGTGAAATGCTTTTATAGCACTTAACTCTGGGTCAAGGATTATTGTGAGTGCTATAGAAATATTAATTTATTGAATCATCATAACCACGTTAGGGTAGGTACCCCCCATCTGTTAAATGGCACAGAGACACAGAGAAGGTAAGCAACTTGCCAAGATAAGTGGCAGGCGGCAGAGCTGATCTTCACCTGGAAGCAGTCTGGCTATAGAATTCTGCTCAGGACAGCCATATGCTGCCACCTGGGAGGAGGGACCAGGGGAACACGCTCCATTTTTTGCTCAGGCCTCCCCACTGCTTTCCTTGCCCTGTGCTGCTGACATCTGATCTTCAGCTCCTGTCCCTGAAGGGTGTCCCAGAGTTCCCATCCAGTTAGGGTTGCCAGATTTCGCATGAGGCCCATGCAATATTTGGAGACACGCTTCTACTAGAAGTATACTCTTTATCTGAAATTCAAAGTTAACTGAGCTTTCTGCATTTTATTTTATGTTTCTCTATTTATTTGAGAGAAACAGAGACAGTGTGAGTGGGGGAGGGGCAGGGAGAGAGAGAGAGAGAGAGAGAGAGACGTGGGGCTCGAACTCATGAAACCGTGAGATTATGACCTGAGCTGAAATCAAGAGTCAGATGCTTAACCAGCTGAGCCACCCAGGTGCCCAAGCTTTTCTGTACTTTAAATGGCCACCCTACATTCAGCATCAGGGGCTGCACCGTGGTTTGGGGCCAGCCTCCATCAAATGGTGGTCTCAGACACACGGACATGGAGCCCCCTCGGGTCTGCCATGGGTAGGGCTGGGAGGGGAAGGATAGGCACACTTATGAACCCTCTTGTGGGGCAAAGCTGGCATTCAGGCCCTAGCAGAGGAGAGGAAGACGCAAACGGAAAAGTCAGGCATCAAGGAGGAGAGTTCAGGTGGAGGCAACAGTTTAAGGTACTGCTCCAGGAAGGGGGAGGTCAAGGGTAGCTAGTCAAGAGGACACTGTGGGGTAAGGCAGGGATCTGGTCGGGGAGAGCAGAGGGCTGGATATGTGAACAAGGTCCATACTGTGCAGGGCCTTGGGCTTCATCACATAGGTGAAGAGGACCCCCTGAACCCTTTAAGCAGGAGGGTCTGGTGAGTAGGTTTTGCCTCTTAGGAAGATCTCTGAGGCTGCTGGTGAAGGAGGCGTGACAGACAGGGAGTTGGAAGGCAAGAGAAACCTTGGTCAGGGAAGTCCTAGACCAAAGGACCAGGAATAAACACTTTGTCTCCTTATTCCTGAAATTTTTTGTCTTCTTCTGCAAAACCTGACACAGAGACGGAAAGGGAAAGATGGTTCAGTTCCCTTTCTTACAGAAAGGGACGTGTTTGCAGTGTTGGTATTTTTTATTTCTACCATCTCTTCTGTGAGTGGGTCTCTAGCACCCAGAGAAAGAAAGGAGCACAGAGGAAGGAGGCAGTGATTTGGTTTGGGGTGGGTGAGTTTCTAATTCATTTCTGAATCAGTGTCTTAGGCAGATGTAAGAGGACAGGCTCAAAGGCATTGCTCAGAGGATTTACCTGCCAGGTGAACATTTAGCTTTAATTAATCTTGTGTGAAGAAAACTTTTCAACCAACCGTCTGAGATGCATTGCAAAAATTCTGTCTTAGCAACGAGTCATTGCTTCTGAACATGACCAGGTTCCTAATGGTGAACGATTTAAGACTGTAAAAGAATTGTCATAAACAGCTCCCTGGAGCCAAGAGCACGGCCCAGATTTTAAGCACATAATGGAATCATATCAAAAGCAAGGAGGGGCAGCAGGACCCATAAATCCTTGAAGTGCAGAATCTGTCCATTGTGAAACTTGTGAGGAAGGGAAACCAGATGTGGATGTTGGAGGGGGGCAGCAGGGAGGGGGCAGGCTGGAGGGTGGGTGTGCAGGTGGGGGCAGGCAGGAGGGAGGGGGTAGAAGGAAAGCCGGTGGGGCAGGAGGGAGGGGGTAGAAGGAAAGCAGGTGGGGGGCAGGAGGGAGGGGGTAGAAGGGAAGCAGGTGAGGAGGGCAGGCAGGAGAGAAGGGGTAGAAGGGAAACAGATGAGGGGGAGGAGGGAGGGGGGAGAAGGGAAGCAGGTGGGGGGCAGGGGGGAAGGGGTAGAAGGGAAGCAGGTTGGGGGGGCAGACAGGAGGGAGGGGGTCGAAGGGAAGCAGGTAGGGGGCAGGCAGGAGGTGGCAAGGGGAGTTGGGGAGGGGATGGATGGGCTGGAGGGAAAGGGAGGGGACCGTCTGGGCTGAAGGTGGAGGAGAGGGCTCCATGTGACTGGAGGTGCCTCCCACAGCACTGGCAGAGGTGGAGTCCAGGTTCAGGCCATGGAGCAGGGCAGGCTTGCCCCTGTTTGCGGTGGCTGGGAGGTCCAGCTTCAAAGGGAAGAGGCAGAGACTGAAAGGTTACCATGCTTGTGGCTGCTTCTTCAGCTGGACCGACAGAAGTATTTTATAAGCTTTTCCTGAAATTTTGTCTTTGAAGACAACATTTGAAGCAGTTTTTTAACAGTATATTTGAAACACCACGCAAAGACTAAAAGACTAATTTTGTTTATCTTGTAGAAGAGTAACACATGTGGAAATCCCTTTGGATTGGGGTGAAAAGTATGCTTGCCCCAGTGGCCCTTCTTGGCTTGAGACGGAGGGTTTATTTTATTCTGCTGTGCACAGTCCTTTGAAAACATCAAGGTGAACCCTTGCCGAGCACCCTGTCTGTTGCCAGGGCTGCGGGGGCTGCAGAGATGTGGGCAGCAACCCAGTGTGTGGGCAGTGAAGGGGACCAAAGGCCAGCAGGCTGGGAAGCGTCCTTTAAATGGGTTCCAGACATGAGTTCTGGGACTTCAGAGGGTGGCTAGGGACAGTCACATCCAGCCAGGGGAGCAGGGAAGCTTGAAATGGACCTGGAAGGAGGAGAGAGATTTACCCAGGTAGAGAAGGGGGAGCGAAAGCTAAGCCACAGGAACCGAACACCAGAACAGCCTGGAGGCCAGAAAGTGTGTGGTGAGTCTGGGAGTAGCTGGTTCCCTGAAATGATAGATGAGGGTTGTGGGCAATGGGGCCGCTGGGGAGACCCTTGGAAGCTGGTGTCAGGAACTTGTATTTAACTTATTGGAAAATTGAATTTGATGCTTAGGTCTGTTTGATGCCATTACAACTCCCGTTTCTTAAAAAAAAATTTAACAACCGCTGCAAACAAAACAGCTATCTTACTCCCAAAACAGTATGGTGGTGCTGAAGAGAAGAAAGGGTACCGTGGAACTGTCCACCCTGCCAAGGGCCAGTTCTGGCTGTGCCTGTGCAGAGACTTTCACAAAATTACAGTCGTACTGTACTATCCATGTGTCCTTGTCTTCCTTTGGTCCACGTTGCTTTATGACTTCCCCTCTTTGCTCCATTAATCCCCACTTTAAATGGCCTAGAGAGGGGCGCCTGGGTGACTCCTGGGGTTAAGCGTCCGATTTTGGCCCAGGTCATGATCTCATCGTTCCTGAGTTCAAGCTCCGCATTGGGCTCTATGCTGACAGCTCAGAGCCTGGAGCCTGCTTGTGATTCTGTGTCTCCCTCTGTCTCTGCCACTCCCCCGGTTACACTCTGTGTCTCTCTCTCTCTCTCTCAAAAATAAACAAACGTTATTAAAAAAAAAAAATGGCCTAGGGAGGCTTAAAAGGACCCTGGGGTAAAATACAGACTTTCTGAAATATGAACAGTTTCCACCTTAGTGGTTTAAGTTTGGGTTCTCCAAACGTTTCTCTAGTTCGTACCTGCTGTGGGTCAGAGATCCCTTGGGGCTGGCTCTCCCATTTCACTCAACCACATGCTCTTATAGGGCCAAGAAAAATGAGCTCGTGTTACCGTGCTCAGGTTCCTGGCAGACCACTGGTGTGATAAAGACCATGCGGCAGGACAGGGATTAATGACAGGGCTCTAAGATGACCTCTTCCCTCTTCCAGACACTGGACTCGGTCCATTAGTCGCCGTAGATCAATCCTCCAAAAGTCAATATGCTGAAGGACCAAGATACTGAAATATCAGTTATCAAAATTTGGTTATCATATCAGTGATATGATATGATCATAATCATATGATATGATATGATATCATATCATATCAGTTATCAAAATGACATTTATGGGCATTTGGTTCTGGCCAAGGCTGCCCATTTGGTGGTTATGTTTTGGTATATGGTGGTTTGACATGCTCTCATGTATTTTGAATTTTGGATGTCTTGGGTGTTGCAGAAAGAAAGATTTTATAGATGGATTTGCAGTCCAGTCTTTTGGTTTTCCTGACTCTGTATATTCCCAAATTTGTTTAGTGAGAGCTGAGAGGAACTGCCTTTCTGGGAATGCCTGGAGAGGAGAGATTTGGGGTGTTCTCACCCAGGGCTTGCACGTACCCGTTCCATACCCATAGCAAGACAAACTGCTTTTAAGGAAAGGCCGTCCCTGGGATACAAGGCCCCTAACATGGAAGAGCTTCACGAACCTGACTTTCCTTGGGCTGGACCTCTCACCTTCCCCTCCTCCCACCCACCTGCAGTAGGGCCAGCCTGGGATTCTGCCCCTGGAGAGGGGTGAAGAGCTGGAGGAGGGGCCTGTCCCACTCCATCCCTACCTACAGCCTGGGCTCTGGCCAGCCTTTTGGGCCTGGGAACTGTTCTGTGATCCATGAATGCCTTTGCTCTGTGTCTGGGTGTGTAAAACTGCTTGGAGCCCCCAAGAATGCACCACACTCCCCTCTCAAAGTCACCCTTTATTTGTGATTTTTTTTTTTTTTTTTTTTTTTTTAATGAAGGCACCTGGTTCCCTTAAGCTCAGGGCTTCTCAGAGGGCCCAGGGCCTGAGCTAGTGGAGGGGAACACAGCCCCTGCCGGGGGACTGTAAAGCTTGAGCATTTCCAGGGCTGCTGCCGGCCCACCCCACCCCCACCCCAACACCTGCACTGAGGCCCACAGTGTTCCATCCTGTGAAGGCGGGTGGGAGGCTTTGCCAGAAAGACAATAGCCTGGCTTTGTGGGAGCACCGCAGATTCAGACATTCTCTGGGCCTCAGGTGGGGGCGGCCGCAGAGGGCATTTGCTGCAGGCCTGCTGTGTGCTGGGCCTCGTGTCCTGGTTCTTCACAGATACTGTCCCTTCGAACTGTCAGCCAAGCCCAATGGGCAGCCCACTCTCCATTGGCAGAGAGAATAGACGACCTTTCTGAAGTCGCCCAGCTTGGGGGCAGGCGTGGACTATGAGCTCACATCTCAACTCCGAGGCCTGTGCACTGCCACAGGCTTTATACTGGCCCCCCGGCACCACCTGCTGCTCTGGCAGGAGCCTCCGGGATGTGTAGGTGATGACTGCCTTGTCTCCCAAGTTGTCCCCTGCCTGTCAGGTACCTGTGATTTTGCTATGAGACTGCACTTCTCTGGGCAAAGGCGTGGCCTCCCCTGGTGATGATGTAAGTGCAAAGCATTACATACGCTGTCATGCCCTGCCCTGCAGCCATTTTTGTGCCACCTGCAGGGTGGGCATTCTGATCCCCCTTTGGGAGATGGAGAAACTGAGGCCCAGAGCAGAGAAAGGACTTATGCCCAGATGTTTGCCTACTGCCTAGAATGCTGCCTGGCATGTCAGTGTTCTTGGGGTGGTTCTTCTGTGGGATGGAGGGTGACTAAGGCCCACGCTTGCCTGTCACAGCCGCCTCCCTCGGCCTTTCTCTGATTTTGATGGCAGCTGTGTCGGGCAGTTCCAACTCACCTGTCCCTGCCTCAGGCCACCTCAAGTGCTCCATGCGTCCTGTTGCTTTCTTCCCCAGAGCCTTCTCCAGGCCTATAGGAGCTCCTGTTGCCGTTATGCCAGGACATCCTGGAAACCTGGAAGAGTGGGTGGCCAGTTAACCCGTCTGGGGGCAAATGCCACCCAGTGGGGAGTGGGAATGGGTGGACTGATGCTTGGCTCTGCCAGTCAGAAGTGTGTGTCTGGGGGGCGCTGTCCACGTTTTCAGAGACCTCAGCACGATGGAGCCCCTACTGCCTACATCTGTGACCTTGATAACACACTTTATAGTCATCTTTCTCCTCCAGTCTCACTCCTCCCTTACTCTTGCGTCCTGGGATTCCTTCTAAAGAAGCCACTCATACCCATGTCCCCATGGCAGGCTCTGTGAGGGGAAAACCTAAACTAAGACCCCCTCCCCCACTGCCAACCCAACCCTCCTTTTCAGGGCCAGGGGAATCCCCTGGGACCAGACACTTAGAATATGTAGGGTGCTTGGAAACCATGTAGGGCCGGCACGTGTTAGAGCCGAAACTGAGGCCCAGCTGTTCAGATCTGTGGTGTGTTCTCAATAAGGGATGTGTGACTAAGCCCAGCTGACCAGGAACAGACACTGTCTGTGGTTCCAGGAATGTTCTTTTACTCCTGAACACGTTTGACTTTGTCCTGTCCCTGAAGGTCCGCTGTTAGTTGTTCACACCTTTGGCAGGTAGTAAGTGCTCATCAAACACATGCTGAGGCATGGTGGCTCCAGAATGGATCTGTCACAGTGTCCACTGCTCAACGCAGACCATCATAGACAGGGGCATGTCAGGGGCTCAGCCGGCGGGGCCTGAGGGCACGGGATGTGGGAAGAAACAGACATGGGAAATGGATGGGCCGTGGAGAGGAAAGCTGCAGGGTGTGGCGTGCTGCGAGAGGAGGAAGAAGGCACGCTGGGAGTGAGGGAGGGAGTGAGAGTGTTAGTGTGCGTTTGAGTGTGTGAGAAGGAGCCTGTGTGAGTAGATGTGGGCGTGCTTTGAGTGTGTGAGCCTGGACAAGTGTGAGTGTATGTGGGTTGTGAGTGTGTACAGTGTGAAGGTCTCTGAGTGGGTGAGAGTGAGTGTGCAAGTGTATGTGGGTTGTTGTATGAGTGTGAGCATCTATGTGTGAGGGGGTGTGTTGTGAGCGTGTGTGCGCGTGTCTGTGTGTGTGTGAGAGAGAGAAAGAGAGAGAGAGAGAGACAGAGAATACACATGTGCCCTGAAATGGTCTAGCCATGGCCCTGGGAAGGTAGAATGAAGGCACTGGGAGTTTGGAGAAGAGCTGGTTCCCATACAGATGCTAGAGAGTGGAGGGCAGATGTTAGGGGCTTCTAGACACTCTGAAGGCACCCGAGGCACCAGTACCTACAGCAGAACTCTCTGAGAGAGCACAGTGGGGGACAGGGAGGGAGGAAGAGTCGTGGTGTAAACATCCTACTCCTGACAGAAATGCCCATCACCTGGTCATTGCCCAGGGTCCTGGAGCTCCAGCGGTGAGCCGGAACCCAGCAGGACCCCAGGGGAGTGCCCAGGGGCACAGGTCCAAGGGCTCAGAGTGCTGCCATCTAGGCTCTCTAGGTTGCCCAGAAGGAGCCGTTTCATCAGCTCTGCTGTTTCCTCCTTCTTCCTCCTCTTCTCTCATCCGCCAGTTCCCTCCTTTTCTGCTCACAGCTGGTGTAGTCCTCAGTGTCCTCCGTATGCCCCAGGCAGAAGCCAGGGCTTCTCCATCTTGGATCCACAGGCTCAAGCACACAGCAGGCCCTTAGCAACAGGCTGCTTGACCGATGGGCCTGATTGCTTTGTTCCTGCAGTGGAACATCAGCTGGCTGTCTATTCTGTGACTGAGTGTCAACCTCTGTGACAACCTATGTGTGCTAACCTCAGGTCAACACTCAGCAGGTACATATTAGAAATGATACTATTTCTAATCTCCGGCAGATCCCATCCAGAGCAGAAAATTAAAGGGGATTTGATGGATCTAGGGAAGCATTGGCACTTGATTAAGCAGCATCTGCAATTTCCGGCACCATAGATGAAGTTCTAAGGGTTTCTTCCAAGAGGCAGGTGGAGGACGGCATCTTAGACTGATGAGCTAAAATTATTGCAATGGCCCATTTCTGTGGGATCATGACAACCGGGGCTTTGAGAGATAGTCCTCACTCCAAATATTTTGTCCCTGTTTTAAATATTGGTCAGACCTTGTACCCAGATTTTGGGTCTTGGAGATGGGATCTCCATGCCTCTGAAGTCGGATCATCTCTGCAGGGACTCAGGCCCCACTTCCAAATGGCCCCTGGGGAGATACCTGGAGTCCTCCATCTTTAGACAGTGCCATTCTGGTGAGTCCTCTCGTTCCCTCACCCAGCTCCACCCTGTGTAGTCCCTGTCACCTGTCCCATTTGGAGACAAGATTGTATGGGCCGGGCTGGGTGTTGCTGAAGTCTCCTGGGCACTGTTCCCATCGTATGCCACCTGGAGTTGTGTAACATCGTAACCTTGCTCAGCCTCCTGGCGTTCAGAGCTGCTGAGGGTTCTACACTGGATGGGAAGACTCCCACTGGACAGACACTGCTGACCAGGAACATAGAGCTACCAGTGAAAGAACACAATTGACTGGAGACATAGGGCTAACAGTGGGCATATACCATTGGCCAGAGACAAAGAGATGTCAATAGGTAGATACTGTTGATCAGGGATTCCAAGGGTTGAATGCTTCTGGTGGTCAGAAGCATCTTCCCATCAGGGTTACCCACCTATGGAGCTCCCTCGTGGCAAGTTAGAAAAGCTGTCATGTCCCTCACCTTGAAAATGTCAGAGTTTTGTTGGGCAGTCATGACATCCACGGGGCCTGTGGGCCTGTGGTACGGTGGCAGCAGAAGAAGGAGTCGAGAGAGCAGGGGCTTTGGACTGAGATGGGCTTGGGTATAAATCCTCGCTCTACCTGTTTTTAGCTAGGTGACCTCTCTGAGCCTCTGTTTCCTCATGTGTAAATTTGGCATAATGACCATGATATCTACCTCATACTGATATTGTGAGGATTACATGAATCACTGATAAAGTGCGTGACATAGTGACTGGCACATAGTAAACTCTGCATAAATGTTAGCTTTCATCAATCATTCATTCATTCATTCATTCATTCACCACAGTTGCGTCTATTTACACAGGTTTCAGCATAAGGCCCCAGGCAGGCATAATCAGTACACAAAAGGACTAAATGATCACTTACCTGCACGGTCCCTCTGACCATCAGTCACCCCCAGCTCTGGTACTCCCAGAATTTACCGTCATCAGGTGCTGGACATTGTTTTCTTGGCACCCCCCACCTGTCAGTCAGGCCCTTACCCTCACCAGGCCTGCCACTCTTAGGAGACCTGATGTGCTCATTTTAAGCTAGGGCTGAAAAAACAAACTGTAGCAAACTTCCAATTATTATTTATAGCCATATGGTTACTCAGTTTTATCTATTTTTGTGTGTAGAGACATTTTATATAGAAAAATCTTAAAAGGTTCTCTGAACATTCTGTGTATTTGATTTCCATGATTGGAGCCCTAGGGGTGTTTTCCAAGAATATTTTATGTGAAAGAGACAAGTGATAACTGTTTATAGTCATCCGGTAACCATAGAGATGAAATTCCACCAGATCAAAGTATGAAGGTAATTAACTCCCTGCAAATTATAGTTGCTGAACCTTATGCACAGAGGCACATGACTTCACTCATGGGCTATGCAGCCAAGGGAAAAATCTCTGGGGGGAGGAAAAGGATTAGCAAGGGCTCATCCGCAAAGCTTTGTCCCTCTGTCCTCATCCAGAGGGGGCACATGTGAGGAGCCTTAGTTTCAGCCCAAGGAGTCAGCCTCTGTAGCCCTCAAAGTCAAACATCTTGACTCTCCTTCCCTCACTTCACCATCCAAGTAGCCTCTTCTTTGACCCAGGCTAGACTTTACAGGTGTGGGGAATGAGATGATTTAACATGCTCCGTTGTGAAGTGGATGAGGGGTGAGTGGTTCTCAGCTCCCACTTGCCCATAACCTCCATGTGCCGACCTGCCTCATTTTCCAAGAAGGGCAGGGGGAGTTTTTCTCATCGGTGTCACCTACTAAGCAAGCAGAACTTTATGTCCCACTTTTAATAAGGTTGACCCACCAGAGTGTCCTCCCGTATTTATCCCACCTTCATTTTGAAAGAGTGCCCATCCAGTGAGTGGTTTTCCCCTTCCCTCTCTTTCTGTCCTCCGCCCCGCCCCCCTCCGCCTAGCGGAGGCTGGGAAAAGACATGCCCACAGGGCTGCTTCTCAGAGGTAGTGTAACAGTCTGCTCCCCATCAGTGTAGGTAGTGTAGGGATTGGGGTCCTTGACAGTGGGCTGAAGTCTGGCTCTGCTTCTTACTAGCTGTGTGACCTACTGTGAATTACTTAGCTTCTCTATAACTCAGTTCTTCTTTGCAAAAAGAGCTAATAAGTCTGTTGTGAGAGGATGATGCCTATAAAAGCCCCAGCACAGTGCCTGGTGCAACACAGCAGACCGACTTTGAGCAAGAGGAGATTTAATATAGGGAATGAGGTCCTACAACACTGTTGGGAGGGCTGGGGGAGCAGGTCACTGATGGGCCTCTGGAAGGATTCCCAGATCAGTTCAGAACTGACCCTCCAGGGTGGGGTTGCCTGCCTCTCTTCCCCCTCTGACACCTGAGTTCAGAGCTCAGGATTCATCCTTGCAGCTGGGATCCAGGAAGCAGGAGGCCAGGATGAAGGAATCCCTACCGCTGCTCCTGCCACCACACTCATCTCTTACAACTGGGAAGCTGTGGAAGGAACCCTGGAACCAGCCTCCCAGAAGCTCCACATCTCCAGGACTTCTTGCCACTAGAAATAGCCCGAGGAGATGGGGGGATGACTTCTGCCTTCCTTCTGCTTTCCAAACCTCTTGTGAGTGGATCCAACTGGTGGAACCTAGCTCACATCCTCGATCCTAGCTGCAGGAGTCTGGGAAATGTGTTTAGCTTCCCACCCCCCACCCCCCCTCCCCCCCCCCACCCAGCTAGAAGGAGAATGGAATGGAAGCTGGGAGAACCAATCCACAGAATCCAGCCAAGTGCTTATTAGTATTAATACAAGTGCTCAAAATATTTGGCATTATTATTGTTATTACTGTTGCTATCATTATCATTATTTTCCTTGCCTTCGCAGGAAGCCTGGCTTGAGGACTCACTAATTTGAGGGGCCCCTAGTGAAGAGTCTTAAGGTTCACCTTTCTCCTTGGGGGGCCTCCCTTGCAGAGTGGTTTTCCGAGATGCAGCATCTCATTTAATGGTGTCATCTTGTCACCCTCTGCCACAGTGTCTGTGCCAGGAGCTTGGACCACTCTGACTTACTCTTCTCCCTCACTAACCGACCTGCTCACCCCAACCAGCCACCAAGCCTTGTAAATCACCTCCATGTCATATCTGTCCCTTCCTCCATTGCCACAGTCCTTCGTCGAGCCTTTATCACAGTCTCTGCGCGGGACAGTGTGACTGCCTTCCCTCTGGCCTCCTGGATTCCAAGCTTCCTTCCGAACCCATCGTCTACCTGACAGCCCGCACAGCTTTCTTAAACACAAAGCTTGCCACTCTCTCGCCTGCTTTGAGCTCCTGAGTGGCTCCCTGGCCTCCAGGTGGCTGTGCTGAGGTCTGGCCCCAGGGCGTCTAGTCTAATGGCCTCCAGGCCTCATCTGCCCCTGCCACACTGAGCTCAGCCCCCCAGCCCCTGTGGTTTTGCCCAGACACACCATGTTCTCTCGCTTGTCCGAGCTTCTGTATTCTTTGTTCCCTCTGCTGGAATGCCTTCCCTGCCTCTGCTCCTGGGATCTCTGGGTCAGCTGTCAGGACTCTCTCAACGCTGCCTCCTGGTGACATCCTCCCTGCCCTTCTGGGCAAGTTCCCCCCTCCCACCCCCTGCAGAGCTCCTGGGCCTCTTTAACATCAAATATGTTGGCTCCCTCACCACAGAAGAGGGCTCCTTAGTTGCGAGACCAGAACTTACTCATCCTCACCATCCTCATCGCCCCCAGTCTCTCGCTGACTCAGCCAGTCAGTTAAGAAACCTCTTCCCTGACCTTTGCTCCATCTGGCCTTCTTCTCCAGTTGTCCCTTCACCAGTTCGGCAGTGGCCTCAGGCACCACTTTCCCTGGGCACCAGGCTCTGGTAGTGCTGCAGATGGTGTACCTCTCTGGGTAACGTCAAAGTCTGTCCTCTGGGGACGTACAACCCAGGAGTCGGGGAGGACAAGTCCAAGTGGCAATAAGAGGAAAAGAGGCAAGGTCAGTGCCAAAGGCAAGAACTGGAAGGTGCCACAGGGTCCACTGTAGATGGGTGAGCAGGGAAGGCATGTGGAGGAGGGGACTTGGCAGAGCCTGGGCAGAGCTGGTCCTTCTCAGTGGGGGACTCCCACTCCCCACCCTTCCACCCTCTCTGAACACTTCTAGCTCCTGGCCTGGCATTTTCTCAATGGCTCTCTTGTCAGCAGTGTTCCAGTTTCCCTGAGTTATTAATGAAAGAGCTGCTCCTTTGACATGCAGACCTCACAGACAAGTCTCCCTTCCAGTTTTTTCTCAGCTTCTTCAATGTGGAGCACCCAGTGTGTGCCCAGAGTTTGGTGGTCTTGTGATTACGGCGATGGTCACTGTCACTACGGTGCCGGGAAGCACTGGACGCCCCATACAAGCTTTCAACCAAACGGTAACCCGGGGAGGCAGTGCTGGTGTCCCCCCCTCCCCCCCCGCCGTCTGAGGCAGAGATGTCAAAGTGACAGTAAACGGCAGAGGTAGGACTGCCAGCTCAGCACGGCATGGTTCCAGAGTGTGAACTCAGTGCTGCACCGGCTCTCTCATGATGGTGCCCCTGCAGTGGAGCCGGATGTTCGAGGGCAAACACTGCTGGGAGGTCAGAAGGATGAGGTCCGAGGTGGCCACAGGGAGCTGACCGTGACCTTGGGGAGAGCAGTTCCAGGGCGCTGGCAGGGGACAGAACCAGACTGCAGTGGTTGGAGTGGAAGAGGGCAGGGAGGATTGTAAGCAACTCTCTGAGGTAACCTCGCTTTGGTGGGAGGAGAGAGGGCACCAGGTTGGGGGAAGGTGGAGAAATGGGTAGAAGGAGAATTAAACAACTCTTTGATTTCCTGATGACTGAGCAGGACCCAAGCATGTGTGGGGGAAGGAGGCAGAGGGAGGCGGAGAATTGGGAGACTGGCCCGAGGCGGAGCTGATGGGAGAGACTCCCCCCACCCCAGGAAGTGGGGAGAGAGGGACCCAGAGGCCAGGAGTGGAACTAACCTTGGGCTAGGGAGCGCCACAGAAACTTGGGGGCTGGAGGCCCCGAGGAGGCCATGGCACCATGAGGTGCCTTCCCTGGTGGCAGGCAGGCATGAAGGGTGCACCTGTCTGTGAGTTTCTGTTGTCAGTCCTAGCGCTTTCCCTTAGCACTTAGCATGTACTACTTACTTTATCTTTTTAATTGTTTGGCTCCCTCCAGTTGGCTGTAAGCTGCAAGAGAGTAGGGATTTTTGTCTGTATCCTCAGTGCCTAGGACAGTAAGTCACACGTATTTGGGATGGTGAATCAGTAACTGCTAAATGAAAAGTAAGATACTTTTTCCACGAAGCCGAGGTAGGTCTGCAGCTGGCAGGAAGGGGGCGGTGGTGGCATGGGGGGTTCTGAGAGGAGAGCGACAAAAGCTGCTGTGTGGAGCGTTGACACAGAGGACGGTGGGAGGACCAGAGGCACCTCACGTGAGACCACGGGGCCTCGTCATGGGGCTCTGCGGCAGAGGCCAAGGCAGGGGTGGCTCCAAGGTCAGTGCTATTCAGGAAGGTGTAGGACCCTGAGGGCTAGGGGGCTGGAGGCCTATGGTCAGTAGGTGGGGTATGGAGCTGGTGATCTGGAAGATGGAGAGAGCCTGGGGGATGACAGGGTGCAGGGTGTGGCTCTGCGTGTGGGTTGCTGGACCGGAGTGTGGGCGAGGGCCGCCAGTGACAAGGAGGTCAAGGACTGACGGCCTCCCCACAGGCCGAGGTCACCCCGGGGTGGCCTGGGGGAGCACAGTGGGCCCGCTCACAGCTCCGCGGTGAGTGAGGGGGTGTGAAGGAAGCGGGCGGTAGATGACCACTGCGAGGAGAGGGGGACCAGATCACAGAGGCCTCAGAGGGACAGGAGATTCAGGTGTGGGCAGCAGAATGTGTGCTGGAAGCAGCTCTGGGCAGTGAAGATGACTTGGGGCCACCGGCCAATGCAGAAGGAAGGAGTAGCCTGCATGCAAGTGGGCTGTGGGGAGCAGAACCCTCAAGGGAAAGCTGGCTGTAGATGAGGCCTAGGGCAGAGAGAGGGAGAAGACGTGGGAGGGTTGTTATAACCATTACTATTAATGTAGCTCCTAGAACCATGATTCCAAAGGGACTGTGAACTTGGGAAGGATCCTTCCTGCATAGGGATGGCTAGGAGGGCTCCCACCTGGACGATCATGCTTACTTCTCATTTTGGGGAGCACTATCTGGTTATATGGCTGCTCTCATCCCTCCTGGACTGTGCGACTGAGTTGGATTCCTAGACCTGGTGGCTCTTAGGGGGTGCCCCCTTCCCACCAGAATCTGGTGGGGACCCTTTGGAGGTTTGCTGCAATCAAGCTGCTTACGGCTCCCCTTTCTTCTTCACCAGGCACAGGCATGCTGCTATGGTGCTGTGCCCAGATCTGCAGGTACCCTTGCCATTTACAACCCATGAAGGTCCAGAACAGCTGGAGGCAGGATGGGCTGCTGGGGAGACTGAGGCTGGGAGGACACAGCCAATATTGCTAGTAGCAATGGTACCCTTCCCACTCTAGCTGTAGGGACCACAGACCAGCCCAAAAAGGTGTTTGTTTTTCCTTCCGTCTGGCATTCACTCCCTTGTTAATTTTATCCGGAAGATGTTCCTTGATGCCACTTTTGGGCTAACTCTATGTAAGGAGTTAGAAGTCAGCAGGCACACCCTCCTTCCTGGCCACCAGCACTCAGTGGCTTGCCCTGGACGGGACTGCCTCTCTGGGAAACTTTGGGGAAGTCAGTACATGGCAGTGACCTTGGGAAGAGGTGTCTATTCCTGTCTGTCCGTGCCATAACATATCTAAGAAAGAATCCGTTTGTATTTCTGCCTACGCCCTTCTCCCTTGGCCAACCCCCTTGGGGCTCAATATATCACTCAGCACTTCTGGTGTGTTACAGTTGTCAGGGATATGTCTGCTGGCCTCATTAGAGCTTCTCATGCTAGGAACTGTGTCCTGGGGTGCGGTCTTTGATTGATTAAAAGTAGGTCAAAATAATAAGGTAAATGAGGCCCTTCCAGGGCCTTTATGCTCTGGTGCCTAGTTGGTGATGGCCAGGACATTCCAAGTGGAACAGCTTGGGGAGTAGATGACTAACGTGGCCTCTTTCTTCGTGTGGCCTAGGACACCATTCTTGCCTTCTCTGCTGTGTGGGATCAAAGCCCTGAGGGTGTCTGTCTGTTTGTGGATTTGGGGATCTTCAGTTCAGGGACAGTGGTGCTGGGGTCCTCTGAGGAGGTATACCTGGCACCCAGCTGTACCCCCTCCCCAGATGGAGTGGCTGGGCCGGGAGGGAACACCTCTTCTCTTCTTCCCAGACTGGTACTTGCACGAAGTCGTGCCCATATGCTATCTCCCCGATTAAACCTTCCACTCGCTCCTGCCCCTTTGTAACCTTTACTTCTGTGTTCCTTGTTATCCTTGCCTGGAATGTCTTCCCCGGTAGGGACTGTTGTGTTTACTGTCCTATCCCGGCACCAAACACAGTGCCTGGCACATGGTGGGCACTCAGGTGTCTGTTGACTGGTTGGCTGACTGGATGAATGAACAAATTACCCCTTCCCTGGCTTCACAGAGTTGGTCACAGAAGAGGGAAGTCAAAAACCAACCATGGAAGAAGACATAGGAGAGCAGAGGGCTGACACAGGGCGAGGGAGTGACCTGGGGAGGTCCTGAGCCGCAGCCGGGGCCATCCATCCTGGAGTGGATGAGTCATTTACAGCTTTGGAGGCTCAGGTCTCCATCTCTCATCACAACCTCTGGCTGCTAACTGTCCTTGTGGGGGTCTGGTGGGGGCCACATAAGAACTCTGCATAGTGTTTTATGTGCACGTTGAGAGTCTGTCACCACTGAGGGCTGCCTCCTGCCACAGGCATCCCCTGCTGCCATGCCTGGGGAGTCTGGCTTTTTCCTTAATTTCCACCTTCCGAGGCATGCCTGGGAATCTTCCAGGGAAATGTTCTTTTATCCTTGAGCTGGTCATGTGTGTTTAAAGTGTTTGTCTTTAACACTCTTGGGAGAAAGTGTGGTTCTTCTCCTCTCCTTGAGCTGAACCTAGGGGTTATACAGTCTTTCCCCCCAAGTTCTTTGCTTCCTCACAGCTCCCTCCAGTGGGCTCCCACCCCTTTGCTGCCTCAGTTGGGCCCTGGCCATCTCCCGCTGGACCGGGGGGAGAGTGGGCCACCCAGCTGGACTTGCCCTGGCTTCTGCACTCTCCTATCTGTCCACCCCCCACACAGCTGCCACACTGAATGCCCCGATGGGCCAAAGGAAGCTCTACTATTGAATTCCTGGGAATGCCGCCTTGTGTGCGCAGGCTTTGACCTGAGTTTGAAACCAGCAGCGTGCTCACTTGCTCAGTGACCCTGGGCAGTTATGTAATGTTTCTTGAGCCTTGGTTTCTTCTTTTTGTAAATCTGGGTTAACAGCGTCTACCCCCTGGGTTTACTGTGAGGAGTGACTTCAGTGTCAATCACCTTGCTCCGTGCCTGCCACTTGGCAGAGAGCAGAGGATTAGTGCTCCTCTCCAGCACATGGCAGGCACTGCTCCATAAACTGCCTGTCTCCTCCTTTTTATAGAGAGTGTATACAAAGCTAGGGCCTACTGCCAACAAAGTGAGCCTCTAAATGTCAAGAATCATCTCTGATGGGCAAAACAGGATTATTTACGTCTAGCTCCTTGTGTGCTAATATGTGCAACTAAGAGGATCAGGAAGACTCGGTGGGCCTAAGCATTTCCCCCACAATTGTGTTCACTGTGTGCCTTCCGTAAACCATGACCCAGGAAGGAACCAGGTACTCTGTATCCCAGCGATCCTGAATTCTGGATGAGTGTGTTTTGATTCGGTGAGATTTTTACCAGGTGCGTGGGCTTCTGCAGACCTGGAGTTGGACCCAGTTTCCAGATTTCTCTCCTCATGCCCCGGTTCCAGGAAGGCATTTATGCACAAGGGTTTGGCCGCTGGCATCTCTACGCCCTAAGACTTTTGAGTGTGGGGTTTAGGATTCAGTTTTAGCTGCTAAGTAGATTGTTTGTTTTTTTCCTTGTTGCAAAGGATTGCTCATTCTCAGCTGGGCTTTGGAGCCTCGCATGAAGTTTTCTGACTTACCCATTCCACTCAGATGGATAAGTCTTTCCGTCTCTCGGTTGGTTACACATAATACACCCTGGCAGACAGGAGGCCACTGCTGTGGGGGATACTCAGCTAGAGATACTCTACCTGCAGGGCCTGTGGGAACATGCATGGGCACGGTAGTTTCCTGGGTCATACTTCCACTGATGAAGTCAAATAGGCTCAGAGCGAAACGGGAAAAGACCCCCGGCCTCTAGTCTGGGTTCAGATCCCGCTTGGGACTAAGGCCGAAAAGTCCCCCTTTTTGCCCTTCTTGGGTATAGACTTAGTTGGTTAGTTCTATCCCCTAGGACTCCTGACTGAGACCATGCTGGAGTCTTCGTAAGAATTCCAGATACCAGTGCCCTAAGCCTCCGCCTGCACCCTCCAGCCCCACAGCTGCTATGGGATTTTCTTCTGAAGAGGCTTTTTGGGGGTTGAAGGTGAATGACTTCAGGCAGATGATTAGCCTAATTAACTTAATGCCTTTTGCAATTACCATGCTAGCTTTGAGGAGTGTCCCATGCATTCCTCCCTTTCGGCCCCAGGGCCGAGTGGAAATACTGAAGAAGTGGGCCTGCCTCCCAGCACGCCTGGCCCTGCCTCCAGATTGCCCCTCCCTGGAGCTAGGGGGCTGTCTTTGGGGAACACGCCAGCTCAGAGTCCTAGGGAGCCTTATCACTGGAAACTGGCAGGCTTGGGTGTTGACAGACAGTTTCCTGCATACCTCACTTAGGAACCAACAACCTGGGCTTCAGAAGCAGGCATTCCAGCCCCAGGGGCAGGGCCAAGCTCCTCATCATTGCTTTCTTTTTAAGAAGGTGATTCCTTTAGAAATAACATGCTAATGGTTCTGGGATGCTAGAAGAGGCTTTCACAGTCCCAGTAGTACTCTCTAATGACGGCCAATGACGATGACTGGGCACGGGAGTCAGGTCCCCTGAGCCGTGCAGTGGAAAAGGGAAGTGGAGAGTGACCAGGTTTCTAACCTACCCTCAACACTGGTTGCTTGAGGGTTTTTATGTCACAGACTCAGGCCTGTTTGGCAGGTCCCCTGCCCCCTTCCTGGGCTCCAACTCAATGGAGAAACAAATGAAATGAGTACAGGGGAAAGCAGAGAGTGTGGAAAATGAGCAAAGAAGTGCTATGAAGAGCTATGACCTATTGAGTGCCTGCTAGATGCTAAGGTCTTTGACACGCACTGTGTCGTCTAATCTTCACTGTAACCTGTGTGGGTGGGTTCCATTATTATGCCTGTTACACAGATGAAGAAACAAGGTTCAGAGAGGATATGAAACTCGACCAAAGTCCCACAGCTAGGAAATGGCAGGGCTGGGAGTCAGTCCTAGCTTGTCTGACTCCAGAGTCTGTCCTTCCCATCCCAGTGGATAAGGCACAAGTGGATATCGACCTGAATCAGCAGGGAAGCTAAAAACAAAAACAGCCTGTACTTCACCCAGCCCTGGGCTAGGTTGGGCCAGATACTTCAGGTTTATCTAGCTGTCTCCTTAAGTCTCACCAAGATCCTGTCAGGCAGGTGAAGGTGCCCCATGTTAGCGATATAAAGCAATAAAGCGATATAAAGCAAAATAAAGCAAATAAAGCAAAAATCAGGCAGCCTCCTGGAGCTTGAGGAAGTGGAGCAACTTCTCCGTTCCCCGGGGTATTGGGGCTTGGGAGCCAGGGTCAAACAGCTAAAGCTCTTACAATGAGTGTTTCTTTGGCAGTGTTTTCCCCAGTTTGCTATAAATAGCTTGTCCCAGGGGGTACCTCGTAGTCAACAATTAAGGCAACTGATATTCAGGATCCTTTTCCTATAATCAAAAAACTCGGGGGCGCCTGGGTGGCTCAGTCATCTGAGCGTTTGACTTCGGCTCGGGTCATGATCTCGCACTTCGTGAGTTCGATCCCTGCGTTGGGCTCCGTGCTGACAGCTCAGAGTCTGGAGCCTGCTTCAGATTCTGTATCCATCTCTCTGCCCCTCCTCAGCTCACCATCTGTCTCTCTCAAACATAAACATGAAAAATATTTTTAAAAATTAAAAGAAAAAAAAAAAAACAACTCAGCCAAGGGACTTTGGCTGGAAGGGACTTTGAGGTCTTAAACGTGGCACTGCTCTAATCACAGGAGACCAAATTGGAATATTACGGAGTCCTAAAAAGTCAGATTTCCAAAGGCTGCTGAGGCTGTCCAGCATGGTGGTCAAGGGCACAGCCTATGCAGGTAGATGGCCAGGTGTGAACTCCGGCTTTGCTACTGCGTACTCTGGGATCCCTCCGTGTCCCGGCTGCGAATAGGGATAATAATAATACTTCGTAGGCCTGCTGTGAGGATTAGTGCTTGTGAAAGCACTTAGGACAGTTTCTGGTTCAGAGTAAAGGCTACACGGGTGTTCATGAAATATAAACAGTGAACACCATTGGAAAATGCTTTTAAGTAATTTTAGGTGAGAACTGTGGGATGCACAAATTATGTACATTATGCTTTTAATTATATATATGCATTCACAGGAATGTTATCTTTATGTTATGGAAATTTGGATGGTTTTTATGTACTTCTTACTCTGTATTGCCTCTATCTTGTGCAATGAGCACGAATCACTTTATAATTAAAAAAAAACCTATTGAAAAATATAAAACAAAGACTGCTCTCTCATGCCAGGATCCTGCCCTCACAGCCCCCGCTCCCATTGCAAAATGGGTTCTAAATGATGAGGAGTGTGTGCCCGTGAAAGGTTGGAGGTCCTTAATTGGAAACACTCAGAGGCTTTGTATCCAGATCTGAGTGTGAGCATCTTGTTAGGAGGGTTTGACAATTGCCTGGTTGGTGGCCTTCTTCATGCCTAGCACGTCCAGCCAGAAACACCAGGCAGGGCCTGCCTAGAATTTCCAGTATTTCATCTTCCTGAATGGCCCATCTCCTGTAGAAATGCTGCAGGTTTCCCTGGAGACAGTGGATACTCTTGGTTGAGTTTACCTTGAGTACTTGCTTTCTGGAACTATGAGCACTTAACATCATCTTCACTGCCATTGCCTGATTGCCTTGCTTGGGCTTTGACCATCCTGAAACACACATCTTTGAAAGTGGTAGTGAACTTGAACTTGAAAATTGTCCTAAGTTTGGTGCCAATGGGAAATCTCAGCCTGAGCGAGACTATTCTGCCTGGTCTTTTTTTTTTTCTTTCTTATTCTGCATGGTCTTGACTGCTCCTTGGGAATGCTGATTTTTAAATAGTGCCAGAAATCAGCAGAAAAAAATCTGTGTTGCCCCAGAAGATGCAAATTTTGGGAGATGGACGCCTGGTCTGGGAGGGTGTTGTCAAAGAAAAGTTGGCTGTTTGAAGCCAGCATTTCACGAATTACCATACGATTTTCAGATTGAAGATTTATCAAGAAACATGTATTGAGTATCTAAAATGCACTAGGTTTTCTCTTAAGCAATGCCACTGCAGGGAGCTACGAGAACATTTCAGTCCTAGGGTAGAGAAAAAAGATCTGGCCTTAGAGTGAGGGTAGAATGGCTCAAAAACCTTTAGATTGGAATTGTGTTGACATGCAATTAAGTCAGGCCCAGGCCTGTGTCTGGACAGAGACCTGGTTGTTTACACTGGTTCACACTCCTCCAGCCTTACTTTTTCTTCCACATAAAATGTCCACGTTTTCAGAAGGGTGGTGGTCTGTGTTATAGGTCTGTCTTGACAAAACAGGGGAATGTGTTAATTTGAGTTAAATTCAAAGTTAATGTGAGACTTTTAGAAATGATAATAATTTGCTAGGATCTGACTTTGTTTTTCAATTTTTCATTTAAAATATTTGAGAAGCATTTATCTGTAGACAAACCATATGTGATTTTTTTAAGTTTATTTTTATTTATTTTGAGACAGAGAGAGAGAGAGAGAGAGAGGCAGAGGGCGTTCAAGCAGGGGAGGGGCAGAAAGAGAGAGAGGGAGACAGAATCCCAAGCAGGCTCCATGCTGTCAGCACAGAGCCCAGTGTGGCGCTCAAACTCATGAACCAGGAGATCATGACCTGACCCGAAATTGAGAGTTGGACGCTTTACTGACTGAGCCACACAGGCAACCCCCATATGTGATTTTTAATCCTCTAAATAGACAGATGACACCACTGTCCATGTGCAGAGCACTGCAAGGTCACCAGTGGCCACCTGTGCTCCATGGCAGGTTCTTTGAGTATCAGGGTGGTTTAACAGGTAAGAAGCCGAGGCTCAGAGAGAGAAGGCAAGTGGCTTGGCTGAGTCCCCTATCTAATGAGTGGCAGACACTGAGCTGGAAGCCAGCTCTTTTTGACTCCCAAACACCCAGAGTTCCCCTGTCTTCCCTGGTACACAGGTCATGCTCTCTCCCAGGATGAGTGAAACTCAACTGAAGTGCATGTTCAGCACTAGATGGATAAGGGAGTTCCTTGGAAAAATAGCATCACCCCCGAGGTGCCTTTGTTTCTGTGATCTCTGAACAAACTTCCCCAACCATAAAGGAGAGATTTTCCAGGCCTGGAGAAGCTGCCTTTAATGTGTATTTGGTTTTTCTTTTATAGTTCAGAGGAACAATAAAATGGATGAAATTACCACTGTGGCTTGTGAGAGAGTGAATTAGAATTCCTTGCTGGTGAAGCCCATAATTCTTTTCTGTTCTCCAGTGTTTCCTGATTCCCACCCCGAAGTGGGATCTCCCATGTGTCCTGCCTTGACACTTCCACACTTGGCCTAGACCCCAGGACCTCTAAGTGTCCACCGAGTCGGCTAGTCTGCTTCTCCTTTTCCTGCCCTCTGGCTGCCTTCACAGGTGCTTCTTCTCAGAAGCTCAGGCTCTTAACATTCGCCATATTCACTGGTTTGGGTTAGGATATTCCCTAATGCATTTCCTTTCCTTGTTTTCTTGTACTATAGTGCTTGACTTATCATTGGGGAAAAAATGGATGTCTAAACTTAATTGTGGCCTACTTAATCATGTTCTAAATTGATCTATAAATATAGCTGATCCCCTATCAAAGGGAGACCAACTTGTGTCTATGCATGTACCTGTCTGTATAGGCCCTCCTTCATCCATGCACCTAGCTGTCCTTGCATCCATCATCCACCCATTCATGGATTTGGAGCACCTGCTCATGCCAGGCCATGTGTTAGGAGATAGAGCAGAAGAGTGATGAAGATAGCCTGATTCTCACCTTTAGGAGGAAGACTCGCCCCCATCACACTACAGAATAAAACATGCTATGACCACACAAGTGTAGGTTACACATTATGTTGGTTATTACCTTTGGGAGAGGAGTATACAAGCATCTTTGAGGGTGTATGTTTTCCTGTTTCTATATGAGTTAAGTTAAACCCCCTGGAAATTGTATTAGGTAATTGTATTAGTAGTTTCTTTAACTCAGGGTTTCTTACTGAATAGTGACTTGTTAGTTCCTAGAGGAAGCTCATCTTCTGACTTCAAAAAGGGCCCTTTTCTACATTAGTCATTATGTAAATCAGAGCGGGCTGACAGTGGAGAAGGTACATGGAATTGGTTTATTCACTGGATTGCAGTCGGGGGAGTCGAGTTGTCATCCCATTTCTGCCACTAACTTCTGTGGGACCTTGGCCATTTCCTTACCTTACCATGCTTTTATCTTTGTGTTTATTTTTTTTAAACTTTATTTATTAATTTGTATTTTTTTAACATGTATTTATTTTTGAGAGACAGAGAGACAGAGCATGAGTGGGGGAGGGGCAAACAGAGAGGGGAGACACAGAGTCTGATGCAGGCTCCAGGCTCTGAGCAGTCAGTACAGAGTCCAATGCGGGGTTTGAAACCATGGATCTTGAGATCATGACCCGAGCCAAAGTCAGATGCCCACAAACTGAGCCACCCAGGCACGCCCTCCCTTTTTAAAAATCTCTTTATTTTTAATAGGGAGATTATACTTGTTTTTATAGTTCACAAGAGTGTTATATGGATGTGAAAATGCTTGGGAATAGTTTTATAAATGCCAGGCAGTGGAGGATGTGCAGCTGAGGGAGTCTTTTGGAAGATGGGCCAAGCTCAGAGATGTGTTCAGGGCCATTAGGAATAGCAGACTTGTTGCCATAGTTAGGGTGAAATACGCCAGGTTTGCCTGGGACATTCCTGGTTCTTGTCTGAAATCCTGGCATAAGTATTAAGGGTACTCTTTTTATTTTTAGGACTGTTTTGGTTTGGAAGCTCTTATGGTCTCTTTATAGAGGATGTAAGTCAGCAGAACACTAACGTCTGCCTCAGTAGCGAAGTTCTGTTGTGCATCTAATGGTGGTGGTCAGAGCCTGACCGGGACTGAACATGAAGATCAAATGCTTGATTCAAGTCACAGGGGAGCCAGCTGGTGTCTAGGGCCCTTTTCTCACCACGCAGGAGAATTCTGCAATTGGCCTGGAATGTCTGCACATGGGCCAGCTCGTGAGGTGGTTCCCAGAGAGCCCAGCCCATTTGAGGAGGAGCAGATTTCCACGTGGGGCCACATGCCCCTTCTCCCCGCTCTGGCCTTGGCTGTGCAGCTACAGGGCACGGGCCGAAGCATGCAGGCTTGTGATGACCAGAGGTGCAGTACATGAGGGGGTCGCTCCATGGTAGGCAGAAAACTGATCGATGGAAATGTGTGGGCTGGGTGGGAGGTGGACGGTTTCCTGTCCTCCTTCCCCCAGGATGGCCAGGCAAGTGTGAGCAGAAATTACTGGGTTCTTCCTGGTGCCCCAAATCTCTGACAGCTGTCAAATGTGAAGAGGACAGTTTGTGTCCCTTGAGGGACTAGCTGCTTCCTAGGGTGGCCTGGGACACATCCTTAGATCCTAATTGGAGGAAGGAGTGTGAGGGTTTTCGGGCCCTTATCTGTGGACATCTGTAGAGTTAGGGTCCAACTTGAAAACGAGGACTGGCATTTTGGAAGCTGAGATTCAATCAGTACAACTTGGCGTTTTCTAGAGGTGGAAGAGGCCTGGGTCTTGAATCACGATGTGTGGGTTGTAATTTTGGCTCCATTCACCACTGACCCACTCACTATGTGGCTTCAGACAAGTTGTGCTTTCTCCCCAAACCTGTTTTTCCATCAGTAAATTGGGGTTCATTCTTATCCCCACCATCTCATACTGCCTCATCTATCCCTCACTCAGGAAATAAAGGGGCTTTGTGGAGTCAGGACACCTATTTTCTTACCCAGTATGCACAGAGCACCTGTCATGGGCAGTGTGTGGTGGGCCCAGGAAAATAACAGTGATCGAGACAGTCATGGCCTTGGCACTCATGGAGGTGCTGTTTCATGGGAAGAGACACATAGTGAACCAGTAAATGGAAGAGAAAGTAGCTGGATACCCTGTAAAATGCATGAAGAAAACATACAGGATTCTGAGAGAAGAATATACCTGGGTGGGGGAAGCAGGTATTTCATAGATAAGGTGACCTAGGAAGACACATGGCTGAGGGTGACCTTCAAGATGAGACCTGAGCATGAGGAATCTGCTCTGCAGATTCGCAGAAACGTGTTCCTGGCAGAGGGACACGTGGTGAGTCCCCTGTCCATTCCTGCACATGGTTTACAGATGATCTTTCCTTATATAAGGATCATGGGATCCCTTAACCCCGTTTCCAAGATAGATTATTAGAAAAAGCAAGGTGTAGAACAAGGTGTCTGAGTATCATCTGTTTAAAAGGGATGTGTGCTTACACATGTGTGTTTATACATGTACTTACTCATGTGTGCTTATACATTTGCAGAAATCTCTAGAAAGGTACACTAAAAATTGGTGGTTGTGCCTGAGAAGGGAATCTGGAGGACTGAGGGTAAAAGGGAGACTTATTTGTAACTGCATATCTACTTGTACTGTTTAATTTTTTTTTTTTTAGCCACATGCATATATTACTTTTTCCATGCAAAAATCCAGTTGTTTAAAAATACGTGTGCTTACTTAAAGGAAATGTTTGTGGGCCATTTGGCAACAAAAGTAAGACTGGTGTACAACTAGGGATATGTGGAGTCTTCCAGGTGCCAGGAAAACAACCGGGTTTGGGACCGAGGGTGGGCCTGGGCCAGCTCTAGCCTGGAGAGCCCTGGAGAGGGGCGTGACCGACCCCGGGCGTCCATTCCCACAGGCTCACACCTAGTTCCGTGGTCTTTTTTCTCACTGCAGGTGACAGGGGTGCCCGTTTCCCCTCTCTGACTCTCCTGAGTGTGTTTCTTTGAGCCTGAAAATTGCAGCCCCAACCCTCACACATGCGTTCTTACTGTAATCATTCATGGGCACGTTCAGTTCTCTTACAGGATTATGTACCCCCAGAGTTGTTAGCATACATAGAGCCTCAGGCCGCGTCATTACTTCAGGAAGCGTGGAAGATAAATATAACAAGATTCACTTGCCCCTGTAGATTATTTATCATTCCTCCTTCATGCTCTTTTTAAAGTGGGAAGGCCACTGATAACAATTTTCATCATGGATGAGGATGGAATCTTCCAGTAACTTTATAGAAAGCCCCCTGAATGATTGTTAGAATGAGGTGTTTAAATTAATTTAATTTTCTGTTTTACTGTGTGCGTTCCTCCTGTTTTGTAATTGAAGTTCTTAAAGCATGCTTATATTTACTTCCTTACCTGTGGGGGCAATAAATGCTTCAGCTACCTGGAATCCTCTCTCCCCCAGAACAGAGCTGACAACCACTGAATACAGGGAGAAGTTTAATCACTGTCAAAACGGCTCAAGGTTTCTTTGTGATAATACTCACTCTTACTCATAAAGACACTGCTTTCTCAGAGCTTGTTCTCATTTTGTCTATAACTTTAAGAAGTAGAGTTTTCTAATTTAGACATCTACAAAACCTTAGGGTAAAGGGGAATAGAGACACATGCCTTGACCTCAGCAGGAAATGACAACTTAATGGCACAGAAAAGAAACATAAAAAGCAGAGCCCTGATTTCAAGAAATCTAGTGTCAGGAATGTATTCATACAGAGACAAGAAAGTTCTATGTGCCCCCACACATTATAGTAGTGGATACGCAGGCAATGATTCTGAATCTTCAAGGAAGGTTATGTTCTGAATCTTTTGTTTAAAGAAGACAGAAGTGAGTAAATTTTAGAAAAATTTTATCAGAAATAATTCACATCAAAAATATTTTTCAAATATGTATTTATTTTTGAGAGAGAGAGAGAGAGAGAAAAAGCATGAATGGGGGAGGGGCAGAGAGAGAGAGGGGGAGGGAGAGAGAGAATCCCAAGCAGTCTCCACACCCAGCATGGAACACTATGCAGGGCTCAATCTCACGGCTGCAAGATCATGACCTGAGCTGATACCAAGAGTTGGCACTTAACTGACTGAGCCACCCAGGTGCCCCAGAAATAATTAACATTTAAAAATTCTGTGAGGGCACCTAGGCGGCTCAGTCAGCTAAGTGTCCGACTTCAGCTCAGGTCATGATTTCACGGTCCGTGAGTTCGAGCCCCATGTCAGGCTTTGTGCTGACAGCTCAGAGCCTGGAGGCTGCTTTGGATTTTGTGTCTCCCTCTATCTCCCCTCCCTGCCCCCAGCTCACGTTCTGTCTGTCTCTCTCTCTCAAAAATAAATAAACATGAAAAAAAAATGCTACTGTACAAAGAATGTTTCTTTAACAGGATAAGGAATGTTTGTCTAAACCAATATCCACCTTTGTAGAAAATAGGAAAACAGGGACGCCTGGGTGACTCAGTCGGTTAAGTGTCCGACTTTGCTCAGGTCATGATCTTGTGCTCTGTGAGTTCGAGCCCTGCATCTGAGCTGACAGCTCAGAGCCTGGAGCCTGTTGCAGATTCTGTGTCTCCCTCTCTCTCTGACCCTTCCCCATTCATGCTCTGTCTCTCCCTGTCTCAAAAATTAAAAAACATTAAAAAAGAAAGAAAATAGGAAAACAAAAGACATTCCCATTAAAATCAGCAATATAGTAAGAATGATCCCTCCCGCCTGAGATTTAATATCACTCTATGCAAGAAGTCATGGAACTAGAAAACAAGAGGTATAGCTATTGAAAAGAAGAAACAATGTGACCGTTATTTTAAAATTGTAAAATTACCTTCTAAGAAAATTTAAGAGCACTGATAGAAGTATTATTAACATTAATAAGAGTTCAATTAGGTGGCCAGGCTACATAAATACTTTATATGCTATAACTGTCCCAAGTATTAACAATAGCTAGCTGGAAAAGTATGTAATACAAAAGATCTTACTTTAGTTATTTAAGCATGTAAAATACCTAGAGATGAGTAAGAAATATATTGAATTTAGAGTAATTAAAAATGAATCACTGGAAAAGTGTACCATGTTCATGAACTTGGTACTTTTGAGGTATGTGAGACAATGCTTCTTGAAAACGAGGTGGAACAGTGTTACAGTTAAATTACTCTGATCCAAGTGTCAGTTTTACTACTTACTGAATGTGTAATTCTGGTCAAATTACTAAATACTTCTGGGCCTAAGTTTTCTCATCAATAATAATAATTGCCTCATAACATTGTTGTGAGTTATTATGTGGCAAGAGTAGGGCACTGCCTGCTACATAGCAATGGCTCATTAAATATGAGCTAGGGGCGTCTGGGTGGCTTAATCAGTTGAGCATCCAACTTCAGCTCAGGTCATGATCCCACTGTTCTCGAGTTGGAGCCCCACATCAGGTTTGTGCTTACAGCTCAGAGCCTGGAGCCTGTTTCGGATTCAGTCTCTCTCTCTCTCTGTCTCTCTCTGTCTCTCTCTGCCCCTCCCCCACTCATAACTCTATCTCTAAAAATATAAATAAATATGAGCTATTAGTTGTATACTAATTCCCCTAAATTAAGTTTTTAGTTTGTGGGAATATCAAAAATCTAAAAGATATAGACCCAAGTGGATATAAGAATGTAATTTATCATTCAGCATTTCACAGCAATTGGTAAGGAAGGGTTATTCAGTAACTAAGCTGGGGCAATTCACCCATTACCAAAAAAAAGTTAGCCTCTCACTCTGTACCAGTGTTCTTCAGAGTGTGGCCACAGCCATCAGAATTCCTTGGAGCACTCTTAAAATGCAGATATTTAAGCTTTAGGCTATACTTCATATTAACATGTGGGAACTGCTGTCATAACCCACACATCAAAATACATTCCAGATGAATTACTGGGATAAATGTCAATGTTGTCATCTAAAGCCAGAAGACAGAATGAGGAAATATTTACATTGTCCTCCGTATTTTCAATGTAAGATCTTTTACAGTTTGGTAAGAAAAATATGAATACGTAAGAGTAAAAAGGGCAAACGACGTGAATAACCAAACCACAAAAGAAGAAGAGAAAAGGCCAAATAAGCCTATGGAAAAATGCCAGACTTCACTAACACTCAAAAGATGCACATTAACACAACATAGCATTTCTCATATTTCAGGAGGGAAAGTACTTTAAAACTGACAAGATCCAGTGATGGTAAGGATACAGTGAAATGGGTATTTTGACACTCAGGTGAGGGTGGGAATACTAAACCAGCTTTCTGAAATACCTTGTATGGAAAGCCTGAAAAATATCTATCCCTGGGGGCCAAGCTATTCATCTGCTATGAATTCACCTTGGGGAAGAATCAGAGATTCATATACAGACTTAGATATGCAGGTATTTGTCGTGGCATTATTTTAATAGAAAAAGATTGGAAACAGCTGACACGTCCAACAATATGGTAATAGTTAACTAAATTATGGCCCATCCATAAGATGAATACTCTGTGGTCATTAGGAATCATGTTTTTGAAGAATCCTGTCATTAAATTACCTGAGAAAATGCTTACTATGTAGCAAATGAAAACTCCAGGATATAAGCTATATGTAGCATGATTTCTTTTTTTTTTTTTTTTTTTTTTTTTTTTTTAAATAATCACTAACAGGGACGCCTGAGTGGCTCAGTCGGTTGAGCGTCTGACTTCAGCTCAGGTCATGATCTCAGTGTTGACGAGTTCGAGCCCCACATCAGGCCCTGTGCTGACAGCTCAGAGCCTGGAGTCTGCTTTAGATTCTGTGTCTCTCTCTCTCTGCCCCTCCTCCACTCACACTCTGTCTCCCTCTGTCTCAGGAATAAATGAACATTAAAAAAATTTTTTTTTTAAAGATAATCACAAACATAGATAAAAGATGGAGAGAAGGAAAGAAAACATACCAACATTTTAATGGTCCTCGTGTCTGGGTGGTTGGATTTGAGCAATTTTTATGTTCTTTATACTTTTCAGATTTTCAAAGTTTTGTGCAATGCATATGTATTTGTAAATGAGAAAAATATTAGTTGAAACATCATAAAACAGATGAGACTGGCTGAGAGACTTTGAACATGAGTTGTATGTTAAAAAGGTAATGGTACAAAGACTCTGTCTGGTCCTGCGTTCAGGAACGAATCAGTGAAGCAGAATGGATCCATCAGAATCCGGTGGTTTGGGAGGGGCCGTGCGGCGTGAGGGTGGACAGGCAGGCTGGGGGCAGAGTGTGTGGGGCCTTGCAGGTGGCGCAGCTGCTCAGAGAGGCTGGACACCCTCTGAGTAACCCCCATCCTGCAGACTACCCCGAGTGGGCACCAATGAGGCCTGCACCCCCGAGGACTCACTGCAGCACATCAGTGCGTCTAAACATGTCACTTGGGCAAAGGCATTTTGGCAAAGGCCAACTCCCCTTTGGCCTCTGCTCCTTTGAAAGGAGAGGATCTCTGGTATAAAGAGTTTGCTTTTGGAAAACCCCCAGATTGTCAATGCAGTTCTCCGGCTGATCTTTCTCTCCTCTTACTCTAGCACGCAGCCTAACCCCAGGACCTTGGCTGCTTGCTGGCCCAAAACCGCGGATGGGGATTCTGAAGACCAGCATTTCCTCATTGGTATGGCGCTCAGGGCCTGGGAAGGTGCAGTGTCTGTTGGCTACCCCAAAATGGATGAGAGTGTCACCTGAGGACACCAGAAGCCGGGAAGGTTGGTCTCAGGTAGGTTTGGACAAACAGCAGAAGGCTCATGACAGCGAAGCCCTTTACACTGGGTGTGAACTCTTGCCATGGGAACTCAAAATAGTAGCTGCCTGACCTTGGGCTTATCCCTTCACTTCAGTGGTAGACCTCAGGCCCCCCTTTATGAATGAGTTCCCCATTGGTAATAAGTGCCCTGAGGGGCCATGTGAGGCTTAAGTAAGCAAATGTATGCAAAGCATTTACCTCAGCCCGACACAGAGGGAGGTGCTCAGTAAATCACAGTTACAATGATTTCGGCCTTTCTCTCTTCCCCCAGCTATGCGGCAGGTGGTCTGTGGTGGCAGGTGCATTTTATCAGCTGATAAATGATATCAGCTGGCACCTGTGCAGCCAGACTCCAGGGGCTGCAGGTTGTCATTATTATTACTGATGCTGCTCTTGCTGCGGCCTCTGTCTGGGCACCGCGTGAGGAGGTGACAAGGCTCTCCAACCCCCACCTTCAGTGGGGCCCGCAGCCCTAAGGTCTTTATGACAACAGGCTTCTCGCTGGCTCCCTTGTCTGCTTGAGCTGCTCAGGGATGGAAAGCAAGTGGGTGGGAGCCTGAGTGGGTGTGGTTATTCCCTGAAATGAGCGCAAAGCCTGGCTTTGCCTTCTGTCTTCCCCCCTTTCACTGTTTTGCAAACTCTGTTCATAGTAACCTCCTTAACTGGGCCCTTGGGAACTGCTGAGCAGGGTCACTGAGTCACCCGAGAGCCTGGAAGCCAGGCACTGAAACCACTGTGCCCCTTCCCCGATCAAGGGCAGCAGAAGTGTTGACATTTCTGTCCGCAGCGTCCAAAGGCAGGCGCAGCAAACAGGGCCCACCTCCGAGTGGGCCATGCTTGACCTGAGTGGGAGACAAAAAGGTTTTATGTTGTGCGCAGACTTTTGGAAATGTTAGTCGTTTTGTGTTTGGTTTACTGGATATTAGGAAAACAATAAAATGCCTGCATTGAATGAGAAAAGCCAAGTTTAAATCAAAGAGAGTCATTTTAATGTTAAGATGAAGAAAAATAAAAAGTTAATAACATAGATGGTAAATGGATGATGGCAGAAGTTGTGGCCATGGTGTGGATGAGCGTTTGAGAATTGCTCTTAGGGGGAACTAGAATTCTTCGCTATCTTTTGTCAGGTGAGTAGGCCCTTCTGGTTTATGTGTTTTTATGGGTTACTTTAATAGTGGTAAGGCAGTGGATCCTTTAAATTTAACCAAACCTAGAGGAGGCTTTATCAGAAGTTACCAATGTAGTGCTTATTTAAAGCTTGTTTGAGTTTGTTGATACATGGAAAACACAGAATGCGTTTTTGGCTGCTATGGTTGGATTAGAATTTTCTTGGCTGGATCAGATCATGGAGGAAATTTCTGTTCGTTTTATGTCTGTGGCCAGCAGGTCAGATATATGGAACAGAATTGTCCACCTCCAACAGGTAGGGAAGCGTGGCTGATGTGATTAAGTGACATAGCTTCTCTTTCTATGAACTGAGTTGTGGAATCTAAGTGTGCCTGGCCAAGGACTGGTGACACATTCTTGAACACTGTCCCTGTTGAGTTCTCTGTCCACTGGGGGTGAGGACCCATCTTCTCAAAGATCCTTACTGTCTTTTATTTAAGACAAGGGCTAAAGTAGCCATGGGGCATTAGACGAAGGAGTGGTCACCCCTCTTTGGGCAAAGGAGGAGCCTGGATAGGTGAGAGTGAGACCAAAAGTGGTTGTTGACCTGTACTTGAAAGTAAAGGTTTTCCAGATTGGCAAGAGCCTAATGGGAGGAGGAAAGTCATGGAAAAAGGCACAGAGGCTGCCAGCCTTGAGAAGACCCAAGCTGTGTGTCAAGAAGATTAAGGTGCCATGAGAGCCAGATGAGGGGAATGTGGTAGGGACAGCAGGAAATGAGGCTTATGAGGTCCTCTCATTACGTGGGCTGAAGAGACCACAATTCCCTACTGAGAAGTAAACTTGTTTCTAGGTCATTACCTGCATTCTGATTAGTGAGGGTCCTTCTTAGCCAGCTTAAGTGGCTATTCACCCTAAGACTCAGTGGGACATGATGAGGCCCTCTAGACAGAATAGGGGCCCTAACATGTTCCATGCTTCCCTTCCATATTTAGGGATCAGGGTTTAGTTGTCAGTGTGCATCTGATCCTAAGATGCCTGATCGCAGATAGACATTTTAAAGCCTTTTGGGTGCCTGCAGGTAGAATAGGGGAAGAAGACCATTGAAGGAGAGGCAAGAATATGGGAGAAAAACCTCCCCAGACTCCCCATCTTGCCCATGCTGGCTGTGATAACTGCCTGGGAGAGCTGCCTGGCTGGGGATCCTCAGAGTTGTGTGGGGTCAGACTTTACATCCTGGTGAGGGGCAAAGGCTGGCAAATTCTGAACGTGTGCCTGGTTCAGTAATACTCCCGCGGCCACTGAGAGGGCGGATCTTCCCAGGCCTCAACAATGACTTTATATGAGCTGAGCAGCCACCCCTGGCCTGTGAGTTCTAACTGCCCTGTCTCTTATGGGTGTGGACACAGCCTCAGGGTGTCTAAAGGTCGATGGCAGACCCTAAAGCCAAGGCTGAACCTTGATGCAGAAAAGTTGGGATGGGGTGGGGACAAGACTACTCGGAACTGTGGGACTGAACTTGGGCAGCCAGGGTCTACCTGCCTTCGTCGCTCCTTTTGCATTTCTCTGATGAAAGTTTGGACAAGGTGGGTGGTAATGAGTTGATTTGACGTGTCAGATTCCTGAGGCAGATGCTTGAGTATAAACAAAACTTCAAAATACCCAGCCGTTTCTCTGCAAAGTGGGATTTCTTCCATGTCTTCCTGTAAACATTCATGGGCACATGAGCTCAGCTTAAATATCAGTGTTGGTTGTTCTCAGCATTACTGGTCACTGGCTTCTAGATTTTGACATGTGTTTCTGGTGAACAGTGGCTTTTTGGTGGTGGAACATTGGGCATTCATGCCAAAGCTTTGCCTTATGAAGGGGGAAAACAAGGTTCAGTTTTAAGGAGAACTTTGGGAAAATGTCCAGAGAGTTCCAGCCCATGCATGAATATATGTGTGTGCATATGCATGTGTGTGTGTGTGTGTGTGTGTGTGTGTGTGTGTGTGTGTGTGTGTGCAGGCTTCCTAATTCCTCCCTCTTGTGGATCAAAACCTCTGGTGGCTCTCATCAGAATGAATTAGAGCATGGTGCTCACATCTAAGTGTTAGAGGCATCCTGAAGCCTTGAGAGGCCAGGTCGACCATATGGTCCCAAGACAGTTGACCATGGGCCCATTGGGATGGGGGTCACTCCTTGGGAGTGGGGTGAGGGAGCTGGGCTGGGAGGGATGGGAGGGGTGAGGGAGCTGGGAGTTCTGAGTTCCACTGGGGCTATTGCCAAGCTTGGGTGATTCCCTTTGCCTGCACTGCCCCCAGTCCTGGGTGGCCAGGCCAGACCTGCCTGCCAGGGTTCCTTAATCATGAACTGATCATCCAAGGTCTTCCCTGGCCTGCCCGGTTATCCTCTTGGAACAGACTCCCAGAAGTAGTCCCATTCATGCTCTGGTTTGGCATGAAGGGGTGGGAGGAACACAGGCAGAAAGGAGAACTCAGGACCATGGCAGAGGAGGGCAGATACTTGTTATGGAAGAAGCAAAGGACTAATACTCTTGGATGGTTGCTCTCAGATCCACTTGGCATCACAGCAGCAGCTAAGTGCTTCAGACTACGGTTTTCAGGCTCCCTTGTGCCTTCTGGCTTTTGGCTGTGTTTGGCCAAGGGTGGCACCAGTGGGAAACTGGACAGCAAGAAGCAGGAGGAAGGCAGGCTAAGTCTCCCTGTCTGTTTAGGGAAGTGCCTAGGGCAGTGGCTGCATCCCTTCTACAGTTCCATTTGCCACAGACAGCTTGGCCCTCTGTGGTCCCAGTTCTGACTGGTGGCCTTAGCTCCTGGGCTCTGGTACTGCTGTCTCTGTCTTATGACCTTCCAGCAGATTCCAGCTATGGACGATGTCTAGGTTGCCTCATTGTTCCCTATCCTTGGCCCTCTGCTTTCCTACTATCTTTGTAATTTGTTCCTTGTACCAAAACCCTTCTGTGAAAGTACTTCATGTTTTTTAACTGGGCCATGAATGATCAAGGATTCTCTGTCCCTGCTTTTCATTCCTTACTCTTCCTTCCATCTCCATTCTGCTGAGGAGTCAACATCCAAAGAAGTAATGTCATATGGGGAAGAGGAACATCATATGCCCTATGTCCTCCTTTTGTCTCTCTTGTCACAGAGACCTGAAACGTTATTCCTTGGCCCGTCTTCTTCCTTGAACATTTATCGAGCACCTTTGTGCAGCAAGAAGGCTCTGTGCTGATATTGGGGCTGGGGGCTGGGGCCTGAAATGAAGGGGTAGGCCTGTCTCCCAGGAGCCCTTGCCCACAGAGAATGTGTGTGTGTGGGGCACACACACAAGTGAGGGTCACATGAAGCACCACCCATGGAGGGAGGTCTGGGGAGATGTGGAGCATGATAGGCCTCCTTTGGCACAGGGAGTCAGGGAGAACTTTCTCGAGAAGGTGGCATTTGGTTGAGTTTTGAAGGATGGGTAGGATGTGTGGAGATGATGGTAAGGAGACATCCAGAGATTAGAGGTTGAGTCTAGGGCTTCTAATTCCTCTGAAGAACTGCAAATCCCTCAACTGTCCATCTGTGCCTTAGTGAAGACTCCTAAGCCCTTTCCGTGGAGGTACCACAGCCACAGAGGAGCTTGAGGACAATCCCTACCATGTTTTAGGCAAGTGTAGAATTTTGGAAGGTGCCACTTTAGGGCTGGGTTACCCTCTGATGGAGAAGCCTACCTGGTATTGAGTTTGCTTTCCATATACCTTCTTGGAGGGAGAGACCAAGATAAGTTGTTGGAGGGAAGGAGAGTGAAGAGGAGTAAGACGAGGTTTAGGCCTCGGGGGTAGCCTGGGAAGAGCATCCCAATGGGTCTGGACTAGCTTAAGGCAACCTGAAGATAGTGGGACCAAAGGGAGGTGAGGTTGGGCAGATTGACATCAATCAGTGGTTGACAGTCCCTTGTGTGGGCTGGGGGGTGTTGCAGGAGACCTGTCTCAGAGGAGGGACATCCCCTCACTGTTCCCAGGGATACAGCAGAGAAGAGGCTAGTGCATGTGGATAGAGAAAAATAGAACCTCTTTCCCTCTTTCACTCCCGCCTGCCCTCCCTCTCTGCTACTTTGGAGGGATGTCAGAGGTGTCATTACTGAGATCGAGGGTAGGGTTTGAAATATATCATAGATTTAATAATGGAGATTTGTGAGATTTCATCTTGCATGCCTCAGCCCCCCGAGGCCAACCCATGGCCAGATGAACATATGTGTGAAGACAAGGATATATGTCTACAGTCTGGGGCCAGGAAGCTGCAGCTGGTGCTAGGTTAATTTCCAAAATTAGGCTGTGGTCTCTTTTCATAAAGTCTCCAACAATTATAACAACCGTTAAACTGTGACTTTTTAAGTGGGGCAGGGATGTCATGTTTCCTGTTTTGCCTTGTAGACTGTTGCACAGAAATTCAACTTGGAGTGAACCCGAAGGGGCATCCAGTGCCAGAATCCCGTGTTATAGCCTCTTTACAGGAGCATAGCTTAAAGAAAAAAAAACCCTCCCGGCCTTTGGATATACAGCCAAACACCTGGGTTGGAATCCAAGTGCAGAAAAGAGGCATGGAATGCCAGGAATGCAACACCTGTGGATAAGCTATTGACTCGGAGGCCAGTATGGTCTCTGAAGACAAGGACTCTCCAGGGCCCCCCTCCACTATCTGCCTCTGGGGGACAGCTGTGTACAGAGGGGCTGGGGGTGATTGTCAGTTTGGTGTTGTGGAAAGATCTGGGGCTTTGGAGTCACTCTGGTTTCTAATCCCAAGGGACATTGGACAGTGCAGGGTGGGAAGTGAGGAAGTAAGACCAAGAAGGGAAAGAAGCCAATAGAGGGTCCAGTGGGTTACTCTGTGAGCGACTGGAGGTGCATCAGACTCAGGAGCTCTGAGAGTGCAGGATGTGCTCAGAGTTATCACAGCCAAGGGGTGAGAGGGCTGGGGTGCTGGTCCTACAACTCCCATCCCATCAGGGGGTGAGGGCTGCTGCTGGCAGTGAGGGGTGTTGACTCCCCAGCACTCGGGCCTGCTCTGGGCATGTGCTGAGCAGACTCCACTGGCCAGAGAGAGCCCTAGGACAAAAACATTCAGGACTTCTTGGTTGGAAGCCATGTAGTTGACATGCTGATGACCAAGGAGGGGGCAGGGCACTAGTGGTAACTGTGACAGGTGCTGAGACCTTGGAGGTTTGTGATCTGATCACTTCATCCACATGAACCTGCTGGGAACCCAGTGGATGATGCCCTCCAGCAGGGGATTTTATTCTCACCCAGCACTTGGAAAGGATCGTGCTTATGCCAGGAATGAATGACTAGGTAGAACATGGCAGGCTGCTGAGAATTTGAGGCAGGCAGGCCACTGTCACCATTCTGTGGTGACCTTACCGATGAAGAGCCTGTCTGGACCGGGTGGTGGTCTTGTGTTCAGCCAGCTTTCTCAAACACCCAGGCTTGTGGCATCCTCCAATCTCTGCTGTAGCCCTAGGAGGCCTCCTGGGAAGGTGCTAGGTTAATTTCCTGTTAATATCCTGTGTACCAGGCCCCATGAGGAAAGTCTGGAGAATATTGCTGCAGCCATGTTCCTCATCATGGGGGCGATGACACCAAGGCTCCGGGGAAGATAGGGCAGAGACTTGATTTGAGCATCCTGGGCCAAGGGCCTCAGGAATGGAGCCAACTGATGGAGTTTTAGACATTAAACACATCTTTCCCTTCTGGTGCTGAGGGTGGAAGGGAAAGGGAGGATAGCCATTGAGCTGAGCACCATCCTCATGTGGCATTGCTGGGAGCTGGGCCTGGCCTGAAGGGGGCAGCACCATCTCTGCCCTTCTGCAGTCTGTTCCCAGAAGCCCGGGACAGAAGACGAGGCATGTGGGAGCGCCTGTGCCCTTCCCTTCCTCACTGACCCTGGAGTTCCACGTGAAGCCTCTTGTTGGAAATTTGTACATCTTTCGTCTGGAGAAATGGAGAGTTTTGTGGCTGGACCATCAGAGGCCTGCCATGCTAAGTGTCGGATTCTCCAGGTAGAATTTGGGGCATGGTTTGGTGCAGAGAGCAGAGAACAGAAAATGGGGGAGGAAAATAGACTGAAGAGTCTCAGCTCCCTCGTGGTAGGGTTTCCTTTCATGGGCTGATGAATTTCCCGGGAAGTGGGCTCAGGTTGTCCTGTGACTTTTGGGTCCGAGATCTGGACACGGAGCCATGCCTTGTGCCCTTGATAAGCTTGCAACCTTTTATCTCTACCCGGCTCCCATCTGTTTGGCAGCTCAAGAATGGCTCTGTGCAACTGGCACTTGGATGATTCTCATTTTAGAAAGATTTCAGGCTGACTTAATGCTTCCGGAGACCAAATTCAAAGGCGAAAACTCCAGGGTGACCCAGCAAATGCCTGATTTTCCAGAACTAATCCGTCCTCCTCGACTTGTCTCCTCACCTCTCCCCGGATCAGCACAGCCGTCAAAGTCGTTCTCATGTTGTGCAAAGTGACAACCGTAATCGCAAATGAATGAAACAGGTCTACTCTGTGGAGGAGAATCTGGAGGATGAGTCATTTGAAATGTTGTGCTGTGAGGTTGCTTTGCGCTTTATCCCCATATGAAAAACAGCCATGTGATTTAAAGAGCTTTTCGATCCAGTCATTTGTGCCGATTTTAAATGGGCGTTACTTCTTCTCATAGGGTATTTTTGCCCTTTATCTAAAACAGTGTTTGGCAGAGGAATTCCTTTGAAGTCAGACCCAGTGAAGGGAGAGGTCTTTGAGATGATGCCAGACTTCTCCCTGCTATGATTTAGATGCCGTCTGCCTAGAATCAAGGGCCGACATGTTGTGTTTCTTAAAATCCCCTCTACCTGTGTGGTTCTCATCCCTCGAGGGTAAAGATGAAAGACTAACCTGAATGTGACATCTCATGTGGCTGCATAGTCTTTTCCAGCATCCTCTGGAGGCCTAGCCCTTGAGGCGACGAGATCACAGAGGGCCTTGTATACCTTGTATGCCATACTGCGATGTGTAGGCTTTGTCATGACGGCCATGGGGAGCCACTGAAAGGCTCCATTCAGGAAAGTGGCATGGAAGCTTAGTGTTGTAGAAGGATGGCTCAGGCTTCCATGTGGTGGATGGATGACAGAAGAGAACCCAGAGGCATCGAGACTTCATGGGAGGCAGGTGTGTACCCAGGTGAGAGAAGACATAGTGGCTTGGACTCAAGCGGGGGTGGAGGGAGTGTAGGAGAGTGTAGAAGAGAGGCCCATTCAAGAATATCTAGAAGATAAACCTTCAAGTCCAGCACGATGGACAGTAAGGCACCAAAGGAGGACAAGTCTAGTTCCTTGCCTGGAAACAGAATGATGTACAAAGTCAAGGTTGACTTTGGCCTCTCTTTCTTGGGAGCCTGTGACTGAACACAGGGGTCTCTAAGCCACTGGGAGGGAAACCTTGTGAAACAAAGAGACAAGAGCCTGAGCAGAAAGAATAGTGGGAAGGAAATTCAAACCAATATTTTGAACTATTTTTTTAATCATCATTTCCCAGACAATGTCATTATCCTAATTTGAAAGAGAGCGATTCAATTCATTTTCTATTTGTGGTTGCCAGCCCCATGAATACTTGATGGTTTTGGATTACAAAGCTTCCAGCAGTGGTTCTCAGGCGGTCAATAGAATGGAGGGCAAGGAGAGGCCCGCGTTGAGGTATTGATAGGCTGTGTGCCTCCTCATGTGTCTCCTGCTTCAATAGCATCTATTTTGGGCAGAGTTCTTTCTGAAGCTCTGGCGGGGTGAGGAAAATGAGCATTCTTCCTGCTTCCAGGGCTGGTTGTCAGAGCTCTGGAAATGATCTGTTGTGACAAATGGCAATGGCTTCAGGTTATGTGGGAGGACTGCAGCCCTCAGATGGGTAATTATCTCTGCAGTTTAATGGTGATTGCAAGGAGATGGGGCAGCTGATCCAAGTAATGGGAACATGACAGACGGAATGAAATTGTGGTTGTTGTTGTTGTTGTTTTAGGTTTCTTGTAAGGCAGCGGGTTGTATTAATCACAGACCTGCCTTCCGTAAGAAAGATAAGTCGTCTGGAAGAGGTTTGGACTTGAAGCATGGCAAAACTCATCATTGCTATGAACTGAGTTGTGCCCCCCTCAAATTCATAATCCCCCCGTGTGACAATACTTGGAGACAGGGATTTGGGGAGGCAATTAAGGTTAAATCAGGTCATAAGGGAGGGGTCCTAATCTGATAGGATTGGCAACCTTAAATGAAGAGGAAGAGAGAGGGAGAGAGAGAGAGAGAGATGTGTATGCACGCTGACTGAAGAAAGGCCACGTGAGGACACAGTAAGAAGGTGGCCTCTGCACGCCAGGAAGGGGGCTTTCACCAGCACTGACCGTGCTGGCAGCCTGATCTCTGGCTTCTCGCCTCCACACCTCTGAGAAAATACATTTCTGTTGTTTAAGACCCCCAGGGTATGGTCTGTTGCTGTGGCATCCCAAGCAGACTAGGACAGAATGAAGATTTGCGAATGGCTCAGTCCCAGTATTTATTTGAACTAAATAAATCAGCAGTCATGGTACTAAGTTTGGAATCAGCAATAACAACTAATTCTCCTGGACTTAGATTTTTGTACAGTGAAGTAGCCAATATGTTGCTCAGTTTTAGAATCTGCATACACATTATGAGCTCTAAAAAATTTTTAGATTTAATTTAAATCTGAAGTTGGCAAGCGGCTGACATATTCCCCATGTGACTTCTGAAATTTCTCAGGGAAAGTACACCCATTTCTCCCCGAGTTTGAGCTCTTTTCTGAGACTAAGTTAGACCTGGGGAAGGCCAAGCGCCTCATGCTACTCTCGTTGCTGTTCTGTGGGGGTACTTTGCCCATGCCTGTCTTTCATGCAGTCCAATTTTTCTGTCCAAGAACAAATTAAGAACTCCGTGTTATCTGGGAGATGAGGGAGAGCTGCGTGTGTTTGGCCTGTGGTCTCTGCTGCTTCCTCATTAGGGATGTGGCTACCATTTATTACCCTCTGGGGCAACATTGCTGGCATGGGGTCCATTCTGCAATCCACTATGCTGACAGAGGCAAAGAACAAGAGAAACAATTCAAGAGGGAGGGACAAAATGTCTTCTAGAGCTGACCTGTGATCCAGTGATTGGAAATCTTAGCCTGTGACCAGTAATCATGGGACCATGAGACCCCTGACGTTGAGTTAGACACCAAAGAAGGACACCAGAGCAAGAGGAAGCTTGGGTCCTGCCCTCAAGATGCTCATGATCTCCTTGAAGAAATAAGCCACCCTCAAAAAAATTTTTAAAAAGGGGTGCCTGGGTCGCTCAGTCGGTTAGACATCTGACTTCATCTCAGGCCATGATCTCACAGTTTGTGAGTTGGAGCCCCATGTCAGGCTCTCTGCTGACGGCTCAGAGCCTGGAGCCTGTTTCAGATTCTGTGTCTTTCTCTCTGTGCCACTCCTCTCAAAAATAAACATTAAAAAAAAAATTGGAAATAAGGCCCACACACCAGGAAGCCAAGACAAATCTAAGTAAGGGTCTTCACAGGCTGACTTCCCCTGGGGGATTTTTTGAGAAGGGAAAGGAGTGATTTGGGGTTCAGCCCTGGGTTGATGGCATGAGTCTGGGAAGGCCTTCTGGAGAAGATGGGCTGGTTTTGGTCGTCAGACAGGGATGAAGTCGGAGAGGCCCAAGGCAGAGAATGGTTGCTAGTTTGTTTTCTCACTTAGAGAATACTTTTTAAGTACCAGTTGCATGTCAGGGCTTGGCTGTGGGTCATGGAAAGGAGAGAGCAAGTAGCCATAGCCACATGGGAGATTTCTCTAGGTCTGTTGGGGCTTTGAGGACCAAGAGAGCTGGAGCCAGGTGCATTCCTTTCATGGAGGAAGCCAAGTGTCCCCATGCACTGAGTGCTGCCATTGTTGCAGTTTGGTTTTGTGACAAATGCTAATTAGCTCCGTCTGCGTCTCCTGGGACACTAGCATCCTTCCCTCCTGGTGGCCCCACATGATTCTCTACATCATGGGAATGGGATCCTGGGGCAGATCTCAGAAGGAAGGACTAGCAGGAAAATGCTAGTGGCCGTGACCCTGCCCTCTGGACTCTGTTCATGAGCATGTGGAGTCCAGGGGTACTCCATATTTACAGTGGAGCTTGGGGAAAGCTCTCATGCTATGGAGCAGGAAATTATCCCAAGCAGTATGCCAACTCAGGACTCTGAGCAGGACTGTCTGTCAGGTGCTGAATCTGCATGTATTGATCTGGGGTCTGGTGGTGCTGGTGTTACGGAGCCAGACCTCTAGCTAAATCCATACAAGTTTAAATGGGTGGGTGGGGTAGCCAGGCATGGGAACCTTGGTGTGGGGCCAACAACAATGACAGCCACTCCAGGCTGAGTTCAAGCTATCAATACAACGTTTCTGAACAGAGAGCTGGGAAGATCCTTGCAAGCAGGTCTCACAAGGAAGTGCAAGCCAGATCCCGCATACCATTGCCTGTAATGAAATACCACTAGCAACAGGCAACTCATTACCTCTTGGTGTTGCCCGTTCTGTTCATCCTTCTGTCTTGGGCCTCTCACATTTCATCCTCTTTTGGGGCTGTAACAAGTCCATCCCTAAGGAAATGTTAGAAAATTATGTCAAACTGAAATCTCATTCTTTCATATTAACCAGTACTTTTTTCCCCCAACTCTGATTTCTAGTTCCTATTTGTACCCATCTTTAAGAAACAAGCTGGATTTTAAGATTAGAGGTGAGGGGCGCCTGGGTGGTGCAGTCGGTTAAGCGTCCGACTTCAGCCAGGTCACGATCTCGCGGTCCGTGAGTTCGAGCCCCGCATCAGGCTGATGGCTCAGAGCCTGGAGCCTGTTTCCGATTCTGTGTCTCCCTCTCTCTCTGCCCCTCCCCCGTTCATGCTCTGTCTCTCTCTGTCCCAAAAATAAATAAACGTTGAAAAAAAAAAAAATAAAAAAAAAAAAAAAAAAAAAAAGATTAGAGGTGAGCGGTTCTCCTAAAAAGAGTGATTACTCACTGGTCTTGGACAATGACCTTCCCCTGACCTCCTGATCGTCCTCTTGTAGGTTACCTCATATCTAGCACATTATGTTTCTAATTGATTTCATTCAACAAACGCAATAGAGAATCTACTTGGTGCCAAGCCTGGGCTGGCCACTCTAGGGAAGTAATGAATGAAATATAGCCCCCTCTTTGGTTGCTTAGTGTTCAGTGGGGAAGAGAATAAGTCAGTCAGTACTCTCAAGTGCTTTGTCCTATGATGAGGGGCAGGAATTTGCTCTGGGGCTTTCCATTTGTGAAAGTCACTTCTGACTCGTGGTTTGCTGTTTCTGCTGTCCATGCTATGGAAAAGGACCAATTAGCATGGCTGACTTCTTAGGGCAGAGAGCACTTCCCACAGGGAGCCCTGGGCAGCTTCAGACACACACCCATGTCTGCCGGAATCTGCCCATGTTTCAGCGACAGACAGGAGATTTTACAAAGCCATTGTTAAGCTTATCAGTAGCTCAACATGTGGAATGAACAAACCCATAGTTCTTGTATTAGAAACATCCTCTGTAGCAACTGCACACACAGTAGCAAAAGTCTTTAGATGTTGGACTGTGGTGCCAGTATTCAACTTCCATTACCCCTGAGGTTGAGCAATACCAGGAAACATGTGGGATGTAGCTGGCCAAACCAGACCGTGTTGTACATCTCTGTTGAAGTGTGGTCTGCTTCCCATGGGATTGAGGAAGAATTTTCCAAGTTCTGTACTGACTCAGTGGAGGGAGGGAGGGAGGGAGGGAGGGAGGGAGGGAGGGAGGGAGAGCGAGAGAGAGAGAGAGAGAGCAAGCATCCATTAGGACTAGAAGTGAAAAATAGAAAAGATGACAAGCCAGCACCTTTTAGCAAACACAGTTACTCATGGTATCTGTGTTGACTGGCATTTGTTTAATAACTGTTTGGATTTGGAGTTGATACAGGGTGAGTTGAACTGATCCCATGTCTGACCTTTGGAATCTATAATTTATCATCAGTGTGGTCAATCCAAATAACCAACAAGTAAACTTTCCATCACGTGCTGGTTATGAACTGGCAAAATAACCGATACAAGCCCAAATGTTTGGCTTAGTTCTGTCTACACAAAAAACCATATCCTCCTGCTGGAGTTGAACCAGCAAAGAAAGCTATGTATGGAAGTGGATGCTGCAGGATTCCCAAGACTTCCAGATGAATTCACATTCTCTCCCTGTCTCTTTCCACCGACCCCCTTCCTTCCCCTAGTCCCCTCTCCGGCCACAGCTTGAAAAGGAAATCTTACCAAGCACACAGGGACACAAAGAAGAGCAGGACATTACCAACTTGAAGGAGCTCTAGCCTCTGAAACCATTTAGGGACAATTGGGCGCAAAATTGTTGAGGAGTTCCTTTACTCGTGGTCCTTAACTCATTAGTTTTTTCATGCTAAAGATCAGGGTAAGGAGTACAGCAATTTTATTTAATCCAGGAGGAGTCTCTTCTGGCAAAAGTGTTTTTTCGTCACGTGTTTCTCCATCAGGAGAGAAATGTGAGTGCTGAAAAGTCTGGTATGCAGCAGAGCGAAGAAAGTTCTTTTCATAAGCAACAGAAATGGTGGTTCATGAGTGGGTTAGAAGTCGCAAGTCCCTGTTCTTAGTTAAAGCAGCATCAACCTCTTGTCAAGTTCAGAGAAACCATCCACAAACTCTCTGCTGAACAGGTAGGCCACAATGACAGGGACTGCAAAGGATATTTGTTTGTTGCTGGAACCTTGATTTCTAGTTCCAGAAAAGCCTAAATCAGCATAAAGAATGAATATATTTTTCATCACTTACTCTATTTCATCAGTTTTAAGGTGCACATTCTCTCTGTTTTTCATATTTTAACATCTCTGAAATTAATGACACAGTGCAGTTATTGTCAGCCAGGGAGCAGTCATGACAATGTCATCATCTCTGCACGCGCGAACTTGGTCTTAGCTGTTCATGTTTTCACTTCAATGAGTTACGAAGTTATGTGCATTTTGGTGCTACGTATGTCAGGTTTCACTGATATTTAGAATTTTTTTTTAAGATTACATTATGCTTTGGTATTGAAACAAACAAAAAAGAGCAGAGGTATGTACAATTGCTGTAAGTGAAGCAAATATTTGTCTTTGGAGAAATGACCAAAGTTCCCTATTTCTTGCAGAACAACAACCAAGTGCTTTAAGAAAATACTTCTTAAACTTTTTAATGTGTAAGCAGATCATCAGAGAATCTTGTTAAAATTATTTGGTATATCTGGGATGGAGCTAAGTGCCTTTTTTGGTAACTAGCAGCCAGATGACCTAATAATTGTAGGTCCAAACCATACATTGAGTAATAAGGCTTTACCAGAAGATAAAGGAAGTTAGTTACAAGTAAATGAAGCTGTGCTCATTTTGTTACTGAATTATATACAGTGGTTTGCATATCACTTGCTAAATCAAGCTACTAAAGGCATGATAAATACCAAATCCTCAGGAAATCTAAGTTTCCACTCTAAGTGCTATATGGACTCTACATCTTGTTGAGAGAGCCAGTGACAGGATATTGTATTTAAAAGTAACACAACAAAACAGAAGAACATGTAAATGACAAATTTCTTTCAAATTTCTGCTCTCTTTTCAACCTACCCTCTTCTTCTAACAAAAAGGATAAGATACTACAGCATTAAAAAAATTTTTTAACATTTATTTTTGAGAGACAGAGCAAGACAGACTGTGAGTGGGGGAGGGGCAGAAAGAGGGGGCTACACAGAATCCAAAGCAGGCTCCAGGCTCTGAGCTGTCAGCACAGAGCGTGATGTAGGGCTTGAACTCACGGACCGCGAGATCATGACCTGAGCCCAAGGTGTCCTCTTAACCGACTGAACCACCCAGGTGCCCCAAGATACTACAACTTTTAAACTGGGTGGGCAGAGAGGCAAAGGACCTTATGTAGCATCCAGTCTCACACTGAAGCTGTCTGATTCAAATGAGCAGATAGAATAAGGAAAATATGGGGCCAAAAAGTAATGTTTAGTCACCAGCAGGTGTGAATAGCCCATTTAATATGCTCCTTCAAGTAAAAGTTATTTGGCAAGGCCAGGGTTGTTAACTACCAACTGTGTCTTTATAATGATCCTAGGAACATCAGAAGAAAGTTACTTTGGTGTGTCAAGGGCTATAGTATAGCTACATAGATGCCGGACAAGTTAGAATTTCTGGTTTCATAGCTCTCTGTGTTTTTGAGAAAGCTTACTATTCCATGGACACATATCACCAGATTTTTTCCCCCTGAGTAAAATATAAAAACGAAAAAAATTAAAGTAGATTGATGAGGCAAAAATCAGAGTTTGGAGATGCCATGGGGCAGGGTATTGGAGGGGAGGAAACTGCAGAAATTTAAGTGGGAGTCTTAGTGGATTCTTGGCTGAGGGGTGAGGTGTTCATATATAGGGTGATAATCTACAAAGCCTAGCAGAAAGTGCCTTCTGTGCATCTGAGAACTGAATGGAAATACCACAAGTCTCAAGAGCTAGGTGATGTCAAAGTTATGGTCAAGTCAGAATGGAGTGAACACAATGAGCACTTCAAACATTCAGTTAATATCCTGGAAAGATCATATTTTAGTAATAAGGATCACACCCTAGAGTAAGGACCATACCTTGAGATTAAGGAAAAACGAATAAACACAGAGGAGCAAAACTAGACCAGCCCCAATGAAGAATAAAACCAAAGTCAATTGGATCAAGATAAATGATCTAACTATCTTCTGTAACAACAGCACTACCCTTTAAAGGAAGATGACATTATTCAGAACTTTGTAAGGCACCACTGACAGTGTCAGGAGTACAAGAAAAAAATTACTAGACATACTAAGAAGCAGTGAAATGTGACTGCTAGTTAAGAAAAAATAAAGACCACAAGATGACCCAGATGTTGTAATTAGCAAATAAGGATTTTAAAATTGCTATTACAAATATGTCCAAGACCTTAAAGGAAAAGATGGACATAATGAGGTAACAGATGGAAACTATAAAAACGAAGTGGAAGTTTTAAAGTGAAAATGCAGTATCTAAAATGAAAAATTCCCTGAACTGGATTAATGTCATATTAGAGACTCCAGAAGAAAGGGTCAGTGAACTAGAAGAGAGATCAATAGAAATGATTAAATCTGAACAGAGAGAAGAAAGATTGTGCCAACTAAACAGAGACTCGCTTACCTACAGGATAATAGTAAGCAGTTTCATATAGGGGTAATTGGAGGCCTATGAGGATATGAGAGGGAGAAATACTTTAAGAAATAATGCCCAGAAATTTCCCAGATTTGTTGGAAATCTCAACCTCAGATCCAAGAAGTTCAGAATTCCCCAAGTAAGACTCACTTTTTAAAACTTCATGTCACGAGACATTATAATCAAGCTGCTGAATACACATGAAAAAGAAAAAAATCTTCAGCCTAGGAGAAAACCCACAGTATGTACAGAGGAACCATAATATAAGTAACGGCTGACTTATTATCAGAATGAATTGAATCCAGAAGAGAATGGAACAGTGTCAAGCCAGAATTCTGAATCTGGTATCTAACAAAATTATCCTTAAAAAATGAGGGTGGAGTAAAGAAACTTACAGATAAACAAAACCTGAGCAAATTTCTTGCCAGAAAACCTGCCCTACAAGCAATGCTAGGAAAAGTGCTTTAGGGTGAAAGAATATGATGTCACATGGAACTTGGCTCTCATAGGAAGAAATAAAGGACACCAGGAAAGTTGAATATGTGGATAAGCATAAAAGGCTTCCTTTTCTTTTTTCTCTTAAAATATTTAAATTGGATTTGACAATTTAAAGGAAAAAAATTATAACATTCATTGTAGGGTTTTGTGATGTATGTTGAAGGAAAATACATGACAAAAGTAGCCCAGAGGATGGGAAGTAAAATGAAATATTTTCAATAGGGTTCTTACATGTTTTATAATATGGTAAAATATTAATTCTAAGTAGACTGTGATGAGTGAAGATACATTTTTCCCAGTTTTATTGAGAAATAATTGACATACATCACTGTATAAGTTTAAGATACATAGCATGATGATCCTATTTACATACATTATGAAATTACCACATTTGAAACGATTGTAAATGATTACCAATAGGTTTAGTTAATGTTCATCTCCTACAGATAAGATGAATATTGTAATCTCTATAGCAATCATTAAAATATAAAACAAAATAGCTCAAAATCTAATTAAGGACATAAAATTGCATTTTATTCAGTTCAAAAAGATATTTGATTAACTCACAGTAAGCCAGAAAAGGAGGAACAGAGGCACAATAAAACAGGATAAACAGATGGGACAAATTGAAAATAAGCTGCAAAATGGTAGACTTAGACCCAAGCATATAAAGAATGGTAGTAGGGGCGCCTGGGTGGCTCAGTCGGTTGAGCGGCCGACTTCGGCTGAGGTCATGATCTCGCGGTCCGTGAGTTCGAGCCCCGCGTCGGGCTCTGTGCTGACCGCTCGGAGCCTGGAGCCTGTTTCGGATTCTGTGTCTCCCTCTCTCTGACCCTCCCCCGTTCATGCTCTGTCTCTCTCTGTCTCAAAAATAAATAAACGTTAAAAAAAAATTTAAAAGAATGGTAGTAAAAGGAAATGGACTAAAAGGCAGAGATGATCAGATTAGATAGAAAGGCAAGACCTAACTATATGCTGTGTATAAAAGATGCACTTTAAATATAAAAGCACAGATAAATTGAAAGTAAAGGATTGGAAAACCTACCATGCAAACATAAGTAGAAGAAACTTGGTGTGGCTCTACCAACTTTAGGCAAAACAGAGTATTATGAAGCATATGGGGACATCTCAAAAGTATGGAAATACTAACTCACAAAGGAGACATAACAATCCTAAATGTATATGCTTCTTATAATCTAATTTAAAATTTTTCAGGCAAAACAGAACTAAAAGGAAAAAGAGACAAATCCACACTCAGTAGCCATATGGAAGACTTGCATACGGTCAACCAACTTAATTGACAAAACTACCACTCAATAGTTGCAGAATTAACATTCTTTTCAGGTGCACATGGAATGTTGACAAAGTTAGACCATTTGCAGACCCATATAATAATTTACAAACATTGAAATTCAAAGGACTGAAATTATCGAGTATGTTCTCTGACCAAGAAAACATGAAAGTAGAAACTGATAGCAGTAAACTATCTAGGAAACTCCAAACAAAATAATTTTATAAGTGTGTCCTAAAAGATAGTTTTGAACCCAGTTCCAAGATGAAATCTCAAGGTAAATTAGAAATCCATGTTTCTCTTTTTTTTTTTGAAATTAGAAATATTTCAAACAAAATGGTAATGAAAACAACATCTTAAAATTGGTTGGGGTACAATTAATGCAGTAGAGGAAAAATTACAGCTTTAAATATTTATATTAGAAGAGAAAAGTTTAAAAGAAGTGATTAAAATTTCCACTTCAAGAATCTGGGACGGGATGAGCAATTTAAACACAAAGTAAATACAAGGAAAGAAATAATAAAAGTAAAAATAGAAACCCATGCACTAGTAAACAGCAACATAACAGAAAATTAACAAAGTTCAAAGTTGGCACTGTGAAAAAGATTTTTAAATGTGATAAACTCCTAGCAAGATTGAATAAGAAAAACATAGAAGCCACAAATTACCACTATCAGGAATGAAAGAGATCCCACTGTGTGCCCTACGTTTATTAGAAGGATAGCAAGGGAACATAATGAACAACTTTATGCCACTGAAATTTGACAACTTAGATGTAATGCAGACTTTTGGGAAAACACAACACAGTAAAATGGACAAAAAAAATAGAAAATCTGAACAGTTTAATACCCATTAGAGAAGTTAAATTCATGATAAAAAAAAGTTTCTGCTAAGAAAACTGCGGGCCCAAAGAGCTTCGCAGGTGAATTCAATCAAACATTCAGCAAAGAAATAATTCTAATCTAACACTGTTTCGGCAAATAGGGGAGGAAACATTCCCAACTTGTTTTATAAAGCCAACGTAACTTTGATGGTAAAATATGACAAAATATTACAAATGAGGAAACTAAATATTAATGTTTTTCTGAATGTAACCAAACAGAAAAAAAAACCTTAACAAAATATATGGAAATTGAATCCAGAAATATATAAAAAGTATTATATATATTTGACCAATTGAGATTTATTTTAGGAATATAAGCTTCATTTAACGTTTAGAAATTAATTATTGTAACTCAGGGTATTAAAAGAACAAAGAACAGAAACCATATGATCATTTCAATAAATATAGCAAGAGCCTTTGACAAAAATTCAACACTCATTTTTAATGAAAATTCTCAGAAAACTAGGAACAGTAGGGAACTTTCTCAACCTGATGAACAGCATCTATAACAAACCTACAGCTAACATCATATTCTTATTAAAGACTGAATACTTTTCTCTTAAAATCACAAACAAGAAAGGATGTCCATTTTCACCAATTCTATTCAACATTGTACTGGAGGTCCTAGCCAGTGAGATAAGGCAAGAAAAAGAAATGAAAGGCATACAAATTGTAAAGAAAGAAATAGAACTATCTTTATTAATAGGCAACATGATCTTGTATGCAGAAAACCCTAAAGAACCTATAGGGAAAAAAATACTAGAATTAAGAAATGATTCTATCAACACCATGGGGTACAAGGTCAATATATAAAATTGATTGATCAGCAGCTTGGTTTTGAGACCTGTTAAATTTGAGATGTCAAGTTGGCAGTTGGGTTTAAAATCTAGGATTTGAGGAAGAGGCCTGTCATAGAGATACAAATTTAGAAACATTTTATAAGACATTTAAAACATTTGGAGGAATGATAGAAAAGTACAGAGGGAATAAAAGAGGTCCAAAGAATGAGAGTACCTTTGTAAAGGAACATTTCTGAGTTTGACACACTTGGTCTTGCTGAGTCCTAACTGTGTGGTGAGGAACTTATGGGGCTTCTGCTGGGTGAGAGTCAGTAGAAAGCACTATTTCCTGCAAGGCACTTTCATTTGAACAATGATAGGCTCTCCTGGCTGTTGGAACCCTATTGCCCACACATAGTTTTCCATTCATACCAACTGACTCTGTAGTCGGTATTTGGGACAACCTCATTGAAAAGCCCTAGGACACTCAAAGGCTTATGCCCAGAGAGCATTGGTCTTTTCTGGGCTGAAAGAGGAGCCAGCTGAACCATTAAGAATAGGAGTCTTCTTCCCATTGATGGTCCAAGAGAAGGTATTTTTGTGATAAACTGCAGGGCTGTTTCTTCCTTTGGCTTTTTATGCTTTGGCATCTCATCTAGTCCATGTGCAGTGTTCAGCTCTGGGACTCTGCAGAGACAGGAATGCTCCAATACATCACCATCATCACCGTGCTGCCAGCCTCAGAGCTCTCATGTTGATGTCTCATTTCTGTTCCACCCCCAGACCTGAGAAGATGAAAACTTTGGGCATTTCACATGGCCTCGGGCTATTGATGACTATAAAATATGGGGCCAGATGGATTTACGTTTTTTTCTGAAGACAAAACATAGCTTGTCTCTGCTAAGATCTTATCTCTTTAATGAGCAGAGGCAGTATAATTAAGGCCTTTCTCCAGTGCTGTGGATGTGCCAAACCTACTGGAAAGTTTGCTTAGTTTTCATAAATCAAATTGATTTGGATTTTCACACTTGGGGGCTAGTTTTGATGTCTATTAATGGAGGCTGTCATAGTGGGGTTTGTTTTTTCTTCTCATGGGCAAGTTGCCTTTGTTTAGAAGGAAGCTTCTTGATAGTGCTGCTGACTCTGGCCAGATGGCCACTCTCAAGGCAAAGGCATGGGATGGAGGAATGTTGCTCTCAAGTGGGAGGTGTGAGAGGTAGCAGGGCTCTCACGGTGAGCCCTTTGACATGGACCTAGTTCTCCTGATGTAGGAGAACCCAAGAGTGACCAGTGTTAGGCAGCCCCTGACCAGGGAGCAGGGCCAAACCACTTAGGTGACTTTCTTGGCTCTGCTGGCTGTAAGAGGTCTTCAGCATGGTTCTTCAGAATGCCTGGTGGAATTAAATATATTTGCAATTTGCATTCTAAACAAGCTGTTTGGAATAAATATGCTGGCTGCATTGTTTTCTTGGCTCTTATTCATTGGTTAATAATGTGTTATTTTTTTGGAACTGTTCTTTCTCTGTTGGCTTGGAAGAGGAACCCAAGAGAAATATTGTTTTGGATTCTGTGCTAATATTTCAAAACAACACGTGTGCAAGCATGGTTTGGCCAAACCTGGCTACAAGCTCATAGAAACCCAGAGCGAGTGGATCTAGACATAAGAGGGTCTGAGGATGGGATGACAGCTTTGTTGGCAGGTCCTGATGATGCAGGTGTAGCATCTGATGGGCATGTGCTCAAGAGTAGAGAGAAAAGAGCAGGGGGCCCGGATGGCATCCACATCACTTAGGAGCTCTGCAATGGCATTGAGAGACTGCCTCCCATATATGCTCCATGGGAGAGACCTAGGGTCACGGGAGCTAGAGGGAGTGGCACATCCAGTCTTGAGCCCAGGACGTAGAGGGGAGGAAGCAGAGAGAGAGCAGTGTGGGGGCGGGTTGAGTGAACTAATCTATCACATGTATTAGCTGTCCCATCACCAGCCTGTAACACATTTTTGCTGGACACAACGTATTGTTCTGAAGCAGGTTCTTTTTACAGCCACAGCTGCTCAATTATGTTTCTCTGTTGTTTCCTGACGAGACGAGCAGTGGGGAAAAGCCGAGAACAGCTGCAGCCTCCATGAGAATGAAGCCCAGTTCCTTGGTCATTTGTGACCCTGCCCGATGTGGGGCTAAATGCAGAGGCCCTTAAGGAGGTGACCAAGCTGAGTTTCTAGCCCCTTCTATGGTGGCTACCTCAGAATGTCTCTCACCTCCTGTGTGAAGAACCTTCAAGTGAGGAGTGGGATTGGGCCAAGAATGGTTCTTTCTTATTGTGGGAGGCAGAGGGTGAGACTGGAGAGACCCTTCAGGGCCCTGGTGGGGCCAAGGTGGGGAAGGGCACTTTGCTGCAGAGAAGGTCATCTCCAATTACAACCTGTCTCCCATGGGCCTCTCTCTCTTGCAGTGCTGATGAAGCGTTGACTTGCCCTCTGTCCTATGCAGGGAGGTCAGGACGGACGTGGTGTCAGCCTTCAAAGGGCTAACTCTCCCAAGGGATATCCTATTCAGCCAACATTTGTAGAGCATGTGCTCTTATGAGGAACCATGTTCTTTCTGTGGAGGGTGGTCTAGTTCTTGGCCTTGGGGAGCTTCCAGACTAGTGAGCCAGCAATCCCATTTACTCACACAGGTTCTCAGAATAGCAACCAATATTTCTGGAGTAATATGTGCCAGGCTCCTTCACCTGCATAAATAGCTTAATGCTCCCAATAGCTCTGGATTTTTTGGCACCATGACTATCATCCTGTTTTACAGATGAGGCGACTGAAGTTTCAGGCATTAAGTAACTTGACCCGTTATTAATGGAAGAGCCCATACCCTCCTAGAGCCAGACGACTGATATTAGAGAAAAGAGGTATGTTCGTCTAGCCCTTAGGATAGGCAATTGATAGTATACATAAGACTGTGCCTGGATGGCCAAGATGGCTGTTCTGACAAAAAGATTCAGGAGAGCTCTTCAGGGAAGACTACTCATGACACAGACTTTGGATGATATATAGAATTTCAACAAGGGCAGATGGCGAGAAAAAAATCCCAAACAGAGGACCGATCTTAGTAAAGGTACCACAGTGTCCCAACTAAGAAGGGCATGCTCAGGAGAAGTCTGATGTGGTAGGAACCTGGCATTTGTGGTAGCAAGAAGGTGACACAGGCAGCTAAGATTTTAGGTCTAACTTTGTGAAGCTGATAGTGGAGCTGTAGGGATTGGAGGACAGTGCTGCATCTGATCTGAGTGCAGATTTGGGGTTGATGGAGATAGCTGATTAACTCCAGGTATACAGGTGGATAGCCTCCCAGGGATAGTGTCACCTGCTAACATTCATGAAAAAGTCAGCATTCTGTATATAAGCATAGCAGCCACAATACTGAATGCTTTTTATTCATTATCTCTAGGATTTACCTTGTCCTGCAATGCAGATGAGGAAACAAAAGCTCAGAGAGTTTAAGTCACCTCCTCAAGGCCACCCAGCTAATGGATAATGGGACTCTGAGTCAGACCCAGGTCTCTGATTTGAAAGCCATGCTCTTTGCACAACTCTTGAGGGGTTTTCCGGAGATTGTTTTCCTGCTCATCCTCACGCCTGGGAGGCCACCTTTGCAGGTGTGAGTTGATGATGAGGTTGTCACCTAGTGCTGATTTCACCTGCGGGGAGGTGGCCTCCCCGGGGGCCTTCCCTTGCCATCACTGTTGACAGGGCTGGAATACCCATAGGGGAAAGTACTCACTCACCAGAGTGCAGTCTCTGCAGGGGGGAGTAACTTGTATCGGGGGCAATGGGAATAAGTCTCCTGTCTCTTGTTCTGTCACCATTCAAAGGCAGCCAAAGTCCCAGCAAGGCCTCCTCTGCACTGCTCAGGTGCACACTAGTTTGGAATGGAACCAGCTCTTGGCCAATCAAGTGGTGTACGGGAGCCTTGATATAATTCCGAGGGTAAGGACTTGTGGACAGTTTTCCCTTTGGTTGTATGCTTCTTTCACGTTGTGTTTTGAGTTTACAGATGTTAAACCACAGCTGGTTTCTTCCCTTCCATAAGGGCCCTTTGATAGCCAGTCCGCCGAGTTTTCCATTGTTATTTTTCACGCGGCTAATAGCTGTTGGCAACTGCTTTGTGTTATTTTGTTCACATAATTATTCACTGAGCCTGAAATACCCCCAAATGACCATCAGCATCTCAGCTGTGGCCTTGCTCACTGGAGTCACCACCAGGAAGTGGTTAAAACCTTGAGGATGAAATGGGGAACTTTTCCTCACGAGATTGATTCAGCCACGAAGAGCAATTCAGCAACCTGACACATATATTGAGTTCTAGTTCAAGCTGAGTTGCCATGACATGGTTGCCCCGAGTTCCCTGAGTTCTGCTGGGTCTGTCTCGGGTCATAGCTCTTCTTAGAGAAGTGTTTTCAGGAAAAACAGACTGGCCTGGTTCCTTTGCTCATGGTTGAAATTGAGAGTGGCGCAGAGACCATTGAGCCCCACACCTAAACATGCTCCATGGGTTGGTCTGTTCTTCACCCAGCTCATCCTTGATTTATTTTCCAGCACTTAGAGCACAGAGGCTTAAAAGAGAAAACCCAGAGATGAGGATCTGCCCCCTGCTAACAGACTAGCTGGGGAGAGAGCTACACCTCCTCCTGACTCAGCAGTTCCTGGTATTGAAGTGCAGGGCTGAGGAGGGGCGAGAAGGGCAAGGCCGTTGGGCATACTATGGGCACGGTCAGACAGCAGGTGGAAGGAGGGCCTTGTGCTTTAACCAGGGACTAGGGAATAGCTACATGATATTTGTTTGTGTGAAAAAGAGCCCTAGGAAGTGTTTTGAGTCTTTAAAAAAAAAAATCTTAGAAGGAAGAAAGAATTTTCCCTTGGTAAATTTCTGAGGACTACGTTCCAAGGCTCTTGAGGAGGGAGTAGGAAGGAATTTAATTTCCCGCTGGAAGGAGTTGCATGTTGCAGGGAGGGATGGCGGCTCTCAGTGCTGACACTGGGCAGGGAGGAGCACTTCTCTCGGGTGGGTTCTGGAGGGAGTTTGGAAGTCCCACAAGTGTCTCGGAGGCCTTATGGCAAAAGTCTCTCACGTTTTTACTTGGACTTGGATTTCCATTTAATGAGTTAATCCAAGAGTCCTTCCATACATAGGACTGTACATGTGGCTTGTCTCTGCTCCTCCAAGCGGCAGTGACCTCTGAGCTCCCGCCTGCTGCCTACCTAGATCAGGATGTCTGCCGCGCAGGCCTCAGTCTCCTTGACTGTAAATGGAGACTATAATTGCAGCCTCCAAAAAGTTTTTAGGAAGGTTAAATGAGATAATGCATAGGAAGTACTCAGTCCTGTGACTGACAACGTAGTGATTGCACAATCAGTGGTTACTTTTTTTTTAATTTTTATGATTTTTTATTAGTTTTTTTAACTTTTATTTTGAGAGAGACAGAGTGTGAGTGGGGAAGGGGCAGAGAGACTGGGAGACACAGGATCTGTACCTGCTGTCAGCACAGAGCCCGATGTGGGACTCGAACTCACAACTGTGAGATCATCATTACCGTTAAGCCAAAGTTGGATGCTTAGTTGACTAAGCCACCCAGGTACCCCGGTGGTTACTCTTTCATATAAATGTTTTATTTTGGAATAATTTTAGATTTACAGAGAAGTTGCAAAGATAGTAGAGTGTTCTCATACACTCCTTACCCTTTTATACCCTGTTACCCCTCACCTATAACAGTTTCCTCCATTAGCATCTTCTATAGTGGTGGTACATTTGTCAAGAGGAAGAAACCAACTTTGGTATATTACTATGAACTAAACTCAAGATTTTGTTTAGATTTGCCAGTTTTTCTACCAGTGTCCCTTTTTGGTTTCCAATCAAATCCAGGGAACTACATTGCATTTAGACTTGCTTTTTTAAAAATAATGTTCATTTGAGGGGGCGGGGCTCACATACAAGCGGGGGAGGGGCAGAGAGAGTGGGAGAGAGAGAATCCAAAGCAGCCTCCATGCTCAGTGCGGAGCCTGACACAGGGCTCTATCTCATGACTGAGATCGTGACCTGAGCCAAAATCATGAGTTGGACCCTTAACCAAGTGAGCCACCTAGGTGCCCCTGGACTTACTTTTATTAGGCATCTCTTGTTGGTCTATAGGCCCCTGAAATTAGCGGTAGTGTCCTTTCTCATCTCAAATACAGCACAGTCATGCACATGGCCAAGCACAACTGAAGTCTGGATTATGCAATCAGTTTCTTTGCTCTGAAAAAATCTTGCCTAAAATCTCTGTGCTCTGGGGAGACAGTTAAGGCTCAAGGTGGCAGTCCTCATTGTTCCAGAAAGCCTTGGCCTCCCAACTTGATGGAGGATGGGGTCTAGGGCATTTGGAAAAGGAGTCTTCTGAGCTTTGGGCATAGGGACAGGGGAAGAGGGCACAAAGTCTTTGCATTAGGTCTATGGCTGGGAAGGGGTCACCTTCTGGCTTCCCAAGGATCCCAAGTCAGCAGAGGCTTCCCAGCCAGCCTTGGTCCTCCCTCCCATCCCAAGCCAGCACACGGTCCAGTATACTCTACAGAATGGGCCCTGCGATGGAACCCCCAGGCCACAATTCTTACTGCAACCTGACTCCTTGGAGCATAGGCCTTGGCCCTCAGAGCCTTGCTAGGAAGTCCCACTGTAGAGGTTTAGAAAGAGCTTTGTTCAGTTTCCTGTCATGGCCTGTGGTTGTGTAGAGAGAAAGGTGGTGACCCAGAGGGCTTAGGGCCTGCATGGCGTCTTCTGGACTCAAGCTAGACCCTTCCTTTCTGGCTTTAGGCCCTGGGGAGGCTTCTGAGGGCTCTAAGAGATGTTTACCAACTTGAGATGAGCCACCTCAGCAGGGATCTCCATTCCTCAGTCTGTAGTCCCCTTACTAGTGCAGAACCTGGGGGAGAGGTGTGTGTGTGTGTGTGTGTGTGTGTGTGTGTGTGTGTGTGTGTGTTTTAATGTTTTTTCTTGGAAGAGAGTGACAGAGCATGAACGGGGGAGGGGCAGAGAGAGAAGGAGACACAGAACCCGAAGCAGGCTCCAGGCTCTGAGCTGTCAGCACAGAGCCTGACGCGGGGCTTGAACCCGTGAACTGTGAGATCATAACCTGAACCGAAGTTGGACGCTTAACCGACTGAGCCACCCAGGTGCCCCGAGAGTTTAAGATGAAGACCCTTAGGCCTAGCCTTGCATTGAGAGGACAGGTCCCTGTCAGCCTCTTTCATGACTTGCTCTGAGGGCTGCCTCTCAGGCCTGGCACTTTGATGTGGCAGCAGGCTGCAGTGTGAGCAGTTTTGGGGCCTGTGCTATGGAGCTGTGCAGCAGATGCCCAGACACGCTGAGTCTCAGGGCCCTCACATCAGGCAGCCAGCCTGCCCGGCGCTGGGGGATGGCTCACAACCAAGAATGTGCACTTAACACACATTCCTTCTCCAAACCCTAAGTGCTTAATATTTTGAAACCTCAAATCAGTTTGTTCTCTTAAAAACTAGAACCACATGCCTACAGAGGCAATGTGCTGATGGGCTCAGATTTTTCACACATGAAATGGAAATGCTGGGCTCTGGAAGCTGGAGCCCTCTGTTCCAGCCCTGGCTAGCACCCTGTGAGCTTGGGCAGGTCCCTTTCCATCCCAGGCCCTCATTTCTCCAAAAAACAAGGACACTGGGATCTTTAAGGGCTTACCAGCTCTGCGGGTTTATGATTCTTGGGGGGGGTGGGGATAGATACTCTGAAGTTGACTGGTTTATAGGAAAGTTTATTTGAAATCCACGAGGGCCTATGATTGCTTATAAATGTTTAAGATGTGTTTTTTAGTGAGTCTAAACACAAGCCAAAATGGCAAGAATGTAAACAGTCCTTAGGCCCTTTCTGCTTGCTGATGCCTGTGGATAAGGACAGTAAAGCAAGGGGAGGCAGAAACGGGCCAGGGGGTGGCGAGCTGGTCTTCCGGGGCTGTGGCACTGGTGTCCTGAGGGACTTCTCAGAACTGCTCAGAGCTGGCGCATACAGACAGCCTGGGACCCCTCTTTCTCTGCTGCTTGTGGTAACTCTGTTTCAAGTGTCTCCCAGAAACAAGGGCTTGAAGCCTCCATCCCTGACCTTCTAGCTCCCCTTTCCAGAAAGAGGGTCCTACACACTCCCTGTCGCACACACTCCCAGCTTTGAATTCTGGTCGGAGCCAAACAACTAGGAATAAGGTCCCCAGCTAACCGCTTTATGGGAAAATGGAGCGGAGGCAATGGGGGCCAAACCCTGGCCTGTGACTGTCCCTCACTTGGGGATGTGTGACAGTCATAGCATCTGCAGGAGCCACTAAGTGAGGGGCCCTTGGGTTTCTGGGATGAGATTGCTTTGGGACAGAGAAGGAGGTCTGTGACCAACAACCTGATTTAGACAGAAATCCTGTACATGATCAATGTGGTGTCACTTAGCCGGGGAACCTGTCATGAGGGGGACGTGAGACTAAGGGCTTTATTTTTCCCGTCAGTGAGGTCTCTTGAATGTCTAGAAGGTACCTGACTTGACGGTTGCTGGATCCTGGCAGAACAAAAACAGCATCAGCAAGTGAACCCCAGATGAGGAGGCAGTGACAAGTGGAAGACAGAGAGTGGGCCCTCTCTGTGGAGGTGACTTTACTCTGAGACTTAAAGCCTCGGCAGGAGCCAGTGTCCCGAGGGAGGAGGGCAGAGCATCCCCAGGGGAAAGCTCTCAAGCCAGAAAGGGCTGAGTTGACAAAGGTTTGAATGATGGGGGTGGAGGCCTCAAAGATGGATGTGTCGGATTAGCTTGGCTGTGGTCCTGAGGAGAGGGTGGCTTTGGAGCAGGACGGAAAGAGGACCGTTCGTGTGTGCCCATCAGCATCTTGGGAGTGGACGAGCTTTGCCCACAGGACTAAGTGGAATATCCATGCAGTTCAAATGCCAGACGCTTGACTCAGAAGCTGAAAATCACGGCTCCACGGGGGCTCATTCAATAAGAGTGAATTAATGGAGACTTTCCCACCTCCACCCACTTCCCTCGCCAGTCATCTCAGGGGTCTTTTCTTTTGTCCTTTTCTTGTGATTATTCACAGTTCCCCAACATAGGCCTGTTTATGTCTCCTGCAGTCCCATTGTTTCTGCTGGCCCATAATTGCTTGAGGAGAGAGTAGGCAGGAGTTCCTCCTAAAGTGCCCTCCTTCTCCCCTCCTCGGTCAGAGAAGGAACCAGAGTGGGAAGAGGAACTTGACCTTGGCACACAGCATGTACTTGACCCAACTCCGGGAAGTTGGGCGTGCTGAGCAGGAAAAATGCATGGATGGGTCAGGCAGGACAGGAGAGAGTGATATGATAGTTGTGGCAGGAGGAAGTGAGGGTGCTGCCTCCTCTGCAGACTGTTGGGTGCACCCCTGCATAGACACCTCCTTCCCTGAAAAACCTCCTGGTCCTTGAGACCCAGTCCAGTGTCAGCAACTCTGGGAAGCTTTGTCTGACTTCCTAGAACTTGTCAGAGCCTATAGCCTTTGGATTGGTGGGTTCCTGTGTCCATGTGGTTCTCTAGGCCACATAGTCTAGACCCTTGCTACTCAAAGTGTAGTCCATGGGTTGGCAGCTCTGGCATCTCTTTTTAAAAAAAAAAAAATTTTTTTAACGTTTATTTATTTTTGAGACAGAGAGACACAGAGCATGAACGGGGGAGGGGCAGAAAGAGAGGGAGACACAGAATTGGAAGCAGGCTCCAGGCTCCGAGCCATCAGCCCAGAGCCTGACGCCGGGCTCGAACTCACGGACCACGAGATCGTGACCTGAATCGAAGTCGGACGCTTAACCAACTGAGTCATCCAGGTGGCCCTCTGGCATCTCTTGAAGTTGTAGGAAGTACAGATCGCCTGGGCCTTACCTAAATCTTCTGAATCAGGATCTGCATTTCAACAAGATCCCAGGGTGATTCCTTTGCTCATTAGACTTGGAGAAGCTCATTAGACCGTCAGCAGCTGCTGCCCTAGCCGCTCTGCTTCTTCCAGGGGCGGACTCTGTTCTCCTACGTGACCCCTAGGGGTAGTGCCCTAGACACCCTCTTGAAGCCAAGCTGAGAAGGATAATGGCCATCTAGGCACGGACTTAGTGTATGTTGGATCTGACTTCTTTGGGGGAGGTTATGGGTGAGCCAGAGCAGCAGAGGGCGGTGAGCAGGGGGAGAGCATATATGAGCAGTTCATCCAAGATCTCAAAAGCCTTGGAGAAGACTGTGGATCTCTCTGGGAATGTTCATTGTCCAAGACACTTTTCACTTAGGGAGCCCTGAACATAGATACTTATGAAATCAAGGCCACAACTTGGAGACATTACAAGATCAAGAGTGCAGTGACCAGTCTTCTTTAACACAAAGTCCTAGGGATCCCAGAGGGCTGTTTGCTTCTTCACTTCTCTTTCTTTTTTTTTTTTTTTTAATGTTTATTTATTTTTTGAGAGAGAGGCAGAGAGACAGAGAGAGAGACAGAGAGAGACAGAGCACGAGCGGGGGAGGAGCAGAGAGAGAGGGAAACACAGAATGCGAAGCAGGATCCAGGCTCTGAGGTGTCAGCGCGGAGCCCAACGTGGGGCTCGAACTCACAACTGTGAGATCGTGATCTGAGCCAAAGCTGGACGCTCAACCGACTGAGCCACCCAGGCGCCCCTTCACTTCTCTTTCTTAAAGCCTGACTTACAAAGGGCAAAGGTTGAAGAGACCAAAATTGTGTACAGCACCAAGATATCTCAAGGACCCCTCTTCCCCTCTCCTCTTTCTATCACCATACTCCAAACTCTCTCAGTTATAGGATGGAGGGACTTTGCCCAGAACCCAGGAGGTCAGAGCTGCAGGAGAGCAATTGAGGGTGACACTTCCTTCACATGGGGAGGAAGGAGCCTTCCAGACAGAAAGTGACTTCTCAGGAACCAACTGGGATCATAGGGAGACTGCTGTGTCTGCAAATGATGACCCTGAAGTAAAGTGGGGTTACATGCTGCTGGAGTGAGGCTGGAAAACTCTCAAAGTCACTGATTATTAAGCACCTACTGTTATCCTGGCCTTGGCCAGGTCCTGGGAAAATGAGACAAGACTGCCAGGTCAATGTTAGACTCACAGAAGTTGCTTTATAAGCGTGGTTTGCTTAGACTTTAACAGAACTGAAAACACTCAGGCAGCCCCTACCCATGGGTTGAGCTGATGATCTTGTTGGGGTGGTGGAAGGTCACAGTCTTTCTCCTGCTGGCAGTCTTTCCTCATTACTCTGGCCCTATCTCCTGATGAAGAGTTTTATTGCTCAGATTTTGCATAGAAAATGCCCTGCATGTGTTCATCTGCTTCCTACCATCCTCTCTGAGCCCATCTCCTAGTGTTCCCCAACCCCATGCCGGTTTTCAGTTTATTGCCATTCAGCTCCAAAGTCACTATATCTGCCTGCTCTGTGGTAATGGAGATGGGCTTTGTAAATATTTTTCCATGCCAGCTGACATGATTCTAAGCCTCGTCAAGAGAGGACATTGAGGGATACTGGAGAAAGGAGTTTCCTCTTTCTGGTTTCCATGAGCCTCATTCACCAGACTCCTGCCGATCATGCTTTGTCTAGTGCTCAGGTCCTGAGAGCATATGGTTTCTGCTGTGTCAGGCTCCTGTGGGGGACACCTTTCTCTAGTGTCTGGCTCCTGCTGATGTGCTGTCTTGATCTCCTGCAGTACCCAGTGGCTAGCAGCTTCTCCCAGCACCTTCTCTGGAAGTTTCCCAGTGGAATGCCACCAGCCAGGGAATCTCCTTGTGAATGGCCTCCTCCAGCACTCTCTCAGGTGGCTTTATAGAGAATTCTGGACTATGGCACTTCCCTGTGGACACCTTCTCCTAACATCCCAGAGGGCAAATTCCTGGCAAGTCCCAGTGGTGGGGCATCTACTGGCTTTTGTGACCTCCAGTGCGCCATGGCTCTGCCCTCTCTGAGGTCTGAATCCCAGTCCTTGATCAGGCAGGAGGCCCTCCCTTGGTCACTAGGACACTATCTCCATTCTACGGATAGAGGCTGCTCCTATATACCTAATATTCTTGGATTCTTTACACTTCTTTTTAACGCCTATTACCCAGGTCCCCATTAATCTCCTATTAATCTAATCCAATATTCTATTAATAATTCTTTATATTGATTTTTTTTCCCATTTGCATTGCTGTGCGGTATCCATGTCCTATGGCAGAACGTTGAACAATACGCTTGGTTGTCCACTAGTGTGAATTGAGAGATGGCTAGAAGTATGGATCTACATAGATTTATAGGCACTTACTAATGGTGTTTGGCTGGATAGTCAGGAACTTGGAAGGAACATGATTGGAAGATTACTGACAAGAAAGTCTGGGGAAAGAGGTATTGGATGGACCTCCCTGAGAATAGGCACAAACTGTGAAGATATTTGTGTCTCCTATGAATGCTCAAAGGGTTTCTGCTGTAGAGAAGAAGGTTAATCAGCAGGTGAACAAAATTATATAGTCTGTAGACATCAGTCAACCTCTTTACGCAGCCACTCCAGGGCTCGCTCAGTGGGCCCATGGACAAAGGAACCATGGTGGCAGGCATGGAGGCTATTCAGGGGCTTAGCAGTACAGGTGCTTATCCTGCTGTTAGGTGCCTAGTGAGCCTACAGCAGAAACCAAGACTGAGCCCTTGATATAACATCATTCCCTGGGGTAACCATGCAGCCACCTAGTGGCATGTTGATTACATTGGACTTCTTTTGTCATGAAGGAGGCAGATATTTGTCATCATTGGAATAGACATATATTCTACGTATGGATTTGCACATAGTGTGTCTGTAGCACCACCATCCATGATTCACAGAATGCCTTATCTACCACCATGGCATTCTCCATAACATTGCTTCTTTTTTTTTCTTTTTAATTTTTTTAAATGTTTATTTGGTTTTGAGAGAGAGAGCAAGAGAGCGAGCATGACGGGGGGGGGGGGCAGAGAGAGAGGGGGAGACACAGAGCTGGAAGCAGGCTCCAGGCTCCATGCTGTCAGCACAAAGCCCGACGTGAGGCTTGAACCCACGAAATGTTGAGATCATGACCTGAGCCAGTCAGATGCTCAACCCACTGAGCCACCCAGGCACCCCATCCATAGCATTGCTTCTGAACAGCAGCGCATTTGTTAGCAAAGAAGTGTAGCTGTGGGCTGATGCCCATTCCATGGAATTAAGGGATCTTAACCACATTAACTGGATGTGGCTGGGTTCATTAGAAGGTGCAGTGACTTACTGGAGACTCCGTTGTAGTGCCTTTTGCGAAACAACATCCTGAAAGGATGGGGTTCTGTCTCACATGATACAGTGTATGCTTTGAGTCACAAACCACAATATGGTGCTGTCTCCACAACGGTCAGAATACATGGGGCCAGGAATCAAAGGGTAGAAATGGGAGTTGCATCTCTCACTCTTATGCCCAGTGATCCACACCCAGAATTTTTGCTTCCTGTTCAGGTGTTGAGCTCCGCTGGTTTGTAGGTTTTAGTCCCCAAGTGGAGAATGCTTCACATGGGCTACAGATGTGATTCCATGAAGTGGAAAGATGAGACCTTGCTGGTCTGGGCTCCTTATGCCACTGAATCAACAAAAGGGAGTTGGCCTTCTGGCCAGAGTGATTGATCCTGATTACCCAGGATAATTGGGCTGCAGCTGCACAATGGAAGAAAGGAAGAGTATTTCCGGAACCCAAGGGATTCTCTGGGGGCTCCTTGCTGTATTGCCATGCCCAGTGGCAGAGATTAATGGAAAACCTCAGCAACTAAAAACAGGCAAGGTGTCTAAGGACTCTTCAGGAATTGAGGGTTGAGATCCTCCGCCAAGTAAAACACCCAGTCAGCTGAGGTCCTGAGTGAGAGTGGGAGAAGCACAGAATGGTTGGTGGAGGAAGACAGCCATAGAGGGCAATTCTGGCCTCAAGACCAGTTATACTCTATAGAACTCTTATTAGCTTTGCATATTTTCGCTTGTCTATTTTGTGTGTGTGTGTGTGTGTGTGTGTGTGTGTGTGTGTGTGTGTGTATTTGTATATGCTAACTAATTTCTTCTCTTTCCATTTGTGTTTTCTATACAATGTGTTGAAGGTTAACTTTACAGTGTAGTCTTTAGGTGACAGATTATTCATTGGGTCGGTGATGGATTTGAGGAGTAAATATAGCTATGGTGCTAGAGCCACTGGCCATTAGGACTGCGGGTCTCTTCCTTTTGGGGTAGTGTGAAAAACTCCTCACTTGGAAGGAAGACAGCTGTATCATATTAGATGGAAAGAAGACCGCATTGTTTCATTGTTACGTAGAAGTTCAAGTGTGTGTAGAAGTGCCCAGGTGGAAACTGAGCAGCCGAAGGCGTGGACTGTGCTAGTTCATTCAATTTATTGCTTCTCAGCTCCAAATCTACCCCTCTTCTCGGGCTCTGTCAGAATGGAGGGTGGACATGGGCTTTGCACAATTGGTTCTTCTTTGCCAGCTGGCACATTGTTACATCTGACCAGGAGAGAGCCCTGAGGGGACGTGAAGAAGGAAGTGACCTCCTCTTCCCGGTTTTAGTGTATCTCACGTGCCAAGCTCTTGGAAGGTACACTCTCTCCAGCACTCAGCCCCTGCAGAGGTCGGTCTTGAGCTGCTACATCCTGTAAGTGTGCTGCAGCCAGAAGCACCGAGTGGCCAGCATCTTCTTCTGGCATCTTCTCTGGAAGCATCTGGAGTAGAGGAAATGCTGCCAGCAAGGCATCTATATGTGAGCAGTCTCTGTGACATCCTCCTGGGTAACTCTGGGGGCAGTTCCAAGGTATGCCACTTCTGTCCGGATGGGACCCATGAGCACATAAATTGAATAAATCCGAGGGGAAGGCAGGGTATAAAGTCCCACTGTTATGAGTGAAATGGAATCGTTTTAGGGATGAAGAGTGAATGCCAGTGTGGGAGCTGATGAGTACGTCAGCGGAAAGCTATCTTCCCTGCATCGCATGTTGGGCCTCAGGTTGCTGTAGGTCACAGAACTGGTGGGCAGGGAGAAAGCTGGACCTGAAGTGGAGAAAGCAAGGACAAATGAACCTGTGTGTGATGGTTAATTTTATATGTCAACTTGGTGATGCTACGGTAGCCAGTTATTTAATTACACACTGATCTGGATGTGGTTAGCATCTATGATCAGTTGACTTTAAGTAAAAGAGATTACCCTTAATAACGGTGGGCCTCATCCAATCAGTTGAAGGCCACGGGAGCAACAATGGAGGTTTCCCTGAGAAGGAGAAATTGTGCCTCAAGACTGCAGCATTCAGTCCTGATTTCCAGTTCCCCGACACAGACTGTGGGAGCTCAGCCCACCCCACTCCTGTGCGTATTCCTAGCAGCTCTGAACACAAGGCTTGGCCCAGAGTGGATGCTCGATAAATATTTCCTGTCTGGAAACGACAACCATCTGTCGGAGTCGGTGTGAACAGAGCTCTGCCTTGGGGCAGGGGCGGAAGCTGAGGGACTGAGGAGGGCCTTTCCTGTCCTTAGATCCTATGACAGGGAGCGGGAAGCTCTCCAGATTGGGAAGAGGTTGTTGGGAGACAAAGTGGGAAGGCAATCTGAGATCTATAAAGTAAAAATGAAAATTTAGGAGGGGTGCTGGAAGAGAAGCAACTTCAGGGAGAGATTTGAAACTTCAGCTTTGCTGGAGTGCTCGCTGCAGGTGAGGGTTTATGTTGGCTGTTCTGAAGGGTCAGGCTCTTTCTTAGAGCTTCATGTATATGAATCCCTAGCACCCTCCCAGCCACCCCACGAGGCAAGTTCTGTGTGATCCTCGACTCACAGATAAGGAAAGGGAGGGACAAACAGGGTAAGTAGCTGGAGAAGGATTCACTTTGCCCCTCACTTGGCCCTTCGGGTGCTGCTTCTCCAGGGACGCCCCCTCAGGCAAAGGGAAGTGGCCCCTCTGTCTATCACGTCTGATTCCAGTACAGGCCTCTGCTTGTAGTTTCTGGAGTTTGCCAAGAAAATCCCAAAGGCTGAGTGAGTCTCCTATCCTCTCTGGGACCCCTGGTATGCTCTACCTCAGCCCTGGTGGTCTTCAGCGTGGGGACAGATTTCTGTGCAAATCTTTTCACTCAGAGCGGCAGGGCTGGCTTTGTGGCCACATGTGCAATTCATAACGTTTGCATTTTCCACGGGACTTGATTTCCAGAGCATTTTGGCCTGAGCACGATGAGCTTTCAAGAATTTCAGCCGAGAAATGCTGTCCACAGATTGCTCAGCTACATACGTCCTTCCCACGGCTGTGAAGTTTGGCACGGGTGTTCTGTTACTGCTCCGGGATCGGATTTGGAGTTACATTTTATTAATATTCTTTTCTGCAAGGATTTAGAGGGGGGAGGGGATCTGGACCAACACTGGTTTCTCCAGGTTCATCGTTATTCCCTGCTGACACCTACATTTGGCCTCTTTCTGTCCATTTCTGACCCTGTTTGCCATGTTCACTCATGTTTTCTGTATCCTGAGGGTCGGTCCTTGTGTGGCGCGTGGAAATAAGAGTGTGATTATGTTTATAGTCTATAAATTTGAGAACTTACTATAAGTTTAAAATCACCACATGAGTTGGATTTAAGAACTAGGTTTACATTCCTTTTTTTGTTTTTTCTAAATCAAAATAATCTTGACTTCAAGGCCAGAGCCTGGTAGTTGTAGGATTTGATTTCGGTCCCCATGGGGCTCCTACCCTGGGCTGTGTGCTCTCAAGCCACTTTGGCCGGTATCCACAGGGAATGTGTGCTGGTCCACAGCCTTCAATGGCCATCTTGTCCAAGCACATGAGGCCTGGCGTGGGCAGGGTCACGACTTCCGTGCCCAGTTTGAGCATCAGATTTTTGCCGAGGCTGAGATGCCTGGGTCCTGGGTCCTGCCTCTCCATGTAGCTCTTTCTCCTGAAGGTCGGCCGTCTTCCTGCCATGCCCCCAGGACACTGGATCTTGACAGTCATGGAACCTCTGGCCCACTGTTATATTCAACACCTCTGTTGTGGGTTTCATTATGTTCTTCCAAAATAAATATGTTGGAATCCAGTACCTCAGAAAATGACCTTTTTGGGAAATAGGGTCATTGCAGATGTACTTAGTTAAGATGAGGTTATCCTGGAGTGGGGGGGGGGCACTAATCCTGACATCCCTACAAGATGAAAATAGAGACATGGAGACTCACAGGTGGAAAGCCGTGCGCCGACAAAGACAAAGACAGAAATTGGAATTATGCAGCTACGAGCCAGGTGTCTCCCATGTCCAATAGACCATCAGCATTGAGGAAGAGGCAAAGAATCATTTCCCTACAGAGGTCAGGGGAAGCATGGTCCTGCTGACACCTTGATTGGAGACTTCTGGCCTCCACAACAGTGAGGCAGTGCATCTCTGTTTTCAGTCACCCAGTTTGTGGCACTTTGTTGCAGCAGCCTTAGGAAAGTAATTCACCCTCCCCCCATCTCAGGAGCGGCCACTTTCCTGTCCATCAAACATGTGTCCACACCCCACCCTCCAGGAGAGTCCAGCATAGCCCCTCCTCACTGGGCATTTGCACTTGTGGTGGTGGCGGATGCCCTTTTCCGAGGGTGAGTGTTGCAGAGGTGATGCGGAGACCGGCCACTTTCTTCTGTCACCAATCCTGTTATTTTTCGTCTCTCGCTCGTCAGTTCTAAGCCTAGGTGCATTGCATGCGCAGGCGACCACGCTAGTTGGTTTGGAGCCAACATCCAAATGTGTGGATTTTCCTTTCCATTTGCTCTTAGACCACAGAGACCAAGCTGAGACCCAGGCTTGATCAGATCTAATGCTGATGAAGCAGGGGTCCCTGTGGGGAATGTCAGACTTGTGAGAGTCCGTGTTTGTGGAATGCAGACTCTTCCACAGTATTATGGCACATGGCAGCCATCACTGGGCATGAGCTATGCGATAAGGAAAACCACAAGTCAGCTTCCTTGTTCCTTTGAGTGTGCAGAGAACAGTGTTGGGATGTGATTTCCCCTAGTCTTGGGCTCCATGGATTCTATGTGTGTAGCTCTGAGTTTTTGTCTTTCTCCCCTTGGTGCTCTTTCCAGAAAGTCTCAGCCTTGAATTTCTCATCCAAAACCTCTCATTTACCTTTGGCATTAGGGCTCTCTGCCTGGCTGCCCCTTGTGGCCTTTAGCCACTTGGCTCTCACCCAGACCTTGGAGAGGGACGGCTTTCAGACTGCCCTTGGCCTGTATGGACTTAGCCTTAGGCTGCATGTCTAGTCCTGCTCCGTGAACTAGGGCGAATGTGGGGAGGCCAGTTCTGGTCCAAGAGTGAAGCTACAATAAGAGAAACAGGACTGAGCCTCAGCTTTGAGGTGCAGTCTTAGACTGCTTGTCTTCCCAGAGCTGTTCCTTGAGTAGATACTATGTCCTAGGGCACAAGTGCTGGGAAGAGTGGAACCGATGGGACCCCCTGACCTCCCTCATTCACACTGAAATGGATTGCAACAAGAGAATAAGCAGGAAGACGAGGCAGGAGGTCCTGTGCTGGAAGGATTAGAAACAATGGGAGGTGGAGTGCTCTGGGTCAAGACAAGTGGGTCAAGAGAAAGGCTACACAGTGCCTAGTGCTGCTGGCATGTTGTCACGGACCACTGGCATCATGCCACTGGGGTGGGCGGTGGCAGATCTCATTGGGAGCATATCAGTCTTCTGGATATTTCCAGTGAAGTGGCTGGAATTAATACAGTCTTCAGCTGAATAGCATTCTCCAGTGAGATGAGATCTGAGGAAAAAGGAGACATACAAATAGAAAGAGAAGGGATGGAGAGAAGAAAGGCTGATCCTGGCCTCCTGGCTGCCATTCCACAAAGATCACAGTTCCCAGGCATGGCGGAGCTGGGTCACTCCCTGGGTCGCTGGGCAGTGACCACCCACACCGAGGTCTGTCTTTTCAGTTGCCACCCAGGGTGAGAGCCATGTAGCAGCTTCCTGGGGCCGCATGTGCGGGCTTCTGTGATGAGATGTGTGCGACAATCTGGGTGCTGGCTTCTGGCAGTGGTCAGCACGGGGAACATCCGTCACAGACTGATGTGCAAAGTGACTGGAGGTGGCAGTCCCCAGTGGGCTCTTGATCTTCATTTTACAAGTTCCCTGCAGCCCAGCAGGTCCCATCAGGCTGTGCATGAAGAGCTGCTGGCCGTGAGTCTGGTCTGGACTCTCTAGAGAGGGGTATCAACAATGCGTGCTGGCCTGCTTCTGCCACCGGCGGCCAGCAGCCAGCTGGAGGGGTGCATTAGCCTGATGAACCAACCATTAGGGAAGCCCTCTCTTCATCTGAGAACTTTCCAGCCTGTTCCAGAAATGCCTAGTTGAAATGACCCGAGCCCAACCATTGGCTTCAATCCGAAGTATGCGACCATGTGGTACACACACACATCTCTCCCTCCCTCCCTCGGGCTGTTTCCATTCAAGGCAAGTTGGAATGGCACCATCCCAGCCTTAAATCCCACAAGTGACATAGCCTTGTTGTAAAAAAGCAAATGGCACCTAAGCCCATCGGGTTCGAAGTGCTGCCTTCCTTTCCTTCCATGCCCACCTGTTCTTCTCTGGGAGTAAGCACAGTCAGCAAATGGTGTGTGTCTTCCCAGCATGATTTCTATGGGCGCAAAACGTATATTAATATATAAACAGTAAAGAGTCATACTATACACATGGTCTCACAACTGCACCTTGCTTTTGTCACTCAGAATCAATCCTGAATATCATATCAGCAAATATGGAGGCCTGCCCCACTCTCCCTGACGGCTGCATACAACAGCACAGACACGCCACAGTGGAGTCAAATGGTGCCCTAGTGATGAACGTTTCATTTCTGTCTACATTTTTAACCTTATAGGTTGCAGTGAGCATTTTCTGGGACGGGTGCCTGAGCAAATGGTCAAGTGCCTTTGTATTTTTGACAGGTGGTATGCCCTCCCAGTAGATCATACCCACCACCATACTCCTTCCACTTACAGCGTATACATATCCATCTGGCCCATCCCACCCTGCCGTGGCAAAGGTATTGTCAGGCCTTTCCATCGTTGTCATTCTTCAAGGGGAAAAAACATCATCTTGTGCTTACCTACAGGTGCATGTCTGGATTCACTAGGAATGCAGAGCGGCCATCCCTTCTGATGTTTACGTGCCACCTGCAGCTCATGAAATCAGGTTTCCAGCAGCCCCCTGGCCACCACGTCAGCTCCCCTCTGGGGAGGCACCACCAAGGGCTTCGCTGGAGGAGGTAAGCAGTGTTTGTTTGTTTAATGTAAAGCCTCTGTGCAGAAGCAGTTACTATGGCCCCCAGAGGGCTTGCAGCTCATGTTGGAAGAAAGAAGAAAGCTTCTGTATGACACCAGACTCTCTCTGTTCTGGTAACTGTTAATCGTCATTCTGTGTCTGTGATAGTGCAGCTCCAGCCAGCCCGCCTGCATCCAACGAGGGGTTGTTCATGGACCTACGTGGTCCTGGGGCAGTGTGATGCGGCCAGTGAGAAGAACCCTTGGCTGGGGGCCAGCAGACGCAAGTTTACATTCCAGCCCTCCCTGTGGAGGGCATAGGTGCCATATTCCCCTCGCTTCCCTCATCTTTGCTGTCCTGTGTCTTTGGACCTGCCTCATCTGGTCCTGAGGCCTCGTGGCACTGATTTTACCAGCTGTTTCCCCAGCCCATGCAACCACTCTGCTCCTCTGCCCGTGAAGGGTCTTTGCCTGGATGTCCCCCAGGTCCCTCTCTATACATTTAGTTCCTCCCAGTAACACCCACTGGGGGCAGCTTCAGTGTATCCATGCCCCCCCCCCCCCCACCAACCAGCTTCCAAATTGTGCTTACAATTACTCAAATAATTTTGTTTATTTTATTTCATTTTTATGATGTTTGTTTTTGAGAGACAGAGAGACAAAGTATGAGTGGGGGAGGGGCAGAGAGAGAGGGAGACACAGAATCCAAAGCAGGCTCCAGGCTCTGAGCTGTCAGCACAGAGCCCAACATGGGGCTTGAACCCACGAACTGCAAGAGCCGAAGTCGGACGCTCAACCAGCTGAGCTACCCAGGCCTCCCAATTACTCAAATAATTAAATACTTTCCGGTCTCTGTACCCAGAGATAAGGGTTTTTCAATGTCAGCATTTTTGATGTTTTGAGATAGATAATAATTCTTCGTGACGGGGAGCTCTCCGGTATATAGTAGGATGTGTAGCAGCATCCCTGGCCTCTTCCCATAGCATCACCTCCCCAGTCGTGACAGTGAAAAATGTCTTCAGACACTGTCTGATGCCTGATTTTCCCCTGGGAGACAAAATTGCCTTCTGTTGAGAACCACTGATCGAGAGCCATTTTGTTTTATCTACATGGAAAGCCTTCATCCATATCTCCCCACCCCTACTTTGTAATTTGGTGATAAATTTGAAGAAGCAAATTATAGAAAAGTATGCACTGTAATTGTTATATATGCAAGTGAATAAGGACTTGAATAGAATATGAACATAGTTATGTAAGCTATGTTTCCTTGGGCTACTCTTGTGGGGGGTTAAAAATGTGGCTACTTTTTATAGAACCAACCATTTGGGTTTCTTTCATTTCCACTTGTTATTGTAGGATTCTGGCCCCAGAGATTCCTGGGAATGCTTAAGCTCCCTTGGCTCCCCTAAAGAATCCCATGACAGACAAGTTGCCTCTCCCATGGAATCTGCCCCAGACTCAGACACCTGTCAGGCTAGGAGATGCCCCTACACGAGGCACCTGCCAAGCAGCGAAGTCCCCTAGCAGGATCCAGTCCTGATTCTGGAGGTCCTGCATCTGGGGACACCCTCATGGCAACACTGGCTCTTTATATTGTCTGCAAAGCTGTGGATATGGAAGGCTGGGCTGGGACTCAATCCAAGGGACAGAGACTATGACAGACTCCTCATTCTGACCACCTTGGCTCTGGTACTGACCCAGTGTGTCCTGCCTGATGCTCTCCCAACAGGCTCTTGGTGGCCTGCCCCATAGCTCTCCACGCATGCCCAGAACATGTATGAATCCCAATGGTGGGCGTAGACCAATCTGGAATGATTCCCCTGCTGTGGGAAGTGGGATTATGAGTGACTGGTTTTGACATAAACAAGTCTTACTATTATATTTTTAAATGCTCTTGTTATTATATTTTTAAAAATATCTGATCCACCCTCAAGTCCCGCTTCCAAGCCTTCTGAGCTGCCTTCCGCTAGACCTCTCCTGTCCCAGTGTGACAGAAGGTCAGCTCTCATGCTACTTCAGAGTCCTACAATTTGACAGTCTCACAGGACATTTAACGGACTCTGCTCTGTAGTTATTTGGGTACTTTTCTCTTCCCCTCTACTGCATATACTCCTTGAAGACACAGAGTGCTTGAAACCCACTGTGGTGCCATCATTGTTTCGTGAGACTCCAGCTGTGCCTGGGCTTCATGAGTACTTGACGTTCATCATGAGCCATGAATTGGCGACAGAGGCAGACTGTAGGTGACATAAGGTCCTTCTGTGGAATAGCCAGGACATAGAGATCTTGGACCTGCTTTGCCACCATTTCATTGGGACTACAGTCAGCTCTCATAACTCCCCCATCTCAGTGTCCCATCCGTAAAAGAGAGGAAACAGCCCCTACCTCTGGGACCAGGTGAGACTCTATTTGAAAGTGCACTGAACCACTGAAAGGAAAACTTTTCCATTTATTCAAGGGCTATTTTCAGTAATCTGTGCATTTTAGACCAGGAAATAGCAGTATGGTGTTTCAGTAAAATACCCCAGTGATCGCCCGTCTTCAGATATCTTTCACATAAAGAGCTTATGTTCAGGAAGAACTCAGCAGGTTGGAAGTGAGGATTGAAATCCAATTCTAATCACTCCTGGCCTAGATCCCTCTGTTCCTCAGATGTTTTCCTGTGGTCTTGGGAGAACTTCTGGATGCAGGGACCAACTTACAGCCGTGGCCGAAATCTGGGGCCCTTACTCTGGGACACGAGGGCTTTGGCCAGCTCTGATTTCTGATGGAAGCCTGTTGTTGAGGACATCAGAGAGGGACAGTTTGGGGTCAGGAACCTTCCTTGTTTAGGAGCCCAGCTGAGAGTTATGAGTGATCTGGGGATTGTAAGTGTTGCTTATCAGGAAAGGGAAAGCTGTCCTCCCCGGAACCATGGATTTTGGAGGATCGAGGGCACTGAGAGTGTTGACCCCAGTGAAGGGAGGAAGGATTTGGGGCGGGAGGTGCAGCTGTAATGGTGCCGTGCTCGTCCACAGTAATGGGAAGGAGCTTACCATGAGTGGGTTTCCCAAAAAACAGAATATCAGCCCTGTGAGCCGATTTTGAGCAAGCGTAATCATCTGGGAAGGAAATCCTTCTAGTGGGTGTCACGCCTCGTCTGGCTCCTCAAGGGGGGTAGGTGGAACAGCACATTGCTCCTACTGTGTTCCATCCCATGCCACGCACCCATGCATCAGCGAGTCTCATGGGTTCTGAAACATGCCCCGTGTTTTCCCCTGTGAGCCTCCATGCCCTTGCCACGTATCTGCATCCTCAACTGTGTTTTCCTACAAGCACTCTGCCTGGCATCTGGTACTTGAGGCGAGCACCAAATGAACGTGTTTGAATGAAGACTTGGTCATAAAAACTCCTGCTGTTTTCAAGTTGTGTCCCGTCAGCAAAGCACTTTCATCGTCTCTTTAGAAACAGTAACATCCTCGGGGAGTTTATTAGGGGAAGTCTTGTTTGTTGTTTTACTCACTCTCCAGCGTTTCGTGACCCCCTCCTGTGTCCCAACACGATGCCAGCATCAGAGACAGAAGGATAAATCAGACCCGGCTCCTATCCTCCAGGAGCTCTTGATCTAAAATTAATATAGAGAAAATGGGCTCAATTCAGTATGGCGAGTGCTCTGCTGAGGAGTGTCCCATACGCCAGGGAGTGTAGAGAGGCATTTTTAAAATTCTCTTGGAGTTCCACCATTCTGCTCTCTTCTCACTGTCAATTCTTGATATCCTGGGTACTCCCACTTCATGCTATCCTCCTTCCAACTTCTCACTGGCTCTTTCTCGTCTGCTTCTTTCTAGGAAATTGGTTGAATTCGTGACTCTGCCTGGCTGCACATTGTAGGCACCCAGGAATCCATTTCATCCCCGTACTGTGTCCCATGCTCAGAGGCCTGATCTAATTGGTCAGAGTCGGTCCCCGACTCCCAGGGGATGCCAACAGGCAGCCAGGGTTGAGAACTGGTTTACGGGCGGTTGCAGATTCTGACAAGGTTTGGAGATGGCCCTAGTCTCACCTGTGGAACTAAGCGCATGGGCTTTGTGGCGACTCCTTCCCAAGCACAGAAGCACGTCACAAGCAGTCGCGATGTGGTTGAGGTCATTCCTAATCAGGTGTTTACAATCTCCGACAACCACTACCAGTGCTAACAAGGGGCCAGAGATTTTATCATCATGGCCAAATCATCAAAACTCAGGAAGGAGTCTCTAAACTGAGAGGCTTCAAGACCCGTGGCTTGAAAGCTGAATATAAGCTCTTTATACACCCAGAAAAGTTAAATGTAACCTGACATCCATGAAACGTATCTCAGAGGGCAAAGTTACCGAAGTTAGTGATGATCTATCACCTTCTAACTCTCAAAAGATTTTTCTCTCCCATATCAGCCTCATCAGGCTCTGGCCATATCCAGCCGTCAGCGATGGGAGTCATCAGAGCAGCTCTCCGGTGCTATTTGGCATGTTCCTCTCAGATTATTTCAGTCAAACGGCAGATATTTATTGAGCACCTACCACGGGCCTGGCATACAGGAGCATGGACACGGATAAACACAGGTGCTGTCCTTGAGGTCCTTGCTGCCTCATGTGAGACATGCTCTAACTATTCTAATGTATGAAGAGTGAAACCATAACCCATGAGATAACTCACAGCTGCCTCCTCCGGCTGTGGGCTTACACCGAGCAGCACACAAGCGCTGAAGAAGTCAACAAACAGGAAGCGCTTTAGGGCTCTGTTCCCCGAGCCTGAAAAAAACACAGCATTATTAGCATGTTTTCATTCAGGAACAGGTAACGCAAAGATTAGGCAGAGCGACTTAAGGCAACAAGTGTATACTTGGGTGTTAACTGTGAGGGGGGAGGCAGAGATGAAATGCTCTTGGTCTTAACCTTAAGAAAGTCACAGCACGAGGACAGAGGGCAGACAAGTCCTTGGGTTGTTCTAACATAAAAGAAAAAAGTAATAGTGGCAGCTGCCCTTTGGTGAGCACTCGGTACGTGCAAGGCATAGTGCATATTCATTTCACGCCTACATATCACACCCACGCTCTTGTCAGTGCGCTTTACCTTTGAGAAGACTGAGGCTGTGGGAGGTAAGCTCATGTGCCTAGGATCGCACAGTATAAGGAACCTTCCTGAGGTCTACACCCAGGCCTGTCTCCACAGCCTGGGTGCCCAGTGTCTGTTGTGCATCCTAAGAAGAGAGGCATGAAGGAGATTCTCTGGGATTGGAGGGGGAGAGGACCCTCTGGATTGGGGCTGGACTGGGTTCTCCCAGAAGCAGACCCGAGACCAGGATTGGAGCGCGAGTAGTTTACTGGGAGTGGTGCTGGTAGGGGGAGTAATGATGTGAGCCAGAGAAGGGAAGGGAAGGACACCACGTCAGCATACATAATCCAGGAGTTCCTCCTGTGGGTAACTGAATGTCGGTCCCCCTGGGGCGGGCAGGGAGATGGTGCACACCACGCCTCAGAGTTACGCTGGGCGGTGAAGAAGCTGGAGATACTGGTCACCATGCCACCACCCGTCATTGGTTGAGGGCTGCTTCCAGGAGCATTAACTCTCTAGCAGAATAGGCTTGGCATTCTCGATGAACAACCGCATGCATCTCGTTCAGAGCCCTGTGCTAGGCCCGTCTCTGCTGTGGCCGCTGGAGGCCCAGGGATGAGAGATGGAAGGCAAGTCCTCGCCCCCACCTCCACCGGGGAGGCAGCATGTGGTCCTTGAGCTTGGAGAACCACCCCCACACCACTAACTCCTCTCTAGAATTAGAGGTCTCTGGGCTCCACAGGGGCAAATTCAAGCCCGGCAGAGAGAAACTTCTTACCCATAAATGAGCATGAGTACTTTACAAACCTTCTCTTTACGACCAAAATGATGCCCCAGCCCTTCAGAGATTAGTGATCTGAGAATTTGTTAGTAAACTGGTGTAGAAGCCTTTGGAGGCACGTGTTACAAGCTATGCTGGATTTTGGGGCCGTGGACCTGAATCTGATTGTCAGCTTTGGTGCTGTGAGCCAGGCCAGCCTCTCTGGGTTCTTGCTGACTGGCTAGCCTGCAGCACCCCATCTCACCCAGCACAGACCTGGAATGCCCTCTGGGGAACCCATTGTTGGGGCTCTTCCCTGCTCATGATTAGAGCTGCTTGCCAGGAGGCCTCCCAGAGCTGGGTGTCAGGTGCCGAACCGCAGTCTTGTCCAGGGACAGACACAGAGTGGTGGAAGGAGCCTGGGCTTGGGGGCCAGGGGCAGGGACAGCACTGCTCTGCCGTTTACGGGCTGTATTGCTCCAGGCAGATTACTTCGTCCTGTTGAGCCTCAGTTCCCTGGTTTGTAGAATGGAGACAGAACTACTCCCTTCTCAGTGCTGTCGTGGGAATGAAGTCAGCTAGTGCACGCACACAAGGCCTCTGTCAATGTTAGCTACCTGTTATCATCACTTTGCCCCGACAGGGATCCCACTCGGTGGGGGCAGGCGGGAGCACTCCGGCGCTTTGTGAGCCGCCTGGAGGAAGTCCTGACGTCATGGGAGCAGATGCTCTTTGCCTGTCTCTGGCTGTAATTGTCAGGCTTTGTTCTCTTCCACAATTAGACATATCAGGTTCAAAAGAGACGTTGTCTCACACTAATGAATAGATTAATAGCCTCCCTCCCCAGACGCAGGAGACTTTATCAGTCTCTTGAAATGTTGATGACATCTCAGAGAGGGAGCTTTAGGGAGCCACTCGTAAATAAATCATTCATCCCTGCCGTACCTGAGCCCCACGCTTGGCTGAGAGGTGGGGGCTGGTGGTCATGGCACACGAACTGGCCTGGGGATCAGTCAGGGGGCACATGCAGTGGGTGGCCGTGGGCTGGGCTCTAATCAGCTGTGTAGGGAAAGATGAAAAACCTGACTCTGATATCAGAGGACAGGATAAGGGCTGAAGGAGCTAGAGAAGGTAATGCCTTTCAAGCTCGGGCTCAAGTTTGCAACCCGAGGGTGTGTTTAGCAGACCTTGGGTCAGGCCAGAGAATGCTGGGCAAGCTGAGCTCTAGAGTTGGGAGGCTGGTGGTCCTGGGGGAGCTGGTGGACACCGTGCCTCTGCCTTTCTTCTCCAGGAGGCCTGCTTGCTAATGTGGTGCCCTTGCCGAGTCTCACTGGGCTAGGTGTCAGCCTGTAGGCTTGAGCCTTGTTTACTTCTGGCTCTGATATGGCATGCAGACCACTCAAGCCAATGTGCTATGTGTGAAGGGCTCCTCTTTTGTCTTCCCAAGGAAACCCCACCAGTGGTCTGTTTCCTGTATCCCTCGGTGCATATTTCTGCTGTCTGATATGGGGGCAGACCCATTAGCTGGCAGACCATCTCTGCTCCCATCTTGGGGGGAGCCCTGGCCTGTCAGCATTTGATGAGATCTGACACCTTCTCACTTTCCCTGCACAAGGTCAGCTGCCTGGGGAGGTTGCAGAACATATCTAGGGGAAAGATATTTCCAAGAATTTGAAAATAATGTCAATCTTTTAACAAACAGAAGCTGATTTCATATTCGTTCCTCTGCTTTGACCTATCCTGAAATGAGCGAATTTTTAAAATTATCTATCAGATCACACAACAGAAGGCATTAGGTTTTTGTTTTTTTTTTTTTTTAATCTCTTCCTTTAGAATTAACATTTTAATTTTAGAGGCAGAGTTAAAAGAAAAACATCGACACCAAGGTATCTAGCATTTCATGAGAAAATGGTGAGAATTTCAAAACAGGCAAGTTTATCAGGCCAGGCCCCCCGCCCCTGTTTTGGCCAATTTGTAGGAACTGACCTTCTCAGAAGGATTGGAAGTCTGAGCAAAGCCAACTACTAGTTTCCAAATTGATTTTCTAACCAAAATTGGAACAGTTCTCAAATGCTCCCGGGATTTGGGGCTATTAATACTGAAGAACAATGAGAAGGAAAAAGTGAGTGTGTAAGAGGTGATTTATGACCGAAAGGAAGTTGTGAGCTCGGAAACTTGCATGCAACCCAGTCACAGAGCCCTCTGGAGAAGTTCCAGGGAAGAGATGGAGAATGTAAAGGGAGAGCGTTTCCGAGGGATATTAAAGCTTATAAAAGGAGGTAATGTGGGCTTTGGGCCTGAAATGAGCGAGCGAGGAGCAGACCATGTTGAACTACTCACAGTCACAGCAGGTTTCATGCAGCTGTCATCAGCGCCTGAGACCGCGCCCCCCCCCGCCCCGGCCCCGAACCTCTCCTTGTATTTATTTCTTACCATTAGTTCGTCACCAAGCAGGTTAAATGGCAGGAAGAGAGTCTCCCCACCAGAGTGTGGGACTATGACCGCTGCTGCTCGAACCCGTGGTGTCGTTTCAGGTGTCAGGTTCTCAGGTGTCAAGGCTGAGGCTCAGCTGCTAACCGTGAGACCAGGTCAGAGTGGAGGTGCACGGGGCAGGGCAGTTGGGCAGTCACAGCCTGGCCAGGTGTTCTGGCAGTGGACGCTGAACGTCATCCTTTTTTTTTTTGCCTCCCGGAATTCTTGCAAAAATTATCATTTACAGCTTTACTGAGGTAGGATTGATATTCAGTACATCTCTCATATGTAAGGTGTACAAATTGCATGCTTTATGTGTACACATAGGTGTGTATAGACATGCGCATATACAGACGTGCCTTTACTTGAAGGACTGAAGAGAATCAGCTAATTCATACAATGCTTTGGCTCTAGGCAGGGCATCCTCGTGGGATGTCCATACCAATCATATTCCTTTGGGATAACAAAACCAGGAGGAGGTGAGGCTGCTGAGGTGGGCTTCCAGCTCTTAGTCCCTGAAAGGCAAGAGGTGAGACCCATTTGCAAACATAACCCAAGTGCCTCAAATGGCCAGGTAAATGACTTTTTTGAAAAATGAACAACAGGAAATAATCCCATCTAGGGGGCCAAAACAATACAGTGGGGCCGTCTTTTATAGACTTAAAACTCTCATACCACCAGGATTTCATCCAGGAGGTACAGTGTATCTGGATTGTTATGATTATAATTAATCATCATTGACCAATTCTGCTTCTTGGAAGTCGTGCTGTGGCTAAATGGGAGCGGGAGAATGGGATTCACGTCACTGGAGGACTGCGGCTGTTTCTAAGCCCCGAAATCACTCTGGGGAGTTCTCTGAGGGGTCGGCCAGAATGACTTTCCAGTGTTCCTACCTCTACTTACGCCACTGATCGCAACCCTCCACCACCCAGACGGTGACTCCAGACAATGCACGTTGCTGCCAACAGAATGAAAGTGGAGAAAATACTGTGGGTGTAATCAGTGTTGGCCAAGGAATGGGGTGGGGGGGGGGAGGGCAGGGGCGCAGAAAGGTCTGGGAATGAGGAGAGCTCTAGTACGTGGAGAAGAGTCAGGCCTCATAAAGGCATTTTATGGTGTGGCTAGGACCAGAATTGTTGGCATCAGATATTTACTGGTCCCCCAGGATCTGTAAGAGCTGAGAAGTGCCTCCACTCCCAGTCTCTCCCTCTGGCAACTGGCATTCTTGCTGACTTAGCAGTTCTTGAGAAATTCACCTCTGATCTCACTTAGAATGCTTCAGTTCTATATTCATAAAGGGCATGAGGAAGAAATTTCTAAAGGCAAGGGCTTGGCTCACTGTGGAGGCAGAAGTTCTGTTTGGAGGAAGCATCTGGAAAAGCACACCACCAAATATGTGTTGAAGAGCTGGGTGGTCAGCAGCACCAAGGCAGGGCGAGGCCAGGCATCCAGATTTCTTCCCAGAAATGGGCCTGGTGGGAAGGTCAGCTCCATCATCGTCAAAGTGCTCCTAACCGGAGGATACACACTACCTTGTAACTTTGCTGTTCTCTGAAGGATAATTCGGTTAGTGCCAAAGACCCGAGTTCCCTGGGTGACACCTGCACTTTGGAAGCAACCCTGCCGATTGCACAGGTAGGGATGCCTGACAAGAGCCATTTCTCCTTTCCAGCCCAGCTTGGATCCAGGCTGTCTCTGTGGGTTTTGAAACAGAAAAGGAATAATGTCCCTGCAGGAGGCCAGAGGGTAACCCAGACTCTCTGATTTCGGTGCTGTGACCCAGGGTGTCTGGCTGGCAGAGACCTCCAGGTGCTGGCAATTATCTAAGGACTGGAAGAGTCCACTTAGGTTTTCTTAAGCCTCCTCTGCCTTCGCTTTTTAAAGGCATTGTTACTTTTTCCGTTTTGTCAGTAGGCGACATATGCCAACGATATAAATTTCAAAAACACTAAAAGGGGAAACCCTTTTAAAATTAAAAAAACAAAACAAAACAAAACTAGAAAGGGTCTCTCTTTTTCCCCTGGCCCCCAACCACCAAGGTCTCCTCCCCAGAGTTAATCCATATTGCACGTTCTTGCTTCTAGAAGTATTTTTTTTGTACAATCAAGCAGGTATGTAAATGGATAATCTTTCTGCCCCTACCTTCATGCCTTTTTCCCTTACAAATGGTAGCAGCAATGGTTGGTTCTATGGAAACAGACTCTGAGATGGAGATTGGCAGGGCCGGAGTCAACACCTGTGAGGAAGAGAAGGAAGCAGGATTGTCCAGACGGAGGAATTCTAACTGTAACGCTTTCACGGCAGAGGTTTCAGACCTCCCCACCCCCCTCCCCCATCCCCAACCCCGGGGAGCTCTGGAGCCAGAATGTCCCTCTGAGTTGTCCCAGTTTGGGCTATGGGGGGCCAGTCTTCAATCACTCTTTGCATATGGGCGTAATCTTTGGTGAGGTGCTCTCTTCAGTCCTGGGCAACCCCCTGGAGAGAAACTTGGGGTCCCTCCGACACTCCCAGCAGCTGGTGAATCTAGGTGGGCCCAGTTTAGCACCCACTTTAGCAGCATATTATGTATGTTTGGTTTTTTCCCACTGTACAGTAGATCTTGAAGATTTTCACATCAGTACATAAATAGCTTCCTTATTCCATTTTTAATGGCTTTAGAGTGTTCCATCGGGTAGGTATAGCATAATATAAGTTCTCCATTGATAGACATTTAGTTTATTAGCAGTCTTTCATAAGCACATCCAATTCTGAGGAGTAGATTTGTCTTTTTACACATGTGCAAGTATACCTTTTTTTAAAATATTTTTTAACATTTATTCATTTTTGAGAGTGAGAGAGACAGAGGATGAGCGCGGGAGGGGCAGAGAGGGAGGGAGACACAGAACCTGAAGCAGGCTCCAGGCTCTGAGCTGTCAGCACGGAGCCTGACGCGGGGCTCGAACTCACGGACCACAAGATCATGACCTGAACCGAAGTTGGACGCTTAACCAACTAAGCCACCCAGGCGCCTCTGTGTGCAAGTATATCTTATAGTCAAATTGCAAGGTCCAAGATTATGTGTGCTTATAATTTGGAAGATACTATCTAATGCCACCCATTGAGGCTATATCAGTTTACCTTGCCACCAGCAATGTATAAGCTTGGCTATTTCCCCTACTGTTGCCAGCATTATGCTATTAAACTCCTTTTTTTTCCCCCCAGTCTGAAAGGTTAAAAATAGTATGTCATGGTAGGGTCAGTTTGCATTTCTCTTTTTATGAATGAGTGTGTCTTTTGGTTAAGTTTAATGCAATTTTCATCACCTTTTCTGCAAACATTTTAATTACAGTCTTTGATTTTCTTTTAGTTGGCTATTTTCTTATCGATTGGTGGAAACTCTTTATATAGTGTGAAAATCAGAACTTTGTAATATAATATAGTATATTTAGGGAAGTTTTAAGGATTAGGCATTAAGGCCTGCAGTTTCCCTGGATCATTTCCACCTGGGCTTGGTTTTAGTGTGATCTACCTATTTCCCATCTTTCTGTCTCTCAGGTGACTGTCCCTGGAGCTGTAACACCCTGACTTGGGTAGATCTTCTTGTGGGGTGTGCTCTTTATTTTCACAGGCACTAGAGTTGGACAGACCTGAGTTTGAATCTTCTCTTTGTCACTTAACAGCTATGTCGTAGTATTATTAGCCTCTCGGGCGTTCAATTCCTCACGTGTACAATGGAGAAAATAATAGAGATCTCTGTGGGTTGCTGAGAGGATTAAGTGATACGCCCCTGTTTATCCCTCTAACCTCCCCTCTGTCTGGCACTGTCCCTCTTGCTACTTACACTCCAGCCACCCTGAGCCTCCTTTAGTTGTTTGGAGACACAGGCTCAGGCTAATGGCCACTCACCTGTAAGTCTCAGGGTAGTCTTCTCCTCAGAGAAACAGCCTTCTCTGGCTCCCCTGTGTGATTTAAATGCCCCTTCCAGGGTTACAGAACTGGCATGCTGTGTTACAGAACTTTTTAAGCTTCTCCTTTCCTGACCACCAGTCTGCCTCATTAGACTGAGAGTCCCATAAAGGCAGGCCCACTAGATCTCTCTCCTAGACTCACATATATCCAGCAGGCACACCAAGTTTTCTGGAGGACAGATGGGTGGTTAGATGGACAGTTGAATGGAAGGATGGGTGGGTGGTGGATGGGTGGATAGGGAAGAACGGGGGCCCCTGGGTGACTCAGTTGGTTAAGCACCCACCTTTTGTTGTTGTTGTTGTTGTTGAACGTTATTTATTTATTGCGAGAGAGAGTGTGTGTGTGCAGCAGAGGAGGGGCAGAGAGAGAGGGAGTGAGGGGGAGTAAGAGAGAATCCCAAGCAGGTTCCACACTGACAGCAGGGAGCTGGATCTCACGAACCGTGAGATCATGACCCGAGCTGAAATCAAGAGTCAGAAAGATGCTTTCTGACTCTTGATTTCAGCTCGGGTCATGATCATACGGTTTTTGAGATGGAGCCTCATACCAGACTCTGCACTTGGGATTTTCTGTCTCCATCTCTCTCTGTCCCTCCTCTGCTTTCTCTCTCTCTCTCTCTCCTATCTCAAAATAAATAAATTTAAAAATAAATCTTAATTAAGAATGGATGGGTGATGAATCACTGGATTCTACTCCTGAAATCATTATTGCCCTATATGCTAACTAACTTGGATGTATATTTTTTTAAAACGAAGAAATAAATTTAGAAGAAAAAAGAATGGATGGGGTGGATGGGTGGGTGTGTGTGTAGGTAGGTGGATGGATAGATGAATTGCCTGGGGTGGGGGTCACCCCTGGCACTTGGGATGGGAGGCTCCATTTATTTCTGCAGGCTCTGACTTGGAAAGAAAGAGGAAATGCTTTCCTAGAAGCATTAGAAACCTGATAAGAACAATTTCTTCTCGGCAGAACCCAGGCCATGATAACTTTTTTTAAATGCACTAAGAAAGCATGACTGATTGTCTTGGCTCATTCAGGATCTCTGTACCCAAAGCCTGTGAGGCTGAGTCTTAGTGTCCTTACGCTCAGGAGCTAGCCCTCAGGGGACTAGGAAGAAAGCTGACATTAAAGAATCTCACTTACTTTCCAAAAAGTTTACCTACAGATTGAATGAGAAGGTGAACCACTTTACCACCTACATTATTTGAAAATCATTAGGTGTGCTTTTCTAAAAAAGCCACTCATAATCTATGAAAGGATTAATCCTCAAAGGGTTTACAGTGGCACTTAGGAGTGTAGTATTTATACATGGAAAATGCTTCATTTACTGCCAAGTTGAGGAACATGGTGTTCCAGATGAGTGAGATTTCTTCTTCTTTTAAAAAATGTTTTATTTATTTTTGAGAGAGAGACAGAGCACGAGCAGGGGAGGGGCAGAGAGAGGGAGACACAGCATCTGAAGCAGCCTCCAGGCTCTGAGCTGTCAGCACAGAGCCTGACCCTGGGCTTGAACTCACGAACCATGATATCATGACTTGATTGGAAGTTGGATGCTGAACCAACTGAGCCACCCAGGGGCCCCTAGTGAGATTTCTATATAACGGAGGCTGGGTATTTAAATACTTGTTTTATTTTTCCAACACTACTGTTAGTTTGAAGCATTTCTGAAATCCTTCTTTTGCAATTTCCTTCAAGTGCACTTAGGACAAGTCTTATTTATTTATTTATTTTTTTATGTCACTGTTTTTATAGAGCTATAGTCCCTTCCCCGCGAAGGAAACAAACCACCTCAGACACAAGTCACCATTTCACAAAGATTCAGGCTTATCATTATAAATAGACCTTGTTTTCCTGAGTTCTTGTGTTCAAGAATGTTTTCTGGGGCTGCTCTAATCTGAAGGGCCGTTTGGCTGTGTGGGAAGTGGCCTGTAGCTGGTGTGTCCATTACTAAAACTTCCTCCCCCCTGTTTGTTTCCTTTCCTTTCTGGTGTCTGCCATTGTCCTGAGTGTGTCTCCTGTGGTACATGGGCTTCTTGATGGCCAGTCACTTCTCTGAGGCCTTTTTGTACAGCTTTCATGGACCTGGGCAGTTGAGAGGTTGACCTTACTGGGGGCCTGATTGCTAGGTCTGAGGAACCACAGTGCTCTTGCATTTCTAAAAAAAAAAAAAAAAAAAAAATTATTTAATTTATTTTGAGAGAGAGAGAGAGAGAGACAGAGAGACAGAGAGACAGAGCATGAGTGGGGGAGAGCCAGAGAGAGGAGACAGAGAATCCCAGGCAGACTCCTCATGGTCAGCATGGAGCCTGATGTGGGGCTCGAACTCACGACCCGTGAGATCATGCCTGAGCTGAAGTCGGATGCTCAGCTGACTGAGCCACCCAGGTGTCCCTTGTATTTGCTTCGGGCTTCAGGGATGTCTGTGAAGATGGCCGTCCTGAAACAATGTGTTGCAGCTTAAAAAGAAACAATGGAAAGAAATTGCTCAAGAACCGATTCCGTGAGGGAACGTGGAGATTGTTGTCCAGGAAATAGGGATCTAACATTCAGGTTTATTGTGCACATGCCAGAAGCAGAGGCTGAAGTGCCAGCACTCTGCCTGCAGAGCTGACACTCACCCCATGCAACGGGACTTGTGGTGAAAGTACTCTGCCCCTGCCGGCGGGCGTGAGTCCACGGAGAAGCGACTGTCTCGGTCACCTGTGCAGCAAAGGGAGCAGTAAGGGGGACTGTGAGTGAATGTTATCATCACTTGCCACCCCCTGCCTGAGCCTGGCTGAGCTCTCGCTGGGGGTCCGCCTCCACAGGAGTCAGATTGGCAAATATCAATCCAGTCCCACTCGATTTGGGACCCTCTTAAACCACGAAGGTTGAAGATCTGGCCACTGTCCTTAGGGTGTTTGCATCTGCTTGGGGGCTTGGGGCTGAGGATGGGGGAGGGAATAGGAACAGGGAGCATTGGAGAAAGAGCCCTTTGGGGGCCAGCCAGGTGTTTGCGTTCAAACTAAGGTGACCTAGTTTGCCTGGGACTGAGGAGTTTCCCAGGACAAGGGACATCCGGTGCTAAGGGACCAGGAAAGACCCGGGACCAGATAACCTGCTCACCCAAATGTTGCCAAACCTCCTTTTGTGCTTCAGTTTTCTTATCTGCGAAATCTGGACAATAACACCAAACCCTTAAAGTTGATGTGAGAGAGGATGGAACGTGATAAGGTTTGTAAAGTGTGGGGCACGTGGGAACACTAGTATATGAATGCCTCAGGACATCAGAAAGGGACAGAGTCCCACGGAGCTGTGGCGCATTCAGGAAAGGACACAGCCGGCATGAGCCGAAGTGAATTGGGGAAGACCGTATGGAGGACATGGGCTCCAGAGAGCCTTAAAGAGCAGTGGCACTTGGTCTGAAATTATGCACGGAAGTTCGATTGTCTTCGAACAGATTGAGTGACTCTAGAAATAACTTCTTCCCTGCTTCAAGCCCCTTATGTTTTGCACAATTTAGCCACTGCTCTGTTATGATTTTCAGTTCCCTCTATCCCCCACCCCCACCTATCTACTCTTTTCCTTGGGATTTGCTTCTGCTTTGCCATAGGCCGAGTCCCCCTTCTCTAAAACACCTGCTCATTAATTGGCCACCCGCCCCCTCCCCATGAGAGGTGTCTAGTGAGCCAGGATTAGGGAAACTTAAGCTCAGAGAGGTCAAGTGACTTGCCAAGAATCACCCAGCAGATCAATTTTGAATCCAGAAACAGGAACCAGATGTCTGCACCTTACTCCGTGCTTACTTTGGAAGGTGGAGTGTGGGGCCCCGGAGGCCCCAGTGGAAACTCAGAGCTCCTCTGGGAAGGACCAGGAGACCAAGAATTCCAAAGGCGTCCTGTAATTTATGGCCAGGAGTTCCCCATAAATATGTGTCAGGGAAAGGCATTTTTATAAAAATTCGTCTTTGAGGATACCCCATGGTTTGGGAAGTTTTACAGGTGAAGGAAATTTCTGACTGTCAGTAGGAAAAGATGCCACAGTGAGTGAATTTAATGAATTAAAGACTTGGCACAAGCTCTATCAAGTATCAAGTAATGGACTTTCCGTTTCCAGTCCCACATGCGATACTGCTCAATTCAGCCAAAATTGGCGAGAGTCAAGCTGGTTATTAAAGCAAAACCTGTAAAAGGCAATTAAGCACTCCCAGGGTTAAAAGGTTAACTCCAGTGGAAACACGAACCATAAATTTTGCTCACAGATATTCCTGTTATTCGGCACCCTGTGTGAGGGGAAGGCTCCTCACCCAGGCGTGGGGCCGTCAAAGGTGTGGATGGCAGATGGCGCTTTGCCTGTCCCAGGAAACCGCACTCTGGTGCTCTGTCCCGCTGTGGGCCACGCGGGGGTGGGAGCAAGCCGGGGAGTCCGGGGAAGCTCCATGTCTTTCCAGTCGCTTCCCCGGAGGTGGAGGGCACTGTTGGAGACATCTGGCACGTGCTCCTTGGGCATTTAGAAATAGGCTGAGCAACCCGCCTGGACACTGAGGGGTGTCCTGGGATGCAGGACGTGGTTCAGCACTACAACTAGAAAAATCCCAGGTGAACTTGGTGACCAGTTTGGTCACCCTGTAAGGGACCCTGGTAGTTTCCAGGAGTCCTTTCTTCCTGCCTAGTAGTTTTGCGGAATGTTTAAGACCAGGGATGTTGGATATAGACGTCATGCTCCCACGTCCGGAGCTGTAAAGTGAGAAGCTCTGCGTCCCGCCACCTGGGGCGGCATGAGGCTTCGCTGAAAGTAGGCGGCTGAGTGCCCAGCGGCATGCAGGGCCCGGACAAGGTCACTGCCCCTCGTCGCACCCATTTATCATCCACTCCTTGCTCCGTGTGGCTGCTTTAGGGGCGTTTCCACTTTACCTGCAGCAGCCCAGAGGGCTCGGAGAAATCCCGGGTTCTCACTAAGGGCTACTCACATCGTGCTCTCCAAGCTAACCTATCTTCGGAAAAGAGGTGGGCATTAGCTTGTATTAGTTCTTCTTTGTCTGAAAGTGGGCCCCTTTTCAGAGCAGCCAGCCAGAAGGGCCAGAGCTCTCTGGGGAGCCAGGCGTGCTGCCCTGAGGATGGCTTTATCTTGTGTCCCGATTAAACCTGTTTTGAACAATCAGTCGTGCAGGTGAAGAAATAGATGACCTTGGGTGGATTTGTGAAGGCTTTTTGGTGTTAAAGAATTGTATCCCACTTTGCCCTTTTCGGAGGATTACTTGCCATGAGAAAGTGCCCCAGAGGAGACGCTATGGGGAAAGAACGACTGTCACCCCCCAGCCCTGAGAGCTGAGAAGAGCCGGCCTTGTCTGCGTGTGTTCATGTCTTTGGAAAAACTTACACGGCTGAGTGTCTCACTCCAAATTTACATGCGATGCGGTCATCCATGGAGATGCTGTCTTTGCTAATAATCTAGCAATTAAAATGGAATGTGGCTGCTCGTTAAGCCTGCCACTCATCTACAAGATGCGTATTTTGTTTTCAAGCAGAGCTGGGTTTGTTCAGCCGGCCTTCCATGGGAGCTGAGGATTGAAGATTTGGATGGGAACATAAGTCCCCAAGAGGAAAGTTCCTCTAAATACCTTTGGATTTTCTTTTTTTTTTTTTTTTTTTTTTTTTTTTTCCTTTTTTAAATGGACTTTAATACCAGCTAAGAGCGAATGAAAAACTCAAACCAAATAAATCATCTGCAAGTCGAAAAGTGTTTGTCTTCAGGATGTGTTTTCAACATACTTTTTACTCATTTGATTTGTGGATAGAATTTTAATAATTTGAAATGTTGAGACGTGTTTTGCGTTCCACTTTCCTTAAGTTTTATCTGTTTAAAACGCCTGCCATTTAGCTTGGAAGCTGCTTAGGGTGCTGTGGGGGATGCCGGCCCAGAAAGTTCTGGGTTTGAAACCTGCTTTAATCTGCAAATAGGGAATTTTGAGTCAAGGAAAGGAATGGATCAGGCCTGGGTAGTGCTGGGCAGTCCTGTCCTGGGAGACCCACAGGGCCCCGAGTGGGATGGAATTGGGGAACTGGTTCTACAGAGCGACTCACCTGCCTTCCAGATGCTCAGGTACACAGAGGAAGATGCAGTCGTATGCTGGCTCCCTTTCTGATGTCTCCACACCTGCCGGCCTGTGACAGGATTGGCAAATCAAGGCACGTGCACCTCCAGTCTTTTCTCATGCTCAGGGCAGACATCCCTAATCTATTCTTTCCTTCCGTCCTCCTGAACCAAGAAAAGATGCGAAGCCCTTTTTCTCAAAGCAGCCACTGCCAGTTGAATGGAGTGGAGGCTCAAGTGAGACATGGCCACCATCCCGGCCACATGGCATGCCGCCTGAGTGCCTGCCCGGTGAGGCAGGCCAGGTCTGAGATGAGAGGTAAGGAGGCAGGGCTGGCATGCTACAGCTCCGTCCACAGTCTGAATGAGGATCCCAGGGTCCTCTTCCCCACTCCCTGAGCCCTGCTCTGACTCCCAGCCTGTGGAGTGCATGTGGGGAGACTGGCCTCCCCAGCTCCAGAGAAGCCTGTGGGACCTTCTCACCTGCAGGCTTCTGGGGCTGGTGGGATGGAACATTCTGGAGAAAGAGTGTTGACTCACCAAATGCTTTAAGGGGCACACTTGAAAGGCCGTGAGGAAGGTGTGGGTGGTGAGCTCCTGGCCACTGCTCACCTTTGCAGCCCTACCAGGTGGCTGTTCCCGGACACAGGAAGCCAGACAGCCACGACAGTGGGCAGGACCATGGCGGGCCAGCACGGAGACACAGAGAGACTGCGAAGGAGGCTCTTGGCTTCTGGATGAAATGCGCCGGTCCCCTGGGTGGTCTGATGTGCTACATTTACTATTTTTATCGAGCCACCGGCTGCACGGATGTGTCCCACCCACGCAGGCTTCCAGAGGCCCAGTCCTGGCCATAGGCTCCACGGAGGGGAGGGCTGCAGAGGGTCAAACAATCTGAGCAGTCTTCACCTTGAGGTATATGAAGATGAAGCCAGCTCTCCTCTTAGCAAGACACTGCTTAGGTATTTAGGGATGTGAAATGGCTCCGGGACATGGCTGCAAATGATATTAACATCGGAACTCTATCGGCTCCCATCGCCCTGCTTTGACTCTTCTCTCCAGAAACTCAGTGTCCTCCTAGCAGCCAGAGTGAGCTGCCCTCTCAGACCCCACCAGCTCCCTCTGTCCTCACGTCCTTCATCTTCTCCACTCACGACTTCCTGCTCCTCCAAAGCACGAGCCTGTTGGGGCCTCTGCCTGGACCGCCTTTTCCCGATACTTGCAGAACTGGCGGCTTCTTATTACCTGTGGATCAATTCAGGGGTCCCCTCCACAAAGGGGCCTTTCCTGGCACCCCGTCCAAAGCAGCCAGCCACCCCCTCCCCCCTGTTTCCGAGTCACTCACCACACAGAGCTCATCGCTCTTGGAAGTTGTCCTATTTACTTTTTTTTCTTGCTTATTGTCAGTCTCCCCCTATGAGAGTGTAAGATCTGTGAGAATAAGACATAGCACCCAGCCCAGAATATATTCTCAGTGTGTGTTTGACAACGAACTTGACTTTGCTAGGTCTCCTAGGACCAGAGGATTGGTTTTTTCCTGGTTTTTCTAGCTGGCTTTGCAGAGTGGTGAGCTAGGATGTAAGCAGTCTGAACCTCCTGGGGCTGGTATGCCAAAGCTATGTATGCATATGCCTGGGTGACCCCTTTCCCTTCAGCCCTTGCTGGACACAGACAAAGGGCTGCCTTCCACCCACGGGAGCCTCTCTCGGGCTGGCCTCCCACCTCGGGGCAGCTGTGCCGGCACCTTCCTCCCACTGCCTGTGCTGGAGGCAGCTGTGTTTCCTCTTGGACCCCGGCTGCAGGACAGACACTCCTGGGAGTCTCCTCCGATGCTGGCCACGTGTTTTTGTTCCTGCCACCACCTTCCCAGGACACAGGCTTTTGGGTTCAGAAGTGAAAAGATTCCCAGCCCCAGTGGAATGTGAGGGATGTTGGCCTTCCTCATTTGGAAAGAGAGAAAATACTGAAGTCTCACCACGAGCAGGATCTCTGCCCCTTCCTATCCCAGACAGCCTATCCTAGCCCAAGAACACACAGGTTTTTGCTTTCTAATCTGCCGTGACAAAGCAAATAATCTAGGGGAGAGATACGTGGATCAGAGCCCTGTGACGTGCTGTGACCATGATCTCTCTTGAGCCTCAGTTTCTTCACCAGAAAAGGCAGTAACATCTGTACCCAAGGGCAGTTTTGAAGAGTAGACTGCAAGCCATGCATGGAAGGTGCCTAGCATGAGGTCGATGAGGAAACAACCAGGAAGGCCGGGGAGTGTTCAGGGAACACAGAGCAGCAAGGCCATAGGTAGGGACCAGATCGACTTGCCTCAAAGGGGATGGATCCTCCTCCCTGCTTTCAACTGAGGATGGGTTGGGGCCAGGAGTCATGCCAAACTTGGTGGTAGGACCAGAAGTAGAGGATCTCTGAGTGAGAAGGATCTGAGTCGTACTTTGCTCAGATCCAAATCTGAGAATTGTGCCAAATTCTGTGCCAGGTATACAGTAGGTGTGAATGGGGAGAGAGATTTGCTTGGCCATGAAGTCTAGAAGGACAGTGATGCTCAGTGAAGTACGAATGAGTGAGTGAATGAATGAATGAATCAATCTGTCAAGTGTTGCAGTCTCCGTGGCTCTCGTCCTGTCCCCGCTGGGCCCCTTCAGTTGCATGCCAATTCAGATACATGCTGTGGATCAAGGGCAGGCCTGGGAGAACCACTGGGAGTAGGAACAGGAGGAGGCTGATGTGGGGGTCTCTGCTCCTCTCCAATACGTGCTGGGGCTGCAGCTCCCTGTGCACCTGTGGGAGGTCTCTGGCTATGCGCAGGTTAACCTTGGCCTTCATGCTGGAGAGCAGCTCCAGCCAAAACTTCCCACCTCCTGCCAGTCATTGTGCTTAGAGATGGGAAGCCGGTCCCAGTTCATGGTGACCTCTCCTCTGAACCAGTGTGGGGGAAGCAAGGATGCCCTGAAGCAGCGGGGAGATGGGGCTGGGTGGGACACATGACCTGGTGACAAGGTACCGCACAATTAGAGCCTCATCGCTTAGCATTTACCTCAAGGAGAAAAGAAAGGTAATAGAAGGATAATTGGAAGCCTTCTTTCTTTATTTATTTACTGAAAGGAGAAAGAAGCAGAATGCCTGAGTGTGTAAAAAGTGCTATTTAAATTTCTTGTCTGTAGCATATACTCAAACCTATAATTATGGCTTTGAAGAAAAAGGGTAATTATGAAAATTTCTGGGCTCATTAAAGACACACAATTGACATCCAAAATTATTTGAGTTAGAAATGATGCTGGAATGAATCTCTTATGAGAGAGTCAGAGGAAAAGAACTTGGATATTTAAAAACTCGAAGTTCTGGATGGACCTAGAGTGTCACAGACCACCTCACGTGATGCTTTCCTCCTTATGAAGGAGATGACATAGAGGGTGCTCCCTCTGCAGGGCCAGCTCAGCTTGGCCTCCAAGGTTTAGGCTTGTCGGTCTCAGTGGGTGATGATTTTCAGGGGTTCCCGTAAGCGGCAGTCGCGGAGAGCCTTGCTGTCTGTTTTGCAGAGGCACCTATCCTGTGCTGGACCGCTCAGGCAGCCGAGGAGGATTCAGAAACCGCTGGTCCGTTTATTTCCTTGGGATATGCTGTGACTCTAGAGTCAGGCTGCCCAGACTCAAGTCCCTATACCATCACTTGTGAGCTGTGTGACCTTGGCCATCTCTTCTTCTTTCTGGAGAGGTTGGACCCATGGAGTGTGGGCAACTGAAAAACCTCCTTTGCCAGAGCTTGGACCCTGCTCTTCTGTGAGTCCTGGCAGCACCCTCATCTTTGAAAGTACAAAGAAGAGAGAGAAGCAGTATGACACAGTTTATATTAGTTTTAGCCAGTTCGTAGTAACTCGTGTTATAGTAAGAAGAGCCAGGTCCAACTAATGAGAGGGTAGACCAGATGTACGAGGGGTAGCTAGTGGAGCCAGCAGGGCACTGAGGTTGTGGCAGGGTTTCTGGGAGAGATGGAACACCCCAGTGGCTTTCCCCAGGGCCCAAGAGATGGACGTCCTTAGAGTGATAAGAACATGTCTCCTAGGCCCTAGCTTCCAGATGAGCTTACAGAGGAGGGCTTTCACAGGCTGGGCTGCTAAGGCATTTGCTGCTAAGGTCACAACCTTTGGGTGCCTCTCTGCCTTGCTACATCCTCTCAGTGACCTCCCGCTGCCTCTGACCCAGGTTCCCATATTGCTCTATCTCTGGACCTGCCTCCCCAGCTGTCCAGACTGTCACTGAACCATGCGGAGGGCTCTGACTTCTGCTGCAAGCAGGCCCTGCCACCTTCAGGACTGACTACATCCAGCCACAAAGAGCTGCTAAGTCGTGTCATTTTCCAGGTTGTCAGTTCAGGGAGGCTTCTGAGGGTCAGCTGGACCACAACGGGGCGGCCCTCACCTGTATCCCGAGTGCTGTCTCCTGGTGGTCATCCTAGGTCCCTGGGCTGGGGTCTGCTATGGTTCCCAGGGCCACTGTAAGGTCATGCTGTGGTTGTCTGAGTTAGTAATTGGAAGTAATTGGGGAAGTCAACATAGCTTTTTCTTTGGCTGGTAGTTCTTACACAGGCCATTTGTGGCCTGTGGTCATTCAGCCACAGCTCTAACAAAGCCTCTTTCTTTGAACTGATATTATGTCTTTAGCCTGAGGCTTAAGTAAAGTCTGATCTTCTAAAAAGCCTGGGTGTTTTCTTAGCCTTTATGGCTCTAATCAGCAATTTTGAAAAATAATACTTTGCGTTGGATCATAAATCTAAATGTGAAACCTAGAATCAGAAAGCTTCTAGAAAAAAACATAGAGAATACCTTCACTGCCTTGAGGTAAGCAAACATTTCTCAGGCTGGATACAAAAAGCACAAACCGTGAAAAGGAAGAATTACAAACTGCTTGTTAAAAGTGACAAAAGGATGCCTTTTACCTTCCACAGACACCATTAATAAAATGAATGGGTAAGCCACAGAAGGGAAATATGTGAAATACATGTATCTAAGGAATACATATTCAGAATATATAAAGGAACAGTGTTCAGAATTTATAAAGAACTTCTACAGATCAAAACTAACATACAAGCCAACTTTGAGACTGCAGAAAATAACACGTACCGATGGCCAATAAGCACGCGAAAAGATGCCCAGCATCATTAGTCATCAGGGAAATGCAAATTAAACACGGTGAGGTATTGTTTCTCACCCGGTGGCAGTATGGCTGACGTGGAAAGGGCTGGTAACAGCAGATGCTGGTGAGGGTGTGGAACACCCAGGACCTCTCACACACTGCTTGTGGCAATGTCAGATGGCAAAGCCCTTTGGAAATGGTTTAGCAGTCTCTTACAAACATATGTCTCTTCCGTGACCCAGCGATTCCATTCCTAATTATTGACCCAAGAGAAATGAAAGCATCTATTCACACAGAGATTTTGTACAAGGATGTTTATAACAGACTTATTTATAATAGCTCCAAACTCTAAACAAACCAAATGTTCATCCGCAGGAGAATAGGGTTTGAGTGATGTGTTAATACAATGGAATACTATGCACCAATTAAAAAACCAAACTGCTAAAAAAGAAAAATAACAAACTGCTAATACCTGCAATACCATGAATGAACCTAGAAAACATTATACTGAAAGGGAAGAAAAGCCAGTCAGAAGAATGGGGCCAGGGAATGTACTTTATGATTCCACTTATGTGCAGTTCTAAAATGGACAGAGCTCATCTATGATAATGGCAGTCAGAAATGGTTGCCTCTGAGGGCAGTGGAGGCAGAGAATGACCAGAAAGGGGTGAACTGGGGTGATTGGAAATGTTTAATATCTAGATCATGTCTGAGGTGATGGTTTACACAGGTGTGTACAATTGCCAAAACTTCTCAAGTGAGACATTTAAGGTCTGTGCATTCTGTCTTCTATCATATTCAATGTGTTTTATGTTTTAATTAGAAAAATAATATCAACAGCCAGGATTTTTTGAACGCATACTCTGTGCAGCATTGTGACTGACCTCCCATCAGTGGCTTCAGCAATGCTCACAAACACCTAGAGGGGCGGGACCCATCATGACCACTTTTTTTTATTATCATTTTTTAAATGTTTATTCATTTTTGAGAGGGGGAGGAGAGGCAGAGAAAGAAGGAGACACAGAATCTGACACAGGCTCCAGGCTCTGAGCTGTCAGCACAGATTCTGACACGGGGCTCAAACTCACGAGCTGTGAGATCATGATCTGAGCTGAAGTTCGACGCTTAACCGACTGAGCCACCCAGGCGCCCCTTGACCACTTTTTATCTGAGGGGTTACAGGGCCATTTAAATGGGGGAGATAGAACCTAAATTCTGTGGCCTGAGGATTCACCCACCCTAACTGTGTCTCTCATTCTTACTTTGTTATCTCCATGTCCCCATCAGCATTTGTCCCCTGGCCTTGCAGGCACTTACAAAATTGGAATTCCCAGCATTGTCAAATACTGAGTGAACAAATGCTGGCCATCAGGCATGGTGCCGAGGCTGAGGAGAAGCAGTGAACAATATGGGGGCCACCCCGGGAGCCCACAGCCTGCAGAGGTCTACGCAGGCAGACATCTGGTCTCCTGGGTATATGCTGCCCCAGTATCCCCCCTGACCTCTAAGCCCAGTCTTAGGTTGTATTTTTGTGATTCCTTCCAAGGCTCCACCCTGGTTCCAGAGGGGGCCCTGGTTGGAAAGGCTTCCCTCGATGGTGCAGGTGCCCTTTTATCTTCACAGACACTGGTTCCAGAAGCAGGTCAAGGCACAGACCTCCTGTCAGAGAAAGAGAGGGTTCTGAAGCCCCCTCGGGCTCCGGGTGCACACCTGGGCCTTTGCATGGTCTCCTCATCTCAGGGGCTCTTGGGGAACGTTCCTGCCAGCAGCAACACACTGGATGCCGCCTGTGCATGTGTTGAGGCCCAGGGGCAGGGGGCCAGGCCTGCCCTGGCTTCCAAGTTTCTAAAGACAGGTTTGGTGCAGGTTGAGACATCATGGCCCCCATAAATCACAGGGCCTTAGGGAACTTGCTTTCCTGCCTTGAAATCCACAGGCTGCTTTGCTGGGCTCTGTCCCACCTGGAATCTGGTGATAGGCATTCTTCCCTATCATGTGCAGAGAGTCTCCTGGAGACCTCAGCCCCCAGCACCAGCCCCAGCAGCAGTGAGCAGAGTCATGTCCACCTATCTCAGAGTTTGGGCCATTGGGCACCCCATCAAGATATCCTCATGACAGACCTCTGCTGCCTGCTCTGCTCTACATGGCCCAGGCTGTGCCTCACTCTGCTTTTCCTGCGCCTGTCTGGTTACGGGCAGTCAAAGACCTCAGCGACATGGCTGAGGATGGCTTTGGCTGAGGTTCAACACCTTCATATCTGAGGGGACTTTTTCCTCATAATTGCCTCCACCCTGTTCTTACCTACTTTGGGATGTGAGTCAGCCAGACTGTCCGACCGGGGCACTTGGCGACCTGCAGGGAGCAGCATTTTGAGGGGCATAATCCCTATCGTCAACACCATCCCACATACATACATCTTGAGCACTAATTGCATATTACAGGGCTCTTTGCTGTGCATTTTGTCATTCAATCCCCATGTCATCCTATAAGGGACATAGCAAGAGACTGTCATTCTCACGTGTAGAGGAGGAAACTGATCCCAAAACTTATGACAGGCTGGCCCATGTCTCATGGCGATCGATGTCTGAGCTGACTGTCAGTGGGACAGACAAGACAGCCCTGACTCCATGTTCCCTGGGCAGAGACTCACATGGTCCAGATCTGGGCATTGCTCATACCTATTTTTTTTATTGTGGCCAGGTAGGCTGTGTGGGGTTTTCCTCAGATGCATCCAAGAGAAGGAAGGCCCAGCAAGATGAAGAAGTCTGGTCCTGCCACTCATCCTTCACCCAAAATCCAGGGTGATTGTTTTCTGCCCAAAAAACTGATCTGACCCTGTCACTTTCCAGCTTAAAGCCCTGTTGTGTACCAGGCACTGGGCTCTGTGCTTTATGTATTTCTCTCTTTCATCCTCGCAAAAGGCCTATGAGGTCAGCGTTAGGACTTCACACACTGATGAGAAGAATGAGCCTGGGGGTACGACAGTTACTAACTTGCTTCGATTCAGCCAGCAGTTGCTGGTTGGAATTTAATTCGAGATCTGGCTGCAAAGCCGAACCACACTGTGCTCTGCTTCTGGCTTAAAATCTTTTTTCGCTCTAACCCATCTGTAGTGGTTGGTGTCCCCACCGCCCCCCTAAAAGATATGCCCCAGTCCTAACCCCTGGTAGCTGTGAATGTGACCTTATTTGGAAACAGGGTCTTTGCAGAAGTAACCAAGTTGAGTCAGACTGGATTAGGGTGGGCCCTAAATCCCAGGACTGGGCTCCTCATAAAAAGGCATGTGAACACACAGAGCCATGCAGGGAGAACACCGCGTGACAATGGAGACGGAGATTGGAGTGATTTGTCTCTAACCCAAGGAATGCCAAGGGTTGCAGGCACCCACCAGAAGCTAGGAAGGCATGAGCAAGTATACTTCCCCTAGAATCTTCCGAGGGAGCATGGCCCTGCCAACATGTTGATTTTGAACTTCTAGCCTCCTGAACTGAGAGAGAACAAATTTCTGTTGTTTTAAGCCACCCAGTTACACAGCCCCGGGAAAGCGATACACCATCTTACCGTGGCAGTGGGGAGAGTCTGGGCCACTCCCGGTGCTATATTCCCCTCCCAGAGATTCTCAGTGCCCATCAGCATATGAATGGCTCTGAGAAGTCCCAAAGCCAGGAAATGGATTGAATATTTTTTAGCCAAGTATTTCCCAAACAAATGATCTAGGGACTCCTTTTCTCACAGAACACCTTTTGGCATCATGTGAAGCTAAAGCTCCAGGGAGCACACTTTGAGAACTGCTGTTAAATGCCAAACAGGTGCCCTTGCCAGTTAACCCAGGGCTGATGACATGCAGGGCCCTTTTTAGGAAACTGCCTTCCTGATTGAAATGCCTGAGAATTTCCATCACCCTGTCACCGGCACTGGGGAGAAAAAAAAAAAAAAAAGACATCAAGAAATTAATTATTATAGAAAGGGCTATGAAAATGCCATTCACAGCAGCGAACAAGATGGCAATATTTAATATTGGACAGGGACCCACAGGCAAAAATAGCACAGGCAGATGTGCAGGCTTGTGCTGTTTCATCTAAAGTGTGAAAAAACATCAACTCTGAAATCTGGAGCAGCTCTGTGGGAACCATACGTTAGCTTCTGCGGAGGAATTTCCCCAAAGGCAAACCTGGAAACTTCAATCACTACTCAGGGATGCTTTGGCTTGCCTCCACCTGGGAGCCAAGAATGTCTCCGAGATAACCACACAAGGCAGCCCAGCCAGGCCTCCCTTTTGTTCCCGAAGGGCAAGGACCAACAGCTTCTCACCCGCTGCAGCTGCAGATACTAAGGCTGGGGGGCAGATAAGCCACACCGTTGCTTACTCTCTGAGGAGCTGTTTCCATCCCCAGGCCCAGTGTGTTCTAACAAGCTGGGATGTTTGAAAACAAGATGAAGTACTGCACCTGACATTCTGCTGCCCACAGTCTTCCCCACCACCCATCCCTGCCAGGTTAACTTCTCAGAAGTAATGTCCCTTCTTCCAGGAAGCCATCCCTGACTCTCTGGCCTACGGTGTCCCCCTGCTTTACTCTCCCTAAACACCCTGGACGTCCTGCTTTGAGACACTGACACCACACTGTGATGTGCTAATGTCCGTCTCTGCCAGACTGTAGGGCTCTACGGGGATAGGATGGTCATATTCACCACTGTGTCCCCAGCACCCAGCCCAGTATCTGGCCCAAGAGGGTGCCCAGAGCATAGCTGATGAATGAAGTCTGTGCTTTTCCCTGGGTACCTCCTCAATCCCCACTGCCATGGCCATGAGCATCCTTTCTCTGTGTGTAAGCCCCACCACCAACACCTGCCCCCTGCCCCCATTTGGGGGGAAATGGCCACACAATCACCAGCACCCACAAGTGCCTTTCTGGTGATCAGCAAACGATGCCAGACTCAGTGTGCGGTGTTTACAGCCGGCTTCTGCTCTTGCAAAGATTTCCTTCCCGAGATGTGGCAACTATATCAATTTGCAGCATTCAGTAAGTGTTACGGTTGTCACATTCATTTTGGACCTGGGTCAAAGTCCTGAAGGAGGCCTAGGTTTTAATGGTGGGCTTATGCACTGCTCTGAGCTGGGGAGGCTCATGGGCAGAGCAAACTCTACTGCAAACACAGAGGGCCAGGAGGAGGGCATGGGGGTTACACTATGGGGATTTGCCAGGGAGCACATCTGCTGGGTGTGTGTGTTGGTGGCAAATCAGGAGAGAAAGGTTGTTTTCTTTCTTTTTTTTTTTTTTTAACATTTATTTATTTTTGAGACAGAGAGAGACAGATCATGAACGGGGGAGGGTCAGAGAGAGGGAGACACAGAATCTGAAACAGGCTCCAGGCTCTGAGCTGTCAGCACAGAGCCCAATGCGGGGCTCGAACTCACGGACCGTGAGATCATGACCTGAGCCGAAGTCGGACGCTCAACCGACTGAGCCACCCAGGATGCCCCGAGAAAGGTTGTTTTCTTAACCCACTCAGCTTCTCATTGGCATCAGACCCCCCACCCCAAGCTGCCCTTAATGAGAGCTAGTAGATTCTGGATTTGCTATCTAGAGGACAAGGCACTTCTAACTCATCTTCCTCCAGGCTTTAGGCTTTCCAAAGGTCCTCGTGCATTGGGGTGCCTTGGTGGCTCAGTCAGTTAAGCGTCTGACTTCGACTCGGGTCATGATCTCACAGTTCGTGAGTTTGAGGCCCCTGTCAGGCTCTGTGCTGACAGCTCAGAGCCTGGAGCCTGCTTCGGATTCTGTGCCTCCCTCTCTCTCTGCTCCTCCCCTGCTCACACTGTCTCTCTCTCTTCCTTAAAAATAAATATTAAAAAAAAAAAAATGAAGAAGACAAAGGTCCTCATGCACTGGCAACATAGATTCTTTTTAAAAATATTGAGTAGGGGCGCCTGGGTGGCGCAGTCGGTTAAGCGTCCGACTTCAGCCAGGTCACGATCTCGCGGTCCGTGAGTTCGAGCCCCGCGTCGGGCTCTGGGCTGATGGCTCGGAGCCTGGAGCCTGTTTCCGATTCTGTGTCTCCCTCTCTCTCTGCCCTCCCCCGTTCGTGCTCTGTCTCTCTCTGTCCCAAAAATAAATAAACGTTGAAAAAAAAATAAAAAAAAAAATATTGAGTAACATGCAGGCAATATCCCCATTTTAAAAAGAGAGAACAGACCCAGAGTCATGTAGTTATTTGGGTAAATAGAGACTCAGAACTTGTGACTTTCTGGTCAGTGCTATTTGGCCATTTACTCTCAGGGACACACCTAAGGGCCAAATTGGATCAAAACTAGCTACTTTTTTTGTTTTTTGTTTTTTTGTTTGTTTATTAAGTTCTGGTAGGTATGTGAAGAGCTTTATGTACATTATGTCATGTAATCCCTCTATCAACGCTTTCCAGCAGGTATTATTATGAGCCCATTTTATAGATAGGGAAACTGAGGCTCCAAAAAGTTAAATAACTTGCCCAACTTAATATGGCTAATAAATGGCAGACTCAGGATTCAAACCCAGTACTGGCCAATGGCAAAGTTACAATCTTAACTGAGTTTTCTAGCAACTTCCACATACTAGATAGTTCCCTGGTGTAGGGCAGACTGCAGTGTGCAGTCTGAGTTGACATGGCAAACACCCTGACTGCCACCCAGGTGTGGGGGACTAGGAGGACGACCAAGATTAGGCTTTGACATGGATGGGCATGGCCAGGATGGCTGCAGAGGAGCTGCGGGTGGGGGTGGGGGCAGGAGCATTCTTGTCTGGGGGAAGTTGACCTGGGCCTGGGAGGGACCAGCCAGTGTCTCATGGGGCCTGACCGTGTAGCTAGGCTCTAGAATCCCTTCCTGTTAGAGCCACAGTCTATACTCAGGCCCTCGGGCCTGGACCCCCCGGTTCTGAGCTCCTGTATCAGGTTTGAGACCTGCATTTCCTGGGTCTGACTCACAGAGCGGCAGTCCCTGCAGGGAGAGTAGCTGCCCTCATGACGGTCCCCACATTGCCGCTGTGGCTTTGCTGGGATGGCTGGCTCCACCATCCAGCAGCGGAGGCCTTGGGCATGTTCTGTAGCTTCTAAGAGCTTCGGTTTCTTCATCCATAAAGTGGGAATGTTAATGCTTGTCCTATGAGTCACTGTGAGGAGTCCGGTAAATATGCAAGGCAATTGGTACACAGTAAATATTCCATACCTGTTGGCTTTGAAGATGATGATGATGATGGGGGCAGCAATGACAATGCACGGGCTGTGTACCCGGCGGATCCCAGTCCGTGCTAGGCTGCATACCCGCATCATTCACTGCCCCAAACAGGACACAACAAAACTGCCTAGTCATGAGGCGGGCTGGGGTCATCCTTCTAGTTTTGCATCTGGGCTCTGGTGCCTACTTATCGTGTGAGTTTGAGCAAGTTACTTAGCCCCCCTGAGCCCATCTGCTCAGAAGAGAGTTCGCCTACCACAGGAGGGCTGGGTCTGCTTCCCCCATAGATGGAGCTTGGCCTTCCCAGGGCATTGGGACATCAGCAGCTCCTGAGGTTGGCTGGTCCCACAGACACGTCCCATGTCCCAACAGCGCCAAGGCAGAGGTGGCCTGGCTGGAGCACAGGCGTGTGTGTGTGTGTGTGTGTGTGTGTGTGTGTGTGGCCACTTTTGGCGTCCCACCTTTGTTCTCAGGAGTCACTCACCCTGCAACCGCTTTCTTTGAGCTTTCTTTGAACTCTCTTCCCGGCTGCTCATCTGGCCACCAGTCCAGCCCTTTCTTTTCAAAGAGAGCCTCCTGTCTGTGAGGTGCTCTGCCTTGAACCCAGACCCCCCCTCCCCACCCGGCCCGGTACACCTGGCACCTGAGTAAATAGGGCCTTTCTGGTGCTTCTTCCCCAGGGCAGGGCCTGGCCCTAGGCCGGGCAGTCAGGACTGGGATGTGTGCTCTGAACCTCCTGGGGCCCTGGTGACTTGTGCCAGGCACTGGGGGTCCAAAGGCGATTCAGACCTTCTCTCTCCTGGGCTTGGCATTGGGGGGGTGGTGTACAACTGACCAAGAGCAGGATCTCTGTACTCACACAGACCTCAGTCCACCTGTTGGCTCTGCTACTCACTGGTGTGTGAGGTTGGACGAGGTACTCACATTCTTGTCGCCTCAGTTCCCCCTTCTGTGAGTTGGATTAACGGTATTACCCACCTCAAAGGATCAGTGGGAGCATAACATGCACTTGGCATAGGGCCTAGCACATAACAGATATGCAGCATTGATCTACCACCAGCAGTGCTTTGTTCTTACGGAGAGGCTTCTGATTTGTAAGAAGCTCACAGACCATCCCAGGGTGGCAAGGCCAGTGCTCCAGGGGAAGCAAGTGCTGGAGGCACGGGGGCACTAGAGGAGGGCTCTGAGAGCTGCCTGAATGCCCAGAAGGTGCCATGGGGATGAGACTTGAGGGAGGAGCTCCCAGGAGGATGAGAGGTGTAAGAGGCTCGGTCCCTTCCCTTAAGCTGCCGATGTGTGGCCATGTGTCACCTCCCCATATATGACAGGCAGGCCATGACAGATGTCATGTAGGAGCTGAGGGGACACTGCAGGGCAAGGGCAGCAACCTCTTTGCACTTCAGTGATCAGGAAAGGTTTCAGGAGAGAAGTCAATGTGTGATGGATTCTGAAATAGTGACAGCCTGCGATCTGATGCCCCCCTAGTCGCCATTCTTGCTCCCTCTCTGTCTTTTCCTCACTTCAGACTACAGTGGTTATTGCATTCCTCTCTCCCCACTCACAGTGAGCTCCCACAAGACCTTAGAGGACTTGCGTGGTACCCCCAACCCAGCCCACCCCCATATCGCAGTGCCTGCCCCTCGCTCCTGCTTGTTGCACTTCAGCCATTGTGGCCTCCCTGTGGTTTCTCATATACTCCCAAGCAAGCCCTGCCTCAGGGCCTTTGCACTTGCCGTTCCCGCTGCTGGAGCACTTCCGTGAGAAGCCCTTATGGTTCATTGCTTCCCTTCGCTCAAGTTCCTGCTCCAGTGTCACCTCTTCAGAGAGGCTTGTCATGACCCCATAGGTGAAGCAGCCTCTCTTTCCTAACATCCTGGTTTCCTGTCTTCCAGCTTTTATCAGTCTGAAATGACCTCAAGCGTTTGCTCATGTGTTTACTGTCTGTTTCCCCAAGGTAGTGTGTGAGCTCATGAAGGCAGGCACCATATCTGGTCTTGTTGATTGCTGGGCCCTGGTGCCTGGCACGGAGCAGGCTTCCTGGTAGGAGGACAGTTAATATGTGAGTGGCAGTGGATGGGCGCAGGCAGTTGAGGCGTCCCTGCCTCAGGCTGCACATGAGGAAAGAAGGAAACATGGGACCCTGCAGCTGTGACATCCCTCCCCCGTTGGCTTCGTGCCATTGGGACACGGCCCCACAGCCTCCCAGGCAGCAGGAACTGTGCAAAGGAGTATAAATTATATCCAAGGGTCCCTTTTTTGATTTTTAACTTTTTATTACAGAAACTTCCAGACATCTGCAAAAGTAGAGAAAAGAGTATAATCCGTACCATCACATATCACCCAGCTGCAGCAGTGATCAACTCCTGGCCCATCTTGTTTCGTGTATTCTGCACACACAGCCCAGTCCCCGCCCCCCGCAAGGGTTATCCTGAGGCAAATCCATGGGCCCTCCTTTCGTGTAGAGAGCTTAGAAATACTTCCTGGCAAGTGTGTTCCTTCACTTCCTCCCCCAGGAATCCCAAGTGCTCCTGCTGACTCTCCCCAGTCAGAACTAGCTCCCAGCACGGCTCTACGAAATACAGTCCCATAGAGGTGTCATCGACTGAGATTTGCTCGGTCCTGGGTGGTGCTGTCATCCAGAGTCTGTATTGCAAGGGCGGGTGTCAGGCCCTGCCCCAACCAGGCAGAGATGGCCAACCCATCCCGGGGCAATGTGACCACGGCTGGTTTAGAGCCTGTGACACGGCTGCTTTCGTTCTCCGAGGTTGGTGCCCTGTAGGGAATGGCTATGGGCAACAGAAAGGACGTTTGCTGTGAGCTGTTCCAGACCTGAGCTGGGGCCAGGGAGAGCCCAAGTGTCTCCAGAATCACTCCTAATGACTTCTGGCGGAAAAACACATTTGAGGGAGGGAAGGGAGACAGAGAGAGAGACAGAGAGAGAGAGAATGCCCGCAGGCTGTGAAGGCCAGCGTGGTGGGCAAGTGTGGGCTGTCCCTGGTAGCAGCTGTGGCCAGATGCACCCATGAACCAACCCCCTTCGCTTCCCATCTAATATACGACATTTACTTTGTTTCATGTTCATCAAGTGCCATTTCACCGGACAGTGTTTTCATTTATTTAGGTTCATGGCTGTCCTGCCAAGGTGATTTTATTATTATAAAATGTGGGAAAGTATTTTAGGAAGAAAATAATGCAAAACAGATTTGGTGCACATACTGAAAATTGTTGTAAAATTGAGATCTCAACCAGCTCTTTTCCTGACAGTCAAAGAAAGGTCCTTGCCACCTGCTTCGGGGCCCCAGTCCCCAGGGGCCCGGCTGCCCGCCGAGCCTGCCGAGAGGGGGTACTCACCGGCTTCTGGGGAAGGAGTTGGAACCAGAGTCTGGACTCCCCAGCCCTAGGCTCTTGGGCCAATGCCTCAAACTCTACCCAAGTTCTAGACCAACTCTCTGGCCAGGTTTTCCAGTAAGTTTTGTGGCGAGTCATGAGAAGACCCCAGTCCGAGGCTCATTCTTAACCCGTAAGTACTGACTTGCAACTTTTAGTGAACAGAAGAATCGCCAGAGAGCTTGATACAAATCCGGAGTCCCGGCCCCTCTCCCCCAAACATCATGACTCAGAAGGGGCAGTGTCTTGGAATCTGCATTTTAATAAACCGGCCAGGGTGCTTTGGAAGCAGGGGGATCTGGACTGTATTTCAGAGGCACCGCTATGCTGAGAGGTGCAGTGAAATGGTTATAGGGTGGTTTAAATGAAAATGATAATAGGTACATAATATGTTTCCTGTGGGTTACCTAAGATAATACCTTAGAAGCACAATGTCAAGTACATTGTAAGTGCCTGGCTCATGCTGTTGCTATTATTATTGCTTCTGTTTCCTTCCATGCCTCACCTGCACATCTCCCTCCTACAACATATATTGTCCCCAAGGACACTATCAACGGGATCACTGCATTTAAAAAAAGTATTGATTTGAAGCATTTACCAGTTTTTCTGGTGTAAATGCTCCCACCATGGCCGATTTAAAGCTCATACTGTGATGACATCGAACACGGAGTTGGGAAGAGATGTGCATAACTGGCCAGGATGGGCTGCTCTAAGCCGGTACCAGTGCCCCAGCAGAAAGTCCCTCTTCCCTGTGAGATCCCGAGTGTATGTCATTGTCTCAGCTGGGGCTGATAAATGCAGAGGGCTGAGGGCAGAGTCCCAGGTAATTGCTACCTCCTGCTGCAAGGGGAGGCTGGTTTTTGCACAGTTTTGTTACCCGTGTGTACTCCTAGCTAATGCAGGAAATGGGAATCGTAGCCTCGAATTACCGGCATTGGGAACCCAGAGAAGAAATGATTATCAAAGGGCAGGGATGGCCCCAACATGCTAATTTTTACCATTTGCCACGGACCGCGTGAAAGGGTGCAAGGTCTCTGTTGTTTCCTTGCTGGTTCTGCTTTTGTTTTGTATTGATCGCTGAGAAAAGCAGGCTTCTGCCGAGGAACAGGTGTGGGTCTTGGAGCCAGACAGTTTGGGATCATATCCCAGGACTGCCATGTGACAATAGTGTGACCTTGGTGCAAGTTAGCTAGCCTCCCTGGTGCTCCGTTTGCCCCTCTGACAAGCGGGTGTATTTGTGGATACGTTGCAGACTGTGGTGAGACACAGACGTAACACACATCGTGTGCCTAGGATAGGGCCTGGCAGAGAAGCATGGCTCAGAGAAGGGGCGCCAAGTTAGGGCTAATCCTGGCATGCCCCCGTGGCTTTTCGGAAGCTGTCCTTCATCCAAGAGTTTAGAAGCTCAGTGAGAATCCAGCCTCACTCGTACGGATGAGAAGGAGAGGTCATTTCTGTCATGGCAAGTTTCATTTCCTCCTCGAAGAGACATTTTCGACACAAAGAAATATTAAGTTCTTTCCTATTATTCCAGCATGTGAAAGAAGCTGGATGAATTTTATTTTTTTCTTTTGCCAAGTTTGGAGGAATCTTTGGAACGCTTTGATTTAAAAACCTAAGTGGTTACATGCCATTTAGAGGCCTGGTTATAAAATATGACCGTCTTTGAGATGGTGGAGCCACACACTGGAAGGAGCCAGAATGCCGGCATTCCCACTGGAGGAGAGCTGGCTGGCTGATCAGGGGTCCACTGTGGACTTTCTGTGAGGGAGAAATAAACCTGCTGTGTCGTAAGCCTTTGAGGTTTGAGATATTGCTGCTACAGCAACTAGCCTTAGCCAACCCTGACTAATACACTCCCATTAAGCAAACACTTTGAGAAGCTGGGTGCCCCCTAGGGAGATGGTCAGGTATAGTCCAGAGAAGCTCCCATGTCACTGCCGTTGTCTTTGACATAGAGCAGCTGTGAGAAGACCCGGACAGAAAAGATGATTAGTGGAGTCAAATATGAACCTCACCTTGGCAGGCACAGGGCACAAGTCTGCATTGCAGATGCTTTTCCTGTGGACGGCTCTACGTGTCAAGGTCTCTTCACTGTCCTGTGCCCCCTCCTACCCTTCACTCCAGGGGGAGTGAAGGTGGCAGAGACGAGGCTCAAGTAGAGTTGATGATACTCAGCTCAGTGTGGATATGATTGTCCCCAGCCTGTGGGGAGTTGCAGCCCTCTCCAGGGCCCTGCCTCACCTGTTACCTTTTTAAAAAAAATTTTTTTTAAATGTTTTTATTTATTTTTGAGAGAGAGAGACACAGTACAAGTGGGAGAGGGGCAGAGAGAGAGACACACACAGATTCCGAAGCAGGCTCCAGGCTCTGAGCTGTCAGCACAGAGCCCAACATGGGGCTCCAACTCACGAACCATGAACTCATGACCTGAGCTGAAGTCGGACATGTAGCTGACTGAGCCACCCAGGTGCCCCTCACCTGTTACTTTTGGTCGCATGTGTGGCCCTGCATGGACCAAGCAGTCGCTTCTCAGGAAGACACTATGAGGTGCTATTTTCATGCAGTTTGGAAGGAAGGGAAGCTTCAGTGCTCAGAGCCTCAAGGAGTGTCCCCAAGAAGCAAGGTCCCCACCATTTCCTTTCTCTCACTAATCCCCTTGGTTCGCTTCAATTCCCTCCCTTCCTGGGGGCCCAGGAACATCTAGGCGCTGCCGGGACACAAGAAGCAGGCCTACTTTCACACTGCTGCTGACCCCACAAAACTCTCCCCACCATGTTTTAGTCTGCCATCCTTTGTTTCCTCTCCCCGTTGCTGGACCACGTTCTTCAGTCACTTGGAGGTGGCACCTCGAGACGGCTGTTGTCTCCCGGACCCCCCCTTCCGTACACTTTATTCCCTGCTAGGCCCTCTTGGTTCTCCCCGCGCAGGCTTCTACCTGGATCCCTCTTCCCAGCCTCCAAGCTGCCACCTCTGTGGCCCTCGAGCTTTGTCACCTGGACTGTTGTAGCTGTCTCTTTCTGGCGCCCCTGCCTCTAGGAGCCCCTGATCTTACCAGGGATCCTGAGGCCTGTTTTTCATCACCCCTGAAGCACAGCACTCCCAGCTCATTGCAAGTCTGCTCCAAAACTTTCCTCGTCTCTGTTGGCCTTGACCCTGAATTGTCGATGATTTTCTGATGGAATCAGAGGCGTCCTTTGTTCCAAAGTTTTCTCATTGTTTTCTTTCCATGGGATTGTAGAAAACATCTCCCGCCAGGCACACCCTACTGTTTTTGTGAAAATTATAGGCTGCAAATAACTGCTTAAGTCAACTGCCAGACGAGGTACTCTCTTCAGAGGGAAAATTCCAGCTGTTGAACAAGTTTATGGGCTTTATTTTTGGCGCAAAGAGTTCATCAAGTGAAGAACAGTATTTTCCAGGTGCCCCAACTCTTATTGTAAAGCATATGTGTCTGAGTGGGCGACTGCTCCCAAGGTCAGATTTATGACCCCAGTACTTATTCACCCCCTTTCTTTCTGTTGACTTCCTTGGGCCCCTTCTGCAGCCCTATGGTAGACACCTTGGGGAACACAGACAGGAACAAAGATGAGAGAGAGAGGGCCTGAGCAGGAGGTCAGCCCCCAACCCTCTTCCTGAAGCCTGACAGCATTCCCTGCTGCAGACTCCCTGAGCTGATGCTCTGCCCTTAGGATATTTTCTGGCTTTAGTCAGACTGATCTCAGAATCCAGTCTCGACTGAGACCCACCAAAAGACCAGCCTCCTCCCCTTGAACACGTGTAAGGAGAAGCGGATGCCCCCAGAAGAAGCTGCCCAAGACCCATGCCCAAACTGTGCCAACCCCTGGCAACCTGGGGCAAGCTGTCTTTTTGCAGAGCATGCTGGGCCCTCCTGAGGAGCCCGTGAAGTGGGCTCGTCTGTCTCTTCCTCCAGACCTCACGACCTTCAAACGTCCCTGCGTCTCACTCTGCCCTATAGGTGCATAGACCACCCTCACTGGCCACCACTCAGGGAGGTCCTGTATTCTCTTTTTACTAGGTTTTTGTTGTTTTTTTTTTTTTACGTTTCATTTATTTTTGAGAAGGAAAAAACAGAAAGAGACAGAGAGTGAGCAGGGGAGGGGCAGAGCGAGAGGGAGACACAGAATCCGAAGCAGGCTCCAGGCTCTGAGCTGTCAGCACTGAGCCCGACACGGGGCTCGAACTCACAAACCGTGAGATCATGACCTGAGTGGAAGTCGGACACTTAACCGACTGAGCCGCCCAGGCGCCCCGGGAGGTCCTGTATTCTAAAACTTGCCCAGTGTCAGTCACTCCCATCAAAACTTATCCATTCTATGTTCCCCTCCCAGCAAATCCTGCAATCAGCTGATCTGATAAACCAAGTTGTATTTTATGTTTAATGAACGGTAATCACTCAGCGTTAACCTGATACCTCACTGTTCACAATATGGCCCACAGCCCAGGAGCTGCAGTGTCACTTGAGAGCTTATTAGAAATGCTGAGTCTCAGGTACACCCCAGCCCGTTGAATCAGAATATCCGTCTTAACAAAATCCTCAGGTGATTCTAGTGCCCGTTAAAGTCTGAAAAGCACTCACCTAATATACGTTTTGCCCTTTTTGGCAGATAATTACCTTTTCTAAAAAAAAGTTTATTTAATTTATTTTTTAAAATTTACATCTAACTTAGTTAGCATATAGTGCAACAATGATTTCAGGAGTAGATTCCTTAGTGCCCCTTACCCATTTAGCCCATCTCCCCCTGACAACCCCTCCAGTAACCCTCTGTTTGTTCTCCATATTTAAGAGTCTCTTATGGTTTGTCCCCCTCCCTGTTTTTATACTATTTTTGCTTCCCTTCCCTTATGTTCATCTTTTTTGTCTCTTAAAGTCCTCATATGAGTGAAGTCATATGATTTTTGTCTTTCTCTGACTGACTAATTTCACTTAGCATAAAACCTTCCAGTTCCATCCACGTAGCTGCAAATGGCAATATTTCATTCCTTTTGCTTGCCAAGTAATACTCCATTGTATAGATATACCATATCTTCTTTATCCATTCACCCATCGATGGACATGTGGGCTCTTTCCATACTTTGGCTATTGTGGATAGTGCTGCTATAAATATGGGGGTGCATGTGTCCCTTCGAAACAGGACACCTGTATGCCTTGGATAAATGCCTAGTAGTGCGATTGCTGGGTCGTAGGGTAGTTCCATATTTATTTTATTTTATTCTATTTATTTTATTTTTTTTTCAACGTTTATTTATTTTTGGGACAGAGAGAGACAGAGCATGAACGGGGGAGGGGCAGAGAGAGAGGGAGACACAGAATCGGAAACAGGCTCCAGGCTCTGAGCCATCAGCCCAGAGCCCGACGCGGGGCTCAAACTCACCGACCGCGAGATCGTGACCTGGCTGAAGTCGGACGCTTAACCGACTGTGCCACCCAGGCGCCCCCATATTTAATTTTTTGAGGAACCTCCATACTGTTCTCAAGAGTGGCTGCACCAGTTTGCATTCCCACCAGCAGTGCAAAAGAGATCCTCTTTCTCTGCATCCTCACCAACATCGGGAGGTAATTACCTTTAACGTGAGTTATTCCGTGTTAATGATGTCGGTGTGGCATTTCACACTTTAATGAAGATTTTTCACAACTATGGACTTGAATGGTTATCCAAGCAGCTAGATTGGGAGCTCTTGGAGGCACCAGGGACCCGCAGCCCCTGACAGCCCCAGCTCAAGCCTGGCATTTGACTGCAATTTAATTAGCTGCACAAATGAATAAATGTTGAGGCCCCTGCGGGAGACAGGACAGAGGGCATTATTTCCATTTTGCATGTGAGGAAACTAGGACTCAAATCAGCCAAGATCAGAACTGAAATTCCACCAGCCTCCCATCTCGGGGCCACTGCAGGCTGTTTTTCATGTTCTGGTGCAGGGGATTTGCGCGGTCCCCCTGTCATGGTTGTGGAGTCTGCTTGCAAGTTCTAAAAGGAACCTCTGTGTGTAATAACCTGCTCTGGGTGGGGACATCCTTTACAGCCTGCCTGAGTCTCTATCCTGGCACCTGGCACAGTGTCACAGGCCTCTGGCCACGGGAGGGCCCCTTGCAGGCTCTGTGGCTGGCGGTGGGAAACCATGCAGGCAGGTGTTCCAGAGGATGGGAACACCTGCTTGCCCACTGCCTCCCCCGCCCCCCCCAACCCTTCCGCAGGACTGATGGGAATGGGGGAGAGTAGGGCAGGAATGCTGATGAAGCTTATTGAGAATAATTTCCGGTTGTGAAGCTTGTTAACGTGTAATGATTCGATCAGGAGCCCCTTCCCCGAGGGCACTGGGTTCTGCCACCCACCTGAGTGTGGAGAGGCATGTATTCGCAGAAGAGCTCACAGGACCCTGCCATGAGACCTGTGGCAGAGTGAGTAATCAGGGGGTCAGGGGGATCTGAGTGCTGAACCCCAGACCACAGGAATGTGGCAAGCTTCCCTCGGAGATCCCTGCAAATGACAGAAGCCGACGAGGCCTTTGGTGTTCCACAGATTCATCCAGGCCCTGTCCTAGGCCTTACACGAGGGGTACCTGAGCCAAGAAGGAGCCAGGAGGGCAGATGTCTCTCTCTGCCATCTTCCACAGTTGGAGGCCCATCATCTCATTCTTTTGTTTTGTTTTTTGTTATTGTTTTTTTGTTGTTGTTTTGTTTTTTGGTTTTTTGCAATTGCTCAGCTTGTCAGCAGCCTGGAAGTCTGCCCACCATCTCTGGCTGGTGGTGGAGGCCGAGCCCAGTGGGGTTGGTATAGCATCTTCTCCCACATGCTTTGGCTTCGGTGCCCTGGCTGAGGAAAGCCCCCAAGTAGAGGTGATACCGCCAGTGATGGCTGGCACTCTGTGAGCACTTCCCACACTAAACACTTGACCCGCATTAGATCCTTCGACCCCCTACCCCAAACTAGGCAGTAGGGCCTGTTCTTATCCCCATTCTACAGATGAAGCACAGGGAACACAGAATGACCACATGATTGCTCCTAGTCACACAGGGCTGACTCGAAGAACCCTTCTAGCCACCTCTCCAGGTTAATTAGCTAGGGGAAGGCAGAGGGCCCCCGTGGTCCTGCACAGTGCAGCGGGAGTCAGTACAGAGGACACACGCAAACCGCGCGGTGCTCTGCGCCCAGACCTGGAGCGGTGCGGAGCCGCGATGCTGAGGGGCAGGGTAAGGAGTCTGAGCTTCACCCCGCAGACGAAGGGAGTCCCTGAAGGGGAGTTCACATCTGACGTGTGGTTCAGGAAGGTAGGAGGTGGCATCCTGGGCCAGAGACAGATGCCAGGTGGCATCCTGGGCCAGAGCAGCCTGGAGGCTGCTTCAGCAAGGCAGATCGATAGGAGGTGAGGGCTGAGCACCCAGGCCACATCTGCAAGAAGTTGCGGAGGTGTGGCCCCAATGGTTCCTCTTCCGGGTTGGGGTTTCCAGCCCCAAATGGGCACTTTTCTGTCTCTCTTTGCTATGTGAACCATATGAGTCACTACGGCAGAGAAGAGGAGGGTTGGGGTTGTGTTCAAGTTTCTGAAGTTTGGCCTCAGGGCCCCCACCCTGGCCAGGGTAGCACACCTCTTCCTGAGGGTCCAGAGGTGGTGGATGTGCCTGAGGGTGTCTCCATCCATAGCCTTTTCATATCCTTCCTTGTCACCCAGCATGGCCTGAGCCATTGTCCCTCCATGGGCTGTTAACAGATACTATAGTTACTGGGTGGGCCGCTGCTTAGGTGGGTGCTGAGAGGCTGTGGCTGGCCAGGGGTGACTTCACCTCTCAGGACTCTCTCCAAAACCCCAGGGGGTGGATGAAAGGCTTGGACATAAGAGTGTTGGCCTAAAGCTGCCAGCTCGCAGTAGGAAAAAAACAAATTTCTTCAATTACTAATCCATCCATTCTGTGCTAATGCCTCCTGAAAGAAAACTTTCAACTTGGATAGCAGTCTCTTCTCTCTTGGAACCACTTGTACCTATAGTTAGGAAGCTGTGTCTCGTTAAAGCTATGGTCCTAGATTACAAAGCTGGAAGCCCAGCTTGAGCAGGGCATGCATGGCTTTCTGCGGCTAAAATCACATTTCATTTTTGCCATGGTATAGTCCTGTTTCCCTGGGCCACCAGGCTCCCGTTTTGTGTTTCCTGTTTTTTACTTGGAACAAGTGATTCTTATGGAGATTTCCTCTTTAATTCCCAGCACTGATAATAACTAATGCCCAGATACACAGTTTCTGAGTCTGTTCCAAGGCTTTTTGGTGCAAGTAGCTTGGACCCCTTGTTGCCTGGTGATGTATTTCCAGCTTGAAAAAAGAACGTTCACCTACAGGGGAAAGTGAGCCTCAATCTTACCTGGTCTCCAGCTACAGGACAACCGTCAGGATCTTCCTCAGGAAGAGAAGCAGAACTGACCACATCACCGAGAAAACTGGATGAGAGTTCCTCACACCCACAACCCTTACCCCACACACATTGTTGGTGTATTGGCTTAGACAGCTGGGGTTTTGATGAACACCTTTACATGGGCCAGCAAGAAGGTAGTGGGTTTGAAAAAGGCGAGCCTCTTGCTCACCTGACGTCCCCCAGAATCTTCTGACAGAATTTTCTGTCCCCCAGAATCTCCCACCGAGGGGAGATAAAATGCCTCAGAGTGACCATGCTCTGATATCATTGATTTTTGTTTCTTCACACTGTAGTGTGTATGAATCGGCTACTTCCTGGGGAGTATTTGCATAGTAAACCTCTCTCATGGTAGATAATTGACTTTATTTCTTCTTCAAGAGCTCTCAGGCATCTGTGAGAGGAATCCTGTCCTTGTTCGAGGAGTCTTTCCTGAGATTGTGATAGGAAGGCATTCCCTGATTCTGTCCATGTAAAAAGTTAATAAGAGACAGTTCATGGGGCTGAAACCTTAAATCACAAACATGGGATTTGGGCTGTCGAAAGCTGTGGACTAGGAAGAATGACCTTTGAGACTGTTCACCCCAAGAGCCTGCCAGCATAGAATTCCCTCAATAGCGTTGTGTTTCAGCCTGTTCACTTTCCACCTATGAAATTTCAATACCTCAGAAATACCATATATCTGTTTATGTGCTATGGCCGTTTGTAGGGCCACAGCCATTGTAAGGACTCTCGAGAACTGAGTTTTGTCCAGCTAGGTGTATATCACTCTCACTGAGATAGGTGGCTGGATACCATATCCCTGAGGAGTAGCTAGCCAGCTTCTGCTTGGATGTTATAAGTATCAGGGAGCTCAACTACCTGCCTCTTTCTCGCGGTAGCCTTGGAATATTACTTAGCAACAAAAAAGGAGCAAACTATTGATATACACACAACTTGAATGAGTCTCCAGAGAATGATGCCACATGAAAAAAAAAAAAAAGCCAGTCCCAAAAGGTTACATATTGTATGATTCCATGAATGTAACCTTTTGAAATAATAGAATGTTAGAAATGGACAACAGATTGGTAGTTGCCAGGGATGGGGGGGCTCGAGGGAAGTGGACGTCGAGAGAGATTCTGTGGCTTTGGAACATTTCTGTATCTTGACTGTGGTGGCGGATCCACAAACCTTCACGTGTGATAAAACTGCATTGAACTAAGCACACACCTGAGTACAAACAAGACGAGGGACATCTGACAGTGCTCTGCGGGTTATATCAATGTCAGTATCCGTATCCTGGCTATGATATTGTACTATTTACTGTTTCACAGATGTTACCATTGAGGGAAGCTGGGTAAAGGCTCTCTCTGTGTTACTTAAAACTGCATGTGAATCTATAGTTATCTCAAAACACAACATTTAATTTAAAAAATAACTAACTTAGGGGGTGCCTGGGTGGCTCAATCGGTTAAGTGTCCGAATTCAGCTCAGGTCATGATCTCGCCGTTTGTCAGTTTGATCCCCTCGTCGGGCTCTTTGCTGACAGCTCAGAGCCTGGAGCCAGCTTCAGACTGTGTATGTGTGTCTCTCTGTGCCCCTCCCCGCTTCTTGTGCTCTGTCTCTGTCTCTCTGTCTCTGTCTTTCAAAAATAAATAAAACATTAAAAAACAGTTTAAAAAAATAGCCAACTTAAAAAAAAAAATAGCGAACTTGAAACTAGAAATGTAAACAAAATAAAAGCCCATGTTTTCATTTTACAGGTCTAGGATTTATTATGCCCTTTGGGATTTTCTTAAGACCCACTGTCTCTTTGTCAAATTCAGTCAAATTGACTGACAAGAGAGGTAAGTGAGCCCGCTGTGTACCAGAGGCAGCAAGTATCTGCGTGTCCCAGTGTCCTGGAGGTTGGGCTGGAGGCAGGGGTGCCGAGCAGGCTTGCAGCAGAGGCGGGAAGAATGGAAACCTGGATTCCGTCCCTCCCTGTGGAGCCCCAAGGGTAAGGATGGGGACGGGCAATGGGGGACAGGAGAGGATGCTCCCTGCATTCCCCTGGGGGTGCTCCTTCAAAGGAGCAGCAGGAAGGGAAGGTACTCAGATTGCTACATGAGGACGGATCTGGAAGCATAAAGAAGCTTCAGTGAGGGAAATGCCTAGGCCTGCTCAGGAATGTGGTGGGGGTACTGGGGGGGCAGGACTGGGGAGGCACAAGGGAGAGCCCAGTGGTCTCCAGTGCTGGGCCTGACCAGAGGCTGAAGGGCATCACCTGTCACTGAGGAGGGCCGAGAAGAGGCTCTGGATTCTCATCGTAGCAGCTGAGCTCCCTGGTACGGGGTGGGGGCACTTTCCCCCCGGGGACCCTCCCCCATCTGGAGCTGATTCACTTGACCCGGACCAGACCCATCCCTGGGGCCTTACAGACAGACTCCACATTTTGGGTCCCAGTGGGCTGAGGTGCCTGGACCCGGGGAAAGGATCTCCATTGCTTGCTCAGCCTTCTGTTGCCAGGGCCCAACTGGCAGGCTTTTAAAGCAAGCCTGAAAGTCTCGGGGGCCCTGAAAGTGCTGTCTGGGCCTGGCCCTTTGTGAGTGGGTTTGGTGGATTGGGTGCTGAGGGCCAGGCCCTGTACTGAGGGATTCAAAGGACACACGCAGAGCTCACACACTCTCGCCCCGGGCCTCGATGTGGTCCTCCAGTCTCCTGCTCCAGGACAGGCCCGCTGAGTGCCCGAGGTCCCACAGCCGGCTGTGTTCACACTCAAACCCAGGGCAGTCTGGACCCCCGAGCTGCGCTCCTCACGAGATGGCTGTTTGCTTTCCAATCGCGTGTCCCGCTCTGCAGGGCCTCTCACAGCAGATTGTGTACCAACCAGGCGAGGGAGGTGGGATGGGTGCTCAGATCCCGGAGACGGTGACATGTGCGGAGGTACCCAAAGCTGACAGCAGGGTCAGCTTCTGACACCCACTTCTGTGTGCTTCACCTGAACTGCATGACCCGTCCTGTGACCTGGGAGCCTCGTGTGGCTGAGAACACATTTACCAAAGAGTAAGGCCGCTTTTCACGGGAATCAGTGGTCCTTGTGAGCCCCGTATTTGCTGGAACTCAATTTTTTGCTGGTACTGAATGACACTGGGTTCCTCAGAATGGTTTGATGCCCAGGGACGGTTCCAGAAGCCCCAAAGCCCCTGCCCAGCCCAGCCCGGGCACAATTCTGGCAGATCCTAGTCACCTGATTTTCTCCCACAGTCCACTGCACAGAGATGCCAGGGTGGAAAAAGGAGAATAACATTTGGGGCCTAGACACCGCTGGGCTCACACCAACAAATGTGGGGACTGAAGCAGGATGGTGTGGGGAAGGGGGACTATTTTGGGGGGGGTTCCTCTGGGTGGTGGATTTGGTAGAAGCTTCTGGCTGCTGTCGGGAAGCCCAGGTTCTGGCCCTCCCTCTGACACTGACCTGCCGGATTATCTGCACATTCTCGGACATATGCATGTGCAGAGGCTGCTGGGAGGAAGGGGCATCCCGAGGGGCCGGGAGCACAGGGGAAACTGGCGAGGGGGCTCTGCACGGCCATCCCCACTTTAACCACTGCTGTTCCACTCGCATGTGATTGCACGGTGGAGGCCACCTCGTGTGGCGTGTCAAAAGGATTCCCCAGCTGAAGCTGGTTGCAAGGCAAACTACAGGGTTCCACTCTCCAGAACCAAGTGTAAGAGGCGAGAGAGAGAAGGGAAGAAAGGGAACAGTTCCTGCAGGAGGAAGGGACTTCAAAAGCAGGTGTGGGTTAGGGAAAGGGAGGGAAGGATGCAAAGAACTGGGTGTCGACTGCAGGCCGCTGACAGCCTTGGTCACTGACAGAGATGACTCCAGAGCTCTGGGAACATTAACCTGGACGCAGCCCAAGAAAGATGCGGTTGTGATGCCCCGGGATTACTCTTCGATTATTATTAGACGTGCTCTGGCGACAACGCGTTGCTGAAAACCAGCAGTGACGGCATCCAGCCCATGCACGCGGGGCTTCCGCCAGCCAGCCGCAAAGCGTCCCCGAGCAGGGTTCAGGCCACACGGCTCGAGACCCCAGGCTCGTGGGAAGTGGTGCATTGTGGTTTTGCCTCTGCTGTCAACAATTTCAGAAGGCCCAGGGCAGAGCAAAAGTTTAAGTCGAATATCTCCTTCTGAGTCTGTGTGCCGACTGCTGATTGAACAGCCAGGGATCCGGATTCTGGTTTCTTTGTTTTGTTTTGTTGTTTCTCTTCTATCTTCTGCATCTCTGACATGGCTCACTGTGTTTGCTCTCCACGAAAACAGCACTGGGTCAGGCCCTCGGGCTCTGTCTGCTGCTCCGTCCACCACAAGCTCCGTGCTTCTGTCCCCAAGCTTCTCATGCTGTTAGCAGCAGTTGGTACCTCCTGGGAAGTTTGACCATGTAAACCTGCTGTCTGAGGACTCTGTGGGGAGCGGGGTGTGAGCGCAGAGGGAATTTTGCCCGCAATTTCCCTTTTCTTCCTCTTGTCAGGCACGCGGCTGCCCTTTCCTGTATTTTCATTATGGGAAACAGGCAGGAACGGGATGTGGGCTTGAATCTCACCCGGTCACTTACAGGGACACGTGGCTTTGACCTTGAGTAAGTTATTTGTTTCTTTGAAGACTTACTTTCCTCACCTGAAGAGATGCACTATTCCTGTTTACGGACTCTCCCTGGGAGAGACCAAAGACATGGGGAGCCTTACTGCATCACAGCTGAGCTGACGTATTGCCTGGCTGGGCCCCAGTGAAGTGGGGGGACAAGACCCGCCCCCCCGACTGTCGGGACATTGATGGGGGTCATTGCTGTTGTTTCCATCGTGAGTGATTATCTACAGTACTGCATCTCCCCACCCTGGCTGCCACGAGGCCCAGAACACAGGTCCCCAAGTGACTGCTTTGCTCACGACACAACCTCTGCCCCTCTCCAGAGAGGGCTTCCTGGCTAGGTGTCCCGTGGCTAATGAAGTAGCTGGGCCCAGTGGACTCTACCTGAGGGGTCAAGGCTTTCTCTCATTCATCAGGCTCCTTGCAAATACATGTTTTCATGGCTTGCTCCCCCTGCCCTTAAACTCTTCAAACTCCCTGTTGTGCCGCAAGCCTTGATAACAAAGCCCAACAATGTTTTTCTCATTGGCTACTCAATTTGCTCTTTTCTGAGCTACTGTAAATTTGCAAAAATCCCTCTTGGACAGGTCCTGTTGGCTAGAGCCATTTTGAACGGTAGCAAGTGGGAGAGATTGAGCACCAGAGAGGGAGAATGAATGAAGGAGGCAATGCCAAGCACCCCTACATACATACACGCCAGAGCAATCCTAACTCGCTCCTTTTTACTGTAAAAAAAAAATGACAGAGACCACAGTGTAACAACCGGAGCAAAAACGTTCTTTTAATCACCCTCAATGCCGTCACTCAGGCAAATCGGCTGTTTTTAATCTTTGCTTCTCTAGCCTGTGTGCAAGCAAACGTGTTTCTAAGCAGCCATAATTGGAACACAGTTTTGTATTCCCTGTTTCTCCCTATTTCCTAAGCCTCGCCTCGCATTGCTACACAGTCTTTATAGGTATCATTTTTAGTGGCTCACACTCAGTTGTGGCTTCTGGAATGTACTTCCTGTCCCCCTGCATGGCCATCACATCATTACCCGTAGGGGCCCACATCTGCGGGGAAACAAGCGTGGAGGTCACTTGTGCAATCCGTCCCTGTTATTGAATTCTAGAAGTATCTGGCGTGAAAATGCTTCCTTGGGGCAGGCGCATGACTGGTCCAGGAAGGGAGCCCTTCCGTGTGCTTCGTGTATAAACAAATGCTTTCGTTTTCGAAGAAGACTCAGGCCCAGACCCCTTGCACGCATACTTTAGTCTCTCCAGGGTATAACCAGAGTTCATTGCTTTTGCTGCTTTGTTAGGGTGCGAATTCGTCTTCCTCCTCAACTTCTCCATCATCCTCGTCCTCGCTGTCGTACTCAGGGCTGCTGTTTATTGAGTGCTTACCCTGTGCCCGGCCCTGTATGTCATCTTCAATCCTGGTTGTATCTAACACCATCAGTTGCCACTGTTGTTATTCTCAGTTACAGATGAGGAAACTGAGGCCCAGGATGCTGAAGTGACTGTCAAAAATCTCCTAGCTCTCAAGGGTCAGAGGCTGCCTGCCTCCAGATGGGGGAGCCTTGACACTATCTGGCTCCTCACGTGAGGGCCTTTCCTCCCAGGCAGAGTTTGGTCTGAAGCCCCTAGGTTGGGCCACGGGGTCTAAGAAGCCTTACTATCTTAGTCCCTCTGGGCTGCTATTACACAATATCACAGACTGAGTGGCTTATAAACAACGGAGATTTATTTCTCACCGTTCTGGAGGCTGGCAGAGTTGGTGTCTAGAGAGGGCCCGCTTTGCTGTATCCTCACAAGGTAGAAGGGACAAGGGAGCTCTCTGGGGTCTCTTTTATAAAGGCACTGATCCCACTCGTGAGGGCTCTACTCACATGATCTAGTCACCTCTCCAAGGCTTCACTTCCTTTTACCATCACCTTAGGGATTAGGTTTCAGCATATGAGTTGGGGGGATGCAAATGTTCAGTCCGAAGCATTTACCACGATGGACCTGTCTCTTCAGGGGAGAAAGAAGGCCTCTCCCCAATCCCATAAGAACCCTGGGCAGGATAGGGTGTGCCTGGCTAATAAGATGGCAGCTGAGGGGCCATGTGCCCTGGTCAGAGGCTCCAGGCATGGGACACACTTCCCCCAAGGTCACATGGAGAGGTGTTGACGCAGCCGGGCTAGAATCTGGGTCTCCTGACTTGTGAGCAGGGCTATGTCCTTCTTGCGGAGAAGTGATTTCACATCTGAAATTGAGGGAGAGGCTTTAGAATTACCCAGCTCCTCTGTTCTTAGAAACTGCTGATGCCGTCGCGTAGGTATCACAGGGCAAGAGAGAAGACCGGGGAGGAGACAGCGACTGAGCCCAGCACGGGTGGGTGAGGCAAGAGAAAACAGTGTGACTTAGAAATGTCAGAGATACCGCTCCGGGGCCCCGAGCCTGGCCTCAGTCTGCTGACTGGACTTGTCAGACTTAGCAAAGCTCCTGCCAAAGGGATTTCTTAAAAGGTAAAGGCTCTTTGCTCTTCTGAGTCTCCCATGGGCAGCAAAACCCCCTGAGAGGAGCCTTTATTGTGACCACAACCTTTCCTGAGCAGAATTAACCCAGAATTAAAGCTGCTACAGGAAAGGAGATATTTTACTTATGATTCTTTCAATGGGTATTCATTGACACTTTCTGTGTCAGGTAATGGGAATGCGAGACACATTTCCTATCTTTATGGTGGGGATAATACATTAGTAAAGATAAGCTCTGTATAGGACACCAGTGAGAAGACGTGGTAGGGACTGTGGGTAGAAGTGGAGGCAGGAAGCCAACTTGGAGGGAATTGTCAGGGAAGGCCCTTCCCAGGAAGAGGCATGAGTGTTGAGACCCAGCAGATACCTGGGCATCTTCCCAGATCTGGGGGCAGAGCATTCGGGCAGGGGGAAACAGCAAGTGCAAAGGCCCTGAGGTGGACTGTTGAGTGAATTGCAGGAACAGAAAGAAGACTGATGGGAGCAGTTCTCTTCAGGTTCAGGATTGGTACTGTTTCAAGCAACGAGAGAGCCGGCCCAGTGGGATTGTTGGCCTTCTCAATACAGAGCATCCACTTGGACTGTATTCTGCCTTTGCCTCTGTCAGTCACTACTGTTTTCCCCTCCTGCCTGTGTTTGCATGCTGCAGGGAGTGGCGTGTGGCTGGTGCTCTCATGCAAACAGTAGCTCCTCTAAAAGGCAGCGCTCCCTCCCATCTCTCAGTACCCTCGATCTGATGGTTTGTTTACATCTGATAGCTGTGTCCTCATTAGAGCCAATTAACGTGGCATTTCTTGGACCTCGTAAAAGTAATAAATCATGTTGTGTTTACCTTTTGGTTACTAGGCAGAGTGCTAGGGTTTGCAAAACAAAACGAAACAAAACAAAACAAAACCCAAAAAACCCCTGCCTGTGGTTATTTAATTGGAGAAAGCTGCTCTTGTTGCGGACTCAGCTAAACGGGCCATTTGCTCTGGAAGGGACAGCCCTGAGCCAGCCGCACCTACTCATTTGCTGGCTGCTGATGGACACTGACTCCAGACCTCACCTGGGAAGAGACAGTGCCACGGTTTTATCCTGCCCGTGGGCTGGGTTGGTCCAGGTGCGTGTTACAGTGAGGTCTGCTGCTGGGATCTGGCCGTGCCAGGACAGGGGTGCTGGGCTGGCTCCGCCCACCGGCCCAGACTGACTAGGGAGAACCCCTGCCACCCTGGCTCGTTTCCTCCCCTTCCCCTAAGGACCGCCAACAGGACAGGGGGAGGCTGTGCCTTCAGAAGCTCAGAGGAGCCTGACAGGCTGTTGGGGACCCCGCCATTGCCCTCATTCTTGCCACCCTGCTGTCACTTGGATGCTGGGGCACTCCTGGGCACACACAGTCTGCCCCATCTGGGCTCCCTGCTGGATGCGAGGCCTTCGATGAAGCCCCAAGCAGCACAGCACACAGGCCCATTTCTGCCAGTTTTCTGGGGACAGTCTCATCTCTGTCCTTTTTATTCTCATGACACTTTAATTTTTTTTAATTATTGTTTTAATGGTTTCAGGAGTGGAATTTAGTGATTCATCACTTACAGATGACACCCAGTGCTCATCCCAGCAAGTGCTCTCATCAGTGCCCATCACCCATGTAACCCATCCCCCTACCCACCTCCCCTCCAGCAACCCTCAGTTTGTTCTCTGTATTCAAGAGTCTCTTCTGGTTTGCCTCCCTCTCTGTTTTTATCTTATTTTTCCCTCCCTTCCCCATGTTCATCCGTTTTGTTTCTTAAAGTCTACATAGGAATGAAATTATATGATATTTGTCTTTCTCTGCCTGACTTATTTTGGTTAGCATAATACATTCTGGTTCCATCCACGCTGTTGCAAATGGCAAGATTTCATTCTTTTTGGTTGCCGAGGAATACTCCATTGTGTGTGTGTGTGTGTGTGTGTGTGTGTGTGTAGCATAATACATTCTGGTTCCATCCACGCTGTTGCAAATGGCAAGATTTCATTCTTTTTGGTTGCCGAGGAGTACTCCATTGTGTGTGTGTGTGTGTGTGTGTGTGTGTGTGTGTGTGTGTGTGTGTATACACCACATCTTCTTTATCCATTCATCTGTCGATGGACATTTGGGCTCTTTCCATACTGTGGCTATTGTTGATAGCGCTGCTATTAAACATTGGGGTGCATGTGCCCAATTTTTGTATCCTTTGGGTACAAAGTCAGCATTTTTGTATCCTTTGGATAAATACCTAGTAGTACCTTTGCTGGGTTGTAGGGCAGCTCTGGTTTTAATTTTTTGAGGAACTTCCATACTGTTCTCCGGAGTGGCTGTACCAGTTTACATTCCCCCTAATGAAACTTTTAATTTTGAGATCGCTATAGATTCACATGCAGTTTTAAGGCATAATACAGAGAGACCCTGCATACCCTTTACCCAGCTTCTTCCAGTGGTAACATCTTGGAAAACTATTGTGCAAGACCACAAGGGTCTTGACCTTGATAGTCAAAATACAGACATTTCTATCACCACACAGGATCCCCCATGTGTCCCCTTTATAGTCATACCCGCCTCCCTCTTGCTTCTAACCCTCCTTAACTATTTGCAACCACTAAATGTCTCCATTTCTGTAAGTTTGTCATTTCAAGAATGTTACAGAGAAGGAAGCACACAGGACATAACCTTTTAGGATTGGCTTTTTCCACTTAGCATAATTCCCTGAGCATCATCCAGATGGTTGTGCATATCAGTGGTTCTTTCCTTTGTACTGTTGAGTAGTTTTCCGAGGTATGGACATACCACAGTCTAACCTTTTACCCATTGAAGAAAATCCATGTTGTTTCCAGTTTTTGGCTCCTATGAATGTGACTGCTACATACACCCTTCTATAGATTTTGGTTTCATTTCTCTGGGATAAATGCACAGGAGTGCCATTGCTGGGTTCTCTGGTAGTTGCATGTTTCGTTTTTCAAGAGACCATTTTTGTGAGTGAATGTCCTATTTTACTTTCTCACCAGCAATGTATGAGTGAGTGATCCAGTTTCCGAACATCTTCACCAGCCTTTCGTGTTGTCACTATTCTTTATTTTCCCTATTCTGACGGATGTTTAGCGGTATCTCATCGTGATGCAGCTTACATTTTCATAATGGCTAATAATGTTGAACATCTTTTCCTATGCTTATTGGTCATATGAATGAGGTGTCCTTTTCCTAGTTGGACTCTCTGGGCTTTTTTACTGCTTGGTTTTACAAGTTATTTACATGGTCTAGATACTGGTCCTGTGTCCCATATGTGCTTTGCAGCTATTTTCTCCCACTCTGTAACTTGTTTTTTAGCCTCTTGCAGAGTCTTTTTCTGAACACAAGTTCTTAATGAAGTCTAGTTTATCAATTTTTCCTTTTATGTATTGTGCTTTTGATGTTATATCTGAGAAATATTTCCTGGCCCTAAAGATTTTCTCCTAGTTTTTCTTTTCCTAAAAATTTTATAGTTTTACATTTTACATCTAAGTTTGTGATCTGTTCTGAGTTAATTTTCACATAAAGTATAAGACAGGTTGAGGATATTTTTTCCCCCACAGATGTCCAATTGCTCTGGCACCATTTGTTGAAAATACGATCTTCTCTCCGTTGATTTGCTTTTTTACACTTTTATCAAAAGTCAGGCATACTTGTGTGGATCTTTTTCTGGGTATCTCTGCGTCTCCACCTATGCCACATAATCTTGACTGCTGTAGGTACACGTTAAATCTTGAAATCAGGTAGAATGATTCTTTCCATTTTATTCTTTTTCAAAAATTATGCTAACCATTCTAGTTCCTTTGTCTTTCCGTATATATTTTAGAATCATCTTACCTATATCTACAAAATATCTTGCTGGTATTTTGATAGGAATTTGGGGTTCTGTCTTTTTTTTAAATGTAACTTTTCTATAGCTAGCATGTATTTTGTATAGTATTTTTTATAAGTTGAAAATAAAAAACTAGCAAAAAGAGAACTGAGAATATACATACATATATATGTATAGACTGTTTCTTAACAAGCTGTCTTGGGGCTCCTGGGTGGCTCAGTCAGTTAAGCATCCAACTTTAGCTCAGATCATGATCTCGAGGTCCATGGGTTCGAGGAATGGGTCGAGCTGTATGACAGCTCAGAGCCTGAAGACTGCTTCAGATGGTGTCTCCCTCTATCTCTGCCCCTCCCCAGCTGGCACTCTGTCTCTCTTTCTCTCAAAATTAAATAAACATTAAAAAAAATTTTTTTTAAACAAGCTGTCTTTTACTTTATATATTAAGACTCATTTTTGTATGGCAACAAATGCATTTCTATGTTATAATTTTTAATTGTTTCATAATATTTACTCGTGTGGATACAGTATCATTTATCTGACCAATCCCTCGCTCCTGGATATTTGGGCGTTTTCTTAAAAATTATTTTTTATTTACTTTTCCCTGTTGTAAACAACACTGTGCTAAATATGTTAAAAAGCCATATCTCTGTAAGTATCCTCAGTCATTTCCTTGGAAAAAAAATTCTGTGAATAAAATAGCTGGCATCTTCTTGATTCTTATGTGTTTTTTGAGTTTTTCAAGAGAGAGAGCTTGAGAATGAGCAGGTCAGAAGGAGGGAGGGAGAGAGAGAGAAAGAGAGAGAGAGAGAGAGAGAGAGAGAATCTCAAGCAGACTCCACACTCAGTGCAGAGCCTGGATGCAGGCTGAATCCCACAACCCTGGGATGGTGACCTGAGCAGAAATCAAGAGTCAACACTCAGCCGACTGAGCCACCCAGTTCTTCGCTTTTTCTGATCACAGATGGAGATCCAGTTCCTTGAACTGAGTCTGATGTTTGGTTATTAGCTCAAAAAAGGCAAACCACTTTCTGCCTCTGGCTTGCCTACCACCTGGGCTTGCCCTCACCCTCACCTGGACCAAAACTTGGGTGCAGGCATCCTACAGATGGGAGATCCAAGTTCTTGGAGGCTCTCCCTGTGGTTGAGAGCTCTAAGGCCTGTTTCTAACCCCAGATGTAAAACAGATGGGAAATGGACCCTGTGCCTTGCTCTTAGGAGATTTCCCCCACACCCCTACATTTGCCTAGTGATTCTCTGAAAGCTGTTCTCCCTTTCTGGAAAAAGGTACATGGGGACTCATGGGGCCTTCCACCTCCACCGTCGCTTAAAAAAGCCTCTCTCCTCCACCCTGAGTAGCGTGTGACTATTTTAAGAAAAATTCTTTAAGGGCTTCAAAGAGTAATAAGATAGTCTTCCGGGATGACTATTAAAATTCTTGAATACATTTAAGGGATTTACATTTTCAAAGAGAGAATGTTTTCTGTTTGATGTTGAAAAAAGATTTTTTTTTCCATCCCTGTGAATTTAAATTATTTGCTTGACTTTCTGGTGGAATAACCACAGTGTTCTTACATTCTGGATGGAGCATTTGTTAGGATTCTCCATGATTGACTGCAGGGAGATTGTGTGTATAAATGATTTTGAAATATGTTTTCAAACCAACAGCCATCTGTAAGTTGTCAGCTTAAAAAAAATGGCATCTTCCTCGCATAGGGAAATCTCATTTGAGAGAAATAGTCACGCACACACACACACCCCAGAAATACCAGTTTGAAATGATCTTTAATGATGAGCCAATGGAGACCTTTCAGAAGAAATGGAATCAGTCTTCCCCCTTGTGGATAACTAGGAAAATGCCTATTTTCCCTGCTAAAAGTTACATGTAAGAGTCTTGAGGGAACCATAGGGTATATGATGTTTTTCTATCTCATTTAAAAGTAATTTTAAGTGTATTTTATCTAAAATTTGTGTTAAAGTGACAAAATATCTCTGTAATAGGTAATTGGCTTTATGACTGGAATTTAATTTTTTTAATTTTAAAAAATGTTTATTTCTTTATTTTGACAGAGAGAGAGAGAGAGAGTAGGCAGGGGAGGGGCAGAGAGAGAAGGAGACAGAGAATCCTAAGCAACCTCCACACTGTCAGCACAGAGCCAACCCAGGGCTCGAACTCACGAACTTTGAGATCATGACCTGAGCCAAAAATCAAGAGTCAGATGCTTAGCTGACTGAGCCACCCAGGCATCCCATGACTAGCATTTTAAAATGAAACACAGAAAATATAAGTACAAGGGGTAGTGTGAGACATATGTATTTTTATATATAATAGAATGTTTATATTATATATATTCATATATACATACACACACGTATATACATATGTATATATGTATACATATATACATATAAATGGAGCTCTAAAATTTTATATATAAATATAAAATTTTATATATGTATACATATATGTGTATATGTATATATATATGTGTGTGTATATATATATATATGTGTGTGTATATATATATGTATGTATATATATATATAAAATTTTAGAGTTCCCTGTTTCACATGCCCAGAGAATTGGCAACAGGTAAGTCAGTCTTTTTTTATTTAAAAATTTTTTTTTTTAACGTTTTTTATTTATTTTTGAGACAGAGAGAGACAGAGCATGAACGGGGGAGGGTCAGAGAGAGAGGGAGACACAGAATCGGAAGCAGGCTCCAGGCTCTGAGCCATCAGCCCAGAGCCTGACGCGGGGCTCAAACTCACGGACCGCGAGATCGTGACCTGGCTGAAGTCGGACGCTTAACCGACTGCGCCACCCAGGCGCCCCTAGTCAGTCTTTTTTTAAAGTTTTTATTATTTTTTTTTATTTTTTATTTATTTATTTATTTTTTAATTTTTTACATTTATTTATTTTTGAGAGAGAGAGAGAGAGAGAGAGAGAGACAGTGGGGTAGGAGCGGTGGGGGAGAGGGGTACAGAGGATCCAAAGCAGGCTCTGTGCTGAGAGCAGAGAGCACGATGTGGGGCTTGAACCCACGAACTGTGAGATCATGACCTGAGCTAGAGTCTGACGCTTAACCAACTGAGCCACCCAGGTGCCCCTATTATTATTTTTTAATTTTTTTTTTCAACGTTTATTTATTTTTTTGGGACAGAGAGAGACAGAGCATGAACGGGGGGAGGGGCAGAGAGAGAGGGAGACACAGAATCGGAAACAGGCTCCAGGCTCTGAGCCATCAGCCCAGAGCCTGACGCGGGGCTCGAACTCACGGACCGCGAGATCGTGACCTGGCTGAAGTCGGACGCTTAACCGACTGCGCCACCCAGGCGCCCCTATTATTATTTTTTAAATATTTTTTAAAGTGTATTTAATTTTGAGAAATTCGAGAGACAGAGTGCAAGCAACAGAGGGGCAGACAGAGGGAGACACAGAATCTGAAGCAGGCTCCAGGTTCTGAGCTGTCATCCCAGAGCCGGACGCAGGGCTCGAACTCATGAACCGTGAGATCATGACCTGAGCCAAAGTCAGACACTAAACCGACTGAGCCACTCAGGCGCCCCTAGTTGTTGTTTTTTTTTTTTTTCTTAATGTTTATTTATTTTTGAGACAGAGTGTGTAAGTGGGGGAGAGGTGGAGAGAAAGGGAGACACAGTATCGGATGCAGGCTCCAGGCTCTGAGCTGTCAGCACAGAGCCCGACGCAGGGCTGGATTTCATCAACTGTGAGATCATGGCCTGAGCCGAAGTCGGACACTTAACCGACTGAGCCACCCAGGCATCCCATCAGGTAAGTCAGTCTTCATGTCTCTGTCTGGATCTTGGAAGCTGGGAAGTTTGGGAAGAGCTTTGGGGACTCACAGGTAATGATCACCATCATTTGGGAGCAGGCTACTATATGTCAGGCACTATTCTTACCCTTACTGTCTAAATTAAGAAGCATATGCTGTTCTTGTCCCCAAATGACAGCTGAGGGATTGGAGACTCTGGTTTTCTTCCCCAAAGTGACACTGTCACGTCATAGAGCTGGGATATAAACACCCACCTTTGGGTGCATCCAGAGGGTGCAAGGCAAACTCCCTGCTGGGTACCAGGAGACACCAGAACATCCCCGGCTGGTAGCTGAAGCAGGTGGCCTGGCTCCTGCCCCTGAGAGATCATGGCCCTTCTGTCTGTGACACAGCCTGAGGGGCGGGGGCAGAAGAGGGCTGAGCGCCTCACAACCCAAACAAACAGAAAGCAAAGCAAGGTGAGAACCCCTCCGACCCTTGGCTGAGAGGAAGCCAAAGATTAAGTCTGAGGATGGAGAAGAAGATCTAGAATTTCTAGAGTCCACCTCAGAGGACTTTATAGGCTAAATTGTGTCCCCTAAAACCCGTGTGTTAAAGCCCTAAGCCCTCGCACCTCGGAATGTAACCCTATTTGGAGATAAGATTTCTTTACAGAGGTAACTAAGGTAAAATGAGGCCATTAGGATGGGCCCTATTCTAAGATGCTGGTGTGTTTATAAGAGAGAAGGACATACACACAGAGGGAAGACCACGCACAGACCAGGGGGAGGCTCAGCCTCCAGAACTGTGAGAAGATAAAATTTCAGTGTTGAAGCCCCTCAGTCTGGGGTCTTGTGTTAGTTGGGCCTAGGAAGTGAATATAGCACCCGTGGCCACCTGGGCCGTGTCTTGGGAGAAGGCTGCGGGCTTGCTCAGGCGGGAGCGTTGCCCCACGTCAAGAAAAGCACAATAGGGCAACGTGCCAGCTTTTAGGGGCTTTGCCAAATCCAGGGTGGCTGAGGGGAAATTTGCTTTGCATAGTAGAGAGGCAGCTAGATTGTAAAAGCCCTGGGGCACCAGACTGTATGGTTTGGATTTGCTTTCTTAAACCAGAGGGACCCACCAAAGGTTTCTGAGCAATGAAGCGATAGGAAAAAATCAGAATTTTAGGAGGAGATGTCTGGCAACATGTGTGGTTGGCAGGGGAACATCTGAAGGTCGGAACCAGCTGGAAGGGACTGCAATTGTCCAGGATCAGAGTTTTCAGTGTCAGAATGAGCGTGGCTGGAGGTCAGGGTCACATGTAGATCCTGGAAAAGAAATAGCGAATAGGTGACATAGAGGCCCTGGGGCGGGGGCGGGAGGGACAGGCGGTGCGATGCAGATGATGCTGATAGGCAAAGAGGTGTGGAGACCAGAGTGGGCAGGGAGGTGAGGGTGGGGGAGAGCCAGGCTCTCCAGTAAGAGCTACAACACTCTCAGGGGGCCCTGGTACCATTCCTGGGACTGCTGTCTGTAAACGCGTGTCTTTGGTTTGTCAGTGTTGTAAAGCAGACAGCCCTTGTTAAGTGAAGGTCTGTGCTGACAACTGCAGACTTATCTGGATTGCACAGAGGGTGGGTGACCTGCTCACCTGGTGGCCTGGCCGAAAGGGGAAAGTAAGCACATCATCAATCCTTGTGGGAAGAGATAAACGACATAAAAAGTACTGGGTTATTATTACATCTTGAAAAGGCCCTAGGAAACTTGGCATGCTCCTGCCCTGAGGTGGCTTAGAATATCAACTTTACTGGAGCTTTTCCCTGGAAGACAAAAGAAGATGAGAACATCTTGAGAGAGGTCAGAAGACACTAGAAGCTCGGGGGAGGGCTTCCCAGAGGCAGGAGGCGAGTTCCACCCCTGGAGGGGCCCTCAGGGCATCTATCCCCCCCCCTCCCACAGAGCAGCAAACCCTGGGGGCAGCCTCCAGGTGATAAAGGTGTCACTCCTGGCCTGGCCGGAGGAGGAAAACGCAAAGAGCCATTTTGGCAGCAGGAGCACCTAGGGAGCGGACGTTGTTTTTTCCCAGCGAAGAAAACCAGGTTGGCAATTGACACAGAATCCGCCTAGTGGTTGAGCTCCAGATTTTAGTCTGACTTCTCGTCAAGCGTGAGGTCCCCATGTGGCCTCTGCGCCCTGGGCCTTGTCCATGCTTTGTGTCCTCAGCAGGGCCATTGCAAGGGCATTTGTTCCTCACGTACATTCCCTGGTGGGACAGAGGCACTCTGCCTGCAGCCTGGGCCCTTGTGCCTCCTGCGGGTGGCTTCGCTGGTCACCCCGCCTTCTCAAATCTCTGCTTCCTCATCTGGATTGCGCGGGCAGCGAACGTACTCCTCCTGGACGACAGGGGCTAAAAGCTCAGGCTGAAGGGCCAAAGGGACCTGGAACAAGACACTCAGCCACACTGGCCTCACGTGCCACATCTCCAGAACAGAGATTTGAATCCCTGCCCCCGGGATTGTGAGGGTTACAGGGGAGGGTATGTTCCAGGTGCTTCCTAGGCGCAGTGCTCGGTACCCGGTCCTCGCTCCACGTTCTGTGACTCCAGAAAAGTCAGTCCGCATCTCTGGGCCCCATCGTTCCAGCTGGTCCACGAGTGTGGGGATCGAGAGGGGATATGCAGTGAAGCCACAGAAGGCCCATGCCTCGTGAACTGGCGGCAGCCCCCAGGGGATGGGTCCCCAGTGGTAGAGGCTCTGCTGAGCCAGATGCTTGAGCTACAGTTAGAGTAAGTGGCACAGCAGCTGTGAGGAGGGGGCCCTCTAGAAGTCGCCTGAGACTTCTTGCACGTGGGGAGGAGCACCAACCCCACGGAAAGGCCAGAGGGGCTGGCTTTAAACTATATGGAGGGGCGCCTGGGCGGCTCAGTTGGTTGAGCGTCTGACTTTAGCTCAAATCATGATCTCAAAGCTTCGTGAGTTCGAGCCCCGCATCGGGCCCACTGCTCTGAGTGCAGAGCCCGCTTCGGATCCTCTGTCCCTCTGTCTCTCTACCCCACCCTCACTAGTGCTCTCTCTCGCACGCAAAAATAAAACTTTAAAAAAAAGAAGACTATACTGAAGGGGACGGGCTAAGTCCAGCACATATGGAATGAAGAAAGCACATTGTGACGCCTGAGTCCTTTTGTGTAAAATGAGTTACAGTCATCCACGTCTACAGAGGCACGTGGACCAGGGGCCAAACTGGAAGGGGTGAAGTGTAGTACGTGTGGCCTGGAGCGCAGGTGTTCTCACGTCACCTGTGTGTTTTTGCCGTATCTGATGACAGCTTATGATCAGTATGCAAGGAGACTCAGCATTTTATTGAAAAACAGTCTACCTTAGTCTTGTCCCAGGCAGAAATACCTGAAAAATCATGGCTTTGATGGAACAATTATATTTTTTCTAATATACAGTAAATCAAATGTATTTGCTCTTAAAATAAAAACTGAACACATGGTCACCTAAAATAATTTTCTTTTTTTTCTTTTTTTTTAATATGAAATTTATTGTCAAATTGGTTTCCATACAACACCCAGTTCTCATCCCAGAAGGTGCCCTCCTCAATATAAAATAATTTTCAATGGCAAAGTGATTAAATACTTTGGCCTCAGAATCCGGCTGCCTAAATTTGAATTCCAGCCCTGCCATTTACTGGTGCCCTTTTATTGCCCTCTTTAAGCCTCCTTTCCTTATCTTTACAAAGGGGTAATAATGGTACCTCGCTGATAGGATTCTTAAGAGGACATAAAGTAATCAACAAAAAATGACTAGCATGGATCCCGGCCTAGAGTGAGCACTGAAATAAATGTGACTATTAAAAACTGGTTACAGCGATTTCTGCTTCTAATCACATCAATAGTGCTGGTATTAGTTGTTCTCCCACTGTGAACAACTAGAAAACTGGATAAAATAGGAAGCCACTATTTGAAGACAGTGGAAAACAGAAAGTTCTGGACAGTGATCTAGGAGGGAAAGGGAACAAATGAAATGGGCCCTAACCCCCCCCACCCCCCCTGCCCTGGCTTTCTGCCTGATTTAGAATGCAGCGAGAAGGGACACTGGTGCAGACTCCGTGGCCTCTGGTAGTCCAGAAGGCAGAGATCTATGTTCTAGAGGATGGGAGCCTGGAACTTGCATCTGATTCTACTTATGTGACTTTGGGGAAAGGCAAAACCACAGGGACAGAAAACAGATTGGAGGTTAAATAGAGGCGAGAAGGGTTTTCAACTGAAGGACACAGTGAGTGGTGCCCTAAGAAGCAGCTTACAGGTGCCCAGTCCGCACCTCTCTTCCCAACTGCACATTTAGTGATGCCGTGTCAGCAGTTTGAAACTGGCCAGGGTGGGAGTGTTGACACCAGGGAAATGAGCCAACAGTCAAGGCTTAGTTGTGTTGTCTTCTTTGTTTGTTTTTGAGAACCGGTTTACCAGCACACCACTGGGCAAAAGGGAATTTGGCGAGTAATTGGACTGGTCTTTATCTCGATTAAGGTGGTGGTTACTTGGTGGGATGATTGGTTAAAATTCATAGTTCTGCAAACTATCGAAGGGGTAGATTTTACTAGCTAAAAAAGAAAGTGCAAAAAGCTTGAAATTTAGAGATACATTCAACATAAATTTCTATGAAAGTGTGGACATAGGCTTTTTAAAAGTATTTAATATTAATAATGTGTTAACATTAAATATTTAATATTATGTAATATTTATTTAAAAATTTTAATGTATTTTTTTTGAAATTTTTTAATCTTTATTTTTGAGAGAGAGAGCGCACGCGCACACACAGAAGTGGGGAGGGGCAGAGAGCGAGGGAGACACAGAATCTGAAGCTGGCTCCGGGCTCCGAGCTGTCAGCACAGAGTCCAACGCAGGGCTCAAACCCAGGAACCGTGAGATCATGACCTGAGCTAAAGTCGGACAGACACTTAACTGACTGAGCCACCCAGGCACCAGTGAACTATTTAATGTATTTTTTAAATGTTAAAGTATGTTTTGAAAAAAAAAAAAAAACAAAATTGGCAAACTACCCCAGCTGATTTCAAGGCATAGAGTAAATTTGCAGCTGTCCACAGGACAGCTCCCACATCAAAGAGTAATCTGGCTCAAACAGTCAATAGTGCCAAGATTGAGAAACACTGATCACAGTAATCAAGAAAATGCCACAGTATTGGTCCATTGGACAGAGCAGAGGGGCCAGGATGAATGGACTTTTGCATATAGTACTGATTATGAGAAACAGGAAAAGTCTTCATCCAATGACATTGACATAGTGGAGATCTAAATGGAAAAATAGATCCTGATGCCTACCTCAAACCGTATCAATTAACTCAAAAACAATTATAGGAGACCTAAACATAAAAGGTAAGGGTATAAAACATCTAGAAGAAAACATAGGAAGAAATCATCACAGTCTTAGGATAAGCACGTGTTTCTTCGGATACCAAAAGCCCAAATGAGAAATGCAAATTGGATTTCCTCAAAATGAAAAAATTTTCCTAGAAAGACATTGTTAACAAGATTGAAGTCAAGGCACAGCCCGGTAGAAAATATTCACAATACATATTTCTGACAAAGGACTTGTATCCAGTATATATAAAGAGCTCTTACAACATAACAATAAGAAGACAAAAAACTTTATTAAAAGTGGGGGAAAGGAGCTTCCAGTGTTGGCATGGTAGCGTAAGCTCACTTAGTCAACTCCTCCCACTAATTATAACAAAAACTTTGAGCCATATTAAAAATCTAACTACCGGAGAACTCTAAAAAGTAAACAAGAACAGATTGTGGAGATGACACTTCTAGACAAGTGATCCATGCAGGGGGAACTTTCCCATCTTCTCTCTCTCGGTCTCTCTCTGTCTCTGTCTTTGTCACTGTCTCTCGCAGTCTCTTGGCTTTACCCAGAGGGCAGGCTCCACTTGCACAGCAACAATGCAGCAGTGGCAGAAGGGGGGCCCTGGGAGGATGCAGAGTGTGGAAGGAATCCAGGAGGAGAGAGAGCCAGGAAAGTGGTCTCTTAATTCTGTGAATCAGTGCACACGGATGGCCTAACCTCTGAGCTCTGCCTGAATGGGACAGACCCAAACCAGCACAGCCAAGCTTTGAAAACCAAACTGAGCTTTAAACCACGTGCACGTATCTTTTTAGCCTAATCACTGAATAATTCATGCTCAAGAACAGAGCCAAGCCAATACAGCACAGGCTTAGAGCACTGAACTGAGATTTGAGTCGTTACGTACGGAAGGCAAGACAGAACATGCAGCTTGAACCTAACCCAGTTGATTGTCTGCTAGAACAAAAATATAGACTTCTCTGGAGGATTATTTACAGGACCCAAAGTCTACACAACATAACATTCACAATGTCTGGGACAATTCAAAATTAGCCAACATACAAAGAACCAGGAAAATGTGGCCACTTCTCCAAGGAAGAGACAATAAATGCCAATGCCAAGGTGGCCCATGCATTGCAATTATCAAACCAAGAGTTCAAAGAAGCTATTATAACTGTGCTCCATTAGGTCAAGAAAAACACATTTGGAATGAATAAAAGGATAGAAGTTCTCAGCATAGACACAGGACCTATAAAAAGGAACCAGATGGAAATGTTAGGACTGAAAAATACAAAATCGGAATTTAAAAATTTACTGATTTCAATAGCAGCTTGGTGATGATGAGAGGGCAAAAAAAAACCCTATAAACTTCAAGATAGATGAATAGAAATTATGCAATCTGAAGAACAGAGAGAAAAGAAAATTAGAAAAAAATGAGCAGAGCACCAGGGACCTGTGGGAAAATATATTTAAATTTTTAAAGGTTAGTTAAATTTAATTTTTTTCTTTTTTAATTTGATAGAGAAGGCATCAAGGATGTGTCACGGAGAAGAAAGGGGCAATGCTGAGGGACTGGGCACAGACGGGTCAGGAAGGGTAGGCAGATCTAGGTCTGACCCCACCATGGGAGGTCCTGGAGCCACTCCAGGGAGGGGAGAGCCCAAGGATCTCGTACCCAGTCTGCCCTGTGACTTCAGGTGGGACACTGGCTTGGAGAGGGGCAGATGGTTCTTAGGGTCACAAACATCAGGAAGAGGCAAGAGCCATAAAAGGGATAGTTAGAAGGCCCAGGAAGAACTCCCAGCTCAAGAGATTCTCCAACAACCCCCACTGCCATTGCAGCTTGGTTCCTGTGCCCAGCCCCCACCCCATCCAAACAACAAGGTTCTAGACCAGCCCCCACATGAGTCCATGCTCCTCAGGGTGGAAGCCCAGAAACAGGGGCTAGGTGGTCCCTCAGAGGTGTCACTGGAGTCCCAGCAGGAGAGGAAAAATCAACTGCAAAAAAATATTGGAAGAAATAAGCCTTCCAAGATTTGGTGAAAGATGTAAACTGATATATTCTGGAGGCTCTGCAAACCCCCAAAGGATAAGGCCATTGGAAACCATGTCTAGACACATTATAAATGGCTGAAAATGAAAGCTAAATACCATCAAAATAGCTGGAAAAAACATGACACGCTACATATTGTGGAATAAGGATTGTGATACATCCATACAATGAAACAGCACTCTGTAAGAAAAAAGGAACAAACTATTCGTACATGCAAAAACATAAAGGAATCTCGCAAATATTATGCTGTGTAAGACAAGTCAAAGTAGGGGCATCTGGGTGGTTCATTCATTCGAGCGTCCAGCTCTCAGTTTTGGCTCAGGTGATGATCCCAGGATCGTGGGATCGAGCCCCACATCAGGTTCTGTGCTGAGTGTGGAGCCTGCTTAAAATTCTCTCTCTCTCCTCCCCTGTCCCCCTCTCCCCCATGTCCTCTCTCTGTTTCTCTCAAATTAAGAAAAAAGTTAAAGTATCTGGTGTATGATTCCATTTATGTAAATTTCTAGAAAATACAGAATAATCTATAGTGACAGAGAGCAGATCAAGTGGTTGCCTGGACATGGGAGGGACAGATTACAAAAGTGCATCAGGAAATTTGGGGGACTGATAAAAATACTTGGTATCCTGATTGTGGTGATGGTTTCCCAGGTGCGTACATATGTGAAAACTGGGCAAATTGCATACTTTGCATATATGCAGTTTGGTGTACTTTATAACAATAAAGTTGTTAAAATATGCAAAAGATTCAAACACTTAACAGATGAAGGTATATGAACTGACGATATGCACATGAAAAGATGCTCAACATCACGAGTCGTTATCGTAAACTAAAACCATAATGCTGTCCTCGTACATACCCGCCAGAATGGCAGAACTTTTAAAGTGATGGAGAGAAACTCCATCTTTCACACACTGCCCCTGGGAACGTAAAAGGGCACAACCTGGCTTGGAAATCAGAGCGTCAGCTTCGTAAACACATGCTTACCGTGTGATCAAGCTATTCACATCGTGAGTGCTTACCGAAGAGAAACGAAAACTTTGCCCCCACCGTCTCGTACACCACCATTCCCAGCAGCCTAATTGCTAATGGGAACAACCCAACGGCCCACCAATGAATCGACAAACACACTGTGGTGTAGAAAGGTGCAAACAGAATGCCGCCAACGTGGGTGAATCTTAAAAACAAAATGCTGAAAACAAGGAAGCTGCGCACAAAACTACGTACTGTGTGATTCCATTTATTCTAGAACACACAAAATGAATCTCTGGCATCAAAACGCAAATCAGTTGTTGCTTGGGGCTGGAAGGCTGGGGCAGGGGGTACTACGTGAAGAGAGGCATTTCTGTATATTAATTTTGGGGTTGCTACATGGATTTTTAGGTTGGGAATGATATGCTTTATAATGTATATAAACTAGACCTCAATAAAGCTGATTTTTTTAAATATGGCTGTATAAGGGGGCGCCTGGGCAGCTCAGTGGGTAGAGCATGTGACTCTTGATCTCAGAGTCATGAGTTCAAGCCCCGCATCGGGCACGGAGCCTACTTATTTTTTTTTTTTTAATGTTTATTTTTGAGAGAGGCAGAGACAGAGAGACAGAGACAGAGCGCGAACAGGGGAGGGGCAGAGAGACAGGGAGACACAGAATCAGAAGCAGGCTCCAGGCTCCAAGCACAGAGCCTGACGTGGGGCTCGAACTCACAACCTGCAAGATAGTGACCTGGGCTGAAGTCGGATGCTCAACTGACTGAGCCACCCAGGCACCCCGGAGCCTACTTATTAATAAATAAGTAAATAGGGGTGCCTGGGTGGCTCAGTCGGTTAAGCATCTGACTTCAGCTTAGGTCATGATCTTGCAGTTCATGGGTTTGAGCCCTGCGTTGGGCTCTGTGCTGACAGCTCAGAGCCTGGAGCCTGCTTCGGGTTCTGTGTCTCCCTTTCTTGTGTCTGTCCCTCCGGTTACACCCTGTCTCTCTCTCTCTCAAAAACAAACAAACAAACATAAATAAATAAATAAATAAATGTATAATGTATGGAATTGGTACAAAAAGAGACAAAGAAGGACAGAGCAATAAAGAAATTAGAGAAACTGACTGGAGTTTAAAATAGTTATGAATTTCAAATGTGGTTACTCTGGCTTTTCAAATCAGGTTGGTGGAGAAATCCATTATTCATCAATGCACATATAACTCATAAAATAAAATTAGAGCCTTATCTGTTACCACTTACAAAACATACATTCCACGTGGATTAAAGAGTTAATTCCATAAAACAAGAAAAGCAAGCTTTAATGGCCCCCGGGGTAGGGGTGGGGGGTCCGGGGCCTGGCCCCAAGGAGCCCTGCTGGGTCACACTGTGCTTGGAATCCAGCAATGGAGAAGCTTGAGGTCCTGGAGATACCAGGGCCTTGTGGCCCTCGGCTGGGGTTCTCCAGCCTCCAGCCCTAAGGCTAAAGACTACCTCTGAAGGCCGTCCTAGCGGAGGCTCAGCTCCCCAGTCTGTAACACGGCACAACAGTGGTATTATTTCCAACTTGAAGGTCTGTAGAGAGGGCTGCATGTGGGGAAACGCCCAGTGCAGCAGCTGATTCTTGGGAGGTGACAACAAAGGCTGGTCTCTTCCCTCTGTGCGGGACCATCAGGCCTGGGACAGAGCTGGGAAGGGTGGCTCTGTGGGGGAAAGTGGGCATTAGGCTTTGTGTCTCACTCTGTGCTCTCAAGTGACTGGGAAAGACCCACAGAGGAGAGGGGGCTAAAATCAAGTGGTAAGAGTAGATACCTAAGGGGTCTGAAGCACTCAGGTACGGAGCGGTCTAGACAGCCTGAGACAACAGCATGAATCCTTGGGGTGCCCCCTCACCTTCCTGGGGAGGCTGCTGAGGCACTAAGGCACTGAATCTCTGGGCACAAGTCCTTGAGTGAGCTCACTGGATCTGTCATGGAGAGCTGTTCTTATTCCAGAAGATGCCTGCCCTCCCTTTGTATCCCACAAGTCCCAGGGGGGAGATCTGGATTAAGCTGAATTAAGAGGCAGGTGATGATCACAGGTGTTGGGTGCTTGGGCAGGGGTCTCCATGGTAACGGTGCCATCTGGCTTTCTTGTCTGGCAGCAGGCCTTGTGACTTCATGGTGGAACCTTCTCTGACAGGCAGAGGGGGATTTGCCAGGGGGAAAAGCAGGCCAGGAGGAATGGATCTGCCAAGGGAAGCTTTGTCTTTTCCATCAGAGTCTGAAGATTAACCTTGATCATGGCACGATGTGGGGCTACCACTGACTCTAGAACGGATGCCGAGACGGTGGCTGAGGGACAGCATAAGCCCCTCTGGAGAGTAGGTGGGGACATACCTGGCCTCCTTGAATCCAGAACCCACTGGTGAAGTGGAGCCAGGGCCCAGGTGGGCAAGACTCAGACATGGGAGAGCCTCTGGGCCAACACCTCTGGATGGCAGTTAGGGTAAGGTCTAGGGAGACCCAGCCCCGGCAGGGAGACTCTCCCCATAAACTGCTCATGAGGCTCTGCAAGCCTTCATTCTTGTGTTGACTCCCTTCACCCACACAATCAGCCATCCAACCCACCTGTATGTGTGAGTGTCCTGGGGCTGCTGAAACAAGTCACCATAAACTGGGTGGCTTAACACAACACCAGTGTATTCTGTCACAGTTCTGAAGGCAGGCTCCTTCTTGGGGGCTCAAGGAGAAGGTGCTCCTTGCCTCTCCTAGTTCCTGGTGGCTCCTGGCGATCCGTGGCATCTCTTGGCTTGGGCAGCATCCCTCCCGTCTCTGCCACCACTGTTGTATGATGCTCCCCTTGTGTCTGTGTCCAAATTTCCCTTATAAAGGACACCAGTCATTGGATATAGGACCATCCTAATTTTACCTTGACTGCATCTACAAAGACTCTCTTTCCAAATAAGATCTCTTTCCCAGGTACCAGGTGTTAGGACCTCAACATATCTTATGGGGGACACAGTTGAGACCACAATACCATGTAGGTCATTGTGAAAAGAGCACAGGCTTCAGAGCAGGGTAGGCTTGGCCTCCAACCCTGACAGGGCCTCCACACCATCTTGTTCCCTAGGCCCAGCAAAGTTGGGAGGGGGCTCCCGTGGTCTACCTGCAGAGGGGCCGTGGTGTGTCTGGGGAGGAGGAGGAGGTCTGGTCCCTGCTCTTCAGGAGCTCACAGTCTGTGGGGCCATGGGCCGTCACCAAGGGTTAGGACTCTCAAAAGGGACAGTGGTGGTCAAGCTGCACACAAGGAGTTAGGACAGGCATGACTATACATGTGGCTGGGTTGGGGAACTCAAGGCCCAGAGACCCCAGCAAGGATCAAGAAGGCCAGGGCCAGACCATAAGTCCTTCCTATGGGACTCAGAATCCACGGGGTACCCCTGCATGCCACATGTACCCATGGGATCTGGTTCTGACCCTGATGGGCAAAGGTGGAGAATGGGTTGTTTTTTCACTGACGGGTGCTCTGGGCTTCTGTGTCCCACTCTGGGCCTGGGAAGTATTTCCTTATTGCCCTTCCCAGCCTCCCTGCCTTCCCCTTCCTATTGACAGGGAGTCTGGCAAGGACTTTGCTCCTGGACAAGCCCAGTTTAATATTCTCTTTCTTCCTCCTTCTCTCCCACCTTTCTTTCCTTTATTCCAATATTTGGTATCTGCCATATGCCAAGGCTGTTCTAGGCCTTGAGGATACAGAAGACAGATGGGCCTAGCCGCAGTGGAATTTATAACTGGTGAAATGAGAGATATTAATCAAGTCACCATGCAGATGAATGTTTCACAGCAGAGGTGTGGGTGCTCCGAATGAGGGACATCAGGGTGGTGGAAGTCAGCAACAGAGTGAAGCAGCTAAACTGGAGAAGGATGGGAGCCTGGAGCCACAAGCTGAAGTTGTCAACCAGGAAAAAGGAGAAGGAAGAGATTCCAGGCAGGAGCATTAGCATGAGTGAAGGGCCTGTGGCAGGAGGCTGCTTGGCGACTTGAGAAGGACTGAGAGGTCTGTGTGGATGGACTGGACAGTGCAGGGAATATGAGATGGCCTGAGAGTCAGCAAATTAGCCCCGTCATTTGTTGGAAAAGTATCAATATTGCATGCCCACAATGAGACGAGACCACCACACCCCAGAATAGGCAGACTCAGACTAAGAACGTTCCAGCGTGGGAGATGTGAGGCTGGAGTGATTGGGAGTCAGTGCAGGGATTGGGGGAGGCAGGGGCTGGGAAAGCTCCTTTGAACTGAGAGGGGAAGGGCAGGTCTGGGCATAGGTTCTAAAGCAGGGCCAAGCTTTGTGTGACCAAGGAAGGGCAAGGAGGCCTGTGTATACAGAGTGGAACCAGCTGTGCGTGGGGGAAGGCTGCAGGTGCTGGCAGGGCCAGGCCCTCCAAGGCTCTTGGGTAACCTGACTGTGGCTGGCAGCTGCCGCTGGGTTCTCCTGGAGGGGAGCACACTCAGGTTTATGCTTTGGAAAGACCCCTCTGGCCTCCAGTGTCAGCAGGAATGGGAGAGGGGGCTAGGGGGCGGGGACTTTGGGCTGCAGTAACAGGTGGAACACCATTCTCTTTCCAGTCATCCCAGAAGAGCTGTGAGCCTGAGCCCAGCGTCTCGGCTTCCCAGAGCCTCCTGGAGGCAGCCGGCCCAGAGCCCCTGTCCCAGCACCCACAGGCCAGCCATTCAAGGGGCAGTGAGCCCCTCAGCAGCCTTGACCTCTCCCATGGGTCTCCAGTGGCCTTAGAGTACCTGCCCTTCTTTCGCACCTATGGGACTCTTCTGGCTGTGGGGGAGCTGGTCCCACAGCCTGAGGCTTGCAGGGACCAAGAAGGAGACCAGACTGTCAGAGATCCAGCATTCCATGAGGACTCAGAACCGCCCAGCGGCTTCTTCCCTTTCTACCGCTCCAAGGAGGAGTGTTTTCCCAGGCTGGCCCTTCCTGGCAGGTCGTGCTGGGGCTCCCGAGACCCATGCACCAGGAAGGAGGCGCTGGCCGGCTGCGTCTGCAGGATGACCGTCAGCTGCGCGTGCTCTGTGAGTGGGCGTGGCCCCGGGGAATGTGTTTAAGCCCCTTGAGCTTCAAAGTCCTTACAAAGGGAGGCAATAGTGGAGCTACTGGGGGAGCCGTTGTGAGAATTACGTACAGTAATGCGGTCATTACACCAGGCTTAGCCGGTGTTCCCCGACAGAAGCACCTGTGTAGTCCTTATGACTCGCTCGGCACCCCAGCCGATGCTCCAAGTACATCATCTCACTTGTCCTAATAATAGTCCGATGAGAGACGGCTGATTGCTGCTCCCACATGACAGAGGGGAGAAAAATGAGTCTCAGGGCAGTTAAGCGACTTGGTAGCAAGAGCAAACCTGGGCTCTGACCCCAAGCTGGTGCCCCGTCATGTCACTACCAGTCACAGAGCTGGGGGCCATGCCGTGACCACAGAGACGGAGCAGGCGGGATGAGTGGATTGTGATCCCAGATGCACTCCTTCTGGCCGGGAGGCCTGGGGGGCTGAATGATATTGCTCACTGTTCTCCAGTCTGCAGAGTAGTCATGCACCCTGCCTCCTTCCCTACCGCTGCTGGGGTGTTGCAGGCACAAGGCCAGCGCTGGATTTCTAGCCAAACTTGGGAGCCTGGCTGACCATCTTGTCTCCTTCCCACACAGGCTGCCTCGGCAAGCCCAGACCACCTCCCTGGGTCCTCTCGCTCGCCACCCTGCTGCCCCATCCTGCTGGTCCCAGAGGGGCACTGCCATGACAGCGGCCTGACTGCCCCTTCTTCCAGTGATGCTGCCTTCAGGGACCATGTCCTTGGTGCCTCGGGATTCGTGCCTTACTACAGAACCCTCGAGGAGGAGCTGCACACCAGCCCTGGGCCTCCAGTCTCTCCGCTGGGGAGCCGGGAGCCCACAAGGATGCTGCCCAGGCCTGGTGCAGCAACCTTGTGAAGGAGTGTGAGTTACTAGCAGCAGGAGCCGCTGAAGATTGGGCCCCAGCACCTGCTCATCCGCAAGAGGTGAACATGGCTGGGGGTGAGGGTTCCAGAACTGGCCTGGGACCACAACTCTGCCTTACCTCCCCCTCTGCCTGGGTGCCTAGGAACCACGGAGCTGGCAGGAGGAGCCCAAACGCTGGCAGGCCTGTCCATCCACTCTCAGCCTACTTGGGTGGGCCAACAAGAAGATCCTGTGCCCTGCCAGGGTGCACTTCCACACCAGTGTCCGACTGAGCAGGCCTGGGGCAGGAGCAGTCCTTCTCCTCGAGGACTGGAGCGGAGATGCTCAGCCTGTGCCCCCCGCAGCCACAGCCTCAGCCTCAGGAAGTGACCCCACAGCCCTGGGTGCTCCCTCGGCCCTCCTAGCTGGAAAAACTGCCCGAGGCCAAGGGGACAGCAGCAGCTCCGAAAGGCACTCCACCAAGGAGATGTCTGCCCGGCCCAGCACTCAGACCATCCCATGGTCGTCCTCTGCGGTAGTCTGTTCCAAGCTCAGAGGAAGGGAGCAGGACCAGGGTCCTCTGAACAACTGAGGGATGCAGACCAGAGACTAAATAAATCACTTCACTACAAGGATTGGAGTTGGTGCGCTAACGTGGTGCTTTGGAGTAATGCGTGCAGCTTGCATTAAGTGAGCATTTGCTATGTGCTAGGCACCTTACAGAGACCGTCTCTGTATCCTCATGGGGTAGACCCTTGCATCAGCTCCATTCTCCAGATGAAGAAACAGGCTCAGAGAGGTAAGTTGCCTGCCTGGGCTCACACAGCTCAGACAGCAGAGCTGGGGTTCATAGCCAGGGCTGTGTGGGCTCAGGGCCCGAGTACTTAAAACCCTTCCCTACACACCCCTCCTCAGTGGGTCTTGATGCAGAAAGGAAAGAGCCAGCTGCCAGCCATCGAGCACCGTGGAGGCCACCCCACATCACCTTTCCTCCTTCCCCCTTTCCTTCCTTGGCTCCCCATGCTTTGCAGCCACAGGTAGGGGAGAGCAGCATATGGACACATCTGCTGAGGCCCTGCCCTCCCTGGCCTCTCTGGATACCATTTCCTGGTGCCCCAGCCTGACCCCAGACTCCAGGCTCACCCCACACCATGGCAGATGGCTCTGAGGCTGCAGCACATGGTTATGACGACAGCATGCACTCACCCACCCCACCCGCTCCTGGGACTGTGCACTGTGGTACCCACGTTCACAGCCACTCTGTCCCGGTGCACTGGTTCCATGGCCCCCCTCCTCACTCCCCTGCCCGGTGACCTGATGTCTGCCCCTCACCTGCTCCCTAGTCCTCTTGAGGACAGTGAAGTTGAGAGGCCATGGGAGAGAAATCATTGGTCATGTTTCAGTTATGTCCAAGAATTTCTTTTTTAAAATGCACTTTTAAGTATTTCTTGAGGCACTCCTATGACTTCCCTTTCGGCTGGGTTGGCACTATGGTGAAGAAATACATGTGCCCTCACTGCAGGACTCCTTGGCTTTGTTCTTGGAGGGGGTGACTGGTCTTTCCCCTCTTAGATTCCCCATGGCTGGGTCCAACCAGCTGGCATCCCTGGGCTGTCACCGCCCTCAGAGACACAGATTGGGTGGGGAGGCGTCTGGCTGCGTGTTAGAAACTGGGGCCACTCTCTCCCCGTACAGCCCAAGCTGGGTCAGCCATATGGCTCCCTCTTCCCATACAAGTGGCCTTCCAAGCATCAGCAGGGCCCAGAGCCCTGCAGGTTCTAATCCCAACCCTCCTGGGGGGAGATGCACAAACCTGACTGGCTAGCAGGCTGAAGAGAACCTCCAGTGTTCAAGACTGAGAGTTTTCTTGAGGGAGCTATTTGCAGGAAGGATCTGGGGCAGGAGAGGTCCTGGGTGAGGGAATGAGCTTATCTGGAAAAGCAGTCTGCTTCTGGTCGGTCCAGCTGATGTCAGCGAGTTGTTCTGTGCTGGCACAGACCAGGCATGAGCACACGTCAGGATGCAGAGGCCTAACAACGGTAAGAGCTAACTTTCATTGTTGGCCCTGTGCTGGCCACGGGGCTGAGCACTTCACGTGCATTGATTTTCAGTTAAGAATGATTTCATGTAGGGGGGCCTGGGTGGCTCGGTCAGTTAAGCATCTCTTGATGGCGACTCAGGTCATGATCTCACGGTTCCTGAGTTCACGCCTCCCACTGGGCTCTACACTGACAGTTCGGAGTCGGCTCGGGATTCTGTCTCTCTCTGCCCCTCCTCCACTTGCACTCTCTCTCTCTCTCAAAATAAATACACTTAAAACAAAAAAAAGAATGATTTCATTTAGGTACAAGTAGCACCCCCATTTCACAGATGAGAATGTCTAGGCACAGGTTGCTTAAACGGCTGACTGAAGACTACAGAGCCAAAAAGCAGTAGAGGCAGGCTTTGAACATATCTAATGTAGACCCCATGGTCTTGACCATTACGCTTAGATGTAATACACGTTAATAAATGGTGGGCTTACATTAGCTTATAGTAGACGTCTAGTTCTGTGTAATAATAAGTCATCTCAAAATGTAGTGGTTTAAAATAACGACATACATGCATTTTCTGACTGTTGTGAGGGTCGGGAATCGGGGAGCAGCTTGACTGGGCCGTTGTGGCCTGGGGTTTCTCGTGAAGTTGTGGTCAGGGTCTTGGGCAGGGCTTGGTCATCTGAGGGCTTGATGGGCTGAAGGCTCTGCCTGCTCACTGCCTCGGCTGCCAGGTTGGTGCTGGTTGTTTGGGGAGAGCCTCACAGCATGGTGACTGGCTTCCCCAGTGACCCTAGGGACTGAGACAAAAGCTGTCATGACAGTTACAACTTAGCCTCAAGAGTCGCATCTTCTCACTGTTGTCTTACTCTGTTGGTCACGCAGATTAGCTGTAATTCAGCGTGGAAAGAGACCTCACAAAGGCATGGATGGTAAGTCTGGGGGGCCCTGTTGGAGACTGGCTGCCATAATGGTCTAAAACAAGATAGCCAAATTCTGGTGATTCACGGGGAGAGAGAGCTCATTCACCGCGGCTGGTGCACAGGAGGAGAAGGGGCGGCTTGGCAGGCAGGAGCCCTGCGGTGGAGAGGTAGCCGGCTGACGTCACAGGATGCTGGCTACAGCAGAACCACGCAGGCTTGGGGGCAGTGGGTGACTTCCCTTCTGCCCCCGCCCCAAGTGGGCTTGTACCTCGTTTAAGTCTGGTTCTCCTGAGCCTTCTCCCTGGCCAGAGGTTTTGTCACTTTGCAAATCTCTATTTTGGAGAAAATCTAATCCATATGGTTTGGGGGGGATTTTGCTCTTTTAAATTTTTCCTTTGTACTTTGCACAAAGTTGAGAGTTCTTTGGAGTCCTTTAAAATCTGTCCTCCCTCAACAACAGGAAGTGTGCTCTTTGCCATGTACACAGGGACCCTGGAGCACAGAACAGTGGGATTTGGGTAGGTTCAGAGCTGGGGGGTTTGTCATACCCTGTGTCTTTCCTGAAGGTGACTCACAGCAAGTGGGAAGACCTGTACCGTCCCTGGAGGTGGAAAGTAGCTCTAATTCCTGCCTGCCCTCCCCCCAGTCCCCGGTCCTGGCCCCCGTTCTCACACAGAGGGCGTTCAGGTCACACGTGCTGGGGTAACAGTGAACTGCCCAGGCAGCTGCGGGGAAGGAGACCACAGCTCCAGCTGGTTTGCAAGGAGCCAAAGCCTGCCTCGGCGTGGGCCTGGGGAGTTTGTCTCAGTGAGATGCAGGCAGATGGCTGCAGGATGGGTCCTATGTCCACTTGCAGGGCAGCATGAAGACTGAAGACTGCCCACAGTCACTTTGCTGGCCAAGGTCCTCTGCCATCAGACTCCCGGCCTCAGCCTCCCCTCCCACAGCAAGGAGCATCTTCCAGGCATCCTGCTTTCCCCGCTTGACATTGTCCAGCCTCTTCCTTCTGGCCACCTGTCCTTCTCTACTACCTTCATGGGTCAAAACCCAGCTCATCTCTTTAGGACCGACCCAAATGTCACCACCTTCCCGAGGTTTCTGAGTCTGCCCTCAAGACTTTCCCCTGTCCCTACTGGCCTGTTTTCTTTTCAGGTGAGGCAGGGTATGGGGTTTTCTGGCCTCCCCTCAGGGTCCTGCAGCTGATGCTTGAAGAACACATTATGGGGGAGACCTGCCCATGGCGGAGCAGGTAGACATCTTCAACACAAAATTGTCTCTGCTATCAGCGTCTCACGCCCTCTGCACCCCCAGCAGGCTGGCCCACGGTAGGTGCTCCGCAGGGGCTTTGGGATGTGATCTCAACTGCTGTACTGGATCCTTCCCCCCCTCCCTGTCCCATGTCCCTTTCCTCCTACAGAAACTCCTCCAGTCTAGATCTACTGGTCCCTTGACCTGCCTGGCCTCCACTTCTCAGCACCAGCCCACGTGTGTCCATCAGTTGAGAAGAAAAGGTCAAGGAGAGCCAGGCTTTCCTTCCTCTCAGATGAGCACAGAGCCAGCAAGGCCCATGGGAGTCTGTCAGGAAGGAATGGATGGAGGGTACCCCAGGGTACTCCCCTTGATGACCATGGCATCTGCTCCAGAAGCCCTGAGAATATGAGTGTCATTGGTAAATGTTACTACCAGCTTATTGATGGTGGGGAAAGTGAAGCACAGAGGTTAGGACATTTATACAGAGGGGTCAGGGCAGGGATGGGAGCAAGGGCTTTGGGGAAAGTCACCTCCACTTTCTGAGTCTTGGCCAAGAGGCCAAGAGTCCTGGAGTCCTACAGCAAGTGCATAATCCTCCATTCACTGCCTGTGTGTCTTTGGGGAAATTGCTTAACCTCTCTGAGCCGTACTCTTCTCACCTATAAAGTGGGGAATTTCTTCACAGAATACAATGAGATGGTATAGGTGGAGCATATAGTATTGGGCCAGCTTAGAGCCCTGGTTAAAAAAAAAAAAAAAAAGACCGTGGTATAGTTGAGGTCTTGATGAATCAAGGCAGGTGAAGAGACTGGGGCTGTCCCCCTCTTTACTGAGGCATTCTCCCTCCAAGTACAGTCAACTCCAAAAATCCTCTGCTGGGTCCTCACCAGTCCCCTCTGACACCCTCAGACTCCTCTGAGTCTCCCAGGTCTGCACCTCTTTCAGTGCCCAAGTGCATACTCCGCCAGCCCAGGGCAGAGGAAACCGGACCAGAAAACTCTCCTCACTGGGGCAGCCAAGCGGTTCCCCCCCCCCCCCAACCTCCTGGGAGTCCCAAGTGCTGTACAGCAGCGCCCTCTGCTGGCACATCTTGACAAGACACGCATAGCTGGTGGTGCTGTGGCCCACAAATTTCAGACCTGTTGGACACCACCTAAGAGGGAACTCATCTGCACTCTCTCTCCAAAAGACAGAGGGAGAAATTGAGGCCTGGACTTGCCCAAGGGCAGCGGCAGCACCAGAAGCAGAGCTCAGGCCGCCCAGCCTCCCAGTGGCTGCTTGGCCCCACTTCACAGCCCTACACCTCTTTTCTTGACTGGGAGTCACATTGAATAGACGCTGGGCCAAATACAGTCTGAACATGCTCTGAATAGACTTTCTCAAAGAACTGTCAATGAGAAGCTCAAATAGCAGCTAGAAAATCACCGTATGCTCCTTCCCTTCCGGTCAGAATCAGGGAAGGGACCCGAGAGCTCCCATTATCTGAGGCCAATGCAGGACTGCTGCAGCAGGTGCAGCTGGAGGGTAGACGGGCAGCAACTGGAGGGTAGACGGGATGGGGCAGAGGGCCTCTGTCACCATGATCCAGGCAGTGACGTCAGAAAGGGCTGCACGTCAGAGCCACGGAGGAGATGACTGTTGGGATGGGGCCCAGGGAGAGAAAGGAATCGCAGATGGCATCCAGGATCCGGCCTGGGTGACTGGCTGGGTGGGGACACAGAGTAAGGCATGCTTGGGGAGTTAAAGAGGTCATTGGGGACGTGTCACATGGGAAATGCTGTGGGGTCACCCAAGTGGAGCTGTTGAGTAAAGATAGGGAGGCTCAGAAATGAGGTCGGAGTGGGAGATGAGTGCGGGTTTCCTGGCCTCCCCCCTCTCCCCTCCCCCGCCATGGAAGCACCGGGGAGGAAGCACCAAGGAGTGAGAGCAGGGCAGCAGAGAAGGGGAGAACAGCTGAGGGGTGGGGGGATGGGCTTCCAGGAGGCGAGAGAGCAGGAGACAGGGCCACGGCCACAGGTCATCAGACTGACTGGAGCAGCCGGCTCAGGACTGTGCTGCTATGCTCGGCTCAGCAGGTGGGGAGCGAGGGCTTGGCGGAGGGAGAGTTGAGGAGCTGGAGCCGTGGGGCTGGATGGACTCAAGTGCAGCTGGGAGACTCGAGGCCTGGGGGCCTTCCCTGAGCCCTGCCTGCCACACAGGTCCCTCCCCAGTGCTCCCACAGCCACCTCCGTGTGGCAGCTCAGACAAAGTGTCTCCTCTCTGACAGCTCCCAAGAACAGAGGCTGGCACATAGTGGGTCCTCAGCCAAGTCCTTACCTGAAAGGGCAGATGAGAGGTGGGAAGTGGTGGCTGTCAAATGTTAGCAGCCCATCCCGTGTGGGTTCCCACTGCAGTGGGAAATGCTCCTGGGGGCTACCTTCCAGGAAGGAGTTGAGGGAGCAAGGAAGTGAGGGGTGTTTTTCTTGCCCTGGCAACCCAGGAAGCTGATCTGTCTGTGCCTTAGTTTCTGTGCCTGCTCTCTCCCGAGGGCAGAAGACACGTGTGCGTGGCGACATGGCAAATGCTCCAAAGCAGGGAAGCCAGGTGTAAGTGGCAGGCCGGATCCCACAGCTTGGTGGTCTGGGATTCTCCAGGCCTGGCCCTTGACTGCTGCTGGACCTGGGTCCTCCCCCTGCCTGGCGGTCGGTGTGCCTCATGGGCAGACCTGTGACATACATTTGGGAATGGAACATGGACTGTGGTTCCTTCTGGAAAGGAGTCTACTCCTTCCCTCCTGCTGCATTCATGAACAGTGCAAAGCAGCGGATTTCGGGACTCAGGCGGCTGTCCCAGAGCTGCCAGAGCCACTGCCTGCCAGTTCGTGCTGACACGGGACCGAGGAATGACAGTCCGCCTTAGCACCCTGTAGGTGGTCCTCCAAGAGAGTGGGTCTTTCGACCTGTTGACTTGCTCAATAGTGATGGTAAAAAAAGGGCCATTCTTTGGAGACCTTTCATTTATTCTAATGTCCCGGCACACATCACAGGCCCGGTAGGTAGGCCAGTGCTGATGGTGAGCCCCGACTCCTCAGCAGCCTCTTGGCCCTTAGGATCAAGCCTCAGTGGTCAGACTTTGTCTTGCTTGAGAAGAAGGAGGCCTGGGTGACGTGATGTGGATGTGCTGGTGGGAGAAGAGCAGGCCCAGCAGAGCCCCCTTCGTCTAGACCATCCCCTCACCATTTTGGGTGCCAAGGTTGGGTTCCTGCCGGACATTAGCATCGAATCATCTTCCTTCTTGGAAGGGGATCAGGAACTCCCAGTGCACCAAAAGAGGCCTCTCCACACAGCCAGGCCAAGCTGGGTCCCTGCTGGGTTCAGGGCCTCACTGCAGAGAGGATACCTGACGAAGAGAGGACTACCCCTCTGCCTTCCCGGGAGCCCAGGGTGGAAAGTGTAGGCTGAACCCGGGGCTGGAGGGAGCTGGGCCCCTGGAGAGCTGGAAATTAGACATGACCCTGAATCCCCAGGTCTTGCTTGGGCCCAGGATGCTGAGTGGGACCTGGCTGTGTGACAATAAGCATCACCCCCTGGGGCTGGGAAGGGGAAGAGAAAGCCCTCAGCTGATTGGAATCTGTACTCTCAAGATTGTGTCAGGTGAACAGAGGGGTCTACCAGAGAAACAATCAGCAGGAGACATATATATTAGGTAAGCGTGGGGTCTAGCTGGGAAAATCTGAAATCTGGAGCACAGGCTGGAAGGCTGGGAATGCTTAGGAGACGACATTGCATTCTACAGGTGAAATTTCCTTTTCCTCACGGATGCCTCCATTTTGTTCTTTAAAAACAAAACGAAACAAAACAAAAAGCAAACAAAAACATTGGGGGCACCTGGGTGGCTCAGTCGGTTAAAAGTCTGACTCTGGCTCTGGTCAGGATCTCATGGTTCGTCAGTTCGAGCCCTGCATCAGGCTCTCTATCCCCTCTGTATCCCTCCCCCACCAGGATTCTCTCTCTCTCTCAAAAATAAATAAACATTTTTAAAAAAGATTGTATTTGTAAGTAATCTCTACACCCAACTCACAACCCTGAGATCAAGAGTTGTATGCTGTTCCAACTGAGCCAGCCAGGCACCCCTCCATTTGGCTTGTAAGGGTTTTCAACAGTTTGGGTGGAAGCCACCCAGATGATCAAGGATAAACTCCCTTACTTAAAATCAGCTGGTTTTAGGTGTTAACCATACCTACAAAAATACCTTCGCCGTCCATTAATGTTTGACTGAATCACGGGGTGCTGTTGCCCACCCAGCCAAGTTGATACAAAGCTGACCCTCACTGGGGGGGATAGTAATGCCTGGTCACAGCTGCTATGAGGGGGAAGCAGGACCACGCATAAAGCACCCCCCTCCTTCCACGCACAGACCCTGGCCTGAAGACATCCTCATAGCTAATGTTTATTTAGAGCTGACTTGGAGCCTAGCCTGGGGCTAAGTGCTTTCCACACACTATTTGTTACTCATGGATAGATAGGGTTCTGCAACCTGGAGCTAGCCAGAGAGGTGTGGAGGGTGTGTCGAGAAAGAGTCCCTAACCTCTAAAACAGGCAAAATCGTGTGTCCTGTGTCTAGTGAAACTGTCTCTGGCTTCCAATCAGATCATCACAACTAAGAACTTGTGGCCGAGCTGAAAGCCGCTCATTCCGTTAGAATTCTTTCGGTGCTCTTTTGGAAAGAGGATGTGTCCTCACAGGTAAACAATCCTATCATAGGTCTTGGTGTTTGTAATCAAATACTTCCCGACCTTGGATAAGGCCTTTCTACCTCTTGTAATGAGTCCGGCCAAACTGTCCCGGACACCGCTTGCAGTGTCTCGGAGGAGGAGTGAGCGAGGCGGGGGCGGGCATCTGGGCCTCGAGGCGCCGAGGACGTGTGGTGGCAAGGAGTAGGCGCGGGAGAAGGGCGGGCTACGGGAACGCCCCGCGCGGGCCCCAGCGTCCCGGACGGGCGAGGTGCGGCGCCTTTAAGGTCCGCTGGGGGCGTGCTAGCAGCGGCCACGGGCCCTTGGAGAGGTGAGCGCTGGCGCCCCGCGGGTCCTGTGCTCGGAGACGGGACTCGAAGTAGGACCTACGGCGCGCCCGAGTCTCCCACCTCCTCCCCCGAGCGCGGGCCGCCGGGTGGTACGCCCCGCGGACTCTCACTGGGCACCCACCCGGCTGCGGGAGCGCGAGGCGCCGCTACTGTGGCCATGGGCAGCTTCCAGCTGGAGGACTTCGCGGCGGGCTGGATCGGAGGTGAGCTCGGCCCTGGATGGGAGGGGGAGGGGGAGGGAGCCCCCCCACCCTCCACCCCCCACCCCGGAGGTGAGTGTGCTTGTGGAAGACGCCCGGGCCAGGGAGAAGGAGAGAGAGCCGGCCGAGCTCACACACGGTGCTGGGGTCTGGGGGCTCCGCACCGGTGCGCCTCCGCTTGGCGCGCAGCGTGCGCGCCGCCTGCTGCCCAAGCGCCCCTCCGCCGCTGGCCTCGCTGTGCTCGCGGTGCCTCTCCTGTTGCCGGGGCTGACCCCCGCCAGCCTCGCAGCTACTCTCTGAGCTGCGGCTTTGCCTCAAAGTGAGGACCCGCCCAAGCGGCTCTGGTAACGATTAAACCGGCCGTCGAAGCCGACAGCCAATGGAGAGTCCGGGCGCGCACACACCCTTCGGAGACTCGGTGTGTGCCTGAGGTTGGGGTCCCGACTGCAAGAGCTTGTGGGTGAGGGTGGCGATTGCTCCCGGTGCGGGAGGGCGCCTGGCTTCGCGATCCGGCGGCTCCCAGGAGGAGCGCTGGCTGAAGCGTGCCGGCGGTCTGGGAGCCCAGCCCCTGGCGGCAGGTGCCCGTTGCCAGATATCCCGTTTTCAGCCTTTGTCGGCTGTCCGGTCTCTCCTCCCAGCACTCTTGGACGAGGTCGTCCCTTTGAGCGGCTGCTGGAGCCGCTGTTTGCTGGACCTGGGATGGGCTTGCGTGGGCGAGAGTTGCATTGATTTCCTTACTTCTCTGATCTTGTCTTTCCCGTAGATTTAGTTCTCCTCTTTTCTCAGCTACTGACCAGGTTTGGGGAGGGTTTGAGAAGGACTTCCCTTTTTGTTAAGTATTAGCTTTCTTTTGGCCCCATCTAAGAGGATCATCAGAAAAGGGGTGCTGGCAAATGCAGCCGCTGCCCAAAGACAGAATCCAAAACAAAACTAAAAACCTGAGGGACTGAAGCAGAGGCTATAATTAGCATGTTTGTGCCCCACCAAGAGTTTTGGAAATGGAGAAGACCAGGAGATTTGTAGGAAAATGAAAATGAAACGAGAGCCACAGACCAGATAGTATTCCCGCCCCCCCCCCCTTCTGTCCTTTTCTGGTGGCCCCTCCCACCTCTGTCCACCCACAGGTGGCTGCAGGGCCCCTGCTTCTCCCTGTCATGAGCAGAGGTCTTTCCTTCTACCAAAAGCAGGTTTTTTGTACAGGCTGTCTTGAGTCAGACTGAGACCACCGTGTCCTAACTTTACCATGGGGGGGGGTGAGGGGAGGTCGGGAGGCTGTACCCAGAGGCTCATTGGCCATATCCAGGCCCTCTTCTTCTTCTTCTTTTTTTTTTTTTTAATGTTTTTAAAGTTTATTTCAAAAGAGACAGAGCGAGTGAGGGGCAGAGTGAGAGGGAGACAGAATCCCAAGCAGGCTCTGCAAGCCAGATGCCCAGCTAGAACTCCTGAACCTCTCAGACCATGAGCCAAAACTGAGTCAGATGCTTAACCTACTGTGCCACCCCTTTGGCCAACCATCACCCACCCTGAGGGAGAGCCTTCCCTGCTTAAGGCTGTCCACTTAAGTAGCCAGACCAACTTCAGGAGGGCTGCCCCTGGCTGGGTTTGAGAAATGCCCTAGAGGGTGAGGCTGTCAGAGTAGCTCCAGGTCTGTGATGACTCAGGGGCCTTCCCCATGTCACGCAGTAAGCAGTGGATGGTCCTTTATTCTGCGATGGTCCTTACTTTCTTGATGTTAACATTTCTTGTGTTTTGCTCTCGGGGCTTTCTCGCTTCTGTGAAGTGAGGAGAGTGTAATAACTGAATACTTAGTAGGTAGCAGAGGCTGTTTAAGTGCTACATGTATTTTTTAATATTTATTTATTGTGAGAGAGACAGAGAGTGTGTGAGCTGGGGAGGGGCGGAGAGAGAAGGAGAGGGAGAATGCAACCACACTCCATACCCAGTGTGGAGCCCAACGTCGGGCTCAGTCTCATGATTGCAAGATCATGTCCTGACTGAGCTAAAATCAAGAGTCGGTTGCTCAGTGCAGGGGCCCTCACATGTGTTTTTTAAAGTTGTTATTTATTTATTTATTTATTTATTTATTTATTTATTTAGGGGGAGAGAGAGCAATTGCTAGTGGGGGAGGGGCAGAAAGAGGCAAGAGAGAGAATCCCAAGCAGGCTCTGCGCTGTCAGCTCTGAGCCGCATGAGGGGCTCGAACTCACAAACTGTGAGATCATGACCGAAGTGAAATCAAGAGTCGCTCAACCAACTGAGCCACCCAGGTACTCCCCACACACGTGTATTTTTAAAACAACTTCACTGTGGGGCACCTGGGTGACTCAGTCAGTTAAGTGTCTGACTCTTGATTTCGGCTCAGGTCACGATCCCAGGGTCATGAGGGTGAGCCCCTCATGGAGCCCATGTCAAGCCCCACGTCCAGCTCCATGCTGAGTATGGAGCCTGTTTGAGATATTCTTTGTTTCCTTCTCTCACTCTCTCTCTCTCTCTATCTCTCTCTCCCTCCCTCCCTCCGCTTCCCTCCCTCCCTCCCTCCCTCCCTCCCTCTCTCCCTCTCTCCCTCCCTCTCCCTCCCTCTCCCTCCCTCTCCCTCCCCCTCTCCCTCTGCCCTTCACCCACATGCATGCTATCAACATAAATAAATAAATAGTAAATACTAAAACAACTTTCTTGAGGTTATTTTACATATCCTAATATATACTCATTTCAAGTATGTAATTCAGTAATTTTTAGCGACTTTACCAGTGGTGCAGCCATTTACCATAAATTTGTTTTAGCCCATTTTCTTCCCTGTGAGACCCTTCATGCCCGTTTACAGTTAAATTCCATCCCCTCCCTCTGGGCAACCGTGAATTTCCTTTCTGGCTGTGTAAGTTAGCCTTTTCTTGGCATTTTATATAAATTGAATCATACAATGTGCGGTCTTCTGGCTATTTATATATTTCTTTATAACCCCAGTGAGGTTTTACATCCTCATTGTACAGATCCTCATTTCACAGACGAGGAAATGGGAACAAAGGGGCATCCAGTGACTTGTCCAAGGCCATGTGTCTGGCATGAGCAGAGAGTCTGATGCCAGGCCGTCTTAACCCCTGTACTCATCTGTACCTATTTTCTTTCTTAATGAACTTGCGTAATAAAATCTCACCATCGTATCCTTTACATTTTGTTTGAAGTTTCACTGGTCTGTGAGGTCCTCGGGTCTGGAAACCACTGGCCTGATTGTCTTGTTTCTTATCTTGCATTTCCTGCTTTCAGGTGGGTGGGCTAATGAATGAGCAGGGAGACACAGGTCCAAGATGGGCTCTGGGTCTGCTTCCCTGGGCCAAGAGACACCTGCAGTGAAGGCTGCACTCACTAGGGAGGAAACAACTGGAGTCTGGGACCAGAGGTCCTTTCTTCCCCTGCTGGGAGGGGTTCCTGTAGGGTGAACTTCCCGCTGTCACCTTTCTGCCTCCGCCCACTTCTGTGGGAAGGAGGGGCTGAGAGGGATCTGGAGGTTCTAGACCAAGGGTACACCTGTTCTGGTGTTAGCTGCTTCCTCTGCCCCTCTACCCATCTAGTATTCCAGCACTGTTTTACCTGATGAAATCACGGCTGCTAGCAGAGAAACTTCCTCATCTGGGTGATGGGGAATTTGTCATAGAAGATTGGTTCCCATTTCAACCTCGCAGTCACCAGCTTCTATAAGGGCGTCTTCATCTGTGTGGCCTCGGAGCAGCATTGCTTCCCTCTGAAACTGCAAGCCTTGTGATTATGTGTGTCAATTGGCATTTTTCTGTGAGAAGAGAAATCCAGAGTATCCTTTAAAGGAGAGGCCTTCTTTAAAACAAAACAAAACTGGATAGTGGCAGCATCTCTTTTTTTTTTAATTTTTTAATGTTTATTTTTGAGAGAGAGAGAGAGAGAGAGACAGACAGAGCATGAGCGGGGGGAGGGGCAGAGAGAGAAGGAGACACAGGATCTGCAGCAGGCTCCAGGCTCCAAGCTGTCAGCACAGAGCCCAACGCGGGGCTCGAACTCAAGAACTGTGAGATCATGACCTGGGCCAAAATCAGACGTTTAACCGATTGAGCCACCCAGGTGCCCCCGCATCTCTCTTTCAACAGCCTGTAAGAGCCAGGACTCTGCTGGTACTTTACAATCATTACCTCTCTTCATTCTTACAATGGAACTGTGAGGCAGGTGCTGATGCTACTCCCACCTACATGTGCTAAAAGCGAGGTATCGAAAAGACGAAGTAACCTTTCAGGTAACCGAGAAGTTTCTGGGTTTTCTCCTCACACCCTCCCCTTTTTATTTGAGGTGACATTCACATAACGTAGAATTAACCATTTAAAGGTGCCCGATTCACTGGCATTTTGTATGGTCACAGTGTTGTACAACAGCCCCCTCTGGTCTAGTTCCAGATGTTCCTCATGCCCAAGGAAGTCTCTGCACCCAACAAGTCATTCCTATTTCCCCTCTCTCCGGGCCCTGACAACCACTTGTCCGCTTTCTGTCTCTCTGGATTTGCCTACTCGGGTAAACGGAGTCAGATGATACGTGACCTTCTGTGTCTGGCCTCCACTCAGCATCACATCTTCAGCATTCACCCACGTGATGGCGAGCATCGGCCCTACATTCCTATTTATGTCTAACAACATTCATTTTAAGGATTTACCGCATTTTATTGGCCCACTCACCCCCGATGGGCATTTGGGTTGTTTCCACCATTTGGTCATCATGAATAGTGCTGCTGTGCTCACATATGTTCATGGACATGTCTCAGTGCCTGTTGTAGTTCTTTTAGGTATCTGTCTAGGAGTGGAATTGCTGGGCCATGTGATAATTCTTTGTTTAAGTTCTTGAGGAAACGACACGCTGTTTCCACAGTGGCTGCACCATTTTGCATCTCCACCAGCAACGTACAAGAATTCCAGTCCTCCATATCCTCGCCAACCCTTCTTATTTTCCTTAAAAAAAGAAAAAAATTAGGGCCATCCTAGCAGGTGACAAGGGAGACTGCCTCTCGCTGTGATGTTGATTTGCATTTCCCTAATGACTCGTGATGTTAGGCATCTTTTCATTTACATGTTGGCCGTTTGTATATTTTGTATTTTCTTTGGAGAAATGCCTATTCAAATCCTTTGCCCTTAAAAAAAAAATCCTTTCTTTCTTTTTTTTTTTTTTTTAGTTGTAAGTATTCTTTATAAATTCTGGATACTAGAGCCTTATCCCATATATGATTTGCAGATATTTCTTCCCAGTCCGTAGGTTGTCTTCACTTTCTTGATAGTGTCCTTTCCTGCGCAAAAGTTATTAATTCTTATGATACCCACCTCATTTTTTCTTTTGTTATTTGTGTTTTTAGTGTCCTGAGAATCTGTTGCCCATCTAAGGTCATGAAGATTTCCTCCTGCATTTTGTAAATGATTTTTATAGTTTTAGTACTTCCATTTAGGTCTTTGGTCTGTTTTGAGTTCATTTTTTGTGTATGGTATGAGGTAGGGGTCTAACTTCATTTTTTGGCATGCGGGTATCCAGTTTTCCCAGCACCCTGTCCTTTTTTGGAATGCTCGTTTCTCGAGGCAGAGCCCAGGTTTCACTTTCTTTTCTCTGCCTTCCTCAGTGCCTTTGCCAGTGCCCGGCACATTGCGGGTGGGGGAGGCAACTGGACATTGAGTGAATGAGTGAATGTGAGTGCCTGAGCCCCTGTCTTATCCCAAGAGGCAGCCCGCGCACATGAGAAGCCCAGGGGCTGAGTGACCAGGTCCTTTTCTTTGATCTACAGGTGCAGCCAGCGTCATTGTCGGTCACCCTCTGGACACGGTCAAGGTACTTCAACCACGTTTGCCATTACCTCTTGGGAGGGGGCCTGGAGTGAGTCTGCCTCCAGGAATGCATCTGCTGTTTCTGATCCCAAGACAGTCTCCAGCCCAGGGCAGATTCTGTGTGCCAGCCCAGGGGGGGTGGGGCGCCAGGAAGACTGGTTTGGATCATCCTTCTCCTCTCATTACTTGGCAGTGATTTTGTTTTTGTGAATGTTCCATTTCTGCCTTGAGGTTCTCATGGGCTGTGGGGGAGGGGGCCAAGGCAATGGTGAGTATCCCCTTAGTCTCTGTGGAACTAAGAAACTGGGAAAGGCTTCAGATGTGAAGTGGCCTTGGAGTCCAAAATTTAAGGTTGGGTTTTAGGTGATTAGAAAAGATGTTCTAGGCATGGAAAGCAGTGTGGGCAGAGGTGGAGATGGGGACACTGCCTGGGGGCCATGCTTGGGAAAAGTGTGGCCAGTGTTGCTGATGCATCAGGTTTCTGAAAGCACCTATAGGATCAGAGTCCAGGAAAGGTGGGCCAGCACTTAATCTTTGGAAGCCTTCAGTATCAGGTTGGGACTGTGGATTTGGGCTGGGGTCGGCAACTGTTGTAAGGTGATGTAGTGCATGGAGTGTGAGGACTCAGTAGGGCCATCTGACATTGGGATCATCCATGCTCCTTGTTCTACAGATATAGAAACTAGCCCAAAAGGGGAAGGGGCTTGCCTTAGGCCAGACAACAGCTTAAAGCATTGAAGAGTGAGGTGAGTGCCCCCCATCCTCGCCACCTGTCCCCAGGACTCAGAGCCTTACTCTAAGAGCATGGTCACGAATAGTGCCTTCTCACTCCTGAATTGAACATTCATGTCTAAGGCTCTGGCTGGATTGTGCACAAAGAGGAGCTGTTCAAGCCCTTCCCAGCCGGCTGCTACAGTCCCTTTTCTCCCCGTCTTCCTCCCTTTGGGACAGTGTGCCCCTCTTAGGTCAGAGCCTCGGCCTGCTCTCTTCTTGACGGGGCGTCAGCCCATTTGTCTTGAATAATTGAAGATATTTCCTAGCTCCTTGTATCCCCCTATGGCCCTGTCTTTTGCTCATACATCAAACACCTACTAGACACTTGTTTTTGCAGGCAGTATGGGGATAGCAAGGCATCAGTAGGAGACAAAACATGTCCAATCCCTGCCCCTGTAGACCTTCCGGCTACATTCCTGGCACAGGCAACCATTGTGTCTCCCGGGGAAAGTGTCCTTCCCTTACCCTCAGCGTGACCAGGGGCTGGTGGAGCTTGTTGGAGGCATGCCCTCCCCACACAGGCAAGTCTGGCCACCTGAAAAGGTGGAGCTGTCCTCCTCTCCACTTTGCCCCTTCCTGATACATCAAATCCAGTCTCTGCCCAGCCTGAGAACCTCTTCACTCAGCAGACCAGCCTGGTGATGCCAGCTTGCATGGCTGGCCTTGCATCCCATCCGGGGATGTGGCCCGGGGCCCTCGTAACTGCTCAGGACAAGGAGCCTTCCTTCCTTTCTTCTGGCTGATGTTTTCTCTGAAGTTTCTGAGAAAGGTCCAGGCAAGAGGCTCAGAGTCTGAATCACCTGGAGGACAGTCTCTGCCTCCCCACCTATTCTCCCTTGCCCAGGGTGCAGCCCTTACCCTCCCCACGCCTTGCTTTTCTCATCTGAAAAATGGGCAAAGAGCATCTCCCGGCAGGGCTGTCATGAAGTTTGTCGCTGTGGCACCGAGGCTAGAGTAATGAGTGAGACTTTCGCATCCTGATGAACACCCCTGCTGGGATGTTGGGAGTGCGTTGTGACTTGTCTGAGGTGCCAGGGCTTGCCCTTGGAAGAGCCCAGCCAAAAGGACCTGGTCAGGCTCCTTCCCCTGCCCTTGGCTACCTCACCCAAGTATGAGAGCCAGCCCGTGGCTGCTTGCTGGCCATGGAGCTGGGATCCGGATTCTCACCTGGCTCTCGGCACAGCTGGGGCATTTGGGGTGTATGCCTGATGCAGTGTGACTTACCAGGGTTTGCTAATCAGGGCTCAGCTGCCTTTAGACCAGCTAGCGAACTACGGGAGAGCAAGTAGGCATTGTTGCAAGCCGCTACGTTTGTCATAATTCGTTACAGCGGCAACAGGAAGCGAATAGAGGAAGACAGCTTTGTCCATCTGTGAAAGGGGATGGTATCCATGCTGCCTAGTGTTTGTGGGGTTCTGCGAGAGAAGTTCTGTAGGAGGCCCCATGTTTCCCCAGGAGTGCAGTTGTCCTACACTGAATACAGGCACCTGTTATGACGGTGCACTGTGCTGCTGGCCACAGGGGCGGCCTCCTCAGGAGCTCAGCGTGGCGGGGAGACCATCGCTCCATGGTTTTGAAACTATTCTGTGATCTGGGTTTGACTCTTGAGTTGAGTTTCCTCATGTACGGTTTGCTTGAGTGATTCGAGCCCGCGAGTTTTTCAGTGGAACTTGATTCTTCTTGGGGACTCAACCTTTTTGTGGATTCGGTACCCAGAAGCATCCCTGTCAGCGCTGGGGCCAGTTGGGAGAGGGCATTCGGCCTCTTTATGCCAGTCTTAAATGGGGACGAGAAAGAGACCCGTGCCCACCTCCCCTTGCCTACGTTCTCATCCTGGTTGGGGATACCCCACCCCCAGGTAGACCTCTGTGGGTCTGCTTAATGGGAAGACCATGAATGCCCTGTTCTCATCTTGCTACACCTTCCGGGGTGTCTTCACCTCCACCTGACTTAATATTGCATTTCCTTCAACCAGCCCACACTCTTGACCCTGGGTCTCTTTTTCTCCATGGCACCTGTCATCATCTGGCATATATATTTGATTGGGAATTACCTTTTATTGGCTTTTTTTTTCCATCCCCACTTGGGTATAAGTTCCAGGAGGCCAGTAAGTTTGTTTTCTCTACCGCTGAATTTCCTGAGAGTAAATCAGTGACTGTTATAAAACAGGCGTTCAATAGTACTGGTTGAGTGGGTCAATCAATACATTTCTCTGATTATGAAAGCAATCTTTATGAAACATAGGATACCATTTACGTATCGTACCTGTAAGAGCGCTACAGATTGCCTGTGGCCAGCTGGGTTTCTAACACTGTTGTGATGAATGTCGGGCTCTTAGCCGTGCTGTTAGCCATGGTTATTAGCTCAGAGAGGGGGTGCGGAGGGAGAATGTTGGAATTTTTTTATTAGGAAAATGTATTCCCACATGAGCTGTGTACTGAAAATCATTTTTAAATTATGTAAGCTAAAAATAATGAAAGTAACTCCTGTCTATCGTAGGAAAGTTGGAAAATGAAATGCAGTTCAGTGCAGAAAAACATCACCCATGATTTTCCCCTCAGAGGCCGTCACTTTTATGATGTGTGTTCTGCCTAAGTTTCTGCTACTTGTCTACAGACTGAGCTCAGGCTGTTAGTGTAGAGTATTAGTCTGCCCCGTGGGTCTTCGTGGTCCCTGGACCCTGTGGATTCTAGGGGGCAGGGTCCAGATCATTCCTTCTGTGGTTCTCAGGGCTCCTTCTTACCAGTTTCAAGTGGGGTGCCCTGGCCCTTTTGTGGGCTTCCTCAGACCCTCTGTGGCTGTCAACTCATGCCCCTGATCACCAGAGCCAGCCTCCATCATAGGACACCACATCTTCCCCTCCAGCCCCTCCTTCATCCAGTGCAAAGGGGACACGTGCCAGGGCCATGCTCAGCTTGGGGACAGGAGGGAAATACGAGACGACCCTGCCATAGAGAGGGAGCCCAAATAAGCCATAATTAAACAGAGAAAGGACACCATTGCAACATTTAAGTTCAGACTGAAAAGATGAGCAGGAGCTGGAGGAAGAGCCTTCTGGGGGGAAGGAAGGGCTGATAGAAATTTCAGGCAGGGAGGGGAAGGGGGAAAGTGACATTCTAAGGACTTGGGGACGTGCCACGTGGTGGGCACAGACGGCAGGGGCATGGGGAAAATGACATGCAGGGGTGAGAGGCAGGCAGTCCCAGGCCTCCTGGACGCTGGCAGAGAGGGTGGGGTTTACTCTAGGTTTGCTGGGAAGCCACCAGTGAACTTTGAATGGCAGTGGTGTGATTCACTGTGGTTGGAAGAGAGCAGCGTGACTGCTGTGCAGATGCAGGCGAAGGGGTGAGAGGGAAGACCAGCCCATCCTCCAGCGGGGAGACCAGTGGGGAGACCAGCCCATCCTCCAGCGGGAGATGCGGGGCTTCCGGGGGGGTGAGAAGGACAAGTCGCTCTGCTAATACTGAGGACAGCAGACGGAGCAGGGCCACGGATTAGTTTTTGTAGTCAAGAGACAGGGATCACATGCTGATCATTCAGGCATCACTTTGGAACAACAAACGGGCCTTTGTTCTTCTCTCAGACCAGGGAGACTTCTGCTATGTTCAGCAAGGTCTGAATGGGACGTTGAGGGAGGCGGTGCAGGTAGAGGACAGAGCACAGGCCTGGTGGGGACAGAAACCCAGCCCTCCTCACTGGCCAGGTCACTTGGGGCAGGGCCGTCCCTCTCCGGGCCCCGGTGCCACAAGGTCAGCGTCTCTGGGGCAGCGGGGATGTGAATGATCCCGGCCTGGGCCCTCACGTCACTGCATCTTTCCGCAGACTCGCCTGCAGGCCGGCGTCAACTACGGGGACACCATCAGCTGCATCCGCACGGTGTACAGGAGGGAGAGTGTAAGTGCCCCCCGCCCCGGGGCAGGGCCTGGAGCCGCACCCGCCAGAGACTCCCACGAACGAACGGCTCGAAGCCTGCCCAGGCCCGGGCACCGTGGCCACAGTCCTGACGCCAGCCCATCGGGCGGGAGGCCTGATCATTGCTTTTGGCTCAGCGTTGCCTCCTCCCTCCTCATCTCACACCACCACACCTCAAGTGTCGTGCGTCACCTAAACTTAACCCTGACACCTTGTGCAGTGTTACTGGAGAGAGACCTGATTTTGTGTAACCTCTCTGGAGAAATTCTAAGGAATTTGGAGTCACAGGAAGGAGAAGTCCTGTGAAAACAGGGTGACCCGTCCATTTTCAAAGCCAAACGAGAGGTCACTAAACCACGCATTCACTGGCTTCCCTTCCTGTGGCGGGAGCCAGGCCCTTCTGATTCCAGATGTCCAACGCTGACTTGTACCTCAGGTTTCTTGAGACCAGGAGACCCAAGATTTTCCTTTTCCAAGGGGAAAACTGAATAATATTTTTTTAAGTTTGTTTATTTTTGAGAGAGAGAGAGCACACGCATGCATATGAGCGGGGGAGGACCAGAGAGAGACAGAGAGAGATAGAGAGAGAGAATCCCAAGCAGGTCCCACCCTGTCAGCGCAGAGCCTGACTCAGGGCTCGAACTCACAAACCCTGAGATCATGACGTGAGCTGAAATCCAAAGTCGCACACCTAACTGACTGAGCCACCCAGGTGCCCCAGTTTTGAATAATATTTTATAGAGGGTATCAGGTACCCTTCTTGAGAATTAGCGTGTGCTTTCCGAAGACTTTCTCAGGCCCCTCTTTGGGGAGTTTAAAATACATTTTCTGATTTGTGATGAAATGACAATTTATTTATTTATTTATTTTAACGTTTGTTTATTTTTGAGATAGAGACAGAGCATGAACGGGGGAGGGTCAGAGAGAGGGAGACACAGAATCTGAAACAGGCTCCAGGCTCTGAGCTGTCAGCACAGAGCCCGATGCGGGGCTCGAACTCACAAACTGTGAGATCGTGACCTGAGCCGAAGTCAGACGCTTAACCGACTGAGCCACCCAGGCGCCCCTGAAATGACAATTTAAAGAAGCGGTCAGTTACAAGCCCCGTGGCAGCCCTGGGCTTTCCCTTGAGTCCCTGGAAACCTGGCCCCATTGCTGACCACCACCTTTTCCATGGCCTCCCTCATAGGAGGTGCCCTGGGGCTCGGGAGCCTCCCATCCGCGCTCGGAGATTTTCCTCGGAGGTGTGTTTTTTGTTTGGGTGTTCTAACTCTCTTGATAGGCTGCTTGACAACGGACTACAAACCTCACTCTAGCTGTTCCCAGCGATGTGCAATTCGTCACTCCCCTGAAAGGTGGCCATCAATTCTCCTTTTTGGCACACATGGTCCCCATTGCCTGCCAGCCAATGTACCAGCGCAGGGGGTTTTGTGGGAACTGTGGGCGTTCCTTGGAGACACAGCACTTTAGGGCTAAGTGATGTCCCACATTATCTGGAGGAGCTTGTTTTGGAGGGAGGACCTGAGGCAGGCTGTGTGTGAACGTGTGTGTGGGAGGTGTCCTGCCTCTGACAGATAGGGCGCAAACACCTAGGTCAGGATTAGCAGGTTTGTGTCGGCCCTGGAGTTTGTACAACAGCTTCCTGGTGCTTTTTCGCTTTTGGCACAGAGCTAAAAGTATGTGCTGGCCTAACTCCTCCAAGGGCCTCTGGAATTTTCCAGGTTTCGGAGGAGTGTCTGTGATGTTCCTCAAGAGTGCAGGGTGGAGGGGAGCCTGGGTGGCTCAGTCGGTTAGGCGTCCGACTTAGGCTCAGGTCATGACCTCACAGTTTGTGGGTTCAAGCCCTGCACTGGGCTCTGGGCTGACAGCTCAAGTTCTGTGTCTCCCTCTCTCTCTGCCCCTCCCCAGCTCGTTCTCTGTCTCTCCCTCCCTCTCTCCCTCCGTCACTCTCTCCCTCTCTCAAAAATAAATAAACATTAAAAAAAATTTTTTTTTAAAAAGAGTGCAGTGTGGAAAGGACCCTCTCCTCAGCCTGCAGCCCCCTCTCCTGTGGTTTCCGCGTATGTGCAGAAACCTTCTGAGGACTCTGCTCCCCTTAGACCCACCCCATAGACTTGGCCCATTGAATTTTAGTCACCTGTCAGTTTGTCTGGCCCTGTCCCCCTCCCCTTTCCAGAGCGTAGGCTCAGTGAGGGCGTAGGCTCAGTGAGGGCAGCGAGGATTTCTTATGGTGTCGCCCTGGCACCTGGCAGATGTTTCAGAGAATGGTGCTTGGCAACTCTGTGCTACCCTCTAGGGCTCCTCGCAGCCTGATATCCTTCCAGCCCAAGAACACGGCCACCCTGGTGGCAAATACGGATTCCAGGCCCAGGACCCCTAGACTCGGGAAACAAAACTGCATACACGTGCTGATTTCTCCGCCCAGGGCAAGAATGCCCTGGAGAGCACCCCCTCACCTGCCATGGCTCTCCTATCACTCAGCATCCTCTTGTATTCTTGTCGCTGTCATAATGATTTATTTTTCCTGTAGTGTCACCTCACCAGCCTGCGGGCTCCCAGGTGGGCAGGGACTGTGCGGAGGGCAGCGTGGGGAGCTCGGCGCCTTGGCCTGCAGACGTCCCCGGGCCCTCATGCTCCACCGCCCTCGTTTTCTCACAGGTCTTCGGCTTCTTCAAGGGCATGTCCTTTCCCCTTGCCAGCATCGCGGTCTACAACTCTGCGGTGTTTGGGGTCTTCAGTAACACGCAGAGGTTCCTCAGCCAGCACCACTGCAGGGAGCCCGGGGCCAGCCCGTCCGGCACCCTATCTGACCTTCTCCTGGCCAGCATGGTGGCTGGCGTGGTCTCTGTGGGGCTGGGCACGCCCGTAGACCTCATCAAGATCCGGCTGCAGATGCAAACACAGCCATTTCAGGAAGGTAAGAGGGGTCCTGATGCCTGGGTACCTGCGACCCTTGGCTGGTTCGCCGGTCTGGGATGCAGTTGTTAATATCCTTTTCATTGAGCAGAGCATCTGCATTGTCACGTGATAGTCTATAATTATTCTTCTTATCTGTAGTATCTATCATTAATTAGATGATTAATCAATTGTTCTGTGCCAGGCGCCTACCTAGAGCCCTGTGTATGTTCACTTAATTGGTCTTCATAACAATTGTATAAGGAAGGTGCTATTACTGTGTCCATTTTGCAGAGGAGAAAACCAAGTCTCTCAGAGGTTGAGACACCTATACAAGGCGACACAGCTAATGACCGGTGGGTAAGGAGCAGCTACATAATTTGCAGTGTCCTGTGTGGGAGGAAAATGTGGGATTCCTTATCGAAAAATTATGAAGAATTTTCAAAGAGCATCCCAGAGCATTAAATCAGGCATGGGGACCTGAGGAACTCACAGACGGATCTCAACCCCACACACTTGTCCACAACACCAGGGTGTGCAGCCAGGACGTCTCATACCTAGACCACCAGCTGTAGGGGGTGAGGGGTCACTCCTCTCCCCCTCCTTGACTTTGTAGTTAGAGCTTCATTTCTTGGTGTGCTACACAGCAACCCTGTACCACATGCCGAGTCTGTTACTTCCTCTCTGCTGAGAAAGGAGTTTCTGTGTCTTTTCCTGGGAGTGGTTTTGATAAAGGAGGATGGAAAGAACGGGAAGGCACTTGGTGTGCAGAGTAGAAAGTGCCAGCTTGCAAGGAAGGACAAGCTGGGGGCCTTAGGTTTCAATCCCTCCACGTACGGTTCTTGACTCTGACTGCACTCTGTCTCGTCAGGTTAAGATACACCCCTGCCTGGGCCACCGTCTCCTTTCTGTATAATGGAAGGGCTGGATCTGTGGTGCTTCCTGACACCTCAGATGTCTGGTCTGGGCTGACAGCTCTCATGGATAAGACTCCTCTCCCTGACAGCCTTTTGAATGACCTGTATGTGACGTCTCTGGCCTCAGAGGCTGGGGCTCAGCTGGGCTCCACAGTCAAAGCCCTGTAATATACTGGGGAGCATTCCAGCCAGCCCAGCAGCTCTTCTGCCTTGATTCAGCCCGCACATCTTGTCCAGCCCAGGATGTATTCGGGACAAGGCTGTACATTCCCTGAGCACGATGCTGGTATCCCCACTGGGGCATGTGGAGGGCCTGGGGCCAGCTGCCCTAACCAGTTGCGTCATGCCTCAAGGATGCTCAGTACCCCCCAGGCCCACGGTCACTGTCATCATGTGGGTGACACAGGGCAACAAACAGGTTGGCTCATCTGGAGGGTTACAGCACACCCCTGTTGGGACCACTAAGAGACCTGCGGGGCAAGGGGATCCCACCTCCACCTGTTTGACATACTGAGTCATGTCTTGGTACAATTTAGTTGAGTCGAAGGGTTGCACCTCACAGAAATGTCTGAAGCTTGCTGATCTGGTCCTGTCCCAGAGGCAAAAGCAAAGATGTAGAGGAAAGAACATCATGAACAGACTGAGAACAAGGAGTCCTGGCCCCCAGCCTGGTGTTTTCTCTGTCCTATTTCAGGAAAGCTTTATGTCCGTCTCAGGCAGAGAGGAACTCTCTCCTTAAGTCTTAAAACTCTTTGGGTCCGGATGCTGGAAGATTTACCATTGATGAGTCTTCTGCTCCTGGGGGCAGACCTGTGTCCTTCACAACCTGGGCACTTTGACCCTGGAAAGGGAGTAAAAAGGGCTAGGGGTGCATGTGCCTACTGGGGGAGGCGAGGCACAGCCAGCCCAGACACCGGGGGAGGTGTTTCAAGAAATGCCTTCCTTAGGAAAGCCTGGGACATTTGGAGGCAAATTAAGTGATTCCATCCTCTGTCCTGCCCTCTCCCACCCCCAACCTTCCCCACAGAGGGTGCTAGAATGGTGGCTATAACCTGACAGGCCAAGGCCTGAACCACAGGGGATCTTGAGGCCAGGCTAAAAGCCTCTGGCACTTGGAGGAAGGATGGGAGACAGTCCAGGAAGGGCCAGACCCAAGAAGGGCCCCAAAGCTGGGTGCAACCAGCTAGTTTTAGGGAGCTGGGCAGCTGCAACAGCTCACTGGATGCCTGACGGTGTGTGTGCCATTCAACTCACACCCCAGCTCGACACTGTAAGGTCTGTATAGCTGTTAGCCCTGTTCATTTACCCAGCACAGTAGGTACGCACGTGCTCTGGGCCAGCACAGCACTGAGGGTCACCTGTGCTTGTTCACCAGCAACCAAGAGAGCCTGACGTATAGCCCTCCCAGGCTATAGCCCTCCCAGGCTATAGCCCTCCCAGGCTATAGCCCTCCCAAACTGCCCACCTGGGAAGTCCAGACCCTTCTGGGGCCTTGTCTCCTGGATAAGCTCTCCGAGCAGTGACAACATGGAGACCAGTGTGCCCTCCCTGTCCCTCTCCACCAGGATGTGGAGGAGGAGGAGGGATGTGATTTCTCCGCCCAACTCCTGTATGGGTGGAACCCTGCCCACAGCCTTCTATGGTGAGTTCATCCAGAGTGCCCGAAGGAAACTTGTTGTCTTTAGTCAATCCCTCGAGGCAGCAACAGAAAATAAACATGTCTTTATTCTGTCCTTTACAATGTGCCACGAAACTGGCCTTTTGTGGGCTCAGGGGAGGCTCCTAATAAGAGGACAGGGGAATTTCCTGCAGGCAAACATTTCTCAGCTCTGCAGTTCTAAGTCTTAGCACCTGGGCCCCCCGGGGCTTAGCTGGCAGGTGTGAGGACAAAGGCGGTTTACCTGAGCAAGTGCAGGGAGCGTAGAAACGAGGACTGCAGCATCCGCCTGAGCTGTGCTCCCCAAGCCTCTCGTCTGAGCTCAGCCAGATCACAGCAGTGGGGGCTGAGTAGCTAGTATTTACTGAACCTGTATCCTGTGCCAGGCATCATGTGAAGAGCTCTGTGTGAGTCTCATCTTCCTAGCAACCCCGTTCCTAGACCTTTACAAAGGGGAGCCCGAGGCATGTCCTGAGGTTCCTCCCCCGGGGGGAAGTGGAGTGACTCAGGGCCCACTGGTGCTGTTTCTTTGTCTGCCCGGATGTAGAAGCAGCTTTGATAACACTCCTCGGGCCTTGGCACAAAGTTACCACAAATCTAGCATCGGTCTTGAGGGAGAAAGTGGGCTGGGAGCGTGTCTCCAAAAGGACATTGTTTAAAGTAATAGGCCCCGCTCCTGAAATCCAAGGGATGGGTGTGAATTCTGTGTCTGCCTGGTCTGTTGTTCACCCCCAGTCCAGCTGCCTGGGGCGGGAGAGCGGGGGTGGGGGCTGGGGGGAGGTCTTTGGTAGCTATCATGCTGCAGGGTATGGAGCAGGAGAGGCTGGCACTGGGCCACCAGGCCATACTTGCGCCAGGAGCCTCTCCAGGAAAGCGGAAGGACGCGGCTTTCTTTTCCTCGTCCCTCAGAAACCCTCTAGGCCAGAGATGGAAGGCTCAAAGACTCACTGAGACCTGGGAGGTACCATAAGTGAGCAGAGGTGCCTGGAAAATGTACCCACTTCCGTTTTACTTGACACCCACAGCCCTCCTAACCCACATCTCATTTTTCCTCTTTTGACTGAAACGTGGACACAGAACACGTTTCACTTTCACTATCACTCTGCCGTTGCAAAAGCAGCAGCTCAAGCACGAGTCAGCTTTGGTGCCAGGGAAGGCAGCAGGGAGTGGTGGGGACTGTGGCAAGGGTGGCTCACATCCTGTCTGAGGGGTCAGCTATGACCTCATCCCAGGTCCCAGTTGCCGCATGGCCTGGATTGGAAATTGTCAGACAAACTAATTAAGAACAAAACCAGACACAAACACAACGCCGTGAAGCCCGAAGCACCGTGTGGACTGGATCAGCGTGTGGCTGGTCCTGACTTACTGGCTTGTGGTCTTGGTTCTGGGTCAGGCCCGCTCCGTGTGGTGACTGTGCTGAGCTGGGCGTTTGCAGGCAGCCTTGGGCAGGGCTTGTGGGATTGTCCACGGTTTGTGGCTTTACCCCAGAATTGTCCAAACCACTTTCTGGGAAGAGATGATGGGCCTTGAGAGACTGTGCCCATATACTGAAGCTGGGTACCGGGGATCTCTGGCATCTTTGCTTTGGGACATGTGACAGGTAGAATGGAGGCCACGTCAAGGTCAGAGTTCAGCTCAGCTGAAGGCTTGCAAATATAGCACCAGGGAGCTCATCCTGATTATCTACCAGTGGTGACCCGTGGTTGAAAAGGTACAAAAGACATGAAGCTCCTGGGTGGCTCAGTCAGTTAAGTGTCTGTCTCTTGTCTTGGGCTCAGGTCCTGATCTCACAGTTTGTGGGTTCGAGCCCCGCATCAGGCTCTGTGCTGACAGTGCAGAGCCTGCTTGGGATTCTCTCTCAATCTCCTCCCTCTCCCTCTCGCTCTCGTTCTCGCTCTCTGGCTCTCCTCTCTGGCTCTCCCTCTCCCTCTTCCCTCTGGCTCTCCCTCTCCCTCTCCGTCTCCCCCTCCCCTCCTGCTCTCCCTGTCCCTCTCCCTCTCCCTCTCCCCTCCGGCTCTCCCTCTCCTTCTCCTCTCTGGCTCTCCCTCTCCTCTCTGGCTCTTCTCTCTGGCTCTTCCCTCTGGCTCTCCCTGACTTGTAGTTTCAAAATAAATGAATAAACTTTAAAAAAAAAATGTACATAAGACAGAACATTAAATGTAGAGGGACAATGTCCAAATATAATCACTGTTACTACAGTAATGTGTGTCTTTTTCTAAATAAAGTATATATTTTAATTAAATATTTAAATATAAAGTATTTTAATTAAAATATTTTAAGAGGTTGTCCTTATATAGACAGTTTCATATTCTGTTTTAAGTCAATATTATAACAAATATTTTCCATGTTATGAAAATGGCATATAAAATTACTTAAAATAGATGACTAATATTTAAAATCGATGTGCATCTCTGTGCACACAAGGCCCACAGACACACATGTATCGAGAGGGATGATACGGTGTGGCAAAAATGCAGTTTCTGGAGTTAGACTGCCTGCTTCTAATCCTACCTCCATGAGAACCCAGGACCTCTGGGTAGCGCCCCTAACGTCACCCAGCCTCAGTTTCCTCATCGGCAAAGCAGGCATAACCATACTAGCTACTTCATAACTGGGGTAGAACGGAATGATGTATCACACGTGACTATTTTAGCACAATGCCTAGCTCGTTGAAAACATGAAATAAGTGTTAGCTGTACTATTAAACTTCTGTAACCACGTTTCCTGTGATGGACGTTTAGGTTTTTGACCGTTTGTTCTCTTTTGAAAATAGTAATGTGCTCAGGCAATGTGTCCATAAGGAGTTGGTTTCAGTTAGTGTTGTTTCCCTGAATGTGTGGGCTCTTTGATTCATGAATGAGTCAAAAGTTCTGGTCATTTTTAAGATTCTTGGCACATACTGTGAAATTGTCGTACAGAAGCGTTTTACCAAATTACATCAGCAGTTGCCGAAGTTGAGAGGGAAGTTCTGTCTGGCTCTGACTGCCGCTGCATACTAAACAGCCGTTACCCCGCACGAAAACTCTTGTAACTTAGCAGAGGTTTTCTGTTGGTGCCCCTGCCACTTGGCTGGCAAGGAAAGGCTGGCCTGAGTTCAGCTGGATGTGGCCTGGACTGTAAGGCACCTGTGAAGAAACCCTCCCTTTTAAGTCATCCTTACCCTGTGTGTGGGCATGAGCCTCCCTGGGTGCCCTACCGGGCCTGAACTGGAATTCAGGGCTGTGGTCCCAGAGGCCAGCAATCCCTCTGCCGCCTGGGCCAAGTCGTATCCTGGAGGTCTATGGCCATTCACACTCACTTCTCCATCTTTGAGCTCTCAGGTCTGTGTTTTAACTCAGAGCCTGATTAATGTGCGTATCACAAAGACCTCAACCCCCCAGGAGGGCAGAGTTTGGGGCCTGGAGGAGGAGGGCTCAGCATTAACTCTGTGCTGACCAGCCTCTAATTTCGCCAGGCCCGGTTGAAGGCAGAGAGCTGAGTGTTCTACCTGTTGGAACACAGTCTCTGGTTCTTTCATTCACAAGCCTTTCCTGAGTTCTTGCTGTGAGCCACGCAGAGTAGATAAATCAGAGGTATCAGATGCACAGCCCCTGCCTCCAGGGAGCACACAGTCTGGTGGGGTGTAGCAAAACGAGAAGGGCCTATGGAAGGCTCTGGCACCTCGGAGTCTGGCTCTGCAGGTCAGGAAGACTCCAGACAGCAAGTGGCCATTGATGGGGTGTTTGAATATTGGCTAGGCTTTGGAGAGGAAAATGTGGTGATGGAGAGGGGTTTCAAACAGAGGAAACCTGTAGGGACAGGGTCAGAGGTGGGAAAAAGCAGGCATGTGACAGAACGAGTGAACCGTTCTTGGTTAGGGCAGGGAGGGGAAGGTGCAGGGTGAGCTGTGAACATCTTGGATTTCTTTTTTTTTTTTTTTTTTTTTAATTTTTAAATGTTTATTTTTGAGAGAGACAGAGTGTGAGTGGGGGAGGGGCAGAGAGAGAGGAAGACACAGAATCCGAAGCGGGCTCCAGGTTCTGGGCCGTCAGCACAGAGCCTGATGTAGGGCTCGAACTCACGAACTATGAGATCATGACCTGAACTGAATTTGGACACTTAACCAACTGAGCCACCCAGGCGCCCCTGAACAGCTTGGATTTCTTAGCCGAGGGTGGGCTAAGGTGCCCTTCAGCAGGCAGCGAGGCATATTGGACACGCAGAGCTGTGTGGTAGGAAGGTGGATCCGGCCTTCAGAAGAAGGAGAGGTGAATGGGTTGTTTTGGGGGCTGTAGCCTTAGACCAGGGAATAGGGGGCCCAGGGCTTTGGGGACGGAGGGGAGTGGTCCATGGGAGGCATCTGTGATGGAGAATCAGTGGGCCGAGCAGGAGAGAGGGAAGGGTCCAAAATGACCCAGGACTTGACATTTGGGTGACTGTCAGGGAGGAAGCCTCCCACACGGGGAATTAAGCGGCACGTGAAGTATGTTGAGGCCGCGCTTGGCGTGGAGCAGGTGACCCGTATACGCTTCTTGTCCCTGCTGCAGTTTTGGAGACTGGCAGGAGGGCAGGCTTGAGTGAGAACATGCTGAGTTTGGCTGGGTTCCTGTGCGAGGTACTGCAGCTGGAATATCAGGGGGGGAGCAATAGTCTTGTGACAGCGAAGTGACAGCTGAGGTGAGCCGCAGAAAGGAAGAGGGTGGAGATGAATGGGAAAATGCCAGGAAGGAGCTCCCGCAACGCCAGCAGCTGTACAGTCAGCAGTTACTGAGCCCCGACCACGTGCACCCCGCCTTTAAATCATCATACCATTCTCTGTGTCTTACAGATAGGGAAACTGAGGCTCAGGTCGTGTGACGTGTCTGTGCTCCCTCAGCTGTTACATGGTGTCTCGGGGCATTGCTCCCAGCTGTCCACCTCCATGGTCCCTGGAGGCAGAGTCCTGGGAGGTCCCTGTCACCAATGTCACGTAAAGGGAATCAAGAGGGGAGAATTGCTGAAGAGGACATGACACTGGGGACAGAGACCAAAGGGTGGGGAAGGAAAAAGCCTTTCGTCTCCAGGTTGTGAGAGAAGAACAAAGCAGATGATGCAGGGCCAGAGGAAGGAGGTTGAGGGAGCCCTCATTGGAAGGCCTGACTCTTCCATGTTCAAGATTATATGAACAGAACGGAGGGGAGAGTGTGGCCAGGATTTGAGGAGAAGAAGGTCCTGATTTCCGAACATGCCTAGGTGAGATAAATAGGGCTGGAGTGGTGATAGCAGGGAGGGCCACGTGAGGGCTAGATCTGGGCAGGCAAGACCATCAACCACGCACCAGCATACAAAGCCTGTTTGGGCTCCAGGATCTGCATGATGACAAGACGGGGTAGAACCATTTGTCCGATTTTTCTGAATCTTCAGAGATGTCCGGCTGGGAAAGTCGCCAACCGTGTCTGGGAGGCCCTGACTACCTCGGTTTGTCTCTTTGGCAACGGAGTTTTATTGCCACCATAAAGATGTGTGGCTGCCAAGAAAAACACTCTTCTTCAGGCAGGTTGGCCTTGGGGAGGAGCAGCCTTCTGATAGAGCAGATCTTTCAAGACTTTCCCATTGCAGGGCAGGAATTATTGATACTAAACTCCCTCACTCTTGGTCCATTTAACTCCTGAAGAAGAGGGCCTATGTGGGAGGACAGGCACCCTTGGAGCATGTCAAAGGACTGGAGACAAGCCAGGACCGTACTGCCTGAGCCTTCTTTTTATGTAGGCTGTGAGCTGCCAGTGGTACATGAGGGCTGGAGCAGTAGCAGCCCTGAAGTGAAAGGAGGAAATGTGTGCAGAGGCCAGGCCTTTAGCCATGTAGTTCAAGAGGAGTCCTTGAATTCTGGATGGTTTGGCTGAATCTTTTCCAAACTGTGGTCCCACACCGCTAGCAGAGATGAATGAAGGTGCGTACAACGTAACACATGCCACTGTGCAGGTGATATACCTGGGTGACACATCCATTTGGTCTCAATCAATTGACGAGGGCAAATATTGTTCTGATTTCAGACTTGACGTTAGCATTGGTAGTTTTTGGCCCCGCGTGGGCGTCCGCAATCTCCCACAGTAGGTTTGGCCGCAGGCCACTGCTGCCCGAGGCTGGTACTACCAGCACTTCCAGAATCTGGAGTCGTATCAGGATAGGGGCGCTAAAAATAGGAGTGACTATCCGCCTCAAGTAAAGTTCATTTGTCAACATGCTCACTCAATTTTCACAAAAGCCAAAAGAAATTGACAGGCTATTTATCCTTCCCCTTTTGTAGATGATGAGGAAACTCAGGGCCAGTGTGGTTGAGTCTTTTCCACCGGGTTGTACAGTAGATAGCAACTGAGCAACAAAGCAAACCCCAGCTGCTTCTAATCCGGGGCTCTTTCTACTAAACCATCTGCCTGTCTTGGACTCTTCAGACCATAAGGAAACGGCTGGACTCACTGGAAACAGGAAGTGGACGAGAGCTTCCCGGTTGGTAACATTCCGAAGAAGTGCCCTGAGGGGTTTGCCCAGCCTGCGTAAACCCACATCATAGAAGTTACACCCGGCTTCTCTGCTGGAGGATGTATATCCACGGTACGGCATGCTTCCATGACATTTTGGAATAGCACAGTAGCCGGGACCATGATTTGGGAGTTTCTTCCAGTATCTACAGCCTCAGGGACAAGGACCAGACAGGACCAGGACTGGATGAATGCCAAGCTAGGGAGGGAAACTTTGGGAGGCCTAAGTCCTGAGAGCTGCCTGGTCAGATGCTCAAGTGTTGACTGAGTGGATATTGAGGCACAAAGCAGACACCGTGTCAGGTACAGGGTCACGGTGCTCTAGGACAGGCTGTAGCGTGGGATTCCCGTCATCAGGAAACTCCTTGCTTGGTTAGGGTACAACAACATGTTCAGAAAACAGCAGCATCTAGAACAGAGCTTTTAATAGGGGGTAGCACCTTTGCAGGCACTGGGAGGGGTGATCCCAGCTTTTCCTAAGAATACCTTTAAAATACAGGGGCGCCTGGGTGGCTCAGTCAGTTAAGCGTCACGACTCCCGGTCCGTGAGTTCGAGCCCCGCGTCGGGCTCTGGGCTGATGGCTCGGAGCTTGGAGCCTGCTTCCGATTCTGTGTTTCCCTCTCTCTCTGCCCCTCCCCTGCTCGTGCGCGCGCTCTCTCTCTCTCTCTCTCTCTCAAAAAAAACGTTAAAAAATTTTATAAAAATAAAATAAAATGAAATAAATGGGGTCCAACCCATAGAAGAGCAGCTGTACTTTAAGTGTCCATGGATAAAGCAAGCACCTATGGCAAGAAGTTACTAGGGATAATTAGTATATTTAGGTAAATTTTTGTCATGTCCCTCACAGTAACGCCTACACATAGGAGAAAAATGGTCATACATGTATGTGAGATATTTTAGGAATTATGTGAATCTATAATGCTAACCGATTTGCGGGTCCCTTGAAATAAGTCCATGCTCCCAACTTGCTAGTCTGCTAGCCTAGAAGTGTTTGAACACAGAAAACTTGGTAAACCTGCATGTCACTGACTGGGACCAGCAGGACCTTATCCATGGATGGCTTATTTGTTAAGGATTTTCTGTAGAAAATGACCTGCTGAGAAATAATGTTGTGTTCCCATCCCATCTCTAACTATGCACCCACGGGAAAGGTCTGGTGGCTCTGTCCCTTCCAGAGAATGGCCAGGCCTTTGTGTTCCTTGTGGCTGGTCCTCTTACCGCTGTGGATCAGTGACCCGCCATTGTGTTTCAGCTGACTGTCCTGTTTCCACAGTCATGGCCCATTGAAGAACTTAAACAGCACTATTTGAGAAGGGAAAGAGATGAAACTGTGTGGTGTTTGTGTCTCAGAAGGGCCCAGCAGTATTCTGTGGCTGTATTTGGGCTTCTCTGAAGAGGGGCAACAGTGGCAAATCTGTAGGGACCCCAGCCTGCGTCTGGGTTGCTTCAGCCCCTCTGAAGTGGGAGAACTCCCAAGAGGTGGCTGCGTGGGTACCTGTTAGGATTGGCCCAACATGCAAACCCCCACCCCATGCAGAAGCATCTGCCTTCAGAGGAACCTCTTGGCCCTGGCAGGGACCAGTAAGCAAGACATCTGACCCTGGTGTGGAGCAGTGGAGCCAGACTGCCTCACTGTGTGGCCTAAGGAGTAATGTTAGGGACCCAGCTAGACAAGGTGAGGGAGCCTGGAGGAGAAGCGATGTTTTTAGGATTGTATAGGCTCTCCTCTGCTCCTGGATGAAGATGACGAGCATGGTAGGGGTCTATTTCATTGACTTTGAGCATCCTGCCTGTCTTGGTATAGGGGGCTTGAGTTTGTCCTCACTGAATTTGGGAAAACAAAACCACAGATGCCCTGAGTGTTTCGGGTATTTAATCCACACCTTTCATAGTAAAAGGTAATAGGGTCTTGATTTAGGAAAAAAAAATATCAAGAAAAAATGGCCTAGATAGCAAAGCCTCATGATAAGAAATCAAAATTTGATTTATAATTTATCCTCATTTTAGAACAAAAAACTCTAATTAGAGAAACGAAACATCTTTTGTCCTAGAAGGAAATATGTCTAATGTGAATCCCTTCACATGCACCTGTACACCCCCAAGCCAAGCCCTGAAGGTTCAGGAACAGCAGTCTCAGAGCTGGTGGTTCAGTGTGAACAGAGTACTGACCCCAGCATCTCACCTCCTTTCTCCAGTTCCTTCCACAAACAACATGCAGGTCCACGGATTTCAGTTGTGCACATTTCCCAGCGCTGCTTGCCGGCAACCTCCCAAGTCCGCTTTTAAAGGTCACCCAAGTTTGTTCTAAATAGAGTTAACTGTGAACTCTGATTCAGCGCTTTTCTGAGGTCTGCCAAGCCACGCCTCCCCAGGACCTGTCTTCCAGGCTCCGCCCCCTGGACTCCGCCTCCTAAGCCGCGCCTCCCTGGACCAGCCCGTCAAGCCACGCCTTCCCAGGTCCTGTCTCTCAACTTCCTGCCTCCCTGGATCACGCCTCCAAAGCCCCGCCTCTTTAGGCCATGCTTCCTGGGGCCCAGCCTCAGAGCATCTTTTGGCTGGAGCAGATGGTAGGAGTTGCCACTGTTTTCTGCTTTGTGGTCCCGTGTGAATCATCATGCCCCTGTCGCTAATGCAGATGGGCCCTAACAACCATCGTCCAGTTGAAAGATTTGCTTCTCACTGAGTGACACATCATTGATGCCACAGAGGTCTTTTAGGTTGTAAAGCAAGCAGGAGAGGGTAGGTAGGCTTGGGATCTTCACTGGGACCAAAACAGTTTGTTTCAAGTGTAAGACGTCATTTTTTCAGTAAGGTGTGATGACCCAGGTGCATGCAATTGTCACAGCTCATTAACTGTGCACCTATAAGCAACATCTTTTATTGAATGTAAATTATATCTGAATTAAAAAGGAAACTAATAAAAACCAGGATATGACGAGGCCAGAGAAGACGACCAGGGGCTCCTGAGAGTCATTAGTCCTCACGGGAGAAGAGGTGAGAACAGGGAGGAAGTGCCGTGGAAGAATTCATCATCTCAATGAGATAACAAGGAAACCTCAAACAAACCCCAAATGAGGAAGGGTCTATTCATCAGAAGGGAGGCAGCGTACTCTTAAAAAATGCCTGTGTCATTAAAAGCAAAGAAAAGCTGTAGAAATGATCCAAGTTAAGGAATCTGGGGGTGCCTGACTGGCTTAGTAGGTGGAATGTGTAGACTCTTGAGTTTGGGGTTGTGGGTTGAAGCCCCATATTGGGTGTAAAGTTTACTAAAAACAAAAATAAATAAAGGAAGCTTAAGAGTCATGACAACTAAATGCAGTGCCTGGTTAGACAAGATCCTGCCCTTGGGAGAGAAGGAATGCCATACAGGTCAATATGAGATCAAGTGATAACTTGAGTATAGACAGTATATTAGGTAAAGGTATTGTGAATATAGATTATGACTCTGATTACTGTAGCAGGTAGGACAATATTCCTATTCTTAGAAAACACATACTGAAGCATTTAGGAGTAAAAGGCCATTTTTGTATCTAACCCTGAAATGGCTCAGAATAATTTTATGTATGTATGTGTGAAAAAAATATATACATGTATGTACAAAAGAATTTCCTCATTGCTTACCTTGGGGAAAAGAGTGAAAAAAGTACAAGTTTGGGTCTTGTTGACAATGCCAGTTCAAAGTTTTTAAGGTATTTTTCCAACATTGGCACCTCTAAACAAGGAAGATTTTTATCCAACATCCCCTATCAGTAACTCCTGGAAGCCACATCATACCCGTAGCTGATTCATGAAACCTTTCATTCCGGGTCAGGTCACTGTTACCTGGAAAAGAACACAGCCCAGGCAAAGTTTATGCATTGGGACAGGGGCATCTGTTCAGTGATAAGGGAGAGGAGGGGGGGGGGGAGAGAGAGAGAGAGAGAGAGAGAGAGAGAGAGAGAGAGAGAGAGAAGGGAGGGCAGAGGAGGAAGGAGGAGAGAGGGAGAGAGCACACAAACCATCCATTTTACAAATGAGGTAAGATGTTAACAATAGGTAAATCTGGGTAAAGGATATAGAAAGGTGTTCTTTGTACAGTTTTTCTTTTTTGCACTTTTTTTTTTTTTTTTTTACAAATTTGAAATTATTTCCAGATAAGTGTATGTGTGTGTGTGTGTGTGTGTGTGTGCGCTTTACCATTGGTGATGAGGGAGCTGGAAAGAGTTCCAAGGCCTTTGCAGCATCAACTGGTGTCCAGAAGGCATTGGCTGCTGGTTCAGATTCGTGTCAGTATTCCAGGTGATGGTAGTCACCATGGCAATTATATTGCTTTCATAGTCATAAATGGATATTTCTCAAGCAATAAAAGCTAGATTGCTTATGTTACAAACCTGGGAGAATATATGAGAGAATTTCCTTATCGCTTATTCTGGGAAGAAAAGGAAAAATGTTCAGGTGTTTTGTTGACAAGGCATGCTGGAGGTTGGGCAAGTATTTTTTTTAAACATCTATACCTCTAAACAAGCAGAATATTATCAGGACACGTTCCTTCAATCAGTAACTTCTGAAAGCCACATCATACCTTCAGTTGATTCATGAAAACCTTGACTCCTGGGTCAGGTCACTGTTATTTGGACATAAGCATGACACAGGTACAGTTTATATGTTGGGAAATTTACTTCTGTTCTGTTTCATACCAAAATTTCCCAGGATGACCCTAACAGCATTATAGTGGATTTGGGAAAGGAAGGGGTGTCCAGTGACCTCTCAGTGGGCTTCAAAAGACCGTAGTGTCTGACCTTGCTCTGAGCTCAGTGGACCCTTTGCCCCCAAAAGTGGCCACGACCCCTGCTCACTCCCTGGGGGATCTATGAAAGTGGATGGGACTCTGCCTTGTGCCCACACTGTAGTTGGCCAAGCACACATGACAGTGATTATGACCCTCTTCCCCCCCACACAAAAAGAAAATGTGGGATTCATTTGTTCAGGCACACTTCCCAGGCAGATAGGAAGTTCCCCCTGTACCCCACCTCCTTCGGGGAGGGGTAAAAGGACAGGTTCCACCTGATTCTCAAATCTGCAGTTTGGACTCTGGAATCATGAAGGTGAGTATTTTCTCTCAACCGTTCATCTGATCAAGATGGGACTATTTGGGGAGCTTAGAAATTCAACTGTGTAATGAACGTTGCTGCCTCTTTGTCCGCATGTGTAAAACCAAACTGAGGTGCCACATTCAGGGAACTAAACCCAGGTGGCAAAATACGTGTGTGTCACAGGCAGGCTTTCATTCTGTGTCCTTCCTGGTCATACCATGTGAGTTCTTCAAGAAGAGTGTTGAGAATAAGAGTCCACTTTATCTGCAGCGGGTCTGGGAGTCCTCTCTGGTCCTGAAGCAAAGCTGAGCCAAAGGGTCCGTGGAAGGGGAGATGAGCATCAGAGATGGAGACGGGAGAGCCAGCTGGAAGGGTTATATGGAAGAGACGGAGTCGCTGCTTGCTGGCTGCATATAGCCCTAGAAGAAGCTAGGGACACCATACCCCGTAATCTGCCAGTAGACACCCCAGAGATAGACAAGGAGATAGTGGCCCTGTGCCCCTGGACTTTGAGGAGCCAATGGCATCAGGGCTGCCCTCCAGCTGTTGCAGGGCACGGCCTGACCAGGGCTGGAGTTACAGAATGTTTGGCCCTCCAGCCCCTGTATCCTGTCCCCTACTGGCAACTGAGGTTGCCAGTCACCTCAGTCTCAGTAATAATCTGTTGATAACTTATTCCACTGCTACAATGTACCTGAGCACTTTATAGGTGTTACCTTATTTATATTCACCTGTTATCTTTTTTCCTTTAAAATATTTTTCAGCTTTATTGCGATATAATTAACATTGATATCAATAACACTGCATAGGTTTAATATACATGTGTATTTGTTGAATGGTTACCAAAGTGAGGTTAGCTAACATGTTCATTGTGTCATATAGTTTGTGTTTGTGAATTGAGAACTCTTTTTTTTTTTTTTTTCAACGTTTATTTATTTTTGGGACAGACAGAGACAGAGCATGAACGGGGGAGGGGCAGAGAGAGAGGGAGACACAGAATCGGAAACAGGCTCCAGGCTCTGAGCCATCAGCCCAGAGCCTGACGCGGGGCTCGAACTCACAGACCACGAGATCGTGACCTGGCTGAAGTCGGACGCTTAACCGACTGCGCCACCCAGGCGCCCCTAAATTGAGAACTCTTAAGATTTACTCTCTTGGCAACTTTGTATACAATAAATATTGGCCTATTCTCTTTTTAAAGATAAGGAACCAAAGGCTGACAAAAGGTAGCTTACCAAGGTTGAAAGGTTTTTAAATAGTGGGTTCAGGATTTGGAACCAGAATAGTCTCAGTCCAAAATCTCTTATGCTCTTTTACCACACTGTGCACAAGTACACACACCCACACCCACAGACAACACACACACACGCACATAAACACACACACACACACACACACACACATGGAGTATATGGGACTTTGCAACCTCTTTTTTAAGAGGGAGCTTGGTACAGCTTGTCATATTTGATCCTAGCCAGTATGCAGTCCCTGCTGCTTACAAAGACATAGTGATGGTTGACCAGAAACCTCTGGACGTCCTTTGGCAGCTGGTACTTTATCATCTGGCAGGCATTGTCTCCAATCTGGCTACACATGTTGGCAGGGGCTTTCTGCTGGGACTTGAGAATCTTGGTTTGAGCTGCCAAGGTCAGCAGTTTTGGTAAAAACCAACAGGCCATGTGAGTGGAAACTGTCAGTGGGCTGGGCTGGGTCTGGTGCCGGAGAATGGCCAGTCTCTTGACCTCAGGTCGCTTGCCATCTTCTCCTCCCTGTCTTTGCAGCCAACCTTGGTTTGAGACCCGGGGCGATGACTCTTGGGAAGCCACCAGTCTACCAGGGGCCTGTGGATTGCATTGCAACCATCGTGCGGACCGAGGGCCTGGCAGGGATGTACCGGGGTGTTGGTGCCATGCTGCTGAGGGATGTCCCGGGCTATTGCCTCTACTTCATCCCCTATGTGTTCCTGAATGACTGGATCACACCCGAGGCCTGCACAGGCCCCAGCCTCTGTGCTGTGTGGCTGGCAGGCGGCATGGCAGGTAAGGGCAGCCGTACTGACCCCTGCACTTGTGCTGATCCCCTGTATTGGGAAGGCTGGGAGCCCATCATGCCCTTCTCTGCCCCAGGGAAGGGCACGGTTCACCTAGCTACTCATCCAGTGAGTATTTGGTAAGCACCTGCTATATGCCAGACCTAGCCAAACAAAGGAAGGGCTGGGAATAGAGAATGGTCTCCCTCTTTTCTGCATCTCCTTCCCTCTGGACCTATGAGAACAGCAAGTCCCTATTTGGGATCGTTGAACCTTCGGTCAGAAGATACATTCTCCCCTTCCATTCTGGGTCAGGTCTCCTTGAGCTCTGAAAAGGAAATCTGTTATCATGGTTCACCTTTTTTCAATGTCGGCACATAGCAAACCTTTCTAATGTGAGCATTTAATTAGCTCTGTAAGGGAGGAATCAGTCTCCCCATTTGTCAGATGAGAAAACCGAGGTTCAGAGAGACTAGGTGACCCACCCAAGGGCACACAGCTAGTGTATGCAGACAGTACAGCAGGGACTCTGTAGTCAGTGAGATCCCAGTTCAAATCCACACTTACTCAGCTTGTGACCATGGACTGGTTTCTTCACCCCCCTTCTCAGAACTCATACAGCATCCCCATTTCCTTTAGGGTAAAAATCAATGTTCCCGCAGTGGTTTTCAGTCCCTGTATGATCCAGCTGTCTCTTGCCCGTCTGCACTCAGCTCCTGCTCTTGCCCCTGTACGTGCTCTGCTTCAGCCACGCTGGTCTCCTTGCTACGGCATGACCGTGCCTGGCTCCTCCCCACCACGAGGCCTTTGCACCTGCTGTTCCTGCTGCCTGGATTTAGCCATATGTAGGTCATCAGGCACTGTGACAAGACCCATGTTGGTGTGGGGTGTGAACACCCAATTGAAGAGAGATCGGGAGAGAAGGGGATGGAATAAACAGGACAGTCCAAGTACACACGACACCTCTGAGGGGCTTGGTGGTGCTGTGAGGGGGACGGGGATGACAGGTATGCAGCTAGAGCCAGAGCAGGGTGTGGAAGCCAGCAGGGGGTTGCTTCTTAAGAAGGCTGAAAACGTGGCATGTGTGATGCTGTGGGGAAAGGTCTGGAAAGAAGAAACTCGTCGTTGCTCCTTCACTTCCTGCTTCTCCTCCCCCTCCTCCTCATTAGCTATGCTCAAAACTCAGCAAACACATAACAAAGCCCGTGTCTTAGCCACCAAACACCAGTGTCCAGCCCGCTGCCCCCGTGTGTCTGCGGCCTGGCCAGAGCCAGCTCCTAGTAAGGGCTTAGCACTTGCCGACTGAGGACGAACAAGGCCCCATCCGCTCTCATTTCTGGTGAGAGCAGGTATGAGGGGCCTGGTAGGCAGACCTCACTTTGTAATACCCTCGCCCATGGGCTAAGGAGCCAGGGAATATGCCAGGGCAGCACCTGGACAGACTCCAGGAGTATCAGCTTTGTTATTCTGGCAGGAGTCAAGAGGAAGGGGAGGTCCAGAGAGTTCCCAGAGGGTCACGGGCAGGAGGCCACGGGGGTTGGAGGCTGGGATGGGCAGAGGGCCCAGGGCAGGCTAGGGCCGCTTTTGGGAGCTCCTGGGCAGCAATTACAAAACCTTGCAAACAGCTGCCTTGGACTTTGGCATCAGTTTGTTTTTCTCTTCCTGTCCACAAATGTGCCAATTTCTGTGTTTATACAATAACCTGGCATTGTTTTCCTAGAGTCCTTTCAAGTCACAAAGGTGCTCAAACTGGGGCACCTGAGCTTCTCCACCAATGATGAGCCAGGCTTGTGTGGTCCCAAGGCCTCTATGTCACACCTCTGGAAAAGTCACAAGATTTCTAAAGACCTGCCCCTGCTCTTTTCCATCTTTGGGCTGGTCCCTCCCTGGCAAGCAGCCTACCTGCAAGTGTTTTGTTTAGCTTCTCTGTTTTTGCAGAGTCGCTTCTGTCTCTGGGGAGCTGCAAGCCTTCAGCCTCAGGCGTCGCTCTGGGCTCTCGCCCTTGGTGTCCTGGAAGGGCGCTGCAGAGTATTGGTGGGGCCTGTTCCTGCTTCTCCAGTTAAAGCTGCTAATAAAGGCATCCACTTAGGAAGCTCTGGCTGTGGGCCTGGCACTGTGCTAGACGTTCACGTGCGTCCGTTTATTTGTCCTCACAGTAACCCCATGAAGATGGGTGCTGGTGCCCCACTTTACAGATGGCAGACCCAAGGCCTGGAGGAAGAGACTTCTGTAAAGTCCCACACACAGCAAGTGATGAGTGAGGTTCAGAGAAACCTTTGCAGCTCCTGACTGAACTCTTTCCACTTCCCCCAGCAGCTTGTTAAGCCTGTTAGTGGTGGAAATAGGCAGGGAGCCACGTCCCCTCCAGATCCCAACCAGCCAGTCCCTGACACTTGTTTGTCTCTCTCTTTACAGGAGCAATTTCTTGGGGGACAGCGACTCCTATGGATGTCGTGAAAAGTCGACTCCAAGCTGATGGGGTTTATTTAAACAAATACAAAGGTGTCCTGGATTGTATCTCCCAGAGTTACCAGAAGGAAGGTCTTAAAGTAAGCCCCACAGTAGTCATACGGGGTCAGTGTCAGTCCCTGGAAGGTGGGCCAGACGTTTGGGGGGTATATGAGGTTACAGAGAGGGGAATCAGGAAACTAAAGTGCTCACAGTTACCATATCAAGCACGACTTGAGATTCTTGTCTCATTTAGTCCTTGCCCCAGGCTGGTGGAGGAGACAGAGGTTCAGAGAGGACTAGTAACCTACCTGAGGTCACACAGCTGGTGCATGGCAGAGCCAGGGCCTAGACCCACATCTGTGTGTCACCAAAGCTTCTCTTTCATAGGGATAGGCTGAGAGCTGCTTCCTCACTCACTGCTCAGTGCCTCACTCTCCTGCAAGCTGGGGGCCCCAGAGCTACCTGAGTCATCACATCTCCCAGTGTCTGGTCACTTGGTCTGTCTTCTCTCTCATCCCACTTGAGTCCTTACACCATCACCTCTGGTCTCAACTATGAGGCAGCCTCCAACATGGCCTTGTCTCCCTTCTCTTTCCTCTTCCCTGCACCCAAAGGGCTCATTTAAATCCTTGCCCCTTCCAGTCAGCAGACTCGAGTTTAAAGGCAGCCTGGCAGCCTGAGCTGGGGGGAACATCCAGGCAGGTTTCTTCACTGCTCAGCCTCTGTTTTTCCAAGGATAATCATCCCTACCGTGAACAAGGGGGATATTTGTCAGTGAAATACAAAAAGTGCCTAGCTTCGTGCATAACACAGTATATTTAAAAAGAGCTACTTGTCATTGGATTTAGTATTAGTAGTTTAATTAGTGCAAATGTCACTACTGACCATTGGGTCTTTGCTTATATGTGTCGCATCCCCAAATATATGCATACGTATATATGTATATATGTATGTGTATGTATGTGGATGGATAGATAATTTTTTTTTTTTTTTTTTTTGCTTCAATGGAGTACTGGAACTTCTCTGGAAACCTGGACTTCCACAAAGCCTCTTTTGTCTGCACATACATCTACATGTACGTGTATATGTATGCATACACAGACACACACACACATATATATACACATATACTCATATATACATATATGTATATATATGTGTATATATGTATACGTGTATGTATATATACGTGTATGTATATATATATATGTATATTTGGCTTCAGTGGAGTGCTGGAACTTCTCTGGAAACCTGGACTTCCACAAAGGCTCTCGTCAGTAGGTGACTAACCAAGGCAGTGTTCTCCAGGTGCTCCCAGACAGCAACTGAGGGGGCTGGAGCCAGGTCATACCGAGGCTGCTGCAGGTTCCACTGGCAGTACTGAGGTCTGTCTGCCTAGTACCTGATACACAGAGGGACAGGACTCTGGGGTACTTGACATGTGATCCTGGATCCCATGACTCCCTCAGAGGCACCTGTCTTTGTGGATGGATGTCCAGTTTTTGTTGTTGAGGTGGGGTCAACACAGGGACGTCTTGTACTGCCATGATACTGACATTACTCTATGTATTTACTTTTATTGAGGTCTTTATATCTTTATACAGCTTCAAGTTACTCTCTAGTGCCATTTCATTTCACTCTCCAGGACACCTTTGAACATTTCTTGCAGGGTAGGTCTTGTGATAATGAACTCCTTCAGCTTTTGTTTATCTGAGAATGTCGTAATTTCTTCCTCAGTCTTGAAGGATAGTTTTGCTGGATATAGGATTCTTGATTGACTGTTTTTTCTTCTTTTAACACTGGATATGTTGACCTACTGCCTTCTTGTCTTTCAAGTTTCTAATTAATAACCTGCTGGTAAACTTATTGAGGATTCTTTGTATGTAATGAGTTCCTTCTATCTTCCTGTTTTTAAAAGTTTGATTATAATGTGTCTTGGCTTGGATCTCCTTAAGTTTATTTTGCTTGGAGTTGGTTAAGCTTCTTTGATGTTTATATTCATGTCTTTCATCAAATTTAAGAAGTTTTTAGGAAGTAATTTAGGAAGTTTTTGGCCTTTATTAAGCAAGTTTTTAGCCTTTATTACTCCAAATATTCTCTGCCCCTGTCTCCTTTTGCTTTCTGGGATGTCCATAATGCATGTATTGGTTTGTTTGATAGTTTCCCACAGATCCCTTAGGCTGTTTTCACTTTTCTTCAATCTTGTTTCTATTTCTCAAACTCAATAATTTCCGTTGTCTTATTTTTAAGTTTGCTGATACTTTTTTCGCCTGCTCAAATATACCTTTGAATCCTTATTGTGAATTTTTCATTCCAGTTATTGTATTTTCAGCTGCAGAATTTTTGTGTTTTTTTTTCTGGGTTTTCTATTTCATATTGATGTTTTTGTTTTTGTTCATTTCCTTGGTTCTCTCCACATTTTCGTGTAGTCTTCAAGCATCTTTAAGACCCTTGCTCTAAAGTCTTTGTCATGTAAATCTGCTGTCAGGTCTTTTCCAGGGACAGTGTCTCTTGACTTATTTTTTCTTCTTCTTTAAATGGACCATACTTTCCTGTTTCCTTTGAGGCCTTGTTATTTTTTATTGGAAACCTGACTTTTGAATCTAATAATGGGTTAACTCTGGAAATCAGATTTGGTGTCTTTTGTTATTATTTTTGTTGATTGTTACATTTTTGTAATTGTTTTAGGCGGTCTCTCTGCCAAAGATCAGCCTGAAATGTAAACTCGAGGTCTTCTCAGGTCTTTTCTGAGCCTTTCTCTGGGTATGCACGGTTACTTTCTAATTTTCCCCACACATGCAGTTCCTTTTTAATGTCATAGTCTTTAATGTCTATCTCCCAAAGAGGAAAAAGAGAAAAACGAAGGGGGAAAGGGTCATCAGCCAGAGGAGGAAGGGTTTGCATCAGTGAAACAATAATGACTACCTCCCTGTTTACACCTCTGTGATCAGAAACAGCAGTCAGTGATCAAAACATAGATCTCTAATATTTGGAGAACAGGGTCCTTATTGCCCACTCTGGCTTCCACAAGCTATGTGTGCAGGTTGCTCCTCCAGCATACATCCAGCTGCCTGCCACAGGTCTGGGGGGTGAGGGAGGGGTAGCTGCTACCTTGCTAAGAGCTAAAATTGGCTGCACTTAACCATATTTACTGTGCAAACCTTCTCCTGGAAGTTGTAAGCATTCGCCAAACTGTAGATTTTCAAAAAAGTTACATCAGACGGATTCCATCAGTGCAAATTTTATCTAGGTAAGGAAACAGTTGGCTGGCATTTCCTATTCTGCCACCTTCCTAGAATCCTCACCTCACTTGTCTTTTGTATTATTTTAGTAGAAGCACAGTTTGTGATTCAGTCAACTACAAAGGGACACATAAGAGACATTCGCATAGGATGCTTCTTTATTTGAGATACTTTGTCTGCTATTATTGTTTCAAGAAATTCAAGTTAATGTATCAAAATATTAATGTTATAATTCTATAAAGTCTATAGAGGCTAAATATATTGCTGATATTATTTCCTCCAAAAATTACTGTGCTCGGTTGAAAACAAAGTCTGGGAAGGCAACTGAGGTCAGATTATAGATTTCTTAATCTCAGTAGCATTTGGTTCAGTTTATATTCAGAGACAGGTTTTAAACAGAGGCAGCCGTATTTAGCTTGATTAACCACTGATTGACTGAAATTAATTTTTTTAATTTTTATTAGTTCGTTTTAAAAATGAATAATATATGAACATAGGAAGCTTCAAAAGGTAAAAGATGATATACTGTCTGTCCCTCCTTGGTCTTCAGTCTTCTCTCAAAGATAATCACTGTTATGAGTTTCTTACAATATATCCCAAAAATAGTCACAGCCAGTGTGAGAATATATGTGGATAGGTATATTTATATATGTTTGTATTATGTGTTTGCATATAAACAGAAATCGTAACATGAAGAAAACATCTCACACAGTCCTGGACGGTTGGGTTGTCTCACAATCAGATTTCTGGCAGCAAGAGGAATGACTTTTCCTGGGGCCTAAGGGGTGTCCCCAGTGACAGATGGCTGTAGCACTGGCTCTATGGGCCACCCACTCCCAAATAGTTTTTACTGCCACTCACTGAGGCATGGTAAGCCAGCCTGTTCCCATTTTACCATGGAAGAAGAACTCAGTGAAAATAAAGAATTAGAATGGAGTAAAATAATGATGACGGTACCCATATTTGGTAGTTCTTTGTAACTCACTTAATGACTACCAGTAAAGCATTCCCTTTTTGATAGAGGGAATTAGAAGTCTAGGACTTAGGGGGCATTCCCAAATCAAAAAAGAAAGCTCTGGAACTTTTGGGTCTACTCTGCCTGCCGTGATGATCGTCATGGGCCACATGGGCCGTTGCTCACACTTGGAGAGCTACCATCTGAAATAAGGAGGCCAGAGGAGTGACTTGGCATCTTTGAGCTGCACAGAGAGGGCTGTTGTTGAGGGGGTTTGTGATAGTGGATTGAGAGAGGTGGAGGAGGAATATGTAGGCAGTCCTATGCCTCCCTAAGGAGAGGTGGAGAGGAATATGTGTAGGAAGAGAAGTTTCCTGAGGCACCAGAGTTGATTGCCCTTTGGTTCTGCCATCCGGGGACCGGAACCCTCCCTCCACTCATCCCTCGCTACCGCTACCACCACCAGCCCTCTTTCAGCTTGGAACTGTTTCCTTTTCACAACAAGGAATTTGTTCGTTCATTCGTGTGTCCATCCATCCATTCATCCGTCCACTGATTCATTTAGTGAGACTTATTACAGACCCTCTGGGCCAAGAAAAGCATTTGACGCTGGGAGTTCCACGGTGTAGATGCTGAGGGTTCCAAGGTGTGGATGCTGAGCGTTCTTAGGTGTAGATTATAGGGGTTCCAAGGTGTAGATTGGGGCTCCAAGGTGTGGATGCTGAGGGTTCCAAAGTATAGATGCTGGGGGTTCCGAGGTGTAGATGCTGGAGTATAGATGATAAGTTCCGAGGCAAACCACACCGTAGGCCCGCTCTCACTGCCCTGACTAGGATTATTAATGGGGTTACAGACAAATTATGGGTGGTTAGCGACAGTGTGAGAAGTGCTGTGACAGCAGAGATACTGAGTGCACAGAAGACAACAGGCCACAGTCCAGCTTGGGGTGCCCATGGGAAGACTGCTAGAGGTACAGCCAGGTTTGGGGAACATTCCAGCAGAGGGAGCAGAAGATACCCAGTGGTGGGAAAGAGCTGGCTCCTTAGAGGAATGACAGGCTGTTAACCTACCCAGAATGTCAGGTATAAGAGGCAGCCCAGATAAAGTGCAGGGCCAGAGCAAAGGGGTCTTGGCAGGCCAGAAAAGGGTGTAGACTTGACACTGGGCAGTGTGGAACTATTGAGGCTTCATGAGGACTCAATCTGCTGGTTTTGTATTCAGAAAGCTTGGGATAAAAGCCAGCAGGTGTGTGCTTTGCCATCTTCGGGCCTTACAGCAGTGCAAACCATGGCTGCTGGAGGGAGGTCATGTCCATATGTCTGAAGAATCCCATGGTTCCCTCAGGGCCCAGCACTGTGGGAGAGGAGATCCACATTCCAAGCTGGGCCCTCCCTGGCTCAGCCTCACAGAACAGAGTCAAGCCCAGGCCCACAGGGGAGTGTCTGTTGCACCCAGCATGGAATTTTCCTCTCGGAGCTCGAGCCAGTTCCTTGCTGTTATTCAGTCACTGTGGGTGAGCTTGGGGAATTCCAGAAAGGTTAGACGTCAAAGAGCAGCCCTGATGTTAAAGGGTCCTCCTTGCCTTATGCCTGCATCACTCCAGGGTTTGGCTGAGCCACTTGCTTACCTGTGGGGGTCCTTGTCCATCATCTCCCTTCTCTGTGAGGGTCAAAGCTTCCCCCAAGTTCACAGAAGCCATTCTCTCCCCTTCACAACCAAGCTACATCTTGCAGGCTGCCATGGAAGGCCAAGGTGCAGGTGCCTCTCCTGCAGAAAGACATCCTGACATCCTGACGAATGACAGAGGCCTGTACCTACCCTGACACCACAGTGCCTGACAGCTGAGAAAACTGGGGAAATATAAAAGGGCTGGATTTCTCCTTCCATAAAATTACAGTATCAGTTCTATTTATTACACTTGGTAAATATACAGGGGTCAGATAACAGGTTTATATCATAGGCTTGACAGTTTTTGGGTCCTTTACGCTTGAGTAGGGTTTCCTTTAGATGTGTTGTCTAGGGAAGACATTTAAGGACCACTCCTCCCCACCGCACCCCTCACCAAATCCCTTAGCTGTTCTCATCACATTCTAGATTATATTGTAGTTATTCCCAAATGGGGCCTATCTCCCCACCCCCGGGAGGTTTTAAAGTGGGCAAGGGCTGGAACTACATCACACTGATCAGATCTACTCAATGGGAAGATTCAGGGAGGAAGTGAAGTATCTTATCATATGCCCTAGGGATGGAATACAAATACCCTGTTCTTGTATAAAAGGCTGAGTTAAGCAGCTCATCAGTACAGGCCAGGCCAGGAATCCTCCGCACTTGTACTAATGATCTAAGGTTGAGTGCCACCCTGTGTAAAGATGGCTGATGATGATGATGATGATGATGATGATGGAGATAGTCAACAGGTCCATGGCAGGTACTGTACAAGCGCTTTAAGAGCTTCTTCTCATTTATTCCCTCAACAGCCATATCAAGTCAATAGTATTACCCCCATTTTATAGCTGGGAAGTTGAGTTCTAGAGACTTTGCTACTTGCCCAAGCAAGAGCTATTAAATGGCAAAGCTGTGTCTCGACTTCATGCCTAGTGTCTGAAAAGTATGGCCTGAATTCTTCCCCACTCTGCCTCTTGGGGGACATCCTGTCAAAATGGTTGGTCCTGACTGGGTGCTCTGTCTACCATTGCAGAGTGAGTGGAGTGCAGAGCTCGGATTTCCAGGTTCCAGAGGTGTGTGTGTGTGTGTGTGTGTGTGTGTGTGTGCGCGCGCGCACATGTGTGGGGGTACATACATGAGAAATAGCAGCAATTAAACAAGTGTATGTGGGTGTTCATGGTCAGCAGCTTGCCCACAGTATTTAGTTGTATGTGTACCAGGCCTGGGAGGAGAAACCCCATCACAGGTGACATGGGTTGAGACAGGAGCATGACTAGGGGGCATCCGGGGTGGTTTTGGCTTGTAAGGGCCCTTTGGGCTCTGTGGGGTCCAGCCTGGGACAAGTGGGCAGCATCCCCAGCCTCTCTCTTCACCTGCAGAGGGTCCAGGTCAGTCCCCTGTGATAATGTTACCTTCTGCCAAAGGTGTTTTTCAGAGGCATCGCTGTGAACACTGTGCGCGGCTTCCCCATGAGCGCCGCCATGTTCCTCGGGTATGAGTTTTCGCTGCAGGCAATCCGCGGGGACCACGCCGTGACTAGCCCCTGAGCGCCAGGTCAGTGTGTTCCTTCCCAGCCCGTTGTACCTCCTGGGAGCTTGACACTGTCTTCTTTGCCATGAACACGTTGTGACTTTCTGAAACATCCCTGCCATTTGTTTCCTCTCTGATCCGTGTGAGTTCTGGGGCTACAGTGGCCAACCTTCTTTTCATCAAAAAGCCCTTCTGAAATGCTCGCCTGTGACTGGTGGTGAGCTGGGTGCTCGCGAACTGAGATGGGCACAGAATTTCCCTGTTTATAGTAAGCTCGCCCATCTGTTTTCCCATCCAGCAGCTTCAACAACCCTTGAAGGGAAGTGTGTTTCACTTTATTATACAAATTCAGTGGCCCAGGCCCGGAAGTGAGGCCTTAAGTTAGAGTGTCCACCCCCTGCCACAGGGCACCATCTCTCCATCTTCCTACTGGACTCAGATTGTGAGTCTGAGAGCCAGCGACGGGCTCCCACAGCCCTGGAGGACAACCTCTGTCCTTGTTCCCTGCCTCCCCCCTCTTTCTTTCTCCCGCTCTCATTGCAGAAAGATCACTACAGCCCAAGGGATCTAAAAAAAGAAACCTGACCAAGTGACTCCCTTAGTCACATGCCCTCTGTGGCTCCCCATTGCCCTTTAGGTAAAGCGTTAGTCCTTAACCCGTCATCACCAGCACCCTAAAATAATTTTCTCACTCTTGCCTCTGGATCTTTGCACACGCTGTCCCTGCCTGACCCCCTTTTGTCACACCCTTCCTCTTGTCCTTGGCTTTACCAACTCCTCTCTGTCATCAGGGCTTTGGTCAAGAAATCTCTTCCTCCAGGAAGCCTGCCCTGATGCCTCCGCTAAGATGAGTTCTGCCTGCTGTAGACGCTCCCTAACAGCCCCTTCTCAGCCCCTACCACATCCCCTTGCATCATACCTGCTGATGACTCTCCTCACTCCTCAGCCAGCGTGCAGTCCTGGGAGAGCTGCCACTGTGTCTCCGCCTCTGTGTCACTGGTGCCTCACGCGGAGCCTGACACCCAGATGGCCCCTCAGAAACATCACTGAGAAGACAGGCAATCAAGTGCCAGCGTCCCCTCAGCTCCTCCCCTTCTTTTCCTCCCTGTTTCTCCTTCTCTGGCTCCACACTGGTGTCCTGCAGAGCTGAGAAGACAAGGTGGAACGAGTCACTGAATTTTCTAGTCAACAAGAAACCATTTTGCTTCAGCCTTGGCGACTACGAATTCTCTCAAGAAGGATGGCTTTTGTCAGAAAGGTCTCACAGTCCTGTCTCCTGCCTTCCCTGGGCCAGCAGAGGCCTGCTAGCATTCATGGATGGGCCCAGACCCTAGACCCAGGGGAAGGGTGTGATGGATCAGGCCGATGAGACTGAGCCCAGGACAAGGCTTAGAATGCCGGCTTCATCAGATGATTTAGCTTTTAACTAAAGCACCCACATTCACAGCTCTCCCGGCTTTTGGCTCTTTCTTACAAAAGGAAAAGAGTAGTAACACATTTTGCATAATTAAACGTCTTGAGTGGGTTTTGTCCAGGGCGAGGAAGAAGAACGGCCTGGTTCTTAAAACTTTGCTCAGATATCAGCTGCTCTCCACCTTGAACAGGTGAAAATAGCTTTCAAAAAAAAAAAAAAAATCCTATCATAAAATCCGTGCCTCTTTATTGCAGAAAAAATAGAAAATACAAACAGAACACAAGAAAATAACCTATTTTCTGCAATATTTTGTAACTCATCCTTCCCATTTAATAGTTCAAGACCATTTTTTCCATGTCATTAAATATTCGCAGCAAGGTGGTTTTTGTGCCAAAACCTGGCAGATCCCAGAGTGGCTGGACGCTTGCCCGAGCTGTCACACCCGGCAATTTGTGACCGTCCTGGTGGTTGGCTACTTCTGGAGGAAGGAAGAAGTTTTTAGCAAGCCAAATTCTGATCATCCTGGATTTAGCTTTTCAGAGCAGCGACCACCCCAGTTGGAAGCTGCCCTTTCCGGAAGTACTCTCACGGTACAAGAGGCACAGATGTGTGTCAGCCTTGCCTCCGCTGGAGTGAGACAGGAGGCTGTGGCCCCCCGGGTGGAAGAAGGGGTTTCCCAACAACTTTTCTGGAGCCTCATCTTGAGCAAGCCTTCAGTTTGTTTCAACTTCCTGCTCTAACCTAACAGCCCCAAGGTCCTTTATCAAGCCCTGGATTTGAATTTGCCGAGTAGCTTTGAGATCATGGGCAGGTCCTCTAGGCAGCAGCGGTAGCATCTACTCTTTGAAGACTTGGAAACCACTGCCTCCCTTGTGGTCTAGACTGGGGGCAGAGTGAGAGGTGGTGTATGTTAGAGAACCGCAGAGCCCTACGGTCCCTAATCGGTGGCAGGAGGGTGCCCGTCTTGAGTCCCTGGGTGCAGGTGGTAGGATGGCATGGAATGGTTTCCATTGTCTAGACTCCATCGGAGCAGCGTCCAAACCACAGTACCTACGGCCTCCTTCCAACAAGCAGGGGCAGGGGCAGAGCTCTCCCTCAGTCCCCACCGACTCCTGTGGAGGAGGAACACTTCAGTTTCATTTATCCTCTCCCCCAATTCACACACACGAGTGAACCAAGGACCATGGCAAATCCAGTAAGTGGGGCATGAGGTCATTGTTTGGGATGCGGCTAGTTTGACCTGTTCTCAGGGAGTACCAGACTCAGACAACATGAGAAAGATGACCCTGGGTGGTAGAAGTGGGGTCCCAACCCTGGTCAGAAAGTCAGCTCTTAGGTTTGTTGGAAGCCCATGAGTCCAGCTGGGCCATCGCCACCCTCCCACCAGGATCTCCTATCCCAGAAACTTCCTGGAATAATGCTGGTCTGCCTCCTGGCTTGACATTCTTGCTCCACACCTCATGGATCTACCTTTAAATCCTGGAAAGTCCATTTCCCAGGAAATAAGATACATTCTTCCTATAATACCTTTTTTTGAGCATTTATAGATGACCTCAGACAACCTCCTAGCCCTTCACATCTGCCCTCATGGTGATGCCCTGCCAACTCTTGCTTCATATACACGGTTTTCCCAATGGATTGTTGACCCTTAGATCCTGCTTGATAACTTGGGTTTGATGAAAGCCTTATTTTTCATCCTTTTTCCCCTAGGGCCAGCGTCACCTGGCCAGAGCTGGTGTCATCTGACCAGAGCCTCTTTTTGCTACAAGTTGGTGCTGGAGGCATGGCATCTCTAGACTCCTCAGTAGTGAACTTAAGAGAAAGAAGGCCTCTCTTCCACCCGTGCTGTGGGTCAGGTGGGCCCTCAGCCATCGGCGCCGACCTCAGAATCCCTTCTTTCCTGAGGACTCTGCTCCTTACCTCCCAGCTGCGGCTACTCATTTGCTGCCTGGGAAGGAACTGTTGGACCATTGGACCACTGACTGACCACCAGCTCTTTCAGATCTCCACTGGCCCCAATACAAAGCAGGATAAGATCGGCCCTGTCCCCATGCCTGCTGTTACACTCACTGGGAGCTCATGGAGGAGCTCAACTGTCTGCATGTTTCCAAATAAAAACACTGAAGACCTCTTCAGGTCATTACCGAATCAGATGCTTCTGCCTGGCTTCCACAGGATACTGGCCACTCTCGTTCTTCCCTCTGTTTAGATCTCTATAGATGGTGCTGGCCCAAAGAACCCGCTCCACACAGGTGACAGGAGAAACCAAGGATGGCCGTCATGCTTCTTTATGCCCTGCTGCCTCCGGTGGGCAAGGAGGGCACCTGACTCCAGTGGCACGTGCTGACAGGGCGCCTCAGAGTGGTGTTAGTGAGCGTGCTGGGATGGGCGTTCTCTGGGCCTTATTTCCACACAGAGAACAAAACAAAACAAAGTACTTTGTCCACAGCCTGGTTTCCAGAATGGTTTCATTATTCTAAATGTTCTCTCTCACTAGAACCATGTAGGAAGTCCATTGCTCTTTTGCTGTCCTGTGGCCTGTGTCCATGACGCCTCTCTCACTTTTGTGCCTACGACAGGCATCCCTAATCAGTCGTAGAGGCTTTTCCTGATGAGCCGAATGCTACTTCAGAATCCTCAGCTTAGGACCCTGGGTAGCCATCACCAGTCAGTCAGAACTGGCGCACAGATTAATCTATTTGCCATTCTTAGCTTACATCCCAGTGGGGAAAACATCCTTAGATTATTTTTCTTTCCCCTTTGAAAGTGTCTTCCTTGATTTCTCTGTTCCCTCCCACTGCTGTACAAAAAAAGTCCCCCAATGGTTCTCTTGGCTGATAAACTGCAGAATCACCACTTGGTGGCAGCAGAGGTCAAGAAAAGCCTCCACAGATGTCAGCTTCTGGTAGCTTGTGACCATGGTCCTCAGTGGTGAGAGCATCTGAACTCCATGACACTTCTCTTCTGGTTTTCTGGATCTCACCATCTCCCTTGTTGTGGTCCTTCTTCTTCTCTGTGGTGGAACGAACCTCAGACTAGGGAGAAATATACTTTTGGTTCCAGGTCCAGTCTGTCATTGGCTACCTTCCTTCGTGATCTTGGCAAACTTTTGGCCGCTCGGGGCCTCAGTTATCTCATCTGTAAAGTGGGAGAATTAACAATAGGTCCCCATTGTTTGCCTTCCAGGGCTTTAGTAAGAATCAAATGCAAACAGGGTTTTGTAAACTGTAAAATAAAACACACACACACACACACACACACACACTCACACACTAACAGGAGTTAAAGAAGGCAGAGGAGGGGAATGCTTGTGTGATTTTTCTGGTTTCTGGTTTTGACTTGCCTTCTTGTCTGTGAGTCTGGGTTGTCTGCAACACAGGGTGGCTGCAGTGGTGTTCCTTGGGCCTCGTTTCTTTTTTTTTTTTTAATTTTTTTTTTCAACGTTTATTTATTTTTGGGACAGAGAGAGACAGAGCATGAACGGGGGAGGGGCAGAGAGAGAGGGAGACACAGAATCTGAAACAGGCTCCAGGCTCTGAGCTATCAGCACAGAGCCCGACGCGGGGCTCGAGCTCACGGACCGCGAGATCGTGACCTGGCTGAAGTCGGACGCTTAACCGACTGCGCCACCCAGGCGCCCCCCTTGGGCCTCGTTTCTACAGCTCAAACTCTAAATGCTACAGATGCCTGGCCTCTAGGCCTCTAGACTTCCCCATGGACATCCAATGCCCATGCATAGGTCAGGGTGGATACAGACACTGCTGTGGTTCTTCTGATGCCTGGGATGTCTGATTAATCACCAATGCAAGCCCTCCAACCTGCTGACTTCCAGTGCCCCTTGCTGCCAGGCTCCCATCAAAGGGGTTTCCAGGAAACATTTGGTCCAGCAGAGGAGTCCAGCCCACGAGTTCCCGGGAGGTAGAAAAACCATCCAGAAAATTGCTGCTTCTCTCCTCTGGCTAAGAGTGGGGAGGGGCCAGCACGCTCTGGGGTCAGTCACTCCTGCCAGTCATAGGACCCAACCCCAGCTCCTGTGCCTCCTGCCTCCCAGCAGTGCAGACCAGGTCGGTCTCTCCCTCCACATCCATATATTCTGAAGATGTCCCTACAGGTTACGTTTGTGTTGAGTCCGGGACCTGCGCTCACTGCCTGCCTCACCGCTGTTAGCTGAATGATTCCCCCACACCCTTGTGTGTACAACACATAAACGGAGCTTTTAAAATTTTTCTTTAAGTTTAGTTTTTTCCAGGCCTCCATTCTATCACAAAGTAATTTTGCCATTTTCACGGACAACTCAGAAGCTCCCAAGTTGAGGGCAGTCAGTTCAGGGTTTTCTCCTTCTCCTCCCTCTCCTTGGGATGACTTTAGGTTTGGCAGCTTGGGGTACAGAGAGAGGCTCCTGGCTCTTGGGAGGCGCTCCGTCTTATGCTGGTCTAGTCCAGCGTATCTTCTTCCTGTCTAGTCCTAAGTGTGGCCTTCCCTCCGTGGTGGCTTCTGTGGAAGCCTCTTTTTTCCTCTCTGGTCCTGCCCCCACGGTCCTTGCATGCCACATCTACCAAGCCTCGGGCCTCTCTCTGTCCTGTGGAAAGTCTTGGCTTCTCCATCAGAACTCGGGGGCCTGTGTTAGACCCACCTTTGGGGCTGTCTATGCCACACCGTGTGTAGATGGCAGATGGCATTCTCTTTTCAGCGTGCTATCTCCCAGGACAAGAAATCCAGAGCCCTCCGCTCTCAGGTCCTCACCCCTCCCCGGAGTCCTGCCACCACCGTTCCATGGCTCCGCTGTGGGCACAGTACTCACCAGTGTCTGCTGTCATCCTCTCCTCTCCAGTGTCTGTCTAATACTTGTTTGTGATAAAAAAAAAAAAAAAATGCTCCACAAATAGAATAGAAAGGAATTTCCTCAACCTGGTGCAGGGTGTCTATGAAAAGTCCACAGCCAACGTCACACTCAGTGGTAAAAGGCTAGATGCTTTCCCACCAAGATCAGGAACAAGACAAGGATGTCTGCTCTTGCCACTTTTATTCAACATTGTACGGTGGTTCTATCCAGGATCATTAAGCATGAAATGAAATAAAAGGCATCAAAGTTGGAAAAGGAGAACTAAACCACCTCCCGTGCAGATGATAGGATTTTGTACATAGAAAACCATAAAGAATCCATTGAAAAAATATTAAAACCAATAACCATGTTCAGCAAGATTTTAGGATACAAAGTCAATGACAGAAGTCAGTGGTATTTCTATGCCCTAACAATAAACATTCCAACAATGAAATTAAGAAAACAATTCCATTTGTAATACCACCTGAAAGATGAAATAACTAGGCATATTTTAGCAGAAGAAGTGTAAGACACACTGAAAACTACAAAACCTTGCTGAAAAAATTTTAAAGATCTAGGTAAATGGGAAAGTATTCGATGTCATGGGCCAGAAGACTAAATATTGTTAAGATATTGAGACTCCCCTAATTTTTCTGCAGGTGTAGTTTAACCCCTCCCAAACTCTCACCTGGCTTTTTTTTGGGGGGGAAAGGGGGTGCATAATAAAGCTAATCCTAAAATTCATATGGAAATGCAGAGGACTGAGAATAGCTGAAATGAACTTGACAATAAGATTGGAAGACCAACACTTCCCTAAGACTACAGTAATCAAGAGAGTGTAGTTCTGGCATTATGATAGATGTGTACATTAATGGGATACAAGTGAGAGTCCGGAAAGAAACCCTTAGATTTATGATCAATTGATTTTTCCCAAGGGTGCCAAGACAATTCAATGGAGAAAAGAATAGTCTTTTCAGTGAGTGGTATTGGGACAACTGTACATCCACATACAAAAAAAAAAAAATTTAATTGGACCCTTACTGCACACAATATATGAAAATTAACTCAAGATGGGTCACAGACCTAGATGTGAGAGTTAAAGCTATAAAACTCATGGAAGGAAATATAGTAATAAATCTTTACGACCTTGCATTTAGCAACGGTTTCTTAGAATACCAAAAGCGTAAGTGACAAAATCAAATATAGACAAATTGAACTACAATTAAAAATGTTTGTTGCTACAAATGATACCATCATTAAAATAAAACAACCACCCGCAAAGTATTTGCAGAACTTAATTCAGATAAGGGACTTATTTCCAAAACATAAACAACTCTTAAATTTAACAATAAAAAGCAAGTAACCCAATATAAACATGGGCCAAGTATTTAAATAGACATTTCTCCAAAGAAGATATACAAGTGGCCAGGGAGCATATGAAAAGATGTGTCTGTAGTTATTAGGGAAATGTAAATCAAAGCCATAATAAGATACCGCCTTATAGATGCAGGGAAGGCTATCGTTGAAAAGATAGAAAATAGCCAGTGTTGACAAGAATGTGGAGAAATTGGAACCCTCACACCCCGCTGCTGGAAATGTCAAATGGTGCAGCCACTTTGGAAAACAGTTTGGCAGTTTTGCCATATTACCAGTCAGAATTACCATATGACCTAACAGTTCCACTCCTAGGTGCCCATAAGAAATGAAAACATATGGAGTCACCAAAGCCTTTACATGAATATTCATAGCAGCATTATTCATAATGGCCAAAAAGTGGAATCAACCCAAACGTCTGTCAACTAACAAGTGGATCAATAAAATGCAGTGTATCTACACAACAGAATATTATTTAGCAATAAGGAAACGAAGTATTAATATATGCTATGACATGAATGAAAACATCATACGAAGTGAAAGGAGCCAGTTAGAGAAGAACACACATGATTCCATTTATAGGAAAAATCCAGAAGAGGCAAATTTACAGAGAAGAAAGATTACTAGTTGATTACACCGGAAGAAGGGAGAATGGAGAATGGCCGCTAATGAGTGCAGGGTTTTTTGGGGGGATGATGAAAGTGTGCTGGAATTAGACAGCGGTGATGGTCACACAGCCCTGTAACTACACTACAAACCGCTGAAATGTACACTTTAAGTGGGTGAGTGGCCTTATGTTTCTGCCGAGGGCTCCCTGGGCAGAGGAAGAGAGGCCTTGGTGTGGGGTAGGTGAGGAAAGCAAGCTAGGAATGGAATGGAACAGTTGAGCCTTCACAGTATCTTCCTGCTTCAAATTGGTTGGATGTGCAAATAAAGAGACGGATGGATGGGGACTGGTCAAGACCAGTAACCTCTGGGCTTAGTTTTGTCAGCATCAGTGTGCCCTGGACTAGAATATTCTGGAAACAACTCTGCCTGGGCCCGGCCAACCTGGACAAGGCTACTGGCGCTGTGGAGAGCCTCCATGCTCCTGTTGGTTAGATGTAAATATGGCCCTAGAGTTCAGTTACCTGAGTGGGAACTCTGGCTTCACTTCTTTTGAGCAGCATGCCTTGGACGAGTTATACTAACCTCTCTGGTCCTCAGTTTCCCCATCTGTGCACTAGGAATAAGTATATACAATAATTCTATATCTACCTCACGAGGTTCTTTCAAAGATCCAACTAGATATTCCACAAAACATGCTTAGCCGAGTGCTTGGTACATTCGATACATATTCGTTCTTCTTTCTCCAAGGTGCTTTTTAGATAAATCTCAACTCTCCTGACACAGGCAGGAGAGTAATTATTGTGCACTTCATCACAGGCCCTGAGAACTCTGGGTTGAGCTTGTCTGCAGGGGTGTATCCTGTGGGTTATATGACTTTTGCAGAACAGCTGAGGGAAACCACCAAGCTACACTGGTGACTAATCTGGGACACTGGGCTGCCGCTCATCTCTCTGCCCGTCTTCTCCAGCAGCCGATTGTTCTGAAACCATCTCCAACCACCAGCGTCTGTCTGTCCTTGCTATGATCCCTGTGTGGGGCAAGCACTGGTGACGTGGCAGCTCTCAGTGCTGCAGGCTGTAAACCACAGCGTGTGACTTGTGTCTGAGGCCATTCAGAAAACGCAGGTGGAGGAGACGAGAGAAGGCCCTGTGGCCAAGACCCACGTGGCGGCCATCCAGGGAGCTACAGGAGCCTCTGTCCCTCCTGGAGATGCCCAGACTGGCTCCAGATAAGCTCTTGGGAAAGAGTGCCCCCTATACGTGGGGCCAGAGCTATGGAAATATCACAATTCTGAAATCCAAACGGCTCTGAAAGCCCAAGATTTGTTGAGATGCATTTGGCTGCCAAACCTGACAACTTTGAGTACTCCTGTGTGTTGTTTTTTTGTTTGTTTGTTCGTTTTGCAGAATATTAATGTATTTAATTACAGAATCCTGCCCCAGGTCCTGGGTGTTAGGTGACATATGGCTCATGAACTATGGGTTCCCCATCTAGAAGGCCAAACAGTTTAATTTCTGAAAACGATCTGGTCCTCAGGTGTTGGGATAAGGGCATGTGTCCCATATTATTATGAATCTATTTTACCCTCAGACTGTAGTCAGAGGAAACACACCTGCTATACACAGAATAAGAAAAGGACAGAGAGGAGAGAGCCTTGGGTTTGGGATGAGACAGCTGGGGCAGGGGTCCTGCTCCAGTTCTCACCAGCTGCAGAGCCCTGGGAATGTCTTTAACCGCTCTGAGCCTCGATTTCCTTGCTAATATAACATAATAATCCCTACCTCCTGTGGTTATTAGGGGATTAAATGAGATAATGCATGCTTAGCACATACAGAGTAAGGGCTTAGTAATTGATTACAGGCTTAATATTAATAGATAATGATATATGTATTACCTGGATGGACTCTTTTCCTCAGTGCCATGTGCACAGGCGTCCACAGACCAGCTAGGGAGCCAGGCCAGACAACCACACCTGGACGCTGTGCTCAGTGTATGGGAGCGGGATCCCAGTTTTGGGAACCCTGTCCAGGAAGGGGGGTGAGGCGCTGAGGACACTTAGTGCCCAGAACTTCCGGTCTTAGAGAGGAAATTATGTGGAGGATATTGGAATACGCGACTAAAAAACAGTAATAACAGTTGGGTGCTTGGGTGGCTCAGTCTGTTAAGAGTCTGACTCTTGGTTTTGGCTGAGGTCATGATCTCACGGTTGGTGAGTTCGAGCCCCACAATGGGCTCTGCGCAGTCAGTGAGGAGCCTGCCTGGGATTCTGTCTCTCCCTCTTTCTCTGCCCCTCCCCCACTGGTTCTCTCTCTCTCTCTCTCTCTCTCTCTCTCTCAATAAACAAACAAACAAACTTAAAAAAAAAAACAGTAATAATGGAACATGAAGTCTCATACCCACTCTTACGGGAGATGATCAGAAATCCTCTTTGGCAGAATCTGTGCCCCAGTGCTGCCTACCCCCCCACCAGTGCTACGTGATGCTGCTCACTTATCTGGGGAAGCAGAGGGGTCAACAAGATGTGATGACTATTTGTCTCAGGGTCTGTGTCCCCTATAACATGTTGGCAGCCTTCAGCACTGAGGACAAAGGCTAAACCAGTGGTCTCCTTCTGAGAGCCTCTTGACCACGAAAATCTGACTTTTGGCCCTTTCATATGCATGCCACTATAAAGAAATCACTGAGAAACTTTTCTTTCTGTGCAAAGTAAAATAATTATGATTGGATGTCCACAAATAATTATGATTGTGTACGCACCATTTCTGCAGCCCAGAAGATAGCAGAATGGCTCAGCTGACCTTAGGCACTCCTCGCTAAAACCGCCGCATCTGCCCCAGGCAGGAGGGGCTCAGCCGCAGGTGCAGGACCGAATTTGTGGCACTCCATCGCTAAAAGGTTTGCACAACTCCGGGGACCGGGGCTACTTAGAGTATCAGAGAATCTCACCTTTGGCCAAGGGCTGTTTAAAGTGCAGATCACATCTGATATTGCTTGACGTTGTGACTGATGAAAGGCCGAGCAGAGCTCTTTGAGGAACCTTTGATGCTCTGAACTTTCCATATTATTGTGGTCAGAGGTACTCAAGGATGGTTTAGCTCAAGGGGGGGGGGGGACGATTCTAATTTTGACCGTACCTGGAAAAATACTCCCCACGGGAGATTCTTCCCCAATCCTCTCACCCGTCAGGTAGCGGGGGAGAGGGCGATTGTGATTGTCAGACCATCCCAATCCAAGACCTAACACGGCCTCCCCCACAACGCATCACACACAGCTGGCAGGCGGCTCCCTCCCCAGGGGCCAGATCATGTGAACCCCAAGCTTGGAGGCTGCCTGGAGCTCTGTGGAGGGACCGCTCCTTTCTGAGCACCTGCAGCGTGTTTCTGGCTACCATCTCTTCTCCAGGTGAGCACTTTCCTGACCTACAGACCAGTTCATACTCTGCTTTGGCGTCTCAAAGGGCTTTCGTTCCCTCGGCCAATATTTATGGAGTGCCAGCTCTGGTAGAGGGGTAGTGCGGGCTCAGGAGAGGCAACCGGGATTCAACAGTGGGCTAGCAAAGCTCTCTGCCCTCGGGGAGCTGCCCTTTGAGCAGGGAGAGACAACGAATGGGGTAAAGTCATAAGTGGGAGAGCATCTTAGAAGGTAGTGAGTACTGTGGAACGGAAGACAGGATCTGGGGTACTGGGGCAGGGGGCAGGTTGAGTATTAAGGTAAGATGGATAGTACATTAGGGTCCTTCAGAGAAATAGAACCAATAGGCTGAATAGATATACAGATAGATAAGAAGAAATTGGCTCGTGTGATTGAGGAGGCTGAAGTGCCCCAAGAGCTGCTGTCTGGAGGCCCAGGAAAACAGCTGGGGTGGTGATACGCGTCCACAGGCCTGAGAGCCAGGAAGCTGATGTGTTTTAAGTCCCAGTCCGAGTATAGAAGAATGTCCCAGCTCAAGCTGTCAGACAGAGAGCCAATTCTTCCCCTGCCTCTTCAGGGCCTCGGTGGGATTGAATGAGGCCCACCCACACTGGGCAGAGCATTTCAGTCTACCAATTCGGATGCTCATCTCATCCAGAAACGCCCTCCAGACACACCCCAAAGCAATGTTTAGCCAAATATCTGGGTGCCCTGCGGGCTGGTGAAGCTGACATGTAGAATTTGCCATCAGAGACAGCCACACTAAGCCAAGCCAACAACCTGGTTCAGGGATCCCTTGGGTAGACCCCCCATTAGGCTCCGCACGTCAGCCGGGCACTCCGCCTGGCCGGTGGCGGGTTCTTACCTGAAGGTCTTTGGCAAGTGAACAGGTGACTGTATTGATCCCAAGCTTTCTGGGCTTTGTGCTCTAAGTCAGGAGGTCTGCTCCCCGGGTCTTCCCCTGGCTGAGCTTCAAGTACTTTCCTCTGTTCTGGGTGTACGTGCCTACATTCCTGGGTAGGCTCCTGCCTCCTGGCCTTACCACACTGCCTTCTCCCATTTCAGGGACGCAGGTGGCTTCTCAGGACCCCAAACTCCCTGGAAGTGCCCAGGGAGCATCCTTCCCTCAGCGCCCACACACAGGGTGCCTCAGGCGTGCCTTCAGCCTCCCTAACAGCAATGGCCAGACTGTCCCCACATACTCTTCACAACTGTGCTTTCTCCGTCCCCAGGCACAGCTAGTGGGACTTCCAGTCTGTTTAGGGTAACGGGTCTTAGTACAGGAGCCTTTGACCCATTCAGTCCCTTGACAGAGTTTGTAGGGTTTTTTTTTTTAACTTTATTTATTTTGAGAGACAGAGAAAGTGGGGGAAGGGCAGAGAGAGAGAGAGAGAGAGAGAGAGAGAGATACGGAATCCGAAGCAGGCTCCAGGCTCTGAGCTGTCAGCACAGAGCCCGACGCGGGGCTCAAACTCACAAACTGTGAGATCACCACCTGAGCCGAAGTCAGATGCCTAACCAACTGAGCCACCCAGGTGCCCCTGTAGCTTGCTTTCTTCTGAGCAGCAAGGAGTGAATAAACACCTAACGACCAGATTGTGTTCTTTTTCTTCATATATATTTATTCCAAAATACAGAAATAATTTTAAACACATTATTACAAATGAATTGGATTCATCATGGCTTTACTTAATGTTTTTACCTGCCCCAACTCAAAGAGGAGGCTTTTTAATTCAATAAATAGCATAAATAATATTTCATCTTCATACTGTGCCTTTCATCCTTTCTTTCTGTAAAATTTCCTGGAGACTCTTCAGGAACGTCAGCACGTTGCCTGTTGAAGTTTGGTTACACGGCTGTTCACAGGAAAAAAACTGTGGGGAGAAAAATTAATGGAGTAACTAAAAGAGTGTGGACCAGGAACCACCCTGCTTGCAGCCCTGTGAGAGGCAGGGTAGGGGTGCAGTGGGGTGGGGTGTGCAGACAGCAAGGGCTTGAGACATAGAGCAAATGCATGGGGAGGTCCAGAGCTAGCATGTCATGTAGACCGTGTAGATGGCTGACTTTGTGCTACCATTTCAGGGGTGCCCCCCACCCCCACCTATCAAATAATCCTAAATCTCACTAGAGGGAACCTTTTCTCAGGAATCTTTGAATCCTAACGCTTTATTATCCTTTTTTGGTCGTCCTTCCAAGGTCACTGAAGAGCTCTATGGCCGAGAATGGGAATTTGGCATCAGGTAGACCAGAGTTCCCATCTCAACTCTGCCACTGCTTAAGTATCTAGCCTTAGGCAAGTTAGTTAACCTCACGGAGCATCTGTTTCCTCCAAACGAAGTGAGGGTGGTAAATGATAATTGCAACAATTGTTACTGAAATGCTATTGTCATGAAACAGTATATATTAAGCATTTAGAACTACAAGCTGTTGATGGTAAGTAACTCAGCTGAGTAGCTGGGTGAAGGCTCTTAGCCTTCTGAGGACACACATGGATTTGCTAATTCCCGAAGAGTTCATGTCCTCCCTGCCCTCCAGGGACCAGGGCACATGCAGAAAAAGAGAACATACTGATGGGCACTTAAGGCAAATGGCAAGCTTCCATCTGGATCTGAGTGCTCCTTCTTTTAAATACCTTCTTAGCCAGTCGGAAAAAAAAAATCTTCTTTTTACAGGCCACAACACCCACTGGGTTAACGAATCGACAGCTCTGATTCTCTAGATCTCAGCTTCTTATTACAATCAGGACAGATTCTTTCATTATTCAGTAGGTGGAAAGAAGTAAACGGCAACATGGGTGTGAGTGTTTTTTTAAACCAGGGGGAATTACAGGGCTATAGGGCAGATCTCACTTTAATTTTGTCATTCTGAGTACATTTCTTACAGGTCTCGTATTGGCCTCGAACTACCAATTCCAACTTTATCGCCGTTTCTCATTTAGCTAGAGTTGTCATTGACCTTCACATAAAAAGAACTAACCAGAGCGGAAGACAGGGAAAAACCAATTCACCTGGCACTTGGTGCTCTTTAGGTCTTTGATGGTTCTTTTTAGTCGGTTAAAAATTAGGGGGAAACTTGTTTGCACTGTGGAGTTGGTCATCTGGGACAGCCCTTCCTGGAAGCACGGTGTGGTGCAGTCGTCCTGGTAAATGAAAAGAATTTACTAAAAGAAACACCTTGAGGACCACTTTGAGAAGAACCACAAAGAGCTTGCTTTCAGACACTACCTTAATTTAACCAATGTAACCTAAACCGGTATTATTTTTAGACAGGTCCCTCTCCCCATGTAGGAAAGGACTTTCAGCATTTCAAGTCAAGGCCATTTTTCCACAGTGTCACTGCCTGGAGATTTCCAGTATGTTCCAGCAGAGGAACACAAAGCCGATGGACTCTGGAAAACAGCTCGTTCTAGTCTCCGATGCAACCGATGTTCCTGGGCTCCGTGTCTTGTAATAGGTTCCCAAGGAGAAAGAAAGGAAAAGCTTTCTCACACCAGTCTGATGGCATGAGTCAGTTGAATACAGCCAGTGTTTCAGCAGTAGCTAAAATCACGGACCATAAACTGAAGGGCGGGACTGGGCTATAAATGCGTGGTTCCTCCTCAGAAGGCCCCCTACCCTAGTCTCGTGTAATGGATGCAGCCTGATGGGGTGTGATATCTGACCCCAGCGAGGATGACAAGTTCAGATTCTCCCAGGCCTTGCTTGGGATGATAATAATACAGGAGGCACCTTCCTCCTCCCCTGAACCAGAAAATTCCTGCCTGGCTTACTCTTTGTGAAAGTGGGGAATCACCTTCTGGAAGTGCTTTTCGTTTTCTCTCTACTTAGACACGCTGTCCTCCCAGCATTCAAACCATGAGAGGGCCACCCCAAATCAGCTAAAAAGACAGACAGGAAGGGAGGAGTGAGGGAGAAGGTATAGCACCCAGAGACGTTTTGTAATAGGAAAGAAAAAATGTTATTTTACTTCCTTGTTGTGCAACCCTTGAGTTTTAGGAAATAAATTAGTAAGCAGTACGATATAAGCTATATCGTTTGTTACATTCTCAGCTCCAGTTTGATTGAATTGTGCACATGGCCACTAATCTAAGAAGACATACAAGATTCTTTTTAAAGTATTGAATAGTGTTCAAACTTCCCAAAGGGCATAAAAGCAGACCAAATACAATGTATACTAGTGATGTATCTAGTATAGAATTCAAGGGCCTGGTTTTAAAAGGAAATCCTGAACTGTAACAATTGCAGTTAAGCAACATTTTCTTATTTCAAATATCAAATCGAGCAATTCATTTTTACTTGAAAACTTTTTAAAATTACACCGTCAAGATTATATTGTTTTACTGTACTTACAGAAGGAATGGGCAGACACAAACAATCGGTCACCTGCAAAAGAATAATCCCAGGGTGAAGATTCCAGATGCAAACATTAAAATAAGTTTGGAAAGTTCTTAAAAGAGCATTTACTCACGTTGGTGCCACAGCCACATTTTGAAGGTGGATGTTCCTAAAGTAAATAGAAAAACAAGAACCCATAATGGGTGGTGTGCTTTTCATCCTTTTGTTTCACCTACATTTTTTTGTTTCTTTGTTTCTTCTTTTTTTAAGTGAGAGCGAGAGAGAGGCAGAGGGAGAGGGAGAATCAAGCAGGCCCCACGCCCAGCACAGAGCCTGATGCAGGGCTCGATCCCACAATCATGACCTGAGCCGACATCAAGAGTAGGACATACAACCGACTGAGCCACCCAGGCGCCCCTCACTTAAACTTTCAAGAGTTCCCTTTCCCACTGGCGCCCCCCTCTGCAGCTTACCTGCAGTTTGTTAATGAGGTACGTGACATCATGAATCCCTGACAAGGTTGAACACCTCTGGCTGGCCACAGAGCAGAGAAGCAGGGCAGAGGCAAGGACCACGGACAGGAGCATCTTGACTTGGAGCTGCAGGGTAGCTTGTAGTTGCCTTGAAATCGAGTCGTATTTAAAGCTCCCTCTTGCAAACCTGGAAAAACCCTGACATCAAACTGATACCAGGTGCCCACTTCTTCTATGTAAGTTTGGGCCACTTGACATTGAAAAATACATATATACATTGAACTGAGTCACTTGGCAAAGACTATGTTACACTGTGCTAGGAAATATCATTCCCCAGAAAAGATGCTTTTCAAAATTTGGGTACTGAGATGCTGTAGGAAAAGTTAAAGATCTAAAAACCATAATTTTTTTTTAAGGCAGATATTCTAGTTGTGAGAGTTAGAATACTTTCCATGAAAGCCCAGGTCTGTATTTTCCCCTTTTTACTTTATTGGAAATGCTGATATAATAGCCAGTCACAGGTATTATAATGAAGGGGCCAGGGAGGGGGCGGGAGGGTGAGAAATCATGCAGGAGAGCTGCTCTGTTGGGGTTTTTGCAAGCTCAAGCTCGATGAAGTCATTGCAACTTTAATCTTACTACATTTTATTCTCAAATCTTAACAGCATTTTTCATGCCTGGGGCCAGATTCTCCACCTAGCACAAGGCATTTTTGTGCCAGTATCTCTTTAAACAGGTGTCTGAAGGAGGGAACTCTTCAACTGTACCAGCAAGAATGTAGCCACAGTGTCTGTTAAGATTGGTCTTGAGGATTCCTTAGTGTCTTTAGGGAACTTATGTCACCCTGCACAGCTGTCAAGTCAAAACTCGGTGCTTGAGATAGGATAATGGCTCACCTGTATTGAGCGCTTACGGCATACCAGCCACAGTTTTCAGCTCTTTACGGGAATTGCGTCATGTAGTACCTACAGCCACCAAATGAGGTAGGTACTAATTTGCCATTCCCATTTCTTCATATCTTAGATTAGAACACTGTCTGTATCTTAGCTTCCCAGCCCTTGGATGAAGCTGTTCTTAACCACTGTGAGCCAGAAAGATGTCTCACTGTAGCCCTATAAGTATTATGGTTATTCCCATTCTTTTGTAGATGGGGAAATTGAGGCACAGAGATGCAAGTAATTCGCCCAAAGCCACACAGCTAGGAAGAAAAAACAAAACAAAACAAAACAAAACAAAATAACTGTATTCAAATCCAGAACTCTGGCTCCCAGCTTCAGCTGCCCCCCTACTTCTCTGTTTTTTGCCTGCCTCTCTCCCTGGGATATATGCCCCGTATGGATCTGGTTCACCCTTATATCCTCAGCCCTTGGAAAACTCCTTAAGGAGCAGTGAGCTATCACTAAATGCCTCTTGAATCAAAACGTGAATGTGAAAGGCAGTTTTTGAAGTAGTAAGACAGGTACTCAAAAACTATGATTGTGTAAGGTTACAAATCTAGTTTCTGGGCGTGTATATGGAGGTGTATGGGCTTAAGGAAATTTATCTTCTACACGTTAGAGGCTGAAAAAGTGGGGATTCTCTGGCTTAGCATTTTGAGCCATACTAGCAAGTGGGACACACTCGTAAGATTTTCTCACCACTGCTGGAAGAGTATGTGGTAATATTGCTTTTCTCATTGCATGCTGTTCCTTAGGAGCGGTATTGGACTATGGGGAAAGGGGGTGTCTTGGTAGCAAAGAAGGTAAAAAAAATGGCTTCTTGCTAACTTCCCCAGATCCTCCTGCAGCTTGGCCTCCATGCCTGCCCTGTGTATGCACCAAGGAGACGTTTCAAAGGCCTGCCAGCCTGTGCCGAATACTTTCATGCCACAGTCTGGTAGCGATGCCCTTTTCTTGCCAATAGAAGCTCGATTAGTTCAGGATGGCAATGTACCCAGCCAAACACCCACTTTTTCAGTCACTCTGCTGCACTGCTGCAGGTGGTCATGTGACATGTTCTGATGGTTGCAACGTCTGTAGAATTCATTTGCTTTTCTGGTAACAGGAGACAAAAGTAGCTGAAACCCGTCGTTAACCACCTTATTGCGATCTGAGCGTGAATGTGCTAGCAAGAGCTTCGGAAGCGATCTTCTGACCATGCAGGGATGGACCAGAGAACTGTAGCAATAGCAACTCTAACGTTTTACATAAATGGAAAAAAGTCCTGGAAAACAAAAATAAAACCACGAAAGCGACGATAGAAAGTAACAGTAAGAATACCAAAGTGGTACTAAGTTCCAGCTAGATATCACTGCCTGCTGAAGACCATGCATCTTGACGCTCAGGAAAAATGGAAATTAGCATGTGCTAGAGTCATTGCAATCTGCATGATGCTGTCTTGTGTCTCTTCCTCCAAGCGGGACTGAGTTCCAGGAGAACTGATAGGATGTCAGACTCTGGTTCATTATTGTATTCCCAGGGCACAGTCCATACTCAGTGCTCAGGAATTGCTGGTTAAGTGAATGAATGACGAATAGCTGTCCTTTTCTTAAAATGTATTAAATGTATGTGATTTGTGAAATGACCAAGATGTGTTCCCAGTGGATCAGTAACAAAGAACAGACAGAGCCTTTACAAAACCTGAGCAAGGAAAGCATTTGAAGAGTAAGCAATGAACAAAATACACCCTCCTGCAATGCAGTCCCTTCAGAACTTTGAAGAGTTCTTCAAGCTCTTCTCCCTTTCAGTTCTCTTAGCAACTGCACGAAGAAGGCAGGTCAGGTGAAGGAACTCCGAGTCTGTACAGGATGAAACGGAGAGAGAGAGAGGTAGGTGACTGTTCTTTGCAATTCTATCTTCCCAGCCACTTCAGTTATAAAAATGAAAAGAATTAAGAATATTTAAATGGCAGCTCTGTATTTTAAAACACCGTTAAAACAGCAGATGTTTATCTAGGCAAAGTCTACAGCTTTTGAGGTTTAGCTTCTAGGATTTATTGCGATACCGGAATGTGAGTATGCAAATGATCTCCTGCAGAGGAAATACACCAAGCTCAGAAATGAACTACTTGCTTGTTTTAAATATCAAGAAGATTGGAGAGTGGGATGCTTACCAAGATGTAGCGTAGATAACATATTTTACAATAAATGACAAAAGACAATTCTCCACCATTTATTTTGTTTCAAAGATAAAGTTTGACATTTTTATTTTGTGATTAAACACCCATGTGTCAGGGATTATTTCTCTAATAAAACAAAAATGGTTATTTGTTCTAGGAAGCCACAGCATGAAATGACACACACAAAAAGACACTAAATTTCTAAGTAAAACCCATTCTGTTTTTTCTTCTGAATAGCCAAGAGATAACGTTATGAGAATCCTTGAGCACTAATTTCTTAATCAAATAGTTCTTTCCAAGTCATTATTTCCCAACCAACTGTGAGGGGCAAGCCTCGCTGGGTGCACTGTTATCCCTACTGGGGTTTCTCCCCCCGGAAGGGGGATTTCTACGTGGGAGCTCTGCACCTCTCCTTTCGCAGCTCCTAAGCAAATTCCGGGGCCAGGGACCTGGGGCCCTGTGCTTCCCGTTTAGCTTCCATGAAGTTTCCAGAGTTACAAGATGCAGGCTCCACTCCTCTCAGCCCCCACCCCTTCTACACTGCTACTCCTCACCAAAGGTGACTAACGACCCAGGCTATCCTCGTAAAAGGAATTTTTACATTCCCCCACTGATACAGCCCTTTGTTGCCTGAAACCTGCCCCTGTGTTTCTTAAGAGTCTGTGGGACCCCACCCCGCTTTGCTGTGGACAATTTACTGGTGCTCATCTACTAAAGAAAGGTATGAAAGGGGCGCCTGGGTGGCTCCGTCTGTTGCGCATTCAACTGTCGCTCAGGTCACCATCTCATCATTGGTGAGTTCGAGCCCTGCGTCGGGCTCTGTGCTGACAGCTCAGAGCCTGGAGCCTGCTTCGGATTCTGTGTCTCCCTCTCTCTCTCAAAAATAAACATTAAAAAATAATGATAATAAAAATTTTTAAAAAAGGATGAGAACTCCTGTTTTGGGCCGCATTGGGGAAGGCACTACCATTTGTTGAACCCTTACTATATGCAAGGTAATATATTAAACACCTCATATGTATTAACGCACTCAGCCCAGTCTTTATTAGCCTCACTTTATAGATGTTGAAGCTCAGGAAATTGAAGCTCAGGAGGGCTAAGAGGGTCCCCTTAATCACACAGCTAACAATTTGAACTGGATTTATCTAATCCTAGAGCCTGTGCTCTCATGGCCTATGCCCTATATCAATCTGCATTTCTGCTGACCCACCTATACGGCATTGTTCTGGGTACCTGTCGTAACTTAAAGGGAAACTTTCACAATGTCCAGAGCACTTGATGTCCTGAGAATGAAGGGGAGGATGTCCTCAAATTCCTTGCAGCAGGAACCCACTTAGGTGGCACCAAAGTTGACTTCCAAGTGGAACAGTGCATTTGCAATAGGAAAAGTTACAACATCTATGTCATGAATCTGAAGAGAACCTGGGAGGTTTCTACTAGCAGCTTGTGCCATTGGTGCCATTGACAACCCGGCTGATGTCAGAGTCCTGTCCTCCCAGAATACTGACCAGCAAGCTATCCTCAAGTTTGCTGTTGCCACTGGAGCCACTCCTGGTGCTGGTCACTTTGCTCCTGGAGCCTTCACCAATGATCCCAGGGGTGACCTCAGCGTCACCCAGATCCAGGAGCCATGGCTTCGGGCGCCTAGTGACCCCGGGGGTGACCTCAGCCTCACCCAGATCCAGGAGCCATGGCTTCGGGCGCCTAGTGACCCCGGGGGTGACCCCAGCCTCTGACGGAGGCCTCTTACGTTAACCTGTCTACCATCACTCTGTATAACACAGACTCTCCCCTGCCATCCCCTGCAGCAACCAGGCAGCTCCCTCAGCGGCTCTGACTCGGTGGATGCTGGCGCAGGCAGTTCTGCGCATGTGCGGCGCTCTTCCCCGGGAACTGGTGAGAGGTCACGCCTAACCCCGACCGCTAGGAGGTCCCTGGAGGGGAAGAACAGGCCGCTGCTGAGAGGGATTGACCTGGGAGGCACGTCAGGGTGCATGGACTGCTCCAGCGCCCCAATTTACTGCTTCTCACCCCCACACGGCAGGCTGGTCTGAAGGTGAGCGGTGCCTCGGTGCTGGTGCAGCCCACCCCGCGGAAGCCTGGGTGCCCCCCTCCCCCTCCCCCTCCCCGCCCTCCCCTCCCCCCCCCTCCCCCGGCGCCACTGAGGACTGGCCCGCGGTTAATGCGTAGGAACAACCGCTGAGTGGTCTTAAGCAGTTTTTCCAGACTCTTAAGTAGAAAACGGAAATAAGCTTGATGGAAAACGAGGTTTCTTTAAAAAAAAAAACTTGCTGAATGAATTGAGTTCTGATAAACTTGTCCAGAAGACGTGCATCTGATGGCTTTGGGGCGGTAATTTTTTGGAATTTTATGCTTTTTTCTTTTTAGTGCTATTTCAGGTTTTCTCCTTCTTAGTTTTCTATGTGTGTTTTCCTGGAAAATGATCCCTGAATAATGCTAACAAAGTAGTAAGATTGTGCATTTTACCCATATTTTCTCTTTGATGAAACTTGTAAGAAATGTGTATATTTGATTATTTTCAGATATTTAGGTTATGCTTTTTATTGATCATTTCTGGATATGATTTTCCTCATCTTTACAATTTTGCATTTTATGCACGTGCATTCCTTCTTAGGTGATTTGGATTTCCTAGATTGTTTTTTATTTTTATTTTTTAGTAATCTCTGTGCCCAACGTGGGGCTCGAACTCATGACCCCGAGATCAAGCGTCGCATGCTCTACTGACCCAGTCAGGCCACCCCTAGATTTATCTTCTTGTTCCTCTTCTAGCTTCTTGAGTCATATGTTTGCTTCAGTGTTTAAACAAATATTAGCTTCAGTTACTGACTACACCGTGTGGCAAGCAGAGCGCTACAGGCTTTATTTGCATTATCCCACTGAATTCTTACAATACCACCTGCGGCTTCCTAAGAAATATTTGTAGCTTAGTGGTGGTGAGTGCAGACTTGAGCTAGATGGTTGCTGCCACTTCTAACTCTGTGGCCTCATGCACGTGACTTCTCGGCGCTTCAGTTTCCTTAGCTATAAAATGGGATAATCGTATAATCCACATTACAGGTCTGTTGTGGGGGATGAATAAATTAGTTCTTAGAGCCCCTAGAACAGAGTCTGGCACATGATCAGCACTATGGACGCAGTCCATATTATTATTTAAAGATGAGGGATTGAAGCTTTAAAAAGTTAAGCAACTTTCCTAGGATTACACAGCTATTCCCAGATTAGGGGCCACCTTCTTTTGAGCACAGCCTGGGCAGCATCGCGTAGATTTTGGTATGTGGTTGGCTCACTCGCATTGATTTCTTAACAGTCTATAATTTCAATCTTGGTTTCTTCTTTTTTTAAAGAAATTTTTAATGTTTGTTTTTGAGAGAGAGAGAGACAGTGATAGAGTGTGAGCAGGGGAGGGGCAGAGAGAGAGGGAGACACAGAATTCAAAGCAGGCTTCAGGCTCTGAGCTGTCGGCACAGAGCTGGATGCAGGGCTTGACCCATGAACCATGAATGAGATCATGACCTGAGCTGAAGTCAGACACTCAACCGATGGAGCCACACAGGTGCCCCAATTTTGGTTTCTTCTTTGATGAAGTTCCCATTATTTTTTCCTCTGTAGGAAATCGTTTTGGGAAACCCTTTGCTTTCTACCTGCATGATCTTCATCCTTGAAACTCAGAAGTTTTGCCAGAATTTGTCTAGTTGTGGCTATTCTGTTTTTATCCCTGACCAGCACATAGCCCATTTGATCTTAAGATCACCGTCTTTCTCCCATAAAAATATTTTTCTATTTGTTCTTTGATCTCCACTTCTCTTTTTTCCCCTTCTGTAATTTCTATCGTACACAGGTTGAAATCTTCTAAGCTTATTTTTCATGGCTTTGTTTTCCCCTTGAATTTCTTATCATTGTTTTTTACTTCGGATTTCTGGGGGGTCTTCTGGATTGGGTCTTTTAATTACCAGTTCAGTTATCTGCAGAATCCATTCTGTTTTTAACCATCTCTACTGAGTGTTTTTGTTCCCACCAATGCATATTTCCATTTTAATATTTTTAAATTTTAAATTTTTTTTTCAACGTTTATTCATTTTTGGGACAGAGAGAGACAGAGCATGAACGGGGGAGGGGCAGAGAGAGAGGGAGACACAGAATCGGAAACAGGCTCCAGGCTCTGAGCCATCAGCCCAGAGCCTGATGCGGGGCTCGAACTCACGGACCGCGAGATCGTGACCTGGCTGAAGTCGGACGCCTAACCGACTGCGCCACCCAGGCGCCCCATTATTTTTAAATTTTAATATGCATCCCAAAAAGCATGTAACAAGCTCATGAGGGCCACCCTGCACCATTTTTTAATGACAATGTGGAAGAAAGATGGTATATACAAATGACAAAGACACACAAAATGGCCTTGCATTTTCCACTAAAATTAAATGAATTAAAAATTCCAGTGAAACGTTCACTTCTACTAAAGTTTTTCTGTCATGGACACAGCCATCCAGCCTCTCTTTCTCCAAAATCTGACACCCACTGCCAGACCTTAAAGGCAGCCTACATTCTCCCATACTTCACCAGTGTCTTTCGGTCTTCTTTTTTGAATTTTATTAAAGTTTTTACCTTAGAACAGTTTAAGATTACAAGACAATTATTAACGTACTACAGAAACTTCTCATATACCCACATCTAGTTTCCCTGTTGTTAACATTTTAACATTTGTTATATATACACGATACATTTGTTACAGTTAATGAACCAATATGGATAACATTGTGGGGTTTTTAAAATAAGTTTATTTATTTTTGAGAGAGAGAGAGAGACAGAGCACAAGTGGTGGAGGGGCAGAGAGAGAGGGAGGTACAGAAACGAAAGCAGGCTCCAGGCTCTGAGCTGTCAGCACAGAGCCCGATGTGGGGCTCGAACTCACAAACTATGAGATCGTGACCTGTGCTAAAGCCTGATGCTTAACTGACTGAGCCACCCAGGTGCCCCTTGGTACATTATTTTTAACTAAAGTCCATATTTTATTCAGATTTCCTTAGTTTTCACTTAATGTTCTCTTCTGTTCTAAGATCCCATCCAGAACACCTCATTACATTTAGCCATTATGTCTCTTTAGGTTCCTTTTAGTTGTGACCATTTCTCAGGCTTTTCTTTGTTTTTAATGACCTTGATGGTTTTGAGGAGTACTCCTTAGGTATTTTGTACAATGTCCCTCACTTTGGGATTTGCTTGATGTTCTCATGATTAAACTGAGTTTAGGGAGGAAGACCACAAAAGTCAAGTTTTATTTTCATCACATTGTATCAGAGCATTTGCATCAGCATGACTTATCCTTGTCGATGACCTTCATCCTCTGGCAGAAACCACCTGTAGATTTCTCTTTTCCCCTCCTTCCATACTGTACTCTTTGGGGGAAAAGTCACCATACAGATAAAGAGTGGGGAGTTATGTTCACTTCCTTGAGGACTGAGTATCTGCATAAATTACTTGGGGTTATTCTGCCTGGGACATTTGTCTCCTCATTTATTGATTGATTCAGTTATGTATTTAATTCGGTATAGACTCATCAGAATTTGTTTTCTATTTCGGGTTGCAATCCATTACTACTTTATTTTGTTACTTGGATTTTTCCAGCTTTGGTAATCGGGAGTTGTTTCATTTGTCCTCTGTGTCCTTTTCAACTCCACCGTTGTGCCTTTTTTGGTTCTGTTTTGTGAGCACCATGTTACTTTCTGGCACCACAAGATGTTCCAGGCTCATGTTGTCACTTTGCTGCGCCAGTCCTGGAATCAGCCATTTCTGCAAAGAGTGCAGATTCCTTTTATTGGAGCCTGGCATCAAAAAGCAAGATGGAAGCTATCCATGCTTAGTGTGACTGGGATTCTGTTTTTCTTTTCAGTTGTGCAATTATATTTCTTATCTTTCTTGCCATAATTGCCTGCTCTCGTCTTCTCATCTTATCAATGCAATGTAAGAATAAGAATTATACATACATATATATATATATATATATATGTACATATATATAGTGAGAGAGAGAGAGAGAGAAAGGAGAAACAGAAAGAGAAGCTCTTTTATGTATTTATTTTTTTTTACCCTGGGTTATTCACTCTGAATGTTCTATTTAAACTGCTGAGGTTTGGGGCGCCTGGGTGGCGCAGTCGGTTAAGCGTCCGACTTCAGCCAGGTCACGATCTCGCGGTCCGTGAGTTCGAGCCCCGCGTCAGGCTCTGGGCTGATGGCTCAGAGCCTGGAGCCTGTTTCCGATTCTGTGTCTCCCTCTCTCTCTGCCCCTCCCCCGTTCATGCTCTGTCTCTCTCTGTCCCAAAAATAAAATAAATGTTGAAAAAAAAATTAAAAAAAAAAAAAAAAGAAAAGTAAAAGTAAACTGCTGAGGTTTTACATATCTGGTAATGTTTTGCTTTGCTGATACATATGAACAGTCGTTCGGAAAGATAACCTGAACGAGATGGGTCCCAACAGAGCCTGTGGCAACCATTGCGATTTCTTTCTGTCCTTAACACAAATAGGAGACAAATTTAGATGTACACTTTTTCTCTAGCAGCTGAGAGGGTGGGTCATTTGTTCAGGGATAATGCGGTCAGCAGGGCTGAGAGCTACTTGATTTGGAATCTCACCTTAGCTCTGGAGCCAGGTCTCCCTCTTGTCTGGGAAGCTGGACATCAGCCAGCACAGAGGCCCTCTCTGGTCTCCCATCGCAAAGGAGGCGGGGCTCTGTGTACCAGCATTTCAGGATTGTAGGGGGATCTACTTGCACACCCCTGCTGATTGGTTAGCTATCTAGTTGGCCCTAAACACAAACTATTGGCTTCTGTTTCTACCTCTCTATCCTGCTCCCTTAGACAGAGCTCTTCAACAAGACTTTTTAGTTCCTGCCTCAGTCTTTTTCCCCAGAGGGAAAGCTCTGCTCTCCCTCCATGACTAGTGACAGGTTCTAGAAACCCAGCCGAAGTTAGCGGCCAGGCTTCCCACCACCATTCCCGAAAGTACTATATTACTTAGACCTCTGAGGTCATTCACCTAGTGAGAGGAACAGCCAGGATCCAACCCACTCTCTTTGCATTACCATTTCTGCTGCAGAGGCTGACCAGTAAATTAAATAGATGATTCAAACTCTGCACTCAAACACCATTCAGGAATTATTATTCCCATGGTGTAGATAATCCAGTTTGGTGAAATAGGTAAAATGGGATAGAGAAAATGAATAAAGTTCCTACTGTGCATAGTCACAACTGAAAGTGAAGGTCAGGGTAGGAGCGGTAGGGCCGTGGGAACTCAGAACCATGGTGAGTAGGGATATCATGCACACTCCAAGGGTTTACTTCACAGCTCCTTTTGGTGGGAAAGGAGGCTCCACCTCTGGCTATACCTCTGCTGTCTCCACAACACCAGGGACGCCAAGCATAGCACCCAGAAGGGCACCACCCACAAAAGCATGTGCTTTGGTGTCCATCTGAAAGAATGTGGTTTTCAAGTTGGTTTCAGAAAAAGATAAGCAAAACAAAGAAAGAAACCGTTACTCAGCTTCCCATGATGCTTCATCAGAAACCAACTGAAGGATCCTGTGGAGTACTTCTAAAAGTTCTCAGTAACAGCAGGGGATCCCCACTCGCCAGTGCTCATTACCTCAGTCATCCCAATGGGGTTTCCGTCTGCCTCAAACAGCACAGCACTCTCTGAATAAAGCATCGTATTAATTAAAAATGGTGCCATGATTTTATGAAGCTTTATTACCACTGGTCCTTTTACATGGCATATTATTATTTTTTTTTATTACTGTTATTAATTTCCATTTGTCCTCATTATCCTTCTAAGGAAGAGTGGAGAGTTTGTGGCAGGGCAGGGGCAGGGTCAGAGTGTGGGTTAGGTTCCTTTTACAGTCTTGACCTCCTGGGAACTTTTGATTCCCCTGAGTGCTCCCTTCCTCTGGAAACCTGCTCCTCTCTTGGCCTCAGTGGCACCACATGCTCTTCTCCCTACCTCATACACCATCTCTCTGTATCCTTTGCTGGCTCCTTCCCTCCTTTTCAGCGTCTCCATACGGGGTTGCCCCGGTACTCACTTCTGGGCTCTCAACTCTCCTTTATCATGACTGAGATGTCTCCCTAAGTCCTGGCTTTGCCCCATCCACTGCTGATGATTCTCAAATTCTACCTCTAGCACTGACAGCTTCACTGAGCTACAAACTACAAACTTGCATTACAAGTGTAGTATATTTAGGGCACCTGGGTGGCTCAGTCGGTTGAGCATCCAACTTTGGGTCAGGTTATCATCTCTTGGTGCCTGGGTTTGAGCCCCACATCGGGCTCTGGGCTGACAGCTCAGAGCCTGGAGCCTGTTTCAGATTCTGTGTCTCCCTCTTTCTGCCTCTTCTCCACTCATGCTCTGTCTCTCTCTGTCTCTCAAAAATGAATAAATATTAAAAAAAATTTTTTACAAGTGTAATATATTTAAATATGCCCAGATTTTGCCTCCCTGTGAAGGATCATATCACCACTTCTTTTTTTAAATTAAAAAAAATTTTTTTTTTAATTTGTATGTTTTTGAGAGAGAGAGAGAGAGAGCGAGCAGGGGAGGGGCAGACAGAGAGGGAGACACAGAATCTAAAACAGGCTCCAGGCTCTGAGCTGTCAGCACAGAGCCCGATGCGGGGCTTGAACTCACGAACCATGAAATCATGACCTGAGCCGAAGTCGGGCATTCAACTGACAGCCGCCCAGGTGCCTCTCATATCACCACTTCTCACACTCCCTCAGCCATCAAGGTTTAGCAGTGAGACCAGAAGGAATTTTTGTATCTTTCAACATATTAGGATTCAGTATGTAAAGAGAAGATTGCCCCCTGACTTTGCTGGCTGGGCTGTGAAGCTTGCTGCCCCGGGGCAGGAGAGGCATGGACCAAGAAGAATGAAAGTTGGAAGCCCGCCTCTTCTGGTATTAAAGGATTGCAGGGGAAAGAAGGTGGGGCAGAAGAGGCAGAGGGAGACACAGGGGTGCTGGTCTTCCGTCTCCACTTAGGCAGAGGGAGGTGTGTTGTCACTTTTGAGGGCAATGCTGAGAGTCCTTGCGCATTTTACTTTGGAGGCTCTGAATGGAGAGCATCACCTAGTTAGCCTTTGTGCCAGCCTTGGTGGTGGGGAGCAGATGGTGGATGAACATAAGAGCAAAGCCAGCGGTATGGCACGGTCAGGCGGCGATAGGCTGGATGGTAGCTCTCTAAAGCGATCCCCAGTTCCCACTTAGTGAGGATGCAACTCAGAAATCCACACATGTTGGCCATGTGTCCACGGGTCATGGCTGGATAGGGAGCTAGTAAACATCCACAGAGCCAAGGTGGGTATTTGGACCAGGAATCAGGGGGGAGCCCACGGCCGACACGCAGACGGGTGTACAGGGCCAGCTGGCATGAGGCCGAGTCTGCCAGGGAGTCTCAGAGCCTTCACCAAGCTCTCACCAAGCCACACTGGCTGCCAGGGTCACAGTCAATGCCAGCAAGGCAGGCAGGGACAAGGCCTTGTGAATAAGGCGCATTGCTATAGAGTTTACAGGAAGTAGAGGACACCACAAAATACAAAGCCTCCTTCCAGGCACAGTTGGGAGAGCACCATGGGTTCCCACCACCCTGGGGGAGAGAAGTGTTCAGGGATGGAGAGCTGAGAGTTTGAACGTATTAAAAATCTTCCCTTGGGCAAAGAATACCAGACTAGACTAACTCCAGTTCCTTCCCTCTGCCTGCCTCCAGTCCCCAGTGGGTCAGGAATCATGAAGAAGATCTGAGAAGAGGCTATAATTTCTTTGTCCTTTGGAATTACAGATTTCCTCAGCTCATAAATCTGACCATTGGACATCAAACGTGTATCCTAGACTGTCTCTAGCTCAAACTGAATTCTTGACCTCTCTCCTAAGAAAGAACATGGTCCACTCCCAGTTTTCCCTACCTCAGTCAGTGATAACAGCATATCCCCATGGGTTTAAGGCTCACTGTTGATTTCTCCTTTACCCTCAGTCTCCCATCCAATCATCAGTAAGTCCTGCCCGCTCCACCCCCGCAGGTGTCCTAGACCCACTTCTCTCTTTCTCCACCATAACTTTTATCCTTGCAAAGATTATTGCAATTTCTTCCCCCACTGTTCTCACCCATGAGGCTGCTTCCTGCCTATCTGGTGCCTTGTGTATGATAGAAAAAGATGCCCCTTGGTACAGGTGAACAAAGCCCCAGGCTGGACACGGGCCCTGGTGTGTGGCACAAAGGCTAGGTTGCAACTCCCCACTCAGCCTCTTTGCCTGGCACCATTGTGTAGGATCCAAGCTACAAAAACAGCCGGTACCCCTTCTTCCTCCTGTGCTCCAGCCTAGGATTCATCATCTACCTGCAGCCACAGTGATCTTTTTAAAACATAAATCAGATATCACTGCCTTGCACGAAGACCCTCAACAGCTTCCCCAAACCCTTAGACAAAGTTTCAACTTGCCACCACGCCTGTGGCGTCCTGTGTGCTGGGACGCCTGCTTCTGTCTCTAGCCTTGTCACACTTGCTCACAGCCACTTTCTCCTCCTCTGTACAACGCCTGTCCATCTTTTGGGGTCTTGCTGTTCCCAGACTGGGAAATGCAGGCTGGCTGCTTTCCTTCATCTGGGTTTGGTCTCAGTTGTCACCCACTCAGTACGGATTTTTCCGAATGACATCTTCATGTTGCCATCCTCCCATCCCTCGAATCAGATGACCTGTGTTGCTTACTCGATAGCAATTATCAACCTCTAAAATCATCTTTTTCATGCATTCATTCATCCATTCCTTGTCTCTTCCCTCTCACGCAGGAATAAAAGTTCCAAAAGCAGGGACCATTTCTGTCTGTCCCACTTCTGGGTTTCAGAGTCTTGAACAGTGAATGACACGTATTTGTTGAATGAACAGTTGAATGACAGAATCAATGGTGAAAATTGCATGTGGTGCTATTGTCGGCGTCTCACAAAAGGACTGCACATTGCTGACCAGCTAAGCTAAGATTTTAGTGTTTCTCCAAGAGACAGTATTGCGGCACCACAGACATACATGTGGACAAATAAACACCAGAAACCAGTGAACAGTTTGGATGGCAAATCATACACTCACATTGTGTTTCAATAACAAATGACATCAGAGGTTGATGTCAATGCCATCAGTAACTCTTAACAGCATTTATACTTAAGTGAAGTTTTGTAAATACTTCAAAAGTTCAAAAACTTTTGGAAGTTACTTTAATGGACTCTATATCAAATATAAAACTATTTACAACTGAAATTAGATCTTCTAGATTACTCTGTGAGGTGGGCTAAAGATTTTTCACTTAAAAAAAACCTTATTTTAATAAATAATTCAGGCAATGTACTCTATCGTGCTAATTCAGAGCGATAGTGAAATATCTCCCCCTTTCGTTTTTATACTGTCTAAATTGTAGCTGAAGATAGAATGATCAAAGATGCCTTTCAGCTGCATGATGAGGATGTTACAGAATCTTTTTCCTTCTCTTACTCAATTTATTATTTTTTTTTAGATTTTATTTTTTAGTAATCTCTACACCCAACATGGGGCTTGAACTCACAGCCCCGAGATAGTGAGTCATACGCCCCACTGACTACTGACTGAGGCAGCCAGGAGCCCCTCCATTGCTCAGTTTAAAACTAGAAAAGACCCAGTTTTAAAGTGGTTGAGTACTTTTACGTGGCCATGAGAAACACAGCCTTTTGATGACCATCTTATTTTCTGACTCTGAAACTTTTTTTTTTTCACTATTTCTCCATATCCTGTTTGTGGTTTAAAAATTCTGATCACAAAGAATGATATAACACACACTAACCAATAATTCAAATAGAATTATCTTAACATCTATTCATCATCAAGGGCTCAAGTTTCCTAAAATATTATTCATCGTGTTACTAAATCCAGGAATGGCCCACTTGCACACCATTTACTCTAACATACAGCCCTGTCAATGAATATTATTGATTATGGCTGAACCTTGTTATAACCAGTTTGCAGAACTACTACGATCAGGGTATTTGTCAAGTGTCGCCATTGTCAGTTACCTCATTTGCTGTTAGTATTCATTCCTACTGAGATGGGCTCATGGTCTGTGGTTCCGACTTGATACTTCTGGTCAATTTAGAAAAAGCAGTAGTTGTATAGTAGACTGGGTTTCATGGATACATTGTAAGGTCACTCTAAGACATTATATAATATAAGCGCAGTTGAACAAAAGAAAAAAGAGTTAATTTTGACTTGAAACCCACTCTACTTTTCTTTGCCTTCCCTGTTTCTCTTCCTTCTTATCGCCTTTCCTTCCTTCTCTCTTTCCAATACCTTTTGATTTTCAGTTATGCATGAGGCCCACTGTGAGGTAACTACACAGGAACGTATTTATCGAAGACCCTATCGCCATGCCTAGAACAAAGTAGATCATTCCATTAGTGGGGGGTGAGGAATAGAACCAAGTGCGTGATTTCTGCCTTTGATCCTGACATAGTTGAATCTTTTATTTGTACTTGCCTAGATGCAAATCAGTTAGTCTGAGCTTTCTTCTTGTATCACACGATCCCTTTGTTGTTGTTGTTGTTAAGTTTCTTTATTTATTTTTTTGAGAGAGAGAGAGCAGGGGAGAGGGAGAGAGAGAGGGAGAGAGAAGATCCTAAGCAGGCACTGTCAGTGTAGAGCCCATTGCGGGGCTCAAACTCACAAACCGTGAGATCATGACCTGAGCCAAAATCAGGAGTCGGACACTTAATCAATTGAGTCACCCAGCCACCTCGTATCAAAGGATCCTTAGTAAATGATTCTCCATCTTTTGTTTAAATGAATGAATAGATTTTGCCATGATATAATATGGTGTGAAAAGAGACCTGTAGTATCACTCAGAAAATGTTCCAACAATTCACAAGCTAGAATATATAAAGCATAGTGTAGTAGAAAATGCATTGGACTGGAAACCATTAGACTGGATTTCAAGTCCCAATTTTGTCCCCCGTGTGCTATGTAACTTGAGTCCATTACTCCCTTGGTATGAACCTCACTTTCCTCATTTGAAAAATTAGAGGATTCTTTTAATCAAAAGTGACAGAAACCCAGCCAAAACTATTTCAAGAAAAAAAGAGAATTTTTTGACTCAATCATCTTCAGGCACCATCAGGTACCAGACAGTATAAGTGAAACATTGTCTTTCTCTCAGCTCTGTTTATCTCTGTGTTGGCCTCATCTCCCTCCTATGTAGAGAGGCTTCTGCTATGGGCCCAAGGGAAGGAGCCACTGTAACTTTAAGCCTGCATCATTCCAGCTTGTTAACTCTAGAGAAAAGGAATTTTATTTCCCAATATCAGTATGTCAATCTGAGGGAAGAACTTAGATTGGGTCTGCTTTGATCCTATGTGTATCTTTTGGACCTATCTCCGTTGCCAGGGGAGTAGGTATCATCATTGGCCAAGTATGGGTCACATGTCTATCCCTGCAACTGGGTTGGGGAAAGGTCTTCTTGTTTCCTACCCTGGTGTCCATTCTCTGGCCAAAGAAAGGAGCTAGAAAGTCTTGGGATAGCACGAGTGTACTCTCAGACTTTCCAGACAATCTGTTTCTCCAAGTCTCTGCTAGATAAGGAGATACTGAACCAGAGCGGTATTTCACCTTTGAAGCAAAACTATTGCCCGTTTGCTTTGCCCATCAATCTATCCTGTCCTACCAGATGATAGTAAGTTTGGATACTTACCAGGAGGGTTTCTCATTCCCAAAGCGATGAAATGCTTGCCCAAAGTGAAATCTGGGCCCAAACTCACATCTGTATTCTCCCATCCACTGTTCTCTTCACACCTCTTCACAGGTTTTTCCTTTGGTCATTCATGTAATAGCGACCTACCACCTATGCCTATGGCCATGGGATTAATCTAGTTTAGAGTCAGATGACAAGTTAGTTCCTCCTGGCTCCCCCTTGGAAACTTCTCTTTTTGTTAATGTGTATTTATTTATTTTGAGATAGAGCAGGAAAGGGGCAGAGTGGGGGGGGGGGGAGAGAGAGAGAGAGAGAGAGAGAGAGAGAGAGAGAGAGAGAGAGAGAGAGAGAGAGAGAGAGAGAATCCCAAGCAGGCTCCACGCTGCCAGTGCAGAGCTTGATGCAGGACTTGAACACATGAATCGTGAGATCATGACCCAAGCTGGAACCAAGAGGCGGATGCTTAACCGACCGAGCTACCCGGGTGCCCCTGAAAACTTCTTATTGTACAATTTATATTCCTAGAACATGGGCATTTTAGAGCATCCTGGTTGACAAGCTCCGTCAAATATTACTATTTCAGACACAGAAGATGTGCAGAATGACTATGCTGAATTACAGAGCCTTTTGCAAGAAATGCAGTCCAGTCATTTCCAAGCATTCATAAAAGCAAGATAAGGAATGTGTGTGGAGGAGATCACAGGCCAGCAGTTAACTCTTTGGAACCTTGATTTCCTTATCTATAAAGTGAGAAAGTTAGACAAAGTGGTTTCTAAGGTTCTCCTGAAGTCTGTGAGTGCATGCTTTAATGCCTGATGGATTTCTTTCAGAGATTAGACCCTTGAGCAGAGATAATAATTTTAAGTAATTTTAATTTTAGTGTTAATTCCTAATTTTAATAATCAGAGCAGGGACATGCTTGGGGCATAGGGGCTGTGGGTGTCTGTATACGTGGCTTTATCTCTAAGACACTGGCAAAATCCTGCCCCCTGAGGCGGAGGCTGGGCCTGGCTTGTTGATTTCTGATGCTTCACCCCTGGCACTGCATTCACTTTGCTTCTCTCCGAAAGGACACAACAACCGTGGAAGAGGCAGCTTGTTTGAGCTGTGATCAGAGGCTTTCCTATGTGATAGTTTTGAAAGGAAGAAGAGTCAAGGTTCTGGGTTTCCAACGAGGTGATTAACAGTCCTAGGGGCATGCCATCAGGACACCAGGGTACCACAGCCACATTCTAGACAGTCAGCACGCTTGTAGGGGCTCAGTCTCGTGAGGAACACTTGTCTTTTCACCGTAGGTGTGGTCAACACAGAGGACATGTGGCAATCACACTTTGACCTCAGAAAAACACTTTTGGTTAACCGCCAAGAGTGAGCCCTGCTTCCTTCTCAGAGCCATCCCTGACTAATTTGTTCAACCGTGTCGTGCCCACACAGACTGGAAGAACCAGCTGAGGTTAGCCGAGGTAAGTGACCGGCCCGGGGTCACCATGGCACTCTGTTGACAGTCTATAAGTCATTTCACTTTTTTCTTATGCTAATAAGCCAGGCAATAATAGACTTTCTAAAGCTTAAATGACATTTTATAAATGTCAAACTACTTCTTGGGCCCACCTTACATTTTCTGTTCCAATACAGGGGTGTCAAAAGCTGAGAGATCCATTAAGGCTTCCACTGCTATCTGATGTATAATAGTGATATATAAGTGCAGGTAATTATGGCGGGGGGGGGGGTTGTAACACATTTTAAGGTGTTCCGATGAAAGGTGTTATTTAATACTCAATTTCTGAGAAATATAAAATGTATAATGATTATATGCTGTCCGTAGCCGAACATGGGAGATTTCTCTCTGTAATTCTGCCTCGGTACTTGGGCTGCTTTACCTGGAGGAGGCTAAGGCACGGTAGTGATGGGTCCTATGAGCCTGTCTACAGACTCATTTTATCTATCTATCCATCCAGATCCATCCATCTTCTGTCTGCTGGGACATGATGTAATGTAAGATGACAAGATATTCATTTACTCATCCCCTCCTCGACTGTGCGTTAAGCACCCACTACATGACGGGCACTGCTCTAGGTAATGCTGATACACCAGAAGGCAAGACAGGCAAAGGTCTGTGACAGAGACAAAGGTCTCTGCCTGTCTGGAGCTTATAGTTTAGTGGGAGTGACAGATAAGCAAAACATATAGCTTATTAGACAGTGGTTAGTGAATAAATAAAACAGCATTTGAGTAAAGCCCTCAAGGAGAATAGGGAGTGAGTCTTGTCAAGATCTATGGAAAGAGCACCGTAGACAGAGGGAAAAGTGAATGTAAAGGCTCCAAGACAGGAGAGTACCTGAAGGGTTTGGGGAGCAGGGAGGAAGAGGCCCCTGTGACTAGAGCAGAGGGTGGGAGGGAGAGGGCAGGTAGTAGAAGATGAAGTTGAAGAGATGGGGTGGGAAGAATGGATTGCGGGAAATTTCATATGTGCCGTAAAGATTGGTTTTTACACTGAGGGCAAGGATGCCACTGGCTGTTTTTGAGCAAAGGGGTGACATGAGCTGACATTCTAACAGGATGACCCTGCATTAAGATCATATTATAGGAGTAAGAGTGGAGGCGGCGAGGCCAGCTGGGAGGCCACCGCACACTCCAGGTGAGAGATGATGGTGCCTTGGACCAGATGGTAGTAGTTGAGGTGGTCAGAAGTATTCAGGTTCTGGGAGGACCCGGGTGGCTCAATCGGTTAAATGACCAACTCTTGATTTAGGCTCAGGTCATGATCTCATGGTGTGTGAGTTCGAGCCCCACATAGGGCTCTGTGTTGACAGGGTGGAGCCTGCTTGGAATTCTCTGTCTCTTCTCTCTCTGCTCTTGCCCCACTTGGGCTCTCTCTCTCTCTCTCAAATAACTAAATTAACTAACTAACTAAAAAAAAAAGTATTCAGATTCTGGACATGTTTTGAAAATAGAACAGAGAGGATTTGCTGACAGACTGTGCATAGAATAGGAAAGAAAATTCAGGAGTCAAAGAGGATTCCAGAGTGTGCCCGAACAACTGAAAATGTGGTGCTGCTGTTTACCGAGGTGGGGAAACAGCAGAACAAGCAGGTTTTGAAGGAGACGAGCTGCAAGTCACTGTGAATATAAGTTTGAGGTGGCTTTTGGAAGTCCAAGGGAAGTCAAATAGAGAACTGAATATGCAAGTCTGGAGTTGGAGAGAGAGGTCAGGACTAGAGATACAGATTTAGGAGTCAGGAACATAGAGATGGAACTTAAAGCCATGAGATGGGATGGGATCGCCCCGAGAATCACCATGGGCAGAGAGGAGAAGTGATCCTACAACTGAGCTGGGGGCACTCTAGTGCTGAGAGGGTGAGGAGATGTTGGGGAAGCGGCCAAGGAGAGGAGTGGGCCAGAGCAACTGGGAAAGACTAGGGATTGTGTTCATGTCTTTCCCCCCGGAAGAGGACGTAATTAAATAGTGTACTCCAAAATTCATTGTATGTTATTATCCTCTTTCTGGAAAAACTGTCTGGGATTTGGGCTGGGAGTCAGACAAACTAAAGCTAAAAGAATAAGATAATATGAGGTCATCTGGCCAGAGAAATCCAACTAGAGACGCCTTCCCATTATTCTTCCTACTTTATAAGAGACTGTACCCTGAAATTTTAAAAGTGGAAGCATTTGATTTAAAATTTATTTGGGTATATTTTTCTGCATAATTCGGGAGAAGTCATTACCATCCTTGAGATATTTCTATGGAATAATAGCAAAAAAAAGTAAATTAAATTTAGGCTATTTGAAAATAGGTTTTATTACCACTTCCAGAACATAGGGGAATCTGAGTTTGTGAAAAGGACCTTTGGTCAAATCCATTGACCTCATAGTCAAATTCATTATCTCCTGTGGTTGGATAATGTTCTAGCTAGTTCTATACTGAGAAAAATCGGGAAAAGTGCTAGAGATGCTATCAATGTTGGGTAAGAAAGTCTGTGATTTATTGATTACTGTTTTTAGCACAGTTTTCTAGGTACAGACATACCTTGCTTTATTGTGCTTTGCTTTGTTACTCTTTGCAGATCTGGTGGGGTTTTTTGTTGTTGTTGTTTTACAAACTGGTTCCTGGCAACCCTGTTGTCAAGCAAGTGTCTTGGCAACATTTTCCCAGCAGCATTCGCTCATTTCATGTCTCTCTTTTTGGTAATTCTTGCAATATTTCAACCTTTTTCATTGTTATGATATTTGTTGTGGTAGTCTGTGAGCAGTGATCTTTGATGTTACTATCGTTAATTGTTTTTTGGGGTGCCATGAACAGTGCCCACCTAAGATGGCAAACTTGATCAATAAATGTATGCGTTCAAGCTGCTCCAACTGACCATTCTCCTGTCTCCCTGTCCTCAAGCTGCCCTATTCCCTAAGGCACAACAATGTTGCAGTTTAGGCCAATTAATAACCCTGTAGTGGCCTTGACGTTCAAGTGAAGGGAAGAGTCACACATCTCTCACTTTAAATCAAAAGCTAGAAATTATTACGCTTAGTGAGGAAAGCATGTTGAATTCTCAGAGAGGCCAAACACTAGGCCTCTTGCACCATACGGTTAGCCTAATTGTGAATGCATGGGAAAAGTTGCTGAAGGGAATTCAATTTTTTTTTAATGTTAATTTATTTTTGAGAGAGAGAGGGGAGAGAGGGTGTGAACGAGGGGGGGGGGGTAAAATGTTTATTCACTTTTGAGAGAGAGTGAGCGGGGGTGGGGCAGAGAGGGAGGGAGACACAGAATCTGAAGCAGGTTCCAGGCTCTGAGCTGTCAGCACAGAGCCCAACTCGGGACTCGAACTCACAATCCGTGAGATCATGACCTGAGCCAAAGTGGGTCGCTTAACCGACTGAGCCACCCAGGCGCCCCTCGTTGCTGAAGGAAATTTAAAGTGCTACTTCACTGAACAAATGATATGAAAGCAAAACAGTCTTATTGCTGGTATGGAGAAAGTTGGAGTCATCTGGATAGAAGATCAAACCAGCCACAGCATTCCACTAAGCCGAAGCCTAATCCAGAGTAAGGCCCTAACTCTATTCAATTCTATGAAGGCTGACAGAGGTGAGGAAGCTGCAGAAGAAAAGTCTGATGCTATTAGGTTTAAGGAAAGAAGCAAGCTCCCTGGCATGACAGTGCAGGTGAGGCAGCGTATGCTGATACGGAAACTACAACAGGTTTTCCCGGGGGGATCTAACTGAGGCAGTTTGTGAAGGTGGTTTTACCAAAAGTAGATAAAATAGCCTTCTCTTGGAAAAAGATGCCATCTAGGATTTTCATAGCTAGAGAGAAGTCCATGCCTGGCTTCAAAGGACAGGCTGACTCACTTGTTAGGAGGGAATGCAGCTGGTGACTTTGAGTTGCAGCTAATGCTCGTGTACCATTCCACATATCGTAGGGCCCTCGGGTCATGCTAAATTGACTCTGCCTGTGCTCTCTAAATGGAACAACAAAGCCTGGGTGACAGCACGTCTGTTTACCACATGGTTCACTGCATGTTTTAAGCTTCCTGTTGAGACCTACCACTCAGAAAAGAAGGACTCCCTGCAAAATATTATTGTGCATTGACAGTGCACCTGGGTAATCAAGAGCTCCGATGGAGATGTAGAACGAGATTAATGTTGTTTTCCTGCCTGCTAACACCACATCCATTCTGCAGTTCGTGGATCAAGGAGTCATTTAGACTTTCAAGTCCTATTCTTTAAGAAATAATGTGGTAGGGGCACCTGGGTGGCGCAGTCGGTTGGGCGTCTGACATCAGCTCAGGTCATGATCTCACGGTTCATGGGTTTGAGCCCCGCGTCGAGCTCTGTGCTGACAGCTCAGAGCCTGGAGCCTGCTGCAGATTCTGTGTCTCCCTCTCTCTGTGCCCCTCCCCCACTCATGCTCTGTCTCTCTCAAAAATAAAGATTAAAAAAAATAAAAAAAAGAAATATATGTTGTAAGGCTCTAGGTGCCATAGATAGTGATTCCCCCATAGCTGGATCTGTGCAAAGCACATTGAAAACCTTCTGGAAAGGATTCAGTATTCTAGATGCCATTAAGAATATTGGTGATTCATGTGAAGAGGTTAAACTATCAACATTCACAGGAGTTTGGAAGAAGTTGATTCCAGCCCTCCTGGATGACTGTGAGGGGTTTCAGACTTCAGTGGAGAAAGTCATTGCAGATGTGGTGGAAACAGCAAGAGAACAGAATTAGAAGTGGAGCCTGAAGATGTGACTGAATTGCTGTCATCTCATGAGAAAACTTGAATGAATGAGGAGTGGCTTCTCATGGATGCACAAAGAAAGTGGTTTCCTGAGGTGGAATCTACTCCTGGTGAAGATGCTGTGAAGATTGTTGAAATGACAACAAAGGATTTAGAATATTCCATACCCTTAGTCGATAAAGCTGTGGCAGGGTTTGAGAGGATTGGCTTCAGTTTCAAAAGAACTTCTGCTGAGGGTATAATGCTGTCAGACAGCATCACATGCTAGAAAGAAATTGTTCATAAAAAGAGGAGTCCATCAGTGTGGCAAACATCATTGTTGTCTTACTTTAAGAACCTGCCGGGGCGCCTGGGTGGCGCAGTCGGTTAGGCGTCCGACTTCGGCCAGGTCACGATCTCGCGGTCCGTGAGTTCGAGCCCCGCGTCAGGCTCTGGGCTGATGGCTCATGATGGCTCAGAGCCTGGAGCCTGTTTCCGATTCTGTGTCTCCCTCTCTCTCTGCCCCTCCCCTGTTCATGCTCTGTCTCTCTCTGTCCCAAAAATAAATAAACGTTGAAAAAAAAAATTTAAAAAAAAAAAAAAAAAAAAAAAAAGAACCTGCCACAACCACCCCAGCATTCAGCAACCACCAGCCTGATCAGTCAGCAGCCATCAGCATTGCAGTTGGACCCTCCACCAGCAAAATGATGCCAAGTCACTGAAGGCTCGATGATGGTTAGCATTTTTTAGCAACGAAGTGTTTTTATGTATTTAATTATTTTTAAAGTTTATTTCTTTTTGAGAGAGACAGAGAGAGAGAGAGCAAGAAAGAGAGCCTGCACGAGTTGGGGTGGGGTGCAGAGAGAGAGAGAGAGGAGACAGAGATTCCCAAGCAGTCTCCGTTCTGTCAGCACAGAGCCTGATGCGGGGCTCAAACTCATGACCTGAGCTGAAGTCGAATTGGATGCTTAACCAACTAAACTGCCAGGCGCCCCAATAACAAAGTATTTTAAGTTAAGGCATATACATTTTTTAGACACAATGCTGTTGCACACTTAATAGACCACAGTATAGTGTAAACGCAACTTTTAAACAATGTGAGCTGTAGTGAACATTATTATTGTGAGCACCTAGCTGTGTTGCCCAACAGATGACTTGGTGGCTCACGGTTTGTTCCTTTGTACTGTTCCTTGTCCTGAATTGGTTACCATCATGGTTGACTGACAAACCTTCATGTTCAGGTTTGTGAGCCCAGCTTTTCAGTGTCCCCCAGTAACTTGCACTGGGAAACCAAGAAGTTCATTTGATTCAATTTATTGTGATATTTGCTTTATCACTGTGGTCCAGAACTGTACCTGCACTATCTCTAAGGTATGCCTGTAATTAATTTAAGGAAGTGCAACTAAATTATATTTAAGAGTCGATGAAGTAGCTGCATCATCAATACCACTTGTTAAAGGCAACCTACATACGTCATTCTACAAGTTTCATGTTTGTGAATTTTTCTGGATTGAAAATGAAAACTCTGTTCCAAAGGGAAATACATCAATATAATAAGAGCTTGACTGGGTTCTCTTCTGAAGCCCCTGTATAATAATCCTGCTAAAAGTAATGACTCGCTTTCAGGATATGACTCAACAGCAATTTGCTCTTAATGAAACACACTTCACTCACTAGTGGATCATGTCGTGATTTCCTCTCAGAGATTGGAAAAGTTCCCTAAAGGTAAGAAGGTATGATTGATGTTGAGAAAGGAAGATGGGTAACAAAATTTTCTCCCAAGAGAAAACCCTTTTTATGAAGCACAAGAGCAAAGATGCGTAACAAGAGTTTGAGGACCTAAACACACTCTTTTACTATGATTCAACCCAAATGGGTACATATGCTGTGAATCATCACTGTGGGAAGAAAATAGCTTCAGCTCTCGCACAGGAGATCTGCTCCCTCCTTTGAGAGGAAAGTCATTCCCCCTAAACCCAGAGCTGTGTGCATTCTCAAAAGCCTGGGCTTTCCCCCAAAGCCCATCGTAGATCCCATGCCGTTCTAAGTACAGGATATACATGTGGTCAGGAAAGTGGTTTTGCTTAGATTTTTATCTGTACATGTTCTGCATACCTCATCCTATTTTTGAAAGGCGCAAATAGGAATACTCATAGGAAAGATTTGAAGATATAACTCTCCCTGTAAAATGTTGAGCTTTATACTTTTACTCCATACAGGGAGTCCTTACAGAGAAATGGAAAAATCAGCCTTGCTGTGCTCTGTTTTAATTTCTACTGTTGTAATTAATGTGATTACCACCACCGTCAAGCAGCCGTGTGGGAGGTGTGTGTGTGTGTGTGTGTGTGTGTGTGTGTGGCGCGCAGCGGTGATGTGAGTTTCCTTTATCATTGTGATCACCTACCTGTGTTGCACAAATGACTGTGGCTCACAGTTTGTTCTTTTGTACTGCTCTTCTCTCCTGGATTAGTTACCATCATTGCTGATTGGGAAACTTTGTCCATGTTTGTGAGCCTGTTTTTCAGTGTCTCCTTAATAACTTGGTAGCAAAGAGCTCTTTGGTAGTAAAGAGCTGCCCTATTTCTGTTCGAGTACTTGATTAGTTTGTTTGCCCGCGGTTTACTGCTATCCTATGGCATTTTAAATGTTACTTCTATTAAATATCGTGGTATTTTTCTATTTCCTCTGACGTTTCTAATTTATGATCTCATTGCAATTGACTGGCAATGCAGTATATTCCTTATGTTAGTGAACAATAATCATTAGGGAAAACAAAGTCAAATTAAACTGCTGTGTACTTAATTTTTAATTTTAGATATGTCGTTTTTAAAAGATTTTGAATTAGCCCAGGAAAGCTTGCCATAAATGAAGAAATTTAAATTTAGTATTTTGAAAGGGTTTACTGTTTTTTAATAAGAAAAACAGCTCAGTGTTAGAATGTTCCGTTTGTTAAAAATACTAAGAAATTTTCATTTTTATTAATGACTACTTTTTGAAATGCCCTCAAAAATGGCTGGCCACCAGAACAGCTAGAAAACATGACCTACTAACCTACTTTTATTAAATTATTTGGAATGACTGTCCCTGCTTCTCTCAGTGATCCCAGATTTGTGCTGACAATCAAATTAACAATACAGGTTTTACCTTTCATAAATAAAATGGCTGCAAAAAATGACCTCTAGATTGACAAAGTATTTACATGAAATGTTAGTTAAACAAAACGAGGCAATAATTGCATTCATTGCTTTTTAAAACAAAATGTATTTGCAGAATTTTTTACTTGAATTACAGCTTTTAAAACCAGGTAATCTACAAAGTTGGAAAACCTAATTCAGTACATTTCATTTTAAAGACTTTGCAGTGTAAAGGCTTGACTAGAAAAGCAGTAGTGAAAAGCAACAGCTTAAAAAATAACTTTGCTTCTTTGTTTTAAGAAATGAAAAGTTCAGGGGCACCTGGGTGGCTCAGTCGGTTGAGCGACTGACTTCGGTGACTGACTTCAGCTCAGGTCATGATCTCACGGCTCATGAATTCGAGCCCCGCATCGGGCGCTGTGCCGACAGCTCAAGGCCTGGAGCCTGGTTTGGATTCTGTGTCTCCCTCTCTCTCTGCCCCTAACCCATTCTCATCCTATCTCTGTCTCTCTCAAAAATAAATAAACATTGAAAAAAAAAAGAAATGAAAAGTTCAGACCCATGAGACCAGTAGAAGACAAGGCTACTTCACACCTGATAAAATGTGGGATTAAGGAAATCGTGAGATCCACTTAATCCTCATGATTTTATTCACTCTTCAAAACAGGTAATGGCTTTGAATGAATGTTGTCAGTGATGACTAACCCTGACCCATTTAGAAGTGCTCATTTCATAATTCCCCCTACTTACAGGGGCTTCGTGCCGTGTCTGAATACCGTGAAACCAGCAGCAAGTTCTGCCACATTTATAGAGACGCCGCTGGCATTTGTGGCTTAAAATGAATAGCCTTACGTGTTCGGTAAAGTTAAATGGTTCCTTTACTTCCTTTGGGGAAACTTAATCTAAAAGAATATGAAGTGAAAGCTGAATCTTTAGAAAATATTTAGAATTATCTAGAAAATAGATTATCTTTTTAAATATTGAAAATCCGAGTTCTTTTTTTTTTTTAATTTTTTTTTTCAACATTTATTTATTTTTGGGACAGAGAGAGACAGAGCATGAACGGGGGAGGGGCAGAGAGAGAGGGAGACACAGAATCGGAAACAGGCTCCAGGCTCTGAGCCATCAGCCCAGAGCCCGACGCAGGGCTCGAACTCACGGACCACGAGATCGTGACCTGGCTGAAGTCAGACGCTTAACCGACTGCGCCACCCAGGCGCCCCGAAAATCCGAATTCTTAAAAGAAAGGCAGGATGGATCTTCAGAGCATGTTTAAATGTATTCAACTGAGACAAACTGTAACAAAGCAAATCTCATTTTCTTTTAGTGTTTATTTATTTTTGAGAGAGAGAGAAGGAGCAAGCAGAGGAGGGGCAGAGAGAGGATCTGAAGCGGGCTCTGTGCTATCAGCACAGAGCCCGACACGGGGCTTGAAAGCACTAACCGTGAGATCATGACCTGAGCTGAAGTCAGACGCTTCACTGACTGAGCCACTCAGGCATAACAAAGCAAGTATCTTTTTATGTAGGCATTGTGTTTGGCAATGTGTGAGAGGAAAAAAGTGGGAAATGTATCTGAATTTTTCTCTGCGAAGTGGACAAATTAATTAAATTAGGCATTTTTTCCCTGTCACATTGTCAAAAATAAAGACTTTTTATTAGGTAGCAAATATTACTGACATAATTCAAATGCATTTTTCTTCCCAATGGGGTACATAGGCAATTTCATTGCAGAGTTCTGAAATCATGTTTAATCTAATATGATTTAACTCTGTGTAGTTAAGAATTATCCTTACCCAAAGAGAGGCCTGGTCTTTATCCTCAGCTCCTATGGTATGATCCAAGTCCTTGGAATGTTTGGCCTGATAAGAGTATCTTTGTTTATCTGGAGCTTTGGGCCACACCAAACAGTCTAACAATGTGATTTATGGTGAGGGTTTTGGGCCGGGAGGCCTCATCTCAACATCTGGAGGGGCTATGGACTAAATAAAGGTCAGCCACACAGTCAACCATGTCTACGTGACCCAGCCCCAGTAAAATCTGTGGACAATAAGGCTCAGGTGAGCTTCCCTGCCTGGCAGTACTCCATGCATATCGTCATACATTGTTGCCCGGAGAAGTCAGTACAGTCCATGACTCCACCAGGAAATGACAACTGGTAGCTCACATCTGGAACTCTCCTGGATTCTGCCCCATGCATCTCTTTCCTTCATTGACTTTAATCTGTAGCCTTTCGTTGTTTGTTCCTGCAGAATAACCTAGACTATACCGATTCCCACTGCCAGAATCACTATCTGCTGAAAGCGTGACAAAATTACTACACAAAACTGCTGTTTAAAAAAAAAAAAATTATTCCTAGCATAATTCTGTGCTCCTTAGTTTGAAATGAAGTACAGTAACACCGTGGTTTATGAGCATAATTCCTGTCCCAAACATCCTTGTCATCCAAAGCATGTGTATATCAAAGTGAATTTCAAGAACTATTGGCTCAGTTGTGATCATGTGACATTTGGGATCACATACCGCTGGTATTGCAAGACATCCCTTGTTTATCAAGTAAAATTTTATTAGAAATGTTTGCTCATCTTTCTTTTTATTTAGAAAAAAATTTTTTTACATTTATTTATTTTTGAGAAACAGAGTGAGACAAAGTGTGAGCGGGGGAGGGGCAGAGAGAGGAGACACAGAATCTGAAGCAGGTTCCAGGCTCTGAGCAAGCGGTCAGCACAGAGCCCGATGCGGGGCTCGAACCCATGAACTGTGAGATCGTGACCTGAGCCGAAGTCAGAAGCTCATCCGACTGAGCCACCCAGGTGTCCCCTGAATGTTTGCTCATCTTGAGGAACACTCGCAGACCAAGTTTAGGAGAAAATCTTTGTGAATTTGGCTTAGGAAAAGATTTCTTAGTTTTGACATCATGAGCCATAAAAGAACAAACTGATAAACTGAACTTTATCAAAATTAAAACTTAGTCTCTTCAAAAGAAGAGGAAAAAGTCAAGCCACAGACTGGGAAGAAAAGTAGTTATAAGTCGTATGTAAGAGAGTCAGCAGTATTAACTCCACCTTTAGTGCTCTATTTGTTTGTTCATGTCCCATTGATGACTCCTCTCTCCCCCAACTGTTGGGCTTCATGTCCTGGACCCCTTGGAGATTAATATACTTACCTTAGAAATGCCCACCAAGGCCAGGATAGGGGGAAGCTTGCTTTGGCTCTCCTTGAATTTGTCTCTCCCTTTCCTGAATTTGTTGGAGATAGTCTCTCCCCTTCCTATCATACAGATGGTGCCACGAGACCTAATAGAATTTTTGATGCCCATTAAATGCACATAAACCCTCTGAAATACACATGAACCCTTCTATCTCACTACAGTGCCCTTCTGCCAGTTCCCTTGCATTATAAAATCTGTAGACTAAGGTCTACAGTCCAGACTTTACGGAGAATAATTGCACAGCTGGACTGTTGCCCAGCAGATCTTCCTTGTCTGTAAGTTACCCTGAAAAAAACCTCTGTGTAAACTGTATGGTGCGGCCTCCTTCATTTTTCAGTCTCAAAATGCATTCTTGGTTTGGGCAATACTTTCTAGTCCCTCCCCTAGCTTCTAACAGTCATATATCTGATAGAGGAGTTGTACCTAGAATATATAAACAATTTTCCAAACTCAATAATGAGAAAAGCCAACGTATTAAAATTAGGCAAAAGATTTGAATAAACTCTTCACCAAAGGAAATGTAAAGATAGTAAATAACTACATGAAAAAATCAACATTGGGTGGCCTGGGTGGCTCAGTCAGTTGAGCATCTGACTTCCTCTCAGGTCAAGATGTCACGATGCATGAGTTCGAGCCCTATGACAGCCTCAGAGCTTGGAGTCTGCTTCAGATTCTGTGTCTCCCTCTCTCTCTGCCCTTCCCCGCTTTTCTCTCTCTCAAAAATGAATAAACATTAAAAAAAAATTTTTTTAAGTGTGGGTTTGGATGTGATAGAAATAGATCTCCAATAAACTGTAGGCAGGAATGTAAAATAGCCTCCTTGGAAAACATACTGCCAGTCTTTAGAAGATTAACATATGCCTTATATACAGCACAGCTATTCCACTCCTGGGTATTTACCGAAGAGAAATGAAAGCATAACCATATACAAAAATACGTACAATAATGCTCACAGCAGCTTTGTTTTGTAACAGTCACAAACTAGAAATAATCCAAATATCCATCTTCAGGTGAATGGATACCCAAATTGTGGTATACCCACACAATGGAATACTACTCAGCAACAAAAAGAAAAATTACCTATAATACATCCAGTAACATGGATAAGTCTCAATACAATTATGCTGAGTAAAAACAGCCAGGTAAAAATAAGTACATACTCCATGATTCGATTTGAGACATCATTTGAGAAATGATTTTTTGAGAAATGATTTTTGAGAAATTTGAGAAAATGCAAACTAATGTATAGTGTCAGAAAGCTGATGGGGGAGGAGATGAAGGAGGGATTACAGAGAGGCATAAAGAAACTTTTGGAAGATATGCATGTATTCATTATCTTGATTGTAGTGATTGTTTCAAGGATGTCAAAACTTACCAGATTCCATGCTTTAAGTCTATGTGGTTTGTCCATTACACCTCAATAAAGCTGTTGGAAAAAAAAATCTGGGGAAACAATTTGTGTCAATTTGGAACTATGTCCATGATAAGCAACAATGGAAGTTCCAGAATATTATGTATAGTCTGACCTCAGACTTAAAAAAAACCAAACAACTAATGATTAAGAAAAAGTAATAAAATCCTCACCTCTGTGTCCTTTTTTGGTGTATGTATTGAAGCTCAGGTAGTTTACACAATGAAGGATTGCAGTGGTTAGCCCCAGGGAATGAGATGTGGCATAGGACAGGGAGGTAATATACACATATTTAACACCCAGCGGTTACCACTTTTGATATTTTAAGTTTCAGGTATTTGTATATTAATAAAGGTGTGCTCTTTTCTGGGAGGTTTTTTTCCTAGAAACTGGAACTATTTGGTTGGGCGTCAGTTTTACGGCGTAGGTGGTCACAGAGGTGTAGCTAAAGAGCAGCAGGCAGACGACCTCCCACTCATCGCCTAGGGAGGCGCCCCGGGGATCACCGAGCAGGTGCGCACTTGGGCGCGTCCCCCTCTCGAGAAAGGCGGGGCTGGGCGCCTGCGAGGAGGGGCGGACGCGGGGCTTGGGCGGGGCTAGGGTGGAGGACACAGGCTGCTTCAGGGGTCGCGGTCCGCTACCCAGAGCCGCCAGCTCTGGGTCGGGGAGGGACACCGGAGCGCCGTCGGGGTGGGCGGGTCCTGTCGAGTAGCACGGCCCGGGGACGCCGCCGAGTCGCGCGCGCTGCCAGCCCCGAGGTTACATGCGTGAAGGTAGCATTTCCTTGTGGGGGTCGCGGTGGTCTTCGAGGAGTGCGCCTCCTCCGGTTTACAAGGAGCCGCGCGGGCCGGAGGCCGGGTCCTGCCTCCGGCGGGTGGAGACCCGGAGGCGCCGGCGGTCCCCGCGCTTTATTTCGGGCATGAGGAGACGTGACCTGGCATCCCCGCGGGGGTCGCCCGAGGCTGGGGGGTGGCGGGAGCCCCGAGGAGCGGCCGCACCCCGGATCCCGGCCCCCAGCCGCCTCGCAAACCCGGCATTTGATTTGCCCCGAGGTGGGGTCGTCTGGCGGGTTTTACAGCCTCGGGTGGTTCGCTTCTTACGTGTGTGTCTTTCCACAGGGCCCTGCGCAGGACCCGCGTGCGCGAACTCAGTAATTTTCTTCCTCTGTGGAGGGTAAGCTTTGAGAGGGCCGTCCGCAGCCTCCCGCGGCCATCGGGCGCGCACTCGGGGATATTGTTTTTACGGTAGTTGCGGAAAATGCGCAGTAGTCACGGGTCCGCGTGGTCGCTTTTGCGCGACTGCCGGGGAGGGGGGGGGGCGGTGGGGGGGGGAGGAGGGGTAGGTTACGGGAGGGTAGCGGCGGAGTTTATGTTTGCCATAAAGAGATGTCCGAGACAGAGGTAGACCTATACCTTTCCCGCGACTTGGGACATTCTGCACTCAAAGGGGACTCGTTTTGTCTTGGCCCGTGTGCCCGGAAACTTTTCCCAAAATGTGAAGTTGAATGGATTAGGAGGATATTCTCAGGAAAAAAAAAAAAAAAAATGTTGCAAAATGCTTTCTTGAATCCTTTGTGTTAACTGTTAGGTCCTGGACCCTCCCCAGTTCCGAAGGCTTCTCCTGGTCTGGGACCTGGCCTGCCTTTTCTCTTTCAGAGTCTGGCTGGAGAGGTTGGGGATGGGGAAGGAGAGTAAAAAGCTTACACAGCCCTCCCTCCTCCATCCAGGGATTCTAACAGATTGCCCAGTTCAGGTTCTATATAACCTTCTCCTTGCATCTCAAAAGGTGTTTTCAATCTACACATATTTTGAAAATTTCAGTTTTCGTATGAGTCATTAAAAGGAAACATGCCTATTTTAAAATTTAAAGTTTTTTTCCAATAAGCATATCTTAGGGGCACAGAGAGACTTTTGAGAGAGTATAAAAAATTGCTAAATCAATGGTGAGAACACCAAAATGCTGGAACCACTGCTTTAGGAAAGATTTTATTTGACATAATACTTCTTTTTGTCTTATTGAACCCTTGATGATACTGTAATTGATTTTCATATTTTTTTGAAATTGCAGTTTTTAGATTTAGAAGGCAGCGAGGTCATGTGGATTGCAGACTGTAAATATTTTTTACAATATTTCTAAAAAAATTATGTTTTGTTTTCTACCTGGATGATAAACTCTGGGGAAGAAATGTTGGCCCTTAGCATAATTGACTCTTCCATTAGAAAGCCATGTGCTTTTTGGGGTGCCTGGGTGGCTCAGTCGGTTAAGCATCTGACTTCATCTCAGGTCATGATCTCACGATGTGGGTTTGAGCCCCACCATCAGGTTCTGTGTGCTGACAGCTCAGAGAGAGTTTGGAGCCTGCTTCCCATTCTGTGTCTCCCTCTTCCTCTGCTCTTCCCTCCCCCCCCCCCAAAAAAAAACAACTAAACATTAAAACAATAAAAAAATGAACAAAAAAAGAAAGCTATGTGTTTTAAAGCTGATCTTCAGTCCATCTGTCCAGGCCCACCTTCCTTGATTAGGATTTCAGACCCCTTAGCAGATGCCTTTTAATCTGTGGTAGCAGCAATGAGATTTCTAGTTTGCTGTTTTAGAAAGCAGCTTAAATAAAGGACCTTTGATAATAATTTCTGTTCATTTTCATGTTGCTGCTTCCAACAACTTTGTCTAGGGTTTTAGGTAGTTTTGAATCGTCTATTATCTGTAATATTCACACAATATTTCTAGCATTGTGATGACTGAAAACTTGAAACTTTCTAAAATACTTCCTGTGTATTCATTTAACCAATTCTGGAAGAAGTGATGATGCAAAAGATAGTTGTTTCCATTGCTGCCACCAGATTGGCTTCAAGATGTTCATTTAATGCCTTTGAGAATGTTCTTCTCAAGAATACTGTTGGAGATTTCTTAAATACTCTTAGAGGATCCAATTCACATGTTCACCTGTTCCACCAAATTAGTAAAGATAACAAAAAAGGAAATTGGGTTAGGGTGATTAGGCCACTAAGTGGATTTTGAGTCATTGTTACATTCTTTGCTGAATGCTAATAAATCTTTTCAAACCCTAGACTTGCACTGAAGATCAGTGTCAAGCTATCCTTTTTTGGAAGTTTGGTTTATCACTTGATGGGGTCCCATAGTCTGATTTTATGTTCTTCTGTGGCTCACAATTCCAGATAGTCACTCTGAAACAGCAAACAAGTGTCCTCAGTACCCAGGGAAGTAGTTCATCTGATTCTGAAGACTCCAGTGAATTGATCAGTGATAGGTACTTACTTACCATCTTCTTAGGGGTTTTAGATAGTAATTCACTGTTGTGGTACCCTTGCTAGATTACTGCTGTATTCTCCAGCACATACAACGGCCTGCAAACACAGAATTAGTCAACTTGATACCTCAGTAGAAAATTTTCTGCAGTAAATAAAATTGTGTGACATCTGATGAGGGGACTACAGGTCATTTACCTTTCCCTTATTTGTGATATTCCTTTGAAAATGTGCCAGTAGCTCCTTTCTGCCTACTTCCGGAGTGGAATACAAAGTGGGAGAACCAGCCTTGCCATTAGCTTGTAAATAGTAGTTCGGATAGTAGTAGAACAACGGGTAGTGGTGGGGAAATGAAATTGTGGATGTTAAACTCAAATACGTTTTCCCTATCTGTGCTCCAAAGCTCTGTGTTAGGAGTTGGATTCAGAGAGAAATTGAGAGCTGGCAGGTAGTAGATAGCAGCTATTAGAAATTTTTAGTGGATTAATAGATTGCCCCCCACCACCTCCTCTGTATAGTTGAATTTGGCTTATGAAAGTAGTAAGAATGCATTTATTTATTTATTTTTTACTTTACGACATTTATTCATGATGCCAAGGCAGTGAATTTTATCCCGATGTAGACCTGTTACTGTTTTCTTCTATGTGCATAGAATGCCTCTAACTCTGGTAGGTCACTGTGCCTAAAATTGGTCAGACCTCAAAGATGTTAGGAATGAATCGATTATGAATGAATCAGTTATATCTATCAACATCAGTGAAAAACTTAAAAAACCACAAAAGCATGTGTTAATAGGAGACTAGTCAAATGATATTTGATAAAAAGTTATGTCTTCTTATTTAATTATCATTACTCTAGTGGCATTATGTGCTCCTAAAAACTGGAACTGAAAGATTTAACACAGCCCATAAGCAACTACATAAAATCTTGGACTACTTAAACTTTCTGTAATATCTCTCCATACATGCTCATTAAAATATGAATTTTCAGAACTCTCTGATTGATCGTAGCCTTCTGAGTAGAACCTCCAGTCTAATTTTGAGTGGTGACGTTCCCGCTAACCAGCCGAGTTGTTTTTATGGACTGGTTTCCTCCCAAGTAGAAAATAATTGTTTGGGAAACAATAATTGCTAAACAAAATCCTTCAACGTAATGCGATCGTATCTAAATATCCTAAGCCTAAGAATTATTGGATTTTTCCTTATATATTCTGATGAATGTATTTTTGTGGTATTTTGCCAAGCTAGGAAGTGAAATCACATGGATGTTGGTGAGTACCCCATGGCAGCTGTTACTTCATGTGATTCGTTCAGAGTGAACTATAACTTGGAAGCCTCCTTTAGGTAAGAAAGTTGGAGTTTGAAAGAGAAATCACCAATTCTTTTCAATGATCATGTATGTTGAGGTTAGAATTTTTATGTCATGGTTTTCGAGCTAATAAAGATTAATTTGTCTTGCCTTCTAACATATATTTTAATGGTGCTCCCTGGAACTAGATTGTATAAAATTTATGATTTGTGGGGGCACTGGATGGCTCATTCACTTAAACGTCCATCTCTTGATCTCAGCTTAGGTCTTGATCTCAGGGTCATGAGTTCAGGCCCTGTGTTGGGCCCCATGCTGGGTATGAAGCCTACTTAAAAAAAACAAAAAAATCCCACCAACATTGTGGATGGGTTTTATACTCTGAAAATAAATGTACACAAGGAAAAGGGAAATGAAATGTTATTTTTAACAGAATTACCGGTATTCATCTAATATCTGTTATTTCTGGTGATTTTATCAGTGAATTGGCAATTTAATATTTTACTGAATAAACAAAACAATCCATGTTATGTAGAATCAGATTTAATGTGTAGCACAATCCCTTTGTTTACAACTGCAAGGCAGTTTTCTAACCTGATACTTAGATGAAATTTTCATTTGACTTTCGGTTTCACTGCTTTTCCAGTGAGGGATTATATTAGCGACAACTTTTTTGGTGATAACTTGTAAGATTTTAACAATACATTCTGTAAGCTTACCGAATAAAACACGTACAGGCAAAATGTTTATAAATGTGCTCTCAATTTAGGATCCACTGTACATTCTTTTACCTTACTTGGGACCATTGGATTTAATTTTAGGGCATTAAAATTAAAGAGTAGGTCAGCCCTTTCAAAATAAGTGTATTTTGGAAAAAGAAAACAAAAATAAGCATATTTTGAATAAGCTTTGAATTATTGATGTCAGCAGTTTCATATATCTTATGTTATGTCACTGGACCGTTTCTCAGTCATGCGCATAACTGGTTGATTCATACTAAAATGTGTGTGGTAACTGTTGAGATATAGCTTTGCAACTATTTTTGCTTTTCATTTTAGTTTTCCAAACCCTAAAGATGACATTTCATTTTTGTAGCAACTTAATAGGTCTGTCCTGCTTTGGGGATCCAACCTTCTCCTGTAATTAAGAAATGTTTCACATCATACAGAGATATATATATTTCTAATGTTCAGGGATGAAAAGAGGGTTAAATAGTCTACCAAAGTTAAATAAAGTTCAGAACCACTCTTAGCATTATTTTGCCTCTGAAATAATTGTGTGCTTAAACACTTTGGATTCTTACGTAGAATGTACACACAAGATAACCCTATATACTTGGGTATATCTGGACCTGAAATTTGCTGGAACTTATTTGTGTCTCAAGCTGACTAATACCTGGAGATTCATCATGTCTTTTTGTTGGAGAAGACTACTCATTCCTTTGCTATTGAGCATCAGGTATATTGCTTACAAGGCTCTGTCCCTGGTGTGTCCAGCTTCAGTAGAGCTCCTTTGTCCTGGGTGTCACCTGAAAATTGTGCTTCAATTTAAGAAATGAAATTAGTTCAGAAGAAGGCACTGGACAATTTAATATAACAACAATGACTGCAACAATGATTAAGCCTTTACTATGTTCCAGTACTTAGGGTACTCTAATCCTCACAACAGCCTTATGAGATGAGGTACTGCTATTCTCCCTGCTCTTCAGATGAGGAAACTGAGGCTTAAATTTGCTCAGACGAGATTGCATGTTTGGAAATGGCCCGGCTGGGACTTTTCCAGGCCTATGCTTTTGATTATGTTTTACTGTCTTTCAGAACCCCCAGGAGTTGTTAGCACAATTGCACTGTGATGCTTTCTTCTCTGTAGAAGTTAGTAAGAGTACAGTAATTGACCAGGAATGAGCATGGGACACACACTGCTTCCATAGACGTTTCCTTTTAGAAGCCTCCCCAACCACTCCCTCCCATTCACAAACTCAATCACATACCATTGCTTTATTCTTCCAGTGCGACTTGTCCCAATTTCAGGGATGGCATTTCTCATGCTATTTCACGATTTGACCATAGCTCTTTGAGAGCAAGTTCCCTCTTATCTCTATATCCCTAGCATGTCGCAGTACCTATCAGTGCATGAAAGTAGATTGCTATTAAAATTTGTTAAACTGTTTTTCATTTTCTAATGTTAATCCGTACAATCAGAAGACACATGTCTAGGAAATGAGGAAAGTATTATCACTTAACATCTTTTAATGTTTACAGAATGAAGAGGAACAGTTTATCTGTTGTGAATAAAATTGTCCAGTCTTCACCAGCAGTGAAACAACCAAAAGTTGGGTTCTACTCTTCTCTCAGCCACACCCACATGCACACTGTTCTTCTAGACTGGGGGAGTTTGCCTCACCACGTAGTATTACGCATTTTTCAGTATCTTCCTTTAATAGATCGGGCCCAGGCATCTTCAGTATGTAGGAAATGGAATGAAGTTTTTCATATTCCTGACCTTTGGAGAAAGTTTGAATTTGAACTGAACCAATCAGCAACTTCATATTTTAAGTCTACACATCCTGATCTCATTCAGCAGATCATTAAAAAGCATGCTACCCATCTCCAGTATGTCAGCTTTAAGGTAAGAAAAGTGTTAAATAGAAACGACTTGCATTTTGTTAATGTCATTTTTTTTGTAGATCTAGATCCCAGTATTGAAGTGGTCAATGAATTTTGCAGGATTTTTATTCTGAACAATTTCCTGTTTTTCTGTAGTTATTTGCATACTTGCATTTTGTTAATGTCATTTTTTTGTAGATCTAGATCCCAATATTGAAGCGGTCAATGAATTTTGCAGGATTTTTATTCTGAACAATTTCCTGTTTTTCTGTAGTTATTTGCATAGATTGAGGTAAAGAACTTGAGCTATAACTTAAACTTCATTTTGCTTCCTCTGGATTGTACTACTAAAATTCAGGTCATCGTAGAGGATTTGAAAGCATGGAGCACCTAAAAAGTTACTGTGTCACTAGCTCTATTTCTCACTTTTTGTCTGAGACCTTTTGTATAAAGAAAAAATACTAATTTGTTTTATAGCTTGACGGGATAAATACAGTTTTGCAATTGAATTCTGTTAAATAGTTATATTGCCAATAATTTTCTGATAACTTACCTTCAGGAGATTAAGATTTAAAATTGTCTTTGTAGGTTGACAGTAGTACTGAATCAGCAGAAGCTGCCTGTGATATACTTTCTCAGCTGGTGAACTGCTCTCTCCAGACCTTGGGCTTGATTTCGACAGCCAAACCAAGTTTTATGAATGTGTCAAAGGTAAAGATGCCAGGCTTTTTTGTGAGATAAACAAAAGTTCTCAAATATTTCAATCTAGGCAAAAAGGATTCTTTTACTGAAAGTAGATGGTGTCTTCCTTATATTCAGAGAGTTGCTTGAGGCAGTTTTCTCTTGACTAGCACATATTTTTGCTGAAAAAGCTTATGCATGGTTTCATTCTTTACATATATTTTGTAATTTTGATAATTGTTTCTACAGTAGCTATCGTTAATGTAAAATTCAGATGTTGTACTTAGGATTTTCAAGTGCCTTACTTAGTTTCTTTGAATATAGAGTGTGTATGGCCAGTAGTGGATGTTTTTCTTGTAATTCTATAGCTTCTGCATTGGAGGTAGAACAGCATAATTCTAAATGAACTATACCAATTAGGATGATATTGGTTTCTATAAAATAGAAACTCTAAAACGATAGTAGCTTACACAACATGGCTGAAGTTTATTTCTCTTACATTAAAGAAATCTATGCATGAGCATAGCTGGGTGAAGCTGTTGGGATCTCGAGCCCCTTCCATGCATTCCATTTTCTTTAAGGCATTTTCTTCATTTTCACAGTCCAAGATGGCTTTCTGAGCTCCAGCCATCACATCCTGTTCTAGGCAGCCAGGTGGAAGAAGTGGGGGAAGAAGGGTACGCCCCCTGCTTTTCAAGGACGCTAGCCATGAGCACCACATAATGCTTCTGTTGGTATCTCAGTGGCCAGCACTTAGCTGTGGGGCCACATCAGGTTTCTGTTTGACGAGGAATATTTCTTAGCTCGCTGGTAATGTGCCCAGCTAAAAATTGAGACTGGATTACCAAAAAAGAAGGGATGAATGGTTGTTAGGAAGCAGTCAGCAGTCTCTGCTGCGTAAACTAGTAACTGTCTTCATTCAGGCTTCAGCTTGGATGCCATCTCTTCAGACAAGCATTCCTTGACCAATTTTGCTAAAACAGTGCCTCCTCCCCCAGTTACACTCCACTATATGTCAATATTTTCTTTATAACATTCATCAGTGCCTGAAATTACCTTATTTATTTAGCATGTTCATTCTCTTCTCCTAGAACAAAACATAAGTTCTTTGAGGGTAAGGTTTCTATTTTGTTTATTTACCACTGTAAACCTAGAGTTAAGTAGTGCCTGGTATATAATAAACACTAAATTATGGGTGCCAGTAAAACCGGCTAATGAAAACCTTCCTGTTGAAGAGGACTGAGGAATAGTAGCATCTTCTCTCTCATAAACTGGGTCATGGCTCTCAAGCATTTCCACTAGCTTGTTTATCTTTTTAAGAGATAGGGAAAATGGGTCATTTGGGGATTAGAGTAATATAAGCCATCCGATGGAAACTTACTACTTCTAAACAGTTATTTCCTTGTATATGAATGATGGAATCAGATTAGCCTGAAATTGTTACATTCTAAGCTGTCTCAAATGCAGCACATCAGCTTCTTTTCTGGGTAAGCTGATGCAGTCACGAGGGTGAGGCAACAGTGATTAGCAGACTTCCTTTCAAGCTCTGCCTTTACAGTTAAATGAGTTGAGTGGCTTCCGGTAAAGTTGTGTATCTCTCTTGAGTGTCAATTTTTTTCACTTGTAAACTGAGGAAATATAAAATACAAGGACAGTATTTTGTTAGGCATAGGCGTAGAGAGTGCTGAAGGAATATATGGATACGATAATGAAGTGTGTACTCCAATGCTTAAAAACCTCCTTCAGGACCATAAGGGTCCATTGAGAGTTGATGAAAGGGAAAGTAAACCTTAAATTTCTTAAGGAAAACGTGATGTATTTCTCTAATAATTTTTGGCACAATAAAATTTGGTAAAGAGATCTAGCTATCCACCATTTACAAATTTATATACATCCATTTACAATTAGTATAAACCAGTGTGCTTGATTACAAATGAACTGAGACATAACCAATTTGGTCATTCTTTTTTTAAAAATTTTTGTAATGTTTATTTATTTTTGAGAGAGAGCACGAGCAGGGGAGGGACAGAGAGAGAGAGACGAAGAATCTGAAGAAGGCTCGAGGCTCTGAGTTCTCAGCAGAGAGCCTGACATGCCTGACATGGTGCTCAAACTTACCAGCTATGAGATCATGACCTGAGCCAAAGTCCAAAGCCCGTTGCTTAACCAACTGAGCCACCCAGTGGCCCCTCCAATTTGGTCGTTCTAATAGGAGTAATAGAACCTTTGGCAGAATCTGGATGGACTTTGAAAACGGGAAAATGATCATGCATGGATTTGGTTTTCAGACTATCTGTCAAAAATTTTGAAATTGTATGCACTTTGGAGTCTTTATTTAATTTTCTACAAAAGGCATATCACTAAAGAATAAGATTATTTATTTACTCATTCATCAACAAATATTTATTGATCTCCTACTATGTGCCAGATATTATTTTAGGTACTAGAAATACAGGAGTGAATAAAACAGATGAAAATTTTGTTTATTCTATGGCAGGGGTTGAAAAGATTCAGACAGTCAGTAGTTTAGGCTCCACAGGCTGTAGTTCTGCAGCTACTCATCTCCAGCATGGTAGTGTGAAAGCAGACACGGACAGCATGTAAGTGAAGGAGCACAGCTGTGTGTCAGCCACACTTTAATTGTGAGCACTGGAAGTTTCATATAATTTCCACATGTCACAAAATATTATTCTTTACAAAACTTTTTTCAGCCGCTTAAAAATATAAAAACCATTCTGAACTCAAGAGACATACAGTAACATACTAGGTTGGATTTGGCCAGCAGATCATAAGTTGCTAGCACCTCTTCTAGGAAATAAATATAATTATATCCTTTTAATATTGGCAATCACATTCTTAAGATGGAACATAATTGGAAGATGTGTGCATGAAATTTTGGAAACATTCTTCCTTTCTTGCCATTCCATTTATCAATTGTAAAAGTATGAAAGTATACTTTGTCTTCTACTGACTAATGGTGTCATGAAAAACACTAATATGTTGATTGCTTTCACTGTGTTTTTGTTAGTAAGTGTTGATATAAGTAGTTTTAATGACCTATTTGCTTGAAGCTCTAGATGTTTAAATAATGTTTCCACAATTCTTTCCTTATTGCCGCGCAAGTCTCATTTTGTGTCAGCACTTACAGTTGTTTTTGTCAACTCAAAATCATTATCATCGATCAAAACTGAAGATACACCAGTGGATGATCCTTCACTGAAGATTCTCGTGGCCAATAATAGTGACACTCTAAGACTCCTAAAAATGAGTAGCTGTCCTCATGTTTCATCTGATGGTACACTATATCTTTTTAAGCTTTTTTGATGTCTTTTTTATTATACTAATAGTAATGTAATTTCATACTGAAAACTACGTGCTTATGAAACAATTGAAAAAGTACTATTTTTTCAAAAGAAGTCTTAATCTGTAAACTAGGCATAGTTTAAATTGCATCTAAAAGTATTTTAGTCATAGGTATATTTTATTATACATATATTTTTTTATTACTACATATAATTGTATGCCTGTATCTTGGCATCCATCTCAGAAATCATTTCATGTCTATTTTGGCAAATAATGAATAACTAATGTCAAATTTAGATTTATGAAATGTCGTATTAGTATCAGTAATTCTTGGTTCTTAAAAGTTTTTCCCTGTTTCCTGCAGGAATCCTTTGTATAGCTGACCATTGTCAAGGCCTTAGAGAATTGGCATTGAATTATTACATTCTAAGTGATGAACTTCTCCTAGCCCTTTCAAGCGAAACTCATGCTCGCCTTGAACATCTTCGAATTGATGTTGTGAGTGAAAATCCTGGACAGGTTGAATTTCACACTATTAAAAAACAAAGTTGGGATGCACTTATTAAACACTCCCCTGGAGTTAATGTTGTTATGTATTTCTTTTTATATGAAGAAGAATTTGAGGCATTCTTCAGAGAAGAAACCCCTGTTACTAACCTTTATTTTGGTCGTTCGGTAAGCAAAGCAGCTCTAGGCCGGATAGGTCTTAACTGTCCACGACTAATTGAGTTGGTGGTATGTGCTAATGGTCTTCAGACTCTTGACGATGAACTTATTTGCATTGCTGAATGCTGTAAAAACTTAACAGCCTTGGGCCTCAGTGAATGTGAAGTGAGTTGCAGTGCAGTCGTTGATTTTGTAAGACGGTGTGGGAAAAGGCTGACCCACCTCTCCATAATGGAAGACGTTTTGATCCCTGATGGTAATTATAACCTAGATGAAATTCACACTGAAGTCTCCAAATACTTGGGAAGAATATGGTTCCCTGATGTCCTGCCTATCTGGTAATTAGCTACCAAAGATTCTTAATTTTTTTTTTTTATTGGTAAGATAAGCTTCTTTCTGTCTATGCAAATGTAAATTTTAAGATGCATTGTTGAAATATTTTAGGTAAGGTATATTAACATTTGCAAACTGTCTTAATGGATTGCAGCAAAAACATTTGAAAAAAAAGTAGGAGAAATTTTAAGAGCGAGAAATATCCATAAACAGGGCTTAGATTCTGTATTGCGGATTAGGTAGCTGATATGCTAAACACCATCAATGGTTTGTAGATGAGTTCCTCGAAGGGATATTTTAGCTTGCTAAATAAATTTATAATATTGAGCTTCGGATCCCTAAATTATGATGTTTATAACTTTATATTGCTTTAATTACTTCTCTTTTATCTTGGTATTAGTGTGTTTTACAAGATATGTAGTATTAAAAACTAAGAGTAAAACAAAAGTATAGTTACAGAGGCTGACTTAATTGTACTTAATTTTTAGCACTATATAAGATCATATTATAATTCAGTAAACCATTTCTAATTTCTAATACACTTTGAATTCTACTTTATTACATTAGCTTGAGAGAAAATGCGCATTAGATTAAAATTAATACTGATCAATTTAATAAAAATATTCTAATTGTTCATTGATTAAATATGCTTCTGAAAATTTTAAAAAGTAAATTTTGCAGAGTGTCTCTGGGAGGGAATCAGCATTTACTGACCTAATCCTCTGTGTCTAGAATTGTCCCAGAGGTCCTTTGCAGAATTGATCTTCTAATTTCATTAGTGACACAACTAAAACTCTTTAGTAGTTATGTATTGACTTGAGGGTGAAGATCTATGCTTAAAATGACCTACAAGACCCTACATAGTGTGGCATCTCTCTGATTGTACCAAACTTCCCCTTGGCCCTTCTCCATTGTCTTTCACTTCCTTAAGACTGCCATGCACTCTCTAGTCAGAGGGCGTGAGGATGTGTTCTTCTTTCTGCTTAGATTACTGTCTTTGCTCCCTCAGATCTTTCCTTTAGATGTCATTCCTTCAGGGAAGCTTCTGACTTTCCACACTCTGTGACTTCTGTTTGTGGCACTCAGCATTATTGAAATTTGCCATTTGCTTTTATGATTATTATCTGTTAATTCTACTGCACTGTAAGCTTTATCAGTGCAAGATCACTGTTGGGTTTTGCTCACTGTTGCATCCTAGCATGTAGCATAATACTTAGCAAATAGTAGACTCTCAGTAAATTTTACTTAGGTACTTGCATTTCCAGACTTGTTCCCTTATGCCTTCTCTTAATATCTTGTTTCTTTTTCAGAAAGCAACTTAAAAAGTTGCTTCATCTAAACTTACAGTAAAAAGAAAAAAGAAATGTTTATTACTTTACAGTTCTGAACATTTTTTAATTAGGAAAAAATTTTAAATATTCTCACCTGTTAAAGAAATTAGAATAGAATACATTGTGGTTTGTACGTGGTAGTTTTTTTAAAAAGAGCATATTTTAGATCTGCCTTTTTTAGAGCGTGTATTTGTGCAAGCATTCTCAGCCCTGCCCCTGTGTTCTTTCTCAGGGCAAGCTGTGTAAGAGCGGGCATCTTACCTCATTTACTTTTGTGTTTGAGACTCTCAGACTGGTGTGTGGTACATTAGTATACCCTCAGTAAGTGGGAGTGGAGCTCATATACTGGTTAAAAAATAAAACCAGTTTCTTAAAGACACTTGTTACTATTGCAGAGCATGTCCTTTATACCTTAAGATTCCAGGAGACTACAGAAGCGGCATATAAGAAGGCACTCAAAGTCTGGTTAGGATAACGGGACAAACATAAAGGAAATAGGATAACCAAGATGGAGGGTCGGGCTGGTTGAAGATCAGAGTAATGGTGGAAATAGTGAAGAGGTAAACTTTCGGTCTCACCGGGTATTACTCTAACATGACATGGTGGAGGAGTCAGGGAGGAGTATATATACCTGAATGGTAAGGTGGTGGGATGCCAGTGGTGGTTTCACCAGAGAGCAAAGAGAGGGACTAAAGAAGGGAGATCAAGATGGAGTTTCTCCCTGTTACCTACTAACGCAGAGCGATAATGAGTACCAGTGGCCTCTTTTACAGTTGCTGCTCTAATTGGTGGTTTTTAGGGACCCAATAGTCAGACGTAGTGAACTAGACAATAAAATAACCCTTACAAAGACAACTCAGTAAAATTGATCAGCTCAATTACATGACCCTGGTTGGTCTTTTATTGGCTTTATAAATTGAATAGCAAACATTTTTAGGATAGCCAAAATCAAAACAAGAAAATACAGAGTATTTTTGGTGCTTTATCTAATGAAGATGTCTCCATTTACTTTGGAAGCCTATGAAAAGTACTGTTTACCTAAGATTAGAGGATTCTAGATTAAAATGGCCACTTATCTTGTCCTTCCATTAAATTACCTTCCTGCAGAAAACTCAGAACATTTTGTAAGTAAAAAGTAATTTTGTTTCCGTTACTAATTTAGTCATCAAACCTGACACCATTTTTGAAGTATATTTTGCTATCATTTCACAAAGGAAAAATAAGTTATTTAGTACTATCACTTTCCTATCATTTGAACCTTAACAACACTTTGAAGATGTTGACACCCAGATCTAAAAGGAAAAGGAAATTAAAAAACAAAACCTTCTGATGCACCAGAGGGCGCTGTATTCTGGTTCTTCATAAGAGTAATCCTTGGGTCTAAAGTTTGCATTTCCATTCAACAGATATGAGAGTGCTTATCCAGTTCTAGGCAGAAGGCAGCGTTCTTGGGGAAGCTCTCAGTTCCAGGCAATGAGTTTGGTCTTTTAAACAATCGCTTAGGAAGGTTGATTATTTATTGTTCAAACATTTTAGGGCTCCTTTAAAAACTGTCTTTGAAGTCTCCATGCTATTGCCTATTTTGTGTTCTCAGTGGGAACACAGTCTTTGTCCTTTGAAAGCAAATTTAATTTCCGGAAACAACCTAAAGTTATTTGGCCATAAGGGATCAATAAGGTAGATGATCAAACCAGACAGTGTTGGTTATAGGTTTTGTTTTAACTAAGAATCAAACTCTTAACTTGTTAGCCTTGTATGAAGTGTCATGATACGGTAGAGAATAATATCTACCTGGATGTGAGGATAAACCAATTGTGTAGTAGAGACTCTGAACTGAGAGTCTTCATTAACTCGTTCTTCTTGATCACCCACCTTCACGTCTTGTTACCAGTATAACATATCATAATAAATACTCATGAAATCACCCCCCAGCTCTAAAATGACAACAATGACATAACAAGAACTTAAATTTTTCTGTGTGGTTTCCCTTATTCACTTCTGAGATAATTAGTCTTCATTATTTGCTTGATTTCCTTTTTGTATATTCTTACCACACTTGTATGTGTTCCTAAAAATTATGTTTTGGTTTTAATTATTTTGACTTTCTAAAAAGAGTATCATATTATATGTAACCTTAAGTACTTGTTTTTACTCAAAATTATATTGTTGTGATTCATCCATTTTGTCATGTTTAGCTGAGGCTCATTTATTATGACTGCTAGACACTATTCCATTCTGTGCTAAATCACACAGTTCATTTGTTCATATCAGCTGTCGATGGGGATGTGAGGTGTTGTTCACGTTTTGCCATGACAAATAGTTATATTATGAACATTCGTATGTATATGTCCTAGCATACAAATGGAGCTACTTCTCCATTAGTAAAGTTCAGTTAATTACATTTTCCGTTAGTACATGTGTAGTAAGAATGGAATCTTCTCACTGGAATTCCAAAAGGATTTAAGCAAAAATTCGTGAAAAGTTTCCAGAATGATAAATCAACCTACTCATTTCTCACTAACTAAAATCCAGGGAGCCAGTTATTTCTGGTCCTTTGAATAGTTGTATGGTCTTGTTTCCCCTTCCTACCTGTTGTCAACATAACTAAGGAAGAATGATCTAGATTTAAAGTGATGTGTAGAGGGGCACCAGGGTGGCTCAATGGGTTAAGCATCTGACTCTTGACCTCAGCTCAGGTTGTGATCTCAGGGTTGTGAGTTCAAGCCCTACGTTAGACACTGTGCTGGGCATGAAGCCTACTTAAAAAAAAATAATGTGTAGAAATAAGTGGCTACGGTATGCATATGGCTAAATGAGGCTGACTGACTTGGTTCCAGGAGATACTTCAGGTTAAGATGGACCTCTTTCTCATTCCAATGCTTCCTATAATGTGCTCTTACTGAAATTGAGACTACTAATGTATTTTCTTGGAATGCCATCATTTATGATTTAGAAAATCTTGTTGATACAGTGTGGGGAAGTGTGGTTGTACAGACCAGCAAACTCTGTCTTAATCCATGCAAGCTCCTCACCCTGTGACCAGTTTGACGTACCTGAGGATATTGCTGAAACTCTTCAATACCTTAACTCAAAGTTTAACTCTCACTTATTCACTCAATATTTGTGCATGTGTGTCTAGCATTGTGCAACATTCTCTTCTTGTACCAAGAAAATAACTTCAGGCTTTTTCTTATTTTCAAGCAGAAAGCTAGCTAGTTTTAGAAGTACCAAAAATGCAGCCTGGATAGCTGGAAGTCATGTTTGTTAATCCTATGTATTCAAGACTAAGGAAATTTAAACAAGCAAAACCCCTCAGATCCCATATGTGACAGAAAAATCAGAGAACCCTCAGAAATTAGTTGACACTCAAAAATCAGAGTGGCAATGAGTTGAAATAAAACACTATTTTCTATTTTGCACTCATCATATTTTTATTTGGACACAAATTTCTTGAAAAGTAGGGTATGCATCCACGTTTTTAAGAAGATGGTTTTCTATTTAGAAGATCTGGTCATCTGTCTTCTACTTAGAGATATGCAGTAGGATCACTCAAGTCACAGTTTTCAATATGTATATGGGATTGTATGCCAGGATGAACTTTCTGCAAGGGCAATACAGTTCCCAGTTTTTCTCCCTTCTTGATGGAACCTTTATATTTAATTGGCTTAATATGGAACATTTTTATACAAAAACCTAAAAGAAAAGAAATTAAATTGGTTTTTATCTGGGTTTTAGTAGCCTTGAATCAGAAATTCAAAAAATAACAGAAATGGAAGAAAAGACAAAAAAAAAAAAATGAGAGTTGATTGAACTCAATGAGGAAATTGAGGAAGATGACAAAATCATACCAGAAATGATTAAAATTACAAGATGCCCAAGGGAAAACAGATTCATATGAAAATTTAATAGACATTGAGGAATAACAGAAAAACGCTAGCTGAGAAAATTGAGACTATTAACATATTTTCTTGTTCTCACCCAGAACAATTTCAACTCTAAGACATATTCTCATAAAATGATGAGACTTTAAAGACAAACAAAAATGGACATAATTGGCACAAGAATGAAACTCTTACTAAATACCCAAAGAAAATAATTTTAAAGACAAAGACCAACCAAATAGATAGGTGGAGTTATTGTAATACTATCATCATAATGTAATATGACAATGTTGAGACCACATATATGAGTTATATCTATAAATGTTAACTGATCTGTTAAAAAAATGTTCCTACTAGCTTAAAAAGCAAAACCCAATTATATCCTATATACAGTAAAACACAACAGTCGAAAAAGGCAAAAAATAAAGGGCTGAATCAAGATTTGTCAAGCAAATGGAAACAATAAGGAAAGCAAGGGTTATGATTCTGTTATCAGAGAGTCAGATTCGGGCCAAAAAGCATTGAAACGAAACAAAGGAGGACAATTTGTAATGCTAAATCCAATGAAGATACAGCATTTACAACCATCTGCACACTAAACACAAACCATCTATATAAGGCAGAGACTACTGGAGAAACAGGGAGAAATAGAAACACACCAGATTTTAATACACATATCAGTGAAAACAGTTAAGTGGACAGAATTGTGCTGTCCAACATGGTAGCCACTAGCCACAAGTGGCCAGTCTGCCCTTGAAATGTAGCTCATCTGATTTAAATGCACTTTGAGTATAAGATGCATGCTGGATTTTGAAGACAGTACAACAAAAGTAAAATACTAGTAATTTTATGTTGCATTTTAAAGTAATATTATAGACACTGAATTAAATAAAATATATTATTAAAATTAATTTTACCTATTTTTTAACTTTCTTAATGTAACTAGAGAATTTTAAATTATCTATGTGACTTGTATTTCTGTTGGACATTGCTGATTTAGAAGATCTAAACAAAATCAATATAATGTGTCTTATATGCATGTTAAACAATATGTGCACAATTTCAACCCTGAAAGCCAATGTGACAACTACTAATATAACAGTACAGGAAGAACTAAATAAATGGAGAATATAACATGTTAATTAATTAGAAGACTCATTACTTTTAAGATATCAGTTCTCGATTTCATCTGTGTAGTCAATGCAAACCCAAAGTTCCAGCAGAATTTTTGGTGGAAATTGATAAACGGATTATTTTTTTAATATACTTTTTAAAGTTTATTTATTTTGAGAGAGAGAGAGAGTGTGTGTGTGTGTGTAAGTGGAGGAGGGTCATAGAGAGTGGGAGAGAGAGAATCCCAAGCAGGCTCCACGCTGTCAGCCTGATGAAGAGCTCAAACTCATCAACCATGTGATCATGAGGCACTCTTGATCATTGAGCTGAGATCAAGAGTCAGAAGCTTAACTGACTGAGCCACCTAGATGCCCCTGATAAACTGATTTTGTAATATATTTGGAAATGCACATGAGGAAGAATTGTCAAGGCAATCTGAAAGAATAAATATGAAAGATTTATGTTATATCAAGATGTGTTTTTGGTTTTTAATATTTATTTTTAGAGAGAGGGAGTGTAAGTGGGGTAGGGGCAGAGAGAGAGAGAGAGAAAGAAAATCCCAAGAAGGCTCCGCACTGTCAGTGCAGAGCCCCACGTGGGGTTCAATCTCATGAACCATGAGACCATGACCTGAGCCAAAATCAAGAGTTGGATGCTTAACCAACTGAGCCACCCAGGCGCTCCCAAGATGTATTTTAAAGCTACAGTAATTAAGACAGTTGGATATTTGTGTAAGATCGACACATTGACCAATGAAATACAATAGAAAAATCAGAAACAAACCCATGTTTATTCAGACCATGACTTACCACAAAAGACTATACTGCATTAGAGAAGGGGGAAAAAATAGTCTTTTCAGCTTAATGGTACTGAGTCAGAAACTAATGTGAGAAAAAAAGATCTTGATCCCTATCTTATTCATTACACAGAACCCAATTCCAAGTGGATTATAAATCTAAATATGAAAGATGAAGCAATAAAACTTACAGAAGAAAAAAATACTTTTATGACTTTATGATGAGCAAATGTGTCTTAAACAGGTAAAAACATGTTATCAATAAAGGAAAATACTACCAAATTGGACTAAAAGAAAAATAAGAATTTTTGTTTATTAAAAGACAGCAAAAATAAAGTGTAAAGGTAACCCATGAAGTGGGAGAAGATATTTACAATACATAGATCTGACAGACGACTCGTCTACAATATACAAAAAGCTCCTGTGTGCCAATAAGAAAAATGCAGAAAACACAGGGAGAAATACTTGAATAGGCACCTCACAAAAGATAATATCCATGCTATCAATAAATACAAAAAGGTGCTCCGTTGCATTAGCCATCAGGAAAATGCAAGTTAAAGCCAATAATGACATGTCAGGTAAAGGGTTAATATCCAAAATCTATAAAGAACTTCTCAAATTCAAAACCCAAAAACAATCCAGTGAAGAAATGGGTGGAGGACATGAATAGACACTTTTCCAAAGAAATTAGATGGCTAACAGACTTGTGAAAAATATGGTCAACATCACTCATCATCAAGGAAATAAAAAAACAAAACCACAATGAAATACTTCCTCATACCTGTCAGAATAGCTAAAATTAACAACTCAGGAAACAACATGTTGAAGAGGATGTGGAGAAAGGGGAACCCTTTTGCACTGTTGATGGGAATGCAAACTGGAGTAGCCACTCTGGAAAACAGAATGGAGGTTCCTCAAAAAATTAGAAGTAGGACTACCCTATGACCCAGCAGTTGTACTACCAGGTATTTATTTATCCAAAGGATACAAAAATGCAGATTCAAAGAGGCACACGCACCCCAATGTTCATAACAATACTATTAAGAACAGTTAAACTATTGAAAGAGTACAAATGTCTATTGACTGATGAATGGATAAAGAAGATGTGGTATATATACAATGGAATATTCAGTCATCAGAAACAATGAAATCTTGCCATTTGCAATAATATGGGTGGAACTAGAGTGTATTATGCTAAGCTAAATAAGTCCATCAGAGAAAGACAAATACCATATGATTTCACTTATATGTGGAATTTAAGAACTAAAACAGGTGAATATAGGGGAAGGGAAGGAAAAGTAAAGAAAAAAACAGGGAGGCAAACCATAAGAAGCTCTTAACTATAAAGAACAAACAGGGTTGATGGAAGGAGGTGGGTGGGGTTAGGCTAAATAGGTGATGGGTATTAAAGAGGGTACTTGTGATGAGCACTGAGTGTTTTATGTAAGTGATGAGTCACTGAATTCTACTCCTGAAACCAATACTACACTATATGTTAATTAACTTGGATCTAAATAAAAATAAAGCCAATGAGATGCCACTATATACTCATCACAATGGCTGAAATGGGGGGGGGGCACTTGGGTGGCTCAGTCAGTTAAGTGTTCAACTCTTGATCTTGACTCAGGTCATGATCTCATGACATGAGTTTGAGCCTCGTGTTGGGCTCTGCACTGACAGTGTGGAGCCTGCTTGGGATTCTTTCTCTCCCTCTCTCTGCCCCTTCCCTGCTTGCACTCTCTCTCTCTCACTCTCTCTCTCTCTCAAAATAAATACACTTAAAAAAAAAAGAATTGCTGAAGTGGAAAGTTGGAAGATAGCACCAAGTATTGTGTATGGAGCAATCGGAACTGTTACACACTCCTCGTTGGAGTGTAAATTGGAACTACTGCTTTGGAAAACGCAGTAGCTGTTAGAGCAGAAGGTACATATGTACCAAGTGATCCAGCTCTCCCACTCGTACAACATTCTGCCATCAGCGAGTGTGCTGATTCCAATGATGCATTCTGAAACTGGGGAAATTACCAGAGAGTGGATTTGTGGACACACTGGGACCACTGTCAGATGGACCCTAATGAAAATCTACGTTGATCACCTGACCCTAGAAGCCTCTATTCTGACTGATTGACCACATTGGCCTTTCGGGTGTCCAAGAATTAAGTCTCAGTTGTTGAGCAAGTGTCCAGTAGTCTCTGAGAAGCGCAATTCTTTCTTCTTCCCCAGTGTACAGCCATCCTGCTTAATGGTGGCAGTTGCCTTTGAGGACAGTTAGAAGTAAGGTTTATGGTATAAATTTTAGGCTGTGTGAACTAATCTTTGACAAAGCAGGAAAGAACATCCAATGGAAAAAAGACAGTCTCTTTAACAAATGGTGCTGGGAGAACTGGACAGCAACATGCAGAAGGTTGAAACTAGACCACTTTCTCACACCATTTACAAAAATAAACTCAAAATGGATAAAGGACCTGAATGTGAGACAGGAAACCATCAAAACCCTCGAGGAGAAAGCAGGAAAAGACCTCTCTGACCTCAGCCGTAGCAATCTCTTACTCGACACATCCCCAAAGGCAAGGGAATTAAAAGCAAAAATGAATTACTGGGACCTTATGAAGATAAAAAGCTTCTGCACAGCAAAGGAAACAACCAACAAAACTAAAAGGCAACCAACGGAATGGGAAAAGATATTTGCAAATGACATATCGGACAAAGGGCTAGTATCCAAAATCTATAAAGAGCTCACCAAACTCCACACCCGAGAAACAACCCAGTGAAGAAATGGGCAGAAAACATGAATAGACGCTTCTTTAAAGAAGACATCCGGATGGCCAACAGGCACATGAAAAGATGCTCAACGTCACTCCTCATCAGGGAAATACAAATCAAAACCACACTCAGATATCACCTCACGCCAGTCAGAGTCGCCAAAATGAACAAATCAGGAGACTATAGATGCTGGCGAGGATGTGGAGAAACGGGAACCCTCTTGCACTGTTGGTGGGAATGCAAATTGGTGCAGCCACTCTGGAAACCAGTGTGGAGGTTCCTCAGAAAATTAAAAATAGACCTACCCTATGACCCAGCAATAGCACTGCTAGGAATTTACCCAAGGGATACAGGAGTACTGATGCATAGGGGCACTTGTACCCCAATGTTTATCGCAGCACTCTCAACAATAGCCAAATTATGGAAAGAGCCTAAATGTCCATCAACTGATGAATGGATAAAGAAATTATGGTTTATATACACAATGGAGTACTATGTGGCAATGAGAAAGAATGAAATATGGCCCTTTGTAGCAACATGAATGGAACTGGAGAGTGTTATGCTAAGTGAAATAAGCCATACAGAGAAAGACAGATACCATATGTTTTCACTCTTATGTGGATCCTGAGAAACTTAACAGAAACCCATGGGGGAGGGGAAGAAAAAAAAAAGAGGTTAGAGTGGGAGAGAGCCAAAGCATAAGAGACTCTTAAAAACTGAGAACAAACTGAGGGTTGATGGGGGTTGGGAGGGAGGGGAAGGTGGGGATGGGTATTGAGGAGGGCACCGTTTGGGATGAGCACTGGGTATTGTATGGAAACCAATTGGACAATAAATTTCATATATTTAAAAATAAATAATTAAAATTTTAGGCTGTGTGACGGAGCCCTTCCTCAAAGGGGCTGAGCCTTGATTTCTTTCAAGGGGCCCTGGGCTTGTGAACTGGTGCAAGTCTGGGGGTGGGAGGCAGTTTTATGACCCAGTATGGTGATGATTGAAGTCACGATTTTGTTCATCAGACCTAGAGTGTTTCCATTTATACAAATCAAATCAGGCTTTAGTAGGCTGCCCGTTTGTTCAGTTCTTGGGTCACCATGATTAACTAGACAATGCCACAGATCTCTGTCCTTCAGATGAATCTGATGGCCTCTTCAGCTCTGTAGCCTGTTAGGTAACCATGCCAACCTTGGCCTTGCTTACTAAGTGGACTCCATCCAGTGGCAGCAGTTTCTCTTGTCATTTGGGTCCTATAGAGAATAACCACCATAGAGCCCTTGAGGATGTGAGCTCCCTCACAAAGTGTTTCTTATGGTGGTGAGGGGAGTGTCCTCAGGGCCCGTTTCTGACAGGAACGCACATTTGTGTTCATTAAAAGACACATGCAGGAAAGTTCATGGAATTTTCATAATTGCCTGAAACTCGATACTACCCAGATGTCCATTTAGAGAAGAATGATTACGTAGATGAAGATCTATGCATAGAATCAAGCCCTCTACATCAACGAGAATGAAGGAACTAGAACGACACACACAAATAGTAAGCCCAATACCTGGAGTACTGGGTGACCCAGCTTAACCTAGAACATAGAAGCCTTTGAAAATATTTTCCAGCCAACTTTTGCAGGAATGCCAACATCTTTGAATTGTAGGATTTTGATGAATGAAAGTATTTATTATAGTAGATACTGTTGAAAGTGATCTTGTTTGTAGACTATTAGGCAAAACCACATGGGCCACAAGAAGAAAGCCCTTCAGTCAGCTGTGGGGTTAGGTAGAGTGTGTGCATAAAGAAAATGATTTCAGAGGAAGAGGTGGAACATATTTGAAAATGCATCTAGCTGTTTGAGTTTGGTACCCTATGGCCTTTGTATTCTAGATGTTACTATTTTGAAGGACGTATGACACTTTGGCATATGGCATGTGCATTAAATAAATAAGCATCAAACATTTCCAGCATGTGCCCCAGGTATAGACAGCACCTCTCACCTCTTCCAGATATCCGAACTCCATTATTAATGGCATTTTTGTTCTTATAAGGTTTCTCCTGGCCTACAATCGTTCCGGTGAAAGGCGCATACACAGTCGATCCATCAGAGCACAAGACGTCCACACCCTGGTGAGGCCTATGATTTCTAAAATGTAAAATTTTTTTTTTGTGAGCTTTTGTTCCCTCTTTGCTGCATTAATATTAGCTAATAAAATGCACAGAGCAATTAAACTGCAAAAAAAAAAAAAAAATAAGAATGAGCAATTAAACTGCAAAAAAAAAAAAATAATAATAAGAATGAACAGACTGAGGAAACTGTCCTAGGAACTTTATTGCCCAGAAACGTGGTGTTAGCCCACTGTTCCCAGACTAGGATATCAAACCCTGAAACTGCCACACCATATTGGGAGGTCCCAGGTTTCCTCACTCTCTTTAGCACAATTTTAACCTCCCTTCCTGCAGATAGTAATAACCATATTGTAAAGATTAAAGTCTTTAGGATAGTATTTGGTATATGGAGAGCCTTTAAGAATTCATTAGCTATTATTGTTATATGGCATTTTGGGGAAATGAGACAATCTATGTAAGTAAATTTTTAAAACCTATTTATTCTTTTGATGTTTATTTATTTTGAGAGAGAGAGACAGCTCAGGGGAGGGGCAGAGAGAGAGGGAGAGAGAATCCCAAGCAGGCTCCATGCTGTCAGTACAGAGCCTGATCCAGGACTTGATCCCCTGAACCGTGAGATCATGACCTGAGATGAAATCAAGAGTCAGACAGTTACCTGACTGAGCCACCCAGGGGTCCATATGTAAGTAAATGTTTAAAAGATTTTTTTAGCGTCTATTTATTATTGAGAAACAGAGAGAGACAGAGCATGAGCATGGGAGGGGCAAAGAGAGAGGAAGACACAAATCCGAAGCAGGCTCCAGGCTCCGAGCTGTCAGCACAGAGCCCGACTTGGGGCTCAAACTCACAAACTGTGAGATCATGACCTGAGCTGAAGTCAGACACTTAACCGACTGAGCCACCCAGGTGCCCCCATATGTAAGTAAATTTTATAGATCTATGACTCTTCACCCCTTCAAGACCAGTTGTAAAAGAGTTATCTCTTTATGGAAACCTATCATAGAAGAATCATATGTTACCCTCATCTTATTTTTGTCTCAGTGACTAGAAGTTGTCACAAACAACATTTTTTGTATATGGTATTTTAATACAGTGAGTGATACCTCCTGAGTTTATTAAAGTGGGTCAAGAACAAGCACAAAATGATCCCAGATTGTGAGAATTCTTGAAGTTGTCTCTGAAAATCCTCACTGTTGTTTACATTCACTCTTTCCAGCCCCCTCTCCCTTCTAATAGGCTAGCACCTGAAAAATCCAATTTGTGAGGATTGTTAGAATTGTGTATAAAGCAACACTGAGTGGGATTCCAAGTGAAAAACCAGTAAATTATTGTAGAAGTCAAGTGCATACACACTTTCGGGTATGAACAAATTAAGTCTTAATTCTGGCAATTGAGCGGCCATTTTTCCATATTTCCCATCTCAACCCTGCTACTCCAGGTATTTGAGGTTGCTTTGTAAGTAGCATTTGTTTAAGTGAGAGTTCCACTATGATTAGGATGGAGATCGATGATGCAATTGGACACATGGCTATTTCATCAGAGAGTGGCACCCCTAAGGTGGTGCTGTGCATTATTGAAAATTCACAAATGTGTCCCTTATTGTTTAGAAGAAATGGCCTGTCGAGGGCCAGCCTCTGATGTTGAACCCCCACATCCTGGGTCAGTAACATCATGGTGTGATGGGAAGAGGAACCAAAAGCGTGAATCCTTATGCAGCTTTTCCCACCTCCAACTGTGGTGGACAGGTGCCTTAACCCTTCATACCTCAGTTCAAGTCCCTCTTGAATAAAATGTGATAGTAATGTTGATTTTCACCTTGGAAAAACCAGGTGGGTAACACTGAGAAGGAAAACAATGCATTTGCTCCCCTTTCTCTTTATTACATGCTTTATCCCCAATTCAGAGGCTATCCTTGAAACAGAGGTCTCGGAAGTTGCTCTAAAGATAGTAGTCCAGCTGGTTTCATCGATGTGTCCTGCTGTTAAAGGGAGATGACTGTGAGTGTTTGAGGCAAGGACACTAAGCAAAGAGGTTAAGAACCAAAAGAATTTATGGTTATTTGTGAAACCCCATACCTTTGAGCAGTATACTGGCCACAGCCATGCCTGTCACATGTCCTGATCTCATTGGAAGACTTGCCAGCACAGATACTAGCCCATGGTCCAGCCAGAGCTATAAAAGAGAAACATGACAAGCAGATTTCCTGACCTCACATATTTCCAGTCTCTTTTTACCTTGTCAGTCTCCCGGTAGCTTCAACGCTTCTGTTTTCACTACAGTTTTTCTCTAACTTCCTATATTTTATGGGCAGGTGTTCCTTTAATTCCCGATTCGGGTGTAAAGTTCGCTTTTTCCCTTACCATAAAATTCTGTCTTATGACATACACCATATTTGTAAATGTGTTTATTTATAAGCATTAATCTCCATCATTACGGTTTGTTTCAGATTATCAACTAATAAATGCCCTAAGTTATGATTTTCAAACTTTCTTTGCTTATTACTTGGGACCACTGTGTGTAGGTTAAGCAAAAATAATCAAACAGCATGGTGCCAAGAAATAATTCAAGAAATTCTAAAGTAACTTTGAGATGTTCCTTTATCGTTAGTCCTAAAAATCAAATCCAAGAAAATATTTGAATTGAAGAAGCAAACTCTGAACTAGCAAAACAGACTCTGAACTAAATAGATCTCTTTTCTGTCTGCAAACACGGAAGAGGGAGATTCTTAGAAATAAGAACATGTCGGACCAATTTAGCCTAGAGTAGAGGGAGAAGACAAGGGAAGGGAGTAGAAATATATGAAAAATTGTGAAGTAGTAAAACATGGAGGAAGGGCTGGCTCTCTCAGTGTATTTTGTGCACACTTGTTTTAGGTGCATCTTCTCTTTAGTATATGCTAAATTGAGATAAATGCTCAATTGAATTAAATTTCCCAGATTTCCAATGTTAACGTTCACAGAGAGATGCAGTTAGCCAACTCATCCTTTCACTTCAGAATAAACTAACAAAACAGAAGCAAAAGCAAGAACCAGCCAATTTGATTGTTGATTTTCGTCAAAGATATTTTACTATTCATTAATATATGTGCTGTGAGAGGAACAACAGAATATGGCTATTTAAGTTTATATGGCTGTTTAAGTATATTCTTTAATATATTTTTTAGAAGATGGGCTTCAAATGTCTTATACCTTTGAGCCAAACTTCAAGTCAACATCTTGATCGAGATACAATACCATCACTTTGGCAACTAGTATTTATCCTGGGGAATTGAGGCAGATATTAGGTGATTTATTAGCATATTCATTTTTCCTCTCCTGCTGTGATGGTTAAGGGAGCGAGAGTTCCCTTTGCCATAATCCACGCCAGTCGCTGCGTAAGGAATTCTCCAAATCAAATTCTTATACAAACTTCTTATTTTCTAATTATGTTCCAATTAAATCCTGGGCCAAGATTAATAGACTTTTCTTAAAGTCCTCTATTCCACTTTTTTGATTCCCTTGTTCAAGAAGGACAGCATTCAGGTGGAAGTCAGGAGAAGTCCCCCTTTCCCCTGTATTCTTCCTAGTCCATTTTCAGTAGTCAAACACACACATTTCTCTTGTGGTTGTGATATTCCTGACTTTTGAGTCTATTACTGAAATCTGTTTTTTAAAATTAGCCAAGATTCTAAAATTGTTTTTTGCACTTACCAGTCGAAATGAAGACAGCAAAAAGGAGGACTTCTGTGGAAAACATTTGGCTTTTGCTTTCCTTGTGATGTTTCTTTCTCTGATAATTGGAATTGCCCCCACACTCTTTGAAGAATAGCCAAGGTTGAATTATGTAGCCTTGGAATTCTGCATCATTCACGTCTTTCGTTTGCTGTGAGACACACACAAAAACAAGAATGAAGCAAGTCAAAGTCAAATATTCCCTGGGTAGCTATTTGGTTCACATGTAGGGCCTATGTAAAAGTGTTTGATCTGAAGAAGGAGTTAATTTTATTGGAAATGCTGACTAAACATTAACAGAAAGTGATAAGGTAGCTGACTGTCTTCTGGGCTGCAACTTCATGAATGGCTGCGTACATAGAAAAAATACAAAAATATGCACGGATTAATTTTAAGATAATAGGTACCTCTCAGGAAGGAGGGAAATAGAATTGTGGAGGGGTATGCAGAGTGCTTAAACTCTAAAATACTTAGTAAAAATGTGAGAAGGAAACATGTGAAAGTATTTGTTAATTATTAGAGGTAGATACATGGCTATTTGTTATATGAGTCTCTGTGCTTTTCTATATTTTTCAACAAATAGACACTATTTCTGTGTATTAACATCTCTTTCTTGTTATGCTTAATATTATATGAGGCCTTGGGATTTTCTACAGAAACATCCCCCTTTAAATAATTTGTCAGTAGCTGTGGGAGACTGAGATTGTGGCCCCAGTTCTTTTTACCCTTCCCTGAATCCACACCCTTCCCATGACTCTAAGGAGGCAGAAGGCCTTTCAAACGTTTGGTATGTGTTTCAGCTGTATGACATGCTGTGACCGATCAAAGGAGACACAAATGACAGTTCGTGAGTACAGCCTGAGCCCTACAGGGTGTCGTGTCTTTCGCCTTCTTGTGTTCTGCCTTGGCCGTGCAGAGAGCCTTCCCAGACTAACCTGCTGGCCCCAGGAAGAGAGTAAAAGTCCCGTGGAACAGAGTCACCGTAGCCAAGCCACCCTAACTGAAGCCAGCCTAGCACACCCCTTAATTTATAGTAGAAAATCATCAGCTCTCAGAATTATTGAATAGAGTAAACGCCATGGTGTTCAAAGAAATATTACAGGAGTTGAAGCAAATATAAGCTAGCTAACCCAACAGTTGTTTGAAAGGCTGGCTAATGCCCGTTTTGAAGTGGTAGGAGGCACTGTCACTGTTCTCTTGTGTGTCGTCCGTGACTGTAAGGAGTGTTGAGGTGGTTGCCGCGTGCTAGAGATCTTTTGATGAGAAACTCTGACCTATTCACAGCTTTGCATAAGACCTTTATCTTCTCTGAGCTCTACTTCCTCATAAGGAAATGTGTGTGGAAGTAAGGTGACTTGTTGGGCTACAGTTACTGAAGGGCATTTAACTTTTGCAAGACGAGCTCAACTATCAGCATTAAATTGACCTCTCATTTCTCCCCCATGCTTTGACTATTTTACTTTTCTTAGCACTTTCACCAAAGCCAGAGGGAACCTGGAGGAAGAGGAGAAATTCAAACTGGCTATAATTTAGCTTTGAGGGCAGTGGTGCTAAAGTCTACTTCTGGCATCGAGATTAACTAAAAGTTACTTGCCTCTTTCACCACATCATTCTCCCGTCTAGTTAGAAGAGTTTCAGGTAAAATTACATGGGAGCTCATGCAATTGCAAGACTCAGATTGTTTCTTCCTCTTGCCTCGGCTTCTCTGTACCTGTCTCCTGCTTCCTCTGAGATGGGTAGTTCAATTCCAGAGTGAGAGGGTTGGCTGTATTCCAGGAGCCAATGAACGAATTGCTTATGATAAAAACCACTGAATCGTATGCTTTTCTCTGATTAGCCAAAGAAAGCACTTGATTTTCTTCTCTCAGGGCTATTGTATCCTTTTGTTAATAGTTTCTTAATTGATTTTTAAGAAGTAGCTGTATTACAGAACACTAAGTCACAGAAGAGTTGAAGTTTTGGGTATGTCTGAGTGCTTCCATTTGGGAACAATTTACATGAAACCTTTTTGGTTTTCCTTAACTGTGGGAATAGTGGGCTAGAGGGTGAAGATATAATTTCTTTGGTAGCTTTGATCTTTGATTTGATCTGCAGTTTGGAGGCCTTTGTGAAAGGGAGGAGGCCAGCGTGCTTTGCAAAGGGTTGTTGGCCTGGGGACCTGACCAAACGCACTGGCTCCTTCCTTCTGTGTTTCACTAAAATGAACTTACCTAGAAATAGCATGCTGTGTTAAGCTACTGATTTATTAAACAAATGCCTTCAGAAATCTGAAATTAGTCCAGAACTGCTCTGCTAAAGTCTGTCCTAGTCACGATAAGAATGAAGAAGGCATTAAATACAAGTTGTGGCCAGTAGAGCCTTAGCCTCATGATGAGGCCTTGTGTGTCACTTTCCATCTCTGATTTAAGAATGCCGAATGAACATTTAAATCCATTCTACCTTCTCCCACCCCCTTCCCCTCACTCCTGCCACCCTCCACAAATCCTCTGTGTGGACAGACAACGGTAACAATTGCAAGTATGACACATTAGTCGCCACAGCTTTGGGAAGTGCAGTTAGCAAAGGGGAGCGGTTTGATTACAAAAAGCATTTTATTTTTATTTATGTATTTATTTTATTTCTTTTTCTTTTTAAATTTACTTTTAATGTTTATTTTTGAGAGAGAGAGAGTGCGCATATGAGTGTGGAAGAGGGGCAGAAAGAGACGGAGACACAGAATCTGAAGCAGGCTCCAAGCTCTGAAGTGTTAGCACAGAGCCCGACTTGGGGCTCAGACCCACAAACCATGTGATCATGACCTGAGCCAAAGTTGGACACTTAACCGACTGAGCCACCCAGGATCCCCCCCAAAATAATTTTAATATGGAGAATCATTCCTAAGTTTTCCAATGTATGGGGCAGTTGACTTATCCTAGAAAACAGGAACTTGAAGCATTTTCTAATAAGCCATTTACTTTTTCACTCATAGGATAATGGGGGGGGGGGAGGGGACAGATTGTGATTCCTAAAACCGGCATTAGATTTTATTTGCTTTTTTTTTTAATGTTTTATTTATTCTTGACAGAGAGGGCACAAGCGAGGGAAGGGCAGAGAGAGAGGGAGACACAGAATCTGAAGCTGGCTCCAGGCTCTGAGCTGTCAGCACAGAGCCCGACGCGGGGCTTGAACTCACAGACCACGAGATCATGACCTGAGCGGAAGTCGGACGCTCAACCGACTGAGCCCCCCCGGCGCCCTGGATTTTATTTGCTTTAAATTAAGTTGTAAACTACTGAAAAGGGAAAGCTCTTTTTATGAAATGTAGACATACAACACAACTTTGTGTCATGTCTAACACAGTATTTCAAGGTTAGAGGGATGTGGCCAGGAGGTTTGCTGACTAGAGGCTTCTGAGGGAACATTATCTGTGTCAGAGTGGCAACTGTGAAGTGCAGGTACCATTACTTTCCTGCCTACATCCAAGGTAGACATTACTTATCAAGCACGGTCATCTGTCAAACTCTACTCAGATGTGTCCTCATGATCTTGCTCCTCACAGAGTCTTTCCCAACTGGGAAAGCATCTTGATTAACATCTACTTCTCAGGGCGCCTGGGTGGCTCAGTCGGTTGTGCGTCCAACTTTGGCACAGGTCATAATTTCACAGTTTGTGAGTTCAAGCCCTCCTTGGGCTCCGTGGTGACAGCTCAGAGCCTGGAGCCTGCTTCAGATTCTGTGTCTCCCTCTCTCTCCACCCCTCCCCCGCTCACGTGCTCATGTGCGCGCGCTCTCTCAAAAATAAACATTAAAAAAATTACAAATAAAAATAAAATAAAATCTACTTGTCATTCTTGATTGAGGTAAATTTATCTTAATCCAGAGTCTGCTCTTATTTATTTTATTTTATTTTACTTTATTTATTTATTTATTTTTTATTTGTATTTGTATTTTTTTCAGTATCCCAGACTCAGACACAGGCAGGGTGAGTGACTCAAATTCATCAAGTTACTGGAAGATAAATGAACACAGAGGTAGATAGATAAGTACGTATGACTTTCATTGGAGGTGATTCCTCTCTACTGAGGGGTTGTACTCCCTTCTTGATGTTGGAGCCCTTGGAGAAGTGGTTTGATCAATTTGGAATGAGAACAATAAGAGATAAAGAATTTTAAGGGCTTTTCCAACCAACTATGTGGAATCTTTTAAATTTTTTCCTCTTGATTAAATGGACTAGAAAACATGTCCCTCTTGAGTGACACCAAATGCACCCATGAACCTCTGTCTCTTTGATTCCCTTTCTGGCACCCTAAGCCCATGTTTTTCAACTGGGAGTACCTGGATGTAGGCCAGGTAACACAAAAGCAGTGACACTTGATATCTGTTTTTTTAGGATTTGGGAGTGGGGCGAGAGGAAGAGGAATAACCATTATTTATTTACTATAGTAAGTGTGTGTTTTTTTTATATCTGCTGACATATTAAATCTTTTTTAAATTAATATTTATATATTATAAAATTTACCCTTTTAAATTTTGTAAAATTTATTTTAAATTAAATAAAACCCTTTTTTAGTCTGTTTACAAAATCACACAAATATTACCAGAACTTTTGTCACCCCCAAATGAAAAACCATACACGTTAGTAACCACTCCCCATTCCTACTATCCCCAGCTCCTGGCACCTGTTGATCTACTTTTCCTCTTTTTGAATTTGCCTATTCTGGACATTTCATATAAGTGAAATCCTTCAATATGTGTCCTTTCCTGTCTGGTTTCTTTCACTTAACATAATGTGTTCAGGGTTCATCCATGTTGTAATATGTATCAGAACTTTATTCCTTTTTATGATTGGATAATAGTCCAGTGCATGAACATACTCATTGTGTAGTTGATGGATATTTGGAAGGTCTCCACTTTTGGCTATTATGAATAATGCTGTTATAAACAATCAGCTACAAGCTTTTGTGTGGCCATATGTCTTCAGTTCCCTTGGGTCTATCCCTAGGAGTGGAATTGCTGTGTGTTTAACTTTTTGAGGAACTGTTAACCTATTATCCAAAGCAGGTGCATCAGTTTACATTTGCACCAACAATGCATGAAAGTTCCATCTTCTCCATGTCTTTACCAATGCTTGTTATTATCTCTTTTTGTTTTTTAATGTTTATTCTTGAGAGAGAGACAGAGTGCAAGTGGGGGAGGGCTGGAGAGAGAGGGAGACACAGAATCTGAAGCAGGCTCCAGGCTCTGAGCTGTCAGCACAGAGCCCGAGGGGCCCATGAGGTCATGACCTGACATGAAGTTGGTTGCTCAACTGACTGAGCCACCCAGGTGCCCCTTATTATCTCTCTTTTTAATTATAGCTATTCTAGGGGATACAAAGTGGTATCTAATTGTGGTTTGGATTTGAATTTCTCTCATAACCAGTGAGGTTGAACACCTTTACGTGTGCTTATTGCCCATTTGTATATCTTCCTTGGAGAAATGTCTTATTTAAATCTTTTGCCAAGTTTTCAATTGAGTCATTTAACCTTTTATTGTTGAGTTGTAAGAGTTATTTTTTATCTTCTAGGTACTAGTCTTTGTCAGATACATGATTTCCAAATATTTGGTTTCACCATATGTGTTGTCTTTTCACTTTCTTGATGGTGTTCTTTGAAGGTCAGAAGTTTTTAATTTTAATGAAGTTTACTGTATTTTTTTTCCTTTGGCTTCTGGTGTTGCAGGTGTCATATCTAAAAAATCATTTTCTGATCCAAGGTCATGAAGATTTATGCCTTTATTTTATTCTAAGAGTGTTAAATTTTACATTTAGGTCTTTGATTCATCTTGAGTTAATTTTTATATATGGTGTGAAGTAGGGGTTCCAAATTTATCTTTTTGTATGCAGCTATCTGGTTTTTCTAGCACCGTTTGTTAAAAAGACATATCATTTCCCTCCTCTAATTTTGTTTTATTTATTTTTATTTATTTTATTTTGTTTTATTAAAAAAGTTTTTTAACGTTTATTCATTTTTGATGGACAGACACAGAACGCAAGTGGGGGAGAGGCAGAGAAAGAGGGAGACACAGAATCTGAAGGAAGCCTCAGGGGCTCCGAACTGTCAGCACAGAGCCTGGTGCAAGGCTCGAATCCACGAACTGTGAGATCATGACCTGTGCTGAAATGGGACATTTAACTGACTGAGCCACCCAGGAACCCCTCATGTAATTTTATTTTCTGTACCCTTGTTGGAATTCTGTACTCTTGATTCTGTTTCATTGATCTATATGTCTGCCCCATGCCAATAATGCACAGACTTGACTATGCTTTCTAGTAAATTTTGAAATCAGGAAGTATGAGTCTTCCAACTTTTTATTTTCAAAAATTGTTTTGGTTATTCTGGATTCTTTGTATTTTCATATGAATTTTACAATCAGCTCATCAGTTTCTGGAAAAAGAATGACAGGTGGCTGAAATTTTGATAGAGATTGAGTTGAATCTGTAGATCTGTCTGGGAAGTATTGTCATCTTGATATTAACCCCCCAAGTTTTTTTGAAATTTTTTAAATGTTTATTTATTTTTAAGAGAGGGAGAGAGACGGAGCCTGAGTGGGGGAAGGGTAGAAAGAAGGAGACACAGAATCTGAAGCAGGCTCCAGGCTCTGAGCTGTCAGAGCAGAGCCCGATGTGAGGCTTGAACTCACAGACCATGAGATCATGACCTGAGCCGAAGTCAGACACTCAACCGACTGAGCCACCCAGGCTCCCCTCCCCAAGTTTTGAACATTTATTTAGGTCCTCTTTAATTTATTTCAGTGAGTTTTGTAGTTTTCAAGGTATACATCTTGCACTTCATTTGTTAAATGTATTACTAAGTATTTTATGGTTTTTGCTGCTCTTACAAATGGAATTTTTAAAATTTTTTTTAAATGTTTATTCATTTTTGAGAGACAGAGAGAGACAGAGTGCGAGTGGAGGAGGCACAGAGAGAGGGAGAGACACCGAATCTGAAGCAGGCTCCAGACTCTGAGCTGTCAGCACAGAGCTCTATGTGGAGCTCCAACTCACCAACCGTGAGATTATGGCCTGAGCCGAAGTCATATGCTCAACTGCCTGAGCCACCCAGGTGCCCCAAATGGAATTGTTTTCTTAATTGCATTCTCATATTGTTCCTTCCTAGTGCATGGAAATGCAACTGCTTTTTGTATATATATCTTCTGTTGTACAATTTTGCCAAATTAATTTATTAGCTCTAAGAGTTTTCATTTTTTTGATGGATTCCTTAGATTTTTTTTTATATACAAGCTTATATCATCTGCAAATAGGCCTTTCTATTCCCCTGTTCCTCATTACTACCTTCTTTTGTGTGCAGATATTTTCTAGTGTACCTTTTATTTCCATGTCATTTCTTTTAGCATATATTTTTCAGTTCTTAATGGTTACCCTGGTAATTAAAACTTAACTTTAACAGTCTAATTCAGATTAATACCAACTGAATTGCAATCATATACAAAAAGCTTCCCCCATATAGCTCCATTCTGTCACTCCTCTTCTTTGCTTTGTCATACAAATTATACCTGTATCTATTGTGTGCTCATCAACACCCAGATTTAGAATTATTGCTTTATTCACCTATGTAGTTACTTCACTGGTACTTTTTATTTATTTATTTTTGTATGGGTTCACGTTATTATTTAGTGTCCTGTCATTTCTGCCTGAAGGACTTTCTTAGCATTTCCTGTAGAGCAGGTCTTTTAGCAACAAATTCTCTCCAGTTTTGATTATCTGCAAATATCTTAACTTCTTCATTTTTAAGGATAGTTTTGCCAGTTGTAGAATTCTTATTTAGCAGGTGTTTTTCTTTCAGTACTTTCAGTTTTGTTTTGTTTTTGTTTTGTTTTCTGTACTATGTCCTCCCAATGCCTTTTGGCCTCCACAGTTTCTGATGATAAATCAACTGTTAGCCTCCTTGAGAATTCCTTGTATGTGATGGTTGCTTTCAAGATTCTGTTTTTGCCTTTGTCTTTTGATGTTTGAGTATGATGTGTCTGGTCTTTGAGTTTTTGAGTTTTCCTTACCTAGATTTTGTTGAGCTCCTTAGTTGTGTACATTAATGTTTTTCATCAGATTTGAGAAGTTTCCAGCCGTTATTTCTTTAGATATTCTTTCTGCCTTTCTCTTTCTCTCTCCTGTCCTTCTGGGACTCTGTTATGCATATATTGGTATTCTTGAGGATGCTGCACAGGTCTCTGAGCCTCTGTTCATTTGTCTTTATTATTATTATTATTATTATTATTATTATTATTATTATTATTCCTGAGACTAGGTAATCTTAATAGACCTATCTTCAAGTTTGCTGATTCTTTCTTCTCCCTCCAGGTGTTGAGCCTCTCTAGAGATTTTTTTTAAATTTCAGTTTTGTGTTTTCCAGCTGTAGAATGCATTTTATATATGCATACATTTTATATATGTATATAAAATTTCTGTCACTTTATTGAAATTCTCTATTTGGTGAAACATTGTTTTCATACTTTCCTTCAGTTCTTTATAAATGATTTCTTTTAGTTCTTTGAACATATTTAAAGTACTGACTTATAATCTTTGTCTAGCCTGTGCAGCATCTGCTTTTCCTAATGACAACATCTATTGGCTGCTCTCTGTGCTGAGTCCTCATATAAAATTGTGTGGCTTTTTCTGATTGTCAGAGCCTTGACCCCCTTGGGAAGTGCTTGTACCTGTATAAAATTTAAATGTCCTCTCTCTTTATTTGTACTGTGTGCTAAGGACAAAGGATAAAAAGTGAGGAGGTTACTCCTTACAACTCATCAAACTTACACTTTCTGCCTTCACAGCTTATAGCCACTGATATTTTACCTGAGGTTGCTCTCAAGAGCTCTTGTGAATTGATTGACTCTCCATCTCTGGCAAACCTTATAGCTAAAAGACATAAAATAAAACAAGACCACTCTAGCCTGCAAGATTTAAATTATACATGAATTTTTCCCAATAAAAATTTTCTTTATCTCATTGGGCACAAGTATATAACCAACAAAGACTCTATACCCGCTCTTCATTTAAACCCACTTTTTTCGCAAATGAGAGACTCTTGGTTTTAAAATCCTGCCTAAAGATTTTGTCTCACCACTGACCATTTGATTTTAAGATTCTAGAATGTACTAAGCCCCAGTCAATAGACAACCCTCACTCTATCAAATACTTTCCAGACCCACAGTGGGCATGTTTCCTCACCCAGTTTCACCATCTGCTAGTACTTTGACCAACAGAGAGCAAACAGCCCAGGGCCACCTAGGGAAACACAGACTTAGATTACCTCAAACCATGGTAAACAGATGTAATGGGCCCACTGAGCTTTGAACCCTCAAATTGCACCACACACAGACATGGTCAGAGCACTGCCAGAGGTTACAACACACACATTCTTGGCACCATTGTTCTGATTGACTCAGACCAGCTGAACTTCTTAAACTGAATGATAAATTCATTACAACACTGGAAGAAATGATGCTCTTCTGTTCAGGGATTAAAATGTCTCTCTAGCTACTGATACCTCCTGAAAAAGAAACTGACTTCGAAAGTTACAGTGCTACTTCACAGTTCCACAATTCAAGCCAGCCCACATTTGGTGGGCAGTGTGTGTGCAAGGCGCTGGGTGCAGCACTGTGAGAATGGAAGAGGAGTCGGCAGGCAAATAAGCCAGGAAAGCCTGAGAACTTGGGAGGGGTCAACCCTGGACATGAGAATGAGGATGACAATGGGTCAGAATGTATGACACAGGCAAAGGGAGTGTTGATTGTCCTGTAGCTGCCTGAGCCCATGAAGGATTTCAGAGCGCCTTATAAATCAAGCCCAATCCTACTGTTTGCTTGTTTCCAGGAGTAAAGATGGGATTTTTGGATTTCATTTGACTCTAGGGAGATCTGGAACTGCTCCAGGAAGATTTGCATTGGATGCTATGAAAGAGGATAAGGAAGTAATTGTTGGATATGTAAATACATTTGTGCAAGGGTGAGGTACATTTGTGTTTCTGTCTTCAAAGTTTACTTTTAAAGTGTTTTATGAGAAGTGATATCAGAGATATAAAACAATTTTTTTGTGGTTGCTAAATAGAAACCATCAGGAAAAGAAATGTAGTTGGACCTGTTGGACATCAAAGATAGAGATTGTGACATTCAGAGTTCATCACCCTACCTAAACTGAACCTGATCCAGACAGCAAGGTAAACAGAAGTTTTCAGGGACAATAGAATAGTTCTAGGATGGAAGGATCTTTTGTAATTCTAAATTCAGATGTTTTTGACCCTTGAACAATAGGGATTTGAACTCTGTGGGTCTACTTATATGCAGATTTGGGGGGGGGGTTGTCAATACAATACAATACAATACAATACTGTAAATGTATTTTCTCTTCCTTGACTTTCTTAATAACATTTTCTTTAGCTTACTTTATTAAAGAATACAACATATATAAAAGATACAAAACATGTCTGTTGCAGTTAGTTGACTGTTTTATTTTGATAAACAGGCTTCTGATCAAACAGTCTATTCATAATTAAGTTTTGGGGGAGTCAAAAATTATACATGACTGCTCAGGGGATCAGTGCTCCTAACCCCTATGTGGTTCCAGGGTCAACTCTAATTTTATTTCTGCTGGAGATGTTTTCTTTCTGTGGTTAACAAAAGAATATCCATTTGTATTAATCAAGGTTCTTCCCAGAAACAGAACCAGTAGGGTGTGTGTGTGTGTGTGTGTGTGTGTGTGTATTTGCATGTATGTGCATACAAAATAGCCCTATTATTTTTATATTTATGTTATATACTTATGTATATAGTCCATGTATACCAAAATAACCCTCTATAGACTACATACTAGAGAGAGAAAAAAAAACGTGAGGGAAGAGTTATTTTAAGAAATTGGCTCATGTAATCGTAGAGGCTGGCAAGTCCAAAGTCTACAGGGCAAACAGTCAGGATGAAGACCCAGGGAAGAGTTAATGTTGGAGCTTGGATTCCAAAGGCAGTCTGGAGGCAGAATTCCGTCTTCCTTGTAGGGACCTCCATCTTTTTTTCTTTTAAGACTTCAACTGGTTGAATGAGGCTCTCACACATTGTAGAGAGTAATGTGCTTTACTGAAAGTCTACTGATTTAAATGTTAATCCAAAAACTACCTTCATAGAGATATTTAAACTGGTGTTGGCCAAATATCTGGGTACCATGGCCTAGCCAAGTTAATCCATAAAATTAACGAGCCTAGCACCTTTGCTTCGGAAATAAGAATTTAACTATGTGCTTTGACTTCAAGAGTTGAACTAGAACAGAGGCAAAACTTGACATGCTGTGGGGACCTGCAGCCGTGGGAGCCTTAACAGGACTTCAGGAAATTTCATTATGTTGGTTTAATTTATGGAAGCTTTATGTACCTAATTACATTGTCGCTGAAAACTTTCCTTATGGTCTGTCCAATTTAAAACTTTTGATGAGGAGTTAGAGGAGAAATAAGACATAATGAAAATGATTGAGCCAGGGAAACGTCCCTAATTCCCACGTTTCATTAGCATGTTTTGCATTTTGTGAGCATTCTGCACTTCTCTTTGTATTTTACCAGTGCCAAACCGTACAGAAACAGAAGGGCGGCCCGGGAAGAGCAGAGAGTGGGTGGTGTGCTAGAGCAAACGGAGAATCCCACAAGGGAGCAGGCATTCAGGTTAGCCTGAGGCCCCACATTTTCGATAGCAAATAGCACAGGCTGTTCCAACTCATCATGTAAGAGCAATGTCAGTTGGAAGAGGGATTTCTGGCCATGGGTTTTGAAACAGAAATCACCTAGTCAGTGACTTAGTGCATTTGTTGATCATTATCAAATATTTTGAAACATCTTTTCATTATCAGAAGTTACAGTTTGTCCCTTTCTTTCCTAAATCTTGGTGTAAGAAAAAAAAAGGGCGGGGGAATGTTATGCAAAAATCCTCTATTTAACAATTCAGAGGACTTCATTTCTTGGTGTGTTTCTTTTTAAAAGAACAAAGCGCTTTTTTGTGTGTTTTCCTTTACTGACTCATTCGTTTGTGGTCCTGGTTTATGCCAGAACTGCAGCTCAGATGAGTTAAGTGATGACTGTCTGGCCTTGATTCCTGGGAAGCTCTCTTCTGCACCCATTGCCCTCTGAGGATGGTCTCTCTGGGATGACTCTTCATTCCTGGTCTCTTGGAACCATGGGAGCTCCGGGTGTGAATAAGTCGGAAAGAGATTTTCCCTTTTATATCTCACATTCACCTAAGGCACAGAATACCCGAAGGTAATAATGGTGCTCTCTTCTGTGGGAGACTGAAAATGTAAGAGTCAGGGAACCTGATTATATCATGTTACCTAAGGCAGTGCTGTAGGAAGATGAAGGGTGGTCTGAAGGATGGATGGAGAGTAAGTGACCACAAAGAAACATTTTAAAGTGGTGACAGGGTATGTTGGGAAGTCATGTAGAATGGCTTCACAATCTTCTAAGATTAGGTAACTAAACAAGATGAAGGTGGTGAACAAACAACCATGAGCTTGAGATGAAGCATGGTTGGAACTGCAGCTGAGAAATGAGAAATGAAGAAAAGGATTGCGAAGCAGCTGGGGCCCAGGAAGCCAGGCATCGAGTCTCCAGCAGTGTCTGACTGCCCAGGAGTGGGAACAGAGGATGTGATGAGCAGAGGGAGGTTGAAAGGTATCTAAAGCCCAGGACTGACACGCTTGAGGGAAAGTGCTGGCCATGAGTTCTAGGCTAGGCAGAGAAACAAGAAAGAGGCCAGATGGGAACTTGGAAGAAGTTTGAGAAGCTAAAGTCATGAGATGAGTGATGGCAGGATTAGTCTGAATACTCTCTTTCTATCCACGGAGCTCATTCCTGCTTCAGCCACCGCCATTAATCCTTGTGAATTTGCTTCCCTGAACACTTTTCTTCCTTCCATTCTACTCGAATGCCCTTCTTGTCCTTAAAGTTCGGTCAAGTTGTCCTACCTGCTCCACGAAGTTCTCCTAGCTATTTCTAGATTTGTCAGCACCTTTTCTCAAAACTCCCTCAGAACTTTTTTTCTGAGCCACTTAAATTACCTCAAAATTATAGTCCTATATTGTATCCATTATATATATATATATATATATATATATATATATATATATATATATCTTATTTCCTTGTGAAGATTTGCAACCTGTCCTGATGTAGGAACGGAGTCATATGCTACTTTTCTTTCTCTAGCATGGTTAAATGCTATTTGAACACGACTATGCTTAATTTATAATGTATTTGTTGAGGGGCACCCTTGGTGGCTCTGTCGGTTAAGGTTTAACTTCAGCTCACATGATGATCTTGTGGATGATGGGCTCCAGTTCAGAGCCTGGACCCTGCTTCACATTCCGTGTCTTCGTCTCTTTGTCTGCCCCTCCCCAACTCGTGCTCTATCTCTCTCTCAAAAAATAACTAAACATTAAAAATAAAATAAAATAAAATAAAATAAAATAAAATAAAATAAAAGTAAAAAGTATTGGTTGATTATCCAGTAAATGGCATTACTACCACATACTTATTTTGAGACTGGTGGGTTTTGTCAGATTTTTTATATTTGAGTATTTGCAATATGTTGTCCTGGTCACTCATGAGGAGTTCAGAATATGTGTCAAATAAGTCTTACTTCCAATATTATTTATCTCTATGAACCATTTGATTCCAATAAAATGTTCATGGGAGAGGGGTTCCCAAGCATTTATTTTCACATTTATTAAATTATGATAGAATCAAAAGAACTAAGACTCTCCCAGATATTTTATATTTCCTTGGATTAAGTGTAGAGCAACTTTGCACTCTATTGTAACATGGTGACTAGTATCTAGCAACAAATAAATATTAAATGAATGATGAAGGATTAGTGTATTGTACAGAAGGTGACTTTTCGGCATGGACCAAAATGACTGCCAACAGGCCAACTCTACCTCTAATTAGCTGGTGACCTTGGACAAGGTGTTCCCTCTTTCTCCTTCAGTTCCTTGCCCGCCCCCCCCCCCCCCCCCCCATGAGATGCACGAGTGGACTTTCGGCCTAAGCAGTATTCAGAGCTGTTGGAACCCCTGCCACCAGCTAGTCTGCATGGTCACATCATGGCTTTCCACTAGTGGGTGCCATTGAGCAGACTTCAGAGACTGCCTCTGCCTCTGCTCTCCGGAGTAGCCTGCAGCATTTCCCATCCTGACTGACGCATTTGGGTCTGAAATGGCATAGGATTAGGAAAGTCATTGGGCATAATTCGACGCCATCAGCTATTCTGAAGGTCTTCCTTGGCTCTCTGGTTTTGAGTCATGCCCACACTGGAAGCTTACAGTTTTGCCACCACAGCCTGTTGCCATCAAAACAGTTCATCCTTTGTGGAAAATGCTGACCCTTCTATTGCTCTGCTCTCTTAATAGGCAATTAATCTCTTCCTACATATTCAAGGCAGGCTTCATCCTCCCTGGGCTCCTGGACTAATTTTCACAGGCAAAATCTTAGAGATGACTTAAGTTGTAAAAGTTCAGAGCAGAGTGAAAGCTGAAGAGTCATTCTAGTCAAATCCTCTTGTTTTACAGAAGAAAGATCCAGAGAGGATTAAGTGATTGGAAGCCACTCAGCCCCTCAGAGAGGCAGGGCTGGAACCCAGGGATACTTGTGACCTCAAAGTGACTTGTGACCTCAAAGGGACCAAAAAGTGACCCTCAACTCAAGGTTTCTCGTAGCTTTCATTACCTTAACTGCCCTCTCTGGCATTTTCAGTGATGCGGAAGGTATGTGAGTTGCAGCTTGTATTGGTCTGTTTTTGAATAAATGTCCTTCACTTTGCCCTTATTGGCTGGTCATTGTATGCCAAGTGCTAGGCTAAGCTCCCAAATGCATTGTCTCATTTAACCCCAGGCCGTGCAGTCCAGCCTCATAAGGACAGTCTCTGGAGCAAGCAACCTGTGCTCAAGTACCAGCTCTACTTCTCAAGAGACTTGTGGGCTGGGGCAAGTGATATACCCTCCCCGTGCCTCATTTTCCTCTGCTGAATCTGGGGATGATACTAGAAAGTCCTTCTATTCAGTGAGATAAAGCATACAAGCCACTTAGCAGATAACCTGGCCCATGGGAAGCACCCCCAAAATGTTAGCTATTGTTTCTATCATTCTAAGACATTAGTTTCCTTCATATTGATATACAACACAAGAACTATCTATGTTCCCATTTATACTGTAAGCGAAATATTAAAAGTATATTTAGCTATCAATATGTTAATAACTCTATCATTTGTCCTTCATGTAAATAATGTTATTGTGAAATGAACAAATAAAACCAAAGTGATATAATTCTGCTTAAAAAATTCTATGCTAGTCTTCAAAAACAGTTTGTTTTCTCCTGATGGATCTCTTCACCCTCACATTTAAAAAGGTCAAAACATGGGGCACCTGGGTGGCTCAGTCAGTTAAGCATCTGACTTCAGCTCAGGTCGTGATCGCATGGTTCGTGGGTTCGAGCCCCGCGTTGGCCTCTGTGCTGACAGCTTGGAGCCTGGATCCTGCTTCTGTTTCTGTGTCTCTCTGCCCCTCCCCCATTCATGCTCTGTCTCTCTCTGCCTTCCAAAAATGAATAAATGTTAAAAAAAAGGTATATAAAAAGATGAAAACAAAAATAAGAAAACACTCCAGATCAAAGGCATCACCGCATTTCTTCCTGATAGTCTGTTTTCTTCTTTTTTCTTTTTAAGTTTATTTATTTTGAGAGAGAGAGAGAGAGAGAGAGCGCACAAGCAAGGGAGAGGCAGAGAGGGAGGAAGGGAGAGGATTTGAAGCAGGCTCCATGCTGTTGGCATGGAGCACAACACAAGGCTCAATCCCACAAGCTGCAAGATCATGACCTGAGTCAAAATCAAGAGTTGGACACTTAAATGACTGAGCCACCCAGGCACCCCTCTCTTTGTTTTGTTTTTTCTTTTTTTCTTTTCTGTTGTGTTTTTTTTCTTTTAAGGATTGGCACTGTGTTTATGGCTCTGACCCAAAGTCCTTTTCCACATACACTTTGTAATGTGTAGGTGATAATTGTGGTTAACTTGTTTCTTCACAGAAGAGGACAGTGAAGGACAGTGGAGACTTTGATTCCCCACATGGGTCAATGTGGTAGCATTGTCTGAGCCGTGCATCAGATCCCCATGACAATAACCCCCACATGTTTACAAGTTACATAAGTTCTTGCCTTCTGGACAGCCATCAGAGTTAATACACCACAGTCCGAGGATTCTGCTTGAATTCCCTTGACAGGCTCAATATTCAAAGCAATAGCTGTTTTCAGTTTGTTGCATTATAAACCTGAAAGCTGGGGTTCTAGATATAAATAGTATGCACAGTTGGACAACAGCATTGCCATCACGGTGAGATCACTTCCAGGAAAACACTGAAATGTAGCAATGGGAATAACATCTGGCCTTTCAACAGTTGCATTTGATTTAGCCTTGGACATCCCGCATGAAATAGAGGCTGTATTTATTAATGACTTCAGTTTCCATGCAGTTCACTCATTTTAACTTGGAACTCACAACTTCCATAGCTATTTGTTAAACCTACTATGTTTAGGGTATGGATGCAAAACTCATTTGACCTAGTAACTGCTTGCTCACGCATTCCTCCCTGATGCATCCATTCCCACCTTATACCACCCCAAAAGAATACAGCCAAAGAGGACCCTAGGGAACTACGTTTGTCTTTTTCTGATAGTGGTGGTGGTGATAGGCTGGGGCTGGAAAAAAATTGTTCATTTAATAAGATAAGATCAAAATGGGAATCCTTTGTTTCTCTGTTTCCATTTCAGTGTCTGGATATCATTTTAGTTTTCCCTGTGTAGCAATGAAATCCTCTTTTTCTTTTTCTTTCTTTCTTTCTTTTTTCTGTTTTGCTGGCTACATGGCCAACCAAAATAAAAGTTCCTTTGCCAGCCTTCTGTGAAGCTAGATGTGAAAGTAACAAGTGTTGGCCAAAGAGATACAAGCAGAAATAGGACTTGCAAATTCTTGAAAAAAAATTTTTAAATGAGCTTTTAAAAAAAAAAAAATGTTTTGTTTTGTTTTGTTTTTTTAAATGGGTGGCACAGTCAGTTAAGCATCCAGCTCTTGATTTTGGCTCAGGTCATGATCTCACGGTCATGAGATTGAGCCCCACATGAGGCTCCGTGCTGAGCATGGAGCCTGTTTAAGATTGTCTCTCCCTCTCCCTCTGCCCCTCTCCCCGCCTGCACATTCTAAATTAATAAATAAATAAATTAATTAATTAAAGGAGCTGTGAAATCCCTTTTCTTATCTTGTTCTTCCCGTATTTGGAAAGTGGTTCCAACAGCTGGAGTTTCAGCAGTCATTTTGGACCAGGGGTGGCCTTGAAAATGGAAGATATATATGTGTTGTGGAAACAGGAAATAGAAAGAGCCTCAGTCTCTGACACAGTGGAGGGTCTTAATAATCCTAGGCAGAGAATTTCCAGATTAATGTGGAGAAATAGTATAAAAACAGTAATGTAAATAAAATACAAATATACAGCACAATGAGTTATCAAAAAAGAAAGCCCCGTGCAACTACCACTTGGTCCATTTTTGTAAATATTCCATGTAGGCTTGAGAACAAAAATGTATCTTTTGTGTTTGGGATTGTAGAAGATGTGTCCATTGTGTTAGTTTGCTAATCATGTTGTCTACATTTACTATATTTCAGTTGGCTGGCTGCTTGCTCTTTTGGTTCTTGAAATAGGTGCACAACAATCTCCTGCCTGTATCCTCTCTGATACTTTATTCACACACTTATATTTTGAGGCGATTTTATTGGATGCATACAGTGTTAGAATAATTGCATTATCCTCTGAATTGAACTATTCAAAAACACTTTTTAAATTTGTTTAAATTCAAGTTAGTTAACCTACAGTGGAGCTTTGGTTTCAGGAGTAGAACCCAGTGGTTCCTCGCTTACATGTGATACCCAGTGCTCCTCCCAACAAGTGCCCTCCTTAATGCCCGTCACCTGTTTAGCCCATCCCCCCACCCAACACCCCTCCAGCAGCCCTGTTTGTTCTCTGTATTTAAGTCTCTTATGGTCTGCCTCCCTCTCTGTTTTTATCTTATTTTTCCTCCCCTTCCCCTATGTCAATCTGTTGAGTTTCTTAAATTCCACACATGAACAAAATCATATGAGATTTGTGTTTCTCTGCCTGACGTACTTTACTTAGCATAATACACTCTAGTTCCATCCATCTTGTTGCAAATGGCAAGATCTCATTCTTTTTGATCGCTGAGTAGTATTCCATTGTATAGTAGTGAGTTGAACTACTTACTTTTAAAAAAGTGTTTATCTCTGGTAATACACTTCACCTTAAAGTCTCCTTTATCTTTAAATGTTAATCTAACAAAGTCAAATATATTTAGAGGTTTCCGTGTTAATCTTTTTTCATTCCTTCACTTTCAACCTTTCTGGATCCCTATGGTTTAGGTACATCTCTTATAAGTGGTATATAGTTGGGGTTTGTATTGTTAAATCAGGTGTCACAATCTTTTTTTTTTTAATTAGAATACGTAAACTGCCTTAGCCACAGTGAAGAAGCATGATAGGTCCCTACGCAAAATATGTTGGACGTTGAGGCTGATGGCACCACACATACGTGCCAGAGGATATGAAAAGGTTTATCACTTACATAAGTGAAGCTGTCTGGGAGAACATGTCAGGCTCCCAGAGGAGGTCTGAAATGGCTTGAGAGAGCAAGGAAGGGAGACTGTGGTTAGAGTATTGGGTCCGGGGCTTACGTGGTTTGAATCTCCTACTGGTGCCAAAGGAGAGAGCACCAGCTTATCAGTTTTCCTGGATATGGGGGAGGGTGAGGGAAGGGTGAGACTTAAGACCTGTCGGCACTGAAATTTCCAAAAATGGATGCAGACTCTCTTTGTAACGTAGACCCATTTGTTTAACGTAAAAACTGATACTTTCGTTTAAATCCATCATCTTAGTCCCTTTCCATTTTTCTTGCCTATTCTATATTAGCTTTTCTCCCCACTCTTTCCTTTCTTTTGACTAAGGATTTTTATATTGGCATTAGTCTCTCTGTTAACAGAAGCATTTTGTATGTTTAGTCATTCTTTTTTCCTCTTTTTTATTGAAGTATAGTTGACATCCAACGCTTTATTCATTTCAGGTGTACAACATAGTGATTTGACAGTTCTTTCCATTATGCAGGACTTACCATAACAAATGTGGTCACCATCTGCCACCATACAGTGTTGTTATAATATTGTTCACTGTATTCCCTATGCTATACTTTTCATCTCTGTGGCTTATTTGTTTTATAACTGGACGTTTGTACCTCTTAATCCCCTTCCCATATTTTGCTCTTTCCCCCACCCCTCTCCCCTCTGGCAACCACCATTTTGTTCTCTGTATTCATGAGTCTGTTGGTTCATTTGTTTTGCTTTTTAGATTCCATATATAAGTGAAATCATATGGTATTCTTCTTTGCCTGAGTTGTTTCACATAGTATGATACCTCTAGATCCATTCTTGTCGTCACTCATTGTGAGACTTCATCCTTTTTAAAAATGGCTGAGTAGCATTCCATTGCACATGCACACTACATCTTGTTTATTCATTCGTCCACTGATGGTCACTTAGGTTGCATCCATATCCTGCCTATTGTCAATAATACTGCAGTAAACATAGGGGTTCATGTATCTTTTCAAATTGGTGTTGTTTTCTTTGGGTAGATACCCAGTAGTGAAATTACTGGACCACATGGTGTTTCTATTTTTAATTTTTTTGAGGAATCTCTGTACTGTTTTCCACAGTGGTTGTACCAATTTGTATTTCTACCCAACAGTGCACAAGGTCTCCTTTTTCTCCACGTCATCACGAATGCTTATTTCTTGTGCTTTTGATTTTAGCTATTTTGACAGGTGTGAGATGATATCTCATTGTGGTTTTGATTTGCATTTCCCTAATGGTTAGTGTTTTGAGGATCTTTTCATGTATCTGTTGGCCATCTCTATGTCTTCTTTGGAAAAATGTCTATTCAGATCCTCTGCACATTTTTAATTGGATTATTACAAGTTTTTTGCAGTTGAGTTGTATGAGTTCTTTGAATATTTCAGATATTAACTCCTTATTGGATATATCATTTGCAAATATCTTCTCCCATTCAGTATGTTGACTTTTCATTTGGTTAATGGTTTCCTTAGATGTGTAGAAGCTTTTTCTTTGAGGTCCCAATAGTTTATTTTTGCTTTTGTTCCCCTTGCCTCAGGAGACACATCCAGAAAAATGTTCCTAAGGCCAATGTTCAAGGGATTATTGCCTGTGTTTTCTTTTAGGCGTTTTATGGTGTCATGTCTCACATTTAGGTCTTTATTCATTTTGAGGTTTTTTTTGTGCATGGTGTGAGAGAGTGGTCCAATTTCATTGTTTTGCATGTTACTGTCCAGTTTTCCTAACACCTTTTGTTGAAGAGACTGTCTTTTTGCCACTGCATATTCTTGCCTCCTGTGTTGAAGATTAATTGACCATATAATTGTGGGTTTATTTCTGGACTCTCTATTCTGTTCTAACGATCTATGTGTCGATTTTGGGCCAGTATCATACTGTTTGGATTCCTACAAGTTGGTAGTATATCTTGAAACCTGGGATTGTGATACCTCCAGTTTTGTCTTCTTTCATAAGATCCCTTTGGCTAGTTGGGGTCTTTTATGGTTCCAGACAAATTTTAGGATCATT